>NC_143398.1:73033943-74283943 GCF_052110815.1 Crocodylus siamensis | reverse complement strand
TGGGTCTTTCCAGGAAAACTTACAAAGCTGTCTCTGCATGTTCCAAGCTGCCAGCAATCCAAAAGTTTGCTGAAAGGTAAATGTGAAGCAAGCTGAGCCTCTGGGCAATATTAGGCACAGTCAGGCCCTTCCAGACCTGCGTTTTTTAAGAGGGACCACCTAGAAGCGATGTTTGGGCAGCTCAAACTAAGTAGGACCACTTATGTGGGGGTGCTCCATATCACCATCAGAGTGGCAGAAAAATGAGAAACTGACACTGAGGCACTAACAAAGAAGTGACTAACGAGAAGTCTTATCTACCAGGCTAAGAAATGCCTAAATAGGCTGGCTGCCTCTGGTAGCTGATAGTTTAAGCATGGAATAGACAGCTCCAAGATGCATCTGTGCTGACAGGTAAGTATACTATGAAGCTGGCATTCATAGCATTCGTGCATGGGCATGGAGCATTGATACAAATAGGTGGCACATATAACAAACAGATCCCTGACTACAAAGATACATGGGAACAAATGACTGGAAATGCCTTTTGCATTGAGTCCAGTTCCCCCGCACTTTTCTAGGCAATCATTTACCCAAGGGATAGGAAAAGATATTTAAAAAGCCTGATATGGAATCCATCTAAGTTACGTGGTTTTCTGTAAGTGGTGTAGTTTAGCTCTATAGCGAACAGAATATACATTCACACTTTGGACGGAGAGGGTGCAAATCTTAGACTGGGTTCTGCCATGTTTAAATCAGTCTATGTGCCAAACTTCTGTTCTGTTATAGATACAGACCAGTTTTGTGTGCTGAACTTTTTTTCTTTTATAGGCATAGACCAGTTTCTTATCATTTATACCAGTAAATGTATAGTGTTTGTACCTGGCCAAGGAACCCCAGAATTACCATGTCAAATCCTCATACACAACTACAAGTCAAAATATAAGAAACACCAAGAATGCCCTAGAATATGCCATAACTAAAAGTAGGGCAGACAAGGGCACTGCTGATGTCCTGCCACCTAAGTGACAGGGAAGTAATTTGGTAATATATACTCAGAAGATGCTAGGAAAAGGATTATGCCCCATATAACACAGAAAGACAATATGGTTCATCATTATAGGCATTAGTCCAACCATTCTGCAGCCTACATGACTCACTTGCACTCCGTGGAACACATGACTGACATCATGCAGACATTTGGTCTGCTTGTAGCTATCCCTCACCTGCTCTGTTGACAGGAACCCTACCCAGACCTAGCCTTGAGTCTGTCCACTCACAAGAATCCTTTCCCAGCCCTAACTATCTAAGTGCAACCTACTCCTAGCCCTACTTGACTCGCCAAACTGACTGAACATGTCCCTACACTGCTACAAGCCCTAGTCTAAGCCACTTTCATCCCTACTCCATAAACTTGTTCCCCATGCCTACCATGCTAGCCTAACTGTCCTGGTCTTAACTCTGTCTGGGATTTCTTTGTCACCTCTCTTGTATTGTCTTACTCAAACATTTGCCTTACATCTTTATGGTGCTCCTGAATGACCAGAAATGGGAGCTGTCACTGCCAGACATGAATTGGAGCTTACTGCAAGCCAAAAGCTAGCTGGGGCTAGCTTCAAAATCTGAACATGCTTACTGGTTTCTGGTGAGGATTTTGTGTGTTTAAAGGCACAAGACTTAGACATGTAGGAAAACATATTGGACTGGACTGGTGCATGCATAGATCTTATAAGTGTTTGCATAATGAACAACTTAGGTTAAGAAACATAAGTATAGCAAACCTACATATATTACAACAGACTCAAAAACTCAGGTGGAACAGAATCATACTGGACTGCTGAAATTGAAATAAATTGCCCCTACAGCTACAAAAAGAGCGGGCCTTTACATACAAAACAACCCCAACAATATTTGGGTCATAATTTCAAACCCAGGATCATGATAAAATATTTCATCAGAGTAAGTTTGCACGTTGCTGTATAGCTTTGTCGTAGTACTGAAGTGTTAGCTTTCCTGCTGACTTGGGGAATACTGGGCCATTGCACTAGAACTGTCCAGCACACTCATTCTTCCTATTTCACCTTAAAAGAGAAAGGAGTTGCTCAGTTTTGTTTCTGTGATTTGTAAACAAATGTCAGAGATGTTTTTCTAGAATTATTCTCCATCATTGATTTTATATGGAGCCTGCTCACTTTACAAGACAAAAATGTTCTAGCTGCCAGCATTGCAAGTTCAATACAGTATAAAAAACACACATATATCCTTTTTGCATTGTTTTCAGAAGCAAGAAGACTTTAGAATCTGAATTTAAGCTAGAGTTTTATACTTAAATCAGAAGAATAGATGCAGTTCATCCTGCTGGTATGTGAGGAAGGGAAGGGATCTATCCAAGTATTTTAAAGTGACCTAAACCTGGCCTTCAGTTTCATGTATTCAAATCATTTGGACCTGCAAGCTTTTCTTACATAAAAGAAATAATTTTTGCATGTATACATTATGAGCAATATGATCCAATATATGATTATGACTGTAATCCAACAATCATTCAATGGAAAGATAACCCTCCTTACAATATACTTAGAACAAAGCCCTATTTTAGCACAAAATTGATGTTTATGGACAAAGTTTCCCTCGGTGGTATGCATAATGTAATTGTCACAATAGCTGCAAATTTGTTTATTACCTATTTCAATCTGCATGATGGGAAATTTTTATTCTGTCCTCACAAAGAAACACACTGAACATTTGAACAATTTCCTTCTTGCATCCACAATACTTTCCAGTCATTACCTCACTTTCTACTCATTATGTCAATATAAAATACTGTAAGTGGCAAATAGTGATTTAACACATCGTGAAATCTTGTGATGTATTATAACATAATAAATTCATATAAATGTTATTTTAGTAAGACTCAACTATTTGCGTTTTCAGTGCTTTAATTTCTAATGCTTAGGAAGTTATAGCTTATTCCTATCAGAAAGAAGAATGTAAAAACCCTCAGTCAAATGAAAGAACTGTGAACTTCAAAAATATGCTTGTGTTTAGATAAGAATGACAAGAACGCTATAGTGAAAAAAATCAAATTTTAACTGTTATGCTGTTTCTACACTTACTAAGCCTTCACTACTCACAGAGAGTTGGAGAAAAGTTGAAAAAAACCCTAAAAAGAAAACCCAAACAGAAATAACACTAGTCACTCTAAACCATTCTTTTAAATTAAAAAGTATATAAAAGGAGTATGAGGAACACAAGACAAGTAAATTATGATGTTTACTTTGGTTGTTTTACAGAAGTTAGCCTTTCTTTCTAGGTAGTATGGATGTAGATGAAAGATGTTAGGGTATTTTGTGCCCAAAAGCTGATCTTTCTCAGGTTGGGGAAAGAAGTAAATAGAGGCTAAACTAAATAACAGATGAAACATTCTTTTTTGTTTAACTCTATTATGCAAATGAGACCAGTCACTTAAGAGCTATTAGGGTTCAATGTCTTCAGCGACTTGGAAGATGGTATAGAGTGCACCCTCAGCAAGTTTTCAGCTGACACCAAGCTGGGGGGAGTAGTATGCTGGAGGGTAGGGCTAGATTCAGAGTGACCTCGACAAATTGGAGGATTGAGCTAAAAGAAGTCTCATGAGGTTCAACAAGGACAACTGCAAAGTCCTGCACTTAGGACAGAACAATCCCATGCACCAGTACAGGCAGAAAGGATGTAGATAAATTGGAGACAATCCAGCAGAGGGCAACAAAAATGGTAAGGAGGCTAGGGGACATGACTTCTGAGGAGAGGCTGAAGGAATTGGGCTTATTTAGAAGAGGAGACTGAGAGGGGATTTAATTGCAGCTTTCCACTACCTGAAGGGGTTTCAAAAGAGGATGGAGCTAGACCTTTTTGAGTGGTGGCAGATGACAGAACAAGGACCATTGGTCTCAAGTTGCAGCAAGGGAAGTTTAGGTTAGGTATTACAAATAATTTTCTTACTAGGAGGGTAGCAGCAGGTTACCCAGAGGGGTGGTGGAATCTCCATCCTTGGAGGTTTTTAAGACCTTGGTAGACAAAGCTTTGGCTGGGATGATGTAGTTGGGGATGGTCCTGCCTTGAGCAGGAGGTTGGACTAAATGACTTCCTGAGTGCTCCTCCAACCCTAATTTTCTATGATTCTAGGCCATACTGTAACTACTTGTCACTCAAAGAGCATGTTTTCTCCAAGACAATTGACTTCCTCAACAAAATGCAGAACATTAGCCACTTCTCTGCAATCGCTGGTGTTACTAGCCTGTACACCTATATCCATCACCATGAAAGCATTATTGCCTGTGCAAAATATGCACTAGACCATAGACTACACTCAGGTTTACAACCACAACATATTGTATAAATCATCCATGTAATCTTCACCCACAAGGATTTTACTTCCAGCAACTTCCTCCAAACTATGGTCACAGCTGTGCCAGCCACAATGGACCTCTTCATGAGCCAACTTGAAGAAGATTTTTTAGCAAATACCTAGACATTCATTGTACCTGTGATATATATAGATGCCATTTTCATCATCTAGACTGAATACTGGAATTCACTTATTGATTTCTAATGCAGCTCCAAAATCTATTACCCTACCATGAAATTCTTCCTGGAATGTTCTTACAGTCACATTAAAACAGTGGTGCTAAATCTCTCTGACATGATTCTGAGTGCTGGATCTGGCTATGGCCCCATTATGTGCTGACATGATCTGGCACGTAAGGCCTCCACAAGGGTCTAGAAATTTGGTGGCAAGAGAGTGGTGGTAGCATTAATGGGTGCAGTTCAAAATAATTAACATTACTACTGCTCCCCCACTACCAAATTTCCGGACATGTAGCGGACAGGCTCGACAACATGATTGTACATCAACGTGATCAGTTTATTATAGTACCTTCACAAGCTGTAAACAAGATCCCCATGGACCACCATACTTACCTCTACAAATCTAGTAATCATCCCCAACACATTTAGAAATATGTACTCTACAGCCAGGATTTCAGATACCACCACAATCTGCTTTTAGAAAAACATTAATGACACCCTTCTTACCAAACTAAAAATTGCCTTTACTCAGGAAGAATGGACATTACAGCAGAGAAATAAATTGCATCTTGAATAAGCCATCTAAATACTCCACAGAAACATACTACAATACAAGAAAATCCACACCAACCACATACCCCTTGTTATCACATCCTATCACTCGCTGGAACCTATAAGAGAAAGTAATCAACCAATTACAGCTTATACTTGAAGATCACAGAAGAGAAATGTTGCCAACTTTTCCTCTTCGCAACTCTTGGTTTTAAATGAACTCCCCCCCCTCCCCCCAACATCACTCAACTCATCACCAGAAGCAAAATCCCTGCTGGTGAACAAACGTCAAGATTCTGCCTAAAATACAAATGCAAAACCTGCCAACACATCTCCACCATCAAAATCAACACACTTCAAAAATGGGTATGGACATGCATAACACAAACTGATTTAAACGACGTTTAAAACTGAGGCAAACAAGCATACAAGCCTATGAAACTGGTTTAAAGATGCATGGACCAGTTCTGGAAGTGTACCTGGAAGATCAAGTACTCTTTTGAACTGGTTCACTGTGAACCAGGATAATGTTACTTGTGGATACCAAAGGCATTTTTA
Organism: Crocodylus siamensis; assembly: GCF_052110815.1. Classification (NCBI taxonomy): domain Eukaryota; kingdom Metazoa; phylum Chordata; order Crocodylia; family Crocodylidae; genus Crocodylus; species Crocodylus siamensis. The sequence goes on along the minus strand of NC_143398.1, from coordinate 74,278,288 downwards.
CACATGTTCCAGGGTAAAAGACAGCTTTTACTGAAAAAGTGGTGCAAGAGACCTCTTTTATAAAAGTGTTCTTTACTTGGTCTGCAACTACCTCTAACAACTTCTGTCTGCTTCACAGTTTCATTGCCCTTTTGCATTTCTATAGTGACTGTTTTCAGTTGCATAATGGAGTTAAAAAAGAGTAATTGTTTAAATTTGTATTGTGCTTAGGGTGTATCTGCTTCTTTCCCAGAGCCAGAGAAGGGCATTTTGTGCCCAAAATTAACCTAACATTTCTCCTAGCAACACCATTTATCTATCTAGATCAGGCCTAGGGTCAAACTCACCCCAAGCCAGATCTGAACTGAGTGGCTCCTTCTGGGAGAGACCAGCAGAGCCAGTGGCAGTAGTGATAAAGTGGTGGCACTGGCAGTGGCAGAGACCTGGTGGGCATAAGGCAAACCAGGGCTGTATCTACACAACCGTTGCTCACTCCCATGCTGCCAATGGCTAAGAATTCTGCAGTAGGCTCAAACCACAACTTCCTGTACCCCAGTGGGCCATGTGGAACAACTTTGTGAGCTGGATCTGGCCTGCAAGCCATCTCTTTAACACCCGACATACAGAGCAATAAAATAGTCCAAAGAACATGAGGCATCACAGCTACAACACCGCTATAACCCTACTAGTACTTAGACATGTTGATTCTACTAAGCAAAGTCTTTTCCCAGTGGATGACATGAATTCATACAACTAAATCTCAGGCAAGGCAGACATTACACTAAAGACACAATTAACCTGATAATCAAGCCCTAAATAGTAACCTGGCTACAAGTTCAGGCAGAAAAAAAGGAGTGGAGAGGGAGGAGGAAAGCCAGCTACAGAAAAATAAATAAACAAACCCACAAAACACACATTATCTTTGTAGCTAGTTTCCATCACCCCTTAAACTAAATGTGTGGCTGGGCAGCCCTGTGTTGGCTGCACAGTGGGGCTTTGTTGGCAGCTCCCCTGTATCAGCAGTTTGACAGCCATGCAGTACTGTTTTTAGGGTGCAAAATGGAAAGTAACTCATTAGCTGGGGCAAGGTGCAGGGTTTCAGGGACGCACAGGATTCCCTGTACCCACCATAATGCTTGCTTTGCACTGCAGCTCCCAGAGAGTTTCAGACAAAGGCATCTAACACATCCTGGCGAGGGGAATTTGGGATTAGGGAGAGAAGCACCAGGACCTTTACAATCTTCATGTGCAGTTAGGCGGCACATGAGATTTTTCTGACATCCTAGTACACAGGGCTCCAAGGTTAGCAAAACCAGCAGATTGTTAGTCCTATTCCCGCACCTTTGTCTCAGACGAGCTCTGGTGCGGTCTCTGTACCAAAACCAATGATTAGCCAGTTGTCAATTCCAGCCCCAGGACTACACCGTTCATGCCAGGCTGTGGGCACCTGGCTTTCAATTTGCCACTGCAGGGGGAGCCTAGGATTATAGCAGCACCCCCTGCACTGGCAAGTAGTGATGGCACAATTAGAATCTGATCGCAAACCCAAAATTGCAATCTGCCATGCATACAACTATTAGGACTGGGGAATCAGATCCCATTACACCATTAAATGAACATGTCAGGGGTCCAAAACTCTACTAATCCAATCAGACTGCTTTCCAGACAACTCCCCACCCAAATGTAGACAGATATAGCACAAAAGTTTTAGCTGAAACTTTCAATGTTTGATCTTCATCACAAGATAATTTGCAAAGTCTTAGGAAAGTCACATCAGTGGTTTTTTAGATATCCTAATATGAAGATGCTTTATTTTTTTTAAAGTGTAAATCTTTACCCACAAGTTTGCAGCCTAATGCAAAATACCTGAATATTAATGGTTCATATGTGGCTAATGCTCAGCAAAAAATATTTCCCAAGATAGTAAGAAAGTGACAATTACAAATGTCCATCAATAATGGGATTAAGGCTGGTTTTCACAGGATAAGAAGGGCCATCTATCCAGACTCTAGTGATTAGGTGCAATTACCCAAATATCCCCAACTCCAATCAGAGAATCTGAATGGCCGAATTCCATATTTTTTACTACCATTTCAACACTGTGGCAAGCTGAATCCCATTGTCTGGATCCTACTGACAGTGAGGAAGACTAAAATTTGTATCATCATATACTACATTCTATTTTATTTAACATGGTAAGCTGTGCAATTTTACGGCTTGCTTTTGGCAACAAATTACAGACTACGGAAATGTATTATTATATTTTGCATTTATATGTTTTCATTTTATTGTATTATTTACAGATTTTGTTAAAAACAAGCTACTATTACTAATGAAAACTCCTTGCAAAAGCATTCTCCATTTACCATTTTATTACAGTTCTAGTGTTTTGTGCTTTGGAAGATATGGAAAAGAACAACACTGGAAATAGGAAAACTGATTTTAACACTGTGTGAGATTGTGTTATGAATACAAATAAGCACTTGCTGCAGATTTGGATTATTAATTCTCTATGATAAGGACTAGTAAAATAACATTAAATACTAGAGAATACTAATGACTGCTTTACCATCCAGTTCTATGCAATACAGTATGATAACTTTGTTCTATACATCTTTGTTCACCATAGTAATTTTTTTATTCTATGCTGAAAGACAACTGAAATAATCAGATGTTTCAATAATGATTCACAGCTGGAACTGTACTGTGAACCTTAGTTTACTGTGGTAGTCATCAGTTAGATACGTCACAGTTTGTATTTTGCTTTAAGTGAAACTGATTGGGTTAATAATTAACAGTTTGAATCAATGGTTTACAGTTTATACTTTATAGTCTTCCATGCCTTTTAATATTAAAAATTATCACAGTCTCTGTGACCTGCTGAGGAATAAAAGATGAAAAGTTTCTCTTATAAAATATGTATGTTTTATCCAGTTATTCCTTCATTTCTAGTAGTATGAAGCATTTTGTGGGGGCCTTCCACCGCTATGCACTTAAATCATACCATTTTGTGATGCTGTATTGACCCAGCTGTGCATCAGGCATTTCTTAACTGTGGTAGAGGAGTGGGAAAATGAAAATCTCACAGCTCATTTTTCCACATTTTAATATAAATTCATGCAACAAAACAAAAGATTAAAAATATATACTTGAAAGTAAATATAATTGAGAGACATATTATATTTCACCTGTAATTAGAAACTCAATCTCTCTCTCTCTCTCTCACTTCCCACATCCTGCAGAGTCACGGCTATGGCAAATTGTACCACATGCAAAAATAATCCAAAAGTCAATAACAGTGGGATTATGAATGAGACATTTAAGAGACGAAACACTTGACAACAAGATGGCATAGCACAATCCCAGTTAAATTCAGAAACAGAGGCAAAATTCCTTCTGTATGGCTAGCTATACTTATAAACTAATTTAGGCACCTCCTCTTAGTTATTTTTCCCTGGTGTAAACATAACCACACTCACTCTGTACTGTGCAAGTGTTAAAGGTCCATGGGCATTATTCATTCTGATAGTGAATAAATGTTGCACTCTATTGTCTGTATGCATCTTCATTTGAGACCTAATTGGCTTTCATATCTAAGTATATTAACATTCTGTTTAATATAATATTTTCAAAGAGAAATAATGAGCATTGGGTAGTATGAACTAATTTACAAGAGTAAACTTTTATAAGTTTGTCTTCTTTTAACAAGTCTCTTCATAAAACTATTTCAGAAGTTAACAGATGTTCATTTCTAAATGTCAATACTCTGGTCATTGTAGCATGATATATTATTTCTGGATAGAAGCATTTGGACACTTTAATATTATCTTTGCAATTAAGTGTAATTATGATTCACAACAGTTTGAGCCTTCAGCCTCCTTTGCAGTGTTGAGGATAGTTATGATTATACTTGGAATGCTGCATTACATTTCAGTTACTTATTCAGCAATGTTTTGCTCAGTTTATTTGCCCTAAAAGAAAAGTGAAGGAAAATTTAAAAGACTGAGTAACTGGGAATATAATCAATGCTGCTAATCAATACAAAACGATCACTTCTAAAGGAAAACTTTAAAATCCTTTATTAGAACTTAATTAAAGATTAATGATGTATTTTGTGTTGTATGAGGTACAGGCAGGCAGATGGTGAAATCAAACCCCAATGAAATCAATGGCAAATCTCTGATTTTTGAGCATAAGTATTCAAAATTTCACCCATAGCCCTAGTACGGTGGAAAAGCAAGGGAAAAAAAGGGTAATTCACAGAATATAGATATTAGAATGAGTATTATAAGTTGCACTCCTTTTCGCCTGTATTAGCTTAATTGGACTTTGAAGAAGAAAATACAAACTAAACTTTAACTTTTTTCCCCTGAACAAAACTCACAAATTGACACTGTCTCATGACACTGAATTTAGAAAAAAAAAAATCAACATTTTCCAGTAAGCAAGAAAGCAACCAAGAGTAAAACAATCATGATTTTAGAGACAGTGAGCCTGACTCTAAAACCTAGTGGCTAAGGCAGTACACATGGAGTTGGAGACCTGAATTCCAGTCCTTGCTCACAAGGACATTTTTGTTTTTAAACCAATGGCTATATAATATGGAACACAAAAATTGGTGTGGGAACAGCAACTGGAACTAGGACTCCTTGCCCCCAACCTTGGAAGACTAGTTTAACATTCATACATTCCCATGGGGTAATTTCCTACCCCAGATGCATATTCTGTGCAGTATCTTCAAGTTAATTGCTTCTAAAAAAAATTATTTTTAGGATATTGTCACTGGCACCACAGTGCACAATATCACCAAAGAACAGCTAGCTTACATGAATGGTTTGCTCGCTGTGAATGAAAAACTGTTCATGTTACCCCAGGCGTGAATGTGTTTTTCCATGTGGGGTAACAACTTATCCTAAGCCCATGTTAATGCATTACCCCAGTGCAATGTCTGTATAAATGACAGACCTATACTTGTTTGGCCACTTTGGGTAGACGCATCTGAAAAGTCAGCGTTCATTCACACTTCATTCATGTCCACTTCAGGTATCCATGGTAATTAATGGATGAGCATCCTCAACTCTGCTTTTGCAGAAGATGTGGTAATCCCTTTTGCTAACCACTTTGTTTGCAGGCTGCAAGGTCATCAAAACACCCTGCCCTTTTCCAAAAAAAAAAAAAAAGTTTGTCACACCCAACTCCACCTCTGCTCTCTTTTCTCATGGCAAAACTCCACCTCTCCTGTCCCTTTCATAACATATAACATACATACATATATATATATATATATATATATATATATATATATATAAAACATATAAGATGTGGGGGGACGTAGGCACACTGGAAGGAAGCAACAGGCTACAATCAGACCTAGACAGGTTACAAGGGTGGGTGGATGAGAATAGGAAGGGTTTCAACACAGACAAGTGCAAGGTGATGCACCTGGGGAGGAACAATCGGCACCATACCTACAGGTTAGGGAACTCCCCTCTTGTCAGCACGGAGGCGGAAAAGGATCTTGGGGTCATCATTGACTCCAAGATGAACATGGGCGGGCAGTGTGGGGAGGCAGTCAGGAAGGCCAACCGTACCTTGTCATGCATCCACAGATGCATCTCGAGCAGGTCCAAAGAGGTGATCCTCCCCCTCTATGCGGCACTGGTCAGGCTACAGTTGGAGTACTGCGTCCAGTTCTGGGCACTGCACTTCAAGAGGGATGTGGACAGCATGGAGAGGGTCCAGAGGAGGGCCACTCGTATGATCAGGGGACAACAGGGCAGGCCCTATGGGGAGAGGCTACGGGACCTGAACCTGTTCAGCCTCCAAAAGAGAAGGCTGAGGGGGGATCTTGTGGCCTGTTATAAACTAGTCAGGGGGGATCAGCAGGCATTGGGGGAGTCACTGTTCCCCCGAGTACCGCCAGGAGTGACCAGGAATAACGGTCACAAGCTGGCAGAGGGTAGGTTTAGGTTAGATATCAGGAGGCGCTACTTCACGGTCAGGGCGGCTAGGGTCTGGAACCAACTTCCAAGAGAAATGGTGCTGGCTCCTACCCTGGGGGTGTTTAAGAGGAGGTTAGATGAACATCTTGCTGGGGTCGTTTGACCCCAGAACTCTTTCCTGCCATGGCAGGGGGTTGGACTAGATGATCCGCTCAGGTCCCTTCCGACCCTAGAAACTATGAAACTATTTGCTAGTTTTCTCTGCCTTTGTTGGAAGTGAGGACAAGGAGCAAAGGGACAGTAGAGAAGAAAAAGAACAACATTATACTGCAATACAGTGTACACTATGGAGTCCACTTCGATGCTAAGGGCTTGACACATGCCATGTCCCTTTTACCTGCTCTCAATAAGCCCCTGCATGTGTGGTTGCTGGTCTCTGGCTTCTGTGCCTAGGAGGAGAGGGTGCTACCTGTGTTCCATAGGGCAAGGTAGAATTGCTTCTGTGACAACATAGGTGCAGTCCAGGATGAGAAGGCAGTGCATATGCAGTGCTGAAGCCTTTCTTGCTCAGGTGACCAGGAATGACAGTGACACATCCACTGATGAAATCTAATCCCAAGGCAGTGAAGATACTGACTTTGTTCCAGACATGGGAGATTGTTCAGAGCAAGAAGACCATGTGCCTATGAAGGCTTCATGCAGCTCATATGAGGAGTTGGTGCCACAAGCACAAGTGATGCCAATACTTTCAGTGGGAAAGGGAAGAGGACCAGCCTGGGGCTGCCATGGAAGACTGAGGAGAGCTACAGCAGGATGTGGAGCAGAACCACTACCACCACCCCCAGGAAACATTGAAAATGATGACCTTTAGAGGAAGGAATGGCAGAGTGTGGGAAAAAGTCCACAGCTAATACATCATTGGAGAACAGCCAAGGGCATAGTCCATGGACGTGCTGGGCCAACAAGAGAAAGTAATAAAGACACAGTGATGGAAACATTCCACCTGTTGCACTCACAAGATATCCTGAATATAATCATAAGAAAAAGAAATAGAGGCAGAAAGAAGATTCAAGGAGTGGAATGATAGCCATCCTGAAAATAGGAAGGAGTGGAAAAAGCTGGATGAAACAGATCTGAAAGCCTACATTGGCCTCCTGCTGTGGAATGGCCTATACCACAGTGGTCATGAGGCACTGGAGGAGTTATGGGAGAAACACAGCAGGCGTACCTGGCTTCTGTGCCACCCTGAGTTTAAAACAATTCTGTCAAATCACCAACTACCTGAGATTTGACAACAAGCTGACACGTGAGGAAAGGAGAGCTGTGGATAAGCTTGCTGCCTTCAGAGATATTTGTACACAATTTGTGGAGCAGCTCAGGAAATGGTATACTCCAGGAATACACCTGATGGTTGATGAGCAGCTAATTGTATTCAGGGTTCGCTGTGCCTTCCAACAGTATATGCCCAGCAAGCCTGCCAACTATGGCTTGAAAATTTGGTGGTGCTGTGATGCAGCAACATCTTTTCCCCTGTCTGGAGATATCTACCTGGGCAAGCAACCAGAAGCTCCACACCAAGGTAATCTTGGTACCCAGGTCATTGAAAATCTGGTTCATCCCTGGTACAAGACAGGAAGGAATATTGTGAGTGACAGTTTCTTCACAAGTACTGACCTGGCAGAAAGATTGCTACAGCAGGACTTGACCTATGTGGCTACGATTTAGAAAAACAAGGCCGACATCCCAAACAAAATGCACGCAAATCAAAGAAGGGAAACTTTTTCATCCATTTTGGCTTTTGATGGGGAACTCATCCTAGTTTCCTATGTTCCAAAGAAGTCCAAAATTGTCCTGTTGCTGTCAAGCATTTACCATGACCTGTCAGTGGGTGCAAGAAAGCTGGACATCATCCATGACTACAATGAAAACAAGGGTGGGGTGGATAACCTCGACCACTTAGTCCATATGACCACCTGCAGACAGAACATCAACAGGTGGCCATTGACACTATTTTTCAATATGCTGGATGTAGACTTTTTTTTGCAGAATCTTTGAGACTAGTTGATCAATGGATAAATAAAATGAAGAATGATGGATACACATAATCTGTCTAAGTCCATCAAGTCTGGTATGACTGCCCTAAATTACAAATTGCCACAATGCACCCCAGTAGAACCTTCTGCATACATGAGTAGATGTTGTTCTTTTTGTCCAAGGACAGATGACCACAAAACCTGGAAACGATGTGAAGATTGTAAGTTATGTGCTTGTGTGTTACTACTTTGTGACGAATCCAATGTTTAGTTAAAGCAGTTAGGAAATGTTTTTGTAAGTAATTGTTAGTTTGAAAACAGTGTGTACTGCAGACTTAGCAAATTGTTCATTCATGTTTTGAAATTCTAAAAAAGTTTAAATTTTGTTCATAGTTCTAGTTAAATAATATTTGGGGTTCAAATCATCCTAAATACCCTTTCAGACAATCTGTATGTTTAATAAATAGTTTTCGGTACATTTATACTGTTGTCACTGGTTCCATTTTGTTCATGTGGATGGGTTAACAATAAGTTACCCCATGAAACCAACAATGTCAAATTGCAGGATAAGAAGTTACCCCATGAGAACAACTCTTACAATTTCATGATGTCGGGGAATAAAGGCCCCAAGGTCACAGTGGGTCGAGGGTTCGTATACGGAACAGGCGGGATTAGCGGCGAGGAGTCTGAGCGGTACGCAGAATCGTGCGGTTTCAAAAATAGTTGAATTTTATTTACTTACACTTCTGTAGCATAGGTAGGAAGTTTGCTTCAGTTATAGTGCTACCAAAACGAACAACAGAGGGGTCTGTTGGCCCACGGGGTTCCTGAGTGAGCCCTTGCTTTCTACCCCAAAGAATAGGTGCGGCTGCCTACTCGCTAGTCCCAGGGCTGGTCAACAGCTCATTAAAGAGATACAAACAACAAAACTGTAACACGCTGTGATGCCAGTCCAAAGTGGAATCAATGCCGGAGTTGATGGAGAACGATGCCGAGGTCAGTGCCGGGTACGATGGATAAAGCCGTGATCTCAGTCAGTCGGGTTGATCGAAATCGTGGTCAGGGTCGGTGCCAGAATCAGTCCGGTAGCCAAAAGATCAAGACAGGAAACGAAGAGGAATCAAATAGCCAAAATTGCAGCGAGGAAGAGACCAGTGGGCTAGAAGCCCTCCTTAGGAGTAGTCCCTGCAGCTGCAGCCCTTGCTCTAAGGATCTCCATGTGAAACAGTCCCTAGCCTCTGCTCATAGTTCGAGCACAGTCTCTCCTCCAAAACACACACACACCACCTCACCACCCCGGGGGGTGGGGTGGTTCACAAGCCTTTTATATGAATTTAGTGGCCAATCAGGCTGCTCGCTTCATAGAAATTTCTAGTCCAATTACATCATGCAGTCAGTGAACTGAGCATGTGCATTAGATCAGATTACCTCATGCTCTGAGTAAACTGAGCATGTGCGTTATGGCAGTCTTGATTGACAAACCTTGGGGTCAAGCAGAGGGCACATGCTGGGCATGCAGTGGAATTTTCCGCTTGCTAGGTTTGTCTGTGCATGTTCAGCTCTAACTCTCTGTGTTATCAGCATACATACAAAATTTTGCTCTGACACATGAGAAAAGATGAGGGTTAATTAGTGGGCAACACAATCATATTTCTTCTTGTTTGTACTCCACTGGCCTCATGAACCTTGCATTACTTTTTACCTAGTGGTCTAGATTCAACAGGACATGTGGAAGGTACCTTCACCCAGACTATTTACACCTTGCTGTTAGGGTATTATACTGGCAAGAGAAGTGGGGTTTGATTCCCCTCAGGTCCCTCATTTCCTAGGCAAATCATCCCATCACCAAACAATTATGCATAAAGTGGGCATAAGTCCATATGTTTTTGGACAGCTATGCTTTGTACTGCTTTTAATGCTCAGTTTAAGTAAGGTCTACTTTGGGGATGTTTATCAGAATAACTCTTACCAGGGACTTCCTTGAAGTTGAAGGGCCCTCTGAGCTCAATTCTGGATCACAGTGAAGTTTAAACAGGAGTCAGGCTTCCAAGCATGCTCAGAAATGATCCAGTTTGACCATTTCAGTAGCTACTTAGTGTAGGGGTTTAGGGAACTTTACAGTCGAAAATGTAAGGTGATACTGAGTTCTCTGTCCACTGGAGCAGGAGCACACTTTAGAGCACTGTTTGGAATTTAGGCTCCTGAAATTCTGCCTAAGTCCCTTTAGGGTATGCAGACATGTAGCAACTAAATCATTTCCAAATGTCACTGATGGGGAACAGGTTCACAATATGCTGTGCATATAATGCCCTAAAATGGAAGGTTGAATGGTCACCTTTTAGGCCTGGAAGTGCTGTGGTTCTGCCAGGCAAAGCCTCAAACCTGAGGATCTTAGCCTGACCAGCACAGCTGCTCTTTCCAGCCTGCCACCCTACAGCTGGTTACCCATCCTAGCCATGGCTGTTGTGAAGCTTCCAGCATGGCTTAGCCCTCCACCTAGAGACTGGCACTGGAATGGCTGACTGGGATCAACTGACACTCCAGTTCACCTATATAAACCCGTGACATGGAACAAGAAGTGCCTGGGGCAACCCTGGGGCTTGCCGTTCTCTTTGGCTTGTGCTTTAACTTGATTTCCTGGCTTGTGCTCTGACTCCATTCTCTGCCTGATCCCTGGCTTCCTGACTTGGCCTGTTCCTAGATCCTATTCTCTGATTGATCTCTGGCTTTCTGACCCAGCTTGTCCCTGGAACCTGCGTGTTTCTCCTAACCCCGGTCAGCAACTCCATCCATGAGTGGCCACTGGATACTCATGACAGGTTCCAATACCAAGTGTGGAAGTGAACACCCAGCCCAGCATGCCTTGCAGTGAGTAAAGGAGGCAGAAGTGCTTGCACCTACACTTTGATAGCTTGTGGCTGGAGGCATTTTCACTTTTCTGCTTTCCTTTTTGCCTAAACAGTAAAGTTCAGCAGGGAGCACTCGATCAACTTTTGCAGTGTGCCTGACACACTTACTATCTTAATATTAATAACTTAATCCTGATGGAAGAATTGCCTTCTTTAATGGTTTTTACTACAAAAGTAGAGATGGCAGAACCACCAGCTACTTCTTGAAAGGCTTTTATAAATTCCTGGCATGTCAGAAATTTTAATGAATTAAAAAAAAAAATCCAAACAGACTTTACATTTCCTTTACTACATTAATCATCATCTACTGCAAGAGGTTCCAAAGCTATTTATGCATCTTGCATTAAACACTTACCAATGAAATATAGAAACAATCTTCGGCGCAGAGATCACAATCTAGGACCCCACCTAATCACTATTATGCTTTCTCTGGCCCGTTCACCATTTAATTATTTGTTGCACAATCGTTAGTTGCGCATTATGACACAGCTTCAGCTGGATGGATTGAGAGCACTTTGGCCTAAGATATACTAGCTGGTACATCTACATGAGATGCTATGGTACATAACCGTGATAGCAATGCTCTTCATATCCCTTACTAGCTGCAACTTCAGTTGCGCTTTGGTCTTCCTGACTTCATCCTGGCATGCCTAAGCAATAATCTTATACTCCTTCCTAGTACACTGACACTCCCAAGTTTGTCCAAGTTTCCACCTCTTCTAAGCTTCCTTTTTGTGATATAGTTTACTGAAGGGTTCCCTGCTAAGTCAACCTGGTCTTCTGCCATACTTGCTAGTAGTCTTCCTGCACACTGGGTTGGTGTGTTCCTGCACTCCCAGTAAGGTTTCTTTAAAGTACAGCCAACTCCCCTGGACTCCTCTCCCCCTTAGACTGGCTTCCCAGGAGATCCTGCCCATGAGTCCCCTGTTGAGTTGAAGTCTGCTTTTCTGAAATTCAGAGTCCTTACTCTGCTGCTCTCCATCCTTCCTTTCCTCAGGATCCTGAACTCAATCATGTCATGGTCACTGCTGCCCAAGTTGCAATGTACTAATACATTCTCCACTAATTCTTCCCTGTTTGTGAGTAGAAGATCAAAAAAAGCACATCCCCTAGTTGGTTGATCCAACACTTGCACGAGGAAGTTGTCCCCAACACTCTCCAAAACCTTCCTGGATTGCCTGTTCACTGCTGTATTGCCCTCCCAGCAGATGTCAGGGTGACTGAAGTCCCTCATGAGAACCAGAGCCTGTGATTGAGAAGCTTCTGCCAGCTGTTTGATAAAGCCTCATCCGCCACTTACTCATGGTCTGTAGCAGACACCCACTATGCCACCACTATTGTTGTTCTCTCCTCTAACCCTAACTCAGAGACTTTTGATAGACCTATCTCCAGCTTCATACTGAAGTGGTGAGCAATCATATGGCTCTTTTACATAAAGTACAACTTCTCCTCCTCTTCTCCCCTACCTGTCCTTCCTGAACAGTTTGTACCCATCCATGACAGTGCTCCAGTCATGCAAGCTATCCCACCAAGTCTCTGTTATTCCAATCACATCATAGTGGCATTAGTGTGCAAGGACTTCCTATTCCTCCTGCTTGTTTCCCAGCCTCTGTGGATTCATAAACAGGCACCTGAGGTAACTAGTTGATTACCCTGATTTCCCAGAAAAAATGAGAACATCTCCCCTATAGCCCCCTCCTGCTTGCTCTTCCTTCAGGTCACCCACTTCCCCACTTACCTCAGGGCTTGGCTCTACCCTGGAGAACCTAGTTTAAATAGGGTTACCATATTTACAGTTTCAAAAAAGAGTTAATCTGTTGGAGGGGGTATAATAGGATTCAGTGTGGGGCAGTGATATGCCCATGTCCTTTCCCTGCCTCTGAGCCTCACTCCCAAGCCACATCCCCCCCAGCCCTACTGCTGCTCTGTATTTCTGACCCACAGTACCCTGCCCCCCTCCGCCACGCTGGTGCCCCTCACTCCCAACCCTCAGCCTCCCCGATCCCTGTTGATGCCCCTCACTCCTGATCCACAGCCCCCTGGCACTGCCTGTGCCATGCACCCCTGACCCAGTCTCCCACTCCCCCAGTGCCCATCACTCTCAAGACACAGCCCCACAGCCCTGTAGGTGCCCCTCACTCCTGATGCTAGCTCCCTGCCCCCCCAGTCCTGCTGATGCCCCTCACTCCTGAACTACAGTCCCCTGTTCCCCCCAGCCTTGCAGCATCTCCCAGCCATCCCACACCTGTGAGCACAGGCACTGGCCCTAGTGCTGCTGGCCCGGCCACGCAGCTCCCTGCTGCCCCCAAATGGCACTCTCGCACCCTTTCTCCACTGGAAGGGCAGGCACCTTCCCCACCCTGCTGCAGCCCGCAGCGCCATGTATGCCTTGCCTCCAATCACCCTCCCTCTGCCCCTCCCCCCATCACCAAGCAGCTCCTTGCTAGGGCAAGCCAGGAAGTGCCAGGAAAAACATTGATGCTACGTAGAAGCAGAGCAAAATTCTGGACATTTGTTGATATTTTTAAAAACCGCCCAGACGGGGATGGATGACCCAAAAAGAGGACATGTCTGGGAAAACCCAGATGTATGGTAACCCTAGTTTAAAGTCCTCCTCACTAGGTTAGCAAGCCTGACTGCAAAGATGCTCTTCCCTCTCTTCATCAGGTGGATCCTATCTCTTCCCAGCAATCCTGAGACAGTGACAAATTGAAATAAAAAGCAAAACAGAAATGATTAGGCACTTGCAAAACAGGTTTATGGAGAAAATATTAAATGACCCAAATACATACTAGTTTGGCTAAGCAGTGACTAAAAAGAAACAAAAAAGACAATATTTGACGAGAATAAACACAGAGAAGATTAAAACATGCAAAGGGATATAAATAACTAGGATTTTTTTAAAGTAGAGTGAAAATTTAGGATGACCATCATGAAAAAAATTTTGGTTGTGTATGAAATGGAGCTTGGAATATTTAAAAGTAGCCTGAAGAATTAAAATACATGAAGTTTAATCCTGCATTGCCAGGATGATTAGCTAAACTGAACAACCCTCTTCTAATTTTAGGATACAATTTCATACAGTTTAAGGCAGTGCCAACACACAGAGGGTACACAGGGGTGCATGTGCACCCCTTGAGAGTGCCAGTGCATCCCCTGACCGGCCACACTCACTGCTCAGGTGATGGGTGGGGCGGGAAGGTTGGAGTGCTGGTGCCCCATCTGCAAATGCTGGCCTGGAAGTATGAGCACCGTGGCACTCCCAGAATTGGCCACAGCCACTTCTGGAAGTGACTGCAGCATCAGACACCTTTCGATTGGCCACAAGGGGACCCCTGCCTTAGTCAGGGGGGCCATGTATTCCCCATGACTAAGGTAGCACCAGTCAGCCATGGTTTAAGGCCGGAAAGAACCATTATATCATCTAAGAGATAACTGATTCTTACACAGTTAAAGCCCAAACATTAATTTCAGTCCTCAGGAGACTAAATTGTATACCACAGAAAGAAATGAGAGGCAATGGTGCTGAACAGGTTCTGAATAGGGAACTGAATAGGTGAGCTATTTTCAAAGGGTCCTAACAACCCACCCATGCCCTATGAAGCAGTGGAAAGTGGAAAAATCTCAGAGATTCCTAACACTTTGACTTGGGGAAAAGGATGTTTTGGTCACATATCTGGTGATCAGCATGGGCCAGATCTAAATTAGCCACTTAAGCACTTCCACTTAAGCACTGTAATCCCTAAGAATTATCCTAGTGCAGTCTACTACACAGATATTGGAACTTAGGATCCCAATACAGTTAGCGGGGAAATTTAGGCACCTCCAAGACGGGATTCAGGAAGTCTGACAGGGTCTAGAAATAGCTAATAGGAAATATTAAGTATAGAGGCATGTCAACACCTGCTTGTTTCAGGAGTATAAACACCAGATTCAGGCTTCACATAACATGTTTCCCTTCATTTGAAATATAAATTGCCTAGTCCCTCTGCTGGCAGTAGGCTCCTAAACAACAGCAGTGGCATTTGTTGTCCATATTCTCCATAGATATAAGGGTAGTCACCCACAAAGTGGGTATCCTGGAAAATGGGCCCAAGTGGATTCAACTCAACATTTCCCAGGAGACTGCCCTAACAATCAAATTCTAGCCTAACCTGGGTGGTTGTACCCGTTATCTCTTCAGCTGGAACTAGGCTACAGGAAATCTAAGAATACAAGAGTTATAGGTCCAGAAAGTAACCAGAATTCCATACTACAGTGATAAGAAGAGTTTCTTAAACAAAATAGATATGATTGAAACAGCCTCAAAATAAAATGAGGCAAGTCAAAATGTTTCACGGTTTTGACGCTCTTTCAATGTTTCACCCATAGGTTATAATGGGAAAGGTTGAAGCAGCCTGTAAATTCGTTATTTCTGGGCTGATTTGGATGTTGTTCTTTTTGTCCGAGGACAGATGACCACAAAACCTGGAAACGAAGTGAAGATTGTAAGCAATTTCCCCAAGGGCAAAACTTGTGTCAAGGGGACTCCCCATGACACGAGTTTCGCCTGTCAGCAGCTAGAGGTGCAGGGCCCCAAAACCCCTGCACCTATTTCCTTGACAGCTGGCAGGCTTTGTGGCCTCAGCAGGGGCTAGCAGGCCTGCAGCTTTCATCCTGTTGTGCCTTAACATACACAGTGCTATCCATGTCATAAGTTTTGCTTGTCTGCAGTTTGAGGTAGAGTTTCCCTCAACCCCCTGCACCTATCTCCTTGAAAGTTGGCAAGCTTCATGCACTTAGAAGGGAATACCAGTCCTGCAAGTTTCATCCAAATCAGGCTGGAAATCACAAAGTTATAGGCTGTTTCAACCTTCCCCATTATATCCCATGGGTGACACATCAAAACAGGATTGAAACGGCAACACTGTTTCGATGGAACAGAACAGCTGTTTCAAATCGAAACAAAATTGAAAACGGAATGCTGTTCCACTGAAATGTCAAAACGCTGGTTGAAATGGAGCACTGCCATTTCACACAGCCCTACTGTTCAGTCTGAGTAAGAGAAGACAGAGATGACTTGATAGCTGCCTAACAGTGTGTTAGCTGGGAGCATTAAGATCTAGGGGAGCAACTCTTCAGGAAGGCACCTCAACAGAGGTCAAGGACCAATGGGCACAAACTAATAGAGGGAAAAATTAGGCTGGACATAAGAATTTTTTTTTTCTGTAAGGGTTACCAGAATCTGGAACACACTCTCAGCAGAGGTGGTACAGCCACCATCCTTAAAGGTGTTCCAGATGAGGCTGGATAAGCACCTTGTTGAGCTCATTTGAGCCCATTAACTTCCTGCCCACGGCAGGGGACTGGACTTGATGATCTTGCAGGTCCCATCCAATCCTTCAATTCTATGAAGACTGGCTGTTTACAAACTCATGGGGGAGGTGGGAGGGAGACTCAGCAGGGAATAGGGGATACTCTGTTTACCAGGGTGCCTCTCAGGATTACTAGAAACAACAGCCATAAACTGAAGGAGAACAGATTTAGATTAGACATTAGGAAGAAATTATTTACAGTGAGGGTTGCCAAAATATGGAATGGGCTTTCAAGGGAGGTGGAGTTTTCCCTTACCTTGGAGGTGTTCAAAAGGAGATTAGACAAACACCTGGCTGGGGTTACTTAATCCCAGTGCTCTTTCCTGCTCAAAGTAGGGGGGCAGACTCGACCTTATAGGTCCCTTCCGGCCCTAGAACTCTAGAAATCTATTAACTCTATATGATACATGAGACATGGAGGCTGACTGGAGCACAGTAATTACCACACTCCAGCAGACTCAATTAATTGGAGATACTAAAATTAATGCACATTAGGAAAACTGAATTAATGCACATCTAGATGCACCCATACTGGATCACTTTGCAGCATGTGCAGAAAACTCTTCTGGCATAGAGGTGCCTAATGAATTCTGATCCTGCTTTTGCAACTACATAATCCCTTAACCACCTATCTGAATTATTCTTTTGGAATGTAGGTAGAAGTCAGTCACTTAAATACCTTTTAGACACTGAAAGAACTAATCTGGATCTGGCCCAATGTGTGATTTGTGTATAATTTAAGTCATATATCCACAAATAATTCTTTGCACCACTTCAGAGTATCAGTATATCCAATCCAGTATCCTATTTCTATATAGGGCAGATTTAATGCATTAAAACAGGGAAGCCAAATATATGGCTCACAAATCAGACTGAGGCTGTGAAGGTAGGTCATCTGGCCCATGGCACTTTTGGCCGTGGTTGCCAGAAGTGAAGGCGTTTACTGCATCACTACTCAACCCCCATCCCCACAGCTGGGGGTAAGCACTGGTGCTGAACACTGCTGTTAAACACTGATTTCAATCACCATTAGCAATTAAAAATCAACAAGAGTTGGCAATGAATGTTGAATGAGTGGCAGTGTTAGCTCCTTGGCTATTGGCACTGACATAGCGGCTCTGTCAGGCATGGTGAAAAGCGCTGTGGGATGGATCTGGGGGTGAGTTGTCCAGCCCATGAGAAGCACCATCGTCCAGATTCAGCCTGCCAACCGAAGGCTAGAATATACTTAACCAATTATGCATTGTGGAAAATAATTTTTTCCTGGTCCCTGAAGGTAACTGACCAAAGCCTTAACTTGTAAAGGTTACTGTTGTCCTTGCTGTTGTCTCAGTGCACATCTGTAAGTATGACACACATGCTTGATCCTGGTCTCCCCAGGGCCTCTGAAGGAACAGTTGAAGACCAGGACTTAGATACCTAGATTCCAAGGCCAGCAGGAACCATCATAACCATAAATGTTGAAATAAAACACTCCTTACATTAAGCAACAACTGAGTGAGAAATACCAAATAAACTTATTTTGAAAAAATGGATAACCATATTACGTATAGACTAAATGAATGTTGGACTGCAAAGATTGTGTTGTGAAGCAGATAAGTGATAATAAAGAAAATATTTTCATAACAACGATAACTGTGATGAGGATGATAATAATAATAGTAGTAACAACAACAGCAATAGCAGCAATAACAACAATTATAATAGCAAAACCTTGAAGTTCAGTACTTTGAACCTCTGCATTCAACCTATGATTTTTCCTGGAGGGAAGAGAGCAGGGAGGGGGGAAATAACAGCAACTAAGAAATATGGCTCTGATGTTGCCTCTATTTAAAACCTCCAGATTGTTCAATAGAGGCAGGACTGAGTTCTTCATTACAGAAATATTATAATAGTTAAAATACATCTTGCTTTTACAGTTATGTAAAACATTCTTAGAATTCAAGTTATAATTTCAAAAGCTTTGTCAGAAAGAAATTTGTTTACAAAAATGCTTTAACAGTAAGAGTAATAGTAAGACTAGCCCTTACTAATTTTTAATGCTATGTAATAATATACATTATCTCTCTGGAAAAAACAAACAAACAGAAAATTGGCCTCAATCCATCTTGAGATACTTAAAGGCAATAGATAAAATCTGTTAACCTCAATCAAGTAAGGAGGATCGAATGCATTAGCAAGTTAACCAAGACATGGCTGTAAAGGTTTATCCATCTTTAATATATTGAGGACTATTCTAAATATAGTCAATAGAAGACTAAGAATGCTTAGTTATTTCTGTTTAAGTATAGTATCAATACAAATAATTATAAATAGAATACATAAAAATTCAAGCAATGCTCAGTGATATTTTGTAATAGCACTTTATGTATTCTAAGTATGCTGGAATACAATTTAACACTGGTTACAGAAAACCCCCACCATTACTTATCAGTGCTTTGTATAACTAAAGTTAGTCACCAAGTTGATTATCCAAAATACCATGGAAGTTAAAAATTCAGAGTATTTGCAAGCATGACAAGAAATTACTCCTCTTGTTTAAGAATTCAATATGCTGAAAGTTGTAGAGATACCAGCGGGGCTTATTGCAAGCCAGCAGCCAAAACGATACCACAGACTAGTTATTACTTGAATCATGGGCTATCAAATCAGGCCTTAAATATGGAGGAGAAACATCTCATTTCAAAAGATAATGGGAAGAGAGAATAATTTAATTGTACTGCCATAGAAGAGAAGATAGGTTTAAAATAATGTATTTCTTACATATTGCTCTTGCAAACGAAAGGAGCAGTTTTTTGAATGAGATAACATAACGATACCTACTACTGTCCTAACCATAATTGTTCGGAAGAGACTTAAAAGTGCATAGCTCCATGCAGGCTTCACAAAGTATGGAAGTTGGCCTGTACAGGGTATTTGTGTCCAATGACTAGTTTTTGCCTTTGCTGAGAGTAGACACCAAGTTTATGAAAGCTGTTGCCAGTAACAACCTACACAAATCCATTTTGGCTGTCAACCCACAGCAGCATCAGGTTGTCAAGCTGTTTTTCTCCTTTGTTGCCAGACTGATGATGGGACTGTCACTGACACATTTGGCGGGGGGGGGGGCCGCGGGGATTGAGAATAAGGGTGTGGTGCGGGAAAGAGGGAGGGAGGAGGGCATCAAGTTGGCAAATATTTATTTTCTGCAACAAAACACTTTAAGGGGAACAAGAGCCAGCTGTGTACTGAATCTGTACACCTGCATCTTATTTTTAATACTGGGGGGGAACATATGAAAAATGAATAATCACTGAATACATATTTTTCCAGTTAGAAGTAAGTTGGCAATATTCTTATTTTCTATGATAACTCTTCCTGGAGAGGCATGAAAGACAGCTGTTCTCAGAACTGTGCACCTGTAGCATAAAAAATACCTACCAGCTGACAAGGGGGCAAAAGAGGATTAAACAGGAGGGAAAAAAAACATTGTTGGCAGGAGTGTTTTAATTTTGTAGAAAAAATAATAAAAGCATTAGACATGCTGAGCACTGCCTTACAGCCTGTTAAGTAGAGTTATCAGCTTGAAAGCAATTTAGAACTGCGCACCTCAACAGCAGTCATTGATAATAAGCATTGCACTACCTCAAATGAAAAGTACACAATAGGGAAAACATGGGGACAAAAAGCCTCTTGGAAATCAGAGTGGTCATATATAGAGGGGCCCAAGCCAATGAATACTCCTTTTAAGCAGAAGTATGATACAAAATATTTTTATCCTTTACTACCTCTATCTGTACATATGTATTCAGTATACACGGAAAGTATGTACAAGTCACCCCATTTGAAGCTGAACCTCCTCCTTTTTTCTTTTGAAGGCCTAACAAAAATAGATGCAACCCAGTTTTCAGTCAATTTATATTCTGTGGGAAAATATTCCCCCATGCTCTTATAGTAACCAGATTTTCTGTATTTCCTTTGGGAGCCCAATTACCTCTTAAAAGGCTCCAACCTTTCTTTGTTTCTCTGTACAACTGCGACAAACCTAAGCAGGGAACGAATTCCCTGTAACATGCAAAGAAAGCAAGGCTCCTGGATCTTTTTACACAATCTATAGCCACAACACACAAAGCAATTTCCTTTGGCAGCCCAAATGGCACTAAGGATAAATGGCCTGGGTGACTTTGAGAGGCCAGTTATGAATCTTACACCACTAACTCCTAGAAGCTATAAGGGATGGGGGACAGATCAGGTCAAATGGAGCATAGGCCTAGGTAGATAGATAGATGGATGAATAGATCAACTTCCTCTCTGCCACTGTGAGATGAAGGATACTGGCCTAGATGGACTTGCGGTCTCAACCAATGTGGCACTTCCTTTGTTCTTATGTCCTTTCAGTCCATACCATCCGTAATTTAGGCACATTCACCATTTGCCCCTTGGATCTTCAAAGGGAGCAAAAAGCACCCACAAATTTCTCCTAGTACTTCCTCTAGCCTCAGTTGGGCTGTCTTCAGTGGACATAGAGCTAGGGTTACCATACATCTGGGTTTTCCCAGACATATCCTCTTTTTGGATCCATGCAGATGGGTTTTTTTTTAAATGTGAACAAATGTCTGGGATTCTGGTCAGTGCAGCAGTGTGAGGGGCATGGTACCTGCGGGTGCTGCAAAAAACTATCCAGGTGCAGGGGCTGCAGCATGGTGGGGTAGGTGGGGAAGAGGGTGAAGGGCCCTTCAGGAGCAACAGGGAGCTGCATGCCCCCCCCCCACCAGTGGCAGAGGAGATGTCCCCAGGGTCCTAACACCTACCAAGTTCAGTTTAATTTCTCTGCTGCAGCAGAGAAGGCACCCCTAGGGTCCTAGCATCTGCCTCTTTCTATCTACTCTTCTTGCAGCAGCATCTGATCATCATGGGATGTGGGAATGCAATTTGTGGAGGGGGCTGGTTTGCAGGTAGCAGCCCATTGTAGGAAAAAGTTTGCAGTGGTGGGGCAGCCAGGAGCTGGAGGGAGCAGGGGACTGTGGCTTGGAAGTGAGTGGGGTGACAGGGGAGTGTGGGTCAGGAGGGCAGGGGGCTGCAGGTTGGGAGTGAGGGGCACCAGAGTGGCCCTGAGGAGCAGAGTACTGAGGGTTGGGAGTGAGGAGCAGAAGCAGGGTACTGGGGCTTGGGAGTAAGGGGCAATGGATGGGCAGGGCCAGGGTACCACCTTATCACTACCCCTCATATACACCCCCACCTGTGCACGCAACAGGTGTCCTCTTTTTTGGAACTGGAAATAAGGTAAACCTATATAGAGCTAACAAGTTGGCCCTTGTAAAATTACACAGTTGGAAGGACTTCAGTAATCATATAATGCAAGCCCCCACATAGATACAAGATTCACTATTCCTAAATCATTCCAAGTACATACATATTCAACTTTTTCTTGAAAGGCAACAGTGAAAGATGCCACAGATTCATTTGACAGTTTATTTCATTGCCCTACTGTTCTTAAGAAGTTTCTTCTGAAATATGATCTAAATCTGTTCTCCTGGTCTTCAGATCCATTGACAACTACCCTGCCCTCTAATGGTAAGATAAGATAGTATTTCTCCTCCTTCTTAGTTCCCTCATCTTTTACTCACATGGCTTGCTTTTCTACAAGTTTCTCTTCAGCATTTATCTCTGCACTCTCTTTAGTTCTCTACAACATTCTTAAAATACGGTACTCAAATGTGAACACAGCACTCCAACTTTAGCCCATGCAGACTGACTAGAATAACATACTCATCTCAAGGACTTACATACAACAGCCTTTGTTAATACAACCCAAAACTTCATTTGCTTCCTTTTCTTTCTTTTCCACATTGGCAAGTCCTGATGCAGGGGTCTATTGGTATCATGCAAAAATGGTGTTTAGAGTACTCTTTACTCTCTCTTATGTACTGGGGTATAAATTCTTGGTTTGTCAGCTAGAGTAAATTAAAACTGCTTACAATAGCTTTGGCACATCCTTGGCTTAGGATAGACAATGAGATCTGGGCAGAAGTCAAGGATCAATGCTACGCCAGGACATGTAGTGTGTTTGCCTTCTTTCTCCAGTTTCAAGGTGGCAATTCAGATCTTGATTGTATTTACTGATGAACTGTACAGTAGAAAGGAACAACCTGCAGTCATCATGCTCTAGGGTAGAATGTGATCCTCAGAACGGCAAACTTTTCTCTGCCAAAAACAGGGTAATGTCAACCAGACCTCACAACACTTTACACCACTTTTCCTTCTCTGCCAAAAACAAGGTAACCTCAATCAGACCTCACAACACTTTATGCCACCTTTCCTTCTCTGAATGTACACCCTTTTCAAAAGCATTATCAATAGCTCCTTTTCCACTAAGAGCATTTGCAAGATCTTTCCACTGTAAATAATGTTGAAGATGACAAGAATTGGCCTTGTGACTCTTCACTTTGTTACACAGTTTTCTCCAGTTATCGTTCACACCCCCATGGCAGAATCTGAAATGGTACAGGGCTTGATTTTTGTTCTGATCTCAGAAGAGACAGCATGGAAAGTAGAACAGGCCAGCTGCCTTGTGGCTCCAAATGAGCCAGTTCCTTGTCACACTCTCATCATTGGACAGAGTCTTGCAGAAAGCAGATGTAGGGAATGACCATTTGTAGGAATCACGTGGGAAGCTTGCAGGTTTGGGTAGTGGACCCCTGGACACAATTAGATCCCTTTGCACCCTGCTGAGATGCCCCCAGGTGGTTAGGTCATTAGAGAACATTTCATGGTGAAGCTCAGGCACAGATCCAGAAACCAAATCAATTGTCTTGTTTTTCTCAATTGATGCTATGTCTCCTTCAGCTTGCACCACCAAACCTGACTCATTTTCACATTCTCCTGCTACATCACTGCTTATTTCCTTTGTGATGTTTTCATGATCAGAACATTCTTCATCTCCTGCAAGTGGTGTGCCACCTACATCATCTGTTCCACTTCCAACTTCCTTATTTCCTTTCACCCATCCAAACTGATCCAGTGTCTGCCTCCCCTTTTCATCCCAAGCTTTTTTCTCCTTTTTCTCCTTTCTTTTTGATGTTCCAGATTGATAGGTGTGCTTCATTTTTTCTTACATGGGGATAAGGGGATAGGAATAGGGTTGTATTTTCCCTGAGCACCTCCCAACCCCTTCTGGCAGAGCTTCTCTCTCCTACTAGTTTCTTGGGGCCCAGCTTAGTCTTACAGGTCCTCTGGCCTGCTGGCTGGCCTCCTCTACTACTCAGGAAGGAAGGCCTCACACCACTCCTAGGCCTTTTCCCTCTTGTAACTGCCATGGAAAATTACTTTGCAGTGGGACCTTGCCTGGAAATCTTAGCTGGTGCTCATGTAACTGCCATAAGCTGGGTTGTACTTGGTTCAGGCTTGTGGATGTGGTAGCAGATAAGCAGGCTCTGCCCCTGTTTAAGGAAAAAGAAAGTAACTGCAGAGAGAGTAGACAGAGGAAGGAGGATTGTCTTTGTACTGTTGCTGGAGAATAAGCTTTTATATTTAGCCTTTAACCCCTTGATTAAGGGCATTGTGAGACTGTTCATATTCTTATGGGCCTTAGTAAGCAACTGCTGTTGTTTGAAGGACATTAAGAGAAAAAGTCATCTTTGCAGTACTGAAAGCAAGATTTGCAGTTTGGAGCACAAACTTCTGCAATCAAGAAGGACTTTAATATTTTTTTTCCTAAGAGTTATATAGACACTTTTCATTTAAGTACTTTTTGAAGTGGGGAAATATGTGAACCTGAATATGTGTTAATGCCTAATATTATTATTTTCATTGACAAAAAGAAAACAATATATCATTTAATTATTATATTCTTGCAAATTCATTTTTGACTTTGGCCCTTAAGAACCCACAGAGTTTACATTCACTCATGACTTGAACTCTTTCCCCTGGAGGTCTTTCTGTGACAACAGGCCATCTCTACCACAGATCCCTCCTTAAAGCCTTCCTTGTTCCTTCTCTCCTCACAATAGACTCTGTAACCAGGACTACTTCGCCTAGGCCCTAGGCTAGGCCAATTATAAGCCTGCCTGATCAATCTTGTCTCTATTGCTGCCCAGAGATAAAGAAAGATGTTACCTTACCATCAGTGGTGAAGCATAGGGGATGCATGTGGGTGCATATGTACCCCCTGAGAGTGCTGGTGCACTGGCTGGGTTTGCCACTTAGGCGATGGGCAGGGAGACCAAGTGGAAGCACAGACGGCCTCCCTGCAAATGCCAGCCGATCACTGCAGCTGCTCCCAGAAGTGGCTGCACAAGTTGGCCACAGAGATCGGCTGTGAGGGGACCCCCCACCGGGCAGCGAGATCAGCCATGGGCCACCCCCGCAGTTGGTGGGACTGGTCGCAGGGGAGGGCATGAGCCCCCCCCGACTCATGTAGCACTAGTTGCCCATGCTTACCATGATTGGGTTAGACTCCCCCTTGGACACCAATGCAACAATCACTTAAGCCTCAAATTAGCATCTGTTTCACATACAGCTATGCATAATATTTACTTCATGGTTGGGGATGGGCCCCATACTGTCACAATTACATGCTGAGAATGATTCAGTGTCATCTTACACTCTAATACACCAATTTGGTCTTTTTTATGAAAACAAAATACCAATAATTCTGGTGAGCAATATTGCAGGGTAGGGGCCAATGGTACACACAGGAGATGAGGCAGGGACCCTTGCTTTTGCCCAGCCCCCTGCCTCCTGGCAGCCCTGTCTGTTTGAATTAGTGGATGTTTACAGTGAGGAATCTGGATTTCTTTTCTGATCCATTAATCCACAGGTTTCAATCTTTCATATTTCCAAAAGTCACAGTGTTTTCCCAGGCTTATAATGGGAAAATAGTACACAGAAGGACTAGACAGAGTAAGGGTGTTGCTACCTTAAGTGCAGTAGAAAGTTTAACATGTGAACAATTCACTATTAAAAGCTCTTAGTATAGCCTAACATGTAACAACAACCTAAAAGGCTGATAGCATTAGGAACTTCCAACTTAGGCAGATATTGCTGGGAGTATTTTATTTTTTCTAAACAGGATATTTTGTAGGGATGGGTTTTATATAAACACCATGTCAGTCAACCAGAGCCTTCAATGAGTATGACACACAGAATTAAATAAAACATCTGAATTGCTGTCCTTTGACAAATTGGTTGAAAGGTCCATTAATGACATGTTGTCAGGTACTTTTTAAGAGTAATTTCTTTATTTACAGAGCACATACAAGTTCACTGTATGGTTTAAAAAAAAGATGGTAATGGACTTCAGGCAACCCATTGTTGAAGGAATTTCTACCCTCTAACAAGAAAAAAAGATATCATCTTCCTCTCCAGGGCCACACACAAGTCTCAAACACATCCAGGTAGTTACCCATGTACTCTTTCTTCTACAACCCCTGTACTTATCTGGTAAAGCCATAGTCCTATGCCACTCACTGAGACTACATGTCCTGGAAAGGTGAACCTGAATGCCTGACTTCCTTTTGTGCAGTATTAACAATTCAAAAAGATCTTGGAAACTTCGAATGGCTTTAAAAAAAAGAAGAAAAATATTTAACCCACACAATATTTTAAACAATATTCTGGGTGCATCTTTAATTTTATGGAGGGTTCCTCTATGGGTGCTTAAACATCAATGATCCCTAATGTGCAAGCCATTAGTACCTTTTACAATAACAATAATGTTTTTCACAATCATCTTTCCAAGCTAAGATATCACAGATCTACTCTTTGGATGTACAAGAGACTTTCTTGCACTCAGGTAACTCTAATTTGTGTTAATGGACACAGCAGCAAGCTCAAACCCTGTATGTAATGAGAGGAGACTGAACCCTTTATGCAGATCAATGGAATTCTAAGCTACTAGTTTCCTGCATTGAAGTTTTGCTGAGGAGCAGCATTGGAAAAGCTTTACAATGGAACTCACACCTCCACAACTTGCTTTCAGCTGTGGCCTCTGCATAACTGAATACCATCTGTCACGGAGGCGGCACAGTGGTGAGCTGGAATAGTAGCCCAGAGCTCAGTTTTGAAATATTGGCAAAGACTCCACATAGCAGAGTAGCTGAAAGCTTCACAGGGGAGACAATAGCTTCCTATTGTAGCATTCTGAAAAACAAAGACAGACCATTCTATAAACTGTATCTGTTCTCTCTGAGAGTCTCAAACAACAGACAACAAAGCCAGTGGGAGAGAAGTTAGCATGAATTTAAATCACTTTTCTATATCTGTTGGGCAAACAGTCTTTATCCTCCTATGTTACCTCATCCAAAAACAACTAAAGATACAGGGCAAATTCTGCAGTATCTGTTGTTCTCCTCCTGATGCACTTCACTCCTATTAATGATAAATGTATTGATATTTTTTAAAGGTACAGAGATGAAATTTAAGACAAAAAGCAAGTTCAACTGCTTTTATGCCTATATGCAATTAAAAGATGTACTATGATGTGCTAAAAAAGACAAATGGTAAAGTTTTGGGACAGCATAATTCAAGCTTAAAGCTATGCCCAAAGGAATTAATCTATGAATTTACAATGAGTTTTTGCTTTCATATAATATGTTGTAGGAAACTGAACTCAGTTTCATGGCCTGTGGGATATATACCCCAGGCTGCACGATGTCCTTGTAGCAAGTCTTGGAATTCCTCTGCCCAACTGGGGTCCCAAATGACCTGCTTCTCTCTTCCTGGCACCCTAGTACATGTCACCTACAACACCTGAATGTTGAAAATAACAGATTTGGGAGACTGCCTTCAAGTGGGCAGATTGTCAGTTTGGCCCCACTTGCGACTAAGGGCATCTCAGTTTCACAATTTCTTCCTCTCTTTCTTTCTCTAGGCTTCCTGGGTATAGTTGGTGAGACCTCAAATGTTTCTCAGAATCCTGGAAGCCCATAAACAATGGACTGGCCTGCTCCTGTGTAGACTGCCATCTTTTGTGTTAGTTCAACTACTGCAGTCACAGTAATGGCAACTCTCATGAAACAGACAGGAGAGTCGCGATTTCCTAGTCAAATGAACTCTGGCTCATGATCTTGGGAGAGAACCTTCAGATTTGGGGATTTTTTTCTCCTGGCATGTCTAGAGAGTGCCCAGCTGGTAAGTCTGTGGAGGGGAAGAGGTAGGGAGAGAGAGGAAAGGGGAGGTTCAGATTGAGGCCCACACAGTGAGGGAAGCAAGGAGTTGGGGCAGGGGAGGGAGGGAGTCAGGACAGGGGTTGGGATGAATGGACTCCTGGGGCTGGGGTGCATCATGGGACAGCCATGGGAGACATGTCCAGAGGCGCAGGGGAAGGCACATTTCCCTGTCTCTGTATGCACCCCTAGGGGAGGCATGGGTGGCGTGTGCCCCCTGGATTTGTGCCTGGGGTGGAGGCGGGCAGCCCACTGCAGGCTGGGGCTCTGCACCCTGCTGCCTTTGCCTTGGGAGCTGTGCCTGGCTGCATGTCCTCTGCCTGCGTCTTGTGGCTCCCGGGGCAAAGGCAGCAGGGCACAGGGCCCCAGCCCACAGCCGGGCAGCCTGCCTCCACCCAGGCACAAATATGGGGCACACATGCCCCACCATTCCTCCCCTGGGGGTATGCGCAGGGGTGGTAAGCCACCCCTCCCCCCTTCGCCTCTGGATAAGCTGCCTGTGGTTCTGTCGCACAACCTGCGACCCAGCCTGTCTGCCTCTGCCTGCCTCTCTGCCTGCCTTAGCCTAGCTGTTTGCCTGTCTGCCTCTGTCTGTCCCTCACTCTCAAGCCACAGCCCCCCAGCCCTGCTGCTTCTCCTCACTCCTGACCCACAGCACCCCACATCCTGCTAGTGTGTGCAAGGACTGCCCCCTCCCTGGGCTCCAACCCCTCCCTCACATATAGCCCCCCACACCTTCACAAACAATCCCCCACCCCACACACTTCAAAAATAGCACCACATGATTTACATTCAGATCTCTTGATTTTTAAGAGTTTGCCTCACAATTTTTGACACAGTGGGATTGGCAATATGGTTGCTCTTAGAGTTTTGTTGGGGTTTCCTCCATGGCCCCGCCAGAGTCCTGGAGCCTGGTGAGGAGCTTACAGTAGCCCAAAGTTTAGCTCCTCACAGGACTCATGCATTGTCCCTTTTCAAGGGCTTCCAGCATCCTTGTTCAAAAAAAGAGCAACATATCCTTGCATAAACATTAAGAATCTGTAGTCTTAGCCCCTTCATCATTCTTGCAGGAATATTCTCTACTGGCACATAAGCAGCACAACCATCCAGGTCCTGCTGAGCTCAGTGTCTGGGGTCCAGCCTGCTGTAGTATCCTAAGGGATCCTTTCCCCTGTTACATCCAGGGATCCTGCCAGCTAGACTCTGCCCCTTCCAGCTACTATGCAAAACAGAGTGCTCTGAAAGGTGTCACACCCTTCTTTCACTTGCTTCTCCTTAGTAACAGGGCAGGGGCCTGTTACACCCCTTAGACTATGTGGGGTACAATGGGTGCATCTACACATCACCCTATGGTGACATAGCAGTACACTATGTCACCGTATGGCATACTATGGTGACATAGTGATCATGTGGGTCTAAATGGGATTGGCAGCTACGTCACCATAGTGGCATGCTCCCCAGGTATAGCACACCACTATAGCAACATAGCAGTGAAATTTCACCATGCGCAGCGTGAATGGCATATCAACTAACCACACTATGCTGTGCTTTAGTACTTCCAAAAGGAAGTATTGAAGTGCAGCACCATAGCAATGTCACTGTATAGCAACATGCAGACATGCCCAATATGAGCAGTGCTACTAAGCAGAGAACAGCTATTTAATCTGACAATTAATCTTCAGATTTGAGGGGAGAGCAAAGCGTGGGGTCATAGTGCAAGCAGAGGACTCAAAGCCAAACCCCATGATACTGATGGAAGTCCTACTACTGGCCTCAAAGGGTTTTGATCAGGCCTTAGACAAACCAAATGGAGATAACACGAGTTCAAAAAAATGGGTCCAGATCTTACTGAAGAACTACAAAGGAAAAAAAATATCCTGAGGAAGCTCTACAGTTTCTTAAAGATTAGGCCCCACTTAGGAGTCACAGGCAAATTACAACAACTATGAGCTATTTCCAGCCAGAAGTTATTTGAAGTTATGCCCCAACAAGCCCCAAAAATTATTTTACATGCAGTTCTGAGAGAAGGCAACAAAGCATTGTAGATTATAAAATACAAACTAATCATAATGATTTTTATAAAAGAATATAATATTCAATTTTAAAAGCAGTATGAAGTATAAAATACAAAGTGACACAAGGAAAAGCAATAGAAAGACATACTATAACATACCTCTTACGATATAAAAACAAAAGTATTGCCTGAAAAAACAGGCATAAAACTCTCTCTTTAGAAATTACTGGTAACACAGAAATTAGATCCATCACCTTTTTTTTTTTTTTTTACTGTCTGTCTGCCCAGCTCTTAGCACAATGGAACTCTGACCCGATTGGGGCCTTCTGACATTTTAATAATGTGAATGGATTACTACAACTGTTAAATGCTTTAATCAAAATGGTTATATACCTTGCCCTTTTTATGTTGTGTCAGGAATAAGTGGCAGTAAAAAAAGAAATATCATAAGGGACTCCTTGAACATAGAAAACTGACCTGTTTTAGAGCAGTACAATGGCAACAAGATTTTCCCTAGGACATTTAAACATACTAGTATCAGAAAAGTCCATACACAGATCAAGTATGGGAATTATGTGTTACACATACATTTGAGTTATGTTTATTTGCAAATAAACTGAACTGTCATTTGCCCATGCAGTCATGGAACTGTGTATCAAAAAGGAACATTTTTTTAGTTTTCATATGATTTCTTATTTATTCATATGATTTCTTATTTATATCATTGACCTTCCCTTACCTTTTTGAAATTCCTCTTATATCTTGATGTTTCTCCTTTAGAAAGACAGGAAAATATTTTTTAATAGCAGAAGCTTGCATACCAAGCATATACCTTTTAATAGGATATTTCTGAACCTGTATTTACAGGTATCAGCATGCCAATTCCACAAACAAGTTGGGTGTTCATGTATCCATGAATAGAAATGGGGGTGAATCCAAACAATGGACAATGTAAAAGCCAGCACTGAAAAAAATAGCAGAATTACTTTCATTTACTGAACAGCAGTTTCGAAGCTTATATAGTCTTAAGGACAGGTCATGAAGAGAAACAAAAGTGAAATGTGCCAGAACCAAAGAATAAGGAAGCCATATATTAGCATAAAGCCTAACTGCCTGGTTGCATGTAGAGTAGCAGATTAATTACTTTTCCATACCTAAGCTTTCGGTTAAAGAAAGACTGAGTAGTTAAGGCCTGTGCCTG
This sequence comes from Crocodylus siamensis, assembly GCF_052110815.1. Classification (NCBI taxonomy): domain Eukaryota; kingdom Metazoa; phylum Chordata; order Crocodylia; family Crocodylidae; genus Crocodylus; species Crocodylus siamensis. The sequence goes on along the minus strand of NC_143398.1, from coordinate 74,247,712 downwards.
AAGAAAAGGAGAGATCACTGGACAACAGCAGCTGAAGGAGATTCTGGCAGAAAGTAGGGTGGATCAGCACCTTAGGGTGCCTGCATGCAGGCTGCGAGGCTGCTCCAGTGCACTGGGAGGCTGCTGCTGCAATGGGCGTTGTAATTACCACACTCCAGGCAGTCTCCGCTTCTCATGCATCAGTGTCCCCACACTTCACAATAGTAGCAGGGGCACTTTAACTAAAACTCATTCAACAAGCTTTAGATAAAGCACCCCCACCACCGTTTTAAAGCACAGGGATGCTGATACACAATATGTTCTGGACACTTTAATTAGAGTGGATTTTGGAGTCACTCTAAATGAAGTGTCCCTCCCCCACTCCTGAAGAGTGTGTAAATATGCCCTTAGGGCATTTTCATATGTGGCGTGAACATTTGTGTAAATATGCCCTCTGAATCTTATATAGAAATCTTCTATATACTATCATTACTTACAAAGGGTATCATTTTATATAAGCATATTTAAGTATTGTTGTGTGACAACAGTTATTGTAATGGTTGAAACGTTCAGTAACATGTTTCCTGTAACTTTACAGGCATACCCCTATAACTTTGAAGTATTACACTGAAGTAGGACACTGAAAATACCTGAGGACTCAATATACAGCAATTCCCTAAAAATATGTAAGCATAAAGTAATGTGTTCTGTTTCCTATTACTTTATCAAGTAGTTACATCCACACTGTTTATCTATTGTCATTGGAACTACATGTACTATACAACTGTCAAGCTAGAACTATGATACTTACTTTTCATCTATTCCAGCAGTATATATTTTTTTCTTACAATAAGCCTGGTTATGTTCACTACATCCTGTGTGTCTGCTTTTTTAAGCATCTTCCAGTTGCTTTAAAATACTTAGAGAATATTATATGACACTTAAATCTCATCCACCCACAAGTCGCACTTTTTCCAAATCCTTAGGCAAGTGTGATTGCAAAGGTTTTTTTTTCCCCCCACTTCTCTTTTTACAGAAGTGGGCAATATTCATTTAATGTTATCATCACTTATTCTTGGGCTCGTTGAAGCATAGGCTGTGCTTGCTGAAGCGCATACAGCTTTTAAAGTTCATCTGGTAGCTTTTGGAGAGTTTTGAAGAACCAACCTATTTAGAAACAATTTTGCTTAGCATACCATATTTAAAAAAAATTTCTCTCTGTCACTCATCACAAATAAACTTCATGAAAATGACATTTTCTTTCTGATACCCGCTTGGCATATTATTTTTTGTTGTGGAAAGACTTATGAGGTCATAACTAGAATTTTATTATATCAAGTAGGACATGAAGTAGTGTTTTTATATAATTCCTTTGTAATAAAAAGAGAGAAGAACATGTAAATATGCTCACTGGTCTGCCAAAACTAGTTTTATGTAGAATGGAATGGATATTTTTTAAGCTGATAAGGAATCAGAAGTCAACCATCTTCTGAAAGGGACATAGGGTGTGTCTACATGTGCATTTACTGTGCAGTAAGTTACTGCGCAGTAAGCAGCTTTTACACCAGCGTCTACATATGCAGGTGTTACAGTGCAGTAATGCTGTGTGTGGACTAAAGTTAGTCCCAAGCCAGTCCACGCGAGCAGGGTTACAATGCAGTAAGGCATCTACATGTGGCTTACTGTGCAGTAACTGCTCGGGCATAAAATTTGCTTTCTGCATCATACAGGTAGCAAATTTACATCCAAATCAGTGTAAGTCACCATAGTTACTGTGCGGTATGGGTGCACACATGTAGATACTGCACAGTAATTTTTGTTTACTGTATGGTAACTTAAGTTACTGAGCAGTAATGGTGGATGTGTAGACATGCCTACAGAGAAGTAAGTGGAATTTCTTTATTCCTGTTTTAATCTATGAAGAAAATAACATCTTATGTGACCTAAGGGAGTTAGCCACTCATACTTTTATATTTTTTATACGTATTTTGTGGTTATAGGGATAGAATAACTTGGCAGTAGAAAGCATGAATTAAACCTTGCTGCACTATGAAATCTTCCCTCACATTCTTATATTCCAAGAAGTACTTAGTCTGGGGGGTGGCAGAAATGTTACAGCTACAGATGTTTTTGAATCGCATAAATGAGATACACCTAACTTTCATAAGTGGCTCTTAGAGTTTACTGTGCTAAATATCAAGGCAAATTCTGTCCTGATGACTCTTTTGTTCCAGTTAGTCACTACTACTATGGCTGTGCTCTCTAGGCAGGGTTTATGCAAACAGAAGTTAGCAAGGACACCTAGTGCACATAGGAAATTAAGTGTGCATCTCCCAGTTGAATTACTGCAACAGTAATATACCCAATTGCCCATGAATCCTGCTAAAAGTGAACAATTGTGACTCAGTTAATACACAAGCACATTCCTTCAATTAAAGGCAATGTTCTCAAGAATGCTTGACAAATAAGTGCTACAGATTTTTCTGTTAATTTTACAGCACGAAATTTACTGCATCCTCTCCTGCCCGTATTAAAATATAATCTAACAATGTTTCCCAGAACTCACAATAACATTTCATTTTTTTTTTTGTAAACAGCTGAGGGTATACTAAATGCTAACTTTGTGCTCAGGGAATGGCATTTCCACTTTTCAGTAATTTTTTAAACTTGTTTCTTTCTTCTAGAAGAGCATGTAGTGTCATGGGAGATTGCACTACTAAAACATTTTTAATTGTGAAGCATTATGCTCCCATTCATATCTCATCATCTTCTTTGGTGCCCTAAAATACATTAACCCTAATTTTAAGAGACAAATAAGTATTTTTACTCACACTGCATTACATCGGTGTTTGTTACTAAGGATAACCATATTTTCAGGTATTTTGGTAGGAACCCTATATATGATAGCTACTTGGAGTGTTTTTTTTAGAGGATCTCCACAATGCTTAGCACATATTAAGTACATTGTTAAAAGTTACAGTAAAAGAACATTATTTAGGTTGCAAAATCAAGCACTCAGAAGTGGAAAAACTTCGGTCCATTTTTTGCCTGTATCTAATTTAGCTCACCTACAGAGAAGGAAGTGCACTACATCAATCCTATCTGACCTAATGTATGTATATTTGGAACACAAATCTGGGGCTAGGAAAGCCCAGTCATTTGTCCCAGCTCTAGGGCTGCACTTTCCTACCCCCTAAACATTGAGTGGGGTTATTTTTAGCCCTCTAACACCACTCCACCACTCCTGGATGGACAACACCTCTCCCCCACCATGGACCTACTAGCTGCCTCTAATCCTGCCAAGACCCCCTGGACCCTCCACTCCCCTCTTCCTGCACCCTGACTTAGACCATGTTCCCATACTGGCTCAAGCACCAGCAAATGTGTGCACAAATGGGGACCCAATCTACACTTTAAGCCAGATGATCATTGATCAGGTCCCAGGAACATTTGCGTATGCCCTGTATTGTCAAATTCAGACAGTGAAAGAAACAAATAGAGCAGATGTAACTCCCTATTCACACCAGTAGTAGATATGCATGCAGGCTAGTCTGGCTGGTGCTAGAATGCCAGGTTCAAATACATTGGAATGGACATAATCTTTCTCTCATATTTAGGCTGAATTTACCACAAGTGGCAGTACTACAATTTACCACAAGTGGCAGTACTAGTTAAGCTATGCAATCCAAGTTACAACTGTATCACATTCTTTGCATACTCCTTTTATTCTGGTTGAACATCTTTCTTACAGACCATGAGGAACCATGTCATCTCATGCCTGTAAAACACTAAACCTACTTGTGGCACAATATAAAAAATGAGTATGGATGGTATCACAGATGCGAGTGTTTCATAGTCATCCGGAGCAGCGTAATGTACACTGACTATGAGATGATACATTATTGTATCTTCATATACTTAAAACTGCAGATTCCTTGAAGCAGAGGGTTTCTTCCATTTTGGTAAAATCTAATTATTTCAAAACCACTATGTATACCTGAGGAACTACCCACAGAACAACAAAAAGTTACTAAGACTGTCTATATACCTTGTTATCTCCTCATTTGCCCTATTGGCTTGAAAGGAAGAGGTGTTATATAGTCTAATTACCAACATATTATTGACTCTCTATCTTTTATTCAATAAATAATACCTGCAAATGTGGGTAAAGAAAGAAGTACTAAAAAGGCTGATTTTCCTTTGCAGATTATGAATGGATCACAGCTTGAGCGAGGACTGAAATGTGGCCTGCCATGAAAGCAAAATATGGTCCTAGCACTGCTGTTGCCACCTACACTCTGACACAAAACAAGACAAAGCTGCAAAGCTGCTCTCAAGAGAATATGGATTCTTACACAGGAAAAATAATAAAAATTCAAAGATTTCTTGATAATAGTTATATAGTAATAAAATGTATAACTAAAGGTACAGTTTTCATGATAACACAAAAGCTTTTAAAAACAGTGCATTGTTCAATAGCGTTGCAATATTCTGCATTGAATTAAAATCTCAGAAAATATATTACAGATGATCGTATACTAGCCAGAAAAAGCAAACTGTTTTTTCCTGAGTCCTGATGAATCATGTGAATGATGCCATAGAACAGATAGTGCAGAAATGGTCAATGCGTTGCCTTGAAATAATACAACTACACTACATAATGTTCAGAATTGGGGTTTTGTGGGGGAGAGTGGGGGAGACAGGCTGCTGGAAGATTGTTTTTTGTTTTTCTTATGTTAGCAAATCCCCAGCCTTCTAAACTCATCCCAGTAGTTTATTTGCATCATGCTAGACAATTTTCAGAAGGTTGTGTCTTTTTACCTTGACACTTATATAAATCAAATAAAGAGAATAAAAAAAAATCTTGCAAAATAATTACTCAGAGGAGGAAGAACAAGGAAAAAAACACACAGAGAGATAAGGGTTCAAAACCAACACATGGAATAAGATCAGTATTTTGATACAAATTAATGTTATGAGCTACACTGAAGAGAGTGGAATTGGACCAGTTTATACCAGTGAGGATTTGCTCCACAGATTATGGTCTGGGTTTTTTGTTTATTTGAGTTATGAATTTAAAAAAAAAAATCCATTAGCGGTTTCAAGAATATTTTGTGGAGCTGCCTGCTCACCAATCAGGATTAGCTGCTCCCTAGCAATATGAAAATAATTCAAATTACATGCATTGCTTCTATAATTATTTTAAGTGACTTCTAATCAGGATTTAAGGACCATGCCTATGCTCTCATTTTTAATTACAAATTGATGCTTGAAGGACTTTAGCTTGACTCAAGTGCCCCTGATGTATGCTGTTCACGACTAATGCATGCTGGCCCATCGATTATTTCAAGTTGGTGTGAAAAAAAACAAAAAAACCTTTCTGCTTAAGGAGAAATGACTTTTTACTATTTGCTGCCAAAATCTGATCTGGTCCTCATAAGATCAAAGTAACATGACGTGATAGCTTTGCTAAGGAGTTAGAGACCAAAATCATTTCAACTGGAACTGCAAGTTCATGAGAGCTATGTAGGGTATTTGTATATACACAGGGATTTAATTCTCCCTAAACTGAAGTGGTGTTTTTTTTAAAAAACACCACTTCAATTTAGGACCAAGTAAACCCATGTGTTGTGTACACCTGTGTAGAGCCTGATCCTTACTTGCCTCTGTAGTGGGGCTGTGCTTCCTGTTGCAGAAGCAGCACTCCTCCTCCCAGGTGGCACCTGCCTACAGGCACCCAGCTCAGGCAGTTGTGGCGGTACCGCAGCCACTGAGGGAAGCACTGGGCCCCCCGCACAGCTCAGGCAGGTTCCAGAGGGAAAAAAAAAAAAGATCAGGGTTCCCACTTTTTTTTTTTTCTTTCTATGGACCCTGCCTTCCCAGGTTGCTGCCAGGCTGCCTGCATGGTCTGCCTGCACAGCCCCTGAGCTGAAGGAAGCCCAGTGCTTCCCTCCAAGGCTGTAGGGTAGGAAACCAAAACTCCTCAGAGGTGTTTTACTTTGCAGTGCCTAAAAATCATTTGCTACATCCCAAAGCATTTAAGGAGGATTACGCCACTGAATGTGCTACAGCGGCTAGAATGAACACTCAGTACACTGCCAAATGTGCAAACAGCAATGCCATTTGAGCAGTGTAAAAGGCATTTAACCCGCTTTAAACACGCTAAGTGTCATCTACAAACAGCTAGAGGTTAGAGGCAGTGCTTTAAAGCTGCTTTATCAATTAAGAAACCTCCCTACAATATATAATTTCCAAAGTGGGTCAGATAAAGGGCGTAATGTTTCAATGAAAGCACTGCAGGAGCTATATATTATTATATTTGAATTTGGAAGCCATCTGGTTTTAAAGTGAAATAACATTTGTAGAGAAAAATTGACAAACATTGGAAAAGGTTACGCTTTGATAGAAAGTAAACTCTTTTAATAACATTTGATATTATCCTGTATCTTGGGATTAGTCTATGTGTTAGCTACATGAAGGCTGAGCAAGGTTTTAACCCCCCTATGTGTATAGCAGGTAGGCAGTCAGAAACCTGTATAGTCTTGCCTGAGGAGAACAATGTAGACCTGTCATCGATTCAGTGCTTCTATACTTTTCACCCAGCATCCTCTTTCCCCTTGCCAAAAGGCACCCTTTTTATCCTGGGAGATTTCACTAGGTATGTGAAAGATGACAGGAGCCAAGATGTGCAACACTGCAACAGTACTACCCCCTAAATATTTTATTCCATGGGAATCATACTGAAATGTTAAAAAGTCTCCAGTTATTTGAATCATCATTTTGGCACTCTTACATGAAGTTATACAATATTAAAATATTACCCTTCCTAAATTTATTAGACAATGCCTAATCCAGTAAGAATTTTAATTCTGAATTCACGGTGTAACACTTAATCTAATAGATTGATTCAGTTCATTATGAAAACTGTAATAGCCTTGTTTGGGAGCCTTGTATTAAGAACATAAAGTTGTTGGCTGTTTGTGGGTGATTAATATGTAGAGTCAACTGAGAAACATTTATTCCTGGCAGGTACAGTGGAAACACCTGAGCCAAATTCATCCCAGGTGTCACTTCAGGAAACTCATGAAATTACACTGGGGAAAGATTTAAACTTAAGCTAAAAGCATCTAAGATTGATCAGTGGACAAATATTGTAGACTTAACTTCCATCTTGATTTCTCTTCAAGAGTTTAAAATAAAATATTTTCAAAACGAGGACAAGTCCTCCTAACCAAATACACTGGGCTCTTCCTTCATCTTAAGCTGTTATCATAAAAAGATTAGTGACCCCCTTTTTGCTAAAACTAGACAAGATGCGACTTCTTTAACTTGCTTATGCTAGAGCAAGTCAATGGATTGTTTCATAATCAGTTAGTAAAACACCACTTAATTGAATGCAATAACGATCAGAAGCATGGTCTAACACCACACACACGTAGAAGATTAAACAGTTGAAATACCTCTCTTTGTTCAAGGGACAAGAGACCAGAAGTTAGAAGCCTTGGTTTTATTTGCAATCTCTGTGAGACTATGGCCACAACTGTAACCATATATAAATGATCATTTTACCCATCTCTAAAATTATTAAAACTAGCTCTCTGAAATTTTGCGAAGCTTTATTAAGGTCTTACCTTGTATTCCTTTTAATGTGGCAGGCTGGCAAGTGGGCTCACCAGCAGCCTGGTTTGTTAACTTGAGCACAAAATGGCTCAGGCCAATATGTTGGGCTTTTCCACCAATCAGAAGGAGGCAGAAGGCAATCTTTCCCCACCCTGACCCAGGGGCAATGTAAAGAGGAGGACCTGAAGGGTAACTAACCCCTCAGGCTTTCCTTTTTGTCTATCTTCAATCTGGGGGCAGAGCTCCCAGGAGGGATAAAAGTCCGTGTGCCCAGCATGTGGGCAGCTTCAATGATGGCTGATGAGAAGAGTTGATGGAGCTGACCAGTGCGGCAGAGCAGTTGCCCCAGAAGCGGCCTGAAGATGTCTTTGCTGAGTGGGAGACAGCAAGCGGCTGCTCCGAGTTCCTCGGTGGAGACTTCAGTGCACAGAGTGTACATAGGGCTGAAGGGACCCCCTGCAGCTCCACAAGGCAGCGCAGGTCCCCATCTCTGCACAAGGCAGGAGCCCTCGGTGCACAGAGTGGTGCATGGGGCCTGACAGGGTTGGCAGGCAGGTAGCTGCATGAGGAAGCTTGGGGCCTTCCTGCAGAAACTGACAGCAAGATGGAGTAACCATCCGGGTGAAGGGGAGGAAGTTGCACAGCCAATCCACAGAGGGAGAGAGACAAGCCAAGTTCACCACAACTCCTGGGGAGTCGTGAGTTACGCAGAAAGGGAATTGCAGAAAGGGAAGAGGCGAGGATTTCCACAGGGGAGGAAGGGCCCTCTCCTTTTGGTGATCAAAGGGAAGCCCCATGACAAAGGCGGGGGTTATTGCCCACCTTGAGGCAGAGGGAGTTGACTGCCCCCATTCATCAGGGGTGGCTTTGCAGTTACTGGTCATGCTAGCCAATGTGGCTTAGAGGAAGGAAATAATGTTCCTTATGGTAACCTGCTCTTTTCCCCTGGTATCATTCCCTTCTGTTGGGGTTAATTGGTGTACTATTCGTGTTTGTTCCTAATATTGCTGGGACCCTTCTTGTAAATTTGTATACTTAATGTTGTATTATGAGAGGATTATGATCTGCTTTATCTAGCTGGCTAATGGGTCTGTAAATATTACACTATATGTATGTGTGTGTGTGTATATATCTGTATATCTATATGTACTTAAATGTGTGTGTATATATCAGCATGTGTATATGTGTGTGTACATGTTTTTATATGTTTATTGACACTGTACTGTAAAATTAAACCTGTGAATAGTTAAACATCGTGGGTGTCACTTGTCTCTGCTCTGCTCTGCTCTGTAAGGGAGGGAGGTGAGCAGGCCAGAAGCTAGGCAGACACACTCCCAAAACACATCACACCCCCTAACATCCCTTCAAATGAAGAAGGGTACCAGCTGCATACCACGCGGGCTACATAAATCCAGTTGTTTCAGTAAATACATTCAAAGTTGTCAAAATAGGATTCAAGCAAGAAAATGTAGTTACCTCTGGCCATTCTTACTTTCTTCCTAAAATTAATTGTTCTTGCTTTGTGTATATGCTATTATAATGGTTACCTGAATTTCATTTTATTTGGCCAAGCTTTTATTTGAGATGTGGAGATTTTCAAATAGCAGTCTAAACAATAGGCTCACAGAAAATCCCAGGCTTCCATCTCAACGAAAGTACAACATTGTTAGTCACAACTATCATTTCCTATAGTACCTAGGGCAGAAAGTATATTTGAACTCTCACATTCTTCATGAATTTGTTCTGAAATTCTACAGATGTAGTCATCTTGTTTGTAGACAGGTGTAGTCTACAAACAAGTCTATAGAACAAAGAAAACCTATAAAAGCTGACAAGACTCTCTACTAAAATCTGTAAGAATATAAGGCCTCATGCTGTATGACATTAAAATTACATATAATATTACCAGGGAAACTTCAGAATAGAATACTATCGACCGTATGTTGGATACTGTTTGCAGGACCTGATCTATGATTACACATCTTACTTTAAGCTGCATGATTTTAGATTGGGTCCTTACTTATATACACGCTGTAAGCCACACCAGGAATGTGATCTAAGTAAGTCAGGATGGGAGAAGGGGTAGGCAGGATTGACTGTTGGGGGGAGATAGGAAGTCCACAAGGGGAATTGGTGGGTCCACAGGAAGGATTGTTGTCCATGTGGGGGCCGAGGGGGTTGGAGGGCTGAAAATAACTCGGTCAGGGTAGGGGGGTTAAGGAAAGAGTCGCCTAGAGCCAACCTTAAGAAAAATGGCACCCTAGTCAAACCCTGTATTTTGATGTGCCCTGCCACTCCTGCACTCCCTGCCCTGCTCCAGCAGTCAGTCCAGTCTGGCCTGAGTCATCACATTCCTTTTTCTCCCCCTGCTGTTCTTGCAGACCCCTTGGGCAGAGGCAATGCTGTGCTCCCCCTGCTACTTCCCACCCCAGTCACCCACCTGGAGCCCAAGCTGTAGAGATGCAGCTGAAGGGGAAGTGGAAAGTGGGAGGGGCTGCAGGGCCTCCTGAGGACATTACTGGTGCCCCCTGCTGCCACAGCTCCTGGTAGCAGTGGCACGGGCAGTCCAAGGTCGCTGAGGCAGGGGATCCCAGCACCAGCCCCCACCCTGGCCTCCACCTGCTGTACCTGCTCACGTGAATGCCAGCACTAATAACAGCATCAGCCACATGGTCATCTCTGAAGCTGGGTGGAGTGGGGTGGGGTGGGGAGGTGGGGGAGGTAGAGCAGGCAGGGAGGACTTGGCAGCTGTGTCCAGGGCCCATTACTAGACCTGGAGAGGCAGATGTGGTGGGGTGGGGTGGGGTGGGGGGAAGGGAAGGGACAGAAGCCGCACTGACCCACATGGCAGCTGGCTTGGAGCAGTGAGTGTGGCTTTTTCCTGCCCTCTGGGCCAGGGCCTCCCATGGGCAGGAGGCAAATGAGAAGCACTGCCACCCATGGCAGTGCTGCAGGGTCCTGGCTGGGGTGGGGGGCTTCCCATCTTCACAGTTGTTCCCTCACCAGCCACTAGCCCATGCCAAGCTCCTCCTAAGCAGCAGCTGGAGGTGGGGGAGGCAGGATCGGCCAGGATGGGGGGGGTGGGCAGGGCAAGGTGGCACCCCTCCGACTGTGGTGCTCTGGGCAGTCGCCCATTTTGCCTACCCCTAAAACTGGCTCTGATGCAGCCCCAGGATTGGGGCCAAGCAGCTGGTCTTTCCTAGCCCTGGAGCTGTGCTTTGAAAGTGTACACACATTTGGTTAAATCAGGTACTGGTTAGCCTGATCTACACACTACATGTCCTCAGGTGTAATAAGTAGGTTGGGATGGCCATTTTTTCTTTTTTTTTTCCTTTTTTTGCTTTATCTAAACTCCCTGAATATGTGTACAGCTCATCACTTAGATTGACCTAACCCCATTTGGTTGACCTAAGTGTAATATCTGCATGTAACCATTGAATCTAATGGATTGTACACACAAGGAAAGCATCTGGAATGGCTTGCACAGAAAACCTTTGCTGAATAACTTTCCCTTCTAGCATCATAACATCCACAGACACTTTTCCTTTATACTCGCAATGCTGTCTTTATGTAGTTCAAGCTAATCTACAGTGGGGAGCTTGTGCAGACTACCTATTACAATTTAAATTCATGCCTGAACTTTTGTGTACTAACTTCCCTGAGAATTCCTGATGTAGACAACTCCAATTCACTCCTAGTCCTTTGTGTTATGTGATAATGAACTCTAAAGTTAACTCTAAAGTTAATACATTAATTTGCCACAATTGATAATATCACTGTACTATAATTACTAGGACAGCTTTTGAGCTTATGGGTTTGCACTTTCCTCTGATGGTAGGACTGAACAGGCAGGAAAAGAATAGGAATCAGGGGATCAGGCTTCATTGACATCCTTCTCAATCTCTTTTGTTTGAAAATCACATCGTGAGTAATTCCACACACAAATCCCCAGAAGGAAGAAAGACTTGAAACTCCAAGGAAAGGTGGTAAGTGGTAAAGTCTGTCTACACTAAAACATTTCACTGCTTTAATTATACTGGCAAAGTTAAATTGTCAAAATTACACTTGTGCAGTTAAATTAGTACAAAATGCTTAGACTTGTGCAGTTTATTCTAGTTCAGTGAAGCAAAATAAAGCATCTCATATCAGTGTAACTGCATCTGCACTAGGCATTTGCCACATAATTATGGTTTTTAAAAGAAGAAAATCCACACACTTTACCAACATACTACTAATCTTCATGTGTATCCAATCCTGCAATCCACTCCCCTCAGTTTGAAAACAAGGGCATGGACAAAGGCGTCCTCCTTTATAGTTTTATTTCTGACTGAATCAAAAGAACAAAACAGAAGATTAGAGCCAATAGTTTCAGTCCCAGTACCTGCATCTTTCAGACACATCAGGTTGTTCACTGCCACTACAGTAGGTCCCAACTTTGGAGAAATTATTAGGGTGCTTATCATTTTGACCTTTTGTTTTTAATAGTCATAAAACATATTGATGAAATCACATCTTTAAATATACATGTTCAAGCTCATTTACTTGTAGAAGGAGCTCATGAACTGGAAATACATTTTTGGCACTAAACTTAAAAAAAAAATTATAACTTACTTTCTTTTTGTGTCTTTGAAGCCATAAAACAGCCACATTAAACAAGAAATGCAACTTTCTGGGATTGAGCCTGGTCCTAAGCAAGCTAATAACAAAAAAGGGCACAATTTTATTAGCAGTACTATTGAGCCACTATTAAATTAATTTTCTTTCTCCCTGGATTTTTAGCATCCATTTTCTCCTTTTGTATTAGATCCTCCCTCTCCCACCCCCCCACTGCTTTTAAATTCAGACAAACAATTCCCTTCAGCGGTGAGATCAACTCAACTGAGGTCATGCCACACACTAACTTACTGGGGTTGAGATATAGAAAGATGAATTTAGATGAATTTAAGCAGCATGCTGTTGTTCTATTCTGTTTCTTCTATCATTCTGAGACAGGTCCTAGCTCAGATGGACATTTTAATTTAATTTTGATTCAGTACAAGGAACCTCATATAAACCCCTCTAAGCAGTGTCCCTTTATGAAGGAAGCCTGTACCTTAAAGATAGCTTAATTTGTGCATGGTATAGAATTATTAAAACAACTTTGCATTTTTTCTAGTAAATGTATTTCTAAATGCCTTAGTTACCAACATCACTGTCAGAAATTATGGGCTCAGAGTGAGAAATAACAACTAGTCTCCCAGAAAAAACAGACATTGTCCTCCCCCTCATTCTAGTTTCCTTAGACACAAAACAACATTCACTGGCTTGTTTAAGAAAATACTGCACAAAATTATTCTCCAAAACTGCTCCCAATCACTTAACATTCTCCCTTTTCACACTTAATTATTCAACCACCACTGACCCAGTCTCCCACCTCTTCCTCCAACACCAGTCATTTTTTTTCTTTCACACAGGCCATCTCTCTGCTCTCCCTCTGTCATGTGATGCTGGTGCTGAAACTTTACCATGATGACAACTACCACTGCACCTGCCCTGGTGAGAGTTTAAACGGTGCTAGGTACCTTGATAGACAATTAAAGTTAACCCTTGATGTAGATATAGCTTCACTTTTCCCTCCCAAGCTTTGTCTTCTTTGCCTCCCTCCTTCCTCAATTCTATTTTTTCTCTCAAAGGATTGACAGGAACCTAAAGCAAGGGGGTCACCTTTTCTAGTTTCCTCTGTGAATTAGGGACTTTCTTCCCCCCACTTCCACCAGCACAAGAGGGAGAGACTCACTTTAATGTATAGTCTCTTCTTCCCCTGTTTTTCTTGACAGAGTTATGACCAGCAACATACTCAATCAGTTCTAATTCATTCAGACTCCCAGGCTTCCTGTTAAGAGCAGGTTAGCACAGCAATTTGTAGGGTCAAAATAATGGTTTCTAGTGTTAGCAGAATTTGCAGGTATTACCAGATAATACCTGACAGGTAACATGTGAACAATCAAGACAAACTGAAGATGTGGGACATCCACTGTACAACCATCCTGCAGCACACAAACTCCTGAAGTCACACAGGAGCTTCCTCACCAGCATCCAACCTCTCAATGCTACACCCAGAGAGACATGACTACAGATGTGGAACAAGAAGCTGGAGAAAATACCCGACTATGAAAAAATGTACTTTCCAGAAGTCGAGTCTTTACCACCAGGGGCTGACGAACCGTGGCACAGGTGGCAATATCTGACTCACCTACATACTAGAGTCCAATGTTTCAAGGAACTAATAAAGAAGTGGGGCTATACCATCAGTTCAAAGACTTGCAACTGTAGCACAGTGCCTCAGACTATGCAATGCTGCTCAAAGGCACATGTACAATGAAAGATCTTGCAAGGTACAATAAATGAGCACAAGCATGTGTAACAAAATGGTCAAATGTGGTGTAGAGACATGATAAGAAGAAGGACAAAAATCTCAGTGACCCTCTTAGTTATGGGAAGCAGCAATAGCCTGAGGTGTATATAAAAGTAAAAAAATTCTGGAGAATTTTTTTTTTTTTAATCAACCCACAAAATTACACACCTTGAAAGCCAAATCCTACTCTTACTCATGCAAATAATCAAAATAAAGTCAAGAAAGAAAGCAGGCAAGATTAATTAATGACATGTAAAATGTGGGCTTCGGCTAGAATGAATATTTGAGAAATTCAATACAACTAAGTAAAAAGAGAGAGCAGAAATCCTAGTTGTCTGCTCAAACCGTGTTATGATCAAGCCTGTTGAATTTCTCATTCTCCCTGACATGACCAAATCCTAATGGACTCATAATCAGTTATTGAAAGACCATGAAATTCCTCCTTTTTAAGTGCTTTCTGTTCTTTATCGTAGTCCTATTTTCTTTTCAGAGCATGTCCACACCAATGTTCATCTTTATTTATTGATACAGACTTTGTTAAGTGTTCCTATTTAATCAATTGCTTTGGTTTGCCTTGACGTGGATTGACTCAAGTCCCAGCTTCCATTAATCTTCTCTGCTGACCATGATGAAGCACTCTCAAATCCATCCTACTCACACAAGTGACAGATCATTTTTCAACTTCATCTCATGCTACTCATTGCGGAAGAAGTCTCTCACTTGCATGACCAAGGGCAACACTCGTAAAACTAATGCACAACATTTAAGAACTGAGTGATAGCCTGCTGACTTTGTTTGGCAAAGTGTCCTTCAGCAAACTTTATATATAGATAAGTGGGAATTTTGCAACAGTTCACAGAACAGAATACAGTTTGGGAAGAATTGGAAATGAGTCCTTCTATGACCACTCTAGTGCTACTAAAAGCAGATGGAATAATAGTTTATATAACTGTCATACCTGTCAAATGATTTTAAAGCACTGTAGAGCTATGGAAAAGCATTATTACCACTTTTCATTTTGACAGAAACAAATCAAGAGGGAAACATGCTTAAGAATTACGAGGGGGATAGAGGGCTTGCAATTCCCAGTGCTGTAGTCAAACTGTACATGGCACTGCCTTGAGTCACTCCCTGCTGGTGAAGATGCAGGTCAAGGCTGTTTGCCCTTCCTCCCTTCCAGATTCCATCAGCAATAAGCAGTTGCAAGGAGATATACATTCATGTGCTAGGAAAAAGAAGGTTTCTAAGTAATGGAAGAGGTAGCAAAGGAGGATGTGTATCCGAGAATAACTAAGGAAGGAGCCACTAGTGCATCTCAGCAAGCCATACAGTTGGGAAGGTAATAGATTTCTTCTAGTACAGTTTAAGTTACTTCCACATACTTTTAGCTTCATGTCATTAAAACTTAATCCTCATCCTTCATCCTTTTGCACTGCTATAATTGAACAGAATGTGTTAAAACTCAGATGGGTTATTATGAATCCATTTAGAGTTCTGCTCCAGCATCAGCAAAGCTATAGGTTGCCTCAAATGCACCCACGAAACATGTACGGATATTACACTTACACTGATATAAGTGAACTTAGATCACTTTAAACCCAAAATCGTACAGAAGTGCAGCATACATTTCCTAAGATACAGCTGAAGTACACTCCATTGAGATTGATTCAGGTTAGACCAATATATCAAACTTGTGTACTGTTCCCCTGTCAATTCAAGTTAGATCACTGTCCTCCATCATCCCAGCTTACATTGTACCTCTCTCCCCGCCACTCAGGCACAGCCCCTCAGGCCCTCACCCTAGCACCTGTACACCACATCTCAGAGGCCAGAGCCAGGCACCTTGCAACCCAGACCCCAGCACAGACATCCTCCAACTCCTGATCAGGAGCTGGTGCAGGCAGCAGAACCTCTAGTGGGTCAGGGTGGTGGGAGCAGAACATCAGGACTAGGTCTGTATGGAAGTTGCCCTATGCTTTCTGTGGCTCAGCCTCTGCTGCAGGTACCTGGGCCATGAGCATCTAGGGTGCTGCAAGGGTTTTTTGGCGCCACAGCTACAGGGTCCTGGAGTACTAGAGCCAGGGAAAGTGGGGGCAGGCACTGAGTAACAAAGCCAGGGGAAGCAGGCAGACACCCCTTGAAACTTCAAGAGGGGGTGGGGCATAGGCAGCTGCCTCAGTGTTGCCAATAGAGGTCACTCACAATTTCCAGGCTGGGGTGTGGAGCATTGCCATCATCAAGAGGACATCTGCTGGAAACCCCTAGAAAGTTCAAGGTCACGGGGGTGCCCTGGCCAGTAGAACCCTGGTTACTCCACAGCAGGGGCCTCATACATCTGGAGTGAGAGGGACGGCCATGTACCAGGACCTACACATACCCCTCTTACCATCCTTTCCATCCATCTCCTCGCAGCCAGACCCTCATGCTGAGATGCCATGGACACCACCACAGACCATGGAAGAACCTGTCCTGTCCTCCTCCAAGCCCAATCCTGGTCACAGCTGGAGCTATGGGGAGATGAGAAATCTTGTCACCACCTAGGGTAAGCAGGAGACCCAGGACCCAGCTCTACAAAGGACACTTCAACAGGGACATGTTTAAGTGCATTGCCCAACAGATGCAAACATGGTGATACAACAAGGACAAGTATAAGTGCATGAATGACAGCAGTAAAAAGTCCAGAAGCAGGAGGCACAGTGTGCCCTTGTCCTTAACTAACATACTTCATCACCACAAATAAGGCTTCCCTACCCTACCCACATATAGCACCACTGGGGGGGAGGATGAGAGGAGTCACCAGCAGGGATCCCACTATGGGAAGAGGCGCAGGAAGGCCCTGGGATGACAGGACAACTGGGTGCCCAGGAGCAGGTCCTTGGGGGTCATGGGTCACAAGGTGTGTTACTGGTAGTGGTACCTGAGGACACCGGCCAATTGGTACTAGTCCCTAGATCATCACCAGATCTAGGAGCAGAGGTCTACCTGCAGCTGGACCTGAGCAACTTGACATCTTCTTGGGCATGCTCAAGTACATAGATCATGGTGCACAGGTCTACAGGGAAAGCTCCAATGCCACAGTTGTTTCAACCCAGGACCTGGACCCTGATATTGTGGTCTCTACCTTGCCGGAGCCCCACCTTGGTCCTCAACCCCACAGACCACAGCTGAACATGCAGTCCTGGGATACTGTTTCCAATACAGATGCCATGGGTATTCCACTCTTATTCCTCTGACATCTCTTTACTCTCCCCTTCCAGACATGCAACATACCCCTCAGCCCCACAACTACACCCACAGCACTGGGGTGAAGATGCCCTGCACTGGTGAAGACTCTGGCGTGGAGACAACCCCCACTCTGTTTGCACTCATAGAAAGGCACTAAAAGAATTCATTGAGCTCTGTCGGCAACACTTTAAAAACAGGTACAAATGCCAGCACTCCACATGCTGCCTCAGTTGGTAGTGCCATGGAGCCAGACAGCAGAGAAGACACCGAGGTCAGGGACAGGAGACAATACTCAGTTATCTATAAAAACCACTGGAATTGCAGTACAGCAGTAATGAGAAAAATTCTGTTTTGCCAAACAATCATTCTTCTTCCCTCCCTCCCTCCCAGTCCAAGAAAGGCACTGATGTGATGACAGGAATCCCACACAGGAACCATTATGTCTGCCAATCCAGTCTCACTGCCAAGGTGATCCCCAAGTCATGCATCTGTAAAGGCTTGCAGGTGGCACTCAAACACACTCACCTCCAACCCCATCTGATTTGATCCCTGGGGAGAGTCTATGGGAGCCAGATGTCTCCAGTATGTAGCCACTGTACTGACCCCTCAAGCAACCTCCACATTCCCTTCCACAATTACATCCCCATACTAGTCCCAGACAGAGCCCCACCACACACCCAAAACCCTGAAAGCAAAGCAACCCCCTCCCACAAGCATGGTCCCATCCTGGTCCCAGACAGTATCCACCTCCACTCCAATTGCTGTAAGAAAAGCAACCCCCACCCCTTCTTGGTGTATTCAAAGCAGAAGAACAGTGCTGGAAAGGGTAGCACATGGCAGGACTCTTCTTAGGCAGTGGAGGGGTGGGAAACCTCTCTTGGTCAGGTCACGGTGGGTTCAGCCTTGTGTCAATAAATTGTGAAAATAGTAACCTCATCTGCAGGTGTCAGCTCATCATACTGGAGCCACAGGTAGCAACAAGCTGGACTCTCACACTGAATGGCAACCTGGACTTCCCTTGTGTGCTTTCAAAGGAGACAGCCCCTCCCTTCCCCCCCAGCTGTCAAAAACCTCCTGGGGGACCATGTCCTGCAGCAGGAGCAGGGCATATTGGCTGGTATTCCCAGGGAATAGTGGTTAAGATCATTCCACTCCTCTTGGCTGACTTTTACCAGAGAAATGTTGAGAATGAAGTGTTTCTCCTGCATGGACACATCACTGAAATATCTCTCCTGTCAGGGAAGGGTGGATGGCAAGAGGGTGGTGTAAGAGCTTTTCCAGCATTTCCCATAGTGGTCAGTCTCTGTCCACCCTGGGGATGATGCAAGACCTGGCAGGACCTCAGGTCCCCAGACCATCTGAGGAAGTGGAGCAAGTGCCCACCACAGTTTCTGAAGAGGGATCCATCCTCTTCTTCCCTGGCAACCCATCTGACCACTGCTGCAGGGCCAGGGATGGTGGAAGAGGCTGCCTGAAAGACCCTGGACAGGAATGGGGCAAGAGAGCTGGTGACCCATGGTCCAGGGAAGCAGAAAAGCCTCATGGCAGTGCCCACTTCAGCTGGCAGAGGTAGGCAAAGGGAGCGGGGCTAGGGTCACCAGCTTCATGATAATGATGGCCAGCTGAGAAGAGTGAGAAGTAGACACATACTGATGTCCTGGTGTGATGTGGGGGTCCACCTGGGTGACAATATCCAGGAAGATGGCCCAGCACATATGGAAAGTCTGGACCTATTGTTCATTGCCCCAGGTGTCCAGTAAAATCCATTCCCATCAGTTGCTGCTGGTGGTATGGGTCCAAAACTTGTGCATGACAATCTGGAGGTAGAGCCAGAGCACTCTGGCATCTATGGCAGCCTGGGTCACCCTGTCCTCATTGGCCACTTGGAAGTTAGTAGCCCAGTCCAAGATGTTTGGTGAGCACATGATACAAAAGCATGTAGGATATCTGGCTACTGGCTTGGGGATAGGAAACTACTGGATCAGGTCCAGCTGACCATGCATGATGTCCTGCAGCCGCTGGAGAGAGTTGCACAGTGTGGCAAGCAGGACATACCACATCTCCCGAGTCTGCATTCTTGGATGTGGGAGATGCAGCCATGTCAGGGAGCAGGCATGCTGGGACACAGAGGCATGTGCAATTAACAAAGGCAGGCACTTGCTCTGGAGCTCTTCTGGAAACCTCAAGGTGGGACACAGGGGAAGGTGCATGGTGAGGCAGCAGGGGCTTGGCAGGGTTTTTGCCCATAGCCAGCAGCCAGTCATGGGTGGCCCAGGAGCTTGGTTGTGCTCAACAGTCTCCTGCAGCCTAGGGGGATTGTGCACTACCCCCTTTCCCTACACCCTCCCTCAAAGGGGAATGGGTATACTGTTTGCTCCCAATCTAAATTAGGTCACTTGGAGAAAACCCCCTAACTTAGTTCAATTCCTACCCTGGTTTACTGAACATCTGTACATGGCCTGGGTTACTCTTGTATTCAAAGAAGGGCCTGGAGGATGAAGGATAGGATAAGGCAGCACAGTTAAAGCTGCACTCTGGACTTTAATCTTATTCTTTTAAAATAAACTTTAAAACCCATCTCACATTTGGAAAATTGGCTTCCTGAATCCATGGAAAGACCTGCTCTATTCAACTGGTCCTGCTCAATTTATCAAAAAACTGTCAGATCAACCTATTATACAAAATAGCTCTACCCTGATACTATTTAGGGAAACCAGAAAAGATGCTTCATTTTGGAATATGGATAGGAGTTATTTATCCAAGATACATTTAACTGGGGTGATAAAATATAGTACAATTTTTGGTAACAGTACATTATTACAGCTTATGTGATTTGATTTTGCTTAAATATTGCCTCTGGAAAAGTGGTAGGTAGGATATTATTCAAACAAAAAGTGAATGTTCTTACAAAAATATAGCATCTGGAAATAAGGTCAGAATGGTAACTGTTCTGCGAACGTATCTATATTCAATACTACCTCACTGATATTAATCACTGATACCTGATCCTTAGAGCAGGTAATTCAAGAAACCCCACCAAATATCATAACACTAGTTACAGCTACCTTTGCTAAAGTTTTTCTGCTTGTTATTTGCCCTGTTCAGACAGCCATACTTCTTCCTTCAGATTACTCCAAAAAGTCCACAAGCATGAAAATTTACAGCTTTGTTCATATGCCAGCGGCATTACCACACACTGAAAGCTTGATATCACAAAAAAACAAAACAAATCAGCTGTTCAAGAGAGATTATCATTTAGGGACAAAATCCTAGAAGGGGAAAGAAAAAAAAATCAGCCAGGTGCTCCCACTGTTACAGTAACTAGTGAAAGAAGGAAGGTCATATTGGAAGCTAGACCTGCTCAGCTAAAGCTGTTTCTGGGCATGTTGCAGGAGTGTCTCCCACACAAAGAGAAGTAATCAACAGAAATACAAAAGAGGGGAAGAAATTAGTCAAAATTATCCTGCACCCTTTGAGGAAAAATGTTTGCCTCTATGAGTTGAATGTTTTGCCTTACCATTTTCTGTGTCAACTAGAATTTAAAAGTTAATCCTCCAGCTTTCTTCTAAATGTTACCTTGTCTAAACTGATCCAGTGCTTCCTGAGCTTTCATTGAAACTACCAATTTATTAAAGATCAGGTGGCTTTTTTCTCTTTATGGCTCAGATAATATCTCCATAATCCCTAGTGCTATCAGTGTTATACACACCCTTGCTGATGGTAACAGAGCTAATCAACTACATGTTTCACGCATTTTGGACCATATAATTACATGTACTTAGTATGTGACGCCAGGAGAAAGAAAAGGAGAGGCATTCCAAATTAAAATAAATATATCCTATCTAGTTTCAGTCTCTCTTTAAGGCAGACTGACAATAAAAAAGAGGGTAGCTTCCTTTTCAACAACCGTATAAAAGGCATATAGAAGAAAACCTTTGTAAGGTGATATATTATGGTATATTGTTAATTTCCTTTTACTGCACAGTCTAGTTTTAAATGACTCAAGATATGAAGCAACCATCATGTCCCTCGGGAGTCTGTTCTGCAGTCTAATAGATCTTGCTGTTAAGAAATAAAGGGAAAATAATTGCTGAAACCTGTTAACCTGAAAGATTTTAAGAGCCATATATAAGAATTATGCACAACATTACATTAAAAGGTTGAAAAGTCAAGTGTTCAAAAGTTAGAATTAATCCTAGAATGTGCAGCCTTAATTTAAACCGTATACTCATATACACTGTGATACAGTCTTTAATTATATGATCATATATTATTTTTCTCCACAGAACCTCAGAGCACAGATTGGAGACTGCTTTCTTTGCAAGCAAGCAGCTACTCAATATTTTCTTTCTACCCTCATTTTTCAGTGTGGTCCCATACTTTATTTGCTGCAGACAGAACAAACCCTGCTTTCAACATGAAATTATTAATTTCCTTATAAGCCTTTCTGTAGCACTTATCGTTATAGTAGTAGGTGAGTTAATTGATTTCAGAACATCCCAATGAGATGTTGTGATGGCAGCCTCATTTTATAGGGGTAGAAACAGCTTACAGGGCCATTAAAGTGAAAAATATCCTCTAATTCTGAGTTCTCAGTGGATTTTTTCAGAACATGAAGTAGTATTTTACACATCCAAAAAGCTGCTGTTCCTGATATTCACAGCTCCAGCCTTCTGCCAAGAAGATTGCTTAGTGACCACCTATGAAAAGTTTGGTTTAAAGATTAGATCAACAAAAGGAATTAGGCTTCTTAGTGAAATCTGCAGTTTTGTGTAAGGTCCTAAATTCCATATGCAGTTCATGGGGGAAGTTAGGTATCCTGGAGTGGGATCCACAAAGGCCAGGACAGTGGACCATTAAGCTAATCTGTAGGAGATGCTGAGGCATAGAATCATAGAGAAGTAGGGCTGGAAAGAACCTTCAGAGGTCATCTAGTCCAACCCCCTGCAGGATAATCCCTATCCAAACTATCCTATACAAATCCATAATCTAAACTCTTATGTAAAACTACATCAACCCTGACACAACACAAGACATAACATCCTAAACTTAACCACAGGTGAAGCAGGGGAACCACAGCAGCCAATGTCCTTCTTCTGTCAAAGGTTTTTAAAATACGCTCAATAAGTCCCAGGTAGGTGGTCACACCCCCTGCTACAGAGGATGGCAAAAACCCCATGGTCCACAGCAATCTTACTTTGGGATAAAATTCCTTCTTGGCCCAAAATATGGTAATTGGTCTGACCCTGAGCAGAGAGGCTAGACCTGCTCCCAACAAATACTGAAGTATCCAACGCTAACAAGCCAAAAAGGTTGATCTCACTGCTTTAGAGCATAGTAAAGACAAACTCCTGGTCCCCATCCTGGTTTGGCACTGCTTATAGCAGCCCAGAGCTCCAGAGGCAGAAACATTTCTGTTCATGTCTGGGCTGGAGTGCAAAGGGGTTATTTGGAGTATTTTGGGTGCTTATACATGTGCTCCAATTCATTCCAATTGGAGCAGACTCAATTAATTCAGTTCTAATTAAAATAGTCCAGTGTGCTGCAGCACCTCATGTATCACTGCCCTGCATTTCAAAATGGTGGCAGGGCGCTTTATAGATTCATAGATTGTAGAGTCAGGCGGGACCACAAAGGATCATCATGTCCAACCCCCTGCCCCTGGCAGAAAAGAGGACTGAGGTCAGATGACCCCAGCCAGGTGACTATCTAGCCTCCTCTTGAAGACCTCCAAGTTAGGTGACAGTGCCACGTCTCTTGGCAGCCCGTTCCAGATTCTGGCCACCCTTATGGTAAAAAATTTCTTCCTAATGTCTAACCTAAATCTACTCTCCACTAGTCTGCACCCATTATTCCTAGTTACTCCTAGGGGCACTCTGGTAAATAGCGCGTCTCCAATTTCCTGTTGTCCTCCCTTGATAAACTTATAGGCGGTTACAGGGTCTCCCCTTAGACATCTCTTGTGAAGGCTGAAGAGATCTAGATCCTTCAACCTCCCCTCACAGGGTCTTTCACAGAGGCCACTAATCACGTGAGTGGCCCTCCTCTGAACCCTCTCCAGATTCTCCGCGTCCCTCTTGAAGTACAGCACCCAAAACTAGACGCAGTACTCCAACTGCAGCCTGACCAATGCTGCGTAGAGTGGGAGCATCACCTCTCTCAATCTGTTGGTCTTGCATCTGCTAATACACAACAAGGTGCAATTGGCCTTGTTGATGGCCTCGTTACACTGCCAGCTTATGTTCATCTTGGAGTCAACTATGACTCCAAGATTCCTCTCAGCCGCTGAGCTGCTGTGGAGGTCATCTCCAAACCTATAGGTGTGCTGGGAGTTCCTCCTCCCTAGATGGAGTACCTTACATTTCTCTTTGTTGAATTGCATCCTATTTCATTCTGCCCATTGATCCAACCTGTCCAGATCAGCCTGAATCTGCTCCTTACCCCCCCCCCCCCCCGGTGTGTTTGACGAGCTTTAGTTAAAGCGCCCCGTGCCAATTTTGAAATCAGGACACTGAATACACAAGACTGAACACACCTTTTAATTTGAGCAGTTTCCGATAGACACTCTATAATTAAAATATCCCTCCCCAGAGCATGTGTGTAGGTACCCTTAGGTGCTAAAAACTAAGACATTTGAAAACTGCTATTTTTTAGAGGCTCACAGCTTGGCCACCTCGGTGTGACTTTTCATTTATATGGCAGTAACACAGGGCATTTATTCACGTGCTCTGGGAATGTATGTGGGGGAGGGCACTGTATGTGGGGGAGGGCACTTTAATTAGACTGCCTCCAAGAGCATTTTATGTATCATCACCCTGCACTTAAAAATGGCAGTGGGGGCACTTTATCTAAAGCTCGTTGAACAAGATTTAGATAAAGCATCCCTGCCACCATTTGTTAGCGTAGGGACACTGGAGGCTGCTGGAGTGCACAAATTACTACACTCCAGCAGACTCAGTTAATCTAGTCTGCTCCAACACTGTCATTACAGCATGTCAGAGCAGCCTTGCTGTTCGTGTATAGGCACCCACAAGGTCTGCCTCCTATTAAAGCTGAAACTGTCCTACAAAGCATGGGGACATCAGAGCTTTCCAAAGACTAATGAATTAACTGAAACAAACTTTACCTATTAAGCTTTATATGAGCCATCAAGAACAGTACTACTAATATAATTGCACAGGACTACAAACAACTTTCTCAGTATGCAGGATCTCTTCACACCGGCCTACCCATGATAAAGGGGGGGAAAAAAGCAAAACAATAAAAATCCCAAAAGAGCTCTTTAACATCCTCCACGCTGAGTTGTCAACAAGGCTGAACTTTGAAACCTCAGTACTAAAGCAAACCATTACCACTTGAGATAAAAGTATAGCTATACTAGTAGCAAGCTGTTTTCTTTTTGGTGGACTAGCCATTAACTGAGAGACATAACACATACTTCATAGGCATACTGCATATGTGCTGTAGAAACCAAGTCCCAAGCATGGGCAGTGGGAGTAGGCAGAAGTGAGAACATTTTCCTTGTAGGCTTTACCCCTTTTATGTCAATTAATTGTATACATGACTCCTTGTAAATCTTAATGCAGTGTTTTGTATCATCCCATTTAAAGTAAAAATGTTGCTGAGCAAAGTAACTTTGCTTTGGCCAGTAAGATTATACATAGTTATTTGTTAATAACATGGAATATATTGGTATAGAGATACATTGTATATCTCTATATGGAATATCTCAGAAGCTTTTTTAAAAATTATAATTTAGATTGCTTTTTGCTGTGTTTGATCTCTTAAGTAATTAAGTATAACAAGAAAAAGTTAATTGGGTTGTATAATGCACCCTAAGAGAAAAGCCACCAGGTATTCAAAATGAAATGAGAATAATTTAAGACCTAAATTGCTAATTACAAATTATGAAATGTAATGATCAGTTGATTAAGCATCATATATATTTTTTAAACCTATTTTAAAGTTAGTAATGGACCCATTTACATACAGAAATGTTATAGATTCAGAGTTGCTCACAAGGTACAAACTAAATATGTAGTTTGGTATTTCAGAAAAATGACAGGTACCTGTTAAATATCAATAATAGTGGCTGCAGGGCAAACATTCAGAGCAATTTGTCTGATTCATTAATTTCAAAATGAGCAAACCCCTGCTCTAAAGCTATAACCACATGGCATACTACACATTGTCATGTACAGATATCTGAGCTAGCTTTGAATAAGCTACCATATTTACTCAAATGTAAGATGACTTTCAATATAAAATGATCCTCTAATAATTAGATTCCAGATACGGAAAATGTATAAATCTGATTATTGGAGCTTTGCCTTGAATTTGCCCTCCCCCCACTGCTACAGCAGCAAAAATAAATCTAGGTAGGTGAGGTGACCCTCCCCTCACTCTCTTCTCCCTACAGCCCTTCCCCAGTTCCCTTATTATTAGACCCTGCTTTCCCTGAACACATGGAAGTGAGGAGCAAATTTAAAAACACTGACTTTGAAATGAACATGCCTATGGTAATTTGAATACAGGTAAATAACTAAGGGTGTGCATAGACTTAGCTCATCCAGAATTGATGCCTTTTGTCTTTTTTTTAAACTGCTGCTAGTTTTAGCACAGCTACTCCATAAACACACTGTTAAGCAATACTTTTGCACCTGTTTGTATATAGTCGAAAGCCAAAAGGTTTATGAATTATAATATAGGTCATTGTACTGGGTCCTAGCAGAGTCAATACCATTTCAAGCCATGGTGACTCCAGAGCTCAGCGCTCATCAGTATGCGCGTGTACTCCAGATACTGCCTACAAAAGGATCCATGTGGTAATTAGCTCCCATTCATGACTAGAACTGGGTGTTCTTGTCATGAGTCCTGGGATCCTCCAAAAATGTACATGCAGATGAGGCACAGGGCAATCTGGTCTGGCTCCAACTCATAAAGGGTGGAGCCACATGTCATATGCAGTAGGTTAAGAGATGGGGAAACAGAGGGATTCTGGGTGAACTTTTTGGAACCCCATTTGGTGTTGTTTACTAGATCTTTAAGACTGGTGAAGAAACAGGAATAATGAGAAATGGGAAAGAAAGGCACAGCTCAGCTGTGGGAGTGAAGAGGAAGCCAAACTGTATTCAATATTGTGGCTCCGCATGACTTGAAAAAATAGTGCTGGGGGAGACTGAGAGTAATGGGTACTATCATATATTTTATTCAGATGGGCTTCACTAACCTGTCCTTGTGGTAGGTTCCCATCACTACTTACCAGACAGACAAAACACCATGTATCTGGGTCCACGAAGGCAGTTTTCCTTAAGCATTCCCAGGGATAATTGTTCTTTTGGTGCGGCTTAGTACCACCAAGGTGTTGGGGCTTACAGCCCACTTTATGGAAATTGGAGGCTCCTCCCTAGCTTTCTCCTGCGGCCATATGGTGGAGGGCAGGAGAAGCTCAGCGGCATCTGAACCCCACGTCTCCTGAAGTCCCTGGTGGGGGTGGAGAATGTTTGCTGGTTGTAGGGCCACTTACGGTTCTGGACTGACTCATGGATTTTGACTTGATTTGGCTTGGAACATGAAAAACATTCTGTAAAAAAAATGTTTGCCCAATATGGGCCATGCGTCTTATAGCCATGCTCAGTGTTGGATACATTTAATCGACTTCATAGTAGGTTTTCATTATTGAGCGCACACAGCTTTTGGCAACAGCTTAATGATAGACAGTATATTTAGTGAGATTTCCTTGTATGTGAATGTAAGACAAAGAGCTTCTGCCCCCATGCTGATTGGAGAAATATTTGAGTAAAGACAGTAACTAAGGTACCAAAACCAAAATAGATATGTTAACATAGCACTCTGATCAGATTAATAGACCCTTTTCCTTAGGTATGCTCTGTACCCAAATGTCCAACTTTACAACAATTACTATAACTTCCTTGAGGACCTTGAAGAATGTTCATTTACCATCTGTTTCTTGTATTTCTTTCCCTTTAGGCTTTATTACTCTAAACATTTGCATGAAAGCAGGTTCTCTCTCATGTAGAAGTTTGTTTCTTCTTCCACAACCTACTCCCCACCTACAGTCACTGCCTTCCTGCTGAGCATTCACTTCACATGAAAGAGTACAGTGCATTCTGGTACTCAAAGAGTGAAATTCGAGGAGTAGAAAAAATTAAAACCCAAAAGACATCTTCCCTGATGTATTTGTCTCTGTACTGCTAATTAATGCATTGTTGATTAGGACCATGTGTTTGAGACAACTATACTTTAAGTTCTGACAACTCTTCCATGATAAATTCCTATTTATAATCTGGGAACATAGCCACATTTCTCACACATGGGTTATCACACTACCTTTTAAATGCCACTGCTGCAGGGAGGTGCTGAAGATACCCTTTTTATTGAAACTATCGAATTTCCCTAAAAATAAGCTTACATTTTGTTCTTTACTGGTCTTAAAAGACACATTTACCTTGAGAATACATTCCAGATGAGGGCTTGCTAATGGACAGGAATAATTTCTCTCTCAGGCTGGATCTTTCATCGCACCTCATGAGTTTAGAATATTCCAAATACTGCCTTGTGCAGACGGTGTGGTTAAAATTGGAGGGTCAATGTCACTAATCACATGGCTCTTTAATTTACCATACAATATAATGTCCAGGTCTGTATATAGGTGGAAGATATTTTCCACTCCTTACCCATAGATAGAAGGCAAGGCAGTGTCACTTTATAGTCTATAGTCCCCATGAATATCACCTTATAGTCTATAAAAGTGCTACCCAGCCCTGCCTTCTGCCTCAGTTTAGGCTAACATGGCTAACTACCTCTCTTTATCTGTAGGTATGGAAGATTTGGAACAGTTATGACAAGTTAAATTCTATTGTTAAATTGTATCATCCTATCCAATGAGCTACAACAGTATTTGTAGTGGCTGGTTTATATGTGGCTAGAAACCCCCAGTGGGCACATCTACATGAGACTATGACTACCCAGTAGCCAAAAAATACTGCGCAGTAGTTCATCACAGCACAGACCATGCTAATACATTACTGTGAAGTACGATTAGGCTGCTGTGCAGCAGCATCACCTAAAATATGTTCACTAGCACTACTGTGCAATAACTCCAGTATTGCACATTTATTTAGTACTTGCTAATACAAGTACTAAATAAATGTGCAGTAATGACTGCACAGTAGCATCTCATGTAGACATGCTCAGAAGTGAGCTAACTAATTTTTAAAAATTGATAGTATATTGGGTACCAGAGAACTTTTCTCTACCAGAACAACATATCATATGGAGATACACAGAGATCTAAGTCCTTAGCTAGTCTGAAAAAAGCCATGCACCTCTGTTTGCAGATGGTTCCTGTATACTTAAAATCTCTTCTGAAATATGTATATTTTGTCACACAGAACTGCACATCTCTGCAAAGCAGCTGTGTATAAGTGTGGATTTATTTGTTCAGATAGCATAACTAGCATCTTAGTACTGCCTTTACTCCTTTCACATTCTCCAAGGTGGCTTTAAAAGGAATTTTAGTTTGTGCATAATATTTGGAGGCAAGTTTTGTAGTAAGCTGCTATACTTTCTTCTTTTTAATACTTAACATAGAAATTAAGTACTCCACTTATGAAGTATTTCTACTTGTCAAGCACTGACAGACTATAGGAATAAATCTGAAGGAGGTAGGCGTAAGACTGCTTCAATTTTTCTAGCATATATTTATCTCAGATGAATACATATAGATTCAGTTTGCTTAAAAGCAAATCCTGTTTTGCATGGGCTTGTAAGATATGAACAGCAGCAGATACCCAAAGCTGTGGTGCTCAAAGAGAGGCTACCCAGGCTGTACCAAATACCCATATCATGTATTTGGCCTCCACTTCATATGCTGCTTAATGGCAGCGCCCAGAGCAACAACACAAAGAACAATAGGAACTGAGAGGAGTAAGACACTAGATTTCAAAGTAGGAATCAGTCTTGGGGACAATTATCCCTACAGTCTAGGACCTACGCTTATGCCGTATACTATCCCTTCCAAAAGGACTGTGTGGACAAGTTTTAGATCCTGAAGGAACCAATTCATTAAACCCCTACCAAAAAAGACATCAGAAATCTTCTATAGTCTGGAGACTACAGCTATGGACTGATTTCACAGTGCCATACTCCACAGGTTATAGTCACATTTTGCAGATGCATTGTCAATTAATTGAACTTAAATGGACCCTAGCACACATGTTTGTTAAAATAATGTGTGCCATGGATAGCACAGGGTAGCATCACTCTTAATAAACCATGAACCATTGTGCATGACAGCAACCCCATTACCAACTCACAGGGACAGCTGAAGAGTCACTGAATACAGGTGTTAGCTCAATCTAAATGCCTACTCATGCTGGCATTCAGAGAGTTTAATCTGACCAAAAACTTGTGTAGCTGATCTCAGTTAGTGCTCTTCAAGAGGGACATTAACTTAGATTGAAAAAGAGTTAACCTGATCTAGGAAGGACTTACCCCAATCTTACAGCCTGCATACATTAGCAGCACAGTCCTGGGACAGGGAAAGCCCAGCCATTTGCCCCAGCCCTTGAACTATGCTATCCCCCGCTACCCCCCTCCTCCCAATGCCTCTCCCCACAACCACTTAACTTCACTTGGCTATTTAACCCCCCGACCCTTGATGGGGCAACTGCCTGTGGATCCACCAACCTCCCCTGCAGACCTGCCAGCATCCCCCCACAACAGACCCACTACCCTTCTCCCCACTCTACCTGAGTTACTTACTTGGGGCTCCCTGCACTAATCCCAGCAGTAGCAAACTGCTGTATGTACTGCTCCTGGTCTAAAGCTAGGCTGTGTGAGACAAACGCTTGTTTGCACCCATGTCCACCTTATCCTAGATTGTCATAATGGCCCTTCGTGACAACCAGCTGGTTGAAAAACAGCAGCTCTGAAGGTGCTTTAGTGTGATCCAGGGTTGCCAGCTGGCCTTTGTGACCCATAGTTCTTCGGGCTGTATTGGTATCTTAATGTCACCTTTACCTTACTTCTAAACTGCTCTGAGTAGAGTTCAACCAAACCCCATAAATCATTCTGGGCCACTGAGTCGAACTATCAGACTTAAACTTACTGCACACAGGAGGGAGTCTGACCACCAGCAGAGCAGAAGAAGGGCTTAACTATGTGAATAGGGAGTATCAAATAATCTTCACATCATTTTTGCATTGAAAACCCTGACTTCTAATTCAGTTAAAGGTGACATTTCATTATTTCTATCAGCAAGGATAACTTCTGTGGGACATAAAATGCCCTAACTTCTGCACTGGAACTGATTAACAAAAAAACCCAATCAAACAAAAAACAGACATAAAATTGCCCCTTACTTCTATTTAAAAAATAGTTAATCAATCTTTACAGGGAAAGCAGAGGGCACAGATCTTTAAAATGGGTTATTCAAGGCAGTAGGATGTACAAGAGTCAATGGTGTCTTTAGAACTCTGGAAACCTTCCCTCTTTTCGCTGACTCTAGGATTCTCCTATAAGCCCCAAGTATGAAAACATGTTTCAAGAACACAGAATATTTTTATTTTTAATGCAATAATAAATGTGATTTAAATTGGGAACCATAGTCTCAGCTCATTATCTCAGTCAAGGAAGCATCAAAGTCATTGACCCTTAGGATTCATTTTTGCAGCCAACTTTGTACCATCTGAAGACTTGGCCACAAGCATAGTCCCCAAAGCCAAAGACAGGAGCAACCTATTTTGTTGGCTCCATGATTTTTCCACACTGCTCTATTTCTCAATAAGATGTATGTTCTTTCATGCCAACCCTACTGCATTTAAGAAACACCCACACTGTTGTGCATTTTCACTTTACCTGGAGCTTTCGAAGTTCCAGTCTGTCCAGTTTGAGGCTGTCTGTAACAGTGCCTTTTATCATAGAGGAGCTGAGGCAGATGAGTGATGCACTCGAAGTTCACTGAGGCCAATTTGCAAACAACTTAATACTTTTGCAAGATTAAATTACATAATCTTGAAGGAATGGATCAGCTTGAAAGTATTTGAATAAGAGGGAGTAGCATAACTTTAGCTTTCATCTCAGCTGTCATTCCTATGAGAGCTGGACAGATTACGCAATGAATTCAGAAGTTACAGTATTCAGGGTGTCTAGAGCACGGACGTAAGCCAAATCCCCCTTCCCTAGAGATCTGAGAACCTCAGTTTACCTTTTCCTTATGCAACTTTCCCTTTCTTTCTAACGTGGCTATTTCCCTTCTTGCCCAGCATCCTCTCTCTTCACGCCCCCTTGCTCTGACATTTTGCTAGCTTCCCTTTAAAATGTGCCTTTTTCTTCCTCCTTTCTCAGAACTCCTTCCTTTCTACTCTCACAGTCCTCCCTGTCCACCCATCTTATTCCTTCCCTAGTTTTCTCATTTTTCCTAGTTTTAACTTCTCTTTCTGTTCTCCTTTTTTCCAGTTCAGCCTCATTTCTTTTAATTCCCCTCATACACTACATATGGACTTCACAGGTAAGCTAAGGGGTAAGTAGAATGAATGAGACAGAAACACTATTCTAGCCCCACTACGTGCCTCTGCCTCACCCCAGTTCTCCCACATGGCATGTTTTCTTAAATTTCTCTAAATGCACATTTATATATTAGCCCTGTGTGAAGCGGCTAGTATTCACTTTGCACTCAGTTTCAGCTGATTCAGGGGACAGTGATTCGATGATGTTGTGATTCAAATCACTGCCCTGAACTGATTTGGCCGAATCTGATTTGGAGATTCAGCTGCTGACAAATTGGCCAAATCTCTGAATCAAACAGGCCCCATTCCCCCCATGCTTTCCCAGCCCAGTCAGTGGCTGCCCCATCCACTGGCCAGGTGAAGAGGGTGTGGCGATCCCTGCTGCGCACCACTGCCCCCTGCTGTGTGAGGGGCTCTTCCATGAGCTCCCAGAACCCCTGATGGACACTGCAGCAGCTGGTGGGTGCAGGGCTTTTTGTTTGTTTGTTTGTTTTAAAGAACCAGGAGCTGGGGCCAGGCAAAGCAGCCATTGATGGGGCTGGGAGAAAGGGCAGGGGGAAGGGCCTTGCAGGGGTCTCCCCGTGGTCCCCCCCCACTCTTCCAGCCCCACCCCACCATTTACCGGCACAGAGTCCAGATCCAGCTTCCTATAGTAGCGAGTGGGAACTACTCAAATCTCTAAAGTTCTCTGAATCTTTTCCAAATTGATTCACAGAGCTTCAAATCAATTCTGACCTTTTTACTGGTCTCCTAATTCTATTTAGATCTGGAGATTAGGGCACCGAATCAGGCTGAATCTCTTCTGAATCGAATCAGCACCTGGAGCTTCGCACAGCCCTATTACATATGACTCCTGATATTTTTGCATAACCACAATAAAGAACACCCACACAAAACCATCAGTGAGCTCAGTAATGGCATCAGCTACCAATTTCTATATTTCTAATGAAACTTCACATCTTTTGAAAAAAAATCATACCTGACACAAGAGAAGTTGTTCAGGGTTACATTTTTATACATTTGTCTTTTTTTCCCCAGAGAAATTCTCTGCTGAAGCCTGCTGAGCAGATAGCAGACATTCTGAGAATGCTGAACAGATTCCATTTTAAGGAATTACTGAGTCATATTGCTTTTGATTCCCTGAAATCTGTAATAACCCACTGACACCACATTCAAACCCACTAAAGGAGAATGAACAGCAGAGTAGCTAAAGAACTGGCAGCTGCCTTTGCGACACAGACAGACAAATATTTTATTTCCATCACTGGCACAGGTTACCCTATGTGCCTAGGATAAAGTCCAAATAAATTCATAAAAATATTGTTGCTGAAGAAACTCTGGCCAATATAGACATCAAATATCCTGCGTCAACTTGCCAGGACAGCCGCTTGATGGGCAATATAACCCAAAAAGGGAACAATCATTACCGCTCACTTGAAAATTGTCATCCCCATGCTTTCTATCTCTCCCTGTCTGTAGGGCTTATATAAGCTCAATGTTGTAAAGGCTCTGATAACAATTTTCCTTTGGAATAAGAAACAATCTCTTTAACATTTGTATATGGGATTTGATGGCAAAGGAATTATAGGTGAGGCCATTTTTTTTTATTATACTTTCATGTATAGAATTCCTTGACAATAAGCATACAAGTAGCACATACTTTATTCTAGGCAGTAACTTGGGGACAAGAGATCAAAGTTAACATCGTTCATTCTGCCTCAACCACTTCACGATATTTAAAGAGCTAGTTGATGTTCAGAGAAATTGACATGCTTTTCAGACACTGGGACTTTTTATTATCATTTCCTTAATTTTCCTTTTCTTGTAAGCAGCCCTATGCAGAGTTTTGAAATCCTATGATAAAGCACCTAATACACAATTTCGACAGCATGCATTACTCTACTTGACTATTAATCTGGAAATAAAGCCAATTTTCTTTCTGCTTTCAAAAAAAAGTAATGAAATGTATTTGTTCCCTGGACTTGGTGATATACAGGAGGCAGCAAGTTCCAGTGTAATTTACTTGATAATAAACTTTGGTGAGGATACAGTATGTAATACTCAAAGAGGAAATTAGCATGTCACTTATTGTACAAGATAGTATTCACTAGATGTACGAGTGTCTTCTGTATTCTACTCATTCCTTGGCTTCTTTACCTCCATTCTCAGCCCTTTATACCAAGAGAGAAACATGACTACTTATCCACAAACACACCTTTATAGTTCTCTTTTTTCAAGCCAATCAACAACTTTTAACAAGTTAAAAATTCAGTGAATTTTTTCAATATATATGCCTTCAATCAAGACCATCCCAATGACTTCCATACTTGACTAGAATCATTTCTGTAAGCCTCTCACATGATCCAAAACCATGAATGCAGGAAGTGCAGAGTCATTTTTTGCTTCAGTAATTTCACTCAGTGTTTCAATGACACCCTCCGGAAATCTCCATTAGCATTTCATATTTAGTGACTCATGTAAAAGAAAGGAGTTCTTAAGGTTGCCATTTAGGAACAATTAATTCTGCAAGGCACTCAAAAGGTTGCTCTGTGAGTGTTAGCAGTCTTCACACATAACCCTTTTATAGCCCAGAGAGGTATCGCTTGTTGCATGCTTTTTGTGGTTTTCCCATATTATTACTAAAGTCAATGGATCAAAAATGAGAAGCAGTTCACTGACTGTATTACATCAGGCCTCTGGTGGGCTGAAAGATTTTCACAATGTTATAGCTTCAACTACAGACCATACTGCTGCGATTCTGCCAAACAAACTAGTATCAAACAGAAAAAATCTTTAAATCCTTTTATTAAAAATCTTTTAAAAGGTCTCTTATAGTTTCATACCCTTTTGGATTGTGACTATGTTTCAGTTAAGTGCTACAGCCAAATTTTTATGTTATTAGCCAAGCTTATTCAAGACTAGTCATCAAAATGTCTTTGTTATATACCTAGATAAATGATGTAATCTGATTGATCTGATATTGTCAGTCTATCTGGCCGTTAAAGGTATTTTGCATGCCCACTACTAAAGATTTAAGTGCTTCTCTGTACTAATGATGAGAAGAACTGATTTGTTTTCTCTTCTAAAAGAAAGAAAAGATTTGTCTATCTTAGTTTTCTAGGTATCTTTTAAACTTTATCAAGCTAAATTGGCTACTATTAATCAACTCAGCTGGACTTCATTTGGATATCAAATTGAAAACCCTCAGGTGGCAGGATAAACATTACATAAGCCATGTCCTTCACTGGTCTTGTTTTATGGGAAGAAGCATTTCAAATGAATACAGTGCTGAACTCATTGAGGTACCGTTACGAGGGTAACCGGCGGCCCAACTTACGTTTTGCTGACCTCTATGCAAAAGTGGAGGGGGGTCCCACTATGTAGTTGCCATATACTAGACAGCCATGCTATAATATAATTATGCTAATGGTTTGCAACTTTGCAGCACCCTATTGCTGCTATTGTGGGCAACTGTATATGATCTCTATTTGATCTGTGTGTCAGAAAGACTATGTACCTTTTCAGGCACCCAACTGTTATAATCAGCCATTTTAGGCTTATTATCCACCCAGCCTGTTCACTGAACAAGAACGTCTTGAGCTGCTCTATGAATTCAGTAGTTTGTTGGTTTCCATGCAATAGGTCTTCTATTGAGGCTAGCGTCCTATGAACCGCAGAGTCCTGTGATCATGTAATTCCAGACTGTATCAGAACCCATAGGTTAAGTAAGACAGCATAGGTAACCTAACATTAGCATTTGCAACCTGAATTCTCTTCTTTTAGTATAGACTTTCAATGTAATTTTCTAATGTCATTTTTTAAAGAAAATCAAACTGGATTACTTGTAACCCCAGCATGCATCGGTGGCAGCACTTGAACCCTGCATTTGCTTCTCTTACTTGAGCTGTAAGATTAAGTGCTTTAGTTCACAAAGGCAGTTATCCTTAAGAAGGGTGATAGAACACTAGGTCCAAAGGACAGCTAAACTTAGCTCCTTCCTTCAATATGCATGCACACACAAACATAAGGAAGGAGGTCCATGCCAAATTGTGCCTGCAGAAGGGATAATATAACCATAAAATAGATTTTATTATAAGCCAGAAAGATCAATTTAAGGAGCTCAGCTAAGAACTCCCTCTGCCTCTTTTTTCCATGCCCAGGTAGTTGCGGAGCTCTTAACACATTACTGAGGTCTTAACACATAGGATTACATGCTGGACTTAGAAATAACTAGGGGACAGTGTGAAATGCAACCCTACTGTGTCCCAAACCTCTCCATCACAAATGCTCTTGCCAGAAGCTCCTAGATGGTGCAAAGGTGATGATGGCATCACTGTGGACCTGGCTCCATGTAAAACAAACACCAGCCTTTCCAGGTCTCCAACACTTTTAATAGCTTGCATCTCAACCAGGCTCGAATACGTTTTCATGGGACAAGGAAAAAAAACACATCTCTAACCAAAGAACTTCTTGTTGGATTTTGGAAGCTAACAACAATAACAGAGGAGGTCAATCTGTTAAAAAAAGAACTTATACATCTTTTATAAAAGGAAGCACTAGGCAACCTAAATACAGGGATCACTATAACACAGTTAATAAGCTAGTGAACAGGTCTGCTGGTTGAAAGCTACAAAATCTCTCTCTAATGAACTGAACACCAAAAACTCTTATTATCAAAATATGAATTTACAAACTGCAAAATTAAGATGAAAAGGAAATGCAAGTACCTTTGTCCCTTGATTCCAATAAAAGTTGAAGAATTTAACAAAATACCTTTAAACTCAAGCAGCAAGTCACTACTTGTAACCCCTTAAAAGGATTTTTTTTCTAAATTCCCCCCTTGCCATTCTTAGGTATCTATTTGCTTTTCCTTAATTAGGCCTGCAGCAACCCATCCTAATTTATTACCTTCATCCTTTACACCTGCATGGAAGATAAACAGGAAGCTAGTTCGGTGCCTAATTGAGCTCATTTTGAAGCTTTAACAATTTGCTTAATAATATGAACACACATTCCGCCTCCTCTAAAAGAACAGTATACATGTCACGAAGTCAAGCATTCAAAAGGCAGAAAATTACAATGTGCTCATATATTAAAGGTTGTATCATAAAGGCACTATTTCAGCCTGTTCTAAAACATTGTTCACAACTGCATACATATGTGGTGCAAATCCTTGGTGTGTTTTACAAAGCTGAAATTCCCTATTTGGAACCCTAGAACAACTGGAATATCATAGGCAGAAACACCTCTGGGATCCTAAAGGATCTTAGTTAATCTGATCCAGGTTCATATCAATGGAACCGTTCCCAGTTTTTCATACACCCTGCAAGCCACACGGTTAGAGAACTCATCTGAAATTTAACATTAACATCCCATAAAACATTTGGCTTAAAAGAATACTGCATTTCCTAAGGAAAAAGGCAAGTTGGGACTTGATTCCCAAATCCCAAATGCCTTGAGCAAATCCCACAGTAGAAATTATGAGGCTTCACTCTTCTCTTCTGAACAAAGCTGTTGCTATATTATTTATAGAGAAAAGCCCCGAATAGAACTCTGGCTAATAGCTAACTTGTTCTTAACACCTTATACAATTGTGTCAGATTCTTGTGGAGTAAAATTTCAGTGTTTTGATGATTTTAGAATACAGGTTTTCTTTTGCCACAGAAATTACTCATGCTGTGCTTTACTTAGAGAAAGCGTTCCATTCTATGGCAGAGACCCTGAATATCAATGTCTTTTGGATTGTCATATTTCCCAGGCAACAATGCCAACTTCACTGCCTAACCCTTATTGTTTATGTGGTAATCCTGGTCAGAAGGGCTGAAATCTTAATTTGGCATCCTTTGCAGAGAACATATTGAATGACATAATGAATGTATTGGTTTCAGTAAGCCTGCATTCATCCTGTTTACAGCATGGTGGCTGGTGTGTAACACAGAAAGCTTGCATTAATCTATGGTCTAGCTATCACAGGAGTTGATTCCTCCTGTCATTTCCATTAGTAAGAGGATTCTCTGCTGCTACATTCTATTTCCTACCGTACAGCTGTAAGAGCCTGGGAAAATCTGGCAAGTTCCTTGACATGCAGCTAAGGTTTCTAATTCTTCATTACAGTGTAAAAATCCCTACTGGGTAATGAATTTTCTGATCATTCAAAGCCAAGCAAGTCAGGCAGTCTATTATATTACAAGGCATCTTGCACTTCTTAAAAATTCAAAAGGGCAAAGTATGACACCACTTAAAAATAATAAAGCAGGGGCCTGCCTTGCAGTCAAGCAACAGCGTAACAGGTTAACCTGTGTAGAATCCATTTTCAAAT
The DNA here is from genome assembly GCF_052110815.1 of Crocodylus siamensis. Classification (NCBI taxonomy): domain Eukaryota; kingdom Metazoa; phylum Chordata; order Crocodylia; family Crocodylidae; genus Crocodylus; species Crocodylus siamensis. The sequence continues at coordinate 74,209,644 of NC_143398.1, read as the reverse complement.
CCTGGGCACTCTAAGAGTACTGGGAACACAGAAGTTTGTAGGCTCCAGTGCTTGAGAAAGTGGAGTGAGACGTTTAATGTAACTGAATAGATCAACAAAGGCTAATGCAAAAGAAGAAATGACAGATTCTATAAAAGGACATGTCATAGCATCATAGATGCTATGAGAAAAGAGGTAGGAAGGACATACATAAGTCATCAGGATATCAGAGAGGGATCTCAAGAGGGGGAAAGATGCTGGGATTTTTTTTTTTTAATTTCTCCTCCAAACTTATAAGCACGAATGTACAACAGCATCATTGTTTCTTTCAGTATGGAAAGCTGCATCAGTCAGAACTTAAATAACAGACATAGTGACTGCAGTGTATTAATGAGTAATATCTGAAATAACTCGTAGCAATTTCCACCATTTAACGCTTTATCTAAAGTAGTAGCCAAAAAATTGCAAAGAAAAATTCCCAAAATCCAAGGGCTAATGATTTTCCAGCTCTGTTAGAGACTGTGAGGGTTCTGTTTGTGTGATCATTTGAATTTTTTGTTTTTTTTATTTTATGAAGTCTATTTATGACCATAAACACTAGTTGGATTAAAACTTTCAATTTATGCCAAAAACAGACCGTGTCTATTAAACTGAAAAAGGACCATCTGAAAACATAAACAATCAGCTTGATATTGTGGGAATGAGAGACTAATGACTCTCTACCAGCAGCAGGGACTCCTACCTCCACAACTGCAGGGAAAGTGGAAAAATCCTAACATGAGAATCGAGAAGTATCCAACACCCACTTTAAAAAGGACAGGATGTCCAGCAAGAGAAATAAATTATCACCATCATTAGAAAACTGCACAGAACAAGTGGAGGACCAGATTGGGATTCCTCCTGAAGGACACTGACAACCCTAAATGACTCCAGAGAGTAGTAAGAACACTTCAAGGAGAAGTTTGCAGTCAAGGGGGATGGGGCCACAGGAGGACATGAGGACACCTCCCAGCCAAGACAGGTGACAAGCACAAGAGGTACCCAGGTAAGTAACAAGGGTCTGGATAGTCTTAGGAATCGGGGGGAGGGGGGAAAGGGTGGTGCATGCACCAACAGGAGGCTTTAAATGCCTTTACACTAATGCTCAAAGTATGGGGAATAAACAGGAGGAACTCATCCTCCAGATAGCTAGTAGAAACCCAGACATAGTAGGGTTCACTGAAACCTGGTGGGATTCAACCCGTGATTGGGCCGTAAACATTAGGGGCTACAGACTATACAGGTGGGACAGAACAGGGAGAAAAGGCGGGGGTGTGTTGCTCTACATCAAAGAGCAATACACATCTTCAGCTAGCAGGATGGGGTCAGAGGAGGGGCAGGCTGAAGTGCTCTGGGTCAGAATACAAGGGGGTCATGGAGAAAGGGACTTAAGGGTGGGTGTCTACTACAGACCACCCAACCAGGGGGAAAAGCTGGACCAGGAATTCTCAGGACAGCTCGCAGAGGCAGTTAAGTAAAGGGATGTGGTCATCATGGGTGATCTAAACTACCTGAACGTTTTCTGGGAGGAGCAGTCAGACAGATCTGACTGCTCACAAAGGTTCCTTGCTGAGATACAAGACCTCCACCTAACCCAGGAGGTCCACAGTCCCACCAGGGGGAATGCCCTGCTGGACCTGGTCCTGGCCACAGACGATGACCTGATGAGGGGACGCCAGGTCCTCGACCACCTGGGTAATAGCAAACATAGCCTACTGGAATTCACCATCCAGCACAGGGAGTCAAGGGCCTGCAGCAAAGCAGTAGCTCTTGACTTCAGGAGGCCGACTTCAATGAGTTGAAGAGATTGGTAGGAGAGGCACTGTGGTTCCAGAGAGTAGGGGAACTAGGTGTCCAAGATGAGTGGTTGTTCCTCAAAGACACTATCCTCTGAGCCCAAGGGGTGACAGTCCTAAAGTGAGTCAAAGGGGGCAAGAGTGCTCAAAAGCCCCCTTGGCTCACTAAAGCCATTCAGGAATGTCTGAAAGCCAAAAAGGAGGTGTATATCCAATGGAAGGGCTATCATCAAAGAGGATTATACCTCCATAGCAAGAGTATGTAGGGAGGCTGTTAGGAAGGCTAAGGCGGAGATGGAACTAGGGCTAGCAACAAGGATCAAGGACAACAAAAAGTCCTTTTTTAAATACATAGGGAGTAAAAAGAAGGCACCAGGCAATGTGGGGCCCCTGAAGGATACACTTGGCAATCTGGTGGTTGCACCAGATGAAAAAGCAGACCTTTTAAACAAATTCTTTGCCTCCATTCTTCTGAGCAGTTACTGGGACATCTCCCCTACCAGGATTCAGGATGAACTCAGGAGATTTAATACTCACAAGTACTTGGGCAGAAAGAACCAGCAGCATTCCTACAGGCTGGGGAACTCCCTTCTTGAAAGCACAGAGGCAGAAAGAGATCTTGGAGTCATTATCGATTCGAAAATGAACATCGGCTGTCAATGTCAGCAAAGCTAACCACACCTTGTCATGCATCCACAGATGCATCACGAGAATGTCCAAGGAGGTGATACTCTCCCTCTATGCGGCGCTGGTCAGGCCGCAGTTGGAGTACTGCGTCCAGTTCTGGGTGCCGCACTTTAAGAGGGATGTAGACAACATGGAGAGGGTCCAGAGGAGGGCCACTTGCATGATCTGGGGACAGCAGGGCAGGTCCTACGAGGAGAGGCTAAGGGGTCTGAACCTGTTCTGCCTTCACAAGAGAAGGCGGAGAAGGAATCTAGTGGTCATCTATAAACTTACCAGGGGGGACCAGAGAGGAATGAGTGAGACCCTGTTCCCCCAAGTTCCTCCTGGAGTAACAAGAAACAACAGCCACAAGTTGATTGAGAGTAGGTTCAGGCTAGACATTAGAAGGCACTACTTCACAGTCAGGGTGGCTAGGATCTGGAACCAGCTTCCAAGGAAAGTGGTGCTCGCTCCTACCTTGGGGGTCTTTAAAAGGAGGCTTGATGACTAACTAGCTGAGGTCACTTAAGCTTAAACTTAGTTGGGGCCATATTCTGGCTGTATTCATTCCTGCCCAGGGCAGGGGGTCGGACTAGATAATGTGCTCAGGTCCACTCCGACCCTACTTCTATGAATCTAAGGGTTTGTTCTTTTTCCATATATCTGTATATCTTTTGTGCAGTTTATGAATAAAGAGTGTATATGTTTAAGAAGGTCCTTTACAACTGTTCTTCTTAACCGTCATCTGGTCTCTCCTAGAGGTGAAATGTAAATCACAGCCAGCACACTGAGGTCTGGGAACAGCATGCACAGGCTACAGGTGTACTTGGGGGTGGATTCTGCACTAATCTTAGGCTTTAGCAGAGCTAGCCTGTGAGATCCATGTTCCAAGAAGAGACAGCAACTCAAGAGTGTTCATCTCAGGCATGTTACTGAGAAGCCAGAACTAGAGACATTGTCTGGACTCTGCCCAGACCTAGAAGAAATAAAGAAGATGCATAAGGTCCAGTTATACCAGCCTGGTATACACAGGGTGGGACACAGGCAAGGCTGTAAAAATGACACTGCTGGTAAATTAAAAAGGGTGTGAAGTGCCTTGATCTTAATGGGAATATAACGATGTTAATTATGAGGCCTCACTCACACACAGGGCAAAATCTGTTTGCTCTCTGGGAAACCTAGTCCATGTTCTCTTTCCCAATCTTCTGCATTTATTTCCTCAATTCCTGTTCTTAATTCCTTCTCCCCGCTTTTCTCCACTTACGCTCTGTCCCTCATGCTTCACTATTCCGCCTTCCTTTAAGTCTTAATTTCTGTGTAATAACTCATCCTTAGTTCATTTGCCTGGCACTACAGTGGTTCAACAGTAGAGCAATGACAGGGAAAGGCTGCTCAAGAGCCACAGCCCTGGACTACTACTCACTCAGAGGCTGGGATGGGACATTTCTAGTCCTGTAGGAAACTAGAAGCCTCAGGGAAAACATGAGGAAACAGAGATTGGATAAATTGTAACATCAAAATGCACATCTCTGAAACCAAACCCAGAGACAAGCCTCTCTCCCAAAGTATAAGGACAAAAAAGCTTGTCAGCAGAATGGTTATGAGATTTATTTATTTATTTACGAAGACAAAACATTTATTTTTCTCTAATCAGTTTTAGAAACTGTCAAAACTTACACAAAAAAAGTCTGAAGCAAGCACCAGCATTAGAACATTTCTATCAAAACAATTAGTTTTACAAGTACCTAAAACTGGAAATAGGATCTGCCAATAGAAAGGGCAGGATAACTTTAGATGTAGACATGACTACACTATTTCTTTTCATAACATTTGCCTTATTTGATAGTGATGCAGTATAGGCACTTACACTTACTTAAAATAAATGTTATTTAAAATAAATTTTCTATATCCACCAACCCTCATTTGTTGTAGGCTGTACAGCCCACCTTGCACTCATAACCTGTCAAATCATCCAAATTAAACAACATTAAACTGACTGCAATAAGTAGTGTGGGTGATTCACAAAACTGCAATCTTGCTTTGGAGTTACTACTGAACCAGTGCTCTTGTAGGGTTTGATTAAAGGATGCAGTGATGCTGAAAGGATTAAAATGGAGATCCTAACTTCTCTGGCCATTAAATACTAACAGTGATTTTTCTAAAATAAATGTTTCAGTTCAGGAGTCTGTGACAAACACTAACTCATGTAATGGCTCTCTGAATCCCACAAGCCTCTACAGTTTCAATGGTATAATCTTTTCTTTTATCCTGAGCTATTATTTATTCTTGCTGAAGTCCTGAACACAGCAGCTAATTCCCCCAAAAGATGTGGTGGCATTCAATGATAGAGAGTGTATTCCTTGCATGTATGCCTTTCCCACATCTCTGATCTATTAGGAAAAATAATTAATATTTTTAATGGTTTGCAAATCTTCATATGATAAGTTCTAAGCATTAGATAATTTATTTTCAGCAAGCTGTCACCTTTAGCTCAAGATCTGTAATGCTCTTTGAAATAGAACCTGAAGCAACAACAATATAAACATCAATAGTTTTCAGATACCTAGAGATGAATTCTTTTCAGATCATTGATACATACTGCTAAAATATTTTCATTATGAATCCAGCATGTAAATTCATAATAATTTGACTAGCTAGAATGCAGTATTAAAATGAAACTCATTATATTTCCTATTGTTGAATGCTATAAACAATAACTATAAATCATATTCAGAAAATGGAGTTGTAAAATGCCTCCTTTTAAACAGTACTTGCCAGAATGCTTAAAGGAGACTGGTCTCCCAGAATGAGAGTGAGTCATCTATAATCACACATCACATTTCCTATGCAGCTCTTTGTTAGGTGTATATGTTTAATTTCCTGCGGGATTTAATTCTTTCAGATAAGAGAAAAAGGAAGGAAAAAAAGATGTTTGAGTCATAAGCTGCTTCTCCCCCTTCCCCACCCCTCCTCTCTGTGCTGTCATTTGGACAGCTCAAACTCAATAGCACTCACAATTAGGAAAACATGCAACTTTCAGAAAGCCAGAAACAAGTTCTCTTCCTTTTGGGAAGGCAGAGCAGAAATTCAGTCAAGGAAGATCAAATGCAGCTCTCTCCATAGTAGCCAGGAAAGGCTACCTACATAGAAGGAGCATTTCTCTTTGCCCAACTATGGAAGATGATCTCATTGAATAAGTGTTGTATTATATTATGAGCCTTTTAGATCTTCTGAAAATGGTTAAATATATCCTAAACAAAAAGATGTGGTCACTAGTCATAAGCATTTCATTTGAAGGCCCCAGCTGGTAAGTCTGCCCACAGACTTACAGCCATGATTTTGAAAAGATTCAGCAAGTACTCAACCATTTTCACTACCGGCAGTCTTAACTGGTTTGCAGTATTGCGAGTTGACATGAACAATGACTGGAACTTTCAAAGTTCCTAGTCTGAATGCAAAAAAAAAGGCTAGTCGGTACAACTGTGAGAGAAGGGTATGTTTCCTGACACCTGCCTCAGTAGGTTTCATTGTGGCTTGTATGTGTTGCTACCTTATCACTAAGTAAAAACAATATGCTTGATGGGAAAGAATAGTTCAGCAAGTTTTGGATGCTGGTACAAGGAACAGAATTTTGATCTTTGCTGTAGTTAGTAATGTTCCCCCATCAGCTCCCCAAACAGATTCTTTTTAATTTGAAGGGGCACCACCGGATCAGCAGTGGGAAGGAATAAGGTTTGGCATAATTTGCATAAGGTGTTTTCAAAGAATAATCAGGACAAATCATTCTCTCAATGAGCTAGCAAGGAGTCCTATATTTTACTAGCTGTATCTATTACTAACAACCAAGAACTATACTTTAGAATAGTCCCTGAGATGGTGGGTAGGCATTAGGGATGTGTGAACCAGGCCCTATTCGATTCGGATTCAGATTTGGCTCAAATCAGGGACAGTGATTCAATTCATTGATTCAGATCACTGTCTCTGATTCAATTTGAAGATTCGATGCTGATTCAAAGAATAAATCAATTAGGACATAAACTGAGCTTTAAAAGTTTTTTCTACATACCTTGAGGTAGCAGGCATGGCTTACGAATGCTCCGATGCTGGGGTGCATGGAGCATCCCGCAGGGGGGCCCTCCATGTGCTCAGCAGCAAAGCCAGAAGTGGACTGGAAGTATTTCTGGTCCACTTCTGTGTCCACTGGGGAGCGTGCTGGGCCACTCCACACCCCCCCACACCTCCCTGGCTTGGCTATTGGTTGCAGGGGAATGCCAGGTGCCCGCCCCAGACCCAGGAAGTACCAATTAGGTGAGCCAGGGGGAGCATGGGAGCGGGGCCAGCACGCTCCCCAGAGGACCCAAAAGTGGACTGGAAGTGCTTCTGGTCCACTTCCAGGTCTGCTGCCAAGCGGGCTGGGGAGCCCCCCGCACTCCTGTGGGATGCTCCATCTGCCCCAGCATCGCAGCATTCATGAGCCCCTGCTACCTAGAGGCAGGTAGAAAAAACATTTAAAGCTGTCTCTATGTCCAAATCTCTGAATTTTCCTGAATCTCTCTGAATCGATTTGGAAAGTTCTGATTCAATTTGGAGAGATTAAAGGGTCCTTTGATTCAATTTGGATTTGGAGATTTGGCCACTGAATCGGGCTGAATCGCCACCAAATTGAATCAGGGACCGAAGCTTTGTACAGCCCTTGTAGGCACGCCTGTAACCCTGATAAAAGGAGCCATTCTGTCTGCATAACTTAGGCAGCACGCAGCAACTGTAAAGTTGCCTACAAGAAACAGGCAGATTCTGAAGTCAGGCCCAAAGTAGGACAGGTTCAGCCAGCAATTTCTTTAATACAAAGAAAACTTTTACCTGGTATAAGGCCAGACAAAGACAGGGAAGGATATTTAAGGTATGAGAAGCCCCAGTCAATCTTTATACCCTACAGTCAGGCAAAAGGAAACCTATCACAGATTTTGGAACAGAGGAAGTATTCTGAGCTAGCTCAGGTACCAGAAACAATATTACCAGCTCTCTACCCAGAATAGTTCGCCCTAATGAGAAAGAATTAATACTCCTTGCTCATCAGCTAGTGGGAGCAAAGCAGCAAACTGTTACATCTATTCTGATTTCAGTCCTCCTGCTAACTCTACCAGAGTCTGAACTAGCTTTGGTGTCTCTGCAGAGCATTGCATTGCATTGTGTTGTACTGGCATACCCTAAAATATCACTCCTGTATTTCAGTCAAATCTCTCACATCTCGTTTCTGATTATTGCTAAGAAGCAGATGCACTTCCTGTGTGGGATATACCACTTTCAAAGGTTACATAGTGTTGAGTCTTTGCATGTTTGACCTCTCTGTACCAAAAAAGTTCATTTTAATGCTAGGACATCTGTACTGAGCCATATGGCAAGACAGAAATGCTGTGATCACCACTCCATTATTTGCCAAAGGGCATCATTTTAGTGTTGCATACCCTCTGGTGCATTCACTCTTCCTGAACAGAATTTTTTCTTCATCCTGTCAAATAAATGAATATGTTACTTCTATTAAACATATAATAATTTTAACAACTATGAAATAAAACATTCAAGAATAAAATATTAAACACTTCTTAATAGCAGCACTATCTGTTGCAGCCTGCAGATTGTGAAGTTCATCTCATGGATATTATTGTCTATCTATCTGGTTTGGTTTGGGATACACATTACTCTCACAACAATCCATTACCTGAGTAGTGAAGCTGCGGACTGTCTCCCAAGTATTGAATTAATAAGATATATTGTGAAAAGGGCAGGTTATTTCTGCTCCTTAATGCTAATTTACTAATATTGCAGCACAATGTAGTGGGCCACACTCCAACCAAAAAATAGAAGAACTAGAGGTGGGTTGGGAGAGGAAAAGGCAGGGGATCATTCTCCCCTCCTCCCCACCACTGACATTTTAGTGTTAATGAAAGAAACTGTGATGAGGTATAGATTTTCCATGTACCCGTAGTTTTCTTAAAATAGTAAAAAATACCCAGCATCATAATACGCAATACAAAATGCCCTTTTTCACAGATTAAAGTGTAATTATAATGGTCCAATGATAAAACAAGAATGTAAATCTCAACTAAGTCATCCCTTATTTAGGAATGATGCCCAAATTAACTGGAAAAGTCAAAAACATGTTGTATGCCTCTTCTAAGAAGCTGCCTCATTATTACTAAGCATTATAAGAATTAAAATGAGGATGTGCTGTACACACATTAAGCACCTGCAATAAATGCTCCTAAAAATAATTTAGTAGCACACTCTCCTTACTAGGGCACAAATGACTTGATTAAAAGCTGGCAAAGCTGCAGTTTATCGAAAGCTGTGACCATTTTTCCTTGCAGCAAGCATTTCTTAATGTGGATATATTGAAGAATATTATCATTTGGGGGGCAAAATCTAATGTTTGGATCATCATATTATGTTCAACTAACTCGCACTATTTTATAGGGGATACTTAGGAAAAAATGTAAACCAAAATATTGTGAAGAAAAGAATAATTCTGTGACAACTGCAATCTTTCTGTAGCTCTCTCTTATAAAACATAGCTTTTAATTGATCTTTAAAGGCTCTTGAGGTTCTGAGATTGACCAGATTCATCACAGTTAAGAAATATAAACTCTGATCTAAGATTAGTCAGCAACTTTAACAGACTTTCATCTGTTCCTTGCATGATTGAAAGCAGCAAAAGATAATGAAAGAAATCAAAAACAAAGGTAAGCAATTTCTTTTTTGCAGAAGGCTGACCTTTGGGAGAACAATTAATACAAGACAAATTCAGTCTTGGTGCATATAAATATGTCTTCCGGCAACATAATGAAAGGTCATTAATTAAGTAGCTTGAGGGCGGATATGTTAGCAATTTAAATAATGAGGAAATAAACAAATCAGGTTTTGCCACTTCTATACGACATCTATTAAGGAGGCTGGCACTGAGCTCTCTAAAGCTGCACTGTATTTTATTTTTAGGAGATGTATTTTGGATAATAGATTTATCTATCATCTCAATTGCTGTCTATAATACATAGCATGTCCACTATATATGGGAACATACATGAAACACAGCCTTGAATCTCATCTCCCAGGTATTGGCATGATCAGGGCCAGTTCTGGATCCCAGAATTCCCTGGGAATTGTGTCTTTTCACAATTCTGTTTTTTCCAAGGATATCTTCTAGCAGAAAAGCCCTTCCAGAATATTCTGTAGTCACAGTAAGAGTCAGGTGGTAGCAAAAAGAAATCAGAAAGGTGTTTGTCACATTTACCAATTCCTTCCTTCACAGACTGGTTTCATTCAGTAAGCGCTAATAATATCTTGGCAGCACATGTAGGTTCTTGGACAATACAAATCTAATGCAGGCAATCTATAGAAGGTATTTTCACTGAATACAGTGAAAAGTTGTGATCTCACAGCACTTTAAACCAGAGCATTATATTTTTCAGCCTAAAGGCAATCATGCATTGGCAAAATACTGCATTTCTTCCTGTAACAGGAGACCCCAATCCTGTTACAGGGAAGAAGGGGCCAGGGAAGAAAAGACAGCAGGGCCCCTTGTGGCTAGGGACGGACATTCAAAAAGCCCAAGCCGGAATTGATTCATTCTTTGCAGGTTAGTCTAAGCTGCGTGCCTTCAACTGATTACTAACTGCACAGACACACTCTGTTAAATCAGGAAATGAAGGCACATGCCTGTAGTGGCTCAAGCCAGAAGCTGGTGGGGGGGCGCTAGAGCATGTCTGCTAGCCACTCCCAAAGGGGAGAGAAGAGAGATGCTCTCCAAGGCTCTCACCCCTCCCTGCTGGAGGAGAGGGGACAGTGGCCAGGCACGAGCCCAGGCTAGCACACAGGGGATGGGGAAAGCGGCCTCTCTATGAAGCAAGCATGTATTGAACACATCAATTTGCAAAGCATACAGCAGGGAACTACCAAAACTCTTCAACTACAACCCAGTGAAAACACAGCATACACAGCTTAGACTAACTTGAAATGTAAACCAACAAGACAAGAATTAGTTTTACTAATCCTGAGGGCAAAATGTCTCCTTACAGTCAGGCATTCAGAAAGTCTTTATAATGTAACTAGCTCTCCACATTCTTTGGTGAAGCAGTTTGCAACTGTTCTTAACTCTTAATCAGCAAGTGTGATGATTGTTGGGTCTTTGCCACCACTTGCCACCTTCTTCACTAGCTTGCCTCTCTCCCAGGCAGAGACTGAAGCCGAAGCCAAAGCCCGGGGAGTTCCTGGGGAGGGAGGGGACAGAGGGAGCAACTAACTCCATCCCTGCCTGTTTGTAGGCAAGCCATGGAGGTGGGGCTGGGGCTGGCAAACAGCAGCTGTGGTCGCCAGGGCTTGCCAGCGAATGGGATTGGGGGGGAAAGGGACAGAGGGGGAAATTCCCCTCAGGGGCCATGGCAAGCCAGTATCTGGCCACACCTGGCTCCTGCTCCAGCTAGAAAGCAGAGGGGAAGGGCCAGCCCTGCTGTGGAGCAGAGAGCCCCGCCCAGAGCATACTGGGATGCTGGGGGTGTCTGGACTTTTTTTTGGTGCCTTGGGAAGGCCCTGGGGAGGGGTGTATACGGAGAACTGAGCACTATGTCCCCCTGGAAGAGCCCTGGGGGACTGAGTACACCCAAGAAGTATGAGGACTGTGTGCATTGGCCCAGGAAGGGCCCGAGGAACTAGATGTGAAAGCCCAAAATAAATCTACTTTTTGTTCTCCCCGCCCCCCATCATTCTGGTCATAACACCTGGTGGACAGGGAAGCATGGTGAGTGCCTATGACCCAGAGCACAGTGCCTATCATCCTGCAATTACCCTTGTGGTTTTTTCTGTTTCCTCTTTTCTGTTTCCTTTTTTGGTTTCAGAGCAGGATATGGGCAAAAGCACCCCCCAACACACACACTTTGTTTTATTTTTATTTTTTAGGCAGGAGGTCTAAAAGAGGGTCAGAGCTCAAACAGTCCAGGGCCCTGACTGAATTAAGACAGGCTGGATCCCAATGGGGGTACCCACAGACAAAAGTGGGGACAAGAGAAAGAGAGAAGGGTAGATCCCTGCACTGCCTGGTCAGATCCACGGCTGGGTGGATGAGTAAGGAGAAGCAAAGCGCCTACTGCAGCCTAGGCTTCAGTTACCAAAATGAAGCCTCCTGAAACAATATCTCAATTATGTCACCAAGATGTGGCAGGTGGGAGAGAAAGGAGTCAAATTGGGGAGCCAGAGTACTCTGCCAAATGCTGCCCAGTCACCAGGGGGCACCTGGCTGCGTTTGCAGGTGCACCCTACTATGCTTCCAGTAATATACGCATACTCTTCTCAACTTACTCAACTGGTAAAATACTATTAATCTGCACATTTTTGCTCATTAAGTATCCACATGTATAAAAATGGGCCATTAACTATTTTCTCTGCATTCTTGGTCCCGGTAAAATACTGCAGAATAATTTTACCCTATGGCTACTAGGAATTGGTCTACAACATTTTGCCTGTTATTGTCCACAAATAATTTCTTGATTTTACTTTTTAAATTATCAAAAGAGTAGGACAAAACATTTAGCTTTCCTTCCTAGTCCAAGTTCAGGAACTACAGTGAGACTTTTTCCTTTAAAAAGAAAAGGAATGCCATACTTCTTTGGGACCTCATCCAAAGCCAAATGACTTCAATAGGAATCTTTCCTTTGACTTCAGTAGGATTGACTTTTGGATCAGGTGCATACTGAGCACCAACAAAAAGGACTCAGCAGGTAGAGAGATGGAAAATATGCTTTTCCTTTTTTCACAGTGCAGTTATCTGATATTAAATAGAATTGGACAGTTAGGCTGTGGGGAGAGAACGGGGTTAGGGTTTCTTTTAATACAAACAAAGCTGAGAAGCTTTTTAAATTTCACTAAAAGCTAAGTTCCATATATAATTCAACTCTTGAATTGTGCATCCCTTGTCATGATGCAATTCAATACTAACCCTCCAAAAATATATATATATATATTTTTTAGCTTAGGACTGGTATAGGAAAACTCACGTTGTGATCTTACTCCAAGGTGTTCAACTGTGTGGCATGAAAAGTGTCAAATAGCCAAAAACCATCTTAAGAGAATCAAGACACTATGTGTAAGCAAATGGAATTGGACTGACACAAAACACAAATAACATCCTACAGTTACAAAAAAAACAAGGGGTCTACCAGTTCCTGTTTTCCCAATGAAATGATGACAGCTCCTTCAATAGCTTCCACTGGCAAAGCTGGAATTTCAGTCATGACTACAGACTCTCAGAATCGGAAAATCCCAAGAGAAGGCACAGCAGTTGCACTGTTGAGATCCCCTATGGTAAAATCTTTCTGAGCTCTGCAGGCCAGGTTGAAGTGCACGACTTACAAAAACTTCTCTAATATAGCTGGACCAATAATTCCTCCCCCCAGTATAGCAAGGAAAATACAAGATGTATTTAACAGCTCTTATCATCACAATTCAAATTCTGAGTGCTTCTAAAAGGGAAAAATTTCTTATTCTGTGGGAGGGATTTGCAATACCACATATCACCAAATTTATCATGTACTTTTCTGAACTGAAATGAGATAAAGGATCACACTGTGCATTCTCCAGCGGACTATGTTCTTCAAATACTTTTGACGAGGCTTCACTGTACAGAATTATCCAGAGCTACAGAAAAATGATATTGGCAGCAATTTTGTAGAGAGCCAATTTGGAGTGTTGCAGAGATCACAGCAATGAATTGGCAGCTGGCATGAGAAATTAATCTGCACATTGCATTTCATATTTCAGTTTTTTAAGGGTAGTTTTTCTGAGAAAGTCAGTGCATATTGTAAAGACAATGGTCTGCTTCCAGGATGAGGCAACTAGGTGCATTGACAACATTTAACTCTACATTGGTTACAGTATCTTTTTGAAAAGCACCAATGAACTGACAATGATGAACTTTAAAAAAAAAGTTCAGGTTCTTTCATGAGCGCCTCTTACTGGATCCAGGTTGTGGCCATCTTTGTCTAGAGGAAACAGCAATCAGGGCAACTTTCATCTCTACCCAGGAAAACTTTTACAATCTTTTCTCTGATGCCTGATGAAAGGTGTTTGTGCCCAAAAGCTTGCAATTAAAGAATTTTTTTGCAAAAATCTTGTTGGTCTAATACAAGATATCACCTCTGTCCACAAGCCCTGATAGCTTTTTCCTACTGGACCCAATTTTTGAACAACGGGCAGAAGGGTGGGAACAAGGGATGCTCCCATGGGGTCTGGGAGCATCTGTCTAAGTAAAAAGTGGAATGAATAGTGCAGCTAAAAGTTGCTGTTAATGGTCACAATGACCTAGAATCTCTTGTTCTCAAGCCTGCTCGCACAAATTGACTTTATGAATGTTTACAGACATTCAGGGAGGTTGGAGGGGTAGATGAAATTAAAAATGGACACCTTAAGTCAGGATGGGGAGCAGTAGTGGGGGTGGTTTTGGGGATCAAGGGTTCAGGCAGGCTCAGGGGGGTATTGGAAGGGGGCAGGTGGTATGGGGGGGGCATCAGGGAATTGGGAGGGGGTGAGACAAGTGGGATCTGCAGGGAGTTTGGGGGAGCAGGCAGAGTCCATGAAGGGTTTGCCAGGATCACTGGGGTTGCAGGGTCTGTGGGGGAAACTTCGGAGGATGGGAGGCTCTCTCCCCCACAAGAACAGGGGCAATTTTTAGCTTCCTGGTCTCTCCACCCCTGAACAAACAACCTGCTCCAATGAGCCTACCCCACCAATCCTTCCCACCCCTCCCCCCACCAGGACTTACTGTCTCAGCTCCCTGCACTTGCAAACACTGATAAAACTGACATTGGGAGCTGCTTATGGGATGGAAAACTTGGTGGGCTTGCGGGAGAGGATGTTGGCTTGTCTGTGGGGGTGGTTGTCCACCTGGGGGTGGAGAGAGGGGCCAGGAGAGCTAAAAATAGCTTGGGGGAGGGCAGGTAGGAAAAACACAACCCTGGGGTTGAGGCTGGAAGCTGGGCTTTTCCAGCCATGGGGCCACACAGGAAATTGTACAAAAGTTTAGGACAGTTAGATCAGTCTAAAAATGGCCAAGCAGATCTAAGTTAGACTGCCTTAGAGGCAGGGTTGACTTAGATCAAGTCAGTTATTTTTAGACCAATCTAAGTGTCCTGAACTTCTGTACAGGTCATACTTAGATCTACCTAACTAGGGAGCTAAATGTAAGATCTGCACCTAGGCAAACTAAATTAGATTGAGTGGCCTTATTTAATATGATCTAACCTTTCCTCGACCTCTCTGAATGTCTATATGCAACCCCAATGACATGAATGGGATTACTTAAAGCATTGCCCATTATGAATGAAGATTTGAGAATCTGTCTATATAAGTTAGACAGATATTTGTTAAGTTATTTGCCCTGAATAAAATACCTGCAGATGTAGTTGTATCCCAGCTGTTGACAACATGGAGGTTACTCTGGTTAATAAGAGGCCTAGAAGCAAATTACAGTTCAAGTTGCTGGAAGCTAATTTTACCATCCAATTGCACATTAGACAGTGGCTGAAATATACTGCAATAAGTATATTTGCTATTAATCATTCTGTGTGAAAGCAAAACCATTTTTAAACATTGTTCCCTGTAAAGACAATATTTATAAGAGGGCCAAAAATAAAGAACTTCACTGAGCATCCTTGAAATGCAATAGCTACATAGCATCTGATGTCCTTGGATTATCTGTATTGCAACATACTATTTTGCAATGTATAGATAATGTAACCGTTACCCATTTTTTAAACTAAATTGGTAACCAAAATTAGGGTCCAAGGTTTTTGTTTTACTTAGGAGAAATCTGTGTGGAATCTGGTATATCTTTGATGCGGTCATGTTCATTCACACAGAATGTACCAACGTTCATCTCCCTGAATGTAACAGGCATCAACCAAAAAGAGAGTATCAACCCCTTTTGTAGCTGGCAGCACCCCTAAAAGCTCTCTCTCTTGTTAGTTCTTTTTAGCTATTTTCAGGCCCATTCTCTTACGTCTTAGTTTTGCTAAGTCTTTGGGTTTTTTCTTCTGTTTCTAGCATGTAGAAAGGAACACATCCTTTTACTAAACAATACTCACCTATGCCCTTTGAAGCTGAGATGTGGCTTACAAGAACATTTATTTTAGGCATTGACATAAAAGATGCTATTGCCTCTTTAAAGGAGTTTAACTAATTTTGTCCAATTCAAGAATGAAGGAAAGTTGTTATACCCAGCAGAACCAAGAAAATTTAATCCAATCATAAAATATTTGTTATATCAAATATGTACAGTGCCTTTTGCCCTACAATTAAATGTATTTGAAACAAAACACAGAGCACTTCCTAGACTTATTTTGACAAGCCCCTCCCCCTCCACCCCAAATCCACTTGGAAAACCATTATGTTACAAATCAGAGAAAAACTTCACTATTTTGATTTAAAAGGGAAAAGATTGTGTGCACTTTTTAATGGGAGATAAGATGTGTCTATTGAGTAAATTACCTTGAATATTTTCAAATTTTTAAAATCCAAATTCATAACAGTTTCACAACAAAAAAACTATTAATGAAAATTCAATATTTTTATGCTAGATGTGCAAAAATCTTTGTGCACAAGCAATAGAATTGTTACATTTATGTTGCGTTTGTTCTTTAGACCCGAGCAATCTGACCATTTAAAAGATAAACCAGGATTGTGTTTCAGCCTGCTGCATTCTGCAGAATAACAGAACTGCAAGTTGCTATAATCGCTAGAAATGGGAAACTGGAGTTGATAAGCTTGGTTTCCCATATAATCATTTCAGGCAAGTTGGTGACAGCTGAAATCAAATTCCTGCGATGAGCAGATGTGTCTTTAAATGGCTGAATTCCCCCTCCCACTTCATTGCAGGTAGAGTTAAGTGAAAAAGGAAACATAATTTAAAGATCTGAAGCAAACAGATCTTGAAATAAATAATTTCTTTTCCATCTCTGCTAATATGTTTAGAAGGGAGAGGGGTTTTGGTTGAGAAAAGTGTTACATCCCAGCGCTATTCTGAAGGACAACTTCCCTCCCCTCTGTTTAAACTACCATATCTGTTTTTGCTTTTTATTAACAAATATGTTTATTTGTTGGAATATTTGTGCGTTGGAGTGATAAGGAGGTCTTGGACTTGTCAGTCGGCTGGAGGGCTGAGTGCTCTTCATCAAGAAGCTAAAAAAAGATCATTGCTTCTGGTATTTTTTCCCCCAAGCTTCTCTACAGCTAGAAGAGCTGAAAAGAGAAACTCCATGCTGTGGCAGAGCTGAGATTGCATGACATATATGATTATCTCTTCATTTTAGTCAGGGTGGGTTAGTTGAGCCTGAGGTCAGCTAAATTAATACATAGAAGCATTCCAGAGGGCTCATGAAGAGTGGGGTAGAGACTCATGATACTGGATGCGGAGGTGGGTGAATTAGAGAGGGGGAGACAGAGGAGGGGCTAGAAACATTTCCTTCTGTAAAACCAAACTCTGTCAGGTAGGGATGCTGAAAGGATGCTTCTCTCCAGAAAGAGGGAGGGGTTAAGATGGGAGATACCATTTAAGAACCATTAGCAACAGCAGTTGAAGCTTGAAGTAAATCTGTGTATCTTTTAATCTATTAACTCAGCCTTCTGGGTTACATTGGTATTAGCTCTGATTAAAGAGCAGTACAGAGCTGCACTGCCCCCAAAAAAGATCAGGGACAAGACTAATCTCAGTGGGCGCATCTACATGAGACATTTGCTGTGCAGTAGACTAATTACTTGCACAGTAAATGTCTCAGCATCTACATGTGCACCTTTATTTTGCTGAAGTAAACTCATTTACTCCAAATAAATACAAATACTATCCTGCTACAGAGTAAAAAAAACTGCAGCAGTGCCTGTGTAGATACTGTCCCAGTGGGCTGGGGCACGAGGATGCTTCAATGCAGGGACTTCAAACCCTGTGCTGAAGCAACCTTGTGCCCCAGCAGCCACTCCACAGCATGTTGAGCCAGGGGGGAGCAGACCTGGGTTGACAGGTTGACGCTCCATGCCTCCTGCCAGCCAGGACTGCTCCAACCCAGCTCAATGTGCTGTGCTCCTGGGCACATCTTCAGCAATAAAGTCCAGAGTTTATTGTTCCAGGGTTTTTTGCTCCTGTGTACACAGCCAAACAGCGCACTTGGGAGCAATAAACTCCAGAGTTTATTGCTTTGCATTAATTGCATGTGTAGACGTACTCATTGAGTGCAACTGTTCCTTGCATCTCTTCCTGTTGTCTAGATAGGAAGTAAACTGCACTTGCCCATTAACTGACTTCATCCCTCCCTGGTTCACTGCTTGTAACAGGGAAAGGGAAGGGCCAGAGTCATGGCCCAGCTGATCAACCCTATCTCATCATCCATTCCTCACGTAACTGTACAGGAGGCAGAAAAAATGCTCTGCTCCATGAGGCTGCATGTATACTGTCATACACAAAGGAGGTAGAGAGGTATAGGAATAATGGCACTTTATAAACCTTATTGTATAAGGTTTGTGACTTAAGCTAGTGTGGAACATCCAGAAGAGGGACAGTTTCTGGGATAAATCATGTCAGCTGCTTTTGAAGCAAAGAGAGCTCTCAAAAAATGAGGTGATACTGCCAAAGGTGACCTCCTCTACTCCCTCTCCTCCTCCCCACTCCCTCCCCCCCCCCCAAAAAGAAAAACAACAGGATGACAAAGGAAAGAAGAGCCTGGGGGCAGGAGGGAATCAATCCCACTGCTACTTAGATGTAGCTTTCCAAATCTAAATGGAAAAGAAGAAAATTTTCTCAATGTTTTTAAGGGATTTTCAACTGCCCACAAACAGCCATGAGTGTCCACCCCCATTAGTTCTCTGATCTTCTTCAAGAACAATGTTTAGCACTCCTTATGTAAAAAAGCTGCCAGGACTGAGGTTTCACTGTGGTTCATGTACTTTCCCCAAACTGGGTTCAGCAAGTACCTCAATAATTTTATTTATTTGGTTTTCTTTACTGAAGAAATACATTCAAATAATTTTATTTGCTGTGGCTACTACAAATGGAAATAGCTTATTGTTACCATTTTCCTGTTTTTCCAATCAACTGGCCTGAGATTGATTTGTATTTGCTATTCATTTTATAAAAGATTTATTAATTGCCCTGCCAAGTGCTTACTGTGGGAATGGGTCCATTTTACTGCCATTGAAATTGTGGAGCAGGATTATGTCTTTACAGTTGAAACCCAGGTGGTACTCCAAGAGGTACCCCCTCTCCAATTGAAGGGATCAAAGCAGGTGCACAAGAACTGTGGGAGGTATAGGGACTCTCCTCCTGCTATAAAGCAGAGCCAGACCACCAATGGGGACTTAACCATATACCTTTTAATACTGGGAACATAACAGGCATAAATCAGAGGGCATAGTGGACACTACAATGCCCCAAGGGGGCAGGATTCAACCAAGGTTAGACACTTACAATCATTGACAAAAAAAACAGGGTTAACAAAATATAAAACACAAGCAGCAGAACAAACAATATGGGTTGGTGAAATATAAAAAAAGGCACAAAATGCAAAATGTCAAATGACAAGGAAATATAGGGCCTTGGTACCTGGAGGGGGAGAAGCAGGGAGAAACACCATGGCCCCTTTCCACTGCAAGAAGATTTGCTTCTGGTTAGCTCAGTCACCCTAAGTCACATCTCCCATGTGGCAGGCAGGAACACTGCCACACAGCTACCACTGGTGTTACTGCTCCAGCCTGCTAGGGCTCTTGACCTTCCTGGAGCCCTGGCCTCACATTGAGCTGCCTGGGCTCCGATTGGAGGAGCTGGAAGCAGAGCTGGGAACCTCTCAGGTGACTGCTTAGATTCTTGCTGGAGCGGAGGGGAGCCTCTCCTGCCAGCTGCATGCCACACTGCTGAGGGTCCCATTGCTGCCTGCAGGTCCTTGTCTTCCAGGATCTTCTGGGGCACTGCTCCTACCCCGCTGGCTCAGCTCTTGCCAGGTCTGTGCAGCTCCTTCCTTGTTGTCCCTCGCTGGTCTCTCCTGAGTCAGCCCATGCTACCCCTTTTATCCCCCTCCAGATGACCCAAGGGGCAAATCAGGGGACATGGGGGGGGGGTCTCTGGGGCCTGATTGGTGCAGAAAGGGAATCCCAAGTCCTCCAATCATCCTTTACCCCTTCAAAACCCCTGGGCCAAATCATTACCAGATTGGTGAGGAAAGGGAATCCCAAGTCCTCCAATCATCTTTTGCCCTTTCAAAACCCCTGGGCCAGGTCACTGCCAAATAGCCCATCACAACAGTAATAGCCAATTGTTATGCAACACTGTCCAGAAACGGTGCTCTATATAGTTTCATCCAGAGGTCTTGAAGCACTTTGCAAATAAGGGTAAACTGAATTTTAAAAAGGTTAAGTGATTTTCCCCAAATTCATGCAGATGTCACAGCCACAATAGAGTCCACGTCTTCTCAGTCCCAGGTAAAATACTATCCTACTGGACCACGATGCTGTTCTAAGCTCTTTCACGCCCTACGCAGATCACTGAGAGTTGGGCCTCTAACATAAATGGAAGCAGGTTTGGGCCCCAAGTAAAGGACTTGTTGACTAAAACTAAACAATGTTTGGCCTTTATTTCATCATGAACACTGAAAACCAAAGTTGCCCTTTATTTGACTTGAGAAATGTTTCAAGACCAAACCGATACATGTTTAAAAGAAAGTTCAGTGCAAATTCTGCCATTTCATTGTTTTCAAGGGACTTTTTCATTATTAATTGGCTATGGTCCTACATATAACTTGGGTAGGAGATGGCTGCTGTGTTAGACTTGGAATGAACCAACTGTTCCTCATTACACAAGTCTTGTTACATGAGAATTGTAGCATATTTCCTCTGGAACAAAGAAACATGGCACATAAACCAGCCAGCGACTAGGCTGCACTGCTTTCCCAGAGCTACTGAGCATTTATAATCTTGGAATGCAGCACTGCCATCTGGGGGATGAAAAACTTATAGTACAATTGGAGCCCAGTTCCAGAGAAAAACAAACAGGGAATTAGAAAGTCTTCAGTAGCTTTGCAATGATGATACGCCTTTCTTAAAGTGTGCATGAATCAGCAATCCCCTCTTGGATTACTGCTTTCAAACAGGGAAACTATTTTTCAGTTCAATACAGAGGTTCTACTCCCTTCCAAAGGCTTAAGTGGGGTCTTGCCTTCCTAATGTTTATATCATTTAGTAACTGGCTACATGGTGCAAACACTCCCTGTAATGAATTCCCTATAATTCCTTGAACTGCAGTATTATTCCCTCTTTGCTCAGTCATACCAGTAAACAAGGGCAGAGGTGATTTGCTGAACCCAGCTAATAAACCGTTCTGGAGTCCAGTCTGTAGTCTTTGAAATTCATAACAAATAATAATGCAGAAATTACCATACCCATATCTCTTGACATCCTACTGAGGTTACTGTCACATACTTTACATACTGCATTTATTTAACAACATGTGGTTTAGTCCTGGGGAACCTTCTATCTTTTTCTAAGATAGGTTTGACAGGTCATCCCATCTGGCTCACTAATAAAAAAAATGCCTTACCCTTTGTAACTAATTATTTCTGTGCTATAACCAGTCCTGGGGGCAGACTGAGGATCCAGCAGTCCTACAAAAACAGCAAAATTTATCCACAACTGTAGGTATCAAAGATGGATATATCTGCAATCCAGAACCTATGTTCAAAGTGTGTATGCAAAGCCTCCACTCCTTACAAATATCATATAGAATTATATTCTATTTGTAGAAATATATTTAAGTCTGCAAAAAGTCTGTCAGCCCTCTTCTCATATGAATTTTCTAAAACAACCCAAGGAACTCTTACTATATGCCTGAATGATGCCCCAGCACAACAGGACCCCTACAACATGCAAATGTCCAAAAGTTGCTATTACAAAGGAGAATATGACATTACAGCAATATTTATTAAAATAACCAAATGAAAAGGAAAATAAGATTTTTCTAATTGTATCTAGGCAAATCCAGATTTTTATTTGAATGAGCATATGATTGCTACTTGGATGGATGTTACTAGACCTGGCATTATTTTAACTGAAGTGCTACTCCCCTTTTAATTGTCAGTTAACCACAACTTCATAGTTTCATAGTTAGTAGGGTCAGAAGAGACCTGAGCAGATCATCAAATGACCCCAGCAAAGTGTTCATCCAGCCTCCTCTTAAAGACCCCCAGGGTAGGAGCCAGCACCGCTTCACTTGGAAGTTGGTTGCAGATCCTAGCCGCCCTGACCGTGAAGTAGCGCCTCCTGATATCTAGCCTAAATCTACCCTCTGCCAGCTTGTGACCATTATTTCTAGTCACTCCTGGCGGTGCTCGGGGGAACAGGGACTCCCCCCAATGCCTGCTAGTCCCCTCTGACTAGTTTGTAACAGGCCACTAGATCCCCCCTCAGCCTTCTCCTGTGGAGGCTGAACAGGTTCAGGTCCCATAGCCTGTTCTTATAGGGCCTACCCTGCTGTCCCCTGATCATGCAAGTGGCCCTCCTCTGGACCCTCTCCATGTTGTCCACATTCCTCTTGAAGTGCGGTGCCCAGAACTGGACACAGTACTCCAACTGCGGCCTGACCAGTGCCGCATAGAAGGGGAGTATCACCTCCTTTGACCTGCTCGTGATGCATCTGTGGATGCATGACAAGGTGTGGTTGGCCTTCCTGACCATGTCCCCACACTGTCAGCCCATGTTCATTTTGGCATCAATGATGACTCCAAGATCCTTTTCTGCCTCTGTACTGATGAGAAGGGAGTTCCCCAGCCTGTAGGAATGGTGCCAGTTCTTCCTCCCCAGGTGGATCACCTTGTACTTGTTAGTGTCGAATCCCATCCTATTCTCATCCGCCCACCCCTGTAACAGGTCTAGGTCTGATTGTAGCCTATTCCTTCCTTCTAGTGTGGCCACATCCCCTCATATCTTAGTGTCATCAGCAAATTTGAACAGGGTGCTTTTTATCCCCTCATCCAAGTCACTGATGAAGATGTTGAACAGTGTGGGGCCAAGGACCGAGCCCTGTAGAGCCCCACTGCCCACATCCCTCCAGGTCGAAAATGACCCATCCACCACCACTGTCTGGGTGCAACCCTCCAGGCAGCTGGCAACCCATTTGACCGTGTAGGTGTCGATACCACAGTCCCCTAGTTTTTTAATGAGAACGGGGTGAGAGACAGTGTCGAAGACCTTCCGGAAGTCCAGAAAGACTATGTCCACTGCTACCCCTGCATCTAAGGATTTGGTGACCTGGTTATAGAAGGCCACCAGGTTGGTCTGACAGGACCTGCCACTAATGAACCTGTGTTGGTTGCTGCTAAGCATAATCTCCCCTGCTGGCCCCTCATGGACATGCGCCAGAATAATTCTCTCAAAAATCTTACCCAGGATCGAGGTAAGACTAACTGGCCTATAGTTCCCCAGGTCCTCCTTCCTCCCTTTTTTGAAGATGAGAACCACATTGGCCCTCTTCCAGACCTCTGGCACCACACCAGAGCACCACAGGTGCTTGCAAAGCCATGCCAGGGGTCCGGCAATGACCTCAGCTAATTCCCTCAGCACTCTGGGGTGGAAATCATCCAGGCCAGCTGATTTAAATACATCCAGTCCCTCCAGAAGTTCCCTGACTAGATCCTCCCTGACTCATGGCCTAGGTGTGCCTCCCCTGGGGCCTGAGGGGGGCCTAGTGGTGGAGCTGATCTGGTCCCTGCTCAGGAAAATGGAGGCAAAGAAGTCATTAAATAGGTTAGCTTTGTCATTTGGTGTGATGACCAAATTTCCCAGCGTGTCTTGCAGGAAGTTTGCAGTACCCAGGTACTGGGTACATTACCCAGTACCTTCTCTTTGCTCCCTATGTATTTAAAAAAGGACTTCTTGTTGTCCTTGATCCAGGAAGCTAGTCTCAGTTCCACTGCTGCCTTGGCCTTGCTGACTGTCCCCCTGCATCCCCGAGCAACCACAGTGTAGTCCTCCCTGGTGACGACCCCTCCCTTCCATTGAGTGTATGCCTCCCTTTTAGCTAGAAGACATTCCCAGATGCTTTTGGTGAGCCATGGGGGCTTCTGCATCCTCCTACTCCCTTTGATCCATCTTCAGTGGGTGCATCTACACAAGATGATAACTGTGCAGTAGCCTAATTACACTGTGCCATAGCATGCTGGGCAAAACCCAAGCTAATATGCTACTGTGTAGTAGTATTAGGCTATTGCATATTTAGCATGTGTAAAAACCTGTGTGCTGGTAGTGGTAGCACTAGTTCATGTGCATTGGTTTAGTACTTGCCTATCCAAGTACTAAATTCAATGCACAGTAACTACAGTACATTAATGAGCATGTAGATGCATCCATTTTAAGCACCTCATAATTTATACCATTTGTTATCTCATGTGTACTACTTCAGCTGCTAGACGGCATGTTAGCACAAAAAAAAATGCATTTACTGTTCTACAGAAGCATAGGCTTTAAACAAAAGGAACTCTCGACATGTAAAAAGCTACTGTATCCCCTTGGGCCAATTAGCTTTGGCAGGCTTTATTTATAAGCAATAAATATAGCCACACTATACAAAATCAGTTATATTGGTCACTGTGCAGCAAGTGATATTTTGAATTTCTAATCAAATTTTAATAAAACAATGAAAAGTGCTGATTTTTTTCAATAACACTGACTTTGCTCCCCATATTCCCTTTCAAGTATGATACAAATGTTTTTTGACCTCTGTCTTTAATGATGAAAAGCTGATGCCTGTAGAATTAGGACTGCATAATGTCTTTTATCTTAGATTTGCTTAAAGATTTTTCTTGCAGGTCCCAAAGCACATACAAACTTAAGAAGAAGGGACCCGATGTTTTCAAAGCTGCCCGGGGTTTGAGAGCACCCAAAACCCATTAATTATGATGGGAAACTGGGCTTTCAACTCCCTAAGGCTGCTTTGAAAACCTCAGCCAGATGGTATTGCTACTAAAGTACAGATCTGGGAGTTGTTAAGAGCTGATGTAAAGAACTGAGCAAAGGAAGCCATTTACAGTGCACAAGACAAGTAATATTACAAAACCTAGGTAGTTGGATGCACATTCTTAAGTGTTAGGCACTTTAGCTACCAACTATTTATGTATATGCAGACACTTATCTTTACAAGACCCAGGGGATCTCTCTCTCTCTGGGTCAGATTCTCCAATCTGTTAAGAACACATTAGCCTAAAAGTACACAGAAGTGGCCTGTGGACAAAAATGTCCCACAGAGGAGTCTTCCTGACATATGCCTGGTGGAGGCAGTTCCACATGGGGCATAAGGGAAAGGAAAACAGCAGTATTCCAGAGAGGAATATAAACTGGAAAAAGGGAAGGAAATGTCTATGCCCTATTCTCTTATGGAAGGGTTCTTCTGATTCTGGGTGGGTCAGTAACGAGCAGCGGCAACTTCTAGCAGCTGCCCGTCTTCACTTCACTATGTATTAGTATGAAGGTAAATTCTATACCAGATCTACACCACTCTCAAAGACCTGTCCAAAGGTTGCTACTTCAAACCAGGAAACAGTGAAGATACTCTGGGGATACTCCAGATACCACTTTGGCGAGCTCTCTCCCTGGCCTACAGCATTAGGGGCATCCCTCAGTTCTAGGGTTAGAGGCTGTGCAGTGGGAAACAGGTTGGTGAGACTTCTTTCTGGTTACTTCCCCAAGATCAGAGAGTGCCAATGTAGCCACAGCCTGAGATACTCAGACCTAGGAGGCTATCCAGAAGTGCAAAGCTATAATAATGTGAAAACTATACACAGGGATTGCTTCATCCAGCGCTGACATGCAGTCACTCCTCAAGTATTCAGCAGTTTCAACCACAGTTTTGGAAAGGAAAGGAAAAATACTTTATTAAGTTTAAACTGCAGGCATCAACCAGCTAATCATCAATTAAATAAAACAGCCCAATGTTTTCTGCTGTGAGGGAATAGGGAACTGAAAGTAGTCAGAATTCTGACCAAACATAGTCATAAATCGCAAGAGAAGGAAAAATGAGCCTAGTTTGCAAGCCCTTGCTTTTTCTTGTGACAGCACATGCCCTTCCACAAAAAATGCATTTGTGACTCTATGGGAAAATGGTGGTGTGACCAGCTGGAAACAGATGGAGCCATGTACTGAGCAGCAGAGGAAGAATTGCTCGTTGTAAACACCAATATTAATTTTGTTCATGACAGCATTAATTTTCATTTTGCAGCTTCTAACTCCTTCAAGGGGAGCAAGACTGTGCAGGCAACCAATAGTAGCACAACTCCCAAGACTAAGTTCATAAACATATGAAGCTTTTAGCAACTTAAGTAGTTATAGTGGAGTCTCTGTCCCAAAGAAACCCCTTGGAAAGGTATCCTTCACCTTTACAAAGGCAGTTTTGGGGATCTATCCACCCAAATCCTATTCTATTTCATTTCGAGGGGAGCCAAACCTCAATCTCCATTGTGATTGTGGAGTTTATCTGACTTTTCGTATTTTTAACTATAATTCCAGGAGATGTTGACAAAGAACCATCAATGGAGCTGATTACTGGAATGGAAACTTGGTGTTCAGGAATGCCTCCTTGAACAATAAGCTGGCTACCACTGAGGGCAAACCAGTTTTTCATGCTTGATCTCTAGCAGGCAGTGATTAGACAAACAACAACAAAAACACTTAACAAGGGACTTTCATCATCTGATGAGACTAATTAGGGAGTCATCTGATAAAAACGACTGGATATTATATAGAAAGTATTTCTTGTTAATGATTTGAGAGATCAAAACCAAAGACAAGACTGCAGGTGCAAAAAGATATTACATGTTCTGGAGAAGGGGAGGAGGAGGAAAGGCAGGATCCTGCACTCCTTAAGCCACTTGGCACACGGAGTAGTAAGGAAACGGTGTAGGAATTCCAGTTACCATTTTGCCCAAAGGCCTATAGTTCTTGTAAAGAAGGCTTTTTTGATATCGTTTTTTGGATCGATTATATAGTCGGGAGAGATGTTGAACAAAATCTTTGGCATTAAGTGCCCTTCTGCAGGATCTTTCTTTTGACTTGAGGAAGGCTACCTGGTGTCTGAAAGTTTGTCCAACAGCTCTCCTGACTATACAGTCAGTCCAATAAAAACAACCCTTGCCTTTCGATATTTCTTGGCCCATCACAGCTACAACAAGACTCCAACCCAATAATTCTTGTGGCAGCTAAGTGAAAGTGATTTTTTGCAGTGGTTACAAAGTCTGTGTATCTGTTTGCCTATTCTGTTGCACATCCTGAAGAGATACATTATTAAGTTAAGAGTTTTCACAAGGCTAGAGCTCTGGGAAAGGGAGTGCTTATATTAATGGGGAGTCTGGGGGCATAAGCTCTCACAGCCCAGGTGCCCTAAAAGGAGCACCAGACAGCTTGTATATGGTATTAGAAAGGCAAACAGAAGTCTTTATTTCAGGCTATTCAGGCTGAGTACAACTTAGAAAAACATGGGAATTGTGTCCTGGGACCTAAGCAGATGAGAATGCCCAGCTGGAGGAGATCTACAAAAGCTACATAAAAAAATATTACCCCCCCCCACCCTTGCTACTTTTGGTAGATATTTTTAAAATAAAATGACTTTGTCCCAGGAAGCTCACAAGTAGTGCTTCATGTTCCCTTCAGTTGTGATAGAAAATGTTTGGGATGTTAGAAACAGGTTTATAATAGAAACACTGCAGCAGCCCGAACTCTAACAATGGATAGTTATACATAGAGAAAACAACACTTACAGCAGGGGAAAAAATCTCAACCTTTGCCTCATGTTGAAAGGAAGCAAAAGAAACATTTTTTCCCCCTAAGAAGCCTAGCCTGAAGCCATTCTTCTAGTCAGACTGCTGAAGAGGCGCCTTGAGGAGTGATCACATGTCCCTGGCTGCCTTTTCTAATATGTATCCTTCTTTTTCCTTTTTTTTTTTGTAAAGGAAGGAGCTTTAATTGAAAAATGTCTGCTTGAGAAAGAACAAGGGTCGTGAACTCACTCCATGGTGGGTGCCTGCAGGAAGAAACCAGGCCAGCTTTGTTAAAATGTCTCTCTCAGAGAGCTGGAAGCAGCCTCTGCAGAATTCAGCTCTGCTTATACACTGCTCGCCTCTCCTTCCCCTTTCCCAATGGCACAATTTCTGAGGCCGATCCAGTAGTTTTAGCCGAAATAAATCCAAACAGTAGACTGTTCAAGGTGAGGCGGGGTGGAAGTCAGGGCATAGACACTGAATAGAGGAATACCCACCCTCCACAGGTCCATGACAAGGTCAGTTCCTACCATCCACTCTGAACAGAAAAGACACTACAGATGCCTAAGCTCCACTTACTGTTTGTAAAACTGCCTTGGCTTCTGCTGTCCTAGTTATTTTTAGTTGAATCTTGGCTTTTGGCCAAAAAAATAAATCCAACAACAAAAAGCTGCAAATCATTGGCTAGGGATTAAGCCTCAAACTGTGCAGTTTACAAAAAGCAGAGAAAGCAAAGAAAAAAATAAATGCATGGTCTTGTTATCAACATTTGTGCTAATTTTACTGGTTAAAACAAAGCTGAAAGTGTCACCTAGGAAAATGAAGCCAGCCTCAGTCTTGGTGAATGCATTCAGGCTCATGCTGTGCTAGTTTCTTTTTTGCTGATCCAATAAGCCATTTTTTAACACAGCACTAAAAACATCTTTATCACAATCCTAAGAGGACACTTCCCATCCAGCCCCACTGGAACATCTTTTTCAGACAGCAAAGGAAGTAGCTGGATTTCATTAACAGATACCAGTTCAAGGATTCACAATAATTGCAAATAAACCCATCTGAAAATATTGCATCTTCAGGAAACCGTTAAAAATACATCACGCTTCTGAAATGCCCACTGAAAATAGCAATAAGATTAGTGACACCTCATTTCTCTTGTTCGCTACAACCAACTCGGGACTTGAAGGGAAAGTGTTATACTGCTGAAGTCTATGTTGTGTGGGGTAAATTGATTCTTTGACCCTAAATCTCTCTCTAGTGGTGAAATTTGAACAGATTTCCTGTGGTTCCCTTGGAGGTTCATAACAAGTTGTCCATTGTTCCACTATGCTGCTCCTGTCACCTCACACTGACTGCTCAGACAGCCCCATTCACCTTTTTCTCTGACAGAGAATCCACAGTGAACAGAGGGAAACCAGGTTAGTTGCTCTCCTTGAGGGGCAAGCAGTAGAGAAAAAGAGAGCGCCCTTTCTGAAACAGTTATTCTATAAAGAATTTAATTGAACCAAAATTAAAATGAAGAAGTTTAAAATGCATTCTATAAACATGTAATCAGATAACATATTCTATGTTTTTTTTAATTACAATGACAACAGAATTTCTGGAAATGATAACCTGACATTTTTTTTTAGCAAACAGTCACCAAGCCAGCAGTCATCAAGCCAGCAGCAGTCAACCCCAAGCAATTCATATATGAAAATTTACTACAAATGCTATGGAAGCAAAACTTATGAAGCTTAATACACCCAATTCAACCAGATACTCACCAGCCCCAAATTTTGGACGAACTGGCATATGAAATTCCATGTCCTGTCACAAGTATTATTAATAAATCTATCAAAAGATGTTAGTGAGAGTTGCAAATGCAATACATGTATTTTGGAAGGGGGAAACTGATCAGGGAAAAATACATAGCTATTAATTTGACTTCAATAATATGCAGCTCATTAGATATGTTTTGTAAGGAGGGATAATTAGTAGGGGTGTGCAAAACGGGCCCTATTCAATTAGGATTTAGATTCACCCTGAATCAGAGACAGCGATTCGACTAGTTGATTCTGATCATGGTCCCTGACTCAATTCAACTGAATCTGAAGATTTGACGCTGATTCAGAGAATCAGTGATTCGGCCATAGACACAGCTTTAAATGTTTTTTCTACATACCTCAAAGTCCCAGGTGTGGCTCATGAATGCCGCGATGGTGGAGCAGATGGAGCATCCCACAGGAGCATGCTCAGCAGCAAATCCGGAAGTGGACTGGAAGTACTCAGGGAGATTAACGGGCATCCTGATTTGATTCAGATTCAGCCACCGAATCAGGCCAAATCTCCATCAAATTAAGTCAGCAACCGAAGCTTTGCACAGCCCTAATAATTATACATGGAGATAAATGGAAAATGGGATAAAATGCGACAAAGGGGCTACCCAAAATATGGACTGCCGAATTAACCTGATATCTTTCTAGAAAAAGGAGATGTAGTTGATCTGATTTAATCCATCTGGACCTCACTAAGCATTTGCTACTATATCCCTTTCAAAATTATTAGTTAATCTGGAGCAGATGAAGATTAGTATAAAATTGGAAATTAAGTAAGGAAACAAGTGAAAGGAGAGATGCCAACAGGTAGTGAGAAGTATCAGACTATAGGGAGGTTATTACTGAGATTAAATACCACTCTTGATTAAATATTTTATTTAATATTTTCATTAATGACCTTGGCACAAAAAGTATGTGCATTCTAATGAAATTTGCAGATGATGCACAATGCAGGGACATCATCAATATACAGGGAAATTGAACTATCATACAAGAGGAATTGGGTGACCTTGAGAACTGCAATAATAGAAATTGAATGAAATTTACTGGTACATTGTGAAACAGCATGTATTTAGGGACCGGAAGCTAGAGTTCTTGCTATAAAATTTTGGACTCATGAGTTGGAAACAACAGAGGAAGAGACAGATGTGAGTCTATTTCTCAGCCACAGGACAACTGTGAGCCACAAAATGATGTGGTCACAGGAAAAAAAGCCAAGGTAGGTCACAGGATATATGAGACTAAGTATTTCAAGCAGAGACAGGGAAGGTGGAAGTATTAATTCTATTCCAGGGCACTAGTGAGTACTCATCTGGCATACCATGTACAATCCTGTTCAGCCATGTTCAAGAAAGATTATTTGACTAGGAAAAGTATAAGAAGACTAGTAAGATGATGAGAGGAATGGACTGTGTTTTACAAAAAGAGACTAAAAAGCTTGCCTTGTTTAGCCTAGCAAAAGAAAGACCAAGAGGGAATGTGATTGCTGTCTATAAATATATTAGGGACATAAGCACTGGAGAAGAAAAAGAGCTAATTTAAGGACTGTTAGCACAAGAACAAATTAAACAGGCCATGAATAAGTTTAGGCTGGAAATTAGCAGGTAACTAAACCACTGGAGCGGTGAGGTTCTGGAACAGTCTTCCAATAGAAGGAATGATGGGCACAAGGCCTAGTTAGTTTATACAATGAAATTGATAAATTTATGAAAAAATGTATATTACATGGTTGCCTGCAACTGCAAGTGATGCAACTTGATGACCATTTCTACATTTTTTTGAAAATTACTCAGCTCTTTTGAAAGCTCTTGTGATACAGAAATATTTTCATGTTCTATTTATACTTTACCACTTGTATTTTTTCTCTGAAATACAACATTACAAATAAAAAGCTTACATTAATCTTTCCAAAGGAAAATAATTGAAATACAAATTTTGAGACAACAATCATCTTTCTTTCTTCTCCCTTCATTTTCCACATCTGGAAATTCATACAGAATACCAGAGATGGAAATCTAATGAATTACTAAGGACCAACAACATTATTGCTTCTTTAATATCAATACTGCAGATGTTAAGCCAAAGAACTGCACATAGGAAGGCATGAATCTTGGCCTGAGGACACATGAGTTTTACACCCATGTAGGTCACTGACTTACTGAAGGAGATTTAGCCTTACCAATGATATTTTCCTAACTCTAAATCAAATAAAAATGATATTTTCCCACCTTCCTATAAATAAAAGTGCTAGGCATTAGAGCACAACTGTGAGAAGAATATTCCTTCATTGTCCTTAACCACTGTGTTGAACAGAGCTGCATTATGAACAGATCATATGAACAACAACAAAATGGATAAAAAGGCTCACAGATGTCCATTTAATTGGAACCTAGGACACAGCTTAATTACAGCTTTCGTATGCACACACAGTATACCTGCACTAAACCACACTTCTGAGTTGCTCCCATTCATTCTTTTAAATGACTGGGCTTCAAACAGGAACACTGGCACACCCCCTTGGATGGTGCCCTGGGGCCAGACCCTAGCATTTCCAGTGAGAGCCCCCTGGCCCATCTCCAGCCACCCCTGTTCCTACATAGGACCTGGCTCTGGCCCCAGTGGTTTATGCAGGACAGCATACAAGGATCTTCTCATTTCTGTCAGCCAATGCTAAGCTCCTTCAGTGCATGCTTTTCACACCACTGATTCAACAACATGCAGAGCTACTATTTCATCACAAAAATCCCTTTTAAAACCATTATAGGTATGAACAGGTATTCATTTCTAGAGACAAAAATTTTTCAGAATTTTTCCAGCTCCTGGAAAGGTTTCTAGTGGTAGAAATTTATCAGAAATTTCTACTACTAGAAACCTTTCCAGGAAATGGAGCAGTACAGTCATTCAGCCTGCAGTCAGCCTCTCTTCCCTGCTCCTTGTGACGTTTCATGACTGGGGTAATTCCAGTCTGGGGAAGTTCTGGAGATCAGCAGCTGCTCCCCTCCTCCAAGTCCCCATGAGATGTGAGGCAATGGGAAGGAGAGGAAGACTCCCACTACTTTCTCCAGACCGGGGGGGAGGTGGGAAATAAGTGTGGAGCAAGGAGTAGGTCCCTCTTCACTCAAGTCCCTGTTACCAGAAGCAAAGCAGAAGAATATGAAGCTTCTTGCCTATTCTCCAGACCAGCCCCACCCTGGTCAGGGGAAGACTGGGGGAAGAGCAATGGCAGCTGAACTATTCCCTGATCAGGAGTCAAGCTGCACAGAAATTCCCCCAACCTTCCCCAGACTGAAGTCCCCTGTCTGAAGGCATAAGGGACACTGCTGCTTGATTCCTCCCATTCACAGAGGAGTCCAGCAGTGAGCAGCATATAAGCATTCATTCTAATGAGAGAGTTTCTTGCAAATGTTAACTTGGAAGATCTTTCTTCTGGAGGAGGCATGTTTACTCTGGGAGAAATTGAATAAGTGTTTGTATGCTTCTAGTTTCTACTGGGAGGGCAGCAATTTCTCCTGGTGGAAACACAGTACCTACTCATAGCCTGCATCTTGCAATGATTCCACAAGTTGTCTAGATAAGCTGTCCTGATGACAAGTCTGAGAGCTGGTACAACTTTGCTATTGCTGACAGCCACTCATCATAAAAGCAGAACTTGAGGGCGTTCTATTGCACATCCAGTGTGTTTGCCACTTTAAAAATATAAAAGATTAATTCCTTGATATACAATTGAAGACTGTTGGTATTCCATGATTTCAGTGGTAGTTAATTAGTCACCTAAATACCTTTAGAAATCTGGCCATAAGTTTAAAGAACATGTCCTCCAACTCTTGCCTTCCCAGTACCCGAGCATAAAAGGAGGTAAGGCAATCAAGCTCCCATTTTATAAGCCATGATGTATATCACATTATTTAACATGCATAGCTAAGAATGTTAATCTGTATGTTAATTACTGAAGTTAGGTAAAACAGACTGTAGCAAGAAAGGGGAAACAACTCAGAACTAATGGAAAGAAAGATCAGCACCGAGAAGCACTAGGTAGAGTGGTGTCAAAAGACACTCCAGTGGCTCCAGAGGGTATAGAAAGAATCTTACAAACACTGAGGGACTAATTAGCATGCTCCAGCAGCCTCCCTGTCGCATGTATTCAGTGTCCCCATGCTTCAAAATGGTGGTGGGGGTGCCTTAACTAAAGTATATTTAGCTAAAGGGACATGGGAGCAGATTTACTGCTCTGAGCAGCAGACTGCTCCTGCTCCCTGCAGGGAACACAGTACACAGTGCTGAGCTATATATTTATTACTGTTTAAGAATGCCATCCAGGCATTGTTGTGGATCAGCCCAGTGTTCAGCAGAGGTAAAAAGGCAAATAGAATGTTAGGAATTATTAAGGAAACAAGCTAAAAACAAAACAGAAAATGTCATTTTCCTACTGTAGAGATCAATGATATGCCAGCACCCTGAGTACTGCAGGCAGCTCTGGTTACCAAATCCCAACTCCAAAAGAGATTAGTGGAATGAGGAAAAGTACAAAGAAAAGTAACAAGGACAGTTGAGCCATGGATAAGGTTCCATATGAGGAGAGACTAAATAGGTAGGGCTTTCAGCTTAGAGAGAAAAGATGATAGAGGTCTAGAAAATAATTAATCATGTGGAGAAAATAAGCAGGGATTCACTATTAACCATTTCTCACTATACCAGACCTAGGGGGCATGAAACAAAATGAGCAGGGAGCAGGTTTAAAACTAAGTTTGTAAATTTTTTCACCATGTATAATAAACTTTTCCTATATAGCCCCTAAATCTATCCACAGAAATGGATAACATTTCTACCCTATTTGACTCAATGCTCTTTTTTATATTAAGGTACACTCTGTTACTGATGAAAGCTGCTCTAATTCTTGTATCATTTGTATACAGGAATTATAGTGCCCCATTGACTTCCCTTATTCCACCTAATTTCAGAGATGCCTTTTATGTGAATGTTATCACTGATGCCAGAAATTCTAGATCATCTGTATTAGCTTTTAGACTTCTGAAATTGGTATATTGTTCATTACACTTGTTACATACACCTTTCCCCACAAAAGAATCAACCCCCTCCCCCCCCCCCCAAAAAAAAAAAAAGAAACCCAACAAAATTTTGATGCACGTTTTAAGTGGAGTTGCTGATTTTCTGCCTGGAACAGAAGCATCGCCCTTTGATTCCTACTTCAAAACCAACTGCCAACACCTAAAGAGGCATTTTTATTTAGGTAGCTATGGGAGTCAGTTGTTCTTCTCTCTACAGGTGTTAATGATGGTCTTGTTTTTTAACAGTCGATGTTCCATTAATCAAGATAACCATTCTTCTGGCATTTTTGTGTTTGGTAGCTAACTCTTGGTCTCTCTACCCTCTCTCAGAGCCTTGTAGACTTATTTGGCTGTTTTTCAAAAGCACAGATTCATAGATTGTGAGGCTGGAAGAGACCTTGGGGGGTCATTGGGTCCAGCCCCCGCTGCACCAGGCAAGAAGACAACTGGGAGTCAGGGGACCCCAGAAAAGTTACTGTCTAGTCTCCTCTTGAAGACTTCCAGGGTAGGCGATTGTACCACCTATGGAGGGAGCTTATTTCACAGTCTAGACACCCTAACTGTGAAGAAGTTTTTCCTAATTTTGAGCCTGAAAAGGCCTTCCAGGAGTTTGTGGCCATTACTCCTGGTTTTCCCCCAAAGGTGTCCTGGTGAACAGTTGTTCACCAAGCCCTTGATGTACACCCCTGATGTAGCAGTAAGCCACTATCAAGTCCCCTCTCAGCCTTCCTTCTTTCAGGCTGAAGAGTCCCAGGTCCCTCAGCCTTTCTTCATATGGCTTGCCGTGCAGGTCTCTGATCATATGGGTGGCCCTTCTATGGACTATCTCAAGCTTTACCACGTCCTTGTTGAAGTGCGGCACCCAGTACTGGATGCAGTACTGCAGCAGCAGTCTCACCAATGCCAGGTAGAGTGGAAGAATCATTTTCCTAATTTTGCTGGAGATGCATTAATTGATGCATGCCAGAGTATTATTTGCCCTGCTGGCTACAGCATTGCAATGCCAGCTCATATTCATACTGTGTTTTAGTATTACCCCCAGGTACCTTTCATTCGTGGTGCTAGTCAGCTTGGCATTGCCAAGCCTGTAGGGGTGTTGGGGGGGGGGGGATTGCCCCCAGGTGGAGTACTTTACATTCTCAATGTTGAACTTCATTTGATTCCAATCTGCCCAACTTGTTACCCTGTCTAGGTCTGTCTGTACCTGAAGCTTATCTTCAAGTGTGACCACACTTCCCCATAACTTGGTGTTGTCCACGAACTTGGCCAATGCGCTCTTCACCCCCACCTCCAAATCATTGACAAAGATGTTGAAAAGCGCTGGACCAAGCACCGACACCCAAGGCACACCCCTGGCCACTTCTCCTGAAGACTAGACGGATTCGTTCATCAGAACTCTCTGGGTCCTACCCCGCAACCAGCTCCCTACCCACATAATTGTCTCATGGTTAAGCCCACAGTCCTCCAATTTTCTCATGAGAACATTGTGCTATACTAGATCAAAAGCCTTTTGGAAGTCAAGATCTGCCTAGAGAGACAAGTCTTCAGCAGCTGCTAGGGGTTCTGCTTCTCGTTGAACAGACAAGGAGAGGTGATTAAACTGAAGATTAGATTCTGTCCCTGTTCTACGCAGACATAATGCTGGAAAAATATTTTTCTTCTCTTTATTCTGCCTTCCCAAAAACAAGTTGCTTCTCTTGTTTAGAGTATGTAGTATGTGAGCAAATATGGTACTCTCCCTCTAAAGCAGGGATGGGCAAAATACGGCTTGTGGGCTGGATCCCTCCTGCTGAGGGATTTTGTCCGGCCTGCAGCAAGTTTGGCAGTCTCACACAACACAGATGCAGCAGGCAGCCCAGGCTGTGCTGTGTGCAACTGGTCCTGCTGCCCCTGGATCCACAGCAATGGTCAGACTCAGCTTCCTAGCAGCCCCAATGCAGGCAGCTCCTTCTGAATGCCACTGCCACGGGAACAGGCCCCACTGCCCAGGCACCACAGCCCCTCCACCTTGCATCTACCATTGGGGCAGGATTCACGTAGGCAGGGAATACTGCTGGGTGGAAAGGCTGGAATCATGGCGTGGTGACAGGCCAGGGCCCAGGCCAGAGCCATGATCCTCTGCCTGCATGCCCCTGTGACAGGCATTGGTGTCACATGCAGGGGCATGCAGGGAGCAGATCATGGCTTTGCTCTGGGCCCCAGCCCTGTGCTGTCACCACCTCATGATTTTTGTGACTTCATCCCTAAAGGATACATCAGTCTGAATTATACACTTATTCATACCCGTCAGCTTTCCCTCTCTGTACAAAATGAAGGAGGAGTCCCAGTTACAGGATCTTCTAGCCCAAAGACCTTCATTGTCTTTAGAGGAATTGTGACTGTCTGCATAGAAAAGGGACTGACCTACTGTGGCTACATACTTCATCAGTTAGACATTTAGTGATGACGTTCAGTGATGACCTATTTGTAAGGTATATATTGCATAGGGAATACTGTGACTAATATGCTTTCTGTAGCATATCTCCATAAATCAACAGATACAATTTGTTTACAGTGATTGTTCCTGTTATGTAGTAAATTACATCATCACAGTTACAGAATGATATTACAGTTTAAAACTTATTTCATGCTTCCTGGTTCAAAAATCTGGTAAATGTGAAACATCAGGTTTCATAGAGACTAAATCAGATCATATTATTTTTATGAGAGTTAGGAGGAGAATCTAACTACATTTCATGGCAGGAAAAATAATCACTTTCTCCACAGTGCTCATATTAGTTTTTAAAGCACTTTATTTTATTTTTGAAAGAAAAACTTGGTTGTTGAGGCATTTAAATTCCAACTCAAGATTTATAAGAACATTAATTTGCCAAGAGATCTCAGTGTTGTTTTCAAAAAGACCTATCAGTACCACAATGACATTTACAGATTAATCAACTAAATTCTGATTCAAAAGAAAATGGAAAAAACTTATGAACAGGAGAACTGTAGGAAGCATGTAGAAGTTAGCATTTTCTCTTCAAAATAGAGTAGCAGACCTTAAAAAATGTTTTCATGATGGACCAAGTCCAAGACATTATATGATGGACCACTTCTCAACTCAGCAACCATATTTTAAAGGTATTAAAGTACCTAAATATTTAGGTAGATACCCAGTGAGTTTATTATTTGAGCTAGGTGTTTTTGACATCAACGGACACAAAGAACCTGGGCACTTTGGAAAATCACTAAAATGTTTATCTGCAATTAAGGTTCATTGCAAGTCTGTCCCTAAGCACTTGGAAGTAATATTAGGACAGAGGTACACAGAAATATTCAAGTACAAATGCTACTCAGACACCTCATAAAAGACAAAGGTGAACACTTTCCTCTCCCTGGAGCTTGCCTTTAAGTACAGACAAACATGCGCATGACATCAGTCACCCAAGAAACCAAAATCAAAGTGATGGGACTACCCATCAGATTGTGCTTGTGTGTCAATAAAACTGAATCTGTCAGGCAGCCAGAGAATGGAAGGACACATTAAGATGCCCCGAGGAGAACTGTATTACCCTAGTACAGCCCAAGGACCATAAAGGTGTGACTACGGCTTTGGGATTCCTTAGTTCCATCTTCCTGCTAGACTACAAGTTATGTGCTGTACTCCTCAATAATACTCTTCATTTTAATGCCACTCACAACAAGATTGGCCAGGTAGCACTGGTAATATAAATGAACTTGCTTTACTAAGCTGATGTCATAATGCATCTTTACTGCCCATTTTCTCTTCTTAAGTGTGAAGAGATGATCAAAGATTTTCTTGGAGCCTGTCAAAGCTTGGAGTCCTTCCATCTCTGCTCAGGTCACCTTGGAGCTTGTTTTGTCCTCTTATGTATTTGCTATTATTTCCATTTTGTCAGCCAGAAATGCAAACACAATTGAATTTACTTCCATTCAAGAGTAAGGCATTTTTTAAAAGCTTCAGATCCCATACAACAAACAAGCAGAAGAACACAATACAGCATTGGTAGGAACACGTGACCTCTGTTTGAGAAGTTAAATATGGTGAGATTCCAGGATTAACTTTCATTTCAATTATGCATGCTTCATCACTGTGGTGGAATCAGCTCCAGCAACTGCTTGGAAGTGATGCAGGTGCTACCATACGTGGGCTACATTTTGCATTACAGGAATGGGAACAGTCATTTGAATCACCAGCTCAGAATGATTTGGACAGAAAAAAATTCTAGGTCATCATCATCCTATACGATAATGCTAGAAACTGCTTTTCCTAAAATGACTTATTTGTCCAAATGTCTTTTACGCAAGTAAAGAACCATTAATTACTTCCTTTGGTACTAAAAGAACATGATTCAAACTAAGCCCTAACTACAAATTGTGTTAAAGATCCATTACTCTTCTGAAGAACATTTGATTGCAAACAGCCTTATCTTCCATTTCTGCTCAGTACAAAGAGAAAACAATGGAAATTATTTCTCCCACTGTGCCTTTTTCAAGAGGAGGGAGGGAAGAAGGAAAAAACATGGCCAAAGGGGGAAAAAAATGCAGTTTTCCCTTGCCTGATGGAATTAAATAAAAGAATGAGGTAAACAGTTGCAATCTATGCTGGACTTTTCCAAAGGAAACAGATGTGAGCTTTTGATTTGGCCCCCTCCAAATAAAATATATCCATAATATAACAATGATACTTTAAATATAATCTTGCCTTGGGGGAAGCTACAAACTACTTCACAACAGCTGAAGCATTAAGAACAGACATATAACAATGAAAGCTTCCCAGGAAATTAATACTACCCTACATCTCATCTCTACTATCTCCAAAGGTTTCTTCTGTATGTCACAAAGCAATAAATTGATGTTCCATATCATTTTTATATGCGTTCTTCACTTTTGTTCTTCTCAGAGTATCTAAAGCATTGATACTAATTCCCAAGACTTCCTAAGTCCTCTAATTCCTAAGACTTAGCAATGCAGCAATTTTGTACAGAAACACCAACTTTAAGAGCCACAAAATGTTTTACAAAACAAAAATATGTTCCTTGACAAGATAGGAATCAAAGAGACAAAAGATTAAAGGACCAAAATGAAGTTCACTCAGAAGTGTAAGGCACTCTTTCTGGGGGCAAACAATACCCAACATACCTACAGGCTCAGCGGAGACAATTTGACTTGCACCACGGCTGAAAGGGACCTAGGGGTAGTGATTGACAGACACATGAACATGATGACGCTGTGGCCAGCAGGGCAAACAACACGTTGGCACGCATTAATGATTGCATCTCATGCAAAACTAAGGAAGCGATACTCCCGCTGTACTCTGCGCTGGTGAGAGTGCAGCTGGAGTACTGCATCCAGTTCTGGGCGCTGCACTTCAACAAGGATGTGAAAAAAAAACTTGGGAGGGTCCAGAGAAGAGCCACCGGTATGATCAGGGACTTATAAAACAAGCCATACAAGGAGAGGGTGAAGGGCTTGGGCCTCTTCAGCCTACAGAAGAGAAGGCTGAGAGGGGACTTGGCAGCAGCTTACCACTAGATCAGGGGAGTATATCAAGAATGTGGTGAACCAGGGCATCACTGGGGAAGACCAGGACCAATAGATACAAACTCCTGGAAGGCCACTTCAGGCTGAATTCCAGGAAAAACTCCTTCACAGCCAGGGTGGTGGTGCAGTCACCTACCCTAGAAATGTTCAAAAGGAGATTGGAGAGTCACCTCACTGGGGTTACCCAACCCCAGTTGTCTTTTCCTTCCTAGTGCAGGGGGACTAGACTTGATCTACAAGGTCCCTTCCAGCCCCTAACCGTCTGTCAATTTATGAAAACAACCCCAGCAAAACCCCAAGGAACTACAAGGTGTCAACATGAGCAAAGATAAAAAAAGTGCCTACTAGGATTTCTTTTAATATGTGCTCCACTGATGTTTTTGAAATCCCGTGCATCTTTTCCAGTTCTTCAGAAGAGGAACTCTCTCTCCCCTCCATATTTTGGGGCATTATTACAATATAAATAAAGTAACAAACTATTATGTGTGCAGCAATGTTAGGCTGCCATACAAAAAATATTGAGTTCTTTAACCATACATTCCTTCTCTTGCCAATTGAAAACAAAACGTATTCCCGAGTTCGGAATTCAAGCCCATGGCATATCACAACCTCTTGAACCCGAGTTTCTTTATCAGTGAAAGAATTGGACAATACTTCTTTCCTCAGGCACAAAAAATAAGGTCTGTAACACAATTATGAAGAGGTAACGGGTCTAACTCTAGTACCCATTGAAATCAATGGAAAGACTCCCTCAGCTTCAGTGGATATGGCAGCCAGGCTCAAATGCACTACTCTAAGTCAATTTATTTGACAATATTTTGTGTTAAAGTGAGTATGACATTTACCCTTCACTTCAAGTACTTGAAGCAAATTTATAGAATCTTTGCAGCCCACCTTCAAAAAATAAGAAGCTCGGTATGTTCCCCTTCTCAGTGGTTTATTGGCTGCCAAAAACTGATGAAATGTGGACAGCCTGAGTACTCAGCACTTGCCAAGGAGGCTCCTGCCTAGTGAAAAAAAGTAGGTGCAATATTAAGCCATGTGAACAAACCCCCACATCAGCAATGAACCTTGCTGAGGATAAGAGAAGATGACCAGGACAGAGAAAGGACTTGGCCATGCTGCAGAACCGTAGATGAAAAATAATCAGTTTTCCAGCCATTGAATAAATTGATGTGGATAAGAGCCATCTTAAGCACTGTATACTAACAACTGCTGTCAGTAAGGTGTTAGAGACTTAATCTAACATTTCTGAGATACAAATTAAAAAAAAAAAGAAAGAGAAGGGCACCCCACAAAGTTTAAAAGGCAATTGTATTTATTGTCATGTTCGAGTTGCTTTAAACAACTACAGAGGTCCTAACAGATCCCT
Source organism: Crocodylus siamensis (assembly GCF_052110815.1). Lineage (NCBI taxonomy): Eukaryota > Metazoa > Chordata > Crocodylia > Crocodylidae > Crocodylus > Crocodylus siamensis. The sequence goes on along the minus strand of NC_143398.1, from coordinate 74,168,550 downwards.
AGGATGCTTTGTCCTTAAAATCAGGCTCTAGGAAAACAGCATCAATAGAAAGAAGTCCCATATGCTCCTGTCTGAAAGTCCAGGAACAGAGTACTAAAGGTGGTGAGATAAGCAGTGAGAAAAAAAAATTCTAACAATGGTCTGGGGGTGTGAAAAGCACCCACCAACTCCTGAACAGTGATAACTTTTCTGAAGAGCTGCAAACAGATGCAAAGCCAAGATATGTGAACCCCTGACCATTCCATCAGCTCAGTCAGAAGGGAGTGGTCCAAAACAAGTGCATCTGCTCCCTGTGAATACTGTTTGCCAATTCTCCATGCAAAGCAATATTTTAAAAAAGAAAAGCATTGCAGACAGAGCCTTAAGTGAGCTGGGAATCAGTTTCAGTTTGCCCAAAATCTTTGCTGGGAAGTAGGGAGCAGAGCTAACATTTGGCATGCTTTGCCACTTTGTGAAAGCTGACATGCTGAAGGTACAGCCTGGTGCTGGTAGGGTATTATTTTCCACCCTGCTAGTCTAGAATTATAGAACTGCAGGAAGACGGTGGCTTTTGTCATTCAGCAAAGGTTTCGTATAGAGTGGTTCACTAAAAATAATGCAGTGAAATACTGACAACTGAGAGGCTCCAAATTCAGTATCTCCCTACAGTAAATCCAGCTTAATCTTTTTTTTTTTTTCCTTTTTGGACACAGCAGTGGGCTTTCAGTTTTCAATTTTGCCATGTTTGCTTACCTTTCACTTTGGTCCTATTTCTTGCCTTTTGTTGTACAAATTTATGTAATGGTTGAACAATCCTGAGGATGTGTTGTACTCCAGCCTCTTTCTGCACGTTTACAAATGCCTGGAGCTTCTTCTCTTAAAATCACTGTATTGTAGGGAGCTTTGCAAGCATTTCCCTTGGCCTGATTTATGTGACAAATAAAGTTAATTATAGCATTTATTTAAATTACATCATTTGTATGCACATAGGGTACTTTGAAAATTATTTTGTTCACAAAATTGCTGCTACCATTTATTAGTACATGAATATTAATTGTTTTAATTAAATTATTATAATTGGAGAGCTATACAACGTGAGAAATAACACACAACGCATTTATCAGGCGATAGGGACTCAATCCAAAGCCGATTAAAATCAATGGAAAGAGCACCATTCATTTTAATGGGCTTTGGAACAGGCTCTGTATGTACCTAGCAAGCATGTAAACACCTCATGCCTCTGCACACTCAACAAATACATGTTGGCCTTGACTAATGCATGCCTAAGAGTGTATTGTTGCATTAATGATTTCTTTGATTTCAAAAACAGAGATCAAAATTCTCAGACAAATAATTTTAGAGAATATATGAATTCAGATTTGAAAAAATATGTCTCTATTCCAAACAGACCAAAGCTCTTTGAAGATGAAACATCTGAAGTGGGACAAGCAGACAGCTCCCAGCTGGGCTCAAAGCTCCCTGAAAATCCTGGGGAGCAATACTTTAAGCTCTGACATAAAACAGTAAGAGTTTCTGCCCCTTCCCCCCACCTTTTATTTTTTCATACTCATTACTTGGATGCTGTGGTCACAGTGCATGGATAGCAAAGGCTCACTTCCCTACACAAAACTGAGCAGCCACAGAAACCTGGCTTTGAAGATGCAGAATGAGCAGGCAGCTGAGCTCACACAGCATTGAAAAGCTGAGCAAGGACAGAGGACAAGCAAAGGAGCACAATACCACCTGAAGGCAGCCCCTATATTATTTCAAACACCTCTGGAGTTCACTATCAAGTCCCTTGCCCTACGGACAGTGATGTGGGGCCAGATATTTGGCTCTGCCTGGTCCTATTCGTGCCACAGCACTTAAAGCTACCTTATGGTAGCATCAGGCTTTGATCAGCCACTTTTCCTCTTGCTTAGGAATCCAGGATAGGAAAGGGACAGTCCCTGGCACCAGATAGGAGGCATGTAACTATGACCACGCAGATGCAGAGAGCACTGCTCTGATGCACCTATGGATTTAGCCTTAAATATAAAGTGGCAATGGGAACTACAGCAAAACTGAACTACTTTTAAAACATGCCAGCATGTAGTCCACTGAGGTTGTTATGGCTCCTGAAGTGACACTTTCCCTGCTCTCCATTCCATCAATGTATTCATTTTGGCATATTTGAGCGCATGGGCAGATCCAGAGAAGATGCAGTGGTGCAGCGTCACCCTGCTTTTGGACTGGACTGTGCTACTTGAGCCTCTGGGGACTTTGAAGGTGTTCCCCCTTCCCCTCCTTCCTCAAATGCTATCCCCCCCTGTTCCTTGGCTCCCCTGTCTGCTTTCCCCACTGCCCTAGGGAAGGGGGAAGTTTCAAAATTGCTGCTACTTGCTCCAGCTGGAAAGCGTAGGGACTTGGTGTATCTTGGAACAGCAATAGTAGGATCACTCATGGATATGGGGGGCTGAGTTGCCACTTCCCATGCCTGCTCCCAGGGACTGAGAGTGGCATGGAAACCAAGCCCTCTGCCCACTGACATGGCTGCTGTTATCGCTGAACCAACCCCCCACACAGCCTAGCTGGAGCAGCTTTGACGTGTCCTCCATCTACAAGACAACAGGGAAAGCAGCACAGATAGGCTGGGAAGTGAGGGAGGGGAAGGGACAGGACACGCCTTTGAGAAGAGGGCAAAGGGGGCAGTCTTTGAAGACGTCCCCAGAGGCTCCTGCGGCACAAATTTGCCCTTTCTGCATTGGCGGATTGTGTGGGAGGGATGTTGGAAGCAGGGATACAGCCACCCCTGCAGTAGGGGTGGTTGTTTCCGCATCCACTTTGCCAAATCCTGGATCCACCTGTAGGTCAGGGATCCTTATTGGTTTATTCATATTTTTAAAATGAAACCTGCACAGATTTGTCTAGTGATAATGATAAAAAATGAGACTGCAAGGGGCTCATGAGAGTCCTTGTTTGGAAATAAATTATCCAACTATCATGTTTTTGCACCATGCCCATCACCATCGTATCTGAGCAGCTCAGGAAGAATGAGCCAGCTTCAAAGCCTCATTGTGGAATATTGGCTTCTAATGCAACATTTCTCGGTACTGTTCATTACTTGTACACCAGGTTTCAAGTATGAAAAAAGAGCCAGCCTTGAATTACATACCCAAGGTATTTTTTGTCCTTGAACCTCACAAACCGAATAAGGAGTTCCACACAGGACAATATGGGCAGGTCACTTAGACAAGATCTTGAAAGTGAGATCCCTTCTTACTCCTTGTGAAGATTAAAGATCCTATGGCAGGTTTGTTGCTGTCGTTGTTGATTTTTAATTATATACTTTTGCTTCGGAGTTCTCAAATCAGATTCCTCTCCTCCTTAACTTGCATGGAGTTACACACCTTGCTACCACTGTCAGTCTGAGGGACTGCCACACTTCTGAGGCTCTGAATGTACACACCTTGAAAAGCAAGAACTAAGATGTCTCTTCAGACTACAAGTCATCCACTCCATTGTGTAGAAAAGCAAGCTCCACATCGGTTAGGATCATCATATTGACAGGTGATGAGCCATGTTAAATCTCAAGTCAGGCAGAAGGTAGGACAGAGTAGCACCTTAGAAACTAACTGGTTCAGAGATGCATGAACTTTCTTAAGCAATATCCATTTCTTAGATGCTAGGAATGGACTTGCAGAAAGCTAAGGTGCCACACTCTACCTTTTGCATACTAGAATATAAAAGGAATTGTTGCTGTATAAACAGCACTGCCCTTACTGGAGGACCTATACTAAGACTTGCTCATCCTAGTTCAAGTTTGCTTATAAGGTCATAGCAAAAGCTATGGTTAGGTAGACCTCATCAAAAACACTGCAGTCAGTTCTGATCCTCAGTGGTCAAGAAAAGCACATCATATAAGTGGCTGGAATGATTAGAACTAGAATGATCAGGGACTGAAAAGTCGGTCTTCACCACAGGAGACTACAAGGCTTGGCATGCTTAGCCTAGCAAAATGAAGTCTGACGGAAAGAATCGGTATGCCTTATAAATAAATCACGGAGGTAAATACCAGAGATACACTAAAAGATAAAGTTGGGGCAAGAAGGAATTAGCTATAAACTTGCCATGAACAAATTTAGGCTAAAAATTAGAGAGGGTTTTCAAACCTCAGAGGAAGACCCTGTCACCAAGAGCAGTGGAAACAAACAGTCTAAATACTCTTAAAATGGAGCTTGATAACTTGCTGACATGGTTGCCTGTGATACCAAGGGACTGAACCTGAAAATCCAGAAACTCCATTCCAGTCTTATGAAATAATTGTCAAGATGGAGGGAAAAAACCAAAAACCAAAAACCAGGCATTCGCAATCCATGATGATAACTTAATCCAATGATAAATGTGGAAAAAGTGGCAGCATGGGGACAAGAGTTCCCTCAAATTGTGCAACTAGTAGAGCAAGATGAACAACACCCAGTCATTTACTCAGTATTCAGATAGAGTCTCTCATTTTAAAAATCCTGCCCCAGTGAAAACAAAGGGAGTTTTTCCCATAAGGAAAGTCTATTGTGTCCACAGTCTGCATATGGTTTCCTTCATTGGATTGATAGGTCCAAACATCTGGATGGATGCCTTTGCCACTAATTATTCACACTGGGACATTCTAGGGTTAATTTTTGAAAGGGAAAAAAAATAAAAATCTCTTCTTCCTTCTTGAACTAATCTACCTGGCTTTTGTTGTTAGTGGTTTGTTGGGGGGGGGGGAGAGGGTTGTTTGTTTTTTTAAATATTGCTATCAATGCAATGTTAATGTTGTCATGTACTGTTCAGTAGAAGATAATCATGACCATTAACCTATTTTTATTATTATTGTTTACAGAGTTATTTTCATTAAGTAAAAGATGCCACTGAACCTGTCAGATAAAAAAAAAAAAAGGAAGTGACATGCTATAGATTTGGTTTCTTGGAATAAACCAAATCTTGTCTGTGAAGCCCTACATTTTCAGCACAATGAGAAAGATAAAAGCACACCTCATTTAAAAATAACAACTCATAATCTACTAGTATGCTTAAGAACCTCAGATTGCCGATGTATCAAAGACATTTCAGAATATTAGAAAATAGCATAAAATCATATTCATAAGAACATCATGTCAAAGACAGAAAAAAAAATCCTTTTTTACAAAAAGGAACAAGGTTTAAAAAAACCTAAGGAAGTACAAGCTAAAAAGATATAGGTAGGTTGTTAAATAGCTACCAATTTTGTACTGTGTATAGGTGCTCTAGCTGCAATATAAACACTCTTTGCATGCTCAGGATAATCTTTTTAAATTATAGATTTGCAACCCTACGCACATTTAAACCTAAGATTTCCTGTTGCCATGACAACATGAAACAGTTGTTGCCCGTCATTATAGATCATGTGCTTTGGGAATCTGATTATATCATTGTAGTACTTAGGTTACCCTGAAAACACCCTGCTGTTTTCAAATGTATTTAAAAAAAAATGCGATAGGAAGATAGGCTTTATTAGTTCTTTTGAAAGAAACTCCTACAAAGGGTAAAATATAAGAAATAAAATAAAAAGGAAATAACCAAATACATCTTTCTATGGGTGTATCCAGTGCAGTATGTTTAATTAGTGTGTGTCATAATTCTTTCAACTCATCTAATATATGACTGTACAAGAGATCAGAATCTGTTAATATAGAAAGATCACTGTAGCAGTGGGGAACACAATAGTTTTTTCAGTATGTATTGTCCTCTTTTATTCCTGACTACTATAGTACTACTTATAATATGGGGCTCATACTACAGCTCTTTGTAGCTGAAGAGTTGAGAGCAATTACAAATGACAGGTTATGAGGTTATAATAATGGTTCAAAGTTTTTAGACTCAAGTGCCTCTCCCTAACTTCTGAATTAGCAGCACCCCATTTCAAAAATGTTTTTGACACTATGCATTCCTATTTGAAATCTCTGGGTTTATCTTGTGAAGTAGGTGCTTCCACACTCAATAGTACTAAAATGACACAGCACCCTGTGTCACTCATGAAAGGATCTCATAGCATCCACAACAGTGGATCCAGGAGCATGACAGAGAGGTGCGTGCTCAGTGAGTTCACCCAGTGACTGGAATAAGCTCTGCCAACAGCCAGTCATCTCTGGATCCTTTAGCACAGCTGCAGAGCCCAAGAGAGGTGAGCCCTACTGCTGCCACTCATCCTCTGATTTCCCCTGCTGCTGAATTCACTCAGGAGGAAAGGGGAAATGGAGAGTTGACAGCTATGATGCTCAGCCCCAGGACTTGGGAGATGAATGAAATGGGTGGCTCTAGGGACAGAAATTACACATAAACCAGTGCAAGTGATCAAAAACTAGTTCATACCTGTAACACAAGAGAAGTTAAGTGCACATAAACCACTTTCAAAATGGCCTAAACTAGTTGAAGATAAACCTGGATGGATGTAATATCAGACTTAACTGATTTAGGTTAAATCAGTTTATTGAACGTCTGTCCCAGATCCCCTCCAGATTCAAGTTAACTTACAGTCCCTCAACATCCTAGGGTGCTTTGTACCTTCCCCTCAGACCCCAGCCTTGCAGGGTGGGCAGGCTAGCCGTGGCCCAAGCAGTCTGCTCCAGCCAAGCAGGGAGGCATGTCCTAGTGGCCCCCTGCCCTCTGGCCTGGGCCATTGCAAGTATGTGACGGCATTTCTGGAATCAAAAGTGAACATCTGTTCACTTGCTTATCAGTATAACCTATGCAGTTTAGACTAACCTGCAAAGATTGAATTGGTTCAGCCTCAGGCTTTTTGACTGTCTGTACTTATTGGCAGAAGTCAGCACAGTGCAGATCAGCTCCAAGATCACTGTGCATGAATGGCACAGCCAGAAAGGGAGGGAGACGGGGCGGGGGGGGGGGAAATCACACCACTCACCCTCCCAAATCTGCCTTTGGGCATCCCAGAGTGCTGTCACATCCCGGTTGAGAATCACTATGTTATCATGTACACTATATCTTTGTACTGCAAATATTATATATTTATTCCAAGCAGGTGAAAGGAAGAGTGCTGGCTCCTATTATCATTATTCAGCAAGGGAGTCTAGATGATGTTAATCTTCTGTATAAGCCCATCTCCAGTAAGTAAACCAATGGCAAGTAAGCAGGAAGCCTAATGTAGAGATATAAATGCTGAACCACTGAAATGTTTTGGGGTCTAAACAGACTAGATTCTTGCATGCATGTCCAGGGTTAGCTATTTACCAGGCAAGAAGCTGAAATAGGAGTTTTCACCCATAGTACAATCTCTCAAGGATTCAGTTTATTTTCCCTTTTTCTCCAGAAAACTGAATTAGGACAGACATGGGAAGGCAGATTCAAGATTGGGATGATGGGAGTGCAACCACACCCCATTCAGTTTGTACATGGCCAGTGAAGAAAGCTCACTGCACTTCTGTCACAGCTGCACCATGCTCTTGCCAGAAGCTTGGATACCAGTGAGCTCACAGCTCCTGCCTAGAGCTCTGCCTGTGTCCTTCCCTTCTTTTTCCTGCTGGATCCCAAACTTAATTCAGTGGCAAGGGAAAAGAGGGGACAAGTGGCAATGGAACTGGGACCCTCTTTTTTACACAGCTCTGGCGTTGGGGAGCTGTGTATCATCCTGGTTGCTCATCCCCCGTTTTCCCCTTCCCCTAAATTTGGGGTGGGGGAAGAAGGGTAATGACTCTCACTGCTAGACTCTACAGCTGCTTGAAAGCAGGAGGTCCAGGCAAACCCTGGCCTCCCCAGTCAAAGCTTATGGTACATAGGCAGAGCTCCAGCAGGAACTTCACTGATGTGCTGGTGAGCTCAGAGAGCTCACTGCGTATACAGCACAGCCTCAGGGAGGAGTGGCAGTATCGTTGCCACTCCTGGATCCACCCATAAAGACAACAAAGCATATATTATCATCAAGAGGGTATGTCCCATTCAATCACATGAAATAGTAATTGATGAATGTTGGCCCTTCTTCTGTACCCCCAAATGCAACTGTTTTTTGTAGAACTAGAGTAAATTAAACACAACTTAGTATATGCTGTACTGAGGAAAGTGAGCAGATTCACACTTATCAAAACAGACCCTGCTTCAGATTGCGTATTGAACCAATGATGTGCAAGTGAGTTGGTTCCAGGCAAAATAGAAAGACTGTCTATTTTGAAAAAGAGTTGTGTGGACGGGAACATTTTATTTATGATATTGGTATCTTAATTTTCCTTTACTATTAAATATTACATAATATTGAGAAGTTTATAAATATTGAATTGAATGTGGTAAATTTAGAACTTACTGTGCACTTACTCCAAATCCCAGATTGGGCTGCTGAGTTAAACCAAGTAAGTGAATATTGTGTTTACATATTTCAAAGTATCCTGGTGGTTTTTCTGGCAATGATAGAATGCTCCGTGTATGAAACCAACGTGGGAGCAGGTGATATAACATAGCATATGAGACAGATCCCCCAAAAAAGGAGCAGCTTGTAACACCAGCATGAAGAAGGACTGGATTCAGGTTCCTTAAGTGTGCAACATTTGGCAAATACCTACAGTTAAATTCTTAGTAGATTTAAGGTATGTATAATTAGGATGATTTAACAATCAATCTATTTCCAAGAATCTTAATCGTTTCAAGGTTTCACTAGAGGCATAGTGCACAGAGAAGTGCCAACTCCTGCCATATCTATTGTGGCAGCTATTGTGATCACCTGCCACTGCAGCAACAGCTGTCTTTGCACCTTCAGACAGAAAGGATACCCAGGGCCACTGCCCCATGTAACCTACCCTCAGTTATGTACTGAGTATCATTCCATATTTACTATGTAATGGGCCCGTTTAACTTCCATCATAAGGATGAATCCTCAATTCATTTGCAAACCTACCAATGAATAAGTATTGTTCCATTCTGCATACTGGATAACTATATTAAAAGCCAATTCTTGTTAGGATTTTCACTAAGACAATAGAGGATTTTCTGCAGCCTGGGGTGGGACCCTGTTATTTCCTCACGGCATTTGTAGACAACACAAGATTTCCCATTTACGCCAATGCAACTGTGTTTGCACAATCAGGATTTCCTGCCACTCTGAAAGTCTTTTCAATGTGTTAAACTAACACCGCTGGGACATGTTTTATTTTGCATTGAGTTCACTTACCTCGCTCCACTCTTCGGATTTGTGTTGTACAAACAGTCAATGACTCAAAGACTTGTAATTACTTTCAGCACCAGGTGGTGCTATGCTATTTCTGTAGTTCAGGCCTTTAGCCAGTAGGTGACTGGAGGGACTTAGCAGGAAATTCGCCAGGGGCAGGGGGCGGGAACTGTTTACATGCACCTCTTGCAGTAATTCATTAGGAAAGACACTGTGGGGTGGGGGGGAATAGACTGGTATTTGGCTCCCCCTGTTGGAATCTGTGGGGAATGACACATAGGACTTACAATCACTTGAAAGAGCGTGTTGTGCAAAACACAAATGTGTCGCACCAAATTAGCCCGGGCTAAAATTTTAACGGTGCAATTAATGAATGAGGACTAAACATCGTGTTGTGTACAAACACCCTTAGTTTTACCTCCTTAAACTCTGCCAAAACCCTATCTGTCTGAAAACCAAGGTCCACCCCATTTTGGTGGTTTATTTTATTCAAAATTCAGCTTAAATCAAATCATCTCCCTGTGAAAGACACTGGTTCTTTCTAAAACACATCCAGCGGCCTTCATTTCCTCAAATCTCTTCATTCTTGGTATTGTCATTCATCTCAACACTTGTATTCCTACCTTCTTAGAAGGTCACTCTTTCTTCTTCTTTTCCATGGGCCTTCATATAAAGCACAAAGCAAGACTATACTGAGGCAGGGCATGCCTCATGAGCTCCTTGACACAGGATTGCACCAACAGGGCTGGTTACTTCCAAATCACAGGTTAAAATATGCAGAACTCATAGCACATGCTGCTGCCTTGTGCTAGATAGACATGCCTTCTAGCTCTAGATACCCAGCAGCTGCCCGGTTACCCTTGCATCAGGCCTTCATAAATTAGCTCCTCATAACCATCTATGTTTTCCTGAAGCAACATCCTTTAGACCACTTTTGGGACTTTCTATATATATATGAAAAGGTCACAAAACCTTTAAAAAAGAATCAAACTTTAAAATGGATTCTCTTTTAAAGGAGAAAAATGTGGGAAACGGTGATTTTTCCCTTGCAGGCTACCAGAGTTCCAGCCTGCAAGGGATAGCTTGGAGCCATTCCTGCCCCACACACCGGGGGGGCTGGGGGCAAGCAACACTGGGTTAGGACTGGCCATTGATGTTTACAAATGAGTCCCGGTACAAAAAAAAGGATTGAGAAACACTGCTTTATCCCTTTTCTAGCCCTAAAGTTTCCCTCCCTCCCCCCAACTTTCTAGAAGCAATCTTTCTTCCCCCCCCCCCCTTTTCTTTCTTTGTTTTAAGTAGGAAACTTGCCAATCTAAGACTCTATGATATTTGGTCAAAAGATACAAGTCCAAAATCATGACTTGGACTGAATGGCAAGGCACAGATGTGGTAGAGCACAAATGCCCTGACAGGGTGCAAATATGAAACATATCCTTGCTCCATATTTACTGAATAGTTATTTTATTAAAATAAGACACTGAATTTCCTTCCCCTTGATACGGTAGATTACTTCCCGATTTTAACCCAGCTGTAATCATGTGTCCTAGTCTTGCATAACAGAGTATCGCATTATAGGAAAATATTTACCAAGCCCCTTTGTGTTCTCTTCTTCCCAGAACTCTTAATAGCATTTCCAATGAACATGATAGGGCTTGCTGACAACACAAGCGTTTTTGAAAGTGGAGTGCTCAGAGCAATACATACAGTACAGCATCTAACACATCTGAATGGCATTATTGCACTGATGGCACCTCAACTTATTTGTCTTTTCAGGAAAGTTCCAGTATTTTCACTCTAGCAATCTAGTAGTTTCGTACAAGTGTGATTGTCATCCATGTTTCAGTACAAGGTATACATGCCAAATAATAAAATTTAATGAAACATAACAACAGCTTGTATATTGTTGCCTGGGATATAATTAGCTATTTTGCTACCTACATGTTTAGCATTTTTTTCCTGCAGGATCACCATGCTTTCCTCTGTTAAACCTGAAAGTACCTGCTTTGCTAGACATCGCGCATGAAAATGTCAGTACCAAGCTGATTAAACAAGGCTTTGGGACGTGCCGAACTTTTGCACACATGTTGTACCACTGATTTAAGTGGCACTAGTCAAGTGCTTAACAACAGGAATAAGCTTCAGTATCCAGCCGATTCAGGGCCTGAATCAATGAGAAGGGAATTCAGTCTTAACCATATATTCAGAAGATTGGAAAGCAATCTACTTGTGACGAATGCAATTGTTTCCCTATCCTACATCAAATATCTTCTTGCTACAGCTTCTGGAGTAAACTACTTAACAATAAGTTTAAAGCACATGGGCACTTGCACTGAGCACACAACATTTAAAGAGTCCCGAATAATAGGTCTCACAGGAACTGATGAAATGAAGCGTGATAGCTCCTTGCAAACACATTAGCCAATGTCTTAGCTGTGTCAAAACTCTGCTCGAGTACAGTTGAGGAAAAGAGTGGCAAAGGCACCTCAAAGTCAGTGTTGCAGTCCTCCAATACCAAATACAGCTGCAAGTAGTTTGGCCTCTTAAGAAGGAAGATTCAGATTGCTTTAATCAGTGCTGTCTTCTAATGAACTCTAAGGAACCAACTGACCTGGCATTGCTAAAGTGCATGGCACTCCTGCCAGACCCCTACCTGTATGACAGCAGCAAGAGAAGGGTAATTTCCCCTAAACAAAGGAATCTCCAGTGCTTCTCTTAGTATTTACATATGGTTTGTGCCATCAAAGTACCTTATTAGACATGAGGATTGGCCCTATGATTTTGTAAAATTATAGCACAGCTCAGCTCAGGGAGGTAGCCTGGTAACTTTTGTAATGTGAAACCAGATGAAAAGTGTTTCATTAGTTCAGGAAGAAAATCCAGCACCTTTTTCTGAAGGGATTCAAAACTAAATTGCCTCTCTGGATTCTGCAGCCATTGGCTAATACACAGTGACAGCATCTTCCGTGGCTGGAAGGTATCCATAGGATCCCTTTCCTCCTGTCTAAAGGCTCTCTATATTTCTCCATTTAATATGCTCCCTAATCCCATTTTACTTACCATTACACTTCTGTGTAACACCAATCTGCTATACTAACTGTTTTTTCTTTCTATGGACACAAACCATGTCAATAGTACTAGTCTGTGAACAGACAAATATATAAAACATACTGTATATAGAACAGTCTGATCTCGCAGAAGCATTTCTTTAAAAGAATGTTTTCCAGTCCCAGAGCCAGAATTGTTGCCAATTCTACACTTAAAGAAATAGGTCAGCAAGAGCTGCATTGCCTGGGGTCCTTATTATCTTTCAGCTGCAGTAAAACAGACGCCATCTTCAAAAGAAGAAAAAGATGACAGAAAAGTCTGTTCAAATAGACCTAAATTTAAAAACTAACAACACAGGATCTAATAGGTCTTGATACAGTATAGATGGGAGGCTGACTCTTTGGGTTCAAACCACATCTCAAAACCAAGCTTCCCTACTGCTTGGAGGATTTTGGATTCAGTGTCATAGTTCAAGCCATTACAGGCCTATGCAGATAAACTGGGATTCATGATCTGATTTTGGAATTGGGATTCATGATCTGAACTCATCCAAAGCTCAGTGGAGTTCAGATAGTGTTTTACTTCAGGCCCATAACTGGAATAAAATTTAAAATTAAATGAAAAAAATCATTTAGATAATATTTCCAATTAATTTTAAGTGCATGTAAAGTCAGAAGGTCCCCATGTATTGCTTTCGTCTCAGGAAATATGAACTTTCCTCCCACAGATATACATTATTCTGGATAATTTATTGTGTGTCTATGTGTCAGCCTCTACTGTTTCACTACTAAAACTGTTTTGAAGATCAGTGGTGGGGGAAGAAACACAGAATAAGGTGCCAAGGAGAGCACTCTCAGTGTCCTAGACAATTATCCCTAAGCGTATGGCACCTGGGTACAAAGGAGGACATCCTTGGAAAGATTTGTGGGTAAGTGGAAAGCAAACAAGATGTAAATCTATAAGGGAAATACTCTGAAAAGAGAAATGGGAAGGAGGGGTATAAATGGAAGCCAGAGAAGCAAACATGAAAGGTGAGAAATATCAGTCTAGCTGGATATGGGCAACTGTCTCCCTGCTTGCTGTTTTTAGGGTGTCCACCACAGGACACAACTGTGGCCCATGATATCTGGCTGCACAAGGGAGTAGTGGGTTGTAAACCTTGAGGCTCCAGATCACAACCTTTGCCACATATCTATAATTAAAATTCAAGACCATTGCAGAAATGCATGCAATATGGTTTCAAATGCAAATGTAACAGTCCAAAGTCTCAAGACTTTCAAAATCCATGATAACTTTGATGTATTTGAGTGTATAGATTAGCCTTAGTTCTTTTTCTCTTTTTCCTTGGGCATTAAAGTCATGAAGATGTTGAATTAATCTAGGTGCCAGTCTGGCTTTTCCGTTCATTTCAGTGACAGGGTAAGTGCCAGACTATTTTATGAGCCAGACATTTATGCACCTGGCTTAAAATTTACAGACTTTTGTTTCTGCCTATACCCAAGATCATGACAGACTGACCAAAATACATGACACAGACACCACATACGAAGAGAGAAATTTGCAGACCTTAGAAGAAAATAGAAAGACAAAGAATCCTGTCTTGTCCTAAATGATTCCTTCTCTTTGGAGATTGTCTTTGTATCCTTATGAAGAAAACCCCTTGGTATGATTGGTGGGTTCCAGAATTTTGCTAGACGTGACAATTTTCTCTAAAACATTTAAGTTTTAAGATCATTTAAGAGAAAATGCACAAACAGGAAATATTCCCCATTTCTGAAGAAATGACTCGGGGGGTGGGGGAGGGAAATCACCTTCTCTCCCTCACCAAAAGAACATTCACAAGCACAACCAGAAGTGAAACACACTGTACATCTTTAAAGTCATATCCCAATCAAATTCAGTGCTTAATATCCATTGTACATTGCAATCATTTACCTTCTGCAAAGATTTCTGCTGTCAGACAGAATCCACAGCAACAAAAGGCTATGTCAACACCCCTCTGCATCCATTTTTGGATCAGATATTGTAATAGTGATTTCTTGAAAAGATGGCATTTGTGTCACTTATATCTGTCACACTTAGCAGAACAATGCTTCCCATTGATTTGCAGCAACAAAGCCACTTGCTTTTTCTAGACATGACATTTACTATTATCTCTCTGCAAAGCATGACAATCTAAGGGCAGGGGAAAGAAGACTCAGATATTGATTAGAACAAACTTGATTCATTAAAAATGCTGCTGACATTTCCAATGATCTGTGGTATTTTTTTCCTTAGCCTTAAACAATGTAGTCATTTAAAGCTCTTAAGGTTGCTGGTCTGTGTTTATGGTTCAGGCCATCTACTACTTCTTTGGGCCTGAAAAACTAGCAAAGTGTAAGCAAACAAAGAAATAAAAGTTAAGCACCTCAAACCCTGTGGATGAGTACTCTGCTGGTGGGTCAAGCGCAATCGCTTTAGAAATTAGTAGGAGGAAGCACAATAGGGTGGAACAGTTAGAGATGTCACAGCAACGCTAGCTACCATTAGCTAGCAAGCAAGCAAGCAAGCAAGCAAGCTATCACACTCTCTTCCTTTTCCTTCCCCCTAGTCCAAGGCCAAAGTGACCTTTAGGTTTCCTCTTCCTTCTGAGATGGTAAAGGGCATGACCAAGAAGGCAGCTCTCAAATTCTGCTTGTTGGATGTGAATCACCAGTTAAGCCTCTTGCCTTTAGACAGTTCTTTAGCTGCCATGGAAGTTTCCCAAACACAAGATGTGTGGGTTAACCCAGTATGAAACACCAGACACATTCAGAACGCACGCGACAATGAAGCTTACCAAGCCATTTATGTCCAACCATCTCCATTATGCACATAAATATGTTTGTGTACAGGCTTATTGTTCTTTTCCTGCCCAACTTTTAACATTTCTCTTTTGGCAGGGTTTTGAAACCTCTGCCTTGGCCCCGATTTTTCTTTTATAAATGTCTGACAACTAATAAGATACCTAAACAGACTCACAGTGAGTCAGCTGCCTGCTGTAATCCTCTCCCTTTCACAAAGGCAAGGTAGCAACATAGGCAATGATTTCACTATGCTGGCTTTTTTTTTTTTAAACCGTCTATTCCCAGAACACATCCTTACCTGATCTTCACCCTCCTAACTTGATCTACTTTATAGGGCTGTGCAAAGCTTCAGATGTCAATTCAATTTAGAGGACATTCAGCCCAATTTGGTGGCTGAATCTCCAAATCCAAATCGAACCATGGACCAATTAAAATGTCCGAATTGATTCAAAGTCCTCCGGGGGGGGGGGGGGAAGCTAGAGAAGGGGGAAAGGGACCATGGGGTACCCCACCAGGCCCCATCCCCTGCCTGCTCTCCTGAGCACCCCTCAACCCCCGCCCACTCTCCCAGCCCCCCCCCATGGCTGCCTCACCTGCCCCAGCTCCCAGCCCTTTAAAAAAAAGCCCCCATTCACCAGGTGCTGGCTACTGGGGGGGCAATCCCCACTGCCCCCCACTGTCCCATGCTGCATGGGGGGGCTCTTCCACATGCTCCCTGACCCCCCCCCCCACTGTCCCAGCCCCCCCATGGCTGCCCCGCCCATCCCAGCTCTGGCTCTTTAAGAAAAAAAAAACAAACCCCAGGACTCACCAGTTCCTGCAGTGGCCTCCAAGCTTTGGGAGGTCATGCAGATCCCACCACGCAGCATGGGGCAGTGGGAATTGCCTCCACCACCAAGCATGAACTGGTGAGTTAGAGGGGGGGGACATTTGTTTTCTTAAAAAGAGCCGGAGCTGGGGCAGGCGGGGCAGCCATGGGGGGACTGAGGGAGTATCAGGGGACTCATACAGAGCCCCCCACACAGTGTGGGGCAGCTGGGATCACCTCCCTCCACCCCCTGCCAGGCAGCACCTGGTGAGTGCCGGCTTTCTCCCCCCTTCCCCCCCAAAAGTACTGGGAGCTGGGGGGGGGGTGGCGGGATATGTGCCTGTAGGAAACAGATTTGGCCAAATTGCCTCAGGACAGTGATTTAAAAATCACCAAATTGAATCACTGTGCCCCAAATCAGCCGAATTCGGAGCAAATACTAGCCACTTTGCACAGGCCTACTACTTTTATTCTTTTAGTATTGACACAAAAATGTATAATACTGCAAAATAAGAGAACAAATGTACATCTACATGAGAATATAAGAATTGCCATTTATTGGGTCAGACTGAAGGTCTATCTTGCCCAGTATCCTGTTGTACACAGTAGCAGGAAGATGATGCTGAAAGGGATAACGAACAGGGTATGACCAGGGGTTTTTCCACTGTTTTCCTCTTCTATTTGTAACCTCTATCATTGGGGGTCTAGGAAGTTCTGATTCAGAGGCTGTACTTCTAATTCCCATGCTCAGTAGCTACTGATGCACCTTTCCTTCAAGAATTTGTGCAAACACTTTCTGAATCTGGCTAAACTTCAGCTTCAACAACATTTGGTGGCAATGAGTTCCACACTGGAATGACACAGTGTGAAAATGAACTCCCTTGTGTTAAACTTTTAAACTTACTACTTTCATACTTACGGTAAAAATGACATTTAAAAAAAACAAAAAACTGTGACATGTACAGTCCAAAAAGCAAGAATGATTAATAGATTCACCAAAGAAGGGGCATGCTAGCAGCAGCACAAAAAGCAGAGTATGCATCCATCAGTACATCATAGTATAAGAAACCACCATTTAGAAAAACAAAACAAACAAAACAACCCCGTGAGTAAAGTGATAATACAAAAACAAAAGAGATATTTAACATTGGAGATGCAGGAATGACTAATCTGGGATTTTGCCTTCATACAGGTGGCCAACCTGCAGTACACATGCCATAAGGGACCCTGGCAGCCTCTCTGTGTGGTATACAGTAGCCTGGGAAGGGGATAGACAGAAAAGTGGCAGATGGGGCATGGAGCAGAGAAACAGAATAATAGATAACACAAGGAACATAAAGCAAGGAGCAGAAAGAAGGGCAGTCAATCAGGCACGGGAAGGGGATCAGAGTGGCACTTGGGGAAGGTGTGGAGCTAATTTGTGGCATACCTGCCAAAAAGGTTGGCCCCCTAGTAATCATAGAGGAAAGAATCAGATGCAATTTAAATAAACTATATCTCATTATATGTGCCAGGAAGCAACAGGATTGTGACAGCAAGACCCTCCATACCTTTAATTTTTTTTTTTTAATTCTTCTCGTGGTGTTCTTTAACAAGTTACCATTTCAGAGGTAGTGCTGAAGAGTACCTTGAGCCTTCTAGGGTCAGTCAAAAGCTTGAAGGCTTTTTTAATGCAAACTTAATACAGTGCTGAAACTGGCCCGATTAGCTGCCAAAGGCACAGTGCCCATTTCTGCACACCAATTAACAAGTTCAGTACAAGAAAACTTCCTGAAAGATTGAGATAAAAAAAGAACACATGGTTCCAGTAAAGTAAGATTAAAAATTTATATGATGTAATAAGACCTGCACTGGGCACAGTAGTGGATGGGCCCAAAAGAATACAGTAAAACAAAGAAAAGTGGCAAGCATTTGCTTCTAGCATTTCCAGTATCCTGTAGAATTTCACACCCCTTGGAATTTTAAAAGCAGGACAAATGTAGCAGTCCCCGCCATGTGAATCACTGAAATTTTAGAAACCCACAGTCATACCAGACATAATCATTACCTTAGCAGTCTTTTTAGTCAAACATTTCTTTTTCAAAGTAGGCCAAACATCCAAACTAGGTTAACATCCTGGAGAGTGAAAGAAGCCAGATCTCTCACTAGGGAAGATGACTTGAAAGCTCAAGCAATCTTGTCACGAAGCAGAACTGAAACCAAGGCAAAAATGTGTAACTATCTCAAAGAAAATTTGTCCCCTAAAAAAGACTCTCTCATCCAGAAAAATCAATAACTAGATATTCAGCTTTCCGTAGGCAAATTGTACTATTGTGTAAATCCAAAATAAAATTTTCCTCTAAATTTCGCCAGAGGTGATACAGAAGTTGATAAAGAACGTGCTCTTGAACCATGACTATGATTGTGACCCATCACCACAGTTCAGACAAATATTCTTGTAAAAAGTTTGGAATCTGCCCCAGTGAGATGTTTCTACTCTGAAAAATGGGTCTGTAAAACTTGTAGGAGAACCTGTCTGATAAAGCCATAGTCTTAAAGGCTAGAGAAACATTAGAGAAATTGGTTTCTCCTTTTAAAAACAGATGAACAATCCTAGGAACTGGAGCAGAAAGTTTAAAGAAGAGAGACCCCCCAACAGGGGAGCAAATTTACTCAAGGAGATAAGAATGAGTCTAACCTGACTGCATTCAGAGCAAGATACTATATCTGTCTTTCCTAAAAAGCCTTCCTTAAATATCAAAGTCTGAAGAACCAGCAGTATCATTGACAAGTGTTGATGAGAAGGTGGAAGCAAGAGGAGTGAAGAGGCAAATCATCAAGATGGTATATGTACCGAGTTAACTGAGGTTCACCTGAGCGTGAGAAAGAAGAGACCTTTGTTATCTTAAGCAGATACAAACACGTGTCCTTGTACAAACTCAGGGGTCAGAACCACCATAATACACCGATCACTGGCTACACACACCTGTACAAGGGGTATTCCTGATTGTACACAAGACTTAAGTACTAATAACAGCAACAAAGACTCTTAAGGAGTACGTTTTTTCATGGACTTCTTCAATATAACTCAATTTTCTCTCTGGCACCTTGATGCTAGGTGATGTACACATTTGAAATGTGACAGTCACACTAATCTATCTAACAAAGGCAAGGAAAGGAAGAGTGGATAGCTGCAAAGCTCATAGTGATGTGTGTGTAGTTAAGAAACATGGACATGTAATGGGTAAAGCAGATCTCTTACTATCTCCTCTGGGGGGAAACCCCCCAAGAAAAAAAGAAAATAAAAATAATCTACACACTTTTCAAGTAGTCGTCTAATGCAAATTGTTGCATTCAAGTACTGCAAAAAAAGTCAACATCCATGCCACACTCATAATGTCAATTATGTTTACACAGATATCCAAGACTGACAATGTCTAAAAATAGCTGTGTATCAGAACCGCATCACTAATACAGTCTTGATCTCACCAGAGGTGTAGATAGCCTGCAAGAGTGTAAAAAACATGTAGGCTAAGGTGTTTAAATCCATTACAGGAGCTTCAGTCCTGTTTGGGAGTCAGGCATCCACATTTTCTAAACAACTTTGAAAGTTACAGCCTAAATTTATTCTTCCTTTTATTTAAGGACGAAGGATGCTGTAAGCTGTTCTCTAAAACAGAGCTGGTGCACTATGTTAACAGGTGGATTCTCCCCATCTTCCTTTCTCAAGATTTAAGTCTTTACTCCAGGAGTTACTCCGAGTGGCATTTGGACCAGATTCTTCCTCCCTTAAATGGGTCCGAAAAGCCAAAATACTGATGTCTTCTTACTCAAACTGCTGTTGAAACTATACTGAATGTGAAGGTGTCGACATATAATCCTTTTGCAAAGACAACAGCCTTTACTTGAACCAAATTAAGTCACTATAAACTGCAAGTTCAAGCCACTTGTTCTTAGGACATTTCCCCCCCCCAGATTATATTCTACTTTACACTGTGCTTTCCCCAAAAATCATTCCCTCTGCTGGAATTTGATGAGATTTCTAGAGATTTATAAAGAAACCTCAGAGAAATGAGTTGGCACTGAATGAAACTGAAGTGAACAGAATACTGGGCCACCGTGAAGGAGAAAAAACCTCATGAGCTGGCAATCCTTCCTGACATAACTATACAATGATGTTGAACTTGCAGCACTAAACACATTTGTGAATTGTTTGAACATCATGCTAGACAAAGGTGCAAGATAAAAGGGCTTCACAATTTGCATCAGTATAGTTATTTCAGTCAAGATATATGAATAGTCCCAATTGCCTAGAGAAACACCTAAGAAAGGTTAATCACCTACTTGTTTCTGCATGAGATCAGCAAAGGACTAATGCTTAAAAAAAAACCTAAACAGATCCAAGATGGGCAGTCCCAAAAATGATGATGTTGAAGCAAGCATTGCTTTCCACTCTACTGAAAACAAATATCTAAACTATCCAGATAACAGTCTAATGGGAGTCAATGCCCAGTTGTCTCCTAGGAATAATTTAGATCACCTCCTTTTTGGCAGAGGAATCTGTCTTTTCACATGTTTTCTGTAGTGTCTATAAGAAAAATAAGGATACCCATAGGGGCTGCCTGCTACTATCTCCTAAAGATTTGTCTGGAGTGTTATTATAATATATAGAAGACAAGGTAGATATCACCTCTACCATGAGTACTGATAGCATATCTTTTATTAGACCAACTAGATTTTTGCCAAAAATGTCTTTAATTGCAAGTGTGCACCTTTATAGACTCACTAAGATATATAGAGAACACAAGCTTTCATGAACCCAAGTTCACTTCATCAGATGCTGTGACAGGACATGCAGAAACTGCAGTAGGAGAGAAAAATTAGTATGTAACAAAAGACAAAGTTGGAGAGAGGGAGAGAAGGCAGGAGGGAATATATTTCACAGCAGAATAAGAACTGAATAGCTTAGTCAGGATGATTCGTTCTGGACAATAAACTTAGCTCGAAAGAAACCCATAAAATACACACCTTAAAATAAAGCCCAAAGTTTGACACATTGGCACTGCACACTGAGCTGCATATAAGCCAGCCGGGGTAATACTGTGGGACACTGGTAATAGAAAATATTTAACTTCTGCCAGCATGAACTGTGTTTCTGCTAACAGCTGCAAGTGGTAGGGCAATGTTAGAGACTAGTAATAAAAGGGTTTGTCACTCAAGTTCTGCAATTACTCCTCAATTCATTTCCAGCTCAGCCAACGCCCTCACATATTAAGTCTCTCTCTCTCTCTCTGCTACATATACACACAGCTGCCCCCCACCAAAAAAAACAACCTTAAAATATGAAGCTAACACCACACAGAGGTCTTGCCTTGTTTCTACAAGAACATGCTAGAAGTGGTTAGTGTCCTCTTTGTCACATCTGGAGCTACAATAATGCTTTCGCTAAGGAAGCATTCATAGCAGGACTACAAACATAATGAGAGAGAACACAGATAACAGGGGGATCACTATCTGAAGAGCATTTGCTGTAGAAAGAATAGATAATAAACACAGTGGGGTAGCATCAGTAAAACCAAACATTCTTAAGCATTAAGCTGGGGTTAATTATCACACTAAGCCTGTTTTCCAGCGTCTTCTGGTAATTACTCAGAGAAATAAAACAATATTGCAAACTTTGATTTCCTAATTATGTCACTTAGTTATTACAGTTTTTAACACGAGATAAATGCTATTTCTACTGAATAATTACATCAAGCAGAGGGTGCTTTAAAGCCAAAGCAGCAATTATAACTCTGAACTACTAGCATGGAAGATGCTCTGTCCAGAGGGGCTTTCAAGATAACCGCTAGTACAGGTTCACCACAAGCTAGTTGGCCCACCTCCCCTTGCTTTCCACATCTTCGTATAACCAGGGTCACTGTGTAAATTCAGGGGACTAAAGAAATGTAAAAGACTGAATTGTTTATGGTACTCTCTCATGTAACTGATTACGGGAGGACATACACAGTTTTGTTGGCCGTGACAGAGACTGATCGTTTCCACATATATTATGCTTCAGCCTGCTCAGGTCCTGATAAACACAAAGTCTTCAATATAACAGCTGTGACTAGATAATTAGGAACCTGCAGCAAAGAAAACTGCTACAAAATAGGCAAGCAATATAACAGCAATTAAGATGCAATATTCAGAAATTTCAGTTCTGCAAAGCAATATTACTTGACAAGGAAGCAATATAACTATTATGGCACAGCTCTCCAGATCTACAATTTGTGTGAGCTAATAGCCTCCAGAAAAACAAAACCCTGTTTTTACCTAGCTCTCTTCTTCCCTTGCTTGTTTCACCCACATGTTGCTTTTAATTTTTGCAATTTTAAGTCTTTGGCTACAGGAACTTTTGTTTACTCTATGTTGCTGTATAATTTCTAACACAGAGCCCAGATTCAGTTAAGCTTATTGGAGTTAATGTAATACAAATAGTAATGAATAACAGTGTAATCTAGTGTATTAGTGAAGTTACAGTATTCTTATAACACTGTCCCTTGTTTCAACATTTATTGCTACTACTGCAGTGAAAGCAACTGGATGCAGAAAAAAGACCAGAAAAGATGGATGGCAAAATAAAGAGGAAGAGAGAAAGCAAACGTAGGGAAGATTAAAAAGCTGCTTCTCCTGAAACAAGCAACTTAACTCCTTAAACCCAGTCTTAAATTCAGAACACCCCATTTACAGCAAACTTTGTGATTCAATGAGACTTCATGGACTTGATCTGTAGTTTGTGTAACTTTATGAAACTCAATTACAGGCAATACGGTGATGCCAATTTAGACAAGTGAAGGCTCTAAAATGACTTTACCCAGAGGCATAACTACTAAGATCTGCACCCTGGGCTGTAGCAGAGTCAGGCCAGGCTGGCAGTGGCTAGCATTCTTGCTTCCACTCTAAGGCGAGAGACAGATATTCAAAAAGCCTGAGCCTAAATTGATTCAATCTTTGCAGGTGAGTTGAACCTATTTGCAAGTGGATAGATGTACCCTTTTCATTCTGGAAATGCAGGCATGTGCCTGCAGTGGCTCAGGCCAGAAGCCCAGGGACGCTAGAGCAGCCCTTCCCTTCCCTTCCCTTCCCTTCCACAGAGAAATTGAGCTGAGGGGGCATGGCCAGGTCCCGGCAGGCCTGAGTAAGACTGAGGAGGGGTTTAAAAGCCCAACCTTGACCTGCAGGGTTTGTCAGCAGCTCCCGGACAGCCAGGACCAATCCCAACACAGAGGGCTACCCGGCCCCAGAGGAGAACTCTTCTCCCTCCTCCCTCTCCTCCACTGCCATGGGGTGGGGAGGGCTCTGTTTGGTGCTGGGAGGGCTCTATGTGAGGCTGCCTAGTCCCAAAGTGGGTCTCTTCCCCCCACTCCTAGTTTCAGCCATTTTGAAACCGAATGTTCTGTTACAGGTTTAAATCAGTTTCTGATCACTAAACCAGTTTGTGTGTAATGTCTGTCCTCAGCCTAAATGGATGCCCAGGGCTGGAGCCCTCATTGCCCACCCCTTGTTCACTATCATATCAGCACTTGGGTGGCAGCATCAGTTAAAACTTAATACAGATATAAGCAACCATTTAATCTCTCCAAAGACTTATCTATTTTAATAAAAGGGCATGTGTGTGTGCGTGCATGCGTGTTAGCACCATAGCTCCAAGACCATGATACCTTGAGACCTGAAACTTTGCACGCATACTAAGGGGACCCTGGGGTGTGCACCTGGGTGCTATTATTTTTTATTCGGCTCAAAAACATTTTCATTGATTTTTTGATCTATACTGCATAACTCCCTGTGACAGGTCAGCTGCAGGAAGCAGAATAAATTTGTATGTGCTAAACATTCTTTAGCAAAGGTCAAAGCTCCTGGCCAAAGTCAACCGGTACATCTGGAGAAGGCTCCGCCTTTAGGAGTATTCCCCTAAAGGCTGTGGTTGACACTGGTTAACAGGACCTGGGAGCACTTGCAGGCAGAGTGAAGGCTTAAGGAAGGTCCAGGGAGAAAACTGTACTGGGTTTTCTCAGGGACTGATTAGGGGATTGTGAGAGGCATTCCCTGTAAGGCAATCTACAAGAAGCAAAACTTGCCAAAAAATCAACTTGCAAAAGCTGCAGCCAGAGCACCTGAGACTCCAGAGCAGCAAGTTCAAAGACGACAAACAAACAGAGCAGCAATGGCTGCATCCAGAGCAACTGAAACTCCTGCATAGCAAGTTGCAAACAGAGCAGCAATGGCTGCAGCCAGGAACTGGCCCTGGAGGGAAAAAGAAAACTCTGCATTCTTCTACAATCCAGCCTTGGATTACAGTTCTTATCCATTAGTTGCAATTGGCTCAATGGCGACTTCTTACAGCCACTGCCTTGCAATGAAATGAAAAGGAGAAGCTCCAGGGATATGCTGCAACAGTGGCAAGGTTCAACTTCCGCAAATGAATGATCCTCCTGAGCCCCTTCATACATTGTTGACAGGCGACACTCCAGATGCACATCATTTCCAAAAGCAACATCAGAAGATACAACTCATGCTGCCAAATGACATCTTTTGGCACCACAAAAGACATCAGAGAATCTGGCTACATGCACACATTTAAAGCGCAGGGCCAGGTTTATCATCTGACTGAGGAAGAACAATTCACTCAGCCTTCAAGTTGCCCTTAAATCTGGCAAGTGCAGAGGCACCAACTTGCAACATTGCCAAACGTACTGGCAAAGCAAAAGGTCTTGCAGGAGTGCCAGCTCATTGTCTGGAATGAGTGCACAGTGTCTCACAAAGCTGCCTTAGAGGCTCTTGATCTCACCTTCCAAGATCTTCAACATAATGACAAAACAATGGAAGGAGTGACTCTGGTGTCGGCTGGGGATTTTTGATGGACTGCCAGTCATTCCACATGGAACCAAAGCTGATAAACTGCAGACCTGCCTCAAAGCTTCATACATTTGGAAAAACATTCAGCAACTCAGCCTCATGACCAACATGCGAGGGCATCTAACAGCTGATGTCTCTGCTGGAGAGTTTACTGCAAGCCTGCTCAAACTGGGAAATGGGGCAGCTTTGGTATCAAGATGGAACTCTCTCAATGAACAATATTGGGAAAATAGTTGCAACACTTCAAGAACTGGAAGAGGCAGTTTTTCCAAATGTTGCACATCACTTTCATGACCATGAGTGGCCATGCTGAAAAGCCATCCTGGCGCCAAAAAATGATGTGGTCAATACCATAAACAAAGGCCTTCTTTCTCAATTGCCTGGCACTGTGCAAAAATACAAGTCAGTGGACACTGTCCCAGACACCAATGAGGCAGTCAACTACTCTACAGAATTTGCCAACTCTCTCGAACCACCAGGTGTGCCTTCACACAATCTGGAGCTCGAGATTGGTGCACCCATCATTCTTCTCAGGAATCTGAACCCACCAGCACTCTGCAATGGAACGCGACTGGCTGTCAAGGAGCTCATGCCACATGTCATTGAAACCACCATCATGACTTGCCATGCAGCGGGACAGGATGTCTTCATTCAATGAATTCCAAACATTCCCCCTGACCTGCCATTTCAGTTTAAATGGCTCCAGTTCCTGATCTGCCTCAGTTTTGCCATGAGCATCAACAAGGCACAGGGACAATCATTTGAAGTTGTTGGCCTCAACCTGCGAAGCCCATGCTTTTTTCATGGCCAACGCTATGTTGATTGTTCCAGAGTTGGCAGTGGCAAAACCCTTTTCATCTTGGCACCAGATGGCAAAACATGCAACATTGTCTATCCTGAAACTCTACACAGATAGAAGTGTCAAACACCATCATACACTGGAATAGAAAAATGTGATGCGAAATCCTCCGTGCTATGCTAAAGTCTTATAAAGTAAATAAATAATTCTACCTCACAATTCAGTTGTTTAATACATTTAAATGGGTTTTTTGATATGCTCAAAAGCTCACACTGGGTTTGGTATGACCAAAAGCTCAGCTTAGATCCACACAGCTTAATAGAGGGAAATAAGATAGAATAAAAATATTTTTTTTATAAAACATTAAAATTTGATTACTGCAACCCATGTGAAGCCAGGTACTTTGGCTAGTTCAAAATATATTATGGAAGATACTACATTAAACATCAGTCTTACTTTCTCTCTATCACTTTCCTTTCCCCTTGTCCATATTTTGTTTTAAATATTGGTATATAATTCCAGTAGAATGCCAGAAAGGTTGGGTCAAAGACTATCACTCAGAATATTATTAGTCATCCAGTCTATTACAAAGATTTGTTTCATTAATAGAAAACCTAGCACTGATCCATCAATAATGTCATGAACACTAAAATTCCTAAGTACCTTTATAACCACATATGGGACAGCCCATTAGCTGATTGACAAGGGCTCCTAAAACAGATATGCAGATGAAGGCACAGCAGGCATCTCTTCTCAAAAAACAAGTAAAGAGTCCGTAGCCCTGAGTACTGCTCATTCCAATGAGATCCTAGATTCAGATGCGCGTCAGGTACAATGATTCTCAAGTTGGATGCTGCAGCACCTTGGAGTGCCTTGAAATCCTTTCAAGGGTGCCGTGGGATCCCACACAATGCAAGCACTGTTTGGCAAGAAAACACAATTCATAAGATAAACCCAGAGATTTCAAAGAGCAATACATAGCATCAGAACCATTCAGACACATTGTGGTCTGAACTCTTTGCAACAGAAGAATTGCTCTATTGTATTTCTATAGTAAAAAAATTGTTTGAAAACTAAGATCTGGCAAGATGCCTCCAGTCTATAAAACTGTAAGAACTACTTTTCTAGCACAATATAGGGGGCCTATCTTTCATTAGAGGGGAGTGGCGAGAGTAATTAAGGTATTTTGCTGCAGCTTTAGAAGCAATAGCTTAAGTCATGCTCTGGACACATGTCAGAGATGGTCTCAAGATGACCCTTCTCTAAAACATAACTGGTTCTTTGGGGAGTCAAGAGTAGCTAGATGTGTGCCATTGGCAACAGAAGCTGGTATGCCTTAATCATACCATCCCAATGGACCTTTAGGGCAACAGGGGCCCTGATTTAATTAAAGAACTGTCCTGAATTTAAGTTCTTGGCTGTCAATGCAATTTCAAATATAGTTTCTTCTCTATTTTTTTCTCCTGACAGCAATGAACCACAAAAAAGAGAATGTCCTGCTTTCAAGAGGACAGGCCACTACTCATGGGCCAATGCTGTAGATTTCAGAAGGGAAACTGCTCCCAGAACTGCCATTATCCAAACCATCAGTCTGTTACAGAAGCATTAAAGATGAGGAAAGGATGGAAATAGGGGAGCTCTAAGCCTTAAGTAAGTGTGCTGGTACTATATGGCCCTATTTAGGCAATGGAACCAAGAGAAGAAAATACAGAGATATTACTTCCTAGGTAGGAGGAGGAAGAAAACTTTCTGTGGCACACAGAAAAAAAATAAAAGAAAAATAACAAAAAAAGAGAAATACCAAAACAGACATCTCATTAACCCTTGTAATACTGATTATTATAATATTAGCTAATATACAACACAGTAAAATACACATTGCATTACTTGTGAGGTATGTTTCCTTGTTAGGTTTCTGCCCCTTTCTCTGGGCATCAAAACCTGCCTACTACAGGTGACGTTCCTGGGCTCACACACCTAGGTGAGATGCAAATTTGCATAGACTTGGTATCGTTTTTTTGTTTCTACATCAGCTTGACCAAAACTGCTTCCATTTCCAGAAAGGTTTCCATAAGAAAAGAAATTCAGATTTCATTGTCTTACAAGGTCCATGAAAACTTTCTATGAGGCCATTTTATAAAGCTCCATACATATATGCCTAGTATAACCACCACCTTCATTATCTAAAATCATGCTGACAAGCATTATATCAGTGTATAACCCTATCAGCCATAACTCCTACTGACTGCAAAGCACATTTTGCTTGACTCAGGAGTTGGCCCGAAGTCTAGAACATGAAAGGCATGAGTATGTGTGTGGGGGAGATGGTCTGAATCCAATCCAAAGTCCTGGTTCAAGCATTTCACTTCTAGTCGTGGCAATTCTTTTATGTTTTTAATCAAAACTTGTTCAGAGTCTTGGATTTCTTAGATGTATAAGGAACTTGTAAAGGTACCAATCCCTAGGGGAGGGGCATCCAAGTGTATTATTACCTTCTCTGTCCTAATACATCTAACACATAGCAGGAGGGCAGGATAGACTTCTGCCATTCTCTGAAGCACTAGGTTTGAAGTAAAAGTAAGCTACACAATATGTTCTCCCTTTTTATATCTTGTCCTATCCTGACTGCAAGGATGGCTCAGTGGCCCAATGTGTAGTTGGCACCCTGTGCTCCTGGCAGAATACTGACCTGTTTTTCAAGTCTCCTTCATACACCTTGTAAATGGTGAGAAATTTCTCACATACAGCCTATGATCACTTAAATGGCTCTGCTGAGGAAACCAAGCACCATTTGTTTTTAAGGTAGCTTCTTTGCAAAAAGGCAGACATTTACTGTAGCATTTGAGCCGACTGATTAAAGCGCACAGATAAGAGAAACTGGAGCGATTCCCCCCCCCCCACTCGCACAAATGTGTCTCACAATTATTAGGAGATTATCACAAAGGGCTGCAACTCATTTTGTTGTTTAATTTCACATCACAAACTCGATAAATATACCGCGCAGCATGTCCACCTCCAGATTACATGCATCATGTAAAACCAATCAAGTACATCTATAAAGGGCAGGTAGAATTTACACATCCATTGCAATCAAGTAGCATAAGTGGTATTAAAACATGAAAAAGAAAAATAACTTGCAGCAACCTTAGTTGTGTACTCCTTAAGCACAGCAGAACCCCTTCATCCCCTCCCCCTTCACTATTTAAAATAGAGAAGCACTGTGATTATAAATGAGTCATATATTTAATGATTCTCTGCACCCTCCCCTGTCAGAAGAAAATATAGCAATTGTGCTAGATACACAAGAACAGCCCTTTCCCTTAAAAAAGTGTTTAAAACTGAACAGCATACACAACAATAAAAAGATTCCTATTATTTTGTCTGTCTCCCTCATGGAATGTTTTCACTCCTTACCCTAATAAGCACCAGAAAAATCTCTAAAAGCTGTGTGTAGCAATATCATTTGGCTAGAATATAGCAATTACCTAACAATGTGACTGCCAATGTAGAGGGGGGAAAGCCCTTATGAAAACCTGTTATTTCCTGTAGGACTTAGACATTTCTGTCTTAATTCATGCTTTCTTCCTTAAAATTTGTAGTTATTTTTTGTCTCAATGTCTGCTAGGTCTTTCCTTTCTGCAAACCCCAGAATCCAGCATACAGTCTACATCTACTGAAGATGGCTGACAGTTGCGGCCTTGCGATGCTGATAGTGGCAATTACAGTATTAGCCACAGGGGCTGCATCTACTTGTGTTCCTACCGCGCCTTTGTTACTGCGCTGTTATTTTGTATTTGCTTTTGGAAGAACTAAATGATGGCACAGTAATAGCCCCAACTGTGCTGGGCACACCATAAACAGTTATTTTTAGCTGCTACATCGCTATATCGAAGTGCTGTAATGAGGGAGTGTGTTGCTATGGCAACCTAGCAGCTGCATCATGGTTCGCGACTGATGATGCTACGTCACCATAATGTGCTGCTGTGGCAATGTAGTGTCACTTGTAGACATGGCCAGGGTGTAAGATTTCATTTAGCTCCTGGTGCACACCAGCACCAGAAACTGGAACTCCATGCTGCTGTGTTTGTCATGACTGCAACCACACTGCTTCAAACCGTCATGACCTCAGACCAGGTGATCGATCTCATGAACCAACTGGGGAGCAGAAGAGTGGACCACCCAGGATACAACAAAGGGTGCAGGAAGTGGCCTGGGTCTCAGTGGGTTTTAGGGGAAATCAAGAGACTGCTCAGAAAGTTTGTTTGGTTCAGCATCTTAGCTTCCCAGTTCAGATGAGGTTAGGAGAAGGCAGTGCATGAATTGAAGTCAGTTCCGAGAAATCCAAGGTCTGATTGTCTCTTATATTTCCAGGAACTTCTATTTGTTTGCAACAAGAACATCTTTCAGCTTACTATTTCTGTGTTCAGCCCATCCAGAATTGCAGGCTATATATATATATAAAAAAAAATTAATCACATTTTATATACCTCAAAGTCTATGTCAGGCTTGATCTTAGAATAAAGGCTTAGTTTTATCCAAACTGATTTGTGCATTAGATGTACTACATGTATTTTAAAGAGCAGGAGATTGTTTATGGGGTTACTAAATGATGGAAAGCTCTAATATTTTTGTTAAAAATATTTAATAGCAAGATGCACCATTACACTTAGAGACAGAGGACTACAAGTGTTCCTACCCGAAGACTAAACTGACAGTTTTCCAGAACAGTGAATGCCACAACCTGTCTGCACAAAATAGGCCTTTTGTCACATTCAGCATAGAAACACACTGAGAAAACACCACATGTCCCAAGAACCAATGCCTTCATTTAAATAACCTTGACTTTTGTTCCAAAATGGAGGCCAAGATAACAGGACTTCTAGTCTGTAGAGGTCGCATATCCAAATAAAAAAAAAAAATAAGGCACCAGGCTCAAAAGGTATATTGCAGAAAACTATGACATATTTGGTCCATGGACTGTGATCTGGCCTCTTAGATGCTTCTTTGGATTTGGTGCTGGTCACTGCTTTTGAGTATTTATTTTTCTTCTAATTGAAGGCAAGTTTAGTGGAAAAAAAACAAACAAACAAAAAAACCCTGCAAATCAACTGCAGGAAAGAAACCAGTTGCTGCTAATCCACCTTCTTCAATACAGCACAGTTCCCTCTGGGGAAGAGTGTGCGAGCAAGTGAGCTGCTTGATTTTAAGCTCATATTAAAGAGATATTGAAAGGTTGTGCATTTATTTTCAATAAAACCTGATTTTACTTTAGGTCACGTGTGCCAAAATTCTTTCCCCCCCCCCCCGTTGTGTGTGTAGCTTTTTCGTCAGATAAGATGCTGAAACATTAGCAGGTAGAAAATATTATGAGATGACTCATCATTATAATCACAGCTTGATTACACTTTAACTGTCCTCAGTAAAGTCTTACCAATACAGAATAAGAGCCTGCTGCTGCCGCCTCAATTTTCCCTTTCCAAGGTTTGCCAGAACAGCACCCAGCCACTTGCGTGCCACACAGTGGTCTAGTATATTAAAATCCTGTTGTTCAAATTTCAACCCAAATCAAAATACATCCCCCCCACCCCCATTTCCAATATTTTCCAACATTTCCCCCCCCCCTTTCCAATATCTGCACTACATTCACTGAATAATACAAGTCATTTTAAAATAACAAATACCTGTGACTGGCCTTGCCTATATGTCCAAGTGCTTCTGTTTTACTTTATTGCCGTCTTCTGGGCCCCACTACACATACTCGGGTAACTTTAGTTCCCACTCCTATCTTTTGAGTGTGGGGGTTGCTTTGTTTTGTCTTTTGCTTTTTTTTTTTTTTAAACTGCAATTTGAATCTTCAGGATTATAAACTTGCTAGTCTCTCTATCACTTTGTTTTTAGATGTGGTAACCTGGAATATCAGTGCCTACTTTTTCCTTGGTGTTTGAATTAAGTTTGAGTCTCAGTCAGGATTTCCCTTAAGAGAAGTACCCAAATGTTACAGATTCTCCAAAGAAGCATTTGCTTGGGACCCACCCCCACAGCTTTGCACAGCCTCTGGATACCCTAAAGCCAGCCCAGGCATGGCTTCTAGAGCAAGCCCCTGGCTCCTTGGATTTTGAGGCCTGATCTTTTGATCCCTGCCCCTCCTGGTTATCTGTGGCCCTTTCAAACTTCAGGCATTTTGTCTGGGGGTAGGGAGCAAGAATCAAACTGCAGTTTGGAGCAGCTGAGTATCTGCAGCTGCTCTCCTCTAGCCCTAGCCCTCCCCTCCCCCTTCCCATCTTTGGTCCAATCTTCAGAATGAGAGACAGCTTGGTCTGGCATTTTCCCAGCCTGTGCTGGGGTGAGGGGAGCAGCTTGGAGGGCTCTCCAATCCATGCACCTCACCATATGTGACTGGTCGAGGCAGGGCACATGCTTCCCCCCCGCCCCCGAGATTGGCCGTCGCTGCTGCCGGATTCTGCAGGCAGTCACCGCTCACCACCCCACCACTGCCAGCTTCTGCAGGTAGTCACCGCTTGCCACCCTGCTGCCGCCACAGCTGCCCACAAACTGTGCCCCCCTCCCCCAGTCTCAGGAGGCACCGTCACCCATGCACCCCACTGTCCAGTGCAGGCTGGGCAATCCCCAGCCAGAACTCCCTCCCCTCCCTTTTCACCCTCCCATTCTGAAGACAGCCCTAGGGGCATGGATGGGCTGGTTCAGCCCAGCCCTGATCCCAGAATGCGCTGACAGACATTAATGAAGGTGCTCCACTTTGAAGCACCTTCATCTGAACTCTCATGTAATTAGGGTTGAGACTCTTGTGTGATTGGGCATTTTTTTAAAGTGCTCTGCAGTCGTGCACTTCTGTCAGAGCACGGCTGTAGAGTGCTTCAGGGGCCATATCACATGACAAACCATCATTTCTACCAGTGTTCATAAAGACTGGCTATTATACCCAAGTACAACAATTGGGATCTGAAGGCAAATCCTTAACAGGCCAAGTCTGCCACATGAATAAGAGTTTCATTAAATGCCATCTTACAGCAAAATTCATCCTCAGACTTGACTTCACTAACTTTTGCTACCGCCTAGTGAATTTCACAAAAATGCCACAAATGCAGGGTTGAGTCCTGCCATCAGCTCTCAGGCAAAAAAACTCTTATTCGTATCAATGTGGAGTGCTGGCGGAGTCCAAACCTTCAGGATTGGACCCGAGTCCAGAAACCCAGTTGAACTAACTCTGATAGTTGTCTTGGCAATGAGCTCTTGACAAATCATGCTCTTTTAAAAAAAATTCAAGGTCATTATGAAGATATAAAAAATGTGATAACACTGAAAAAAGTAATCTAATAAATTTAGCAGCACTGGGGAGAAATGCAATCAGTTCACCAAAATCTTGTGTTTGGGTTTCCTCTTTTATGCATTTTTCCATTTAAAAAGTGTAAAATATTTTCAGCTTTTGGTAGCATAGATGGAGCAGATGGATGGGCAGACGGTGGGTATAAAATAGTGCTCCAGGAGAGGCAAAGGAAGCAGCTTGCTCCCATCCATTGCTGCTTGTTTGTTAGAAGAAAGATTCTATTTGGAGGTGTGGACTGTAATCAGGTGGTACGTCAAAAAAAAAAATATAGGCCCTAAGCCTGTGCACAGTACCTTTGGTTACAAACACCCACTGAGTTCAATAGGGGCTGAGTCAGGTTCAGTGAAAGAGGCAATATAGAGCACAGTATGAGGTGGAATGCACATAATGAATAACTGTTTTGCATTACTGGTATGTGCCACATGTCATACCACAGACTTAAGAGAAAATGGATTTTATACAATGCCTTCATGTCTGCTATCATATAAATATTTTCAGAGCGTGATCCCCAATATTTGGACTGAAGACATTAAATGAACACTTTCAGAGAACAGGAATTGATACCAGGCACACAGGATGAACCCTTTAATGCTGTGGGGGGGAGGTTAATACTAACAAGGTAGAGCTGTTTAATGAAAGGAGTTGCACTGCTTGCCATTTGATCTTCTTGTGCCCAGAAACCTCTCAGGACTGCCTCCTACTCCTTACTTTCCTTTCCTTCCAGAGGTCTCTTTTTCACTAATGGCATAAGCACACAGTCCATGTTGCTTCCTTCTACCACCTGGCATGTAGCTGCTGGAACCACTGACCAGCTGGCATTATACTGCTACACCTTTCTCTCCCTCTAGTTTCTCTGTTCACTCAGTTCCCATGTGCATCTGCTGCATCCTCTTTAGTTGCCACATTTCTCCTGTATTAGCTCACTCTTCCTGTACTCCACCATCTTTTGGCTTCCCACTCTTTTCTTGACTCAGGTTCCTGTTCCACTCCCTGTTTGTTTGTTTTTTTCCTGTTTCCCTCACTGTTCAGGATCCACTCCTCATTGGGCATGTCTACATGCTTATTAATGTGCAGTGCCTACTGAGCATACATTTAGTACTTGCAAAAGGATGTACTAAATAAATGTGAAGTAGACTGCCCTACTGTGCATTAATGTGATTGCACACTTTTTTTTGTGATGGTTAATGCACAGTAGACTAATACTACTGCACATTAGCCTAGTAGCACAGTTTTCACCATGACTCTGTAATGCAAAGTCAGATCAGTCTACTGCATATTAAGCATCTCGTGTAGATGTGCCCATTGTGCGTCTCAGGCCAAAGACCACTATAGTAAAAATTTCTAGTACTGCTTCCAAGCTTATACTGATCTTTCAGCCATTTATTTCTAAATTATACCCATTCCCAGGGTCCATATCTAAGCTTCAAGGAAAGGGCTAAGAAGTTACTCTGCACAGCTTTTATTTATAGATGCATCAATCCTTTAAAAGGCTTCAGCCAGAGTGAGTACTAATAATACAAGCAGCACAATTCACAGAGATGGCGTTAGTGCACCAAGATGGAATTTTGGTCAGACTTGTATACTTCATACATGGCTCTGGAGATGGTTGGTGGTGCTATAGTGATAGTAGAGACCCATAAACCTCCAAAGTAGAAATCAAGACTTAGAAAAATCTCCTAGCTAATTCTGCGGTGAGTGCAGGTTTCCTTCTAGCCAGTCCCTCTCTACACATTTCTGATTTTGAACTATGAGTAGGGATCTACTCAATTTGTGATTTTCATGGAAACCATGGGAGAAAAAAAAAAAGGAGGTTTTGACAATCACTGAAACTCCTGTGCTTCTACAAAAACTCACAGATAATGCCAGGAGGTGGTGGGGGGAGAAGAACTTACTAAAAATAAAAATGTGGACTTCCCAGTAGGAGCCAGAGGCTGCAGTGGCCCACCCTTGCAGCCTGCTGGAGTAGGGGATAACCACCAGCATATAGGGGAACAGCTAAGATGGTGGCTGCCCCCTCCTCCCTTTGCGGCTGATTGGTTGAGAGGGCGGCCTTCCATGGCCCCGCCCCTCTGCCAATCAGTGGCAAGGGGAGGGGCCGCATGAAAGTTACCCCCACCAACGAATCATGACCTCTCAGCTGTGTGTGTGGTGGGGGGGGGTGGGGCAGCTTGCTGCAAAAAGACTGAAAATGGCACTGAGTGCTGCGAAATGTCTGCAATTTTTACTTCACCTCCGAGGGCTTTAGGTAAATCCCTGAGTCTCTTTTCATAACTGCACAATTAGGATCTTTGTCTGCAAAAAAAACACATGATAAGGAGCATTACCATGTCATGTTCATTGGATCAGAGCTGTCAAGCATGCCCCATTGCTATTGCCACTTCTTGTGCTACGAAGGCACAAGTATAAGTCTAAATCCTGGCATCTATTTATTCAGTGACACCCTGTCTTTGTTTTCCTCTAGCATATCATGAGAGTAGCCTCCTTCAATAAATAACACGAACATTAAATCTTTAACTATATTGCATTCTTCCCCGAATGACATTATGCAGTTTTTTCAGCTCTTGACATTTTTATTCTCATCTCGTTAATATATATTTCAATAACATAACTTTTTGTGCGTTTCCCCCACCGTTTTTAAAAAATTGAATCTGTTAGTAAGTTTCCTTGAACTGAAAGTTGCCATTATGTGACGGATATGAAATTAACAGGTGATGTCACTCCAGCTGAGTACATCACAAAAAACCTTGCATCTTGTAGCTGGCACGAAATGTTATTATTGTAGGCAGTATCAAAAGAGAAGTTCTAAGATACAATATGTTCTTGTTCTTCATCTCGTGTTCTTTCAAAACACTGCTGAAGCATATTGACACAGCACTATGAGGAAAGCATGAACTCAACATCTTAAGAATTTACTTATCGATCAGGCTAATTATACTTCTAACCTAGTATCTTGCCTCCAAAGGCAGAGAAGGGCCAGTATTTAGTAGAATCTTATGGAACAGCATGGAAAAGGAGCAGATTCTTCCTAACCACAGGTGATAGGCTTGTGTCCTGAAGCACGAAGGTTTCTGTTCTTTCATACCCTCCCCTGTAAAGTCTGGCAGATGGGGGAACATAAGGGAGTGATGGAGCAGCTTTCTTCTAGGTACAGCTCCATGATAAAACAGCCGTTGTGCCGTACAACAAACGTGCTGCATTTTATTTTCTACCTGAAGCAACCTTTCTCTATGTGTAGTTCAAAGCAGCTCTGCCAAGAGAAAAATATTCATGGATTTAGGACAAGTTCTTGCCCTATACAGCATTAACAGGAACAGCTAGATTCAGAAAGCATCATTATCCCAGATTCAAGGAAGAAGTGAGCTGGTCACGAAACTGTCAGGCAAGTGTTAGGAACACACTAGAGACCTTGGCATAAGTGCTTCCATCTTGCATACTTCCTGCATTATATAAAAGATAGGAACTGCATGTTGTTGCTGTAAATAGGTAACTCAAAAGAAATTCTCAGTTAACCTTGTCTAAAAAGACAAGCAGGCAAGGCCAGATTCCGTGTTTGTCTGGCTGTCTGCCCTGTCCCCTTCCCCACCCCCTTTTTAAACAATAAAACAGTGAATGCTTCACCTATCCAGTAACTTCTGAAGGTCATCTTAGTTAAACAGTTGGTAAATCAAGGTGACACTTTTGCTTAGCTAGAGAGGGTAGCAGGGTGGAAGAGGGTCTTCATGATCAACCTCTTTTGGTAACATATTTCTCTGACTGTCTGGATATACAGCCATTAATGATTGTGAACCTAAGTAGGACTGAGGAAAAAGGAGGACCTGGGAGGTGGGGAGAAGGAAACAAAGTACCTAAGAAACTGAACAACCAGAAATAACTCTATCCTGGGGTCCAGCCTACACCCATCCTCCTAGGCGTATGTTTCTGCCTTCCCATTGACTGTTCTGAAAGTAAACTTAAGTTTACTTTCCAATAAAGTGATTCGCTTGAGAAGAGACAGGTGAGCTCTCCAATTCCTGGGCTTCACTGAACAAAAAAATCCCGTGTCTTATTTTGGAAAGAAATGGCTTCCTTTCAAGAGGAGGCTTGGCACAGCATAGTCAAGAGAAGCAAGCCAATGTGACACTGTACACAACTGGATGCACACAGGCTGTGATGACTAGAGGGAAGAGAACAAGGAGGAACTCTACAAAGCTAACAGTTTCAAAGTGTCAGTAGATCCTCCATGGACAAACTGTAGAATAAGAAATAGAACATCCTACAAAAGGTAATGGATGATACAGTTTCTTCCTGAAGCAAAAAACCTAATTCTAAGGGTATGTCAGTAACTGCAGATGGTACTATAGTATAGAGATATCCAAGCTAGCTTTAAGCCACCTAGCACAGTGCCAGAATTAATCTAATTGCACTAGCATATAACTATGTATGGTCTAGTTTACCCTGCCAAGATAAGTAATTTTCTGGAGTAGCAGGGTAAATTAGCCTGTTAATCAGCATGTCCCCATGGCTAGACTGCTTCTGGTGCTTATTAACTACCTTGTTTAACACCAATCCGTAGCATACACATAAGACTGATAGGGTTGAAGGTTGGTATGCACTTGGCCAGGATGTGATTATAAAACTGGTTTATGGGATACTTCACAGACTGTAGATGGCTGCAAAGAACTCTGCAGGGTATGAAGGAGAAGTATAGCTAAGTTCACTTGGTCTCTTAATGCACCTTCCCATTTCACCAGCAAAGGAAAAAAAGAAGTCCAGGTAAGATGTTAGATGACTAGTTGCTTTTCTATACTGAAACGCACTAGTGCATTCTGGATGGTCTCCCCTTTGGCAAAAGGGTAACTTATATTTTAGGGCAGTGGTACTAGGGGTGGGCTGCAAGAAGAACTGTGGGGAGGGGGCAGTGGTGGGCCAAACCCACCCCCAAATGTTCCCCACACCAAACTGCTCTACATACACTCGCTTCGGTACAGGAAGCGGCAAAACTGCCTTAATGAATGGTGGGCATATTAACCCTGCTAAGAAGCTGACCTAGGAATCTCAAATGAAGTAAACATGAACTATACTGGTTTGGCTCTGGAGGTAGTGGCAAGCTCTGTGGCAGGTCTGGCCAGCACAGGGTTTGAGGGGTATGGGAAAGAGGGGTGGGGGTGGGGAGGAGAGTAAATGCAGGCTGACAGGTGGGCTGCAACAAGAATATAGGAAAGAGGGGGAGGTTGTTGTAGAATCTTTTTAGTGGACAGACTGGTTAGATTTAGTTAGGAGGGCATTAAAATTAAGAACAAAGGGAGAGGATGAAAAGAGGGAACAAATGAGCACTCATATAGCACCAAAAAAAAAATAAAATCAAGATGTTGAGAACAAAATTAATCTAGACATCAAAGCACAGAAGGAGAAAATTCTTTAAATTGCCTATACACTAATATCAGGAGTCAGGGTATTAAACAACAGAAATTGGAATTGCTTATTAATGAGCATAAATTCTACCTAGTCAGTATTACAGGAGCCTAGTGAGAAGATCTGTGTGATTCGAATGTTTAAGTTATTGGTTAAAACTTGTTAAGAAAGGACCATGTAGAGTGAGGGAGAGGGAGAGGGAGAGGGGGAGGTACCCTACATCAGAAATCTGCCCATCACTAACAGCTTGGAAACAGATGATCCTGCATCTTACAGATGAAGCGGTCTCGCAGAAGTTAAAGCGTAAGATTGGTAACAGGCAATT
Source organism: Crocodylus siamensis (assembly GCF_052110815.1). Lineage (NCBI taxonomy): Eukaryota > Metazoa > Chordata > Crocodylia > Crocodylidae > Crocodylus > Crocodylus siamensis. Next base: position 74,129,984 of record NC_143398.1, on the reverse strand, counting down.
TGGGCAACTGTTGGTGACATTAGGGAATAGGATGACAGCAATTTAACCACTTATCTGATGCATACGGGGGCATACACACTGGATATTGTCATGGAGGACTTTAGTCCGAGGCCACAAACAGGCATTCATTTCTAGCAATAAAAATTGCTGTGAGAAATAGCCCAGGAGCGTGGGGAGGCAGGGGGCCACCAGCCTGCAGCTTCCACCTTCATGGGGAGCCATGCCATCACAGCTCAGTTGCCAGCTGCCTCCCACACTCCTGTGGGTTAGCTTGGAGTAACAGGACAGGGCCCATTCCAGGAGGGGTTCCCAGCACTGGATAATGCCCTTCCTTTCCTGCCAATCAGATGATTAGCAGGAAGGGGAGGAAGTTTTCAAGGCAGGATCCATAATGGCTCACCCCTGGGCAACCTATCAGTCAACCAGTACTCTCTCTGCTTCCCTACTCCCTTGGAGGGAGGAGAGAGAGAGGACAGAGGATGGTGGGATAGTGGGCATCCTCCACACCCAAAGGAAGCATACAACTGTGCAAGTTAGATCTCCCCTCTGGCTGCACTTCTTTGTAGGAACAGATCTAGTATTCTTGCTAAAAAGTTAGTTCTCTTCCACAAGAAACCCCTTAAACAGTTATATGTTCTCTTTTTGTGCTGGGAAAAAAAGGAGTTTCTTTTGGCACAAATATAATGCCTGTCCCCCCCTGAGTAATGTATGCTGAAGGTCATGAGATACCAATACTATAATATTCTTGTAATGTCTCAAAATTAGGAGATGACAAATTTCAAAGCTGAGAAGTGTTTCAAAGATCAGAGGAACTGTATATCTTAAATGGCAATGTGAATTAAAAAAAAAAAAAAAACACAAACCAAAAACACCCCAGATAACAGGACTAAGCACAAATGATAGCTTAAATAATAGTGATCATGACTTCTTAAATGGTCTATGTGCTAGCAAAATAAAGACTAAAAATAAACTCAGTGCTTTACTAGTTATAAGCTATTTCACAAAGCTGAAAACAGTTATAAAAAGTCACTTAAGAGAATGAATTGAATTTGAAACAGAAAAAGTGAATAATAATTGGAAACATAAATATTGCAAGAAATGCTCAAAAACACAATGCCATAATAAAAAGGAAGAAAAAAAGTCTGGTTTGAGGGAAATGAGAGCATCTATAAAACAAAGAAAATGTATGACAAGTGGAAGAAACAATAAGACTTTGACAGTAACTACGGTCATCAGGAGAGTTAAGTACCATATTTACTGAAATCTATAAATGAGGTTCTTTCCCCCAACCAACGAGAGAGAAAAAAGCCGCTTGTCTTAGATTTGAACACAAGTGCACGGGGGGCGGGGGGAAGAGGAGGGCAGGGACAGGGAGGGGGAGGGGAAGAGGCCATGGGGCTGTGGATGCAGCTCTGGGGTCAGAGTCAGATCTGCAGCCATTGCCCCACCCCTACCACCTGCCCTCCACCACTCCCCCTCCCCATGTCTCTGCTTACTTCTGGTTTCTTGCATCTCTGCCTGGGGCTCCGTTCTGCCTGGGGACAGGGAACATGCAGCCCAGCCCAGCCCAGCTATCTAGTAGTGGTGGCAGCTCTGGCCCTGGCTCTGGGACCGGGGCTGAAGCTGCCCTTGCTAGTGTCACTGCCTCTCCTGCAGCACAGCTGGACTGGTGCCAGAGGCAACACATGCTGCATGCCCCCTGCCCTATCCAGAGTGGGGCCCCAGCCAGAGCTGCAAGGGAAGGCAAGAGGCAGTAGAAGAGGGTAGCAATGGGGCAGGCAGCAAAGGGTGCAACCAGGAGGCACATGGGAGGCGGCAGGTGCCAGGGGATGCAGACACTGTGGAGAGGCAGGTGTCAGGGTTGTGGGGCAGTTGGCAAGGCAGCAAAATACGGTGGGGGACCAGGCAAGAGGGGTGCAAGTTGGGGGGGGGGGGGGGGAAACCAGATAGCAGAGAAAAAGTCATGAGGGACAGGTGGTGCAGGTACCACAGAGGCAGGTGTGAGGCACTGAAGAGGAGGCAGCTGGAGGGTGGGGGTGAAGCTATTCCCCTGCCACCTCCCTCCCCTCACCATTGCTGCTTGCACCGCTGCAGTGGTAGGGGGCATGAATTTAAGATAACCTTCCAATACTTAGATTCTACACATGGAAAATTATAAAAAAAAAAAAACCAACAAAAAAACACTATAAATTTTCCATGTCTAAATTCAGAGTCATCTTGGATTCAGGTGAATTCTTTTTGTTCCTAATATAAAGTTTCCCAAATATAATATTGGTCCATTACTAGCTGGAAATGGTAGAGTTCTCAACAACATGCTCCTGTTCTCTCCCCATTCCAATAGTACCCCAGGGAAACAGTAGTCATTAAATCTAAACATGCATGTCCAAAAAACTTGCTTCAAGAGTTTTTAAAAAATGCTAGTGAAGGTGCTCTGTGGATCATTAATATTGGTTTTAATACTGGTCTTGCAACACTAGAGAAGTTCTAAAAGGCTGACAAAAAGGCCAATGTTGTTCCAAATTAAAAGGTATTAGGTTTAAGATTGCCCAGGTTATGGCATCTGCTAGCTATCAATACAAGACAAAAAAAGACAAACATAATATGAGATAAATAAGCCATAAGGTACACCCATACCCTGCTTTTTGCCACACAAGAAAATGGAATGATTGATATGAGACTGTATTAATTAAAAAAAGATTAAGGAAGAAAATAATGAAAGCTAACCAAAATGTCCCTGGGAAATAGATCCTGATAAGTTAACATGATCTTTTTTGGTTAAGATTACATTCTTTATTGATAAATCCAGTTTTGCTGCAAAGTACTTGCTAAGGTACTATACAATATTTTGATTAAGAAACTAGAATGTTATGAAGTCAACACTGAACAACTAAAATATTAAGAGACTGGCTATTGGTCTCAAAATGAAATTTTAAGTGGGACATCATCATTTGGCAAGAGTATTTCTACAGGTACTACAAAGGGCAGTTCTTGTGCCTGAGTTATTTAGAATAAAAAAGAAGAAAAATAATTATTACTGGTATATTTAGCTGTAAACCTTGCTAATCATGAATAAATTTGTTACCTGTAAATGCAAGTAGGAAGTTTACCTGTAAGTAGTTGCTGTGCAGTAGCGCTCACATAGGTGCCTGACCAGGAGCAAAACTTCTCCTGGTCATCTAGCCACCAGGGGGTGAAAGATTGCTCCCTGCCCCCAGGAGTTGCCTGCTGCTGAGCTGGGCTCTGCCACTGCAGCACAGGTGGGGATTATGTCCCCCTGCCCCAGCAGCAGGGAGCTCCACCCACCTTCCCCTGTCCGAGATTCTGATTGGGGAGCTGGGGCTGAAAGATCGTTATCTTCCATCCCAGTCCCTGTGACGATGGAGTTCAGTCTAGGGGATAAGGATTTCTCAGTGCTGGCCCCATGGTTGCAGAGCTGGTGCTAAAAGCTCCTTTCTGGTGGGTGCTGGGGAGCTTGTTCCCCTCCCGACTGATCATGGCCCTGGGTGGGGATCAGGTTGGGGAGCTTTTTCTCCACTCGGTTCCTTGAGCACAAAGCTGAGCAGGGAACAAGCCCCCAGGACTCTCCCTCCCTCTCCCGCCCTTCTATCACAGGGTGGGGGCTGGGAACTGATCCCAATCAGGCAGTCAGGTATGGAAGCTGTAGGGTCCCTGGTCCCTACATCACCCTCCTGCTGGTCAGCTAGTAGTGAGCTGCTAGCTGCCCCATGGCCAGATTGAGGCAGGGGGATGAGACCTGCTTCTCCCCTGAAGCTCTTTCCAAGTCCCCTGCCTGGATCAAGGAGCCAGGCCTAGGAGTGCCCTGCTGCCAGGGCAGGGGACACTGTCCCCACCCTATCAGCAGGCAACCCCCCAGGGGCAGGAAGCAATGTCCCAGCCCTGGCCAAGACACAGCTGTCTGGTGGCTGGGTGCTCCATGTCAGCCCCTCCACTAGCACCCTGGGGGAGCCCTCTGGTGGCAGCAATGGCCCACTGCAGGGCCACAGGAAGTAGGAGCAGCAAATATGCTCCCACCTCCCTGCATGTGTAGACACCTGCCTGGGAGTGCTTATCTTGCAGTTAATTTACTTGCAAGTAAACTGATCTCAGATCAAATGCATGTATAGATACCCACACAGTGACTAAAGGACTAGAGTCATGTTTAATAGTCAGCTACACATGATTCAACTGAATCAGTTTAATTGTTGTGGCCAAAAGAAATCCCTGAAGGTTTGAACTGGGAAACAAAGAGATTCAGAAAGTTATTTTCTCCACATATTGATGCTGATCTCATCACCGCTAGAATAGTGTGCCTAGTTCTGGAGATGACTCAGGGAAGTCTTGAGAAGGATTAATGCCTTATTGTGAAAGATTCAAGATGCTCAAGTAGCTTAAAGGTTAACATAATCACAGTCCAAGTAGCTTCGTGTTAAATGAAATTTGATGAGTTACCTTAAACTATCAGGTCAAGATTTAATAGATCTAATAAAATCCAATGGCTAGGAGTTAAAGCTAAAAAAATTCTGACTTAAAGCAAGATGCGATTTTTAAAACTAAAGATAACTGACCACTGCAACAACTCACCAAGTGTTTCAATAACCCTGATTTTTTTAAAAACAATGGCAAAATATTATCTAGCAGGGCACTGTGGTGTGCCTGCCACTTTAGGGGGAGAAAGTACCTGAGATGCAGCTTCTAGGTGGTGTGGGGTCTGACTGCAGCTCACCTGGCCAGAAGAGAGCCAGGCTGGGGCTAGATGTTTCCCATCCTTTGGGCCCTTCAGGAGTCTTTCTGCCCTGCTGCAGAGAACTCCTCTCCTCAGGATCTCAGGGCTAGGCTGCCTGTGCACCCCAGCCTTATGGGCTATGCGTGGCTCCAACCACCCCTGTACCTTGCACGCCCCAAGCCTTGCAGATGTATCGGATGTTGATCAGTCTTATACTTTCTTTGGCATGGGCTCTCCACAGCCCTCATCTTGCTGCCCCCTGCTCTGGGTTGGCACACCTCAACATTGTGTCCTCCTTGGCACTCAGGTTGGCATACCCCAATGCAGTGCCTCCTTTGACCCTCGGGTCAACTCACCCCCTCAATGCTATGCCCTCACTGATGCTGGGGTTGGCATACCCCTTTTGCAGCTGCTTCTCACACACTCAGGGTCAGCTCACCCCAGTACTGCACCCTCCCTGGTGCCCAGGTTCCCATGCTGCCATGGACCCCCTGGGAAGCCTCCTCCTTCCCCTTCTAGCATCTCCCAAGCCACTCGTTGTAAACAGTAACACAAAACTCAAGCCCCTAGGCTAGAACATAAACTTCTGCCACTTGGCTAAAACATCACTCAAGCCACCCCCCAGGGTGCTCCATCCTTCACCTGTACCAACTACTCATGCATTTTGGCCTCTTCCCTTTTCTTACTCCAGCAGTATTCCTTCCCCAGTAGCTGCCAGCAGGGATCTGCCTGCCTGGCCTCAGACTGGGAGTTATATAGGGACCAGTCCCTGCCCCTTCCAGTCAGCTGACTGCTAATAGGGGTGGGTCCCTGGCTCCCTCCGGTTGCCCTAGCAACCTGCACCTGGGCTCCTTCATGACTACTCCACAAGTAGCAGGCACTTCAGTGCCCTGCTACAGCTGGACAGGAGCCACACAGCCACCAGGGGGCATCATGGCCACCGGCATGGCTCAAACCTGCTATATACATTAATATGGGAAGTCCTAATGTTTTGCTTCATACAAAAAAAAAAAAAAAAATCAGATAAGATTGCAGTAATATAATTAATAAATTGAGTCCCAAATGTGTCTATAATAACCTAAATTAGGATGTATTTTACCTGCCCTTTCTGAAGATTAACCCACCCTTTACAGCCACCCTTGCTTTCTGGAAGTCTCTTAAAAAATCCAAGTCTTCTCTCCTTGTCTATACAAAATAATGTCTTGTTACCTTTAAACATTGCTATCTCATTATTCTCTGCTTTTCCAAGTCATTGTTAAATATCATTTTAAAACAAGCTGGTTCTACTAACCGCTTCTCCAGTGACCAGACTGTGGATACAGCACTTAAACTGTAAAGGCCTCATTCTGTCACTCATGGACACTAGATCCACTTAACAGTTTACTCTTTAAAAGGTAAGTACCAGCCCAGTTGAACATTTCCCTCTGCCCACCCCAGAGGTTCATTTATCCACCTTACATATGCCTCTCCATAATTAGAGGGTATCAATATCATTGACCTTAGAGAGCAATTAGTATGCTTCTTGCCACGTAGCTGCAAATTTGTAGGAGAAAGAGGCAGCTCATCATCTGTGGATGAGGGATTACTGGAAAGAGCAGGCTCTTTTGTTCAGAAGACTGGAGGATTATATGCGGTTTCTAGGATGTGCAGAAGAGGTAGCACACACAGCAGCTGCTGCTACCTTTGCTGCCCTTACTTTTATCTTTAAAGCAGTAGTTTCTGCCATGAGAACTCCAGTCTCTGACCCTTCCTGTTTACAGAAGGCTTCTAGGGGGAAATAGGCCTTTGTGGCATAGAGAAAGGGCTAGTGATTTTATCCTTGCTTAGTTTTGCAGGTTTTCTGCACAGCCACCTTATTCTTTTCCAAGACTATTTTTGTTAGTTTTGTCAAATTCATGGTTACAGCTACAGCTGCTGTGTATCCATGGGCATGTTACTGTCACAAAGATAATTTCCCCAAACCAGCCTCTGTCCTCCCCTACTCAATAGGGACTCAAAAACAGTAGCACAACCAGCTTCAGCCAGTCCACATATGGCCTGCATTACCAGAAGCAGCAGGACCGATATCTCTATTCACTTCATGCCTTTGAAAATATGGGCACATTAAGTTTTCTAATAGCTGAATTTAAGATTGTGATTCCTCCTCCAGCACTGCCCTCCTTTGTAACACCTGATCTGCAGTCACCTTGCCTTCTCCACAGCCTCACAATAGTTTCACACATCATACCCCAAAAGTCCTTCACAACTTAGCCTGAACAATGAGATTTTTTCTCCCACTCTGCTATAGCAGCCTCTCAGAGTTTTGCAGTGGTCTGCTAGCCCTTGGTACACTACCCTGGCAGCTATCTATAGCACTTTCTGCCTTGAGAGTTCTTACCTCTTAAATGGCCAGAGTGCAACTCTCCAGTTACTTTCTGTCATGTCTTATATAGCCCCAAGGGACAGAGCTAGAAGTGGCTTATCCCAAAGCCACAAAGCCTATACCAGGTGCTAGCCTGTACCTATTAAACAAGGAAAGGGAACTGTTGTACTAACCCTAACCGTTGACATGCTGCTCTCCAATTTAGGATCTCTTCTTCCACATTACCTACATTGTTTTCCAAGCAGGGAACACCATCCAGTGCCCAGTGCCTCTTGAATAAGTCCAAGAAGCCTGTGTATGCTGCTCAGTGAAACTCTGCCCAGATATGTGCATGGATGAGAGACAGGTAAACAGCCCCACAAATTGCCTGGTTTCCCCCTGACTAGAGCTACCTTCTTGGTCTGGTAGCCAGGAGGAGGTTGACCAAGGGGTCTCTGGCTTCGATGGTGCCATGGACAGGGAGTGGATAAAAGAAAAAGCATGGGGAGATATGCAGCCAAAACCTCAAGAGGAAGTTCCTGAGGAGGCAATGAAGGGGCTGCAGCCCATAACAAGGACTAACTTGAAAAGCCCCCATTCCCAAACCTCCTACAAATCCCACTGAAGCATAAGGAAGACAACCTGTTTTAGCCTTATCCTACAAACCATCCCCAAGCAAACACCCATTAGAAGCCCTACTGAAAGATCTAGCTTAGACAGACAGCAAACCCTATTCTGGAATCTAGCAAGTCCCTTAGCTACCACAACACCCCCTGGAGAAGAAAGTCAATCTCTGGCAGTTCTCCCCAACTATTAGATCTGGCTTCAAGATTCCCCCAGGCCCAGTCCTCAAACCTAGCTTCAAGATACCCAGTTATTGCAAGTCCCACAGGAGCAACAAGAAACTTGCCTCTGACAGCAATAACTTGACAAACTTCCTTTATGCTGCAGGACATGAGCACTCACCTGACCAGTGTTTCCACTCCTCCAGGATTGCCCTGAAGTCTCCAGAAATTAGATATACATCTCCAGGAGACTGTTGAGAGTTACCTGGGAGATAAATGATAGGACAGTCATTAAAATAAATATTAAATGTTGAATCCAATGTAGGCCAGTGGGTTTTAAAAATGTAATAGTAATGTGCATTTGAAGACAGGAGAAGGATAAGTGAATGCTTACATCCCACAACTTGAGGCTGGGTTTGTCAGGAAGGGCTGGCAGAGGTAGCTACCTTCTGCAGTGGTACTTGCAGAGGCTAGAGGACTTTCAGGTAGTTTGAGGAACTGGGTTTGGGGGCTTTCCAAGCTACTTTTCATGGTGTGTCTTCAAGGGTGTGCCCCATCTTGTATAAGTAGGGCTCCTGAAGTCAGGGGTAGATCCAATAAATGTTTCCATCTCTCAGCTATTAGGAGGAACTTGTGGGCTATATATATATATATATACACACCAGAAGCAGTTATTCTTTTTCTCCAGTTGCAGTGGGAGTCGCATCAGCTGTGGATTTCACAGCAGGGTTCAAAATTGATCATGAGAGCTTTTCAAGCTAGTTGATTTTTTCAGGTTGCAAAGGATCTCAGCCTCACAGAGGAGTGTGTTGAATAGAAACTGGGGGCTGGGTGAGTTGAGGACTGTAATTGGCTGATTAGGTGTGGGCCTCTAATCTGGAAGAGCTGCAAGCTAGGAAAATGGAGAAAGGACTGCTATTAAGGGTGGAGAGTTTGGTTGCAGTAGCTTGTTTGAATTCTGACTGCAAATTTGGTGGAAGGAGGAACCATGGCTTATTTAGCCACTCTGTCCCCCAAATCACTAGAGTGGTCTATCCCCTGTTCAGTACCCTTCCTGGCATCCACCATTATAGGTTTAGAGATATTAGAGGAAGCATCTCCAACCAGTTTCCAACTTCCAGTTGCCAATATCTCAAATTCTTGTAAATAAAGGTGCAACAGTGGGGGCGGGGGCTAGATCTACCATCTGAAGCTGCTGGAGCCACTGAGGGTAAAGTTACATGTCACATTTAAACCAAACTAAATCTTTGGAATGTTAAATGGGCTTAAAATTAGAACATGCTATGAGTAGTCATATACTGAAAATATATACCATTTCTTGCCTGTATAGTTCCAGTGTTCCCACCAGAGAGCTAGTAAATGGGGCTAGGAGCAGGTTTTATCCTTGCTCTAGGTGGGCAATGGGGATGGGGAAAGGGGTTGGAAGCAGTTCATCCTGGGACTTCTAGACAACTGAAAATTGCTCAGTTACTCAGACTGAAATGACCCTCATACAAACTGGGCTGCACAGCCCAAAGTTAATCCTCCCCTGAAATGGCATAACTGAGATGCTCAGAGGGCACATAGCACAAGTTAATGATTTTTAATGCATGGGCACTCATGTATTAAGTGACTTTAGTATGGCTTAAGTATACTGTTTAGCTTTACCCCATCATAGCTGAAGTACTACTGTTAAAAAAAGGAAAAGTTGTGAGCTGTGCTAGTGGCTAGTTGGGGCTGGGAAGGCTCCCCAAGCTAAATGCTGTAGTTGCCCTCAGAAACTTGCTAGGTCCCAGTGCTGTGCAGGTAGAATAAGCATGTGGCACCTGTTCATCTTAGTGTAGCCTTTATTTGTACCAATAGCTAGGTGATCAGACTGCCCAACAGCAGGGATAATGCAGGGTTAAACACAAAGCTAAAGCATGTTTCTATTCTGCTCTCTTATAGATTAGAAGTGCTTACTTTAGGTACACATTATTTCATATTACTACTTGCTGATTAATGATCTTTGTAATTAGTCTTTATGCATATTACACTTAGATTTGGTTGTGTTGTTCTATATAATTACCTCATAATCAATCAAGTTTGGTGTGTTGGACCTTTACTATTTACTGATTAATGACCTTATTCAAGTATAAGTCAAGTATAGCATCCCATATGCAGGTGTTGTTTCAAGTTTGGTGTTACCATCTTAAGTGTTTTTATTCACTATCATAATTTGTATAGATTCCATCCAACTAAGGATGTTCTTGAAGACAGCCCAAGTGTTCTCATGTTTTCTGCTGCCCTTCACAGAACTTAAAGCCTCCAAGCTTTTAACGGTTCTTGGACTGCCTTGTGGCCTACTCATGCAAGGCATGGATAGGTTGGAGTCTTGATACCAGTGGTAAGGCAGGCAGGCAGGCATTTGTGTCCTGGAGTTAGGCAGAGGATTTGTGGTGTTAAGGCTGTTTGAAATTGTCATCTCCCACAGGAGTCAAAGGAAGCCTGATCTAGCTTCAAGGATGGGAAGGTGCCTTTAGATGCAGATTTCTTTTGGCTGCAGTGGGAGTTGTGGCCATGAAGGATCTCAGAAGTAGGTTTAAGGGTTGGATTTGGTGGCTGTCCAAGCATGAGTTTTCTGTAAATAGTTGGAGAATGGAGAAGGTGTCAAATGTATTGATGGTTGGGGTCTAAGCTAAGCTGAAGGCACAGACAGGGACAGCTCCTGAAGCCAAGAGCAGGTTAGGTAGATATTTGGGTCTCTACCTAAAGGGAAGGTCTCGGGGTTAGGGATCCCTGAGGTAGAATTCCTTTTGCTTACTTTCCAGTAGGAGTCAAACTAGCTGTGGGTCTTACAGCTGGGTTCAAGGAGTGGGTTGGGAGGCTTGTCAAATGAGTTATTTAACTAGGCTATGAGGAATCTCTTGTACACAGAGGGGTGTTTTTAAATGGGTATGTCAGAACTTGTGGCTGTTTGCTTGGCTGCTGACTAGATGCAGTCTTCAAAGCTGGACTTGAAAGAATGAAGAGGACTATGTTTCATGGTATAGGGTTCAGTAGCATTAGCTTTGTAAGGAGAGCTTCAGCTGAGAGGAAGCCATAGCTCGGTTGTAGTTGCAGCCCTAGGTTGTTTTGTCTGTTGGATGGTTGACTCAGCTGGGGCTTGGAGCCCTAGCATGCCTGAATGCTTCTAGGGAGGTTAGGAAAGCATGGCAAAAGTAGGTTTAGTAGCTAGCAAGCCTAAAGGTCAACAAGCAAAGCATTTTTTTTCATCACCCGCCCCCCCCGTAGTTGCCCCAGGCTACCCAATGTTTCTGCTTAAAACAAACAGGTACATATAACAGCAACCTCCATTCCCTAGCTAGTTACCCCAGCTCCAGGCATTCTGGGTTGCCTTACAATTTGTTGTCTATCATTCCCTAATAGCAGCTTTGCAGCCCTCCTTGGAAACCTCTTCTCTCTATTCCAGTCTTGACCAGATTACCTGTTCTAGGCAGGATCTGGGTGGGCTTATATAGCCTTAAGCTGTACCCCTCCAGGCCACAAGAGTGCTGCCCTTAAAAGAGTCTCTCTCTTTGCTGTTATGCACTCTATCTATCAGTAACCAAATTATGGGTGTTTGTTACAGGGGTCCTGGTTGCAACGGGATGGTGGATCCTTGACCAGGCTGCAGTTGGGGGACCCCCACTTGTCAGGGAAGGGCCAGAATTCAATAAGTAGAGTCTGGGGCTTGAAAAGAGTGGAGGGTTCTACATTGTTTTGTGAAGCCTGGCTTTTAGGAGGGGAGAAGGGGTTGTGCTGCCTTCCTTCTGTTAAGTTTGAGAGTTCAGGCAGAATGGACTCAGCTGATGTGCTGTACCTTGATGGCTGGGGTCAGGAGAGCTAGGCTTCTTAGTTGGGTGCAGCATGCTGGAGGAGGAAGGGGTAGTTTTTTTGGTGGTGCAGTCTGAGATCCAAAGTAGTGGGGGAGCTTAGAGCCATGGCTTGGTTAGATCCCCCTGAAAGTTTGTGTGAATACTCTTAGTTATTTTGGGTGTAGTATTCCAGTAGGGATGTCCTGGCTTGGATAGTGGTAATTGTATGTTAGGAGCAAGGTTAGAACAGGGTTTAGGCGGGGCTCTTGAGGACACTGGATGATCCAGGAGGTTATTGGCTAGGGCTGCCAGAAGTAGGTTTCCTTACAATTGCCACTGAAGCTAATCAGCTGGGTTCACAGGAAAGTTCAAAGTTTGGGTTTTAAGTAGTAGGGCTTCTAGATTATCTCCTGTTTTGCACCCACCAAAAAAAAAACAAAAAAAAAACAAACAGGTGCTCAGCACCCACTGGGCAGGTTGCAAACATTTAAATCCCCCCAAAAATCCAAAACATGCTTTACTGGAAGAAGCAGCGCATTACTTCAATCTGGCTCTGTAACATCGGTAGAGATTGGATGCTTCACTAGGGCTTTTAGGCACTTTTAGCTAAATCTGAATCAATCAGCTATTAAATAACTGCCAAAAAATCTCCACTAAAGCCCCCGACCTTTATAGATGCCAGGTGAGCAGGGTTGAAGTAATATGCTGCCAGTAAAGTACTGGTTTATTGGGCAGTTTGGGGGTGTTTTTAATGCCTGCAAGCACCTACTGACAAAATCCAATGTTGGCACCTATGGTAAATCAGGTATATGCTTATGCCCTGCATCTTGGAGAAAGCCTCGTTGGACAAGGCTAACAGAGATAGTCTTCCTTTGTACATGTGCTGGTTGCAATAGCTGCAGGGGTGAGGGGTGGGGGGTCTTTCAGCTATGTTCAAGGACTTGGTTGGGCACAAGCTTTCCAAGGTAATTTCCTGGGTCAGGTTGCTATGGGTCTCCTGCCTGGGGTTCAATTTGATTCTAGTTGTTGCCAGTTATTAACAATGAAATATGGCTAAAATACCTTTGAAAATATTCTTTACTAAACCAGATCAGAAGTAAATACTCAGCTGTTCTGTTTACCATAAAATATTCCAGGTAGTGCTCATGTACTTCAAGTCTATGTAATTTAACATATTTCTTTCTTCCATTTAAGCCTCTGAAATTTCAGTAAGTATATCATGATGAACATAAAACTCCATAACTGCTCCATAACACTTTACTCTCACAATAAACTGCTTTACCTCTGACCTAATATATTGTAAGTGCAAGTCACTATAGCTGCCTCAGATATGCTGTTGCTGCCATCTCCTGAGAAAAGCTGGGGTGAGCCTATTAACTTGAGTTCCAGACTTCTGTATGCTGCTGAAACCCTTCCTTTAGTCATCCCCTAATAAAACTGAATCTCCAGCTTTTGTGCCTGTCTGGACATACCAGTGAAGCAGTGATACTTCAGTGCTCTGAGTGGCAACCTCATTTAGATATTAAATAGGTGAGTATAGGTATGTTGAACTCTTAGCAAGCAAATCTTCTGGTGAAAGTCTGCAGGCTGATTTATCTTCCCTGGATCCCAAAGGCAAAGAAAGGCCAGATCCCTAAAAATATGTAAGCACCTATCACTGGTTTTAGTGGGATTTGGGGGATTAGGCACCATTTTGGAGCATCAGACTGAAATTCCTACCATGATGGTGCTAATACATCTAGCACAAACCACAAAATATACAGTAATTGATTTGGGAGTCATTTTCTTGGAATAATGCTGTAGCTACTTAAATGGTTACATCACTTTTGAAAAAAATTGTGAAAAAAGCTACTTCTCATTCAGTTCCATTTTCCAAATTGTAAGAGCATGGGCTGTTAGTGGCCAGCAGCTGACAAAGTGAATCCCTGTCCCCTTTTGCCTATTTCCCTTCAGGCTCAAGTCATTCATAAATTTATCTTGGCCACAGCAGCAGTGTGTCCTAGCTATGACATGTTCATGTACATCCCACCCACCTACTCATAACCCAGAAATGTACTGAAGACCATCTGGAATAGCTGCTTTTACTAACTTTGTCTCTGATGCAGTTAAGAGCAGTCTTTGGGGATGAAGTATTGTTGGGTTTCGAATGGTAGAAGCAAAAGCACATGCACATGAAGCAACTGCAGTGAAGACTCATCAGAGTAGGGAGTGCCAGCCCAGTTTGCTTGTTCCTAGACATGTGGCCATTTGTCTTGGGCAAAACGGAGATATGGTAAGGGCTGGTCTAAAACTTGGCTGTTGAAAAGATGAGTTTTTTGTTACTGATGAGACTTAAAGGGATTTTTTGTTCTTTTTTGGATGAAAAAATGTAATGAATAACATAAAAAGAACTTTAATTTGCATTTGATTTGAAATTTTTCACAGAGGGAATTCTCTGTTTGGATCATTCTTAGGAATGACTTCCCTCATCGTCAATGCTTTCCTTGCCAGTGGCAGGGAGAAGCCATATTTTTCCTTTTCAGAAACAATTACTTTTCCCTAACCTCCAAGATAAGTTTCTTGATGTTATTCCTAGATGAGCTGCTGATTTCCGATAGGTAGGTGCTCAAGGTACACTACAAAAATAATTGTTTAAAGATGTTTATAACTTAATCTTTGCCCTTTCCCCACCCCCGTCTGCATAGCTCAACAACAGAAATGTACAGTAATACAACTGGCAATGAGGAAGTTCATACCAGCACGTAACTGTTAGATAATATATAAGTAGGTAACGGTTGATACATAGTCCATCTCCAACAATCCCATGAAACCCGCTCTTCTTTTAACCCCTCAACATCTGATGTCTTTTCTTTTCCTGGCTATTGCCATTTTAGGGACAAAAATTATTATTGTTTTCTGGTCTTTATCAGTTATATCTAAAAGGTTTCTCTTAATTTTTAGTTGAAAATTTGGCCTCTGTGCTGATAGCTTACATAGAATATTTTGAAAATGCGTGCTCATTTCCCACAAAGAGTCTGGCTGTAATGGAAATGTCAACCAACCCTAGAATCTTTTTTTATTAGAAATATCTTGAGATGCAGGTTTACACAATGAGCATGTTTCTACACGCTGCTTTGGGGCTGGAGTGGGAGGGGGGTGGCACTTTAATTAGAGTGGCTCCAAGATCAACTCTAATTAAAGCGCCCACGGCATCTCATATATCAGTGTGCTTCAAACTGGCAGCAGGGGCACTTTAACTATGACTTGTTGAACGAGCTGTAGTTAAAGTGCCCCTGCCACCATTTTGAAGTGTGGGGACACTGATACATGAGACACAGGTTGCTGGAGCATGCTAATTAGCACTAAATTAATTGAGTCCATTCCTATGTGCTGTAATTACCATGAGTCGGAGCAGCCTCCCAGCATGTCTACAGGCACTCTGAAAGTTCAGAGGATGTTATGTATACCCTGTTGACTTTAATGGGGTTACTGTCCCACTTATTCCTTACAGTGATGCTTCCCCCATCTTTGTAAAGTACGTTGAGACCTATATTTAAAAAAGTGCTATACAAGTGCTAAAGAGTATTATTAATATTATTTCCATGACAGCTACAAAAATGCTTTCTGTGTTTTCCTAACCCTAATAACTACTTGTCAAACATCACTATAGTAACTTGACTATTTCTAATTTTCTCTCAAAATGCCAGAAGGGCTTTGGTTCACTTTCAAGATGTGATGAATGTGTTTGTCACACAATTTTTCTTCCACAGCTTCGTGCATGAGAAATTGGGTCCAAATGTCACCATTTTTACCAACTTACTTCACCATTGCTGTTTTGTGAAACATGGCAGAAGTGTCAGAATTTTTGCTTCTAATCACCCTCCTTTCCTTACTATCCAGAAATAAAACAAGAGTGTGAAGTTCTTTTTTTTTTTTTTTTGGGGGGGGGGGGATACCCTCTTCTGAGATGTCATGCCACCTCCAAGTTTTAGCTTACCCACTGGCAAACAAAGGAAGTCCACCATCAACTGAACTGGAAGACAGATGATTTCTTGATAGACCACCAGTCACGCCAAATTAATTATGCTTTAATTTTGTGTTACTCACTTAAGGAGCAGCAAGGGATGGTGGAGAAAGCTGCATGGCCTCAAGATCCATGCAGATTCCCTTCTGTAAACATGCTGCTATGTATAAAGCAGAGGGCAGCATCCTGAAACTTACCTTCTTGCCTGCTACTATGGCAGGTCTTACTCTAGAGGACTACAGAGACAGCTAATGCTCACTGAGCTCTGTTGACAGAATGCTATCTGCCTGCTATTTCAGAACACCAATCAACTGAGGCAACAGATGGCCCATACTGAAAATCAGCTAAGAATATCATGCCATCACCAATGCTGGGCATCAGATAACCCTTGGGATGAATGAGGAGCTGAGCAAAGGAGGTGACAAGCCAAAACAGAGATTAACAATGAAGGAAAATGAATGCAAGAAAGGGAAAAATGAATGGCAAGAGCAAAGGGCATTAATGGCAAGAGCAAAGTGTACAGAATGAAACAGAATAGTAGACATCTATGTGCCAGAACACAGAACAGTCAATTACGAAAGGGTTTCCTATAGTCACAAAACCAAAATAAGCATTACAATTAAACTCATACCAGCCAATAGTTTTGCTGTACCCTAAAACAGTTTAGAAAAGGATTGATACAAAGCCGAATAGGGTAGTTTGCCTACAGAGGTTATTGAGTCCAGTTACTGAAGCCCTCTTCCAACATAATACTTTTTATTGTTAAGCAGCACTGTATATGATCCTTGGGAGTTCTGCTTAAACCAATAGCACAATATAGACTTAGATGCATATTTAATATCAGCAGTACCTGAAGTAATGCTCTGGTTCACATTCCATTGTCTCCAACATACTTCTATAGTTAGAACTCACCAATTCAGAAAAATCCACAGATTTACAGCTTCCAGGAAGATTACTCCATGACAGTTAATTATAAAACTGTTGCTTGTACAATTCTGTTGCACAGCAGAGGCTGGCAACAATTGAACCTTATGTAACTTGTTTTAGAATACAATATTGCTTTCAGCATGCCTTTTTAACAGGTGCTATAGTTTTTGTCTCCTTCTATATAGAGTAACCTCATTTTTCAGTTATACATATAAAATGTTTTATTCATACCACCTGCACTGCTGCAGGGCAAGAGGACTTTTGCCCAGTCTGGTTAACAAAATATTTTGAGATTTGTTAACTTGACTTCAGAGGACATGTCTCTGAAGTCAAATAGTATTTTGTGAAATGCATACCTATATGTCAATTAAACTTCAGTTCTCTGAAGTGTGTAGTAATAGCTGTGGGTCAAATCCTGCCGTTATTAACCAACTATTTTATTCCTTGCATTGAGAGGTTTGAGTATATAAATACTGCAGCATCTGAGAGCTGCTTCAAGGAGGCACTTGAGCACATGATGAAATTCTTCCCTGAGGGCATGTTTTTAAGCTTTAAGTTCACCTTATTTCATAGGTTTGGATATGAAATATGTATTGCCATTCTGCAATAACCTAGAAATCCATTTGTTTATAACAATTTCAGGACTCCTATCACTTGTTCAAAATAAACTATAATGCTTCCCTTTCCAGAAGCTTTTGGAAGGCTTTGCCAACAATCCCACTTCCCTCATGGTTTCAAGTTACTTGATTGCTTTTAGAAATACTATTGTAGCTCTTGTTTCATCAAAGCACTCAAGTACAGCTCGGTTTAGCAAAATACTTCCTTAAGCCCATTATTAATTTATGGTGAAGTCCAAGAGTCCTTGCCACACAAGTCATTTGTTAACTAAGGATGGCTTGAACCAGAATTACATTCAAAACCGTGTCTAACTCTGTCCCAGCTATGCAGCTGGTCCAATTACAGATATCATCCTAAGAAACCCCTGCATCTTGGAAGAATCAAGACGTTAGACAGGTCCCAAACAAACCATGATCTCAGCAAGCAAAATAAAGTATTGATGTCAGAAACGCTTTTAAGAATGCAAAGAATTCAGAAATATTGCAAAGTGTTTGAGATGCTATTGGTACTCTAATAATGACAGTAAGTGAACCTCACAGAATTGTAACCTTAACTTCTCTGTTGTATATCTAGGATGGTTTGTCTTCTACAGTTAGCTTAAACTATATACTATAGCTTGAATTTTACATCTAACCCACCACCCTTCTAACCCAACTGGCTGGTTCAGTCTAGAGGTGGACTGAAGCCCAAGTGCTGTGATGCTTTCCCAAGTCATGCGGTGAGGATGCTTCAGGCACTAAGACCTCCTCAGAAGGTAACCTAATCACTAAACGTAGCTCCCATGTTGTTGTGCAGTACAGTTGGTCTTACTTTCATTGTCCCGGCTCAAGTGCAATAACTAATTCGTGGGAACTGTTGCAATGAAGAGGGTTTTGTTTTATGTTGCAGGTTCCTTTAAGAGGACTTCTATAAGCCAGGGGACATAGGTTTTGTTATAGATTAGTTGCATTGTGCTGTCCCTGCTGACACGTGCTCACTGGGGTTAAATGGGCCTTTTCTTTCCTTGGGATTTTCATCTATAGCTACTATTTGTTCCTTTTCTTTGGCCTTTCAGTTTTCTTTTCTTTATGGCACGAGAAAGTCATTGGCTCCCGGTCATGTGTCACTTTGCAAATGCTTCATTTCAGTTGATCATTGCTTGCCTTTTCATTCAGCTTTTTCAGTTAATTGTCTGGCCATATTATTATTTGCTAAATTAGAATATCTGATTTCATAAAGAAGTATTCATAAAACAAAGAGAAGGCAAAGTCTGATTTGATTTGTGAAACTTGAGTGCAGTTAAACCCAGCTTTTAGCAACAAAGTGATCACTCACTGCTATTTTTCAGTGTTTATTTAAGATTCTGTTTGAAAGAACAGGGAAAATGTCATCTAGTGCAGAAAGGAGGAGAGAATTTACCTCCTGTGTTTTAGTTAATTTTCCTTTTCTGGCAAGTTCCATTTTTATGGTGGTGGTATCATTATGCACAAATCCATTTGCCTGTTAAAGTGCATTTGTAGCCCTTCCATGGACCAACTTAGTAGCATTTAATTTGACATTATTTATCAAGAAAAAAGTAGTGCATTTTAGGCAACATTGTTTATTTAAGAATAGCAGGAGAAGAGGCTTGACAGACTGAAACAATGACACTAGACTTAGCTAAAATTACCATTATCTCAAAAGCTGTGATGTCCAATTTTTGTCATGAGAATTGAGGGATTTGTCAGTTAGCTTTCCAGATGCATGCTAATAAGCAGATATGTTGATATCCTAGATGCTCTGTTTATATTGTCATAATGTAGTAACGAATTTTCAGCTGTTCTGGTTACAAGATTGGAAATTTTTAGTTCAGAGCAGGGACAAATTTCTTATTTATGCTAGGCTTCTTCAGCAGTACAGACTGGTGTTAAGGCAGACATAAATGCTGTGTGTGGTTACTTAAAGGCCCCTTTACATCACCAGAACTGAATATGAAACCTTTAGTATAGATCAGTGTTTCTCAAACTTTTCAGACTCAGTGCACTCCTTAGAAAATGCCACCTTTTAAGTTTCACTTGATTTTCACTATAGAAGAATAACAGAGCAATTCTAAAACAGAGATCTCAAAAATGTTTTTGATGCTATGGATTCCTATTTGAAATCTCTGGATTAATTTTATGAGTCAAGTCACATGAAGGTGTTTGCACTCCCTAATGCTGCTAAAATTGCATGATACTCCACAGCACCCTAAAAAGTATCCCAGGGTGCCATGACTGAGAATTGCTCATGTTAATTAATATTTTATTCAAGAAAACCAACTATCATCTTTTCTTCTTAAAAACTCAACTTAATATGTGTTTAAAGATCTTTTTTGCAGGTATTACATATGACTTCCTATTTTTGCTAAGTACATGCTAATGTACACTAAAATTATGTATTTGTTACTCATTCAGATTTGATTTGATTGCATCACAGTAGTGAAATTTGCTGTAGTGAATCTAAGAAAACTGAATTTGGAAGACATTGGGGGAGCCAAAGCTTGTGAGAGCTTAACTTGAAAAAAATCCTTATTAAGAACCATTATTTTCCTGCATGGTGCCATAGTCTGCAGAATTACATGTCGTCTTAGCAAATTGCAATGTGAAATTACAGTAGTTATCTATATTTATCTTAGAAGCTAATTAAGTTAATAATTAAGATGCTAAATACAGCTTGACTTTCCTGCTTAGCATATTCTTTGCATTTTTCTACACCTATATATGTGATATAGCTATATACACTTAGGGCCATATTCTTTTCCACCTATTATATGGTATGTAGACATAAGTACAGTTGTATTCCACAATTGTATTGTGCTCCAGTCCCTAAAAAAACAGTTCATATAAAAAAATAAGGTTCCTCTTGCTTTTTTGTAACCTCAGTCTTAAGAGTCAGATGATGGCATGTTACAAAAGTGGATACATTAGATGTTCTAGGGCGGGGACAGACATTTAAAAAGCCTGAGCCTGAATTGCTTCAATCTTTGCAGGTTAGTCTAACCTGGCTAGGCTAAATCAGTTTTGTAACTGGACACACATCCCAGAAATGCAGGCACATGCCTGCAGTGGCTCAGACTAGAAGCCGGGGGGGAGGGAGGGGGTGTGCTAGAGCAGCCTTCCCTTCCACAGCATGAACATGGGGGGGGTATGGTCAGACTCTGGCAAGATGCTGTGATTAGCTCAGCAGGGAATTGATAACAGTGTGTATCACCCAATTAAGAAAACAACAGAGGGACATTACCCACTACTTCTTTATTCTGCCTGTTGATTCGGCACCAACCATAGCCAGTATGTGGTCTGCTAGCTAATACACAGACACCTCCTCAGGGAGCGGGGAATTCCTGCTTAGCAGGGAGTGGTGAGGGGCAAGAGTGGGGAGCTGCAGCCAGGAAACAGAGGAAAGGAGCCAGCCCTGCTGTGGAGCAGAGAGCTCTGCCCAGCCCAGAGAAAATGCCAGGATGCTGGGGGTGTCTGGTAGGGCTGCATGAAGCTTCAGTAGCTGATTCAATTTGGAGGCGATTCGGCCTGATTCAGGGACCAAATCTCTGAATCAAATCAGGAGACCAAGTAAAAGCTCCAAATTGATGCAAAGCATCCAAATTGATTAGGAAAAGCTTTGGAAAAGATGCAGCTGATTCAGAGATGCTATAGACTAAACAGGCAGCTGATATAGCTGCCTCCAGATGGTAAATCTGTTGGGGTTTGGGTTGGGGGAGGGAAGGGGGTGTGAGGGAGGAAGGGATTGGGGCTGGGACAAACTGCCCAGCTGGGGTTGGGGGGTGAATTACTTGGGGAGGGAGCCAGGGGGGCATGGGATACAGGCGCAGCAGCCCTGGGAGCAGAGACCCTGCCCTGCTGCAACTTGTCCAGCCAGGGCAGGGGGTGTGAGCACGGCTTGCTGTAGCTGGACAGGGGCAAGTGGTAGCAGGACAGAGCGCCCTGCCACTCCCAGTGCTACCGCACCCACATCCTGCACCCCTGTACTGGCTGGCAAGCAGTGGCAGGGCAGAGCCACCACTCCTAGCCCTGATGTGGGCATGGCAGCACTGGCAATGGGGGTTATGCCCTACTGCCACCTGGAGTGAGCCCTGATGTGGGCGTGCCTGCATCGCCCCCCGCACTGGCTGGGCAAGTGGCAGCAGGGCATAGCCTCCATGGCTCCCCCCACCAGGACAGGGGCAGGCACAGCTGGAGAAGCCATGGGAGAAGCCCCCATGGCTGCCCTGCCCTGTCCAGCCCAGCCCAGCCCAGCCTCCCGGCACTTAAAAAAATAAAAATAAAAAAAGCCCCACACTCACCAGCTCTGGCAGTAGTGATCAGGGCCTCTGAGGGATTGTGGAAGAGCCTCCCTGCAGAGTATGGGATACCCCCCCACTTGGAACCTGCTCAGCAGCTGCCATGTGGTTGCCAGGTGGGGGGGTGATCCCTACTGCCCCCCATTGCCCTGTGCTGTGGGGGGGGGGGGCTATGCCATGAGCACCCAGAGGCCCCAGTTGCTGATCTTGCAGCTGGTGAGTATGGGACTTTTTTTTTTTTTTTTTTAAGTGCTGGGACTAGGCTGGGGCCAGGCGGGGGATGGGACTGAGCAGGGCAGCAGAGCAGAGCCCTGTGGCTCCCCCAACCCAGGGAGAGGCAGGCACAGCTGAAGGAGCCACAGGAGAACCTGCAGCCACCCGGCTGTGCCTGCCTCTCCTCAGCTGATCCGAATCACCAAATCTCTCCAAGTCAGTGCCAAATCTTCTGAAGCTGATTTGGCCATATTGATTCAGGACCGTCATCTGAATTGAATCACTGTCCTCCAAATCAATCAAATCTGAATGGAATACTTCTCTATTCTCACAGGACTATTGTCTGGTTTATCTGCAACCAGCAAGGGGTCTGAAACAGACATTGCATAAACTGGTTTGAGCCAAGTCAGTTAAGTCTGATATTACATTCAACCAGGTTTATCTCAAACCAGCTTTAGCCATTCTCAAACTGGTTTATGTGCACTGAACTTCTGTTCTGTTGCAGGTTTAAACCAGTTTCTGATCACTTAAACCGGTTTATGTGTAATGTCTGTCCCAGCCTAAGGGGTTAATATAGATAGTAAAGTAGATATGGCCAGCAGTTGCATTAGACCCATCAATAGGTTTTCAGGACGTTAACAGGATAGAATAGAATCTGGTCTTTCTCTAAGTCATCAGATTGTGTACTGTGGGACATTCTTCCACCCATAACAAAATAAAATGGATTACAACTGGAGAACTGATATTTCTCAAAATAACTGTGAATGAAAAATTGTTATAGAATGGCAGATTTATGGCTGGGATCCATTCCTGGCTAAATGTTTTATCTTTCTCAAGGGTCTGATAGAAAATATAATATTACTGGTGATAAGAGTTTCCACATAACAAAATATAGATGGAGTAGTATTTAATGACAGTGTCAGTCACAATTTGGGTCTCTTGGTAAAATGGATTAATTTGGATAATGTGCATTTTAATACAACTAAATTCAAGTCCATGCATCTAGAAACAAAGAATAGATTATATTTTCCAGACTGGACACAGTATCATGAAAGGTAGTGACATTTAAAAAGTATTCAAGGTTATAGCAGATAATCAACTAAACATGTGTTCGTTCCCAGTAATACAAAAAGTATGATGCTGCGGCTAAGAAGGTGAACATAATCCTTTGACACATAAATAGAAAGAAATAAGTAAGAGTTGGTCAGTATTATGATGGTTTTAAAACCTATACTGCAATATAGGTGTAGTGTCCACACTTCTTAAAAGATATATCAATTTTCTGAACCTTTCTATTTGTCGACAAGAATGATTTTTAAATGTGGTAAACATCTTTCATCTTATAGTGAAAGGTGAAACAAGTTCAATCTATTTAGTTAACTGAAGTGAAGATGAAGAAGACTTCATTGTAGTCTAAGTACCTGAAAATAGAAGACATTTCTAATAGTAAGAAGCTTTTTTATTTAGTAGAAAAGGCCTCAGTAGGCTCAACAGTTGAAACCTGAACCTAGACTAAGACTAGGAATAACCAGTCAAGTAATAACAGGAGAAATATACTGGATTTACTATCAGTGAAGCCTTCAACTGAGATGGCATGCTACAATTCACAAATTACAGGCTTAATGCAGAAATTAATAGTGAGTTTCTACATTCTGGATTGTGTAGGAAGTCAGCCTCAGTGCCTATAATGGCTCTTTGTGGCCTCAAAAACTATATGGGTGCTCGTAAACATCACCCTATGGCAACATAGTATTGCACTACATCACTGTACAGCATGCTGTGGTGACGTAATGATCACATGTGTCTATACGTGGTCCCCAGCTACATCACCATAATGGTGTACTCCCTGGTTATAGTACGCCACTGAAATCTAAATACGCGTTCTGTTGCACACACAGCACAGTAACCACCCGTACTGCACTGCGGTTTAGTACTTCCTAAAGGAAGTTGTAAAGCATGGCGCCGTAGCAACATCACCACATAGTGATGTGTAGATGCACCCTGAGTATTAAAATAAAGAAGGCCTGATCCCCAGCTGATTGGCTTTCAATGATGATCATTGGCATCAATGAAATCACATTGATTTTACCTGGAAAAAATTGTAAATTTTAAATTATGGTATGGTAGCACCAGTTTTACACTGCTATAATGCCATTTATATCTGTAGTCCTGCAGTGGAATCAATTGGAATGGAGTGAAGAATGTAAGGGTTGAGATTTTCTAATGTTTCTTCTTTTTTTCTCCCTCTCCTCCCTCCCGTCCCCCCCCCACAGCCTATCTAGTTAATCCATTATAGACGCTGTTATTCAAAGGTAACTCAAGGATACTGGAATTAGAATACATACTTTTGCTCCCACTGAGTTTGGTTGTGCTGCATATAAAAATTACATCCTTCAGTTTGTTGTTTTGTTTATATATTTTACCTTTGAAATAGTATCGTATCAATCATTAAGTGTTCCTAATTGCACAGAAATGAGACTGTTTTCAATAAATAATTCCACTTTAATGGCAAAGTAATAATTTAGACAGATACAGTGTGCACACCTGCAAAAAAATATATGCAAGCTGGTTTACAAGCTAGAGGAACAATAAACCAATAGAAAATACATCATCCAGTTAAATCCGATGACACCAATTACTTATTATTAGGGCTTTACAAAGACTACAAAACTTTTCAGATGATTTATTTCACTGTTTCTGTCTATTTACATGATATGTTACATCAAAAATGTACAAAATATAAAATGTATACAGACAAATGCTTCACAAACATTTTAAGTTGTAAACTAGGTGGACTCACTGAGATGTATTGCAGGAAGTTCTGTATATGATAATACTGTGTGTGTTTGTGTGTCAAATATAGCAGGAAAAGATTTGCAAGGTTGCTCAGACCACATACATGCTCTGTTTACTTGCACACCTCACGCATCCATATAACACATGCACATTATGCTGGGAAGGAAGAATGAAGGGAATATTTTTGCCAGAATCTTAACTGCCACAGCGTGGGCTCAATATGGCCAAATGCTGGTCCCAGGCAGGAGAGGCAGAGCCCACTCTTCAGCATCACTCAGTCTCCAGTTGCAGCTTCAGAACTATAGTTCAACTGATCAGTGGCTGTAATAGGGTTAAACCTGCAAGCCAGAAGGAAGTACTTTGTTCCATCCTCCTGGATTAGCAGAGAAGCACAGCTGATGGCAGCCCTACGTGCTTCAACTGTGGTGCAGAAAATCAGCATCCCTACTAAGACATGCATCCCAATATTGAAGGATTGATTTTTTTTTTTTTTGGTGGGGGGGGATTGAGGTGCCTGTGGTATGCAAGTAAATACAGTAATAAAGAGCAGCTGTTGTTTTACTCAGTTGACAGATACACGTGCTCATGGTTCAAACTAGAAACTGATCTAGGTTTGGGGCCTGACCTCAGACAGACTAAATTCAATGTGCATAAAATCAGTTAGTTTGTACTAGGGCAATAGCACCGTGTAGGAACCTCTGTATTCAGTGATGCAGTTAAGTGCCATTGAAAACTGCATTGGTTTCTTTGTTTTACAGCAAATGACCACAGGGTGGCCATGAAGAGTTAATAGCACCAATTACACATCCTGAAGATAACATCCATTTAAGTGTACAAGTACCTGTCTACACAATGCCATAGCCCTTAGATTACATTTGTTTTACATTATTTTAACCAGTTGTCTCTTGTGGCAATAGCATTTCCAATTGCTCTGCACAGTTTTCATGCAATCTGTTTGTAGCCTGCCATGACAGATGCACTTAAAACAGTTTCATTTTTTCCCCAAGAATGTATTGGCTTCAGACACAAATTGAAACGTGCTCACTGTAGCATTGATAGCTCCTGCATAGTCAGAACAACTGTAAATACAGGACAAACACACCAGGTAAGAAGAGCTTTAAGGTTTGCATTCTGTATTTGTTTGCAACATACAGGAAATCTCAGCAAGTGAAACATCTCTTAACATCAACAGGATAAAATACATTTTTTTTGTTTGTTTGCTTTGATTTGTGCAAGGCATTTTGTATTTACAATACCCACCCAGTAGACTGTGCAAAACCAACCCACTTTTACAGTATAAACTCTTCCTCTTCCACAGTGGACTTCACTGCTTCAGTGTTCTTTAATGTTGAATTTCTCATGTACAACAATAGCAATCAAAACAACATGCTAAAACTAGAAAAAGGAGAAAAAAGAAAAAACAAATATTTGTGCTCATGCTGCATCAAGTGCGTCCAGCTCTGCTGGATAAGAATTCGAAACATTTAGCCTTCAAAAAATCCATTCCATAGGGCTGAATGGATTTGAACCAACTTTCTCAGCTTTTCAGGTGGTTATGGAAGTGGGTTTTGGGTTTCTTGTATAATTCTGAGGGTAGGCAGAGTAATCTATTCACAAGATAAAAATACTATATAGCAACTGTTCTTTCTCCTATCCATTTCTTTAAAAAATCATGATATACAGATATGAGGCTACTGTGTTAACTGACATTATCTCGTTAGTAAATGAAAAAAGCAGTGTAACTTACCAATGGTTTAGGAATTAAACCAACTGTAAAACTGTTCTAGAAATCTGTTTTAAGGCAGTGAGACAGCACCATAGGAAATGTTCCTTCTTTCACTGAAAAGGCTCAAACAAATGAAGCCCTAAGAAGCCTTTAGTCAGTGTTGCTTAATAATTGGTATAAAACTGTTGTTAAGGAGTGGGCAAGTGGTTAAAAAAGACCTTTGTGGTAAAAACAACTTTATAAAACCTGTGATTCGTACACTAAAAACTTGATGGAGCGCGTCACTGTGACCATGGCAGTTAGAATTAAATTGGCACTTATCCAGCATATCACAGTAGTGTTTTCTGGTGATTGCACAATACTGTTTGTGCTTACTGAGTTCCTATCATCCTCTTTGCTTTCTTTTGGAATGGGCAGTAGAGTACAACACACACTACTGTAGTCCTGTGACCAGCACCATGTGGCACAACAGAGGTTAGAAGAGGAGCAGAAAACCACATTGCTAATGCAGCACCTTAGAATCAACTAAAGTTAAAAACAAAAAAGTTTGCACTGTAAACTTGTAAAGAGAGAGGGAGAAAACAAAAGATTCCAGTTTGGCTAACACATGTGCAATCTGCTTAACTGCCCTTCATTTAGGGCCCTTTCCAGTTGATTCATGGAGTCTCACTTGGCTCCGCAGATATTGAAATGCCTTGAAATTAAATTAATTCAAGCTTGCCACTTCAATTTTTCTTCCCGACTTTGCAGAGTTAAATCTCCTGCCTACCTACAACACACCGTTCTTGTTCAGCGATCTCGGAGTGCTGCTTTAATACTGGCAGTGGTCTAGTGGAAATAATTTTTTACCATAATCCTCTACAAAGGCTCGTCCCCCCCCACCCCGTCTAGAGAGTTGATTCAAGGGATGAATCCAAAATATCGTCATGGTGGCTGGTGCTATCACTGTCACAGCTTTGTGCACTCGAGTAATTGGCTGCTTCTTGGAGCCTCATTAGCATATTCATCTGAAAAAGAAGTTACAGCAATATTTGTGTAATCACTGTTGCAGTTAATGGTTAAAAATTAAGCTGTCCTGCTATACAGGGCATAGGTACCTAGGATGAAAAAAAAGGTAAACTGATCTCAGGCAGGATGAAATATCAGTGGCTTCTCCTGGCTTGTGCCACTTTTGGTGCTTTCTGTCGTTTACATACATGTATGAGTATCAAGAGCCATAGGGATATAACAGGGCTGTGATAGCTCTGTAATTCAGTGGTATTAAATGGCTGCAGCTGCAATAATGACAGGGCAAGGAAACCATTTTGTAGCTAGACATCTGGGCCTGTATTTGGAGACGGTCAAGCCTCCAATAATTTTGTGGCTGGTGGAGCAGAATACAATAGCAAAGCAACTAAAAACATGACTACATAAACATACACCTTTTGAAAGAGTGGGAGAAGGGTGGGGTGGGCTGAAGCCAGCTGCTTCATACAAGAGCACCATCTGCTGTTCAGGACCTGACCTCAGCAGGAGGAATAGCAACAGAAACAGGAGACCACAGTTCTGAGAAGAGGCAAGGCATCAACATAATTAATTTAGATATTATCAGAGACTAGTACATCTGAAAAAAAACCCTTACAATGGAAGGCCAGCCTCGGAAAATTGCTTGGACGTCTGATGTTTAACTCTAAATAAAAACAATGATGATTGCATCTATCAAGTGTTCTTCACATCAAGGTGTTCAATGTGAATGCAGTTTAAAAGCAATACCTCAACTGAGTGGAACGATAAACTCCTATTGTAACAATAATTATCAGATAGAAAATAAGGAAGGGTGTTTTACTAAAGCAAACTGTTTTTTTCAAATTAGCTTAGAGACCCTTAAATCTTTGCACATGCCTGCACAATTGACTTCTTTCTATAAAAGTTTAAACATAGTATTATGGACACCGTCATGTAGTCTGAAGTCCCTAGTTTAGTGCATCTCTATGGTAATCATCTTATCTATCTTCAGAGACCAGTCTAAAATTCTATGTTCTGGAGATCTGACTATGTAGTCAAAATGCACCCTCCTGTTGGTTTAAAAGCAGGTTCAGGAACAAGTGCTGGATCTAGGGGAACTAGAAGATCCAGACAGCAAATACTGGGAGAAGCCTCAACATCTCTTAGTGGGCTGTGATAAAATTGTATAAATATCTGCACACTGCTAAGTGGAAGGGGATGGGGGAGACATAGGTAGGAAGTTCATTCAGGGTACAAAATCCGGAAGTGTGAAATGGCCTATTGTATTTATGGAATGGGAAAGTATGGGTCATGTAAGCTAATTCCCTGTGTTATCTCACCTGCAGGGGCTAAGGATTCATTCCCTCAGCACTGATGTAGTGCAGAGCATTTTCCCAAGAGAAGTACCATGTAGCAGGCTGCCTAGGAAAACTGGGCCAGCTGCAGAAGATGCTTAGCTGGCCACAGGATGTTAAAGGCTCCTAGGGAGAAGAGAGGAAGCTTAGCTAGTACCAGAAGAACCAAGCCAAGGACTTTCCTAGGGTCTGGTAAAAGACCCAGAGCTGCAAGGCTGGAGGCAGCAGTACCAAGAGACCAGGAGAGGGAACTTGCAGACCTGAGGACTCTCCTCAGGCCCCAAGAAGGTGCAGCCAGATTTGTGCTGCTCCCTGAGTGCTACAGTACAGTCTTCCTTCTCTTGCCTGCGTGAGTTTCCTTGCCCCGTCTCATGGTGCTTCTGTCTCCAGCTTTGCAGCCCTGGGGTTTTTGCCAGACTCAGGGACAGTTCTTGGTTCAGTTCTGCCACCACAAGCCAAACACTTTCTCAGTCTCTACCCCCTACTCCTCTCCATAGGAGCCTTTCACTTCTTATGGCCAGCTAAGCATCCTCTGCAGCTGATCCAGTTCTGCTAGGCAGCCTGCAATCACTCCTGACTACCTGCAGCTGGCTGTAGGCCTCACAAGCCTGCAGACTCCTCCAGCCCACAGAATGCAGTCTGCTGCAAGCCTCTGCCAGCTAGCCTACCACTTACCCTTTCTCTTTAGGGCTTCCCCCCTTTCTCAGGATATTGTCCTTACTTAGTTGTGGTCAGGGTATCTATACCCACACATTATGAATTAATGTAAGGACAGACTACAGAGTGAAATGTATAAAAGAATATCACTATAACACGAAGGATTTAAGATTCCATTATCACAGTAGGTAAAAGCAAACTAGAACATCTTTGGGTATATTTAAATACAAAAATACACTACATTTATGGTAATTACCTGTGTTTTCCTTTCACATCTTCAACAAATTTGTTTCTTATACAGTAAGTATGACACCACAATAAGTTGTCATGAGATGTTCTTGGAAATGGGAAGGACACTGAATTGCCTGTCTTACTATGACTGTCAGTGGGATATTAGGCAAGTCACTTAATCTTTATTTCTCAGTTTTCCTGCTGTAAAAGTTGAGGCGCTGTTGAGAATAACTGATAAAAGTGTATAAGGTGTTCTGATGTTATAATGGTGTATCCTTAGATTCATAGATTGTGAAGCTGGAAGGGACCTTGAGAGATCATCGGGTCCAGCCCCAAATTTATAAATAATAATTACTTTTTAATAATGCTAAGCAGACAAGTTATGCTGTTATTTCCTTAACTTCTGCATTGCTAGGATCAAACACATTATAAAGCCCTTCCTTCTCCCCACAACTCAAAAGCTTCATTCTTACCAAGGGATCCCCTTCTGTGTCACTTTGTGGAATGTGCTTTGACGTTGTTCCTTCTTTTGCAGATGCATAACCTTCATAACCCACATCCTCTGGCCTTAACTGAAGTAAAGATGGCCAGTCATGCTGAAGAGATGCAGAACTCCAAGGGTAAGTATCTGCTACCCACTTCGAAGGATCCTCCCATGGTGCTCTTTTACCATACATCTAAGTTATGGGCAGAATTAATATATTTATTCAGTCTGCAGTTTCCCATATATTGCTCTTCATAATACTAGAAAAAAAATCAAATGTATCTAAACATTTTTACAGCAGGGACTACATAACGGTTGGGCCAACATTTCAGAAGGGCTCATCAGCCACAGATGTATCCAATCATTCAAAAGAATTTACTTCCATTTAGGCACCTAAATAAAGTGATTATATTTTCAGAATGCTCCACACTTAACAGCCCCCCTTGAGAGCTAGAGGAAACTTCAAAAGAGATTTGCTAAGATGTGAAGTGGAGCATTTGGAAAAAGGGAGAGAAGTTTTAAAATAACTTTTTTCAAGGTATTTTGAAAGTAATGAAAACCTATTTTAAATGACCTCTTTTTCAAACAATGAGTAACCAGGGCTCCATGAAGAATAGAAAGAAAGAAGATCCAGTTATACAGCGCTTAGGGGAGCTGTATCAAGGCTTTCTAATGCTGAACAAGGTGTACTTCTAATAGGTTAAGAGAAGAAGATCACTTAAAGCTAAATCTACAATGGGAAATTTGCTTAGCTTTGCCAAGGCTCTTCTTAAATTCCCTGTTGGATACCAGATTTCATAATCCCCCATGTAAAGTACCCAGACTCCTTATGGAATATGTGGGGAGTGTTGGGCACTTGAGAACAGTGGTCACAGAGGCCAACAGGCTGCGTGGGGAAGCGACCAAGCTAAAAACTGCCAAGGGAATGCCTCTCAGAAAATTAGACACCTAAGTCCAGGCTGGAGACAAACATGTCCCTCCGGGTAGGATTCGCAGCCATTAACTGTTTTCAGAATTAGTGCCCAAGTCAGGCCAGTCCTTTTTTTCACAAGGAAGCCCTTCTCCCCCCACACCATGCCACACCACAGGTTGTGTGCGTGTGTGTGGATGTGTACCCTGTATACCTAAAAGTACAAGCCCCTTCAATCTGAAGCAAAGACTGGAACCTAGGGCTCAGGTGAATACAGCAGTTGCCAGACGGTAGAGTCACTCTCACTAACCCTCTGCCCCAATTAATATTGAATTATTTAATAAAAAGTGAAACAGATTCAGTAGGCAGTCTCCTGATAGCTGGAGGTCTGGGTTCAAATCCCTGCTCCAAATCAGGTCAAGGAGGGACCTGAATCTGATTCTTGCATGTCCTATAGACTATTGAATAAAAACAGTAACAACATCCTCCTAGCCCAATTCTGTGAACAGTTAGATAGGTAGAGAAACACCTCATTTAATACAGAACAGAATTTAGGTGCTGAGCAGTATCAAAACTTGGCAGGTTGTACATGCCTAGTGGAAGAAATTTAGGTATCTAGGGATGCATCTACATGAGATGTTTACTGCAGTTGCCTAATTATCTCTGTAGTAAATGTCTCAGCATCTACACATGCAGCCCTACTAGGCTGCAGGAAACTCATCAACTCCACAGCAGGATAGCACTTGTAATTTCAAGTACTATCCTGCTGTGGAGCTTTTTCATGTGTAGCAATGCACGTGTACACGCTGATAGGGCTGGCTAGCGCTTCAGGGTGCTGGCTAGCTAGCTCTGCACTGAAGCACCCTTATGCCCCAGCCAGTCCCTCCAGAGCATGTTGAGCTAGGTCAGAGCAGCCTTGGGCTGGCAGACTGACCCAGGGGCCCCCTTCCAGCTGGGGATGCTCTGACAACAAAACGTGCGGTGGTCCTAGGCATACGTGTAAATGCGGTGCCCAGAAACAATAAATTCTGGCACCATATATGCCAGAGTTTATTGTGTCACATTAATATGCACATGTAGATGTACCCTAGGGAACTTAGCTGCCTCCAGATTTAGATAGCAGGGTTCTGAAGATCTAAATTTTGGAGTTCGAAATCTAGTCTGATGGACTGGCACCTACAGCCCTTTGTGAATCTAGCTTCTTTTATATTCAGATTGCTCAGAGACTCCTAGAGAGATTCTGATACTCTTGAGTCTTTCAGAGTCAGCTTTCCTAAACTCATTATGCTTCAGATAAGAACTTCTGGAAGGGAAAATAAAACGTTAACCAAGGAAGTCAGAAGGAGTTTTGTGTCTTTCTGTTAATATGGTTATGGTTTTTAAGCACTTTAAAATATCAAAGAATTAGAATGGTTTCTGAAAAACCAGCATTTTCTTCTGCAGTTTTCATTAAAAGGAAGGCCCTAGCCCTTATATCTAGGAAATGATGGACCCAAATATGGCACAGATAATTTCTAGGTTTTTGTACCAGGCTAATGAGAACTATTTTAATATTATCAAGGTGCTCAGGAAAGAAACAAAAGAATCAAGGCTGATGACTCATTTTAATACCTTAAGCAGACAATGTATGATTTATGGGTGGTGCAAAGGAGAACACTACTGCTTTCTCTTATCCCTCTGAACCCTGGTTTAATAGCACCACTAATCTCAGAATGAGCATACCTGTACCTATTTGGCATATTATTGTAGAAGGCACAGGCACTATTTGATTACAAGTAAAATAAGCAGTTTTTGGAAAGTGAGATGCTTCAAGACAATGGGCTTCTAAAGAGTGTCTCAGCATCATATCTTTGGCTAGTTCATAACAACTTGTATTCTACCAAGGAAATGACTGCTCGAGTGTCAGCTGTATCAGTAGATGTTTGGCAAGAATTACTTTTCCATGACATGTCTCTCCATAGAATGCAAAATTACAGTACACAAACAGAGAACAAACAAAAAGGGGTTAAATAGAAAAAGGTTTAAAAAAAAAAAAAAAAAAAGGATCAGCTGACAACCAGAAATAATTTCAGGCTGCAAGATTGTTTCAGACATGTGCAGTTTGTGCAGTACCGGTTTATCTACAAGCAAAAGCCTAAAGCAGAGTTGGCTAACTTGAGGCAAGTGTGCCACTAGCAGCACAGGCAGCATTTGTGTGGCATACAGCAGATCAGGGAAAAGCCAGGCCACACAACAGCAGATAGGACAGAAAGCAGAACAGCAAAAAGACATAAGAAGTGCCGTACTGATTCAGATCAATGAGCCCAATATCCTCTCCCTGACAGTGGTAGGAGCGCATGTCTTAAGAGGGAGAGCACTGAACTGGATATACCTGGGATCTATCCCCTATTTATTACTTGCCTAGGAATCCACCATTATTGGTTTAGAGATGCTAGAAGAAACATCTCCAGCCATTCATTCAATAGCTATTAATAGATCTATCACCCATAAATCAGTTTAGTCTCTTTTTGAACGTGGCTATGCTATCTGCCTCTACTGCCTTCTGTGGCAATGAATTCACAAGTTAACTATACATTGTGTAAAAAGAGTGCTCTCTGCTTTAAGTTTTAAACCTGCCTCCTACTAATTTCAGTGGATGCCCCCTAATTCTAGTATTCTGGGATTTTGAATAACAGTTCCCTGCTTACTTGGTCCACACCCTTCAAAACTGTATAGATCTCCATCATATCTGTCCTTAGCCATCTCCTTTCCAAACTGAAGGGTTCTAGCTTTTTTAGTATCTCCTGCTATGGCAAGGAGATATGGCTTTAGGCCCCTGATCATTTTGGTTGCCCTTCTTTATATCTTTTCCACTTCTTCTACATTCTTCTTGAAATACAGAGACCAGAACTGTACACAGTATTTAGATTGTGGATGCATCATGGATTTGTATAATGGCATAATAATGTTCTCCATTTTGTATTCAATTCCCCTTGTAATAATGCTCATCATTTTATTAGCTTTTTTGGCCACCGCTGCACATTGAGCTGATATTTTTAGAGAACTATCTATAATGACTCTAAGGTCTCCTTCCTGAGTTGTAACAGTTTTTCAGAACCCAACACTGTGTACTTATAGTTGAAGTTATTTTTCCCCATGAGCATTACCTTGTACTTTTGTTGACATTGAAGTTCATTTACATTTATTTTGCCCACTCATTCAGCTTGGTGAGATCTTTCTGCAGCTGCTCTCCATCAGCTTGGGACTTGACTACCCCGAATAATTTGGTATCGTCTGCAAACTTGGAGACGTCAGCATGCAATTCCCATTTCCAGGTCAATGATGAAAATGTTGAACAAAACTGAACCTAGCACAGATCTCAATCTGAACCTCCCTCCATCCTGACATGTAAACATTAAGCCCTGCCCTTTGCTTCCTATCTTTTAGTCAGCTCTCAATCCACAAAATAACCTTCCCTCCAATCCCATGGCAACTTGGTTTTTTTTAAAGACTTTGATGAGGGACCCTGTCAAAAACTTTTTGAAAGTCCAAATATACTATATCAAGTGGATCCCCCATTTCCATGTGCTTGTTAACACCTTCAAATAACTCCAGCAGATGGTGAGGAAAGAGTTCTCTTTACAAAAACCATGTTGACTTTTCCCCAGCAGATCATATTTGTCCTTGTGAGTGCTCTCTTTTTTAATAATAGATACTAATAACTTGCCAGAGATGGAAGTGAGATTGACTGGTCTGTAGTTCCCAGAATCACCTCTACAGTCCTTTTGGAAAATGGGTGTTATGATGGCAACCCAACAGTCCTCTAGCACAGATGTAATTTGTAATTATAGGTTACATACTATTGCCAAGAACTCTACAATTTCACCTCTGAGTTCTTTCAAAACTCTTGGGTGAATGTGATATAGTCCTGATGACTTACTAGTATTTAATTTATCAACCTGTTCCAAAACTTCTTCTGTTGTCACTTTAATGTGATCCAACTCCTTAGACTTATCTTCTAGGAAGGACTGATCCTGCATGGGAATTTCCTCCGTATATTCTGTGGTAAAAACTGATGCTAAGAATGAATTCAGTTTCTCTGCTATGGCTTTTATCATCCCTGAGTGCATCTTTTAAACAGGAAGGGAGCACAGGGCAGGAAGCAAAAAGCAGAGCAGCAGATCATTCAGGGGCAAGGAATTGGGGTGGCACTCTGGAAAGGTGAGCAGCTAATTGGTGGCATGCTTGCCAAAAAGGATGCCCCCCATTGCTAATGTGTGGTGGCAGACAGAGAAGAAACCAGCACTTTGTGTGGTAAGTGTAAGAGAATGAATCTCAGTGGATGAGATTAATTCAGCATAAGGTACTCAAATGCTGCAAACACCCAGTGCTAGAAGATCTGTATGGACTTCAGGTAAGGGAATAGTGCTATTACAGGCATTGTGGAAAAGCAATATAGTAATACAGGAGAAGAAGAGGGCAAGAAGGAAAGTTAAGATCACAGGAAAAAAATCAAAGGGAAACAAGGAAATCAGAGACCAGAGGGACTAATAAATACATCACAGCAGAAAAGCAGAGAGGACACAAGTAAAAACAAAAAAGGGGGCAAACCTTTACATACAACTTGGCTATAGTCTGCTATTGCCTTAATCCAACTGAAGAAAACCAATGGAAAATTCTCCCTGCACAAAAGAACTGCTTCCTGTATCGTATCATCTGCCCTCCATGCTCCAGGCGCACATGGGAGGAGAAGATCATATTCAGTGTAAAGTGTGTGTAGGGTGGAATTAGTTGCCTGTTTCTGCACTGCTGAAGAATTCTTAAGGGAGCGTTACATCACAGTGTTATAAGCCATTGCAAAAGAGGCACTGGCTGCCCACAGAGTGCCAGGACTGGTTTCCTGCTCCCTTTGCCTAATTTCATCCAAGTGATAAAATGAACCTATGTGACCTATGACAAACATTTGGTATCTCGTGGAAATCCAAAGCATGAAATGAGAAATAGCAAGGCAAAATGGGTTCAAGACTTAATTTCAATCAGTTTTTTTTCCCTCATTGTTGGAAATGTTATAGCACTCATGCACATTACTGAAATGCATCTTGGAAAGAGGCTACAATAAAACTAAAAAATATGGCCTTTTGGAAGCAAGTAGTTGTCAGTTAATCTGTTTACATACCTGGAGACCCTCTCTTACAGCCTCCAAAAGATATGGTACCAAGGAATAATTCCAGAGGTCTGTGAACCATACTCTGGATCCATCAACATCCATAGGACAGGGAAGGAAAAGACGAGGACCTGGAAAGCAAATTTTTTTTTTTTTATTTAAACTTGATTTAAAAACAAAAATTAATAGTATTCAAATTAAGGAAAGAGTAATTCTGGTGAAATCCTGAACTAAGAATAATTATAATGCAATTAGCTTGAAGATACAGCAGCAGAGCTGTTAAGGTATCTGTTTATGGCTTCAGAAGTATGAATTCAAGCTCTTTCTAAAGTCATGCCAAAGGCAGCCCACAGCTGACTTAGTTGTAACTGGTCCCCTGGTCCTGTGGACTGAGGAGTCAAAAGTGACCAGATAAAATGCTGACCATATCATTACCTTTTGTGTCACTGGCTACAGAAGCTGGCATGCCTTAGCCACACTCCCCTAAAGGCTGTTAGGCTTGGGAGGATGTTTGATGTGATATTTATGGGCAAGCATTTTTCTGAATTTAATTCCTATTAAGAAATTAAATAGTGTAGTTTGCCCTCCCCCACAATTCCAAGGTCTTGTTTGTACTTAAAAGTTGTACTAGCATAACTAATATCAATGAAGTGTAATTTCCCACCCCCCTTTTATTTTCCTGTCAACGTAGCTAATGCATTAAAAGTCTTAAGACAGATGTTGGCATACAGATAAGAATGTGCTTATTTCAGTATATCTTTTTTTTTGGCTCCACTGAGCCAGCATAACTGTATCTATTCAAGGTGTTTCTAATGCTTTAACTATGTTGCATAGTTAAAGAAGCAAACTTCTAACTTCAGAAAGAGCACTATCATGGTAATTCTTTGTATGTATAACCTTTTAATAGCAACTGTAGTATGGTAACCAAGAAAAAAAATCTCAGGAGAACAAATTTTCTTGTAGGATTTCAGAATGTGTTTCGGTGAAGGTAACAATGTTGCAAGGTACATTTCTCAAGAAAAAGAAGAAAACGTTTTGATGTTTTCAGTGTCGGCTTAAACCATGATAGGCAAGGTTCTCTAGGTAAATCCAATATATTTTATTAGTTCATCTAAAATGGTTGGAAAAATTCTTCTTTGCAAGCTTTTGGGTACAAACACGCTTCATCAGGCTGAGGAATTATCTTTAGTTGGTCTAATAAAAGCTTTTGGATTTACCCAAAAAACCTTGCCTGCCCATGCCCTTAGACCAACACAGCTTAAACCATAAATTTTTAAAAGGTGAATATGACATTTTATAAGAGGTTCCATTTTTATCCTTACTTCAGGGTTTATTGAGAAAAGGATAGCATTAGTTGTATTACATGGACTCACCAATGGTCACATCTGAAGAACTGTGCGTTTCTAAAAAGCTGTTGAGATGATGCCATGTCTTAGGGATCCAGTCAATGATTTTGATGAGGTCATTATTGCGCATGTTCTTTTCTATTTCTGTCTCAATCAGTTTCCTTCTCAAATACCTGCCCAGGAAACCTTTTACAGGTTCTGTATGATTAGCACACAGCACCCACCTGTACATAAGAAATATAAATATTAAATAATCAAAAGATTAACAAATATTGTTTTTCCCATTAAAACAACAAGGCAAGGACCTCACTGTTTAAAGTTAGTACTCTGCAAAAAGAAGTTAATTAAAAGGATAAGTGACAACGGTTTATTCAATCTTTCTTTATTGCCCAGTGCTACTTCAGGCAGCACAATAATGATCTCAAGGACTCAGCTTTCTAAAGGGTAAGCTGTGGAAAGCTATCAGATAGCTGATGTTGGTGAAAAGGTATTTTACATCTTTTGATGAAAGGAAACAGTTTCCACTGGTACCTGTCAGTAAGGGAAACAGATAGGGTAGACAACTCTAGCAGGTGATAACATTTAAAACAAGTGTTTGTGGAAAAGCTGGAATGAAGAGGACATATGGGAGGCCTGCAAAGCAAAAATAGATAAATTACGGATAAAGTGTATTTACCTGAAATTATGATGCAATTCTAGATTTGGTGAGGAAGAAACCCCCTGGTTCATAGTTCCAATAATATAAGGACTGTAAAGAAAAGAAATAATGGTGTTAGCAGAAGACTTCACTGCAAGAGAATCTACCTGGATGGCTGTCCACAGAATAGTCTTTAATTTTTTTATCCTGCATCAAGCCATCTTTGAGAAATGGGGGTGCTTGTCTCATTTGGTGTCAACTTTTTAAAAAATCTGCTGCTATTTTTATGCATTTTTGGAGGGGTTCCCTTTTCACCCATTTATGAGCTGAAAAATAAATAATGCAAAGCAGTCCTCATATACCTTATTATTTGTGCTATACTTAGAGCTTCAATTCTAGCAGTCAATGTCTTTCATGAGCAGTAAGTTACAATACATTAGGAATTTTATGACAGGAATTCCCTATAACTGGCACTTTTACAATAGAAATATCCTAATTAACAATAGCCAATATCTGTGTTCAAATGACTTCATAATTTGTATGCTGCCCTGACCATGAAAACCAGCCAGTCAACCACATACTACTGTATCTAAAGAATATTTCACACTTTTTTTTTTTTTTACATATAGTTAAATATCTGGCTCACTGCAGAGCTGATATAAATGACAAATTTATCACTGATACCTGCTATATAATCATTGCTGTTCCATGTGTACACATTGTACTCAGGAAAATACTCCCCCATAAAGGCTGGTATTACCCTCCCATAACCTTTGTGACACACTAGAACTAGCAAACCCTGTATTTCTTGATACAGATGTATTAGAACAGAGCAGGGGATTAAGACCCCAGTTCAGTAAAGCACTTAATTTTAATGATATACCTAAATCTCAATTAAATCAATGGAGGTTATATGCACAAATGAAGCATACTTAAGTACTTGACTGAATAAGGATGGAATTATTCATGTACTTAAAATTTGCAGCCCTCTTGGAAAATGGGTGTTATACTGTTATAAATCAATCTAGACATAAATAGCACTTTTACACATGCAAACGCCGCAGTGCCGGGTGCTTCGAAAAGCACCTGGTGCTGCAATGCTTGCAGTTGTATAAGCAGCAAAATGCACATCAGCACTGAGAAAATGAATGTGGTGCACTTTTGAACTAAAACACATTGGAAGTGCTTTAATTAGAAAAGTGTGCTGCCGCCATTTTCTGTGTGTTGACACACATTTCACCGCTTATACAACTGCACATGTTGCAGCGCAGTTTGCCTTAGCTCACGTGCAGAGCAGACTCACTCCAAAGCAGTGGATCTCTGGCGCATCATGAGATAAAAAAGCATGTCTATAAATGCTCAAAGAATTCAAGGTTATCTGTAGGATATGTTATCATACAAAACAGTACATCTTTTAATTGTTTAAACGTAAGTGAGAAGGGTGGGCAAAGAGCTATTACCTACCATTTATTGTATTTACAATTGAGGAAACCATTGAAGATGTCACTCAATGAACCTATATGGTGGAGGTTGTCAAGAATTATTACTACAGGGAGGTCAGCACCACTGTTGTCAGCACTGCACTGCTCAGCCAGGTTAGCTAGATATTGTCGTAGATCCTTAAACAAAATTGGAGGAAAAAAGAAAAACAGAAGAATGAAATGGAGGCATTCGTAAGGAGACAGGCTGTTACAGGCACAAAGTAAAGTTTAGAGATTTCTTCTAGTGTTTATATCTCAGCTTAGTCTCCATGCCTGAAAAGACCTGCTTGTTAGATAGGCAATGGATACTTTCCTCAGGAATACAGACTGTATTCTGTTTCCAATGGGCTGAGCATTCAGTTCCCCTTACTGAGCACTTGCTTAACCCCTTTGATGATTCTTTTGATAAAGTGTATTGGCTCCGTTTAATTTCTCTATGTCAACCAGCTAGCTGGCTGCCCTTGAGAGGGTTGGAGATTTTGGGGTAAAGAACACGTCTTACAATCCCAACAAAATTGGTACAACCCCCCTAAGAATTTAGTGTTGCCAAGTCTCATAGCTAATTACTAGTTTTTGCTTTGTCTTTGTGTTCTGTCTACAGTACTGCATGTGACATAACAGCAAGAGCATATATAAATTTACACTGTATTAGAATAGGGATTTTCCATTTCCTGCATGTTACAGACTTTGCCCTAGTGATTTCAGTGAGTCACCATCTAACCTTCAAACAAGAAAAAAGGATGAAAGAAGTACATATATATTGGTAGGCTTTGTGGCATTTTGATCAGCAATATCACTGTCATTACAGTAGAATAATTCCTGGAACAGTAGGAGCAAAATCATATATATTTTTAGAGTAGAAAAATATTATTTGTTGTTTTCAGAAAGATTTTGTTTGGGTGTATAAATATGTTGGGCTTCCTCCGACCAGGTGCGTCAGTAGGAAAATCATGTTTCTTCCAAGTAGAGTTCTGTAGAACCATCTGTAGTATTTAAGCACATTTGGAAATATTTGTTTTTCTCTTTTTAACTACAAAATCACAAGTTCCTCTGGTCAAATGAATTTAAGATGGCACAAGGCACAGAAGTGCACACAATTTTCTAGGGAGCTGGTAAAGCTAGGTTCTTGTCAGATAATTACTATAATTATGATAAATTTGACCACTTTCCTGCCAGATGAAATGACAACACAAATCTCTATATAAACAGGTGTTTTTATAACAGGTGGAATAGGGCTCCAATTGACTCTATAGTCTTGGGCTAGGGACAGAAGTTGCACATAAACCATTTTAAGTGATCAGAAACTGGTTTAAACCTGTAACAGAACAGATGTTCACTGTACATAAACCAGTTTCAAAATGGCTGAAACTTGCTTAAGATAAACCTGGTTGAATGTTGCATCAGACTTAACTGATTTGGGTCAAACCAATTTATAAAACCTCTGTACCAGACCCCTTCCTAGTTCAAGTTAAATCATAGTTCCCCAGCATCCCCGCATGCTTTCCAGCCCTGGGCTGCGCTGTCTGCCCCCCACACACCCTGAGGCAAACACTGGCTGGGGTCTGGGACCAGGGAAGAAGATTAAAATTCCCTTCTCCCAAGTACAGAGCTGCCATGCCCTGCTAAAAATGTCCTGCTAGCTGAAGTGATTAGCAACCCTGCAGAATCTGCTGCTGTAATCCCAGAGACCTGGGGTGTAAGTGTAAGGAAGAGTAAGTGAACACACAGCCCATGCTCTAGTGCCCCCCTGGCTTCTGGCCTGAGCCATACAGGTATGTGAATTATCTGAATTAAAACTGAGTGTCTGTCCAGTTGTTTCTCAGTTTAATCTCTGCAGTTTAGACTAACCTGCAAAGACTGAATCGATTCAGCCTCGGGCATTTTGACTGTCTGAACTTAGCCCCAGTGTCTTCTCTTCTAAACCTATGCTAACAGTGCTGATAAGCTAAGAGCATTGTAGACAAAGACATGGATTGTCTGACTGATGATTTATTGGGGTACTAAATAACTTTGTATCTACTTTAACAGGTTAACAGGTGTATTTTATGATTTCTAGAGGATCTGGCAAGCCTGTGAATTTATTGACAATCTGTGTTATTCAGTCTGAGAAGTTTCTGAACCATTGACTAAATATTGCATCGTTAGTATCTCTACTGTAATACTCTGGAGAGGTCAGTGGCAAGTAGTACTTATATAGTGCTGATCAAGGTGTCAGGTTCTGGTTCACTGCCCTAACCACCAGACTTCTACTATTTTGGGGTTACCATTTCCATTACTGAAATGTAAGTCTAACTAATGCTACTGTACATCCAAATTCATCTGACAGAGAAATTACTGGAACACTAATGACTGAGAGTTAAGATGGTATGTTATTTATCGGCTCCTTCATCAGCTTTTTAATTTAAGCACCAAGCACCTAAATTCATCTTTTGCACATATAATATTATAATAAACTATTATACCATTATAATTAACTAACTAAGATTACAGAGAGGAGTTTGCATGTTTCATTGCAATTAAAAGTTCAGTCTCTACATAAAACATAGGAAATATAATTGTAAATTAATAGGAACAACTCTTGGCCACCGTGGCATGGCTAGCAACGATTGTCATTTTTAATTGTAACTTACTTTACTTGATTTGTGATCAACATTAAATGTAGCAATTGCATCCTCAGGTTTTTTTCTGCCAGATTTAGTTATTACGTATTCAGCGAGTCTGTTTGCTAAATAGGTCTTCCCTGTGCCACTGGGTCCCGACAAAATGATTCTGCGATGCTCCATCAGTAAATTAAAGTACCGCTGGGTAATTGGTTTAGGAATAAGTGTATCAAACACAAAACTATCCAAACTGTTTTCTTCTACTCCTGGGAATAAAAGAAGAGGAGAAAATAGCTTGTTTCCACCCCCACAAAAGTGACATCTAAGGTACTCAGAGGTTCAGCACTGACATCCATAACATGATGAGAGCAGGTAAACACTTTTATTGAATATAAACCCTGCTGCAGGGTTTCACTACCTCTAGAAGTGCACAGCTTCTTCCAGTAGGCCAAAAAGATTAAACAGTGGCAGCAGCAGAATGACAGAATGGGTGGGAGTAATAAAATCAAAGTAAATATGAAGAGAAGTCTCAGTGAGGCAGAGATTTGTGCTTCAAACATTTCAAGCATTCAAGATGATAAGGTCAAAGTAGCACAAGAAAGGGTTACCAGGATGTAGCTATCACATCCAAATATGCAAAGTCCTTTGGAAGGCCCCCAGAACAGAAAAACCAACAGCTATTTGAAATATTTGTTGTGGGGATGAATGACTTAGAACCATTTCTGAATGGAATCCTTGAATTTTGTCACTTTTTGGAT
This sequence comes from Crocodylus siamensis, assembly GCF_052110815.1. Classification (NCBI taxonomy): domain Eukaryota; kingdom Metazoa; phylum Chordata; order Crocodylia; family Crocodylidae; genus Crocodylus; species Crocodylus siamensis. The sequence continues at coordinate 74,087,160 of NC_143398.1, read as the reverse complement.
TTGTCCTTTGCTGCAATTTTAGAGCCAGTAAAAGAACAACCACACTATCCATATCACTGTTTAATATATATTAATTTCATTTCAGCAGTATCATAAGCTCTCATTGTGCTAGACACTACATGTACACACAAACAGCACCAAAGACTGGGGACAGAATTTAGAAAGTTCATATATAAAAGATAAAATTAAGAGCATGAGGGAATAGAGTTAAGAGAAAAAACATTTCTGAAAGAATCCTGCTGTGGTTTTACCTTTTAGATTCACACTGATGATGTTATTATCTCCAACCAGATATCCACAAGGCAGCAGTTCTGGCACTTCTAGGCTATGGGCTCTAATTATATCCCCTATACAGTAGCTAGCAATACAGTCAGAGCTTAAACCCAGGCTAGTAGATGGATCCACTCGGAAAATGTATTCCTAAAATTACATGTACACACAAGATAAAAGCACACAGGGTCAATTTCATGTCAGACAGCTCATTAAAACACACACTTTAGCCTAGGTGCATAGGGATGTCCCATTACAAGACTCAGTTACGAAGCATACATATATTAGAAAAAAAGAGCAAAAACATTAAAAAGAAAGTTAATGAGCATCTTAAGCTGCATGACCAAAAAAATAAAAACCAGCAAGTCAGAACTAAGCAGGCAGAGAAAATGGTATACGAGCAAGATTAAAAAAAGGATTGAAAAAATCAAATGCATTTTAAATGCCTCACCTTAAGGAGACGTCTAATTACACCATCTAAAATGTCCCATTTGGTTTTCCCACTAACCCCAATGGAGCCTATCAAATATGCCTGCATCTTCTGATCCTGCAAGGGAAAAAGAGCAATTTCACAAACTATGCTAAGATAAGTGGCTAACATGCACCTTTTCTATTTTCCAATTTTTAAAAAGGGTATCTAAAATTACAATACTGTAACTTATTCATAGTTTATATATCAAAAACAGGTTTAACTTAAAGACAATTATTCTGATTTTACTTTTAAAATATCAAAGGTTGAAAACTTCTTATAAAATTTCAACTCATTCATTTTTAAACTATAGCGGTGGCATTCACAAGAGCCTATAATTCTAGGATTTCGGGAAAATGAACCTACCTTCGCTCGACCATAGCCCTTGTTTATGGTGACTAAAATTTTCACACTGTGGCCTTCTTTATGGAGGCCCCCATCTGCAATATCCTCCAATAAAATATCTGCAACACATGAAGTGAACACATTTTACAGAATGTGATAAACCTGACAAGTGATATCAGCTTTGTTCTGCTTGTCATTTAAACGTTTATTCCAAGTTGGGTGCTTTTTATTTTTAATAAGAAAATCTGCCATCCAGACAATCTGCAGCATAATTATTTTAACACCTACTTACTTCATATCCACTAATGTTGTCCATGAAAAAGCAATAATTTGTCTATTGTTGGAGGCAACTAAAGTGTGTAACTAACGATAATTATGGGAATCCTGAACTGGCTGACAGATATATGTACATAACTTCAGTACAGTTTTGTCTTTTCTTTCTTCACTGAAGCATGTCCAAAATTTCTATGCACCCATATGAGTCCCTCATGTAGAACTCAGACTAACATTCTACCTTTCGGTACTCAGTTTGCCCTTTAAATGTCAGGTGAAGGGCAGCAAATACTTAGGTCAAAACATCTGCTGCTAGAATACCAATACAGTATTTCATCTTTCCCTCCCAACTGATTTCATCTTATACTCACAGGCCACAATCACATACAAGAGCCCAGGTTTTTCCCATGATGCAGGTTTTATTTTTCAATTACTTTCTTGTTCTAGCAATATAATTAGGAGGGAAAAAAAGAGGCAGGAGGAGTAACCCTGCCCCAGAAAGTGCTTTGTATTCAACATAAATACAAACTGCATTTGGGTACTGCATTCAGGTGATGGGACCCTTTACAGTGATCTTGGTAGTAAGCACTGCCGCTCAGCCTACAGCATATGTTTTTAGGTCTGCTTCTTCACTAGCTCCTGAAATAAGAATGCTCTTTTGCTAAAGACTGGGTTCATACCACTACCCCAAAAAGTCAAAAATGCTCTCTCCCTACTAAGATTTTCTAACAAAAGCTTCTATTCCTTGGTGCTTTTCACTACCTGTTCAAATAGTTCAAAATCTCTTTCTCTCATTAGGGTCTCGTTATATTCCCTTGATTCTGCTCATAGCATGCTTAACCTGGCAAAAGATCAGGAACCTCTTATTAATAATCTCTTAGTCTCTAAAGACACCACAAAAATTTGGTGGTAGAAAGTTCATACACTACAAACGTGCAGTTGCTTTAAGGAAATGGCACATACCCTGATTAGAAATATTGGTTACATAGTTTAATAGGATACTCCTCTTCTCTTTATATGCCATTACTCCCTTCTTTTCTTAAAGATATTTCACTTACTTACTAAAAGAACATGCTGAACCATTCCATTATTTTTCTGCTGTATTTTAATAGCTAGGATGCCAGCCTTAATTAGAATCAAAAGATTTTCAGATGTGATCACAACATCTATTCATGAAATACTTTTCTAGCAGAAACTCAACCCTGATATTGGGGACTTCTTCCTTTAAAGTAGGGATAAGACAAAGCACAAATTAGACATTTCCCTCCTGCTGCTGAATGATTCTGTTTGCAATAGATGCAACATATCTTGATATGTTAAGGCACCACAGGACATCATCCATTTTGTTAGTTAAACCTGGCAGTAAGATGGCTGGAATGCAAAGGAAAACATGCTGATTTTCATATAAAGTCTGACATTAAATGAGAAGAGAGGTTCAAATGCCCATGTAATCAATGGCTGGCAAGATATGAGGACTAACTGCCAACCCAAATTATTGTCAGGCAGTTTGGCACTTTCCCAGCTGTCCTATTGCCTGGACTCTCTATAATTAGTAGCCACATTATTATTAGTTCCAGAGACTGCATTATACTTTCTACAGATGTACACTAATGAGTGTCAGTCTGTGCTGTGCTTATGGTTCTGATGTTTGAGACACTGCTCCTGTTTCTTGGTCAGTTTATTCAATAAGTGCAGAAGGTTTGCTGTAGTGAGAAGACAATCCTCAAACACTATGGTATTAGAAAATTTAAATTGTTAGCGGCCAGTAAGCAGATGAAAATTGTGTTCACTTTAAAGTGAAAAAGTTAAATAAAAGTTAATAGGAATACTTAGTAACACAGAATTTAATGCTACAGTAAATGGGTTAAACTGATTCTAACTGGGTGCATCTACACATGCAATTCATTTGAAGCAATAAACTCTGGAGCAGTTTGAACCAGAGTAAACTACTCCCAGGCACAGGGTCTAAATGCTTGCCCAGGACAGCAGCAATTTGAGCTGGGGAGGAGCAGTTTATGCCAGGGCTAGCGGCACCGGGGGGGCAGGCAACAGAGGGGCTGGCTGGGGTACAAGGGTGCTGAAAATGTGGTGCCATCTGGCTAGGCAGAAGGGACAGGAGTCTGGCCTCCTACTAGCTGAGCTGACCGGGCACAACTTACACTTGTGGCCAGAGTCTACATGTGCGTTTAATCACAGTTAATTACCCTGCTGTAAGATCGTATTGTCCCTGACTGTACTGTCCCCAACAGTACTATCTTATGGCAGCATGAATTAGTTTACTGTGGCCTAATAGCATCACAGGCGTAGATGGTGATACTTTGTTCTGCAGCTAGTTAGTATACACTACAGTAAAGTGCATGTGTAGATGTGGCCACTGTATATAGAAATAAAAGGGTGATCTCAAATTAAACTATATAGCAGTACCCACCAACAAGTTTTGAGAATCTAATGTGATTTTCTTTTATTCTGATAATGTGCATGGTGTATTCTTAAGGAAGCTGCATAAAATGAACAATGAAATGTCTGGGAATAAAAAGGGCAAGTTACAAGTAACTAGAAATTTTTTCGTCTTGCTCTATTCCTGTGCAAACTGAAGTATGCACAGCTTCTGAAGACACGGGTGAATGAAATGCAAATGATATGAAATCCATTTATATTAATTTTGTATAAGCACATTGTTTACCTGATGTGATAGGATCTGTAATGTTCAAGTTGTTCAGAGAAAGCCCCAACGATTGCCGTGATGAAGAGGATGAGGTACTGCTGGAAGACTCTGATGAGGGTCGGGCTGGCTTCCCAGTATTTCCAGTTTCTGCCTTTAAACGATCATTTTCAGCTTTCAGTATCTCAATTTCATTCTAAAATGAAAAGAAATCAATCTATACACGTAGGAGATTTTTGTGGCAGAAGACCACTGAGCATGGGGTGGTTATTCAGGTGCTTACTGTTCACCAGCAGGAACAAGTTGGTTTAGCAACTCTGCAGCAGCATGTAGTAATGCACCCACAGTACAAACACAATTAGTGAAAACAAGATTTTCTACACTGCCAAAATGAAGGGGAAAAACCTACAAAACCCCATTTCACTTGCATCTGCTATTCTCCTCATTAACACAAACTTCAATATTTTGTTTATTGAAGATCTAACAGTACTGGAGGTGTGCTGGTAATTTTTGCTCCACACAGTCATCTTTTTCTGTCAAATATCTTATGTAACAGTCATTTCATTAAGCAGCTGTGAAAATCTCAAATAGATATTGCTTCTAAAATCACAGAAAGCTCCTGTTGCCATAGGAAGTACACTGAATCAATAACATCACCAAGGAGCTTTGAAATTAAGAGGTGGACAATAAAAAATAAAATGGTTTAGCAGTTTCATAACCCTTTTTGACATCAGACAGTTTCTGATCATGCAAACATGGGTTTGTTCAAATAATAGCAAACAAAACCCCTTTGATGAAAACATATAGTGACAGATGAATCAGTACCACTAGGATTTTTTTCATAGCCAAATCCTCTATGGTGCCAAGTGATTATCGAGTGTGCAATAATAAAATGAAAACTTAGCCTGAGTACAGCCTGGTACCAGCTAAATCTAGTTTTTAGTCGCTTCATGGAGCATGGTACAAAGCAACTGCTTATTCTTGCTGACGGTATTGCTAACACTTTGCTAAGTGTCTGACGCTTTTATAGAGAGTCTTCAACCACAATTTGAAAAGCAAAAGCATAGGGGACAGAATAATAAAGAAAGGAAATACAACAGGCACAAAAAACTAGAAAGAAACTAGACAAATCAAGTACAGTAGAAAGGGAGAGGAAGGTGACAAACAAGTGCAATGCTATCCCAGTGTAGGAATTGAGTTGAAACCTGTACTAGGTCTCTGGGGAAAAGTGTCATGGAAGATTGATGGGTAATGAGGGAACTGTGCAGGAAAAGTGTATTGGGTGTTTTCAAAATATACAGTGTATTGCTGCACAACCTCTTACTTCATCCCTCCTCCAAATTCCAAAACTCCATGTGGACTGGAGAGTGCTCCCCCTTTAAAAATACTCCAGGAAAGAGAATTATAGCAACAGTGATGACCAAAGGCTTGGGGACTGGCCAAGCAGGAATCATACCATTTGGTGGAGTCAGGATTCTAGAGGCACATGAACCTAACTTGCTGTTTCCTTATCCCAGGAGCATCACACCCACCAGGACGTACAGCAGAATTTTGCAACTGGACACAAGGGACTGGAAGGATTCTCATGAGTCATGAAGTCCAGTCCTGCTACAGCAGGAAACCATGAGATAATTCTTTTCTTAAATGTATCAAGCTCCCTCCTAAAAACACTTAGGTTGTTTCCCTCTACAACTCCTAATGGAAGGCTGCTCCAGAATCTCACTGCCCCGATTAGCAATCTGATTCAAATTTCCAGCCTAAATTTAGTCATGGCAATACCTATCCATTGCTTCTGGTACCAATACTGGCCTTTACTATAAATAGTTATTTTCCCTCCCCAGAGTTTATAGTCCATAAATCATGAGCCCTTGTTTTGCCAAGGACTGGAAGTCCCCCCTGAGTGGAGTAGCCCTTTTCTATACCTATTGCCATCTGAATTTATCTCTGTTGAAAATGGGTGACGAGAATGATACATAGTATTCTAGATGAGATTCACCAGTAGCTAATACAATGGCTTTAATTCTTTCCTATCTCAGGTGATATCTGACACCCGATGCTTGATAACTCCCAGGATTTCAACTGCCTTTTTCAGGTGTCTATAGACATGTAGGGAGGCTGTTCTGACGCATTGTAATTACAGCACATTGGAATGGACAATTTAGCACATCCCAGAAACCTCTGTCTCTCATGTATCAGCATCCCCATGCTTCTAAACTGGGGGATGGGGGCAGGGGGAGGGGCTTTAACTAAAGCACGTGTAAAAATACCCTTCATGGCCAAATCATGTTTATGGCTTACAGTTGTGCTGTAACAAACACACACACATACACTTGGTTCTTCCCTCTGTCAATTCCAAATGATAAGCTATCGGCTAATAGGAGAAATTATTATTGCTAGTCTTAAGTGCATGATCTGTCATGACCTTGTACCATCCCAGTTCTGTTATTTCAGTCCATAAGGTAATTTCACTCTTCCTGAATGATATACTGGTCTTCTTCGGTATTGATGATGTCTCCCAAATTCATGTGACCTAGAAGTATACATATATTGTGTCCAGGTAATACTACTGAAAATATTAAATAAGGCCAGCGTTGAGACTAATTCTTGAAGAACTTCATTAGCAATCTCCCTCCAGCCTGATGGTTTCCCCTAAAGCAGAACCTGTTTTCTTCTCCCAGTTGTCAAGTCCTTACTAAGGTTACATTTGTAGTAATCCCAATGTTGGCTACCAACTTCCCATGGAAATCCACATAAAAAGTTTCACATAAGTCCAAATAGGTTAGATCTACCCTACATCCCCCATTTAGGAAATCTGTTATTACAAAAAATGCATCAGACCTAGCATGTTCTATCTTTGGTAAATGCATGTCGCATGTTATCACCATTTACCATTTATCTCCACATCTTCAATTATTCTCTCCTTTGATTTTGTTTCAAAAGCTTTGCACGCTGTTGAGATCAAATAAACAGGTCTGGAGATGCCCGATCACTTTTTCCATTTTCATAAACTGTGAGACAAGCAGCTTCCTGATCTCTATGCTTGTCTGCAACACATGTTTTTCCAGCCTGAGTTTTTTTTCATTGTACAAATACTAAGGCAAGAATTATGTCTTTTCATGTAGCTGCAAAACGTATTTGGGTTGCTAGAATAAGTGATAAGTTTTAAAACCACTCTTTATCTCTACATTTATCAGGACTGGCTCTAGGAAATACCATTTACTTGTCACCTTACTGGGTATTAATACTTCTTTACGTAACTGAAATTTTAAAAAAAAGTGAACGGGAAAACAGGAGTACGGTTTATGTAATCGTTACCCCAGTCACTGACCTGCATGCGGTTCATGGCTTCCCGAATCTGATCAAGATGATGTGCAGAGCTGAGGGCCTCTAGACGAATGTCCGTTAATTTTAGCTCTTTCTCCCTCAGCTCACTTTTTAGCTGCAGAATAATTTCAGCCTCTGCTTCTGTGCACTCACAGATCCTAAAAAGGAGAAGGAAAATAGGCAAGGGATGAAAGGAAGTGTCTCTCCTTGAAACAGTGTAATTACTATATATCAAGGTACAGAAAATGGTTGCTGCTGGTAAAACCTAGGAATAGAAAAGAAAATCTTATCAAAGCAACATGAAGGTGTTCAAATTGCAGCGTAAAATTAAAAGAGCATAAAGAATAAAAATTTCCACATAAATTGATTGTTTTTCTTGTATATCCAATTTAATTGGATACTTCTGGGTGTGGAAAAAAGTATAAACATAGAATATATTTACAAAACAGATTTTTTTTTCATTTCTTAGCCTTTCAAGTATGAAGAGGCTCTATCTTCCAATGGTTGTGATCAAAACCAAACTATATTATTTTAAATTATTTTTTGTCACATATGTACAACAAGTTCTGTCCTGTGTCACACAAAAATATAGTTTGTGGCCTTACAGTGCATAAGACAAGCATGCATATATTGTCATATTTACCTTTAGTTACCCACAAGGTGATAATATATGGTATCTGAAATACCACAGATATTTCCTATATAACAAAGTAAATATAATACTGTAAGATAACTGTGTGTGATTGTTTATATTTAAAATGGAGAGCTTTTTATGGTGCACACAGGGAGATGGAAGCATTTATTTTGATTTTGCCAAGGGAAGGCCATCAACCTGACTTCTACATTACAATGGGTCATTTTTCTAATTTTTTCTATTATACAGAACACCATATCCCAAACACCACTATTTTAATTAATCCATTCCATAATAAAAACTGGCAGAAGGTGGAAAAATAAGTTTCTGGCACATTGCAGTACCAGCTAATATTTTCACTTAACTTGCTGTACCTTATTTAGCTTTTTATTACAACTACTAAATAACTAATTATTTTAGAACTCTTTAAAGATGAAAAAGCTATCTAAGAATAAATATTATTATGACTATAACTACTAGTATGCAAACATGGAATAAAGTTTAGCTTTTAATTGCCAGAATGCTTGCAAATGCATTTTGGAAAGAAAATGCAACAGTCTTTAGCCTAGTACTTGGACATACAATTCCATGCCCCACATTCCATTTTACCGGGATCTATGCCTGTAGATCACGTGCCCGTTTTGCCTTTTCTTTGGTGCCCAGATTAGGGATGACCTGCATATACATTAGACAGACAGATGCAAGTGGAAGAAAGTAAAGCAATGGTTTAGAAAATGAGACTAAGGTCAGGGAAAATAAAAAGAAACCAATGCAAAAAAGAATAAGATGAAGTTCATTGCATATAAAAAATAAATGACAAACTAAAGAAAGCAAAATGGCTGGTATGTTCAAATAAGCCTATTTATGTTTACAACGTGTACAAAATATTCTGCATATGAGAAAAAATAGGTAAAGACTCATATCATTATTTACTATATTCCCAATAATAAGACAGTTTGATCTTGACGAACTACCACTGAAAATGACCAAGTATCAAATGAAGAGCTAGGGAAAGGGACAAAAGAAAAAAGTTATCTATATGCCAAGTGGATAGGTACGATACAAATCCATATATATATATGAGTGTGTGCATCTCACCTATTCACTTGGTGCTCTGTCAAGACATTATTTACTAGATTTCTCACAGGCACCCTAGTAGCAGTGTGTCTTGAAGAGAAATCTAAAGAAGAGTAGTATCCTTACAAACTGGTACAGAGAGGACCAGGAAATGCTATAAGTGGCAGATGGGAAGGGTGGAGGTGCAGTGTTGCCAAATCATTCAATGTTATCGTGCTCCTGACAGTTTTCACTGTTTCTTAAAGGTCTACCTTATGGTTATGTAATTGTATCAAAATCTGAACTGCATGTAAAATGAGTAGTAGGTTTCTAATTCTTATAGTCGTGGAGAAAAGTTTGATATGACTTCAGTACCTCAAAGGCTCAGATGCCAGAAGTCGAATACAAATAACCTAACTTTTATTTATTTATTTATATAATATGAAAACTAATAGTATGAGATGTTGGGGCCTGATTCATGATCCTTGCATATGGGAATTGGCAATACTGCTGCTGTCCACAGTGGTGAAGGAGAAAGAAAGATTAAAATTGATGTTACGGAAAACAGAGGCAGTGGAGGGATCCCAAGGGAGAGATATGGTGTGGACAGCATGGCAGGCAAGGAAGACGTAGGCAGAGTTGAGGTGTTCAAGTTCCAATGAGCAACTAAAAATGGCTCTGTGTTAATGGCCACAAAGCTCATGTTAAATGCATTAGAAGCCCCTTTGCAACTACAGAGTTTCCTGAGTGCCTACAGCAGAGCTGTGTATAAGCAGAAGCGATTCAAGTGGGGGTCTGTGGGATCAATGACACTTAAACCTGATCTAACTTCCACTGCAATTCAGTATCCCTGGGAAGCACCTAAACTTCATCTAAGATTCCGGAAAGGGAGATAAAAATGACATTAAACTCAGATAGACAGTAGTGAATTCAGCTCAAAATATTAGTAGCAAAGAACACTTTCTGCCCAATAGGGTTAAAGTTAGAGCAAGTGGGAAATACAGGTTCTAGGCCCCTGACATCCCAAGAGAGTTTGAACCCACCCCTCCCATTACTTAGGGAACTCTTCTACATACCAGGTTATAGCACAGCTTAAATAGAAACATTTTCAACTCTGTCTATTGAGCCTAAGCCACTGAACTGTCAAGACCACAGAAATCACAGGGCCAAAAGGAACAAGCAAAAGGAACCCCGCCTCTGCAGCTCTGTGATTAGAGCATTCCCCTGGAAGGGGGCAGCCCTAATTTCAGGTCACCATTTCTAGACTTGTTTATGGATTTTACATTAGACAGTGCTAGAAACAGGAATCAAAACCAGGTGTGGGGAGTGGGGGAGCCATGGCTGATAGGGCTAAAGACAATGAGAAAGAGTTTTTTAAGCATACGAGGAAAAAAACAAAATCTTGGCAATAGTACAGGGGCTATTTCAAGGTGGAGACCATAACATTATTAAAGCATAATACAGAAAAGGCAGAAATGTCAATAAACATTCTGTTCTATATTTAGAAAGAAGCAGGATGTACCCCATATATCACCCCATAAAGGTTAGGATATATTTTCTGGTCTTTAGTATCAAAGGAGTATATTAAGCTTTCTCCATGTTAAACACTGAAAATCAACAGGCCTGGATAACATAAAAAATGCTGAAAATGATGGGCACTAATTTTTAAATAAAACCTGAAGTTCCAGGAAAATGCCAGAAGGCTGAAAGAATGCTGATGTTGCAATGACATTCAAAAGAAGGCATGTGGTATGAACCAGGTAATGACAGGCCAGTTAACTCAATATAATGTAAAGATTAATGTGAGATTAAAGTAAAATTAAATTAAGAAAGAACTAAAGGACAGGATTACAATGCTAGTCAACAAGGGAAAAGATTCTTCTGCTGTATTTGGTGCTGGTGAGGCCTCACCTGGACTACTGTGTCTGATTTTGGACCCCACACTTCAAGAAGGATGTGGACAGCGTAGAAAGAGCCAATGGTGAGAGATAAAAATTATTAGAAGCCCAGGAAATATGACTTATGAAGAAATGTTGACAGAGCTATGATTGCTGAGTATGGAGAAGATGGAGGTGGATTTAATAACAGATTTCAGACACCTGACGGGCAGTTATAAGGAGGAAGGAGATGCACTTTTTTTCTGTAGGGGGCAGGACTAGGAGTAATGGCTTCAAATTGCAACAAAGGAAATTTAGGGTAAATTAGGAAGAATTTTATGACTATGAGGGTGGTGAGGCATTGCAACAGGCTACCAAGAAAAGTTGTGGAATCTCCATTGCTGGAAATTTGCAAGAACAGGCAAGACAGAGACTTTGCCAGGCTGCTTTAGTCAGGCAAGATCCTGCCTTAACCATGGGGCTGGATTATATGATCTCATGATGTCTCTTCCAGCCCTACTTTCCTATGATCTTATGTTTTTATGGAAATGGATTTTATCAAACAAACCTGAAATCATTATTTGCACAGGCTACAAATTTACTGGTAAAGAAAAAAAAATGCAGATATAATACACTTAGACTTTTCTAAAGTGTTTGATATATTACTGCTTTACATTTTGGTTAAAAATCAGCATTTTACAATATTAATAAAATTTCTCTTAAGTGGCATCAGAACTGGTTGATGGATCTTAAAATAGAGTCACTGAATACTTGTATTTCTCCCAGGGTTTTACAAGGACTGGTATTGGGCTCAATACTATTCAGTATTTTCATCCATATTTTCAGAGTATATCTAAAATAATCCATTTGCAGATGGCATAATGGCAAATGATGATGAAGATATGGCAATCCTATACAGCAAGAGTTTCAAACGTATGCCTCGTGAGCCAGATCCAGTTCACAGAGGTGGGTAGAAACTCAATAAGTTTAATTTATCAAAAGGAAAATTGAGAGGTGACATGATTACAGTGTGTAGGTACCAGGGGAGGGGGAAAAAGAGTACTAAAGGTTTTTTTAATCTAGTAAAGATAGGTATAACAAGAAAAAGCAGCTGAAAGATGGAGCCAGACAAATTCAGTTGGGAACTAAGATACACATTTGTAACAGTGTAGGTGATTGGAACAAGCTACCAATGAAAGTGATGGATTATCCATTCCCTGATGATGTTTTCAAATTGAATCTAGATGCCCATCTGGAAAATATGCTTTTGCTAAACACAAGTTAGTGGACAGCACATTTCATGAGTTGAGGTGTGACAGAAAGACAAGAGATGAGATGTAGTTAACAAAAATCTAGAAATTAAGAATGATTTTCTGAACTGAATTATTGAATACACTTGCTTTCCTGTGTAGAGCAGGCCATTAGAAAAGGGAAAGTGACAGAGAAACTGGTGAGAAGGGGGGCCACTAGAGGGATGGGAATGGTGGTGACTGAGGGAAAAGAAGTAAAAAGCGCCAATATTAGTGTCAGTCAATTAGGGTGAGATTACACATTACAATTAGACCATGTTAAAAGCACATTAGAGAGGGCATTAAGCCTTAATGTGCGACTGATCACCAGCACATGTTAAACTTAACACAGACTAGCATCCCTTACAATTAGCACCTGCTATAACTCTAACATGAATTTCACCCCTGGTATCAGAGACAATGAAGTTGGAGAACAGACGAGGGGCAGCCAGGAAACAGAGAGAGTGAAAGACGAAAAGCTCATATATGTTGGTGATTATTTCCAAGATGCTATAGACATAGCTTAAGGAGACAGTAGTGATATTTGATAAGAGCACCTCGCACCAAAGACAGAGACTTACGCAGATGCTGACTGTGATGGTTTCATTGCTGCTGCCCCACATTCCCCTGAGCTGTGGGGCAGCTTGGGTGAGGATGGAAGAGAGGAATCTGTGAGTTCTTCTATGTCAGAATGTGAGGAAGGAGGCTTGGTGGACTTTTTCTTCCCAAAGGCCTGTTTGAATGAGCTTCTTAGCTGGAAAAGAATAGAAATAGAGAGAAATTATCTTCCTTTTCTCAGTCTGCTTGTGCAGCTTATGCCTTCAAGAGTTAGTTTGCAGATGCCGTCCTAGCCACTGCCTGAGGTCAGTATATAGAAGCAGGGTATTAACATATGCAACACGGTATCTTTAAAAACATGATACAGTGTTCCTTAAGTAATTCAGCGCAGCGCATACTGAATACTATGGAAAAATTGCAGGATCAAGTGGTATGCCAATGGAGGTGCTCATTTAAAACCATAAAGGCCCTGTGGAATCCCATTCTTATGGCATTCCCTTCAAGGTAGCTGGTTTTAAATAACCACTTTGTGTCTAGATACAGATATGGGTAATATTAACTAAAAAAAATACAAGACAACATCCAATTAATAGTGCTTGTAAATTTATTTTTGTATTACGAGTTTGAATGGCAGAACTATTCAAACACATAATTCGCTACAGTTTGGATCCAAAGCAAAAGAATTTAAGCTGTGATATGAGGCTTGTCCTTTACTGTACTGTTGAGAAGAATGTTAGCTTGCAAGTCATGTATTTTTACTGCAATTTTGTTGAGAGTAGTAAGTTCTTCATATGAACAAGCATTGCTGTTTTCCTCTAGAAGCTCTTATCCAGTATTGAAAAGGGACAGATAGCCAAAGAGCCATTTTTTTCAAGAGCCAACATGGCAGCAGTTGTGTTTGCTATGAATTTTCAAAATGTAATTAGCCCATTTGTTGTTAACTTAGTCTACACACAGAAGTTACTGATAGAAAAAAATGTGCTTTTCCCCAGAAACTTACTCTGGGTAAACTTATATAAAACTTGATGACAACTCGATTCCTTTACAAAGCCCCAGGGCACTTAAGCTCTTTCCTTCCAGGGTATAACTGGGGAGTGGGGAGTGTGACCACCAAACAAGATAATGTTATTTCAGTTCTTTCCAACTCATGATTTCTACCAAGAAAGAAATGGATTTTGGCTACACTCCCCCCTTTCTATATTTTGAATTTTGAGATTAAAATGAATAGAGACAAACTGAGAAGACATACAGGATAATCTGGTTTTAGAAAGTACAAAAGCCTACTGCCAAAATGAATAGCAATCATGCCAAGATAGGGTTCTTTATAGATGCATGCCAAATTTTCCATGGTTTATATTCACCTCACTTCCTCTAGAGTTCACCTTGCAGAAACATGAAAGAGTATGGAATTACAAATCAAGGGAATGAAGGCTGATCAGTATTTTTAAATATTACCTGCATAAACATTTTTTAAAACAACGAAAACATATCCTCTTTTTATCGACACAAAATATTATATTAAAACTTGAACACCGTATGATCTTTGCAATATTCTGCTTGATAAACAAAGTTTAAGCATTTGATCTATTTTACAGTAGGAACTACACATAAATTCCTACTCCTTTCATGGTTATGTAATATTTATGAGTCAATCCATCTCGCTACAGAAAACTCAAATAGGGCTTTATCAAGGCCCAGTTATTTGGTTGTTTCCCCAAACAATTAATTTTAGTTTGTGTTTTTTTAAATGATCTTGATTGATGTAAGTAAGCCTCATTAGTAATCAACAATTTTTTGGTTTGCCAGTAATATTACAATGAGACTAAAAGAGAATTGTTCCATATCTGTCTGGCCCCAAAAGAATATATTGTAGATGAAATGGGCCATTATGCTATTCAGGCACTAGGAAAATGTATAATAGCTAGGGGATAGGTTTAAATCTGCTGAGAACTTACCCAGTTTTTCTTTTTCTTTTTCTTGGAGTCAGCATCATTACCACTGCCAATGCTTGAATGGCTTGTAGCACTGTTGATGCTGGAAACACTTTCTGAGGAATGCTGTCGTCTTATACGCAAATCTAAGAAAAGAAAATACGGTGTAAGCTATCTGTCCATATGGACTTTATTCCAAATCATAACTACACCTATATCTATGCAGTACCTTCCAGCCCCAGAGGAGTACAAATACACATAGCATATGCAAAAAGACATTGATCTTTTTTCTGGCCTGAATTCAAGATATTTAAGCATGTGAATAGTCTGGGGAAGTCAATGGGCTAATGGCTTGCATACACTCTGGCACATGCTTAAGCACTGTTTGATACTATTGAACAGGGGCTTGCAACTGAAGCACAAATTCTGCACATTAATCAATATATACATCTCTTTATATCCAAGTGAGTCATTGTCCAGGATCAGGGTCAAATTATGTTATGGTTCAGTTAGTTGAATTAATGTCATAATAAACACTTCGTAAAGTTTGCACTGGTAATGATGGTTCCTCTTCCATCCCGTAAGAGGTTTGTGTACTATTTGATGCTTTGTGGAACTAACCGTTGAAGTCAGATGCAATTCACTGACATGTATTCCTGGATACAGGCAGTCAGTAGTTTATTAATAAAAAAATAGAAGGTAAAATGTGTTGGGAATGGTCAGTCAAGCTTTTTGGTTCGTTTTTTTTAAGCATCAAATAGCTCCAGCATATGCCAATCACCAGAAAATACGTTCTTTGCATATACCCCAAGATATCAAGACAAGCCATTTAAAGGTATGATACAGTTATATTACTTTCTTGATTTAAGTTACAATGTACTGAAGAGATTTACAAAAATAATGTTAGAAGTTGCTTTTCTGAAATGATAAGTTAAAAAAATAATCACTAACTTTACAAAAATTCACCTTTCTTATCATTCTTCTCAACAGGAATGGTACTTCACTTTTGCATTACCTGATTTGTCATGTGAACTTTGTCTAAATGGACAAGCAAAATGCAAAAGCAGACTCAACTTCTGAGATTTAAAATGCCTGCTTAACTAGGTTGAGCTTCAGCACACTATCAGAGCTGCTGTTTGGTCTGGTACTTACATTTTAAGTGCACCAATTTTCTTATGCTTTTCTTATTTCTTCCTTTTGAACATATTTTGCCCCTTTTCTCTGAACCTTTGACTACTGCTTTGACATGCTTCTTTCAGAGCAGTGTTTCTCAACTCATGGGTTGCTACCCAAAAGTGGGTCGCAAGAATATTTCAAAAGTTTGCGAGCAAGTGCCAGGAAAATACGCAAAAGTGTTGTTTTCGCCTTGCAGGCTGGCAGCATTCCTGCCTGCAAGGGGATGCTTGGGGCATGACCTGCATGCAGTCAGGGAGGGCTGTGGGAGCAGCCCAACAGCTGGATGAAGGTAAGTATATGGGGAGCAGGGGTTGGCAGGCGAGGTCAGGTCTTGGAGGTCAGGCTTGGAGGAGTGGGGCGGATGGGTGGCTGGGGTATGTGTGTGTCTGTGCGCACGCACGCGCGTGCATACATGGAGTGGATGGGCGTATGGCAGGGCAGGTACTTGCCAGCACTGGGGGAAGGTGGCTGGGTGGCCAGGTGCCAAGTTTGCAGCAGGGCGGGGGGGGGGGGAAGGGGGGCAGGACACTGTGGATCAAGTACTGGCAGGGCCAATGGGGTATGGGTTGGGACAAGCCAATCTTTGCAAATGGGTCTTGGTACAAAAACAGTTGAGAACCAGTGTTCTAGAGAGATATATAGAAAGGGTTAATCTTGAGGGGACTGACTCCTGACTATACAATTCTGAGAAATAAGGACTCCGGGAATACTGTGGTACACAGACAATGCATGCAAATTCCCCAGCTGTGGAAATACCACAAATATGAGTAATGCTCACTATACAATTCTCTCATCTTTGCCGCAGACATTTTTTCAAAGAAATACCAGCAGACTAGTGGCTTTGCTCTTCTCTGGGGAACAAATTAGCACTCATTTTGACAATGACAAAACCATACCTTTGTGGGTATGATCAGGGCCATTCAAAGCTCCTTGAATAGCAGCCTGAGCAGCAGAATTCTGGGCTTTCAGCATTTCAATAGTTTCTCTTAGTTCTATGAGCTCAGATTCCTGTGGGAACAGCAAAGAGCATTTCAGAATACATAACTATGTAAAATGCTTGTCTAACCCAAAAAAGAAGAAGACAATAGTGATTAAACTGAATTTACTGAATTAAACAGAGACAAAGTAGAGTTACATAGGTGATACTGAGCATGCCTACATGTGCATTAATGTGCTTTTGCTAGTGCACATTATGTTTAGTACCTCTAATATGAAGTACTACACAAATGCAGATTAGGCTGCCCTAGTGCACAGTAGCAAAAGTGCACACCTTTTTAGTGACACTTAATGCACAGTAGCCTATTTCTACTGCATATTACCGTATTAGCAGTTTTTGATGTGACACTTTACTGTGTAGTAGAATAGATTACTCTACATTAAAGCACACATATAGATGCACCCACTGAGCGCAACATTAAATTCCAAGTAGATTACAGGCTTACAGAGTTCAGTGGTTCTCAACGTTTTTAGACTCAAGGCACACCTCAGAAAATCCAAGCACTTAGCCTACATGTGTGTTTTGACTATAAATAATACAGCAATTTTCCATTGCAAAGACTTTAGAAAGAGTACAACAGGTCAGAATGTATTTGACACTGTGGATTCCTGTTTAAAATCTCTCGTTTTATCCTGTGAATCATGTTTACATGTTTGTACACCTAACAGTGCTAATATTGTATGCTGCCCCACAGCAAACTTAAAAATATTGCTTGCCACCCCAAGTGCAGGTACACCGTGGTTAAGAATAACTTGTATAGATTTTCTTCAGGAATATATCCAGGGAATTTATTCTAATTTGTATTTATTCATTTTAAAGGTTAAGGATGTTTATGAGTAAGGAACTCTATAAAAAGCTTTATATATATGTATATGTATACGTATGTATTTTCATACATACACATGCGTGCGCGCACACACACACACACATATATACACACATGCACACATATGTGCGTGTGTGTATGCGTGCAGAAAACCAGAAAAAGAAATCAAGTATTTTTCTATATCCTCTAGCTTCATAGGTGATTATTTAATGGATGAATCCCACCCTGAACTGGCGTATCACTTTAGAAAAATCCAAATGGCAAATACACCATTCAGACTCAGCTACAATAACCATGCAATTTACAGAGTCACATGGTTGCTCTTCCATGCAATAAGCTCTACATTGGAATGCACAGTCAATTTTAATTAAAACTAGTTTTATTACTGCTGCATTAAGAGCCAGTCCTTCCAGCTTTCATTTTATATAATGAGGATTAAAGCTGCTAAAGGAATTTAACCTCAGCTGTAGGGGAAAGAGGAAAAGGCAGAAAACATGCTCTCATATCTCTAGGAAAACAGGCTTATTTATGAGCTGATTGGTTTTAGTATAACTATTTTATTCTCTTTTGGAGACCTCTCAGGACTTCTCACTGGACTTTACAAAGGACTCAGAAGTTTTGGTTTAATCAAAAACTGCTGCTGAAAATAATTTTGTTTAATATGAAGAAATCAAAATACTTTCCACCCTTTTCTGCTATCTTAATCCACAACAAGCTGCCCTTATCTCATTTTATCTCAATGGGTCAGACTGTGACTTGCTCAAAGTCATTCATTCACAACCTGGCCCAATGATCACTATACTATTCCACATGACTAAGGATGGTCAAATTTGATCATAGGGACACAATCTGGCACGGTGTTGAGCATCTGTTTCTAGTCCAGAAAAGTATTTAAGCATGTTCTTGCCCTTAAATATGTTGGTGCCCTACTGTAGTCAGCGGGAATACTCATTTACTTTAAAGTTAAGCACATGATTTTCTGAAAAGGGCCTGTTTGCTTAGAACCTTACAGGACTGAACCAAAAGGCTAGGGACAGACATTCACAAAGCCTGAGCCTGAATTGATTCAATTTTTGCAGGTTAGTCTAACCTGCCTAGGTTGAATCAGTTTGCAACTGCACAGACATTCCCTCTGGACTGAGAAAATGCCAGCACATGCCTGCAGTGGCTCACGTTAGAAGCCAGGGGGTGCTAAAGCAGCCCTCCCCCTTCCCATCCATGGTGCCAAATTTAGGCAGGGGTGGGGGGTGGCCTGGCCCCAGCATGATGATTAGGGAGGGGTGTAACCCCTACCCTGCCTGCATCATCCCAGGCTTTTCCCTGCTTGATGCTCAAGGGGTGGGAGTGTTGCCAGCCCCCAGCCCTTGGGCTAGCACTCTGAGGCAAAGTGGGGGGCGGGTGGTGCATGCATCTGTTGATGATACTGTAGTTTTCAATCTTCCTCTCCCTGCTTCTTCATACTTCTTTTCCTGCAAACCTGACAGGTGAAGGAGTCAGCAGGGCAAAATCCTCTCTCATTAGTTCAAACTCTTCTTAAACAGCTTTTTCCAAGAAAGGAATGGAGGGACATTACCTGCTGACCTGTTGATTAGTTCCAAAAAGACCTAAGTGGGCAGCATTCTGTCTGCCTGTCCCAATGAAATTGAGACACACACACACAGACAGCTCCTGTTGGCATTAGCTATTATATCACATGCTTAGGGTCCATGGGGATGGGGTCCATGCTGTGGGAGATGGGAGGGAGGGAGGAAGGGATCCTTTCTTCAGCAGTGAGCAGTGAGATGGGGTAGGGGGGTGGGGGGCAAGGGGAAGCAGGTTAGATCCTGCTGTGCCTGCAGTTTCTGTCCGAGCTCTGGCTAGGGAGCAGAGTGGTGGGGCCAGCCCTGTCCTCTGGAGCAGAAAGCACAGCCCGCCCACAGCTACAAAGTATCTGGGATGCTGGGGGACTTTGGTTTAACTTAAACCAGGAAGGAGTCTGGGACAGACATTACATAAACCGGTTTGACCCAAATCAGTTAAGTCTGATACTACATTCAATTCAACCAGGTTTATCTCAAACTGGTGTCAGCCATTTTCAAACTAGTTTATTTATGTGCACTGAACTTATGTTCTGTTACAGGTTTAAACTGGTTTCTGATCACTTAAACTGGTTTGTGTATAGTGTCTGTTCCTAGCCAAAAGCAGCAGCCCCTCAGACCTAATATCATCCTTCTGAGTATGTAGCTATTACTTTTGGACCTTTTTTGTAGTCTAAATAATAAGGCCAAAAAAAGGCTGTCTGTTAGTCAAGTAATATTCTATGTAAAAGCTCTTTCTTTGCCTAATTTTATTATGCTGGCTACATTGTCCTATTGAAATTAAATACTCCAAAAGGTTATGATGAGCCTTTGTTGAAGGATCTTTTAGGATGGATTAAACCAAGAGTCACAAATGTTTTAATTAAAATCTGGAAATGAAAGATTTTATCTTCAAACTATCCTGCAATATTGTGAAAGTAAACCTGATGCTACATAGTTTAATTCCTATAGAGCTTTATGAAGGTTCGATCACAATTACCATGAAAGAAAGATGCGTCTCTTTCATTGTCACAGCTCCCCTTTCTTCTTTTCAGGTTTTTTTCTTTTTTAAACATGAGCTTTAATATAATCTATTGACAATTTTCCACATTCAAGCATTTGCTTTTGTAAACATACCTTTTGTTCAGCTGTCATTGTTAAACTTTGTAGTCGGCCGGTCATATTTCCTAAGCTCTTTTCGAAAGCCGCTACTAGATGAGCCTGTGAAAGAAACAGAAGAAAACAGCTGACATGTCGCTGGAGTCTTAAATATACTTAGCAAAACCTTTGTAGCAGGCAAGGCATAATTTGTTTGTTTTGTCTAGCTGCATAGTATCTGGAATCTCTAGAATGTATCCTACTTCTTCTTCTTGCTCTTCTCTATCCCCTATTCCACAACACTTCCATGTTTTCTAGGCTCAACTTCATATTCTCCAATAGTTTAGTAATCAGACTTCAAGCCACTTCATTCCTGGTTAGAGTTTGTTGTCATCCTGTGCAACAGATTTTTTTCCCGGTTTTTTGTTGTTGTTTCTATTGTAGAAAAAGCAGCAGAGTAATTCAAGTATTATCCTAACTTTATTTGGAAAGTTCTAAGCCCCCAGGCCTCCCAGATACAAAACTGAAGAGGAATTCAAGGAACAAGGCCATGGAATGTGTTCAGGTACATTCATAATGACCTTTCATGATATTATGACTTTGTCTATTTCTTCACTACAGCAATAGTATTCTGAAAATGTCAGGCATCTGCAGAATCATAATATAAGCTCAAACCTATTTATATTTCTTATGGGTTAAGTCTGCCTATATACACTTGTTTGTTGGTTGCTTCTTTTTTCTATAAAACACATTGAATTATCTGAAGTTTAAGCTCTAAATTTGTCAATTATGTGGCAACAGAAATTCAATTGATTTAGCAATGGTTTAACATATTGTTTTCCAAATTTCTTATAAACTATTAAACAAATGGTACAGGCAATCAAGATATAAAAGAAGGTTAATCCTAACAGTTATTTCAATTAGGAGTCATACAAGGAAAAGGAATTGCAGAGAAAGGGATCAATGAAGTGCCGGGCCGGTCCAAGGATAATTGGCGCCCTAGGCGAACTGTGTACCTCAGTGCCCCCACCACTTCCAATATAGACAAAAATTAGGATAAGATTGCCAGTGGTATGCTCTTGTCATAAATCCGCTTGAGAGTTGAAAAGGTAGGAGTTGTGATTCTAGTGATTTTTCCTCTGAGATCTTTTCAGAGGTCTTTCTCCCCTTACTGAACCAAAGGTCTTAGACTAAGGTGGAGCCATATGCGGTTAGGGCTGTTATTTAGAATGATGCTCCTGTTATTTTGTTCTGCATATAATTTTGCTGCTCCCCAAATTTTGGCACCCTAGGCAACCGCCTAATTCACCTAAAGGCTGGACCGGCCCCAGTGAAATGATTAAATTTTTATGAGCACTAGAGCCATTTAAATATAGAAAGAGTGAGCCCATGACTCGCATTACCAGAAAACTTTATGGGATGATTTTCCTCTAATGATTTGTAACAAAGCAGTGAACTGTCACTTACATGGAATATTGTAGACAAAGTTGAGAAAAAAAAATGAGAAAAAGTTGGCAAGTCGAGAGAATCTGTACAAGAAAAGACTAAATAAAGTTTCTTTTACAAGACTTGATTTTAGCAGTCATGAAAAGTACCTTTAAAAACAGACTCATTTTATACAATATAAAATGTAGGTATAGGAGAAAGTACTCTGAACAAAATATATAGATGCTTGGAGACAACTGAGAATACAATACACTCCACAGCTATAGCAAAATGAAGCAGTAATGACAAGAAAATATTCATTTGCTCTTTTTCATTTCAAAATTAAGTCAAAGCAAAGGCAGGCATTTTCTCAACTGCTTTTTGTGAGTAAAATTACCCCTTCCATGCACACAAACACATATGCTACCTCACTGATTTTCACTGCAGGTGAAATTCTTAATATTTGCATGAGCACAGTTACTAGATATTGGATCTGGGTTTTCCTACTGGCTCTCAGAATTTCTGAGGGATATTCCAAATACAGAGAAATAAACAAATTTGAAGGCATTTCATTTAAAAATACGAATGGTGAGGAAAAAGGTTAAAATGCAATCAATCTTGTGTGGACTAGTTGAGGATGCACTTGCAGGGAAAGGGAAAAAGCTCTACTATAGAGCTCTGTGTATTATTTTTCAACATAGAATTATAGGATTGGAAACAGACATTGTCTGTGGAGTGTGATTAGCTCTGCTGTGGTATGTCATGGCACAGCTGATCCATTTCACTTTCATCTACAGATGTCACTGGATATCATGTCCCAACTTGCAGCATGTCTGCAAGCGGGGGAAAACCCTGAATTTGCAGATGTGCCCCCATGTCAGGGAGTGAGGGAATCCCCTGAAGGGTTTTCCACACGTGCATCTCCAAGCACAGAGGGGAAAACTCCCATTGGGGGCAGGCCTCTGCATCTGCAGCCTACTGCCAGAAATGCATGCCTTTGGGAATTTTCCTCCCCATGCCCGCAGAAGGATTTACTTGGCACACATTCTGAGCAGCAGCTTGGGACGTGAGCTGTAAATGTAGAGGAGGGTCCCCCTCTGCATTTGCAGACACATGCCAGAGAAATCCCTTGCAAAGAGATTCCTCCTGCACTCATATCACTGCTGCAGTTCAACACAGGACACATGTCTGCAAGCAGGGAGCCCCAAATTTCCTTATGTACTGGTCGAGCCCCAAATTTCCTCAGTTACCTAGGTATGTCTGCAGAGATCCCTGCAACAAACACATCTGCAAAAGCAGGGAAAGCAAGGCAGATGCTCCTGAGGCAGATGCTCCCAAGGCTTGAGGGGCCCAGACCTGACCAGAAATTCCCAGGGTATGCAGGACCAGGCCCCTCAAGCCTGCAGAGCAGTGGGAGAGCATGGACAGCTCCAGGCCGGTCCACTCTCCTCCCGTAGGCAAACAGGGCATTTATACATATACTTTTGGTTCCCGCAGTGTGCCGGAGATTCACCGCTTTGGAGTGGTGAATTAATTGAGTCTGCTCCACATGTGAGCTGACACGCAATGTGCTGTGCTGCATGTAGTTGTATAAACAGCAAAATGTACATCACGCAGAAAATAGAGCAGTGTGCTTTCAAACTAAAGCACCTTCTTTGTGTTTTAGTTCAAAAGTGCAGTGCTGCCATTTTCTCAGCATTGACACTCATTTTACTAGTTATACAACCGCAAGCATCGCAGTGCCAGAAAGCGTCTGGTGCTGCAGTGTTTCCATGTATAAAAATGTCCAATGATGTCAGCTTAAACTGGTGCAACTTATCACAACCTTCCCTCGTAGCCACAAATTTGAGCATTTGAGGTGCAACAGAAAGGTATGACTGTTAGGAGTGTGCAAAGTGGGCAGTATTCGATTCGGATTCAGATTCGGCCTAATTCAGGGGACAGTGATTCGATTCACTGATTCAGATCACTGTCCCAATCTGATTCAGCCAAATCTGAATCTGAAGATTCAATTCTGATTCAGAGAATCAGTGATTTGGCCACAGACACAGCTTTATATGTTTTTACTATGTACCTTGAGGTACTAGGCATGGCTCGTGAACACTGAGATGGTGGGGCAGATGGAATGTCCCATGGGAGTGCAGGGGGTTCCCCCGCGCACTTGGCAGTGGACCTGGAAGTGGACCAGAAGTGTTTCCGGTCCACGTCCAGGTCTGCCACCAAGTGCACAAGGACCCCCTCCCTCCATGCCTCCCTGACTCAGCGATTGGCCGCAGGTGACCCCAGGTCCCCCCCAGATCCAGGTGGCACCAGGCACTGAGCCCGGGGATGCAGGGGTCCCCCGTGCACTCCACAGTGGACTTGGAAGTGGGCTGGAAGTACTTCTGGTCCACTTCTGGGTCAACCACTAAGTGTGGGGGACCTCCACCCCGTGCTGCCGTGGGACACTCCATCCACCCCACCATCTCAGAATTCAAGAGCCACACCTGGTACCTCAAGGTATGTAGAAAAAATATATAATGCTGCGTCTATGGCCAAAATCATAGAATCTCTCTGAGTCTCTCTGAATCGAATTGGGAGGCTTCTGATTTGATTCAGAGAGATTAACAGGTCTCTTGAGTCCATTTGGATTCAGAGATTTAGCTGCTGAATTGGGCTGAACCTCTTCCGAATCAAATCAGTGACTGAAGCTTCGCACAGCCCTAATGACTGTTTACTTTCACTTTGTGCTGCCACAACAAATTTTATAGAACCGCAAATGTGATGCCTGTTTCCATTCTATATGTAACACTGGTTTAGTTCTGGCCTCCACAACAGAACTGTTGCATTGAAGGTGATCAGTGGTGGTTTAAAATACGTTTTACTGTGGTATAAAGTTTTTACAATGTCTTGTGAAAGCCCGTGTTATAAGAGTAGACTATATCATTAAAGGGTCATAAATGGAATTATTTATGGTTATAATAGTCAATCTGCTTTGAACATATGCTCAGGGATCTACATTCTACTTCATATTTTAGGCTTATGATTTCCAGTGAAAGATTTATACCATAAAGGTTAAATATTCATAAACACAAGCCTAAGTGCACATGCCATTACTTTGTAAGCTCTGCAAATGAGTAGACAGATATCTGTTTTACATATTTGGCATTTATAATTGAAGCAATATTTTTAAATTTGTTACTTTAAATGTATCAAATTATCTATATATGCACATACACATGTATTGCAAATGTATGAGGTTTGAAATCAGTGTATATAACATTTTAAATTATCCTTGCAGTCTTGCAGATAGAATAACACTAATCCAACACTGAGATGTCAGATAAAAAGAAGAAAGAAAACTGCCTTATAGACCACCAGTTTTTAAGTTTAATTTCAGCTAGAAAAGTTGGCAGTGTTTCATCAACATAATTCAGGACAATTTTTTCTTTTTTCTTTTCCTGAACATAACATAGAACATAATCAGAATCAGAGTAGACTATAGCATGGTGGAAGAATAGCATCCAAACTTCTCCCAGTTTACATTGCTGATAGAAAGCTAAACAAATTCTTCATTCAGTGTTTCAAGGAAAAAATAGTGAACAGACTGATAATCAACATCTCCAGTCTTCCACAAGAATAATCATTGGCTGTTAATTTGTTGGCATAGCCATGGAAACAGGACGTGTAATAGTTTGCTTTGATTAAATATAACTTATGCCACTCTGCATGATTATACTGTTATAAAGTAGAAGTCTTTGCTAAGTTATTGGGTATATTTATATAATCTGTATCTCAGTTTTAGAGGTACAGTACCAGAGAAACTTTGACTTACTTTGTACTTCCTTATGAATAATAAACAGAAGAACATGACAGGAAATTTTAAAGAACTAGACCGTCTGAAGTGGTTGAAATTATCATATTACTGTCTAAAAACTTTAAAAAGTGATAGCTATGTCACAATCATGAAGTTTTACAAACTTTAGCATATGATAGAGTATATTTTGTTTATACTGTAACATACCATAATTTTCAGCCATAGATATAATTGCATTCAGATGATAATAGATCTCTTTTGACTTTTAAGAGATAATGTGTGTTAAGGATATAAATAAGACTAGGTTTGCTTGGCATTAAGGGGAGTAAGTGCTTTAAAGTCCCCAACAATAAGAAGCAAATTGTATGCTGAAAGTAATTAGAGAAATAATTGTGTATTATTAAATATTATTTCCATAGTTTATTGAAATAGAACATCCTGACATATATAGACTATTCAACTTCTAAATTCATACAGTTAGACTGTAAAACTTTTCTTGACTTCAGTGAATACTCATTTATTTAGCAGTCAGTAGAACTATTCAGAATAAAAGGCTAAGGATTGGCCAGTCTAGCCAGATTGTTCGCTGGACATATTGTATAATAAAATACCACCTGAAAAAGTTGTCTTTCAAGTAAACCTAATACTAATAAGAAAACCTAATTTAAAAAAAATGAAAACAAAACACCAAGCCTTCATTTCCCACCCTAGAGCAGACTTTGAATTTAAATAGTTAAACTCCAAATAATTTCTCCATTTTGTTATCCAAATAACAGCTGAAATCCCCAGACCTAGGAAACTCCCCCCAGAAGACACTTCTTTTGAATATCTCATTTGAAAAGTGAGTATTCATAGATTTTTTTATCACATATATTTGACTGAGGCCCAGAAATTGTTCAGATTATGGGAACAAGAGTTGCTCCTTGTTTCTTGCAGAGTTTATACTTATAATTAATCTTTTGCATCTAAAAACATCTCAGTTTCTGAGGAAAATGAGTTCAGTCACAATTTAAATAACATATAATACAATCTAGAATAAGGGTAGTTTAAAAGTGAGAATGCCGCATTTCTACTTACACAGACACCCTGGAACCATAATTAAGAAACTGCATCTCCAGTCTACATGATGCAGAGAAATATTCAAAGTATTTCTAGAGCAAAAACATTGTATATCCAAATTCCACTTTTTTAACGTGTTATGCAACTCGTGCCATATCTAATATATGACCCGATGCTTCCATTGGCACTTACAACTCCATTTGAAAGCAGCTGGAGATTTGAGTGCCTAGGGCACGCAGAATGAATCCTATTCTGTAAGAATATGAGACCCCTGGTTTAACACATTTCATTTATGATATTCATGAGAAAACATGTTAGGCTTAAAGCCCACCTTGAATGTGATGACTATATATCCAAGGCTATGTTTGCTGACACACTTTACAGTTTGAACTGTTGTGCTCAGGTTTGTAAAATAAAGGTAAATAAAATAAATTTCTTCCCACCTGACATGGCTGAATGAAAGGATGTGTGAGAAGCCAGAAGGGATCTGGCTGATTGCAAGAAGTAACTGTACATCTGTTGACCTTTTCTGCTCGCCTCCTGCTATTATCTTGTTGTTTGGCTGTAGGATAGTGGTTCAGAGCTGGCCAAACAAGAGTGTTAGCCAAAGAATTCCCTCTGCTTTCTAGTGGCATCCTGGGTCTACTACAGTTTTGCAATTATGCACCCTTCAGCTTTATACAGTACAAAGCATTGATCAAAGTAATTCTAAAAACACAGGGGAGGACTGGAGCTCAGACTGCTGAATGGAATCTGAGCCCTTGTCAGTCAAGCAAGAAGTCTGCTGGTTGGATACAGTCTGAACTAAAACAGCCTTTTCTTAATTAGTACTGAGATTTACCCGTCAGCACTACAGAAACAAGTAAGGCAAAACCCAAAATCTCAGAATAACTGTAAATTTAAGCACTCACATACAGATGCACCCCCTGTGGATTTAATCACATGCAAGCAAAACACTTTTGGGTTTATAAAATAAGATAAATAGCTGAAATCCAGCAGAGTGATTGCATCTAGACAACAGAACTTGCACACTAAATAAAACTGAAAAAGCAAACTCCCAACGGGGGTTTCTAAAACTGAAGAATGGTTTACCTTGTCACTGACAGATTTCAACAGGGGAAAAAAAACAGTGAAACAGCTCGGCAAAACTGGACATATTACAACCTGAGTCTTGCAGATATATATGTACTGCATAAGCCTCACCAAATGAAGAAAAAGATTTAAAATAGTGTGAAAATTACAGGAAAGGCACATTCTCTTTTTCATTTCCATGCAGTACTTGTGCTTGATTCTGTACTTGTGTACATTTCTGTACAAAATGATCTGCAAGTCACAGTGTCAGCAGACAGTCATTTGCATAGGGTATTAGCCAGAAGGTTTTTCTCCCTGGAGCAGAGTGAGAACAAAGGACTGAATATTTCCAGACAGTGAAAGATCTGAAAAATTGGAGGCTCAGGGACTGAGAATAAGATGATGGATGCATTCACCAAATGGACTTCCAAAGTGACTAGGGTCTCCAGATCAATGCAAATGGCTGTAGCAGACCGTACATACACATACAGCTTGAAATCTGCTACAGTGCATACATGGGAGGCAACTTGCAATAAAGACAATAGAATTATTTTTGTAGGGAACTAAAAATGCTGCTTCTTTTAGAGTAAATTCTAACACTCTGGAGTCATGATTCCCTATCTGTCATATAACACAGGCTGATTTGTAAAGCATGCCCCTGAGACTATGGGATAAATGATATGCAACTCTTTTTTATTTGATAGTCAAAAGCACCTGTTTGCAAATTTGGAGGAAGTATGTAATGAAGGTGAAAAGCCAACACATTTTTGTCACAGTGTGATATTTAAACCACACTAATTGTTGGTTACTCCTAACAATTTAAAAAAAAAGTAAAATAATTTATCATACAAATTGTTAACAAAGTTTATATTCTGTGAACAGAATAAATTTTCACAGACCAGAGGAAAATTAAATCATTACATGAACTATAATTTACTTGAAAGCTTAAATCCTTGTATTCTTAACTTTTTTTTTTACTTTGATTTTAAATAAAATTTGTCTTTTTTCATCATTTCATCATTCTGGACATACAGAAAATGTGATGCTCCTGAGTTTCATGCTCTCTTCTAATTTACTTTTAGGGGTAACTTCACATGCTGGGGGTTTGAAAAGAGGGAAAGTGTTATCTGACAGGATCTTAAGACTCCTAAACTAACAAGATTTCTTTTTAAAGCTGCTCAAAGGTTTTGAAGGTTAAGCGTAATCTCCACAGACTTATAATTATGTGGATTATAAACCACATAATTAGTTTAATCAGGTGGATCTTCTCACCGTTTGTTACACATATGCATATACACAAACTCTTATATACAGGTTTATGTATATTTGTATGTAAAGACAGAGATAGAAATGTATAAATTCACTGTGTTGCTGAAGATAATATTCTTGCCGTGAGATCAGAGAAACTGATGCATCAGATTCTTGTTACATATATGGTGCATCTACACATGCCTATTAACATGCAGCAATAAGAGCTGGAGTTTATTGTTGCCAGGTGCAGGTCTGCACATGCACCCAGGATTGCAGCATGTTGAGCCAGGGTCCTGGGGGTCAGCTTGCCAGTCCAAGGCTACTCCTCCCAGCACAACGTGCCAGCCAACCAACACCTCCAGCATCTACGCGTACACTGCTGTGGAGTAAATTAGTTTACTCCAGCCTAATAGGAGTGCATGTGTTGTCACCAAGATGTTTACTGTGCAGCTAATTAATCAACTGCTCAGTAAATGTCTTGTGTAGACATACAGATGCAGAATCACACATAGGGCCTGATACCCTGCTGATGTAAAAGGAGTTGAACAAGTATGCTATACCAAACAAATACCTGGCACAAATGCATGAATCAGTTCAGGTGAAACCTTCTAACTTCCTTGTGCTGGTGACCTGTACTACAGGTAGTAGAACAGAAGCAGTATGCTCAGAAAACCACTATACCCCTCCATGCAGCTGAGTGGCCCCAAAGCACAGGGCCCAGGGCAGTTGCCTTGATTTGTCCCCTGCTAGGGATGGCCCTGTGTCTGGGCATGGAGTATCATATCCCACTCTTGGTATATGCCTTGAGTCTAGGAGGTAGAGGAGGAGATAAATTATTACTCTCAGTCACAAAGGCATGCTGGAAGACTGGACCAGGAGTGGAAGAAAGTACTGCCAAAGGAATCACTGTGGCTTCCTGAGTTGTCCTTGTTTGGGGTGGTGCTTCTCTGCAGTTAATTATTTGAGGGGGAATAGAAGCCTCTCATGCAATCAGAGATCAAATGCAACACGTTTTTACTTGTAAGGTATATTTTAAAAAATCATGGCCCAAGAGAGTGATGCTCAGCCTATAAAAAAACTCAGTTGTTTAATACAGCACCAACAAGCCCAAAACACAAGTCTCTTTCTCTGTACATGGAATGATTCCTATACTGTTTGCTCCCTGAAGCTATTTTTATGAGAGAACTGATATTCACAGAAATGCTGCAGTTTCTAGAACAGCAGGAAGACTTCTCAGATGGCACAGTAAATATTCATGTGTGAAAACCACAAGAAAACAAAAACTAGTTATAGTCACACCACTAGCTACCACAGTGTGCTATCCGAGAGTCTGCAGTGTTTTCCTTAAATTAATGGCAATATCTGTAGGTCTATATTTTAGTCACCCCCAATATTCTCAGTATCTTTAGGTCTCAAAGAAACCCCAAGGCACTGCATAGCTTTAGTATGCTAAGAATGTACTATATTATCCCATGTTACCAGGGGACCTCTCAAAAAATATAAAATAAAGTTCCTTCATAAATATCCCAGCTTTCAGTGAATATGGCAACTTTTGTTATCTCCTGAATTGCCTTTAAAAATCTCACTAGAGATTCTGGTAATTCTATCTGAAATCACAGTAACTGCACAATACTGTGGCTCACATTTCCTGTATTGCATTATCTTCTGATAACACGTTCAGCAACTTCTATCTCTGCTGTATGACAATTGGGAGGAACAACAGGAGTTCTCTGTGAAACAGCCCTGTTTCCATTAGTTATAGACCAGCACTGTTATTGCAGCATATGAATTCCACACAGATGATTACAATGTTCTCCCCTCCACTTTTGTCTGTATTTGAGCTATATTCATCTCAGAACTATCTCGAGTGCCTTGCAGACTTGTATAAAGCCTAACATATTCCTTCTCTTTGGACGTCTCCCTCCTTTTTAGGATCTGTTGTTATAAATTGAAGCCATTGTAAAGTAACTTGAAAAGACAGAACTTTTTCTATGTCAGAAGTTATATGACTATTCTCATCTCCTCTAGGAAGGATCACCAGTGGCAGACCATGTGCCATGAAGACTCTGACCTGTCCTGCTATTTTTGATTCCTTCATAATTGCACTCTTCCAGCTATTGTTCTGCAGCTGTGGTGGCTGGTGTTGGTAATGAAGGGAGTAGCAGTTCCAGACATGGTATGATGCAACCCCATCAAAGGCTTTGAAAAGCAAAGGTAAGTCCTCAAATTTAAACTACTATATGGAGAGCCCACACTTTTCCTTTCACTTAAACTGATATTCAATGTGTAGTGACCAGCATGATGCACTTATGCTGACCTGCACTGCTAAAGAAGCAGGCAGCTGCATGCTGTACCAATTGAAGCTTTCAAGTCTAGGGCACGATACTTTATTTAGGGCTAAGGTTTCATGGCTAAGAGAATTCTGGGGGGAAAAAATGGAGGTCATCATTAATGGCATCATTAATGATAGAAGCCAGCTCTTAGGCAGCACTTTCCACAAGTGGAAATTTCAAAGCACTTCACAAAAGGAGATCAGCACTGTTATCTCTGTTTTAGGTTGTAAATTAGAAGATCTATTCATCAGAAGTGAGATTCTCGAACAGTATTCCAAACAGGAGTACCGGGGCACTAAACCTACTTATATGCAAGGTGCAGCTTAATAAATTTATGACACAGTTATGCTGCTAGACAACCTTCCAGCCAAAAATAAATAAAAGGTACCTTTTGAGCTAGTACAATCACCTCTGTTTCTGGGCATGAAACCTACACAGAAATGGTCTAGGACAGTGGTGGAACAAGGGGGAAGCTACAAATGGTTCCTTGCCTGTTCAATTTCTCTAGTAAAAAATCAGAGGCTGAGTTCACAAACATTGTTGGACTATGTTGATACTATCCCAACTTTTCTTTTTTTTAAACTAGCCAGACAAGATGTTATACAATTCTTGACCACAATCTCCCACTTTCCCTCACAGATGATGTAACATGCATATTATAAATACAACCAAGTCGTTGGACAATATTCCACACCCACACTCAACATAGCATGACGATTCACATTTTACTGCATGACTGAAGGAAATACTGTACTTCAGTTAAAACCTTTTGCAGAAGTTGGAGGAAAGGCAAAATATATTTTAAACACAACGTATGTTTCAATATTTGTTTTTCTTCTGCTTAAATAACATTTGAGAAAATGCTTATTAGAATTTTCCAGATACATGCCTTTCTTTGGCTCACTACACTAACATAAGAGATTTGTAGAAAATGATATTGTTTTATTGCAGCTAATATGATTTAACTGTCTCCTTTGTTGTTTATATAATTTGCAAGTCAAAACAAAATTGCTTTTCAATTTTTAAAAATGAGATGGGTACTGTGTTGGGGAAGTTTAATATCCATCAGAATGAGAAGATTACCATTTTGTCTCAGACAAGCAAAAGTATGCTGTGAGGACTGGATGATAATGTATAACAGAATATAGAATCCTGCACCATTACTATAGGTCACTGTTTCATATATGGCTCTCAACAGTACAGAAGAAATTTCTTTACCTTCTGCTCCCTGTTCAGTGACCTGTATAAAATGCTTTTGGCATTCTAACTCTCAGTGAGTCAGGAGAGACTACAACTTGTGTTAGGGTGGCTGAACTTGACCCTGTGGGAAGAGGTATCACATCCCAAAAACAACATTAAAAAAGAGACTGTAGGGATTAAGCATCATGGGCAGAGGATACTTATAACACCAGGACCTGACCTCATGAATAATTAAATTACATTTCATTTGGCTGCCATGCTGGCACAGGGACTATTGATTAAATATGAGCTTTAGAAGTGGAAAATACATGCGTTTTAAATACGCTGAAAGAAAATAATAAATAAAAAGGAACTCGGGTCACTAGACCATACATGCTGATACCTGGTCACGTGCACTGAACTGAAAGTTCACGCTGCACCTTGAGAGGAGATGGCTGGTCACATCTGCCTTCTTACCTGTGGTTCCAAGAAGTATTTACTAGTATAGGACAAAAACTACTTACATTTGCTGAAAGTTGGGAGGTAAGAGTAGCAACCTTTTCCTGTGATGCAACCAGCTCTCTCCGTAGTTTTTGAATTTGCTGGATGTGAGATATAATAAACTTGTGTCATTGTTTTCTCATTTTACGAACTATTTCATTTTTTTAAAGGGATCATTAAATACTGTCTCACAGCCTAGTAATTTCACATTAAATTCCAAAACACCATGAAACGTCAGATAATAACATCTAGAGAAGTTGGCCTTTAGGACTAAGGTCAGAAGGTACACATATACCAGTTTAAGTGATCAGAAACCAGTTTAAACCTGTAACAGAACAGAAGTTCAATGCACATAAACAGCTTTCAAAATGGCCTAAACAGGTTTAAGACAAACCTAGTTGAATTTAGTATCAGACTTAACTCATTTAGGCCAAATAGGTTTAAGGAACTTCTGTCCCAGATTGTTTCCTAGTTTAAGTTAATTCACAGTCCCCCAGCAACCCAGGATGCTTTGCAGCCTTAGGCTGCAAAGTACTCTCTGCTCCAGTGGAGCAGGGTTGGCACTACCCCTCTGCTCTATAGCCAGTGTCTCTGCTCTGGCTGGCTGACAAGGGGGTGGGAGTGGGACTGAGAGTGGGAAACTGCAGCCGTGGTCTGCCTGCCAGGCATTTCCCCACTCGGGGCCAGGTCTGTGGCCATTCTCCAGTCAGCATGCTGAGGCAGATGGGAGGGAGGCATGTTTAATCCAGTCTCTCTCCCCTGTCCTACAAGCATGGGACCCCAGCTGGGGTCTGCCTGGTAGGGTCGCAGCAGCCCCTACCAGGTTTTCCCCCCTCAAGTGGTGGAGGTAAGGGCATGGCTAGGTGCTGATCCCAGGACAACTGCCTAAGGTGGGGAGGGAGGCAGGTTTAATCTCCCCTCTCTCCCTTCTTCCACCAGCACTGGACCCCAGGAAAGGTCTGCCTGGCAGGGGCAAAGCAGCCCCTGCCAGTATTCCTGCCCCACCTCTGGCCTGGTTTAAATCCCTCTCCCTCACCCCACTTCACCTCAGGCTGCCAGTCCGGGGCCAGCATCTAGCCATGCCCCCAGTCCCAAGCAGGCAGAGGGGGAAAAGCCTGGAAGGGTCTGCTGCACCCCTGTCAGACGGATCCCACTGGGGTCCCGTTCTTGTGGGACTGGGGAGAAAGAGGGAATTAAATGCCTTTTCCTCCCCACCTTTGCCTCAGGCTGCTGGCCTGCGTCTGGCATCTGGCCAGGCACTTGCCCCCGCTACTTGAGCAGGGAGCAGAAGAAAAGCCTGGCAAGGGCTGCTGAGCCCCTGACAGGCAGACCCCTGCTGGGGTCCTGTGCCGGTGACAGAGGGGAGGTGAGGTAAACTCCCTTCTCTCCCCTCCCCCATTGCATCAGCATGCCAGCCAGGGGCCAGGGTCTGGCCATGCCCCCTGCCTCATCATTCAAGTGGCAAGTGGGGAAAAGCCTGGTAAGGAATGCTTCCGCCTCCAGGCACACCCCAGCTGGGACCATGCAGGCCAGGGTGGGGGTTTAAATCCTTCCCCAATCATATTCAGCAGCTTGCTGGGACCTGGCCACATACCCTTGCCTCCCCCCGCCCAGCTCAAGCAGGGAGGGGAGAAAAGCCTGTAGGGCTTTCTCCCAGCCACTGCCAAAGGGAAGGGAAGGCTTGCTCTAGCACCCCCAAGCTTCTAGCCTGAGCCCCTGCAGACATGTGGATGCATTTCTGGAATGAAAAGTGAATGTCTGTTCACTTGCTTCTTAGTTCATCTACACAGTTTAGACTAACCTGCAAAGACTGAATCAATTCAGGCCTGGGATTTTTGAATGTCTGTACTTTGCCTAGGTTGCAACTCTATTTGTGTATATATCCTAGTCATAGCCCCACTGACAGTACGGGCAAATGAGGAATTACAGGAATTAGAATCCCTTGCTTACTAAAGGAAATGTGATGTTTGTGTCCCGATTTTGCAGATTTCAAATGTACAAAATAAAAATCACTTGCACTCCCCCCGATAAAGCTTCAGTTCCTAAAAATAAATGGACTTGGTGGCTTCATGACATGCATTACTACCTTTTTTTGTTCTAACAAAGTTCACTGCATGCAGGGCATGTAGCTCAGCTTCAAAATACAGAGAAAATCTCATGAAAAATACACAAAAGAGAGGCATTGTCACACCCCTCTGCTCATGGAACTAAACTCAGTGACGGCCACTTAAGCTGTTATGAGTTACAGTAGGTTTGTAATTCCATTAAGAGACAGCAGCCTAGAAAGTGTCAGGTAAAACCCATTTTGGAATATAGTGAACATGCTTATTTCTCTCCTCACCATAATTATACCATTTAAAATTATATCATCAACTGTTTTTTGTTTTACTCAGCATAGTCAAGGTTGTTGAGTGTGGAAGCAGAGTAAAATGCCTGCAGTAGTCAAGGTAATACCAAAAAAAAGTGCATTTTTATGAAGCATGGCTCTTGGTAGCATTTTATGCTTGAATTTCCCTTAACTTCATAAACACAGACTTGTTCAGAAATTTAGCACAGTGCAATACATTAAAATGTACATGATGTAGATTTAAGAATTAACCTTGTTCTGCAGCAATGATCTGCACAGACACTTTTGGCCTTAAAGGAATCATTGTCAATGAAGTCTGAAAACATATATCCCAGCCCCTTCAGTCACAAGGTTGATAAGCTTATTAACACTCTCCAGGTTTTTGGTACTTGATCCAAATGGTATGTACAACACTAAATATAATACATGTGCCATAGCTGCAATGCATTTTACCGTAGAGTCTTTTGGAACTAACGTTTCTTGTACTGATATTTTATACTTAATGAATTAGAATAAGAATATACATGCAGTCCATTGGACTAATGGGAGATTTTTACCTCTGAATGTGCCTTTTCTTCTGCCTGATGGGAAAAGAAAAAAAATGTTTTGAAACAGAAATACATAAATTTCACATGAAATACTACAAAAGTGTGTGCATATATATTATATAAAAAAATGAATAAATAAAGTTCAGTCTAACAAATCACATGTACAAGAAAAACAATTCAAATACCAGAACTGAAACTGATTAAATATTGTCAGTAAAAATACTAAATGAAACCCTTTCTTCCTTTCTTGGAATAACACAAATTGAATACAAAAAGAATTTTGTCTGAATAATGAGCAAAGGATCCGGTTTATTATAATGGCTACAAGGTTCTTAAGAAGAACAGTGGAAGAACTTTAATAACAATCACTGCATTTATAAAACATTAAAGAATGTTTGATGCAGCGTGACTATACATTTACTACTCTGCATAATTGAATTGCTGTATCCTCACAATAGCTAAGGCTGGCTCAAACAGGATGTTGCAGTTACCACAAAGTGGTATCTAAGATACTGTGTTCTTCCACCTGTGACATTTAGGAGAGGAAATAGCTATAGTATCTTCTATGTCATTTTATGGTAACTACTGGCTTTTTATTTTTGACCACTCACATGACACTTAAGGATACTAATACTTTACTTTCTGAAGCACAATTGTGAAGAGTAGATTTAACTGAACCAAGAAATGAAAATGTGTTTTGTTACTGTCAGCTGAAGACATACTGCATGAACAGTCATCAAAAGAGCAGTAAAGGTTTCTATGTCAATATGAATGTTACTGTGCTCTTGAAAGCAAGCAAATGAAGATCTAAGGCTGGTAGTCCCTCACTGAAACATTCAAGTGGATGTCTGCAATTGGCTCCTTCATTCCTTGAGCCCAAACTACCTTCTGTGTACCATGGGGAAAAGGTAGACCTGAGATAAAGCACTTTTTTCCTGAAAGCTTGTTCAACATGTCCCCCAACTATGCAGTTAATCAAATAAAAAATATCACCAAATCCCCTTGTTTTTCATATAATTTCTGGACCATCACAGCTCCAAAGACACTCCAAACCTAAAGCTAATAAAGTCTAAGAGGCAGAAGGTAGGGCAGGGTGTCATCCTGCCTGACTTCAAACTAATGGGTCTAACTGTCGAAATATAACGGAGCATAAATGCCATTGACATGCCAAGGAGCCACTGGAGAAGAATATAGCAAGTGATTAACAACAAGATGCAAGAAAGTGTTAGTTACAGCAGGGGCTCTCTTTGATTTATAGCTCTGTATGCCCTTTTCTGTAAAAGTTGGCAGAATATTACTATACTAGAATCTGCTAGCTCCTAGTATATATGACATACTGTGCTGTGACACAAAATGTTTGGCTCCATACCTGTACAATATGTCCAAAAGCAAGAACTGCAATGTATCTGTATGTCATCTGAAACCCCATATGGAATCAAATCAAAGGAAGAAAGAAAACCAATACATACTGAAAAAAATGCTGAACGCTGAAGTCCTTTCTCATTGGACCTATCCATTGTGTGAAGTGCAGTATCAGCAAATCAAATAGTACATCTTCTGAATCTCAAACTCCAACTCCCAAAGAAATATTCTTCAGGGAACAAGCTCTAACTTTTTGCTGACCTCTGCTGATAATCTAAAGATGAAACTCTTTATTTGCTACTTTCTCTTGATCTCCCTGCTGAGTACTGATTAAGCTACAGCAAAACACTAACAGTAAGAATGAAGGCA
Organism: Crocodylus siamensis; assembly: GCF_052110815.1. NCBI lineage: Eukaryota > Metazoa > Chordata > Crocodylia > Crocodylidae > Crocodylus > Crocodylus siamensis. The sequence continues at coordinate 74,049,578 of NC_143398.1, read as the reverse complement.
GTGGTTAAAAAATTGATAAACATCTTTAGTCCAGACACTTATGGAAATGAGGTCTGCTAGGGAATTTTTGCTTGGTGCTTTTGGCCTGAGTTATGGAAAACGTCCAGCTCTTGTATTCCTTTTTCATGCTGGGATCTAATAATAGTCGAAAGTGAATTATGTGTACCATAACGCTTCTGAAGCTACCTCTTTCTGCAAGAAGTGGGAGGCTGCATAATATCACCAAACAATGAAACTTTGTTCTTCAGGTTCAGCTGATTTGATACTGAAAGCTACCCTTTTGTCTGGTGTTTCCACTTGTGCACCATTTCCTGATTAATTGCTTTAAGGTCGCCTGAACTTTTTCATGGCAGGAACAATTCTGATTCAGATTGTTCTGCCTTCCAGTAAAACCATGCCACTTGTATACCTCTCTTTTTTTTTCTTGTGACCTTAACAAAATCTTTTGCAATCTTCCATTATCAGACATTAATTATCAATAATTGAAATATTATGGTTTAGTGACTAAAATGTGAAACTGTAGTCAGAAGTCTTTTAATCTCTTCCTAGCTACTAACTTGCTAAGTGACCTGGATAAGTCATTTAAACTCTGTTTCTCTATGAAAAACTATTTGCCTAGAGTTCCATGGGGCTCTGCTAATATTTGCAAGGTGCTTTGAGATCTTGAATGACAGGAGCTACATAAATACAAAGTTCTATTAAACCCTTGCTATGGTATAAAACATTGGGGCAGAGATCTTTCAGAAATGCTGACTGACCGAGCAAATTCTGAAAGCCCTGGGTGTTACTTTAGAATTTGCATTTTTTCCATCTGTCATTTTTGTAAAGTTCTTCTAAAAATTGACATCAGAGCTGGAATTGCAGCTTTTGATACTCCCTATGAGAAGAGAGCATAATGCTGCAAAGATATGGAAATCATCACATGGCTTTTTCCACTAACAAAATGAAAGTAAGCTCTGCAGCTCTGTTCTAACTAAAACAGTCACAGCTTATTTTGGGGTAGTGTGAGTAGATGCACCTCTCCTTCTCCCCAAGAAGCAAATCCCAGACACCTTCTACCAAATAAGCAAACAAATATGACAAAATAGTAAAATTTTTTTAAAAGGGTACAGCCTGCCTTCCTGGCCAATACAACAGCAATGGCTAATACGTAACTCCAATACTTGCAACTAGGAACACAAGGACTGAAAGAGTGACGACCACAGCCACAAAGACATGGCATACAAAGAGTTGGTGGGTTGTTCCTTAAAGCATGTTTCCACCATCTTCCGTAATTGTTCCTAGTTAACAGATAGGTTCCTATCTATTAGACAGGGGAACATACAACACACACATATAACTGTTCCCCATTTAGAACATGGGCATCTGGCTTACGTTCTGACCACCATATTAAAGTTTTTCTAATGAACCATTTCCAGAACAACAGACGAAACATTTCTAAAAAAAAAAATTGCCTGTTGATAAAACAAAATCAAGGGAAGAAAAAGGAATAATAAGGAATCCTTCTTTTGGGGAAATACATTTAATGAAATGAATTAGTTAAATTTTCTCCCTAGAAACAGCCTCTAAATACTGTCATTTTTGCAAAAGATCAACTGGCATTTAAACTACAAATTGTGTCTCTCAAGCAACCCTTTGCTTTTAAGCAGAATATGCCAAACAGTAAACATTACAAAAATACTTCACAGAGCACCCAGTAAGAGACCTTGCTGTGAAAGGGCACAGACACAAAATGCTAAGGAATCCGGTGAATATTAGGAAGCACAACAGTACAGATTGGTAGACAGCAGGGAAGCCTACATGAGGTCAGACTCCTCGTTTGTGTTATATTTCTCGGCCTTGAAACAATTTCAGAAAAGAATGAGAGTGCTAAATTCAACACTTAAATAATTATATATGAAAATTTAAGGATAATAATGAATGTAAATAGCAGTGTCACTGCTTTACAGCAGCACTAACAATTCTAATCCATATAATCCTCAAACTATTTAATGAACTAGATAGTTTTCTGACAAATATAGTACATCATAGGCAGGCAGGAGGGCTTTTTGGTTTTTTCAAAATTGTCAATACTTACTGTAGAGTAGAGAGAGGAAGTGCTGGAGACCAATGATAATGAGGACCCATGTACTAAAAAAAAAGAGAAAGAGAAAAGAAAAAAAGAACACAAAGAGAGACATTATATAAAATATTGAAGAAACAGCATGAGACCTCCCCTGTGGAGCTCAATAACTGAGCATCTCTTTCAAAAGGCAAAGCAATCTTCCACAAAGAGCAGCTATTAGAGGTTATCAATACATGTATACACAAACCCTGTGGTTATTTTTCTTATTCTTGAAATGATTGCCTTAAATGGAGAGACCCTTGCCTGTATACTCAAAATGAAACAGATTTTCAATAAGATACAATATTTTCACCAGTAAGGCAAATATTATTTCTGTTGTTTGGGCAGTGAAGCACTTGATAAATATAGGGTTTAATGAAATCAGAATTGGATCTGTTAATACAGGTCTATCCAAAATGCAGGATGTAGATACCATTGCAACTCCCAGGTCTTTCTTATCTGGGGTTATGTTATAATTCCTTTTAGATGAACCCAGAACATTGTATTCTGTGACTTGCAGCCTGCACTGGAATCTTTGTCTTAAAGATGAGGGCTACCGCACTATGCACCAGTATATTCCCCTTGGGCATCAATGAATTTTACCTTCAATGAGCACTATAATGACTGGCTTTAAGTAATGGCACATGGCCACCTGGACTGTTTCCAATGGGACTACCGTGGGAAAAAAAATTGGAAACCCTTCTTTTCAGCTTCAAAATGTTTCTTTAAAACAGATTTTATCAAGGGTAAAGTTCTAATAGAGAACCTCATGGAAGAGCTGCTATTCTATTTTTATTATAACATGAATTTCTATTCCAAGTTTTTTTTTTGCAGGAAAGGCACAATTTGGAAGATTATTTCATGTCTATACTTAACTGGTATACTTTTTTACTAAACGTATTATGATATTTTTGGTAACTAATCAATGCAGATTCTGATGCTCTGCACATGAGATATTTCTTACAGACAACCTAGACTTTAGATAACATTATTAAGTACTAAAAAGGCATCTGATTTACTTCAAGCTTCTATGCCCATTCTTAGATTCTTATAAATGTATCTGTAATGCTGTTGCTTTCATCCATTTCCATCCTCTCTCCTTCTTAGTTCAGGGGTCTGAACTTGGGTCTTTGGCACCAACACCTTGAGTACTAACTATCCAGCTTGTCCTTACTGTCGCATACTCAAGTTTCCCTTACTTTCACAATCTCACTTTCTCTTCGGTCTCCCTCCTGTTACTTTACAAACCTGCCTTAATTTCCCACACAAAATAACATACGATGGCCCCACCACTTTTCCCATCCATGCTGTCCATTCCCATCCATGTCTTTCCCCTTACCTATAAGGTTTGTGAATTACAAAGATTCATTTACTATTGCAGTACTGATTTACCTTTTCTAACTCACTCATGAATCCATTCCAACCTGACTTCTATTCTTTCCACTTGTGAAAATGCTTTTTCCAGTCTATTTACCTTATTCTTTCTTAGATTTTCTGTCCATTCCCTACTTTTCCAGACACTCCCTTGCAAGTTCTCTCTCTCTGCCCCAACGAGGGATCTATTCTTGTTCCCCTTTAAACCCTATGATGATATATCATATTAGGGGTAAGTACAGATAGTCAAAAAGCCCTGAATCAATTCGTAGATTCATAGATGCAGGGTTGGAAGGGACCTTGTAGATCTTGTACTCTGACCCCCTGCCCTGGGCAGGAGAGAAAACTGGGCTCAAATGACCCCAGCTAGGTAAACGTCAAGCCTCCTCTTAAAGACCCCCAAGGTAGGAGCCAGCACCACTTCCCTTGGAAGTTGGTTCCAGATCCTAGCCGCCCTGACTGTGAAGTAGTGTCTTCTAATGTCTAGTCTAAACCTACTCTCTAACAACTTATGGCCGTTATTCCTTGTTACTCCGGGAGGTGCTCAGGGGAACAAGGTCTCTTCCAATCTCCACTGGTCCCCTCCTAGTAAGTTTATAGATGGCCACCAGGTCCCCCCTCAGCCTTCTCTTGTGAAGGCTGAATAGGTTAAGGTCCCATAACCTCTCCTCATAGGGTCTACTCTGCTGTCCCCTGATCATGTGAGTGGCCCTCCTTTGGACCTTCTCAATGCTGTCCACATCCCTCCTGAAGTGCGGCGCCCAATCAATCTTCAATCTTCACAGGTTAGTCTAAGCTGCGTAGATTGAACCAATAAGCAAGTGAACAAATATTCACTTTTGATTCTGGAAATGCAGTCACATGCCTGCAGTGGCCCAGGCCAGAAGCCCAGGGGCACTAGATCATGCCTCTCTGCTTGGCTGTAGAGGACAGATTGAACCTGGGGCGGATTTGGGACAGAAGTTCAACAAACCAATTTAATCTAAATCAGTTAAGTCTGATACTACATCCATCCAGTTTTATCTTAAATGGGTTTCAGCAATTTTGAAAGCAGTTTATGTGCACTAAACTTTTGTTGCATTACACATTTGAACTGGTGGTAAGGTGGTGAAGGGGCCAGGAAGACCTCTTGGCTTACCAGAGGAGTCAAGGAGTACTTAGAAAAGAAAAAAAGAGGCTTACAGGCAGTGGAAACAAGGGGTATATTCCACCAAGGAGGACTATACAAGCATAGTCCATATTTGGAAGGAGAGGATAAGGAAGGCAAGGGCGGTGACCAAGACCAAGTTGGAGACAGAAGTCGAGGACAATAAGATGTCCTTCTTTATGTATACAGGGAGCAGAAGGAAGACCAAAGGAAATGTGGGGACCTTGAAGAATGGGATGGGGCAGCTGATAACAGACAGTCAGGAGAAAGCTGAGCTCTTTACTGAATACTTTGCATCAGTGTTCCTGCATACAAACGGTGGTTCCTCCTTGGTTGGATACTGGATGGAAATGGTGGGGGGAAGAGCAGGGCAATTGGCGACCAATGGTCAATGTCAAAATGCTGAGGGAATTGGCTGGAGTCATTGTGGGACCATTGGCAAAGGTATTTGAAGACTTGTGGAACTTGGGAGAGGTCCCGGAAGGCTAGAAAAGGGCCAATGTGGTGCCAATCTTTAAGAAGGGGAGTAGGAGGATCTGGGAAACTAGAGGCTAGTCAGTTTCACCTTGATAATGGGTAACATTTTGGAAAAAAATATCAGGACTGGCAGAAGGCATGATGCTGAAGAATAGCCAACATGGTTTAATTGCAGGCAGGCTGTGTCTGACTATCCTCATCTCCTTCTGTGATCAAGTAACGAACCACTTATATGTGAGAGATGCAGTTGATGTTATATACTTGGATTTTAAACAGGCATTTGATATGTTCTCCCATGACATTCTTATAAAAAAAAATGGGAGATTGTGGGCTAGCAGAATCCATGGTCAGGTGGTCGGGAACTGGCTAAGGGGCCGAACCCAGAGAGTGTTAGTGGATGGGTCTGTATGGTGTTGGCAGGAGGTGGCCAGTAGTGCCCACAGGGTTTGGTTCTTGGCCCCATGCTGTTCAACAACATCCTTATCAATGATTTAGATGAGGATGTGGAAAGCATGCTGGCTAGGTTTGCGAATGATACTAAGTTATGGGGAAAAGAGGTCACAATAGGGGATAGGATGTGGATCCAAGTGGAACTGGACAAGCTGGAAAGGTGGGCAGAGCAGAACCAGATGCCATTCAATAAAGATAAATGCAGAGTGCTTCATCTAGAGAAAAGTAGCCAGTGACATGAATATAGGTCAGGAGATGTCCTGACCAGCACAATGGCTGCAAGAGAATTCAGGGTTATGGTTGATAACAGGATAAATATGAGTGGTCAGTGCAACACCGTAGTCAACAGAGCTAGTAGCATACTGGGATGCATTAGCCGATGCACTGCAAGCAGGGCTAAGGAAGTGATATTTCCTCTCTACTCAAGTGTTGGCGAGACCCCAGCTCGAACACTGTGTCCAGTTCTGGGTGCTGCACTTCAAAAAAGATGTGAAGAATCTTGAAAGGTCCAGAGAGGAGCCACAAGAATGACTAAGGGCCTGGAGGAGAAACCTTATGAGGACAGACTAAGGGATGTGGGACTGTTCAGTCTGGGGAACAGAAGACTGCAGGGGGACTTGGCAGCAGTCTATAAGTATGTAAAGGGGGAATAATGGGAGCTGGGTGAAAAACTATTCACTATTATTCCTCCAAGGGAGGACAAGGAGCAATGGCCATAAACTTTTAGAGGATAGATGAGGTTCGATGTAAGGATGAACTTCTTTACCGTAAGGATGACCAGAAGCTGGAACAGACGTCTCAAGGAGGTGGTGTAGTCCCCAACCTTGGAATTCTTCAAGAGAAGTCTGGACAGACACACATCACTGGGATCATTTGATCTCAGCAGTATTCCTGGCCAGGGCAGGGGGTTGGACTTGATGATATTTCAAGGTCCCTTTCAGGCCTTAATTTCTATGATTCTATGGTTTCTGATCTTTTATGTGTAATTTCTGTCCCTAGCCTATATGCTTACAAGAATTTAGCTACCAACTTTTTTTTTTACTTCTACTCCTAATTCTGCATATCAAGCTGCCTCACTGTCTTCAAAAAACAAAAGAATGTTAAAAAACACACATACAATATGTGATTTGTTTCACTCAGTACATCTCAACTCTTCTTTAGCTCATAAATGACAGCTGTTTCAGGAAAAAGGACTGACATTGTTTTTGTTTCTTGACCAGTACCAAGTCCTTTCTAGTCACTGAACTGATTAATAAAAATAACAATAAATGACAGAGAAAATAAACAACATGAGCTAGGAGATCCCAGGGATTAGACTTAAAAAAAATTATTGGTGGGTAAGAGTCATTTTACTGATGGAAATTGGCACAAGGATGATTCAGAAAATGCTGTACAAAAGGATTTAAAGGCAGCACTGTGATAAAAAGCAAGTTTAAAGATCTGGTAACAGTTTTACCAAAAAAGGCACAAAAGAATCATATACACAAAAATGTAAGCAAGATAGGGTTCAGTGGAAAAAAAGGAAGGTGAAGATATTTATGGATTGTTTGATACAAAAGGTTGAACAGGAATTAAGTATTTCAAAGGAAGAGGTGGTGTTGTATACATGATAGATAAGGAAGTCTGCTTTTAGCCACAACATCTTCCACAGACGAGATAGCAGAGGTGAAGGTAGCAAGGCATGGACAAGCATTTTAGATGATGTCACAATAAGAGTACACTCATTCTCCCAGAATAAAGGCTTCTTTTCATATTTTTGGAACCCACTTCCCAGGAGTATAAAAATACTTAAGACAATTAACACATCATACAATTAACACTGCATTCAGTCCATATAGAATGTTTCTTTGTAACCCCAGATTAAGTACTCTCACTTGTACTTCAGTAAGACAGAAATAGCCACAAGCCAACTCACTATAATCTAAATATTTAAAACTCAGTTCACATATTTAAAATGAATTCTTCCACATTTGTGTTATCTTTGCTTGTTAAAATATGAATTGAGCCTTACCTTCTTCCATACTGTCTCTGAATGACCCTGAATGACTGATTGCCCGTGGTCTCTCTTCTAAGGATGTGGCACTGCCACACAGCTGCGAGTCGTCATACAGGTCAAAAGAAGTATCTTGTGCAGGGATACTGTTTGAACGCATCATGCTGGGTCCAGGAAGATTAAACTGAGACAGGTTGGTTGGGCTCACTGCAATGCAAAACTTTGCTTGTAAAGTAGGTTCCATTATCTGGGATCTGTGTTCCATTCAAAATAAAACTGAGCATGAGTAAAAAGCTTTCATTCATAGGTCTGAAGTAATCATACAGAAGTCAATCTCAAGGGAAGGTGGAGTTAGATACAGTAATACTGTCACAGCACACATGCCAATATCTGAGTAACATTTCTTCACCGTGACCACCAAACACAAGGTGCACTAATAGACAAAATGGGGAAAAAATTAAAGATATGAAACCTGCACCTTAAACAATTAAAAGTGAATATGATTTTGTCATTTTTGCTCGTGGAGGAGCTTTAAAAGCCAAGCTAAGTATCCTTTGTAGTTTAGCACTTCAAATATCAATAGTAAATATTATATATGCTAAACTGGTGCCTTAATGCTCTGAGAATGAGGCACTACACAAACACATCTGCTTATGGTCTCTATCAAAGGGATTTCTATAGCACTTATTTTTGCAGAACGTAAATGTTCCCACTTGGGTTAATGAGGTCATTTTGAGAAACAAGAATAAATGGTAGGCTTTTGGTCCAGAGGCATTCGTACTCTGTCAGCTACTTTCATTTATTGGTTTGCAAGTAGTATGAGAAGCTTGATACGATTCTCCTAGATTATGTGTGAAAAGAGTCTAGAAAACACTATTTGTTTGTTCATAGCTCCGCCTGTTGAGTCAAGTGTTCTGAACTATTGCTCCAGATCAAAGATTCCCATCAGCACAAGATATGTTTGTAATCATTAACTACTGGAACAGCAAAGTTTTTCCAAGAGCTGTTTATTCCATAGCAAAGTGATACTTCTAACAGAACAGGGATGGAGACAAATACGCCACTGTAACCACTGAATAACAGAAAAAATAGGGTTGACAGGGACCTCAGGAAGTTGTCCGCTCAAACACACTGCTCAAGACAGGCACAGCTCTGCTTAAACCATCCTAGAAAATGTTATCTAACTAGCACTTAAAAACTAACAATAATGAAGATTACATTAATTTCTCTAGGCAATCTGTTCCAATGCTTAACTCTCAGTGCAGCTAGAAAGTTCTTCCTAATATCCAACTTCAGTATTTTTCCTGTTGCAATTTAAGCCCATTACTTCTTGCCCATCCCCTGTGGACTAGAGAGCAGCTGAATGACTTTCCTCTTTATAATAATATTTTTATATCTTTATAATTTTATTTTATATTTGAAGACTACTAGCAAATCTCCCCTTAACTTCCTCTTCTCCAAACTAAATGAAATCAGTTCTTCTTATCCTTCCTAGTAATTCAAGTTTCCTAGACCCAAACCTGTTTCCTTACTCTCCTCTGGACTCTTTCTAATTTGTGCATGTCTTTCTTGAACTGTGGAGTCCAAATCTCCAGGTGAAGCCTCACCACTGCTGGCAGAATGACTTCCCTTGACTTTCACACAACACTTTTGTTAATGTGCCCAGGTTGCTTTTAGCATTTTTTCATACTACACAGCTAACTCGTAACAATCCACTATGAGCTCCCATTTTTTTTTTGGGGGGCATTTGATTGTTCCATCTCAAAAGTGGTACTTTGTACTCGTCCTTGCTGAATTCCATTTCTGTTTACTTCAGACCATTTTTTCCGTTTTATTGAACTTATTATGAATCCTAATCCTATCCTCCAAAGTATCTACTATTCATCCCAGCTTGGCATCATCTGCACATTTACTAAGTGTGCACTCAATTCCAACCTCCAACACATTAATGGAAACATGAATATAATCTAAGATATTACTCTGTTTAGACCCCAGGCAGATCCCTGGAACACTCTGTTTAATACCGCCCTCCCCTCACCCCCCAAGTTAGATACTAAGCCATCAATGACTCCTCTTTGAGTAGTCATTTATATTTGCCTTGTGCTTGGAGTAATAATAATGATGATAGTTATGGAAATGTAACAATAGAGAGGGAAATGTAACAATAGAGAGTGGGACAAACCATTACTAAAGTCAGCCACTTGGTGTTGTAAACTGGTATAAATTTATGGAAAACATTCCCAAAACTACCTTACTTAGACTGTGTCTGATTTTGCTTATAATCGAGTCTTAGTTTGGATATTTACATATGAAATAAAGTGTGACTGTGCTTGATCAAGTTACTATCTAGTGGCTGTATCCTACCTATGATATAATTTGACATATGTACAGAAGTGCGAATGTTTCATAGGTTATTGTTAATTGTACAGTTATGACCTAAAATAAAAAAGCTTAGTGAAAAAGTAAGTTTACATGCAAATAATTCATCTTTGGCTTGGCAGTCAAACCTAGAAATTATAGTAAAAAGAGAAAAAAGGGATCAGATTGATTTGGAATACAATTTAGAATTGATTTATTTTCTGATTGAAATACAAAACAAAACAAAATCTTTTTGGAGTCAAATGGAACATTTCATTTCTGCTGCCTATAATAAACGCAAAATAAATGACAAGCTACACTGGGCAAAACTGAACCAGGAGTCCCTCCTTTTACTTGATAGGACATTAGTGCAGTAATGCAGGATGTGGGACAGCCAGATTCAAATCCCTCTTCTGCCTAAGGGGATCTGAGTGATGATAACCTGCTCCAAAAAGAGCACCCTAATCAGCAAGTTACAGTGGTTTCTGGCATGGTTACTGTCAATCAGCTCTACTAACACTGTTCCTCTTTGCAAAGATTGAGCTAGAAAAAGAGAATGTCTCTATTGTATAGTGATTAAGGAACTTTCCCCTCAGGGTGGACGACTGTGGTTGAAACCTGCTTGCTGCCTTATTCAAAGGAGGTATATGAGCCTACCCCTGAAGGAAAATGCCATGACCCCTAACTAATATCAGGGAAACAGAAATAGCAACAACAGGAATAATAGAAGAAATTCATCCCAGATTATTCTATAGCACAGGGGCTAAGGAACTGTCTTTGAAAGTCTGTGATGTAGGTTAAAATCCCCAAAAGTAGAAGAGGCATTTTAACCTATGTAATCAACCTCCTGGGTGATGGCTATAACCAAGAGGCTACAGGAAAAAAACTTCCATTTTCCCCTTTTTCAGTTTTATGACATTAGTCCTACATTTCCATGCCTTTTATCACATATTTTGACATTTCTGAAATATTTTCTTGACTTTGTTTCAGGTGGGATTTTGGTTAGGTATATAATAGAAAACAGTTCCATCAAAAGGCTCTGGGTACCAATCCAAATGCTTCAACATTTGAAGGTCTGTAGAATGGGGTCTATTTCAAACCAAAGCCTCAGTGTGGACCTTCACCCAGGACTGGGGTGGGAAGGAGGCATTAAGGATCTAATTGTAGGCCTACTAAGAGCGGGGAAAGGTTCTGTTGATCCAGGTGAGTCCTGGATCCAGTTGTAAGTGGAAAAGGATGCCTTTGCGTTTAAGACACTGCATTGATACATATGAGTTTAATTCCTAACTGTCTCAAGACTTGTTTGGCAAATTACAAGAAACCTGTCACTCATTTCCACAAACAAAATAGGCATACACTTCTGCCTATATTACAGAAATGCTGACAGGATAAGTTAATTCATAATTCTGTGGTACCTGAATGAAGGAAAGAGAGAAAAAAAGAGAGTACCCACATAGCTAGAGTAGTGTTAAAAGTTGAGTTATATGATTATTTTCTAGTGGAGGCAACAAGAAGGTTAATTTCATTTACCTAAGTTGGAAAAATGGTATTTCCCAGTTGTAGAGGAAGACATAGCTGAAGGAGAAACCAGAGGGGACTGACTGCCAGTGTCCTGCAGACCTCCAGTTGAATGGGAGCGCAGCCATTCCTTGCCTTCCTCCTGACTTGTCTGCCGAGATGATGGGGTATATCTGAAAAACCACATCTGATACACTTAAACCAGTGACAAAGTAAATGGTTCACAAAGAAACAGATACAATTTAACATTCAATACACTTTGCTCATCAGACAAAACAAAAACTTGAACATACTGAATCTAACTATAGACAATTGTTACCATACCATTGATTTTATATCTACCTGAGAAAGAAAAAGCTCCAAACCCCACCCATCCCCACAATATATTAACATTCTTCTTCCTTGGGTAATATATGATGATAAATCATACAAAACAGACAGCTGAACTGATAGGAAAGGACTTAAGAGCTAAAGCATGTGAATAAAATGAAGCAAAGCCCAAGTACTGTTTCAATAAAATGGATAAATGACAGACTGGAAGCCAAGAAAGGTAAGTAGCTGCTTACAGAAATGACATCTGCCACAGGAGCATTAGAGCACACGTGGACATTCAATAAGACAAAGGGAGCAGAAAAGGATCAACAACTCTGAAGAAAGGAGTTTCCTTTGGTAGAGATAGTGATCCAAAGTGGTATTTGTCTCTTGGAAAGCTTCTTGGTATTGCGTCCTGTCCTAAGTTGGGTGGAGCGGGAAAGGGGTAAGGAAAAATACTTAAGTGGGAGCAAGGTGTCTGGAACACCAACAACCCCCCTCCCCACCCCTTTGGAAATCAAATTAGTTATCAACTGTTTGCTACTACCATCCAATGAAGCAAGTGCGATGGTTGGACAATGCAAGGGGGAGATCTGATAGCTCATTGCTCAGGCTTTTGTGGCTGAGCTAGAGAAGGAAAATTCTAGTACTGGTTAAAGTTACACATTAACATGTGGAACCATTTCTCATATTTTGCTTCTCAACCAGGAGCCAGCATGTATCTTTCTCTCTGTCAGCTTGTTGTAAAATTTAATTCATCATAATTCCATGTTGAGAACATTATTTACTACTATCATGGCCCATCAAAATTCCTCAGCCTTCAGAGAGGTCAAGGTTTTTTGATATTTTGACTCCAAGTTTATAAGGCACTAACATTTCTGATTAGAAAATGGAATAAATGAATTTTTCATATTAAATTTGGGGGTTGGGCACAAATATTTTTAAATGATCTTATTTCAATTTAACCTTTTTATCTTTTCCTTCTATAAATTTGGTACAGAAGGGCTGGTCACTGGATCTGAGTGGTGCCAGTATGACAATCCAGGGTTGGATTTTTAATTGAGCTCCAATAACTATGCTGACTTAAATTAGGGTTCAACCTACAATGAACCAGAAGGTGAAAATCCTAGGACAACAGACAGTGACCTATGTGGCAACATACTACCTCCTTTCTCCCACTCTTTTTCTTTGGGCTTACCCATGCTTGCTGTTTACAGCATGCATCCACAAAACTCCACCTTGTCTCACTTAGACTCTTTGGAGGGCACTAGCTGGCTGCTTTTTCTCTGTGGTTCTTTGGGGCCTACCCTCCATCCAACAGAGCTCTTCTAGGATGAAGGGGAATTTAGCCCAATCCTATTTAACAAAAAATGGAGTGGGGAAGGGTGACACCATTATATATCATTAATACTTTGGGTCAGTCTTCAAATCCCAGAAGACGTGCAGTTCCCTGTCCATAACATAAGGGATGAAAGCAATGCACTGCATGTCTTGTATTTTTAGGTGCATGCCGTGTGTAAGTGTAGCAAAAAAGAAAAAAATAATAATAAGGGGGTGGATTTCACATGCCACTTTATCCAAGAAGAAAGATCCGCTGGGAGTATCCACCCACTGCCTCTCCCCTCATCCACCAACAGATCCCAGAACAAGGATGCACAACTGCTGGCCTTGATATCTGAGAAAACCAGCAATGGAGGAGATTAGTTGCAGAGGTGCAAACTGAGAAGGACTGGGTCTTAATAGGACATGTTTTATGTCTTTAAAACTTAGATGCTGAAATAAGCCTTTTTTGGGTTAGGGATCCAAAGCCCCTTAAAATGGATCTATAATCTAAAAACCACGAATATTTGTATTTAGAACTAAAGTTCAAGCCCATTTCTAAAACCTTGTTATTCTCCAAGTTTTAAACAATTAGCCTCATTGTGTTGCCAAGGCACTGTGTTCTTTTTTTTTAATTTAAAGTATTGAATTTCTTTTAACATTCATCACATGAAGAAACTATTTTTAATAGTGTTTGCTTTTCAGGACATATCTTTAAACTCAATTTACTCACTAGGCCAGACTGGAAAGAGTAAGTCCAATGTCAAAGGTCTAGTTTGATTTTAAGCTAAGTACCAGGAGCTCTGTTGCAAATGGGATCAACAGAGGGAGGAAGAGTAGGAGAGACAGGTAAGAAAAGGTTACAGAAAAACAGAGAGGCCGCAGTCATGCTGAATAAAATATATACCTTAGTCCCTTTTTGGGTAGTGTATTTCTGTCAAGCTGCATGCTGTTAAAACAAAAAAAACCCCTAAGGACACACAGTAAACAGGACTGTTCAGGATTAAAATTTCTAAAAGTCCAGATATGTTTGCATAACAAAAGGTCATTTAATTTATTTTAATATATCTTTCATGATAAAACTCTGACTCATTAGAAAAGAGTATAAGATATGGGTTCATTTTTCATCCAGACATGCCCTGGTCTGGGTCAATAGCCATCTGGAGACTGTCCAAGTTAGACAGATCTTCTGCCCCAAAATTGCTAAACTTCTTTACCAAGTCATACAGACTCACCCTGAAATCTGTGAGAATCATATGGTCACAGTATGAATCTGCATTTTTCACAGTTTCCAGTGATCCTCTAGTAGGTTTGCCTAACAGATGCAGGTTTTATGACAGCATGGTCTTGCCAGAAGCCAAATGACAGCTTCAGTTTGTAGAAATATGTGCTACATAAATGGAGGTCCTGCTTCTCTGTGGTTTTGCAGCCTTTGTAGTCAACATGAAGCCATAAAGAATATAGAATTCTATCACATTGTAAGGGCAGCAACATTTTACACACGTTTCATGCTAGACAGAATAACTACATGAGACACCACACAATGGATTTTACTGATAAAAACTCTTCCACAAACGGAGTTGTCTGGAAGTAATTCCCTGACCTTCTGTCAAATGGGAAACATGCAGGCACTGTCTCTTCCCATAGCTATTTGGGACCGTGCCTGGCTGCCAATATCCAAATTAGCTTTCTAGAGAATGAAAACATACTTTTGTCTTTTGGAAGCAGAAGTTGATGCTCATATGTGGATTCAGCAAAATGTGCTTGGGGAGTTTACTTAGTACATGACACTTCCATAAGAGACTGAGCAGTATGTACTAAACGTTCTAGCATGTAGCAATGAGTGGGCTTTAGGTGTATACTTCCTAGCTAAGGAAATGTCCTAAAACTTTCACACACTCTTTAATGATCAAGTTCCATGGTGTTAGCAGCCCTCGTGTTGGACTGACCACTGGCATTTTTAAAATAGTGCCATGTAATGTGGCTCAGAGGAGGTCTATTTGAGAGGGTGTTGAAAATAAATATTAAGGACCCTAAACATTGATGAACTCAGTGGAACTTAACTGGTCTTAGCAAAACAGTAAGAATTTTTAAAGCAAAGTCTCCTAGTTAACCAGGATCTAGCTTTATGCACTAAGGAAGAATTTGGAGAGGATGTAATTGGCAAGAAGTGGCTGGTCCAGTTATAAAATATGGCTTGATAACTAGCATGTTGCTCCCCACATAAACATAAAATAGCTTAAAATGAGATTACAAGGAATTTAATGCATGGTTCATGCATTAAGCCAAAGGGCCCTGTTTCTTGACTGGTGCCCTCAGGTATCACTGTAATACAAAAGAAACGATAATGAGCATAATGGCAAAAACCATTTTCTTCAGCATGTAGACAAAATCCATGACAAGCAACAGATTTTATGAGGCTACTTTTGGCAGCATACTTTTTTAAGTATCATAAAATAAACATGCTCCCTGGCCCTAGATATAAATGCTATATGGTATAGACAATCAGTGCTTGAAATGTTGTAAGGTAATAGACACTGTAATCAAAGTGCCTATTTAACAGATGTTTGTAATGCCCAACAAAATGCCTAAATAAAATGAAGGCTGGTTTTTTGGTTGTAGCAGTGTTGGTCTATGGCCATAGAAAGGCAAGGTTCTTTGATATGTGATATCTTTTATGACACCAGCTGACTTAGCAAACATTCAGGCGCAATCACCCTTCTTCAGAGATAGGGAGTCTCTGGTGTTCTGAGACTCCAAAGAATGAGAGAAGCTAAAAGTGTGGCAGGACTTCAGTGAAAATGTAAATGGGCAGAAATTAGAAAAACAAAAGGTGAATCAGGGAAAGGAGAGGGAAAAAAAGCAGGGGGAAAAAAAGGCCAAAGGTGAGTAAGGGTGTGTAAGTACTGATTCCAGCTGCTCTCATGCCTTGGAGTCTCAGAACAGCAGACTCCCTATGCCTGAAGAAGGGTGATTGTGCCCGAAAGCTTGCCTTTGAACCCTTTGAAAACTTTGAACCCTGCCTGCCTAAATAAAATTAAGGTGATTATTCCTTAACCAAGGTATGGAAATTATTGCAACTGCCTACAAATAAAGATCAATATGCATGTATTGTGTATGTAAAAATATGATTAAGTCCTTTTGACTAAGCCCCCAAACCTGAGATGTCCGTGTGTCATCTTATGCTCATTGGTGCTAATATTACAGCATGTTAATTCAGTTCCCTAACTGACCAAAGTCTTTTGTTCTGAGGACCAGGAATCACACTTTTCCATTTCAACCAGTTAAATTCTTTGCTTCTACACAAATCAATTTCCTAACAACAACATGGTTTTAAAGGAAGTCTAGAACAGTAAAGGTAAGGGTGAGATTACGTTAGATCCGGCCTTTACTTTACATCCACTGCCAGCTCTCAATGCACTGCCTGAGGATGGGATGCATGGAGGAGGGCCATGGACAACTGGTGCCACCTTAGTGACTGAGGGAGGTCCCCCCATGGCCAATCTCATTGACTAGCGGGGGGCCCATGGGCAATCTCACTGACTGACTGACCAGGAAGTGGCCACAGCACTTCATCTGATGCTTCCACTCCCCAGCTGGTGCTCACAGGGGGGCACTGGTGCTCCTGTCTCCGCCCCTGCCATTGCCTAAGCAGGGAGCATGGCCTGTTAGGGGTGCACCAGTGCTCTCAGGGGGTGCACATGCAACTCCATGCACCCCCTATGTGTTGCCACTGAACAGGGCACTGCTGGAGTCATGGGGCTGGAGCTTGTGGCTTCATGAAGCCTAGCCAGATCTGTAGCTCTCTGGAGCTGGCCATGCTCTCCTCCACTGCCCAGGGCTTGGCAAGAGTGGGGGCAGGAACAGGATCCAGCAGTGGTTGCCCAGACAGAATCAGCACTGGTGGCAAAAGGTGTCCGAAGTCATCATTCCTGGACTGGGGGGCTGCAGGCTTGGAGAAATACAAAAGCTCTGGCCCTAGTCCCCAGGTTGCTGTACTAAGCAACCCACAGAACACAAGGATGAGGAAGGGGCCCATTTCGAGAATCTAGGGCTTAAAAGCTCCAGAAGTGGCCCAAATTTACATGCAACAATGCCTTAAGAGTGTGGGTTTTTTGGTTTTTTTTAAACTCTTATAAACTGACAAAGTAAACTGAAAAAGAAAGGAAGAAGGATTTTTCACATTTTCAGTTTTCATTTTTTCATGTTTCATTGTTGTGAAAAAATATTGTTACAGAAGTTTTGTCTATATGAAACAGGTCAGAAATAATTCTGTATTTGTAACTGCTCTTTTGGAAACCACAGACTACAAAAATCCATTTGGGACTATCATTCATGAAATTACACCATTTTTTCCCAAATGCATGTGTTGGCTTCTTCTGAGACTAGATCAATGAAATATATAACCCTCTATGGATCCAGGCATAATATCCCCATGTGGACAAATCTTAAAACTAAAATATTGCCCAAGGCAAAGACATTTGAAGCCACTGAAATTAAGTCACTGAACACATACATAAAATATAAGAAGTGGGGACCGCTCAGGAGCTAATGCTAAACCATTAACATTTTTAATGTAACGTTAAACGTCCTTTGCATAAACCTAAGTGTTGGCTTAGACTCAACATCCTTTCATATTTGTATTGACCTTTTCATTATCAATAACATAGTAGCAATAGGAATTAATGGAGGACCCTATAAACTATATAATAAACTCTTTAAAAAATAATACTTAACAATATATAAAATATTGCCTTTTCCATTCAATGGACTAGAATGTAATTATTCCAAGTAATTGCATTATTTGATATAACTAACAGGACCTGACAACATTTATGCATCAATTTTACTGTCACATACACAGGTATATGTACTAATAAAATTATAGGGATACAAGCTCTGGTGTGTCGGTAGCTATGCTAAAATAAAAGTATCTGATATTATCTACGTTACATCTAAAGATGCTAAAGAATTTTCTGATTAACAACTCTTGGTTGGAAAATGCTGATCTGTCCAAAGTTCAAGGGTGCATGAACAAAGTTAGTTTAAAGGATGGGAAAAAAGGAAAAACATAACTTGAAACAGTTGAAATACCCTATTTCAACATTTTCAAAGCAAAAAATTATTTTTTCCATTCAAAGTTTTGGTTTCACATATTGTGTTTTACAAAATTATTTTCTAATTGACAGTCTCAAACTGTTTGAATTAAGGAGAAAGACTTTCTTACCAGTTCTAGATCCCAAATAAATATGTGCTTACTCAAATGCCTTTTGAGTTCAAAGGTTATCTTCTAGGCTAAGTGCACACAGTCAAAAAGCCTGAGGCTGAATTGATTCAATCTTTGCAGGCTAGTCTAAACTGTGCAGACTGAACCAATAAGCAAGTGAACAGACAATCACGTCTGATTCCAGAAATGCAGCCACATGCTTACAGTGGCCCAGGCCAGAAGCTGAAGGGTGCTAGAGCATGCCCCCTGCTCAGCTGGACCAGACAATGTGGGCCAGAGCTAGTCCACTCACTCTGTGAGATGAGGGAGATTTGAGGGAGAGATGCAAAGCATCCTGGGATGTTTGTGGACTGTGAGTTAACTTATATCTGGAAGGGATCTGAGACAGGAGCTCAATAAATGAATTTAATCTAAATCGGTTAAGTCTGATACTATATCTGTCCAGATTTTCTTAAACAGGTTGTAGCCATTTTGAAAGCAATTTATGTGCACTGAACTTCTGCTATGTTACAGGTTTGAACCACTTTTTGATCATTTATACCAGTTTGTATGCAATTTCTGTCCCTAGCCCTAAGGAATATTTTACAAAGAGCAACAAGAATATAAGAAGCATTTAAAAATAAGAAAATGGGCTCATAAGTAACTCTTGTCTCCGCCCTTGCTCTCCTCCCTCCTGCAAATAGCTGGCAATTGGATGCCAGGGGTGTAGGGCCAAAGACTATTTTAAAATCACTCTTTCTTATCTTTCTCTTATTCTTTAAGTAAAGAATTGGCTAGGTTACAAATTGATGCTGTCCTTTTAGGAAAACAAGCAAACATTCTTTTTTGGTTGTTACTGCTGTTTGTGGTTTTGTTGCCTTCTCACAGGTTTTGTGGTCGGTCATTGTATCTACTGTTAAACTCACCTTTCTGAGAGAGTAGATCTGACACTCCCGGTCCTCATGAGCAGGCTCTGAACTTCCTGAGTCCCTGTCGTCAATCCAGAAAGAGAGCCATGGTGGCTGAGAGGAAGGTCAATAGATTCAGAACTCGTGTGGAGGCTGGTCATTGACTGGTAACTTGGTGTGTCCTTACTGCCAGCTGAGGAGCTGCTCATGTTTGCAGCCCACACAAGACCGCCTGATGTGAAAGAGTGCACAGATGCTGGACTGGAAGCCAAGGAGTGACTTAAGCTTACAACATCTGTATTTAAGTCTGAAGGTTTACTGAAGAGGGGGCTGCTGCTACCACTTTGCCCACCTGCACTGCCCATGCTGCCTGTACCTGAGGAGGGAGATTCTAGGCTGCCTTGCCGTGCCAAAGTGGTACTAGGGCTGGGCATTGCTGATGTGGATTTCACACCTTCAGGACTGGGCGCAGAGGCAGCTTTGCCACTTGCCTTGGCACCAAACAACCTAGAAGTAAAACAGATGTCATTGTTATTCAGAGAAACTGACAGCCACATTAAACATTCATGACATAACATTATAACAGCCAAACTGCACATTTAATTACTGCTGCTAAAATAATGCCTTCCTTGTTGATTAATTGCATTTCCACATTAAATCCTCTTAACTATTTCACAATAATGTGGGATTTATTTCATTAGCAAACTCTCTTATTCCCTGCTTTTCAGATGTATTCTTTGCATGTATGGAACTTCATGTAGACATGAAAAACAAGCAAATCATTTGTTTTATGACTGCATAAACTTTCACCCAAATCCACTTGCTAGTTTAGGCACTCTTAC
Source organism: Crocodylus siamensis (assembly GCF_052110815.1). Taxonomy (NCBI): domain Eukaryota; kingdom Metazoa; phylum Chordata; order Crocodylia; family Crocodylidae; genus Crocodylus; species Crocodylus siamensis. The sequence goes on along the minus strand of NC_143398.1, from coordinate 74,029,569 downwards.
TAGTAAACTGCTAGACTACTAAAAATATTGCTTCTTGGAAGAAGCTAAAATGGTTATGGAAGTTCATTTGCAATAGGGTACCCTTCGCAGTTCCACAAGCGTTTAACTACCTGTCTAAAATGTTCCTTCTTTTTGCCCAGCTGGCCATGTGGATATCAGCCAAACAATGGTCAAATACAATAATGTGCATCAGAGCTAAATGCCTCCAATTGTTTTTTTTTTCAAGAGCTGCCGTGATAAACAAGTATTTCATGTGCCTGCTATCAATGATTTGTGGATGGATGCTTCTACAGTAATAATGACATTTTTTTTAATTGAACTATTGAAATAGTGATGATTTAGTCTTTGCTAAAAATATTTCAAGCATTTTAAATGCCCTTCATAATCCAATACCAATATAAATTCAAAACAAATCATAAAAGTAAATTAAGCAATAATAATGGTATACCAATCTGTTTTATTTATAATAAAGCCCATGGAAGTCAACAGGAGCATATTTTACAGCCAAAAAAAAAAGAGAGGCTATATTAGTATCTGGACACAAGAGGGCACGATTGGCTTTTACTTAAACAATGGAAGCCTTTCATCTGTATGTACAGTGTGATTTATATTTCATACCCATTATTACAGTCCTTTCTAACAGACTTTTTTTTGGTTAATGTTTCGGATGAGATACATAACTAAACTACCTTGTTAATGAAATCCCAATCACTAGGAGTTGCTGACAATATAAAAGCAAACACTTTATTACTCTATATTTTTATGGAGTCAACCACTTGTACATTCTGCCAGCAGACTATAGACACTATCATAGAAACCAAACATCCAAGAACAACAGGACTTTCTACTTGGGTTTGATCTGAATATTCCATGAGAACTTACTACTCAACTGCATATGCAATGAGAAGTTATCACAGCTTTTGGGATGTGCACAGCAGTATTGAAAACTGTCCCACCTGCACTGCCTAGTGGACAATATTGAAAACTGTCCACATTCTGGAGAAAGATATTGTACTTCTGAGTAAATACTTACTCCTCAGTAACTGTTTATGTTCTGTTAACAGGCATTACCAGTTTCTTTCATATTTTCTCTTTTGCTTGTGGCAAATAACTCGCATATGTGGATGCAAATCCTACAGTTTGACTTTCAATGCCTTTTTTTTTAAACGATGCATTTCACAGAAACCCCCTTACCTTCGGAACGTAGGCGAAGCAATATCCGGGTATTTGGATCCTGGCTGCCTGAGTCCCGGTGTTCCACAGGCGCTGGCTGATGTTGGGCTGGATTTAGGAGAGCTTGACAATGAAACACTCTCGGAATCAGATACAGCTACTTTTTCCTTCTCTTTGTCCGTCTGATTGATGGTGACAGGGCTGGCTCGCCCTGACCCAATCTTTGTTGGCTCTCTCAGTTTGGTGGTGGCAGTACCTGCAGACTTGCTGCTGACATTCGAGTCAATGCTACTGGTGCTAGACCTATGTCCACCTCTGCCAGGAATCCCGCTGGTGCTAGATTTTGAAGGGCGTGGCAAACTTCGATACTGCAGAGTGGTCTTTGAGCTGACGTGCAATACACCATCATCCTGATTCTGTGAACCGTCCAAGCTAGTCTTTCTGCCTGCATTTGACTTCCCACCAATGGCTGAAGATTTGGGGATTTTGCCCAGTGTGGCTGATCCGCTTGTTATGGTAGCTCCACTTGTGGTGATTATAGTAGAAGATCCCACCCCAGCCTTCTTGAAACCAAAGGAGCCAGTAGCAGTTGATCGTCCAATGCCAGAGGGAGGCTTTTTTCCTTCATCACCACTGCTTTTTCCTGCATCTGATGGAGAGCGCTGTATAGAGGCTCCTTTAAGGGGAATTTTCACTTTTTCAGAAGCTTTTGCATCATCTGTTTTTCCTAATTAAAATATATATATATTATATAGATTTTTGTATTTATAACTATAGTATATCACCATATCTTTACTATGTAGGTGTGTTTTCAGGGGAAAAATACATGATATACAAACACTGATAAATTGCCATAAAAGAAAAGAACAATCTAGATCTACTGTACTGTTCGGGTAATAAGTCTACCTTTATTTCCTCCAAAGGAACCATAAAAATTGCCCTCAGTTTATTTGCAGTCAGCCTATCATTAGGCTCCAACTGCTTTGTCTTTTGTACCTGCAATATTTTTGGCCATACAATAAAAATACTAAGCCAGAAGGTTTTCCAGTACAATTTTTCTTTCAGTTCTCTTAGGGTATTTAACCCTTTGTGTCCTGGTGGTTTTTTTGGATATTTGATGCTCCTCTGGAATTTTGTAAGGGCAACAGCTGTTCATGGTCCTTATCAGTAATTGTTCACTTACATTCAGCTTCTTTTTCCTGAAATTGAACCTGAAAATATGGGTTCAATTGTCTTAGAGTTCAATTGACTGAGAGTTGGAATAATGAGGCATTTAATCCTCTGTCAGCAGTCAGTATCAAATGCACACAATGTATTAAAGGCCTGACATTCTACTAACAATTTCTAAGTATATATAGACATGGGAGCATAGCTGCTGAGAGAGCATCACAGTAAAACCATAAGGACTTTCAGACAATGTTTCTTTTTTCATTAATAATATGGTATAATCAAGAAACAGTATCTGAAAATGCATTTTAAGTTAAAGTAATTCAAAAAAAAAATCAATCTCAATTATGTATAAACAAAAAATGAACTTTCATTCTTCAACTTCACTTTAATTAAATATATTTTCATCCACATACAGCTAATTTTCCTTTGTGGTAGTCACAAAAATACAATTACCAAGCACTATCTACAATCTAATGGTTTTAATAAGTTGTAATATTGTGGATCTACTATTACATCATTATAATAATTTAATTTTCTTTGTCATATCTCTACTACTTATGCACGCTTGTTACTCTGTTAGCTTGTTCTCAGTTGTGCTCACACATCTAGTTTCTATTGCTGTGCAATGTAAGTCTGAAAACCACTAATCTTTAACATTTTACAGATACAAGTCAATGTCACTTTCTTTGCATTCTTCTACTTTGATATCTTTTTGAGTGCCTACTATAAGCTCACAGAAACTCCTAAAGGGTCCTATATTGAGAATGTCATAGTATTTCATTCATCTTTCAAGTAATTTTAACAAGTATATATGGAATGGATTCTATTGTGCTGCTAAACCATCATAAAGAAAACTTAAGTTTATTACAGTCCTATCATTCTACCCAGCTCCTTATCTTAGAAATATATACATATATACACAGTGTATACACATATGCATATCCCCTCTCCTCTCATGCACACATTTATAAATGCAAAGCATAAGCATACTCTTTTTAATAACTAAAGATCTCAGTTCTCTGTTAAAAAGGCAGATATTTTTTCTGCTCCAACAGCAGAGAGGATTCCTTTGGCTTAGGCAATCCTTGGGTGGTGTGTCGCAGCTACACCCTTACACCACTTTACACCTAGATGTAAGTACAGACTTGTCACTAGGGCATCCCTGAGTTGACATGATCTCTGGCTTCTGAAATAACCTAAAAGAAAGCATTGCAAGTGCTGTGGACATCAGAACAGCACTTATCAGTTCTAGGACTGAGAAAACACAGATGTGATTTATAATCCCCTCCAGCTTGTGTGGAAAATCTTTACTTATACTTTATTAAAATGGAAGCTTTTTAAATGGATATGAAAGAAGCATTTTTCACTAGACAGGACAAAGTGTTCAAAAATGTACTGTAGGTGACCATCTTGTAGCAGAATGATGGACTTAGATGATCTAATAAAGGTGCTTTCCATCTCTACTTTCTGACTTCAGAAACAGTTGGCAAAAACAGTGACACTAGATGACACTATTTTTAAGCAGCCTTTGTGGAGTGGGGGGAGGGAGGAGAAATAGATCTCTGCACCCTTATAAAGTCAGCCTGTGTTGAAACAAATGTTTCACAAGCATTACATTTAAAAGAAGGAATTTTTTGGTTAGCACTAAGCTATGGTATGTAAAAGCAATGCTTCATTTGATACCTAAACTTTGGAAATGTTGAAGTCTGCCATAGTTTAGGGAGAAAATACTGCCACAATGTGTGATGTATTTGTTTAAACATACTACAACAACAGTGGTGCATTTTGAGAAGAGAACAAAGAAAAACAGGTAGAAATGATACCTTTAAGATTCCTTGATGAGAAATTATTTACTCTAATAACTAGTATATCCATCTCTAACACATGCTAGGCATGCCTGTCACATACTTAGCTATAAAATACTTTCTTATCCCTTACAAATTCCTTAACATTTATAAAAATTAGACTGAGTATAGAGAACAAGCCATGCTACTTAAACTAGCAGTTTCCAAGTTATCATCCTACCAGAGGTCTTGAGAGCACTTGTTCCAGTTTTGTGCCTGGATGGGGTCGTTCCCACTTGTGCTGTCATGCCTCTCCTCCACGATCCAGTCTGGGAAACAGACAGAGATGATTTTTGCCCACCCTTTTCCGAGTCTTCAGACAGCCCCGAGGGTAGACCCTTCCATTTGCCACTGCCATCTACGCTGCTGTCAAAATCTTCGTCTGGCTTCTTCAGTTCATCGGTACTGCCCCAGGTTTCACTGTCAGTCGCTGAACGCTTCTCTGAATCAGTCTTCAGCTGCAAAACATTTATATCATGGGAAATGGTAAATTTTAACATCCTCAATATTTTCTAACTTCTTAACTCCAAGGAGGAAAAGGAGATTAAAGGACATTAAATTATATATATATTTTTAAAATCACAGATGAGGGTCACAAAAACTTCCTCCTCAAACATTCATTCCCCAGTTTCAAAAGTTGAAGCAAGCTCCCAATCAGGGACAGCATTCTTCTTCTCTATGCACATTTCCTAATTTATTACGTAAAAATCTATTTTCTTTAAATTATCTCTTATAACACCATATTGTCCGTGCACTCCCCAGGGATTTTACAAATTAATAATTGCTTTAAATCAGGAAAACCTTCCACTGAGTCCAGTAGGGATACTGTCTGACAAGCATTGAAGGGTTGAGCTCAGGTGTTGGTGACAGAGGGAAATTAGATGGAAAGTTAAACAGATATTCTTATTTTCCCAAACCTTTCTTCATGTTGGTGACCTGAATTCCCTGGGCATATTTCCACCGAAATGAATAGGGTGCTACCAGCAGAAATTTCCCTGTGATGACTCAGTTATGCAGCAGAGCATGTATGGAGGCATTTTATATTGATAAAGCTGCTTTGAGGAAAGGAGGCAAAATAGTGACCAGAAGGCCACTCCCCATTACAGACCCCGGATTGTGCTGGGGACAGTCTTGAGAGAGGCAGCACCCATCCTCCCTCAGGCAGGTGGTAGTGAGAAAAGAAAGTGCAAGAAGGAACCAGCCAGAGACCACAGCCAGCACAGCAACTGTGCAAGCAAATGAAGCAGAGAAGGACACTGACAATATTTTCTACATTTTTACTCAGATTCTCTTTCTTGTGCTACTGCTGTTTGTGAAAAGACCTCTAGCCCCCTTTCCTCAAAGTCTCTTTTCTTCATCCTCATTCCTTATCTGCTTCTCATAACTCTCCTTCCCTACATTTTCCTCTGCCTGCTGTTTCTTTCACCTGCCTGTCTTCTAGGTTGGCCAACTTCCCCCCTATCTACCTGTAATAAGAGATCAGTTGTGGAACTACCATGACATTTGCTTCTTCGATGGTAGCAAATCAGTAAATTGCTGGTTTTGCAATAATATACCACAGCTCTTTCCCACCCTGCTTCTGTCTTGTCTATTTTGACCATAAGCTCCACAGGGCCAGAGCTATACATTTCCGTGTGCTAGTAAAGTGCCAAGTATGCTGGGGCTCCATTCTTGGTTGGCACTGAGGCACTGCTTTAATAAACATGATTAATAATAATGAGTTGGCAGGCAGCAATAATCAACTCCACTGACATGCATAGTATTCAAGGGTTAATTTAAGGCTTAGTTCTGCTGACAGTTGCATTTGCTTTGGAGAGGAAAAGAGAGATTTTGTGCAAGATGGATGAGAAAAGAAGCCAAGCAAAATATTCATACAAATATTGTAGGATCCTTCAGAAGAGAGTATTTGCTAGTATACACACTAAGTATGTAAAATCCCCAGCAGTTTTCTCAAAGATTAATTTTTAAACACATTCACGCATCATTTTAAGGCCAACTGCATTATCACTGGAAATGTTAAATAAAATATTTGTGAAAGACTTTTTTGCCATCGCACCACCTGTGAAATGACTGTTAATTGTTTGGCAAAATGACCAATTTCTACATCTTGTTGTAAATGATGTTGTCTATTTTCATTGTACCAATTATATAAATTAACTGCAAAGGGACCCTCATAGGATCTCTTTGCTGGAAAGAGCTGTTCCCGCTCCAGAGTACAGCTGACATAATAACTATGACTCGGTCCTCAGCAAGCAGAGTGTGTGGTAGTGCAAAGTAGACCTACTGGAAAGTCTCAGTCATCTTCTAATTAATTTACAGCACAGCAATCTAGAACAGTGCCTTTGGGCTTAGTTCTGGGCTGGTACTGAGAACAAAATTGGAGAAGAGAAGCTTGCCAGTTTGGATTAGTAGGTCACTAAAAATGTAAATGGGAAAGGGTTAAATTCTCAGTTTGATGCCTCCCATTAACAACAATGCTGGTGTGGTAGAACAAATGAGCCAGTTCAAGCAACGGATTAGGACTGGAGGACTTCCAGCTTGGTAAAACTGTAGAAGACTGGGAAAAGGCTAAGAAAAGGCAGTTGTAAGAACCAAGATGACTGTTCCTACTGCATGGCCACCTTTTGTGAGCATGACCCAAATCTGGAATTTAGAGGGGAAGCTTGTACTATGTACTCAGAGAGCATCTGTGCCCAAGATGATGTTTCCCCCAGCTTTTCATGGTAAAATGAGCATTGCACTTTTGCCATAATCCCAGAGAATACCAGTCCTCTGTATCTGAGGATACATCTAAGGACTGCACAAACTGAGGGTAATACAAAATATGAGTGCCAAGTTTGAAGTGCAGCAGTATATTGAGGACACAGATTTCCTAAGCTTCACTGCATGTCTGCTTGCAATTCAAAATGTTGATATTTAAAGCCCTGAATTCTTTGAAACAGGGTCACTAGAGACAACCACCTCTTACAGTGATGCGTGGTCCTTGTTATGACTGACCAAAATGCTAAAATTTTATGTTCTTTGCTATAAACATGAAGCATTCTAACTATACATTCTCTGAAGGCTCCTTGACTGAGATTTGCATTCCACTATTTCTGCAATAGCTTAGACCTATTAACTTCTGCAAACTCTTTTGTTATTTGAGGAGATCTGTAGGGAAATACTCAGATGCATGTGTGGGGTTGGGGGGGCATTAATCTACATCCTGTTGCTATAACTTTGCTGAGAGCTATATTTTGAGGTCTCGAATTTCAGTGAAAGGTGAACAGATCTTGGAACAAGAGTTTTATTTTGTATAAGTTGAAAGAAATAAATGGATAAAAAAAATCTGATATCAAATTGTGCAGACAGGAACATGCTCAAGGGATGACAAGCCTGGAGGTTGTTTAGAGCTGGCTGCAACAGGGCTTAGGTCAGATGATGACTAATACTGATAAGTAAGAGGATGGTAATGCTGTTCTATCAAATCAAGAGCAGAAAATTTCTTTTGGTGGACCACCTCACCATACCAACAAGGACTGAAGCAGAAAGCAATGTTTGTTAGCAAGTGGCTAAGACATGTCCATGCCTGAACAGAAGCAACTGCTTATTGGAATCCTTATCCTGGAAGAACTTGGCTTACTCATCTACAATAGCCTAGCAGAAGGCCTGAGTTGGGAGGGAACACAGGAGGGAACTCTGGAATACGGGCTTAAGATGCCCATGCCTGTGCCCATGTCCATATTCTTATAGTTGAGAGTGGGGGAAGGGCATAACAAAAAACCTCCTCTCCACCCACTGGCTCACCTCTCCCCATGAAGGAGAGGGGAGAGAAGAACAGTCTCCTTCTGCAGGTTTCTTTCTCCCTACAGAGGGAAAAGGGAAATAACCTCATAGTCTGTGTAGGAATCCTTTCCTGAAATTATGCTTCATGGCAGATGAATATGGAATTAGTCTAAATTCTACCACTCTGAACATGATTTAGGGTATAGGAACCCACATGGGCAACTGGTGCCACCTTAATCGGGGGGGGGGGTATGTGCCCCTCCCAGCAACCAGTCAGATCCCCCTGCAGCCAAGCTCATTACCAGTCAATCACGCTGACTAGAAAGCAGCCGCGGTGCTCTTGGAAGTGGCCGTGGCACTTCATCCAGTGCTTCCACTCCCTGGCTGGCGCTCGGAGAGGGGGGGCACCGCCTGCCCCCTGGCCCATCACCTAAGTGAGTACTGTGGAGGAGTGTGGCCTATCAGGAGGGGTGCACCAGTGCTCTCAGGTGGTGCACATGAACCCCTGTGCACTCCCTATGCGTTGCCACTGGGAACCCATCTATCCCAACTTTTCTACATCACGTTTTGTGTTTAAGAGAATGCGATCCTTCTCATACAGAAATACTATAGAAAATGTGAAATATTCATCATTTTATGTGGTTTGAATATATTGCTACTGAAGACATTTTCCCTGGTACACTGTACACTTTAAAGGACATTGTAAGACACAGCAATGAAAAAGCTGCTTACCTGAGTGTGAGCATTCTTTCTTGAAGAGGCAGTAATGTTGGAATAAGAGCTAACAGATGATGTGGTGTTCAAATCATCCGTGCTGAGGTTATCAAGGGTGTCACTGAGACCACTACTAACTGAGCTGCTGTCATCCCAGCTGCAGAGAAAGGAGGATATCTGTTTACTCACTGCATGATTCACTCAAATCAGTACTTTTTATAGTAACTATTCTTAAACTTATATGATTACCTGTAAGGAAAGTATGTTAGTGCACAATGCATATTAATGTTCAGATTTAAATTAATCATTTAGTCATTGTCAAATGTGTATGGCTAGCTGTTCAATTAGTGAAAGACCAGGATGCCTGGTCTGGGAAAATACCAGTATAAGTCATTAAAACAGGTTGTTTCATGCTTCATTGAAGTCACATTCAGTATAATGGCATGGAAATCCATTAAACCTACCTGTATTGCTAGTCAAAGCATTATTAATAGCCTAGATTACTCAATAGAACCCCAGCCTACAGAAAACTAAAGGGAATATCCCTTCCACAGCTCAAACTAGCTATCCATCAGGAAAGCAATTATTTCCAATAGCTCTGTTTTCTTGTCTAAGCCTTTTTGGTGGGTGCTGTGTCATCAAAATAGGATTCTTGAACAATGCTGTCACTTGGGTTGATTACTTATGGAGCATTCATTACAATTCTCATAAAAACACAACCATTCAGCCTGAGGAGATCTCGGTGTGATATGGTAGAGGGAAATGCAAGGTTTATGGCACTTCCATCCACCTATTCTCATGCGAGTCATAAGGAAGGCAAAGGAGTAGAGGCAGGTTCTTGGACCTACTCTGATTACCATTCCCAAGGGTTTCATTCTGACCTTGAGTCCCAAGTCCAATAGAGAAAACCCCATGCAGGGTAGATAGACAAAGTTAGGGGAACTATGGGAACTCAAGAGATTCTAGCTTAATATTAAAAAAAGCATAAAGTGGCTACTTAATAGACAAAGGCAGTGCCTATTAGTACAGTTCATATGTACGTTAGGTTACCAAGACAAGTACACAACATTTTGCCTGCTTTTAAAAATGAGAGCTGTCAAATGAGAGCAGGCATTATGATTGTTCCTTTGCAAAGTCGCCCCAATGCACTTTCCTCCTAGCATCACCTCCCTTGGTAATCAAAGTCTGGCTCACTCCCTCTGAAGCTTTTTGTGTTTGTTTGAAGACAGCCAACCAGCCCAGTAAGGGTAAAACATATCAGTATATTACTTAAAATGCATTCATGACGTTCAAATCAACAAATGTGCCTTTATTATATCAGGGCTTTCAGTCTCCCATATCTTTATATCAGGTATCTCTTCAAACAGGTGTCGACTGTATTAGTTTAGAGAAATCAACAGAAATCCCTGAGGACCCTTGATTTACATATGCAAATATGGTTACTTCACTGAAGGCTTTGGAAAGTAACAATAGCATTGACAAAGAACTTGATATGGAGGGCATTGTTATTAAAGTCTATAGGGAAGTGAGCCATGATCAATCAGGTTAGTATCACAGCAACCAGAGAGAGCATGCCTGCATTTGCCAAAGGTACGGAATCAAATTAGTACATGACCTCAATGACAAGAGAAACATTTCAGGAGGGTAAGAGCAGATAACAGAATTGTATGTTCTACTATTCAATATAAGGGCTACAAATAAATACCTCTTCTGCATCATGTAAGATACAAAAGAGTGACTTAGGAATACAATTTCATATCTGAGTGATTATAAAAAAAACCACCTTACAAATCACTCATATTCATCTAAGAACTGCCTTTGTAAGCACTATTCATTTATACTTATTGTCTTTTTTACCCTTTTAGCATTGCCTCGTGCTAGGATAGGGAGCTTCAGATACCAAAACCTATTATTCAAATATTACTTGCAATACAGGACTATACATTTGCAAGACTGTCATATATGACAGCTAAGTACTTTTAGATGCGATTAGGTATGAAAAAAGACAATATACCTTGATTAACCCAGAAATGCAATCATAAGCAAGATCTGATATGAGCTGTATACTTTCAGAAGTAACAAAAAGTTCTATGTTTTACTGTAAAATAGTACAAATAAGTCATTCCCATTTATTAAAACCTGACTTACAATATTTCATGGTCTATTGTAAGAGCTAGAGAACTAGGAGCAATGTATCCATGGTAATTCTGCTTTTCCTTTGAATCTTCATCTTATTAAGGCTAGAACAGTAAACATTTCAGAAGGAAGATTCAAATCTTTTAAATTATCTCAATTTTAAAACTCTGTAACGAAAGCTTTGTAACAAGATCTAGATGCAGACAATATCTGTATTTGGCAGCTCAAGTCTCTTGGGGGAAGGGATATTTCATTTCTTGTTTTCACTCTACTATGTCTTCTTTGTAATATTTCACACTCATCGCACAGCTGCAGTCCCTAATGGATTAGTGGTGGGCTCTGGAAACTCTCCTTGGCTGTCTTGGAAGATATGCAGAAGATTATCTTGACACCTACTCTGTAGACCTTTCACAGTCTTTTCTATATATGGCCAGAATTCTTCTCTGATCTTAAGCGGTCAGAAGTCTTCAAATGTTTGGAAGATCTTAAACATAATTTCTGACTGCATTTTACTCCAGTAATATTTTTTTTCTAATTAGGACCAGCTTAGCTATTTTGTATACTTGTTTCACTATTTCTCCATTGGAATTCCTTTAAGTCTGGCTACTACTGAAAATACAGACACAACAATGTGAAGTCGTCTTCCTAGCTGGAATTCTAGTGAAGATATTCAAAAGTTAACTATGGCGATTTATACAGTGTTTTGCATCATGTGGCAGACACATAAGTACAAAAGATTCCACCTTATTGTAAAGTAGTAGTTCACATCATTTCTATCATTTTATAGTTTCAGCTTATGCAATAAACTGAAATATGCTAAAAGCCAATATATGGATAACTAAGTGAAATTTACTTGAATAGACAGTAAATGCTTTTGCTTTATGGGCAAGTATACAGATGTTTTCAGATATATAGCACTTTGAGAACTAATCCAAAAATATTTCCATCTTCTCCACTTGCTCCTGGTAGCCTGCAGCAGACACCCATTGTAACTTCTGTTTAACTCCTTTTAACTTTCACCGCCACACTATTAACTCTCAAGGAGAGACATTATAGAGACATCTGATATTATACAGCCCTCGTGTATTGTTTCCTTCATCTCTCCTTTGCACATTTTCTTACAAATGGAGCTGCTATAACATTTTGTGTCAATATTACCTGTTTCAATTGCTTATAACATCGTGAAGCTTTAACCAATTGAATTGTTTCATATTGGAGGACAGCTCAGTTTTTAGGAGATTTTAGGCAACCCCATTCAACTATTTTTTAAAACAATGCTACCAGAAAATGTGGTTTTCTTACAAAATTCCATAAGCCATTTAAAACTCTAGACCAGGCATTCTTAACCTTTTTAGACTCATGGCACCCCCTCAGTAGACTCAATGTACCCCTCAAAAATGCCACCTCTTAGATTTCATTTCCTTTTTGACTGCAGAAAAAATAATAGAATAAATAATAAAAATAATAATTCTTTTGTTGCAAAGAACTCAGACCACAACAATTCAGAATGTTTTTGATGCTATGGATCCCTCTTTGAAATCTCTGGGTTTGTCTTGTGAATCATCTTTGCCCAGTTTACCATGCTAATGTTACATGGCATCCTGAAAGGATCTCAAGGCACCTGGTTGAGAATCACTGCCCTAGAGCCTCCTTCTGCAGTGCTTTGAAGAAGGGTCTTGGAATTCAGAAAAGGTCTGGTCTTTGTGTTAGAGATGTACCTTTCCTTGTCCTTGAAAGTCCACTCTAATTGGGCCAGATATAAGCTTGGGAAAAACCAGTGTGTGGGAGCTCCATACAGAATTTTAACAGCTAATTTCCTTGATGCTCCTCACTGGGCATTTTCCAACCTAGGACTGAGCAGGACTTTCCTTGAAGTTATAGTTATGAGCTCCTGCAAGGCATGTTAACTTTGGATCCAAGTCTGCAGGTGAACTAAAAGCAAGGTAATTCTCTCTCTATCATGCTCTTACTGACACACCTGTTGAACTCTGGCAGCCTCACTGATTTGAATACAGAGGGGAAAGAGTTCGGTTGTAAAAACTCGAAGTGTGGGGAGGGGAAATGCAGGTGAAGTACATTAGGACAACAAACTGGGTGGGAGAGAGGGACACTGGGAGGAGAAAGTGGCAGGGAGTGAGAAAGAGAAACTGTGATGGGGCATTGGAGTATATAGTGGAGTTAAGAAGTAAGGAGACTGTGACAGGGGAGTTAGGGGAAACTGGGATAGAAGGCAAGGAGACCTGGGTCTGGAAAGGAAAGCTGTGATTGACTGGGCAAGGAGTCTGAGACTAACAGACAAAGAGAGATGGGTGATGGGGAACTAACTGAGGGTCCTGGGAAGATAGGTACTAGCTGGGCAGAAGGCTAAAACAGACAGGGTGAATAAGTGGCAACTGATCTGCTGAATGCCTGGAGTGTTAAAGCTGGGCAAATTCAGTGTCTGAACAAAAAAGACAAGTGGCTTGCATGGAGGAGAAGAGGGATTGTTTGACGTATACAGAAGACTGTAATCTGTATTCCATTATGAAGGGAATATAACATGGGGGTGAGGGTGACTGGACACTGCAATGGGAAAGACAGAAATAAGAACATGGAGAGGGAGCTTGAGGGTGAAACTAGGCCTGGCTGGGGACAAGGACTTGATCAGGGGGAAGAACTAAGAATGACTAGATAAGGAGACTGGAACTGAGTGCAAGACGACAAGACAGGGAAGACAAGATGATGCCTGTAAAAAAAAGACATTGGGATGGAAACTGGAGGTAATTATGCAAGAAAATTAGCCAAGGGTATGGAGCTGTCACTATATATATATATAATCGTCTTTTGTTCTAATTGTGGAAGAACATGGATTTTGGGGTATTTTAAAAAGTGAATTTGGGATGTTGCTTCAGCAGTCCATCTGGCATAAGGGGTAGTGTCCCCAGATACTAACTGGTCAGTCGCCAGGAGCTCCTGTCTATTTGTACACCCAATTAGAGTGGACCTTAGGGCTCACATGGCTAACTAGTAGCTCCTTGTGGGGCTAATGAATGAGTAGTACAACTAAATTCTTGGGACCACTAAAGCAAAAAGAGGATAGAAGTGTTGTGTAGGTCAAAGGTTCAAAACGTGAAAATAAGTGAGCCTGAGGAGGACACCAAGCAGAGCCACCTGAGCCGTGCCCACCAGTCCTGAAAGGTGTCCAAGGAGCTGGTGGTCACCTCTCACTGGTGTTCTGCCCGGAAATGTACATGGAAAACTGAGAGGAATGAGGCCCCACAGTCCCTGAGCACCTTCCTGGCCAGAGCCTCCTTCCTGGTCATGTACAGGGCCCACTTGGGCAGGGCCAGCAGGAGGCTGACCAGGAGGTTCCGGGACTTGGTGGGGCCATGGGTGGGGTGCCCAAAATAAGAAGGTGGGGAGTCGAAGTTCAACCACAACCTAGGAGGAAGTTCTGGAGTTAGAGGTGGAGAGGCTGCAGCCTGGTGCACTTGAGTGTCATGTGGGCATGACATAGGGGCATGTGGGCCCTGCGGGAGGAGTGGGCAGGGGACCCATCCCTTCTGAGCTGCCCCCCTCCTAGTCTCCTGCAGCCTTAATAGTAACCCCTTGCCTCCTTCAGCCTCCCCCAACCCCTACTTACCTGGAATGGAGCCCAGGTCTAGGTCACTGCAGCCTGCACTGTTGTTTGTCCTGCATGAACAGGCAGTGTGCTTCAGCACCAGGGCAAGGGCCAGCCATAGAGACACTCTGGCTGGCTACCAGAGCATCTCTGTGGAGGACCCAAGCCTCCAGTTGCCTGAGGGCACAGTCCAGGACCATGTCCTGCCCTGCTTTTTCCCCTTGGGTATTTTTTGATACCTGGATCTCCAGGTATCAAATTTTGATCCTGTGCTGCTAATATACAGTGCAGGGAAAGTTTTTTTGTTCCCAGTGTAGACATTCCCTGGAAATGAAACGTAGCTGTGTAGTGGAGAAGACTGTTATTTGTAAGATCCCAGATTCATTTGCAGCAGAAGTGGGAAGGTGTATAGTAAATAAAGCAGTAGGTTGAAGGAAGAGATAGGTATAGTTGGCATGTCACTTAACTTAAACTTTTCTAGGGTAGTCACTAACTATATATTCCCATACACCAGGAACCTGGGGTCTGCCTTAGTCAACACTTGAACACACAAAATTTCACTTTGCTATACAAAGTGCTGCATAATGGTAAGTAGTTCAAGCAAGCTAGTGCTATGAGTCTCAAATAGGCACCTAAAAATACTAAACCTTTTAGGCCTTAATAATTCTATGTATTGATAAAATGGGCATAATACTATTACCTCATCGTTATATATAATGTGAAATACTAAGATATTACAATAAGGAGTATCAAGAGAAAAAGAATGTAGTAATTATGTCTACAGAGCAACATCTGCATAGTACAATTAGTAAGCAACTCACATTAAGAAATAAGGAGAAAATACAAGGCTGAATAACTGCTCATAAAATGAACCCTGACTATTCTGTGCAATAAATGAGGCAGGGTCCTGTGGAGAACATACTAAATGCATATGTGAAAGGCAGCCATCCTATGGTTGCATACCTCATCTTAATTTTGATATTTTACAAGTATTCAGTGCTTAATCCTGCAATCTCAATTCTTTTAAAGCAGTTTTGTGAGTAGAATCTATCTGTACTGACCTGTCAGTTCTAATACTTATTTGAAAATTTCAGTTATGCCCATGAGGTTATAGTCTTCATCCAGAAAGTTTATTTCCTATGTTCTTTGAATTCAATGAAGTAATTTTCCTAATGTTTTTTCACCTATTTCAAAATGACCTACTCCTGTGCTTGCCTTTGTATATCAGATGAACCTATCATATTATTTAAACTGGCTAATTTTTTCTCTATTCATGCTTTGCTTAAATTGAAACTTGTCTAAACAATTTGTGCTGGTTTTGCAGCCCGAAATATTCTTTCATGTTAAATTGTCTAACTGTACTTCTAAATTGTCTCCTTTCTGTCACAGATGGCATGCTATTAATACTATAACATTCACATGTTCTATGGGTTGCTCCAAATACTTCACAGAAAGCTCTGTGAAGTGCCTGAACGTACAAAGCATTCAAAGAATTCTAAGAATCAAAAACTTGCTCTCCACACCATGTGTATGCTCATTGGTTAATTTCCATTATAACTCTTCTCCTTGTTTCACTAAAGTCTGACACTAGAAAGAGCTCTTTTTAAGCCTCTGATAGGCCTTTTTACTTTCACGTTGCTCTAGAAATAAAGGTACGTCTGACAGTCAAAATACTATATGCATACAGTTAGATTGTGGAGCTGGGTAAACTCTAAGATAAACTTAATTCAGCCGTGCTCTTGACACTACTGTGTTTGCTCTACATGAATGTTCAAATAGCTTTCATTTTCTTTGCTGGCAGAAAGCTCATTGAAAGTTCACAAACTTAGGTATTTGTACCAAAGCTGGAACGTTTTGAAAAGGGATCAGACACTGCTGAACCCATTTTGGAAGATCAGGGATAAATCCTTTGCAGCAGCATCTCAAAAAGCCAGACATCACCTGATCACCCTACAAAGAATGTGTGGCCCATGTAATAAAAAAATGGCAGAAAACTATAGATCAGTAAATGTGCCTGTGGAGTCTGTGGCAGAGCACCAGTGGGGTGCTCACCACTGAAGGGCTATTACAGGCACTGGGGGAACCTGTTTTGGGGAGCAGCAAGGAAAAGCCTTCCCTAGCAAATATCTTCAGGGGAAGCTGGGTGCCAGACCACCTGAAGTCCTCTGACACTTTAAGACCTGGATCAGGCAGTGGGCAGGTGCAGCCCAGCCCTGATGAGTGGCCATTTTAAGTCCCAGGACGGCAGGGTTGGAGGCAGCAGGTGCTGCCTGACACTATGGAATCAATATATCCTGGCAGAGCTGCTGCTCCAGGGACAACCTGGAGGTAAGGGCAGGAGCTAGGGGGATGGCTTGGAGGCTCCAGGTTCTGGGCATGACCTGAAACTGCACCCTGCCAGGGAAGGAAGGCCTGGTGGGACTGCTGGTGGCAGGACTGCTCACCTCCCCAGTGAAAGATAGGTTGGGGCACCTTAATAACCCCAGCCCCTGCCTTCAGGTGGGTCACTTAACATTGGAGGCAGAGACAGAGCCAGGTATGGTTATAGCCACCTGAGCCCAGGGGGCGCAAGGCCCTGGAGAGTGGGTAGGAGGGCCAGGCACACCAATGAGTGGCATTTGAGCCCAGTGGGGTGTAAGACCCCAGGGAGAGAGAGTTGCTGGCCAGGTACGCTGATGAGTGGCACCCGAGCCTGTGGTGAGGTGTCTGACAGCAGGCCCTGGAGAGACGGCAGCGAGGTGGGCCAGGTATGCCAATGAGCAGCACCTGAGCCTGAAGGGTGTTCAACCCCAGCCCCGAGAGAAAGGGGTGGAGTATATGTCTCAGTGGAGGTGGTGGTGTAGAGTAGGGTGCAAAAGGGCACATGAAGGGCTGCTCAGAAGTGGTAATTGTGAAGCCCTGTGGGAAAGAGGCATGAGTTGGCGCCCTGTGAAGCCCTGCTAGCCTGGAGCCTGAGCTAGGTCCAGGTAAGCCTTTGAGGGCCTGAGGCCACAGCTGGGCCGGAGGCCAATTTGGAGAGTGGCAGAGTAGGAGCCACGGGGAAAATGGGGCAAACCATCATCCCCTTTATGGAGAGCAGCTGGGGGAGCTATCTGGCTACAAGACCAGGGGCAGAGCGGCACCTGAGCCTATGGGGTGTTTAACCCCGTGCCCGAGTAGGAGGGCAGAGTATTGAAAGAGGCCCTAGAGAGTTTTGGGGGCACAGTTCTGAGGCCCCAGAGATGAGGAGGCAGTTGAGAAAGCCTGACTGAAAGGGCAGATTGTTTGGGGTGTAGTTGTGAGGCCCCGGGGACAGGAGGAAGTTGGTTAAGGCCCAGTGTGTGCTGCCAGACTCAAGGCCAAGCCACATAGGTGAAGGCCCAGTGTGAGCCCCAGAGTGGAGGCTGGGTGCTAGGCCTTGTTACATCAGCAAGGCATGGGGTACATATAAGAAAGATTGGAGCATATATTTTGGCATCAGACATCAGGGCCCTTGAACAGCAGCTGCCCACCTACTTAACAACAGAATTAATGTACCAACAAAGCATGGCAGGTGAGATAGGTGGGAGACCAGTAGCACTGTGACCAGTCGGGGAGTTCCCACTTGTCACTGAGTCTTATGCTGTATGGATCACAGTACTTACATACAATACATAATAAGAATCAATACCAAAACTACTTTGAGAACTTCTGTTACTAATGGAAACTTCAGAACTCCATATCCTGTATAGATTGAGTTCAGCTTCTGTCTGATAAGTGGATATAGCACATTTTGTTGCCTTGAATGTATCCCTAAAAATTACTAAGTTCCAGAAGTTCTGTGTAGTGATCACTCAGTTCAATAAATACAGGCATACAATGAATAGGAACTAACAACAATGAAATTTACTGCAGATCAGTAGGCAAGCTCCACAGTCTCTTGATTTTTTTTTAACTAGCTGCCCTAATCATGGGACCAGGGGCAGCACTAATCAATTAATCAAGTCTGCTGGAGCATGCTAATTAGTATGCTCCACCCAGCCTCCCCGTCTCATCTATCAGCATCCCCACACTTCAATGAGCTTCAGATAAAGTGACCCCACTTACATTTTGAAGCGTGGGGATGCCGATCCACAAGACACTTGCAGTGCTTTAATTAGAGTGTTTCTGAGAGCTGCTCTAATTAAAGCACCAACCTCCAGAGCACATGTAAAAATGCCCTCAGGTATCTGAGAATATTTAGAGTCTCAGGCACTGCTTGAAGCTTTAGACAGCCCCATCCAGTCTCTAGGAACAGCAACAGGGTGTTGGGCTGCAGTAGGTATCTCAGCTATTGACACCGAGACTGCATGCCTGACAGAAGCTCTAAGCGGGAACCCCCTGTTGGCACAGGTATAAATTTTAACTTGTTTGGTCCCAATTTCATGCAGCTAGAGGAAGGATGCACAGGTTAAATGTATACTTTCTTTTTCTTTCAAAATTTTTACTTTTCTATTGGTACTTATTTGGTCAGAATACCAGACTTCTCCTGGGATATATTCATTTTTTGAAGGAAAATTGTGAGTTACAGTCTTTGTACTCCACATGGATTTTTATCAAGGCCTTTTGGCCCAAATAATAGTGCTTAGATTCAGATGCCAGCTGCATTTCAGTTATATTTGGTTGATTCTAACAAGGGCAGGACGTGCTTTCATGAGTCCAGCAAAAATAGGGCTAGATCAGTCAGCATTTCATCATCTCTGCATGGCTCCAGTGGGAGGTTAGATTCACTTTTCAGTGCTTGTGACTGGCTCTGTATAGAACATCAATGTACACTACATGTACATGTAAGCATGATTAAATTTATTGAGAATTAAATGCATTAAGGGATTTTTGGAAGGTGTCTACATGTGTCTACATGCAGGTGGCTACATGTGCAAGGATTTAGGACTAAAGTCAGTCCCAAATCCCTAATTTGGGACTAAAGTCAGTCCCAAGTCCCTGTAGCCTTTCCATGTGCCCCTATGGCCACCAGGGGGAGCTCCAGCTTCCAACCACATGGCTGCCAGCACTTGGCAGCCATGTTGAAGCCAGAGCCAGCTACCACCACCTGGCAGCCATCTGGGAAATTTTGATGCCTTGGCAGCCTCTTCCCTACCCAGGAGCCATGTGCCCAGTGCACGAGTGGCATGAGCAGCTCCCTCCTTGCCCACCCTGCCTCCCTGCACCAGGGCTGCTCTAGCCCCTGCCAGCAAGGCCTAGCACCCTGCTGCTCCAGCCAGGCCCCTGCCAGTGACAACCAGTGCTGTGTGCTCCTTCTGGCCATGGCCCCAGCAGCCTCTCTCCCCACACCCCACCCCACCACCAGGCCCCAGGATAGCCATGAACCCACCAGTAGGGGCCCAGGCTGCGGGAGGCTCTGCATGACTACCTCCTCCTATATTGCCTGCTCCAGCTTGCCTGCCCCGCCATCCACACACACCCTACCCACTTGCTCACCCCCAGCACCGCTCTCAGGAGACACACATGAATGAAACAGAAAAATTATTACCCTTACAATATCCACACACATCCCTTCCCCCCTCTCTCCTCAACCAACAGAGCCCCTCCACTACCCACCTCACCCACCCACCAACAATAAAAAACACACTTATAAGTGGAAAACTATATACAAAGGGAAGACCTAGTACTAAAGGTAGTGCTGGATCATGTCTACACATGTTAATGCGCATTAACTAATCACACCTATATTTGATGCCTGCATTTGTAGGCATGAAATTTAGACATGATTAGCTTAAATTAATGTGCATTAAGAGCATGCATGTGTAGACATGTGCCCTTAATTCACATCATCTTAGGCCAATGCACGTTAACACATCTTGTATAGATGTGCCCATAGACTTGCATCAAAGTTACAGGCAGGACCTCTTTTGAATCACAACATTACCCTCCTTCAGTGTGGCCTGTTGCCCTGTAAGTTTTTTTCAGTCACTAAGCTGGCATTACGAGATCACCTTTCCAAAATATATAAAAAAAATAGGTGCATGTGTGCATATGTGTGATTGTGCCCAGACACCAAAGTGATCACTGTTTTCTAAATGTTTAAAGAGTTGCCCATGGATTTCAAAAAGGTTACCTGATACTACATTAGTGAATGTCATTTTATAAAGATGTTTAGTTTGAATTCTCTCATAGCCATACACTGTGCCATGGATCCAGTCTCCTACAGGAAGGGTTCCCAACCCCCAGGCCACAGCCCGGTGCTGGGCTGTGAAGGGCTGGCTGCCAGTCCACAGGAGGGTTGGCTGCCAGACTGGAAGTGACCATGAACTGGTAAACCACAGGCTGGAAGTGACCGGCATACTGTGGAAGGGCAGCCAATCCTTTTTTATACTGAGTTTTTGTACTCAGTATAAAAAAGGGTTGGCTGCCTGCCTGCAGTATGCTGGTCACTTCCAGTCCATGGTTGCTGCCTGTCCACAGCTTGCTGGTCCTCGGCATAAAAAGATTGGGAACCCCTGTCTTACAGGATTTACAAGTTGCACAAACTTAAGCCTAGGCACACAAGAACATTTACCTCATCACAAAAATATTGTGTTTTCTTGAATACCATCTGCCCTCAAATTAAACATGCACTTTGCTTTTGGAAGGTAGAATGGAGAGATAAAAATATCGCTCCTTGAAAATACTGGTAAGTATGGTATTTTCAGAGCTGAGGAGGTGTGTGTGGGGGGGAATGGAGCAAAAACCTGTGGCTAATTTAAATTGCCTTGCTACAGGACAGGGTGCCTGAGAAGCACGGCTGGGCAGTTCCAGCCCCAGAAGAAATGGGCCTTCAGCTGATACTCCTAACTAAGCTTAACTGCCTGCTCCCACTTCTCAATCTGGGTGGGCCTCAGCTGACTCAGCAAGCGGTGCTGGATACTCACCCAGCACAAAGAGGGCTCCTGCACTTTGGCTCCTACCGGATTGGTCCTTCTGCTCCCCCGCATCTCTTCATTTAAGACATGCATCTGAATATTCAGCAGCTAATTTTTGGAAAAGAGGTGTGCACCATATGAAAATAAATGTGGTAAACTGGCAACTTCCACTGGCAGTAGTCTGCCACTAGCTAAGACATTGTGTGGGAGGATACAGAGTCAAGGGTTTTCCTCTGCATCTGACGTGGAAATGTAGGAAGTCATAACAAATACCAGGGGTCTCTTTTTCACTCATGCCAATGCACCTTTTGTGGCTCTTTTTAAAATCCACATGGCATCTAACAATCTGTCTAGAGTCTGGTCCATTACAAGAATGAAGGAAAAGACTGATTTTTAGGAAATGTCTTAAAATAGGGCATATTCTTGTAGAGGTATATGAGCCTTTACCTTTCACATTTTTTCCACCACAACTAACAACAAATAAAAATCTCTGGAATAATGAGATTTAAAAAAGATATAGAAAAGTTCAGCATTTATAAAGCAAAAGAAAACCAATAAGTATTCATAAAACATCTTCCTTCTTATATATTTGCGGTGCTAGCCTTGATGAGCTTGAAACAGCAGTTGGGAGCAAATCCCATGCATTTCAAACTCAAACATGCTGCAGATTGCTCTCCATCTCTAAACTTATAAATGCCGTTTTTAAATAAAATAAAGTTAGGCCAACAATCAAAATGGATAAATAAACAAAACAATTCTGGTGCTGCAAAAATCTTATGTATGCAGTTCTGTAATATTTTAAGATTGCTTCTAGAGACATAAAGGGTGTCTTTTACATGTGCCCTGGGATGGGGTGGGAGGCACTTTAATTAGAGTGGCTCCAAGAGCCACTCTAATTAAAGCACCCACATCATCATATGTATTCAGTGTCACGTGCATCAAAATGGTGGCAGAGGCACTTTAACTAAAGCTTGTTCGACACCACTTAGAGGTGCGGGGGGTGGGGGGGGACACTGAATACATAAGATGTGGAGGCTGCCAGAGTGTACTAATTAGCACGCTCTAGCAGACCTGATTAATCAAGTCTGCTCTGTGTGCTAATTAGCACACATTGGAACAGACGTCCAGCACATGTATAGGTGCCCACGAGCCCCAAATGCCTACAGATCAAAGAAGAACTAAAAATGCAACAAGACCTGAACAGGTTTAGCCTCCAGTGGATGAGCTTGGCTGAAGGAGAAATGATGCTACGAAAACAGTGTGGAATGAGAATTTTTGGGGGGATTGATATTGTTAATGAAATTGGGTCAAATTCAGCAAATAGTTTTAGTCAAACAATTGGAGGAAACCATTTCCATAAGATTTCATTTTGGAAAAGCCAAAACATTTTGTTTCAATATTCTTTCACTGGGACCTTTTGACTCTTAATTTTGAAACAGCAGCTTTCAATTAAAAATTGCTTTTTTAAATAAAAGAAAATGGTTACTTAGATGATCTGCTCAGGTCTCTTCCGACCCTAGAAACTATGAAACTATAAAAGGACAAAAAAGGAAACAAAACATTTCACTCAGAGTTAGGGTAACTGTTTTTAATTGGTCCCAAATATTAGTCACTGGTTAAAAGTAGAAATAGTGCTGGCTGCAGGAATCATACCCCTTCTCCCTCGTTTTCCTTTTGGCCCATGACTTGCATTTAGGTCTCTTCATATGCTATGTAGGAAGTTTAACTTAATGATTTGGATTACCCTCCTGAGGCAACGTGCACCTTAGTGATTGTTCGGATTCAGTGTTTAGAGTTAGTTACTTGGTAAGAGCACAAATAATCTCTTTGCTTGTTTAAAAAAAAATCACTAAGAAAATAATTGAGCTATTTTATTCAAAGCAGCTCCCATGTAATGTGCCAATACATTAACTTTCAAACTTTCTGCTTCAAAGTCCAATCCATCATGTATTAATCCATTTTAAATCTTTTTACTCTGGGTACTGCTGTTCATTATTCATAAAATTGCTTCACTGACCCTCTGCAGTCAGATTCAAGATGGCACAGAGTATATAAAATCAATACTCTGTTTCAAACCACAGACCGAGTCATCAGAGCAACACACCAGACCCTGCTAGAAACTTACAGGTGCTATAAATTTTGTTATAGCTATTCTATCCTCATAGCTAAATGAAAACATAGTCAGTTAGACTCATACTTCACCTCCTTTTCCTCTTCAAGTGTAATGCATTACCTGTCATCCCCCAGTAAGGCAACCAGTGAAGTGTAAATTCTGTATTGCTATGGGGTCATTGATAGAAAACCATGTCATGTATATTTCAGAATGGATTTATTCAGCATTTTCAAAACAAAATTGTTTACAACAAGGAGAAATAGCAATAAATACATAGATCTGCTTTTTCTTTCTTTTTTTTTTTAAAGCACCGCTCTGGGAATCTTTTACTTTCCCATTCAAAACGATTTGTTT
Source organism: Crocodylus siamensis (assembly GCF_052110815.1). Taxonomy (NCBI): domain Eukaryota; kingdom Metazoa; phylum Chordata; order Crocodylia; family Crocodylidae; genus Crocodylus; species Crocodylus siamensis. The sequence goes on along the minus strand of NC_143398.1, from coordinate 74,005,842 downwards.
AAGATCCTCTGATTACAAGATTGTTCTACAAATGAAATTATTTCTAGTCCCTATAAATAGCACAGTTCATTTTTCACAAAATTAACACATTTCCATATTTCTTCTTCCTAATAGGTTCTTTAAGTAATAGTCGGCATATAAATGATGGAACCTTGATAGTCTGTGAATAAGAGCTCAGAGAAAATAACTTGTTTTTCTAATGTGATCCATGAAAGATTTATATTTTTCTGATACTAATTTTAGAAACCATGCAAAAATCTGTACAGACATAGCTCAAGGAGAGATGAACTTCAGTCTAAGGTTTTTTTGCTTCTACTTGTCTCTATATACAACTGTTACTAAAATGTAATAAATATCTCTGAAAGTCATTAGCTAGCTCTAGATAATGTAAAAATACAAAAATCAGAAGAAAAGGTTTTACATAATGGGCTGTTATTCAAATGATAATAAACAAAATTATTGATAGCAAGCCAAAAAAGGCACTGGGCTCATAGGAATGTGATGTTCTTGGTTTGAATGAGGCAATTAAACCACATCCTTTTTAAAATTATATTTCCCATGGTCCATCAAAGATAATATATTGGCTGAAGTAGGATGTATAGAAATAATTCCATCAAGAAATGTTGGTGATAACTTCATAAACCAAGAGAGTGAAGCATTTGATGGAATTATCTCCCTGCTGCTGTTTGTTTTATATTATGCTGTTTGGATCCGAGAACGTGATTACATTTTTCAAATACAGATTCAGACAATTTAATTAATATCAGCTGAACAGATGTAAATAAATTACAGCTCCTGTAAATTCTTGGACAAATAGAGAGGAGAAGTAAAGCTCTCTTCCCTGGTATCTTGCTACTATAAAATGTAAAATGTCATTTCAAACTTTTGTACTGGAACTTAAAAACATTTTTCACATGGTTTAGTCCTATCCCTTAAGCAAACCTTAAGAATCATGGCTTTAAGTCAACCAATGAAGGCTGGCAGTGGTTACAATAATAGCCACTCAGAAATCAGGAAATAATTTAGTCTTGATTAATAATGTGGAAGCCATTCACTACCAGACAAACTGCTTTGCTCTATGTCAGTTTTCCCACACTAATATCAACACATCCATGGGTTTAAGGAACTGAATCTACTTTGTTCTCATTGGCATTGGGATAAGCTTCCTTTCCCATGTGAAATTTTGGAAGCTTCCTGCCCCACATAGAGCTTTTCTCATAGCCATGTGGCAGGTGACCCACGAGCACAATATTGACAAGATCCCACTGGGAGAGATAACAGAGGATGACAGACAACAATACGAACCTATGTCACTTTCCATCTTTGTGTCTTGTTGGTCACTTCCTAGATTTTAGTTGCTTACTCCCTACATTTTGTTCGTAAAGCACTAACATGGGCTAAGAACTGGCATTCAAAAAGCCCCTGGCAGAAGCACTGGTCAGGCCGCAACTGGAGTACTGTGTCCAGTTCTGGGCGCTGCACTTTAAGAGGGATGTGGACAGCATCAAGAGGGTCCAGAGGTGGGCCACTCACATCATCAGGGGACAGCAGGGCAGGCCCTATGAGGAGAGGCTATGGGACCTGAACCTGTTCAGCCTCCAAAAAAGAAGGCTGAGGGGGGGATCTAGTGGGCATTGGGGAAGTCACTGTTCCCCCGTGCACTATCAGGAGTGACCAGGAATAACGGTCACAAGCTGGCAGAGGGTAGATTTACGCTAGATATCAGGAAGCACTACTTCACAGTCAGGGCAGCTAGGATCTGGAACCAACTTCCAAGAGAGGTGGTCCTGGCCCCTACCCTGGCGGTTTTTAAGGGGAGGTTAGATGAACATCTTGCTGGGGTAGTTTGACCCCAGTATTGTTTCCTGTCATGGCGGGGGGTTGGACTAGATGATCTACTCAGATCCCTTCCGACCCTAGAAACTATGAAACTATAATTATTTCACTTTACTTAAAGTGATGAATTGGAACAGGAGCATATCAAACATACATTTGCTGTTCATTGGTGGAATTGCTGTTCATTTGCCTGCACAGGCTGAGGCAAACAAGCAAGGGGTATTCCCACACACTTCCCAAGAGACTGCTGGAGTGGCCCTTCTCCCCAGCCCCCGCCAGCTAGTGACTGTCACCAGCAGCTGGACAGTCAAAGAAAGGGAGAAGGGAAACCCCATGCCAAGTCCCCCCTCATCCCCCCCCAATTTCTGGGTTGGGTCTTGTGCAGGGGTGGAAGTACACTGGGTCTGCAAGGCACAGGGGCTCCCTCCTCCCTAGCCTTTTGACAGCTACAGCCAGGAGCTGTAATATGGGGCTGCCTGGCCTGGCTTTTCACTGCACTGGGAACTAGAGGTGGACAAATGGAGCCTCCCTGCTGCACAGACCTGGCATGGCTCTCCCAAGGCCTGGCCCAGCAATCTGGTTGGGTGGGGCAGAGCATGTGGCCTCCCTTCCACCACCGCCCTGCCCGGCCATGCAGAGAGAAGACAGAGCCCTTCCTGTCTCATCTATGTGACAGCTTGAGGGTGGGGCTGGGTTGGTGTTCTCTGGGAACAGGTGAACATCATCTGAGGCTAGCAAGCCACCCAGCAAGGGGCCCCGGGATGCTAGGGGAATGTGACCTACCCTGACTCGTGATGGTATGTAGTACAGACATTCAATAAAGTGCTCTAACCTAAAGTACTTGAGTCTAATACCACATCTATCCAGGGTTAACTTAAAGTGGGATCTACCATTTTAAAACACTCTATGTGCTCTGAACATCTGCTCTGTTACAGCTGTAAAGTGCTTTCTGCACACTTAAGGCATGATAAGTGTAACATATATATCTAGCCTTAGTGTCCCAATATTTGATTCACAGCATTGTTAAGTAGCAAAAAAGAACTTTTGCAGGCTGTGTCCATGAAACTCTTTTGTTAGACTTCTCATTACCAATCCTCAACTTATGGGGTCTGATCAGGACAAACAAAGGGCATGTGCACACATTTGCAGAACCTGACCTATGATAATGCAGCTTACTTTAAGCCCCAAGGTCACATGTTCATCAGTGCTGGGAGCACTGGGAAAAATATCTAAGTGAGTATGGGTAGGGGGAGGGGTAGGCAGGATCTGAGGGGGCTAAAAAGTATGAAGGGGTGCAGTTGTTTATTTGGAAGTGGGAGAGATAGAGGACTAAAAATAGCCTGGTCATTATGAGAGGGGGGTAAGAAAAGTGTATCCCTGGGGCAGGGGTGAGTGGGTGGGCAGGGGTGAGCCCTGGGACTGCACTCTGAACATGCACACATATTCAGTTAGACAGGGCATGGGTCAGCCAAATCTACATAGTGCACCTCCTTAAGTGAACTAAGTTAGACTGAGCCAGCCATTTTTTGCCCAATCTAAACTCCTCTATCATATGTACATCTGAGCACTTAGATTAACCTAACCCTAATTAGGTCAATCTAAATATAATGTCTCCAAACACACAAAGTCATTCCCATTTTCAAATACCGAGTCCTAGCTGGCTAAAAACACATTTAAAATTCACTGACAGTTTTGAAAATAACTAAAACAACGTTTCTGATAAATACCTTATAATACTTCTTTCCCATTTCATATTCAACTTACTTATTTTCAAAATCATCAATGATAACTGCTACTTAATACTGATTAACATCCTGTTTCCCTGATAATATAATATTATGTAGTATCATTACTGATGTGACAAAAATAATAAAAATACACTAAAACTCAAAACAAATATTTGAAATTCTAAAATTAAAATTTCTTTCTGAATTTTTTTTAACTGAGTTTGTTTGCATGTTCTGTTATACTGAGACTAACAACAGCTTTTGGTTTATTCCATATTACCTCTGAACATATTAAAAAATTATGACATTTAGGAAATTCCAAGTATTGACCAGTTCTATATATATAGAGATAGGCTAATACTTTAAATTAACAACAGAAAAACTGGTATTTTATACAACTTAAAGATTTTCATTATTGTGACTATTTAATGACATGATGTCACCATCCTCCCCCCCAACAGTACTACTTCAGTTTGTGCTGTGAAATACATGCTTTTTAATGGTTATTTAAAAAACAGAATGTAACACTTTCAAAAGCCATAGTCCATTCTGCTGGGTAGCAAAACATTTAATCTTGCCACTTTCATTCTTTAAACACAGAGGACATACACGTTAACAGCACCATTTTCAGCTGAAAAGGTGGCAACATCAATGTATCTCACCACAAGTACTTTCTCTCAAATAGATGAAAGTACTAAAATTACTATTATTTTAAGGTTGAGTGAAAGAGAAAAATAGTGTTCAGGAATTCAAGACCTTCCTGACACAGCTTGTCAGCATCATACATGTTACAGACATTTAACAAGGGACTCATTCAATTGTCTCTAACCTCTAAGCATCTTCAGAAAACAAAAATATTCATGACATTCCAGCCAAATAATGCGAGGTTCTGAGTTAAGTCCACATTTTAAAATAACAGTTCTCAGTGAATTTGGCAGAGCAGTTTGAACAACTCATTGCAAAATGTAAGCATGGAGTCTTGTTTCTCAGACTGACAAGTATGTATTGGCTGTACCTATTAATGAATAGTTTTTCATTAACATATTTATTTTTCATAAACATATTTAATATGGTGTGTACAGACTATTTTCAAACCATTCCAAAGTGATATGGAGTGTCAAAATTCTCTAGCTAAGCAAAGAACGTGGCCAACCAGTCACATGGTATTGCTTCCCTTGGGTTACTAGGTGACCTAACCATTCCTTTCATTTGCTGCATTAAGCAAATTTTAGCTATGGGCTGTTCAGAAGCACCGGAATGAATAAAGTGTTGTTTGACTGAAGATTTGGCAAGAATAAACTAATTAAAGTGTCTAAGCAGGCCAAATCCAAAGCCAGTTTCAGTGAAATTCTTGTGATTATATTCTTACATTGTTTGACTAGCTGCAGAAATTAGTTCTGCTACTCACAACACTTACCAAATGCAAAGATGAGAAAACATCAAAAGCCCTGAGGACTTATATAAACTTATTTCAATTTTGGAATTCACAATTCTTCTGACAGAAATGCAGACTTGTCTGTATCACAAAACAACCAGCTAGCTAATGACCTAATGCTTTAGAATTAGACATTCCAGCATTCTTCTATTAAGAGTATTTAATTTTAACCTCACCTCAGATTAAGATATGGCCAGGATATATCCACAGTACTATCTGTGATTTGGGGAAGCTGAAGAGGCTTGAAAAACTAACTGTTCAGACTAGACCGGGGGTGGGCAAAGTATGGGCCACAGGCTGGTTCTGGCACACCAGGTCATTCTATCCAGCCTGCAGGGCCCCTAAAAAATTTAGAAAATTAATATTTATCTGCCCCTGGCTCCTGTCAAAGATGACAGGAACATGGGGCAGTAGGACCCAGGGGAAGCCCCGGTAGGCTCCTGCAAGAGCAGGGTCCATCCAGCCCTGATTTGCTGAGCACCACAGTCCAGCCACACAACCAAGAGCCAGCGGGTGGGAGTGAGAAACCGACGATGGGCAGATTGGAAGTGAGTTGGAGCACATGGTCTGCACCAATGGCCTGAGGCCAGAGCCTGCGAGGCCCAGAGTGGGGCGGTAGGAGCATGGGGCATGGGCTGGCAGGGGTTTCTGGAGATGGGCTGGGCTGCACTAGCAAGGAGATGGGGGAGCCGGCCCGGCTCCTTAGAGCCTCTGCTGGCCAGGACCCCCAACCCATGAAGCCCCAACTCCATGCAACCTACACTCACCTGCAGGGTACAAGCTGGTGCTCAGCATGGGGGAAAAAAGCCTCCCCCCACATGGCCAGTGCCCTGTACTACAGTAACTTGGAGCCCGCATACACCCCAGTGGAGCACTGGTGGCAATAGAGAACAGAAACAGGCAGCCCTGCACAGGCTATGAGCCCCTGCCACCACTGCTAGCCTGGGCCCCATGCTGGTTCCGGGCTTGCCCGTCGGGGTTGAGCCATGGCAGCAGCAGCTGGACAGAAGCTGCTGCTCGGCTTGGAGGAAAGCAGTGCTCCTGCTCACCACTGCCAGGCAGTATTTGCTGTGGCCGCCTGCCCAGAGCTCACACCGTGCTAGGCTGCAGTGTGGCTGCTTTACCACCGCCTCTGTGCTGCCCAGCAGCTGCTCCACATGGCCACTATGGGGGGCTACTTTTCCCCTGTGCTGAGCACCAGCTCGTTCTCCATGGGCAAGTGTGGCATGCATGGGGCCAGGGCTGCACGGGGCTGGGGCAGAGCACTGGAAGTGAGCAGGCACCCAGGAGCCAGTGATAGCTGGGCAGAAGCGTGTGGCCCATGCCAGTGCCCCGGAGCCAGCCCCAGCAGGACCTAAGGCGCGCAGGGTCCCAGCCAGCAGGGGCTCTAAGGAGCCAGGCCAGCTCCCCACTGTCCCTGCTGTTGCAGCCCAGCCCATATCCACAGACCCCTACCAGTGCTACGCCTCACAGTCTTGTTCACTTCCACTCCCCGCCACTGGTTTCACCACTGCCTGCCCGCCGGCCACTCTGCACTACATGGCTTCCATACCCACATCCATAGCCACACCCCCCACAAGCCCCTGTATGCAATTGCTTCTGCATATATACCACGATTGCACACAAATCAGGACAAATATATATTTTTAAATTAAATTACAATATATTATTATGGGTGTTTGATTTTTAGTATGTAATTTGAGTTTTTTCTCTACGAAGGCAAACCCTCTTCCCCAAAAGAGTACTTCTAGGGCAAGGGGAGGGATTTCCGGTGGCAAAGGTCAGAGGTTAGGGGCATGATTCCCAGTCCCAAGATGGTGACCAGGGGCAGGGCACCTGTCGTGTGGGGCTACCCATGCAGTCCTCAACAGCTTGCCAAAACTTGGTAAGCGGTCCTCCACCTGAAACAATTGCCTGCCCTTGGACTAGTCTGGACTAACACTTATGTTTAAAAGGCTTTGGAGAAGTTGAATAGGACAGGTTGGTGGTACAAGTCTTTGGGCATCTGCCAAACCATTGGTGATAGGTAGTTTGCCCTTGGTGGGGCTTTTGTATGAACACCTAAAATGAACAGATCATTACAAATTAATCTCACAAATGCACAATATGTGGTTCATCAACCTGAATCAAAAGTAATCTACCTCCTCTATATTCTTTCATATCAAACCAACTCAAATAAGAAACAAGAAAAGCTTCTCATAGTAAAATTAATCCAGGCATTTTTTGCTAGCATTAATTCTCTGTTTAGTGCTCTGCTAAGATTAATTTGTTCTCTTGAGATTGTTTTCTTAAAATTTTAAGTGGTTTATTTCCTTAATGGAAGCTGTGTCACATGAGAGAAAATAAATGTGTTTATGGACAAAGAAAATCATGCTTCAAAGCATCAACTAATCATTAAATTCCTTGCATTAAAAAAAAGCTTTGCTCTGTGCATGGATTAATTCAGAAGTGTTCATTATTGGGTATTCAGCACCTATTTCTGAAGAATTATGCGCTGATCACTGTCAGAAACAAAATACGGAAGTAGATGGTATTGCAATTCTTATGTGCAGATATTGTTTGGGATTGCAGGAACAGAGGACTAACATTTTCAAGGCTGGATATTTAACATGCAACATCTAATTAAAAACTTAGGTACCTAAATAAGTAGCTTGATTTTCTAATGCACTGTATGCCCACAGCTCTTCCAGGAGAAACACAGTCTAAAGCTATCAGCCAATTCAACCAAACAGAGAAGACAAGAAAGCACCTTGGGCACTTTTACATATGCTCTGACACCTTCTGATTAGAACAGGGGGCCAATCTGTAGCTGACATTTTACATCAGGCTGCCCACACTTCTAAGTAAGGCAGTCTGCCTAGACTCTCCTGCCATGACTTGCTTGTTTAATAAACTGGTGCTCTAAATGGGAGGATGCCCATTATGATGGCCTGGTGCCTGGGGGCACAATCCATGGTTCTGTACCGTCCCTAAACCATGGCTGATGACTCACAGATGGCAACCAAACAAGTTCTTATACTTTGACCCTAACTCAGCCTCAGCTTTTGAAGACTTACTGGGGTCTCCCACTGACCCAACTGCGGAGCCTTGACATTGCAGAGGACTTACTGGCATCATGACTCTCCTCTGGCCCAACTGCAGCCTCACACATCCATAAACTAACCTTGGCCTGTCCATCCCATAACTGGAGCTTCAACTAATGCCCTCTGGCTAGGGCCTTTCAACTATGCTCTCTCACTAGGGCCTTCACTATACCAGTCCACCTCATACCTGGGGCTTCAACTTATGCCATCTCACTGGAGCCTCTCAACTATACCACTAACGCTTTATACTTAGGGGGGTTGGCCCATGTGCTGCCCTTCTGGCCATCCTTCAGTCCTACTCAACAAACCCCCTGATGCAGCCCTTCAGAGCAGCCTTCAACTCTGCATCTGACTTACACACAGCCCTTTGGTTCATAAAGACGGTCTCTACTCTGTGTGGGCCCACCAAATATCTTATTGCCCTCCTCCAAGGCCACTCTCCTACCCTCTTCCTTGGGGCTATCTGGGATCTTACATTACCCTGGGCTCAGGTGTCCATGGATGTGCCTGGCCCCACTACCCACTACTGGGTCCCCTGGGGTCTTGCACTCCCTAGGGCTCAGGTGTCCAGGTGTCCATTATTCACAATGTTGTGGGGACTGGGGATATTAAGGTGCCTCTATCCACCGTTCACTGGGGAGGTTAGCGGTCCCACCACAGGCAGTCCCTCCAGGCCTCCCTACCCCAGCAAGGTGGAGTTTCAGGTCATGCGCAGGACCAGAAGCCTCATGCCATTCCCATAGCTCCTGCCCTTACCTCCAAGATGTGAGCAGCAGCTCAGCCAGGTGATATTGTTCCCTCAGCTGTATGCAGCAAACTGCTGCCTCTGCCTGCCTTGCCTAAGTTTGAAAATGGCCACCTTAATCAAGCACCTGCTGGCTGCCTGCTCCAGCCCTTAAAGTGGCAGGCACCAAAGGTGCACTGCTACAAACACATTGGAGCAGACTCAATTAATCTTATTAATCAAGTCTGCTGGAGTGTTCTAATCAGAACACTCCAGTGTGCTAAAGTGTCTCATGTATTTAGTGTCCCGTGGTACAAAATGACAGCCGGGGCTCTTTAACTAAAGCTCATAGAAAAAGCTTTAGTTAAAGCACCCTGCTGCCATTTTGAAATGCGGAATGCTGAATACACAAGATGCTGCAGGTGTTTTATTAGAACAGCTCCTGAGAGTTCCTGTAATTAAAACACCTCCCCCCCACACCACCCCGGAGCACATATATAAGCACTCCTTGTATCTTCTCCTTAATCTAAGACTCCCACATATAAAAGCAGCATAATTGTTCACTCTTTTAAATTTTTCTTCCTATATTGTTAGTTTGCAAGAGAGGATGTGCTTCACTCAGAAATACTCAATCTATTTCTTTACACATATTTGCCTTTTATTTCTCTAGAATCAACAAGCATTACAATCACGGAAGAAAATTTAAAACAGAAGAAAATGGAAAATTGACAAAAAGTTCCATTCAATACCACTTAAAAAGCTTTCTTCATCTAAAACCTAATCATTTTTAAGTTACATTGGAAATGCCATGCACAGCATGTCAAACTTGACACTTCTTCTTTGAGAAAGACTGGTATAATGTGCCTGATTATTTTAAGTGAGTTTTATCCTATGAATATTTATGTTCCAACTCCAATCTCATAGCTCTCATGTTGTTTTCAGCTTATGCTGTTAGAGTGATGTTGTAGCCACCACGGTCCAGAAAATATGAGACTTGCAAGGACAATTTGGAGGGGTGATATTTTTATTGGACTAACTGCATGATGGAGAAAGATTTTAAAAAAGCTTCCAAGCACAAAATGTTTTTCCTCGGGTCTGTAAAAGAAGCAGATAGAACCTGAGCTAAGAAATGAATAGAACAATAGACTGTGAAGAACTACATATGTACATAAAAGCACAATCTGCTAAAATGGAATGGAGCCCAAGTGAAAATAGACCAAAAAGATAGTATCAGGATAAACTGAAGGCAAGGCCAAGTGGCATCCTAGGGTGGAAACAGACATTACCTGTAGTGTAAGTAGCAAGCAAATAGATGTTTCTACCCTCTGTTGTACCACATCAGGAAAATCAGTGGCATGACAAAAGGTAATAATAGAGCCTGCCACTTTATTGTGGCAGACATGTATTAACTGAGAGTATGGGCAGCCTGAGCTGCTCTCACTCTCCAGCCACCCCAGGCAGGACTCTGGAGGCTTGAGGGCTCTCCCCCCTGCCCTCCAGAGATCATATCACTCTTTGTCTCATACCATAAATGGGGTTCAAATGCAGAAGGGGGACCTGCCCCATGGATGTTTCCCAACTCTGTGCATGCAGACATGCACCAGGGAAATCTCCTGCACAGTGATTCTCCCACCCCACAGATCTGCACCCCAACACAGAGTATGTGCCTGCAAACAGGGAGGGAAAGCCCGTAAGGGAGTTCCCCACTCTGAACTTGCAGGTATGCACCTAGGACAACCCCTGCAGAGGGATTTCCTCTGGCTTGCATATTCCATGGTTGCCCCATGTTAGAGTGCAAGTAACTACAGGTGCGGAATCCTTGTAGTGTTAGGTTGAAGCGCTCAACTTCCCTGCTTACCTAGACATGCCATGGAGACTGCAGGGATGTGCCTGGGCAAGCAAAAACCCCAACTTTGCCTGCTCAGTCCTAGAGATTCCTAGGTAAATAAAGCATCTGGGTATGCAGAGTAAGTGAGGCAGGTGCTGCCAAGGCTTGAGGGATTCAGTCCTGCCCAGGATTTCCCAGAATGTGCAGGACTAGACTCCTAAAACCTGCCAAGTTGCTGCCTGGGGTGCCTGGAGAGTGCAGGCAGCTTTGGGCTGTCTGCACTCTCCCACCATAAACAAGCAGATGTCCACAACCAGAAAGCAGCTCAGTTTATCATCACCTTCTGTCATGGCCACAAATTTGAGCATTTCTGGCATGACAGAAGGTAGGAACATCTGTTGGCTTTCACTTTGTGCCACCATAAACATATTTATGCTGACAAAAAGGTGACATCTATTTCCACCCTCACAGACCACAAAGAGGTCAGAGTAACATACTATAGCTGTGACAACTGGTATAAGTAAACTGGAAAGAAAAGCTGAAAGGCCAGTGTGTGGTTAAAATAAATTAAGACAGTGAGGCTTCTACCACATTGTTAAAACCTTTCATACCTACTCATAACAATTAACCTAAACCCAGAACATCTCTTCTATGCCCTCCTCAATAAAAAAACTTCCATCATATAATATGGCTTGCAAAACAGATTGAATTTGGTTAAAATATTCATGTTGGATCACGTGACAGGCCATCCCTATCTCCTAACCTTAGAAATAAACATTAATAGTTTTCACAATAGTAGAACTAGTAGGAATGGCTAGAATCAACTCATTAAAGGGAAATTAGTTCATTGACATTGTTGTCACTACAATGAATAACCTAATCTCTGTAGAATATTGATTAACTAATAAGATGTTGAACAAGTTGCAGGATCTGTCTAGCTGTTATATTTGAGAAATGGCTGCAGGGAAATTGAATTTCATACTGAAAAATGATCATATTTTGACTTGGGTCCAGTTATTATTTCTAACTTAAATCTCATTACTTTCTAAATCATTATATTTTACTGTGAACTTTTCTAATCAAGTCTGAATGCGAAGTAGTAATGAAATCTATGGTATTTGTCCTCTCTCATCCCTAAATATTTCTTCTCTTAAATTATCACTGGGTATTTTGTCATCATATCAAGAATATTCCATCTGAGTGATATATTATCAGTGTAATGGCTGCCAAAAATGGATTAATAATGATTCAACATTAATTTCCAAATAATAATGTTTTCTGTTTGTAAACCTTTTCTTTTATGCTGCAGAAGAATTTTTGCTAGAGTAAAAATCCATTTAAAATTATGGAATTTCCTTTGTAAGATTTTCAGAAGTCCCTGAACAGACTTGTGTTTAAAGGATATAAAGAACTTTCTATGCCTATTGCTATTGAGGTGGCTTGTGGCAGAAATGATATATTTAACTATTGGGAGAACTGACAGTTTTATTAACAAAATATGAATATAGATCTTTGACAAATATAGGGCAGCTGAACTTCTTCAAAACAAAAGCATGTCTGGCATACTACTGCTTTCATAACACATGGGCTGTCATTTAGGTTGCAATGAAGCCTTCACTGCACCGGTCAAGATTTAGGTGGCTTGCTTTAAGCCTAGACCAGGAAATGTACATGCAGCTGTTTGCTGCTGCTAGGAGTGGTGCAGGGAGTCTGAGGTAAGTATCGCTGGGGCATGGAGTGGACGAGGCTGGTAGGGTCAAAGGGGTGCTGGTAGGTTCACAGAATAGGGAGTGAGGAGCTGGTAGGCCTGGAGGGGGCTGGTGGATCTGAAAGCAGCGTTGTCTGCTTGGGAGGCAAGGTTCGGAGGGCTAAAAGTACCCTGGTCAGGGCTGGGGGATTAGGAACAATACAGCCCTAGGACTCAGGCAAGCATCTGGGCTTTCCCAGTCCCAGGGCTCTGCTGTGAAAGTGTGGAGGCATTTGCTAAATTGGGTTAATCCTTTCTCAAACTAAGTTAGTTCACCTCCTGAGGTGAACTAACTTTGACTGGACCTGCCATATTTCAACTAATTTAAACCTTCTGAACTTCTGTACAAGTAGGCATTTGGATTAACCTAACCCTCGATAGGTCAATCTAAATAAATCACTTTTACATACCACTGAAGATAACCTTCCACTACATATACATTTCCTTAATATATGTAGGAAAACATCTAGCAGTTTCTTTACCCACCATGCCAATGATTCTAAAGAAATGATACAATGTTTCAGTCAACTGGTATTTCCTTTTCAACTTCTAAAAATCACTGAGGTTTATTTCAGAGATTTTCTCTGACACTTGTTTTAAATTGCCATTAAAATTGGGAGGTAACTGCATTCATCAAACTTTCAGACTCTTTCTCCCACTGTCTTTGTCTACTTGATGCCCATGGCTGCTTATACATACCACAAGGGTTTAATTTGGTTTAGTTCTGCCTCAGTAGAAATGGTGCTTTTTTTTAGAATACAACTTCAGTTTAGGGAGAACTAAATGAGTTAAACCCCCATGGTATATACATGATGGTGGGGACCCAATCCCTACTTACCTCTTCAGGGGTGGGGAGAGCGGAGGTGAGCTGCTGGTGGGTTGAGTGGTCCCTGTGCAGTGTGGGGGCCCCCAAAGCAGTACCTGCCCACTGGCACCCGGCCTGGGCAGTCTCAGGGGGCGCTGCAGCTGCAGAGAGCAGCACTGCCCCCCTCATAGCCATGGAAGGAAGCACTGGGCCCAGCACAGCTCAGGCAGGCAGACAAGCTCCAGGGAGAAAAAAAAGTTAAAAGATCAGTGGAGCCTGCCTTCTCAGGCTGCCGCTAGGTCCCACTGCCCCGAGCGCCGCAGGGCCCACCAAGCCCCAAGCATATCAGCTTCCAGCACCCTGTGCACTATTGCATTTTGTTAGGTAGCAAACTAAAACACCTTGGAGGTGTTTTATCTTGCTGCGTACCAAAGTCATTTAAAGCGGAATATGCCGCTTAGCTTGCAAAGAGCACTGCCATTAAAGCGGAATACACTGCCAAATATGCAAACAGTAATGCCATTAAAGTGGAGCAAAAAGGCATTCAAGCCACTTTAAAAGCCAATTCTGTGGTGTGTACAAAGGTCCCATGACTCTACTAACTGTATTCTAATGTTTATCCATGGTCTTACAGAAAGGTAACAAATTCCCTGTATATTCCACATCAAATTAAAACAACATACCTTTTTGGCATTTTTTTTGGAATTTTAACAATTCTGAATCTTTGGAAATCTATTCAGGTATCTTATTGTTTTGCAGTGTTACTTTTCTCTATTCTTTTATTTTTCTAAACGAATGTATACATTCCATTCTCCTTACCTTTGAATCCCTCACTAGAATTATTGTTTCACTTTTCCCACCTCATGTGTGTTTTGATTGCAGTTCTAGACAGCTATCTATCTCATCTATATTGCTTTACAACATTTCCTGTCTTTCACAATTTCTCCATACAACACTTATTTGTGCTTCTGTATTTGATGTTATTGCATTTGACAAAAATATAAAAATATCTCTAAAAAAATGTCAGGCGATGTAACTAGCAGCTAGTGAGGTTGTGAAACTGCTATCAGTGGAAATATTCAAGGTGAGATTAGACAGATGAATATCAGGGCTGTTTTAAAATAACAATCTGTTCAGACAGGATGGAGACAGACTAACTAGAGATGGTTGAGGTTTTTTCCGATCTAACTCTTTACTTCTATACTCCCAATCTCTCAGCAGAAATACCTACAATTAGCCATTTTATGGGCTTTGTTATGTCACTGTGACGGTGGAATTCAAGGAGCAATTCAGTTAAAAAATGGATGACATTATTGGATGGATGACACATTATTTTAAAAGAAAAGCATGGTCATGTCTTCAGAGTATAGGACTGGGCACCAGGCTTGAATGCCTTCTAGCTCTGACTCTAAAACCAAGTAGGTTGCTTTGTGGATTATTACTTGTACTGTGGTATCTGAGTAACTTCAAACACAGAATAGGGATTTTTGTGCTCAGCATCATACAGATCTCTAACAAGGAAGACAATCTCTGACCCAGGAAACTCAGTGTCTCACTGACAGACAGAATATAGGCAAATGAGAAGACAGAGAAGTTGCATGGGAAAAGATGGGATATTGAAATCACAAAATGAACAGAACTGAGAAAGAGGAGAACAAATAGGGACAATTTGGTAGAAACAGATTAAGAGGAAAACCTTATTACAGGCAAACAAGTAGTGACTTCATGAATACTGATGGAGCTCAGAAAAAGGCATGGGTAAAAACATGAGAGATGTGAGCAAGTGAAATGTTGAGGCTGCCTCCAATGGTGAAAGCTCAGGTGCTGTTTGATCAGTAGACCCAATAATCTGATCTGCTGGGCAAGTATAAACCTCTTTCCTTCAGTTTTGTTATCTGCAAAATGGGAATAATAGTCACATCACAGAGATGGTGGGAAAGTAAATTAATGCTTGTATTAAACACTGAGAAATGGAAAGCAATAAATACTGGACTGCTGCTTAGGGTTGTTATGACGAGAAATAGATAAATAGCATATTATGTGTCAGAAAAGGAAAATCAAAGGATACACATAGCTTGTCAATTTCAAGTCTAGGAATATACAATGATGTACAACACCATTCAAATGAAATATACAGTATGCTGTTGCCAAGTAAACATTTTGTATCTGGTAAATAATTAGCAGCTCTAAATAGCACTGTCAGAGTAAATTTTTAATGATGTAGTTCATTAAACTGCAAGAACCAAAACAGCATCTTGAACCTACCGTACCTCTGCAAAGGTTTTAGATGAATAGTTTTAATCTGTCTATAATCACTATGAAAACATTTTCACTGCATTTTTCCTGTGTATGCAGCACCATTATTTATGTTAACATTCTGTAGAGCTTTACACTTTGAATGCTATAAACTCAGCAGTGTCATTACTAGTTATTTGTTAAGGTCAGGTCCTCTTAGCTTTTAGCACAAATCAGCTTGCTGAGCAACACTCAGGCCTACAGAACTCAGCCTTTTTCAGTACAAAATCTACAATAGGTAGTGGCAGGTTGTGCTTGGCATTACCATACAGATACTCCTATAAGGTGCAGTAGTTAAGCCTCTTGCACAACAGTACTAGACACACATAGTTACGGGGTGCTAAGCCATAAAATCTGTCCTCTCTAGGCCAACCCACAATTTCCTATCTACACAAAGAGGAGCACCATAAAACATTGCCTGACAAATGCCTTCTAGAGGACTCACCTGCCTTTACTGTGTAATGGAAATACAGAGTTGCACCATGTGTGGTTTAGACTCTGCACAGCTATGGAGGAAATGATTTAGGGTGAAGTTAAAGAGCCCAGATTTCATCTACTGGGAATAAGTTGTCCATCGATTCTTAACACCAGAGGTTCAATCCCCACACCAGAATTCTTCCAGGCTGTCTCTAGTACTAAGAAAAATCAAAGTTCTTTTACTGAACTAATTTAAAAATGATGAGTTACAATAAGGTGAATAAGTATTTTTTTTTAAATCAAGATTTCTTTACTGTATGGAATAAAGCACATGTAGGGTGATAACTGCCCTCTCAGCTCCATATTCATCTTCTCATAATGATAATTGTGATGAAACTGCACTAGAGTCTACAATAATAGCCAGAATTTCACTCTTCAACCTGAAAACCCTTAGACACAGAAGCATCCCACAGATTTGCAACTGTGTTTCCTGTCTTGACTTGATTCTTTTGCCATCCAGTGACATATCTTCTACATATAAAATCACAAAAACTACCTTCACACAATTATCAGGACTCTGGCTGAAACCCTAACAGGTTCACCCTTTTGTACAGATACTTCAGAACATAATAGTATTTCATCTGGTAAACCAAAGTTGGGTTTGAATTTGAGTTATGTGCAGGCAAACTTGTACCCTAATCTACTGAAAGTTGGGAATGAGGCCAGAGTTCAGTGTGAACCTACGAATGGTTGATTTTTAAATGAATTTTTTGGCCTCTGACCCCAAGTACCAAGGACTATCATAAAGCAAAACTTTTACTGAGAAAGTATGAACTTTGGGTTATCTGGGATTACATGGCAAATGTTGCCAGAATCACAACTACAGTGCGATTAAGGTAGCTCCTTTAATAAATCATTGCCGGAGTAGCAGTCAATCATTCCAATTTATTCGCCCACACCCTGAAGCTCTCTCACTTCCCATAAATGTCAGCTTGATTTAAAATCAGAAGAGCCCAAAAATGAAGGGCTCTTAACTGGCTAGAACTCTACAGAAAAGAACAAAAAAAGTCCCTCTCAGACAAAAAGCCACAGGAAAAGACAAACAGGAAGATGGCACACATACTGCGGCAAATAAATTACTACACTGACAACTCTCAGGACTTCATAGGCAAATAACAGAATAACAACAAACACAGGCATGAATTACTTCAGCACAGAAAAAACTGTTACAAAAAACGCTATCCATATCCACACTAATAAATGAATCAAATTATCAAGAAAAAGATGAAGTACAAAGAAAATTTTAACTTAAAATATGGAAAGCCTGCTTTAATGAAATTGGTACCTCTCCAGGTTATAAACTTTTGCCCTCCTCTAATGCTCCAGTATTACCTGATATCACATTTTCCCGCACCCACTTCAACAAAGCAAAAGTAATGTCTTTGAGTGTTTTACATCAAGGGCATTTGTCTGGATGTTAAAGACTTCTTTTCAAGTAGAATTCTTTCCACTATCTTTTGTCATTTGCTCTTGCTTCCTTCTTAGCCCAAAGCTTCAAAATATATTTAGCACAGAATGTAGGGGATTAGCCAGGCTACCCTCATGAATGCATGGATGTCAAGATCATTTTAAGAGGACAAAGGAGAACTTAAATTGGCCAAAAATGAAGTTGTGAAACAGAAGATGAAGAGTGAGATTATTAATGTATTAAATATCTATACAGAATTTGATGGTTACATTAACAATGAATATACAAAATAAAAATGATTTCATAAATTAAGACACAAGGGGTATATATCATATTCATACATATAACAGAAAAGTATAAATAAAATATTTTCTATATTTATAAGATAGATAAAAGAGGAAGAAGAGGTGGAAGAGCAAAGCTGTATGTCACACTTACACTACCAGTAAGCTATAATCACACAATCAGAATGAGACAGATAAATTCTTTAGATTACCAAAAAAAAAAGTATCAAGGTCATAACCTGCAAAAATATTTAGACCAAATCTAATATTGGAATTATGTTACCAAGAAACCAGATAAGTAACTACGCTATCTCAAGAAAAAGATTCCTAAATCATGTAAGGGAAAACTTCATGGTCTAGAAAGTAGGGATTCTCAATGGAAGAAATCTTGGGCTTTCTCTTTTCTGATATTTAGGAACTGATGAAGACTAAAAATAATTAGAGAAGCTGGAGAGCAATCTGAATTCATACTGTAAGGAATTAGTTTATAGGACTCAGCAGCAAAAAATATTATCTGAGTGAGCTAAATTTTGAGGAATTAAAATATCTAGCAAAGAAATGAAAGAATGCATCTTTTCCCATTATTAAAAAATTAATAGAACAACCAAAAGTAGCTACTGGAATACAGGTAGGACTATTCTGTAGTTGCTCGGGGATGTAGGGGGGTAGTTAGGAAGGCCAAGGCAGAGATAGAACTGGGACTAGCTTCCCAGATTAAGGACAATAAGAAGTCTTTTTTTAAATATGTAGGGGGTAAAAAGAAGGTCCCGGGGAAATGTGGGGCCCTTGCAGGATGCGATGGGAAACTTGGTTGTCACACCAGACAGCAAGGCTAACATGTTTAACGATTTCTTTGCCTCGGTCTTCCTAAGTAGGGACCAGAACAGCCACCTCCCTGCTGGGCCCCCCTCGGGCCCTGGGGGAGGCACACCTGGGCCAAGGGTTAGTGAGGATTTAGTTAGGGAGCTTCTGGAGGGGTTGGACATATTCAAGTCAGCCGGTCCGGATGATCTCCACCCTAGAGTTCTAAAGGAACTGGCTGAGGTCATTGCAAGTCCCCTGGCATGGCTTTACGAGCACTCGTGGTGCTCTGGTGAGGTACCGGAGGACTGGAAGAGGGCCAACGTGGTCCCCATCTTCAAAAAAGGCAGGAAGGAGGACCCAGGAAGGAGGACCCAGGAAACTATAGCCCGGTTAGTCTTACCTTGATCCTAGGCAAGCTGTTCGAAAAAATTATGCTGGCACACATCCAGGAGGGGCCAGCAGGGGACTGCATGCTTAGGGGCAACCAACACGGGTTCATCAGTGGCAGGTCCTGTCAGACCAACCTGGTGGCCTTTTACAATCAGATCACCAGATCATTAGATGCAGGGGTAGCAGTGGATATAGTCTTCCTGGACTTCCGGAAGGTCTTCGACACTGTCTCTCGCCCCGTTCTCATTAAAAAACTGGGGGGCTGTGGTATAGACACCCACACAGTCAAATGGGTCGCCAACTGGCTGGAGGGCCGCACCCAGAGGGTGGTAGTAGATGGGTCCTTCTCAACCTGGAAGGACGTGGGCAGTGGGGTTCTGCAGGGCTCGGTCCTCGGGCCCGCACTGTTCAACATCTTCATCAGCGATTTGGACGAGGGGGTAAAAAGCACCCTGTTCAAATTTGCTGATGACACTAAGATGTGGGGGGACGTGGGCACACTGGAAGGATGCAACAGGCTACAATCAGGCCTAGACAGGTTACAAGGGTGGGCGGACAAGAACAGGATGGGTTTCAACACAGACAAGTGCAAGGTGATGCACCTTGGGAGGAACAACCGGCACCATACCTACAGGTTAGGGAACTCCCCTCTTGTCAGCACGGAGGCGGAAAAGGATCTGGGGGTCATCACTGACTCCAAGATGAACATGGGCTGGCGGGGGGGGGGGGGCAGTTAGGAGGGCCAACCGCACCTTGTCATGCATCCACAGATGCATCTCGAGCAGGTCCAAAGAGGTGATCCTCCCCCTCTATGCAGCACTGGTCAGGCCGCAGCTGGAGTATTGCATCCAGTTCTGGGCGCCACACTTCAGGAGGGATGTCGGCAGCATGGAGAGGGTCCAGAGGAGGGCCATTCGTATGATCAGGACACAACAGGGCAGGCCCTATGTGGAGAGGCTACGGGACCTGAACCTGTTCAGCCTCCAAAAGAGAAGACTGAGGGGGGATCTTGTGGCCTGTTATAAACTAGTCAGGGGGGATCAGCAGGCATTGGGGGAGTCACTGTTCCCCCAAGCACCGCCAGGAGTGACCAGGAATAACGGTCACAAGCTGGCAGAGGGTAGGTTTAGGCTGGATATCAGGAGGCGCTACTTCACGGTCAGGGCAGCTAGGGTCTGGAACCAACTTCCAAGAGAAGTGGTACAGCCTTCTACCCTGGGGGTGTTTAAGAAGAGGTTAGATGCACATCTTGCTGGGGTCGTTTGACCCCAGTATTCTTTCCTGCCATGGCAGGGGGTCGGACTAGATGATCTGCTCAGGTCCCTTCCGACCCTAGAAACTATGAAACTATGAAACTGAAATGGTGGGTTTTTAATTGTGACAACTGTAAAAACCCACTGTTTCAATTCCCCACTGGGGCTTCCAGTGCCCTGTTCTCACTGCTTTCCTGCCACCTGGGACCTCCCAGGAACAGGCTGGCTTGCCCCTGGGGAAATGCAGGAAGGTAGCAAAAGGGCAGCTGGGTGTGCTGGCAGCCAGAGAAGGCAACAGGGATGGTGCACAGGGCACTGGAAACCTGCCAAGCCTGAGTTTTCCTGAGCCCACCTGGGCTTCCAGCATCCTGTGCACCATCCCTGCCACCTTCTCCAGCCACCAGCAAACCCAACCACCATCCTGGCACTTCCCTGTGCTGCCCCAGGGGCAAGCTAGGTGTACTGGGAGACAGAGAAGGCAACAGGGACTATACATAGTCAGGGGGCGCTGGCAACTTGCCCCAGGGCCACAGGCTGGCTCCACCACCCAAAAAAAAAAAAAAAAGGGGCATTGGGCATTTGCCATAACAGTGACAGAAGTCCCTAAACGGTCACAATTAAAAACCCACCAATTAGAAACCCACCACCTCAATTTAGGGGACCTAAACCCCCTTCACATGCACAAGCAGCCTCCATCTGCAGTAAAATACAGAGTCAAGAGAAGGTAGTGGGGACAGTTCATGGGGCTCTGGAAACCTACCAAGCCCAAGATTTCCCAAGCCCACCCAGGCTTACAGCACCCTGTGCACCATCCTTGCCACCTTCTCTGGCTACCAGCACACCCAGCCGCCCTCCTGCTGCCTCCTTGTGCTGCCCCAGGGGCAATCTGGGTTTGCTGGTGGCCAGAGAAGGCGGCAGAGACTGTGCACAAGGCACTGGAATCCCTGGCAGGCTCAGGGGTGGATTTATCACTACAATGTATCATGTAGCAAACTAAAATACATTGGGATATGTTTTAGTTTGCTACATAACAAAGTAATTTACATCACAATACGCCACCACATGTGTACAGTGTGAGGCATTTAAATCACTATAAAAGAGCAATTAAACCACTAAAAAGGGCAATTTTGTCATGTGCACAAGCTCCCTATGTTGATCACTTTTAAAGAGATGTCTTAGACATCAGCAATGCGTAGGGTGTGCATGCACACCCCCTGAGATTGGTAGTGCACTCCCTGCTATTGGCCTCTGCCAATGTTGCTGTTGGCGCCTGCAGGCAGTCACTGCTCGCCACTCCCTTCCTTCCCTCCCTCACTGCCAACAGGTAGCCGATTGCTGCTGCTGGTGGCCTCTGCAGGTGGTCGCTGACCACTGGTCAGCGTTTACCACCCACCATGCTGCCAACACTGCAATAGCCACCTGTGGGAGCTCCCGACTAGCTGCTGCCATGCCCCGCCACCAATGCCGCTGCCTGTGGGTGGTCACTGCGCCCCCCTAGCCTCTGGGGGCACATGTTGTTCCTGGTCTTAGATAAACAGAAAAGCATTCAAAGTGTACTCTCTATTCTCAAAATATTCATGAGAGGTAAAACCAAGGCAACCTCTGTTAAATAATTTGGGAAGTTTTGCATGACTGAAATGGCTAGCATGTATAAGACAAAGGACCTAAGATTTAGTGGGTCTACTGAGGCTCAGATTTTTTAAATCTATTTTTAAAAAGTGCAGAGTATTACAACATAACAGAAATACATTATTAATTCAATAAGATACAAAATTTTATGAGACTCTCATGAGATTTCCATAGTGAAATCCCACAAATACTAAAATCACCCTAGTGTTACAGATTTATTCACTGGTTCTTTAGAGTCACTCTTTATTCCCTGTAATTAGGAAGAGCAAGGGGCAGGGAAGGAGAACAAGATTCAACTTTGGCTTGGTTTTCTTATAGAACAAAGGCTGCAGGAGCACGAACACTCTTCTCCTAAACTCTCCTAATGGCCTTTTCCAAGGTCAAATGAGAAAGGGGGAAGTCAGTTGTAAAATCTACAAATGAAGCATCCAGCTACTTGAGCTAATCACACATCATGCAGAAGGATATATATTTAGCTGAATCTCTAAAGCATTACACATTCTGAGTGATTTTTGAAACACAAAAGACCAAAGTGGACACAGATACCTAAATGAAGTCCTATTTCACTCTGTTCAGTATTTAAAAGCTGCTAATAGGTGTGCATTCATCCTAGCATGTGTACACAACCAATTTTTTAGGGACTTAAGCAATTAAATAGATTACTCTTGGGCACCTAAGGTGTCTTTACAGGTGCTCCAGGGTGGGGGTGGGGGGTTGCTTTAAATTATAGCTGATCTCAGGACTCGCTTAAAGTGCTCACAGTCTCTCCTATATTCAGCATCCTGTGCTTCAATATGGCAGGGGGTGGAGGGGCTTTAATTAATGCGCATTCAAAAAGCTTTAGTTCAAGTGCCCCGGCCACTGTTTTGAAGTGTGGGGATCCTGAATAGATGAGATGCTGAGTCTGCTGCAGCATGCTAATTAACATATTCCAGCACATTCAATTAATCAACGCATTCTAATTAGCATGTATTGGAGCAGGCGTCAGTCATGTGTGTAGGTGCCTAAGTGCCACTTATGTGTCCTATAAATTAAAAACAAATTGGGCCACAATATATTTTGGGAAAAGATCAAAGACAGCCCATTTGTCTAAGATTTAGCTGCTTGAAAACGTCTAGAGATATCTGCATGTATAAAAATATAGCTATTTAATACTTGGCAAGCAAATCTAGCTTTTCTTTCTTAAAACTTAACTATATTAGTCCCACCTCATAATTCTCCACAGACCAAGCCATGTGAAAATAGGTGATTTGTTAATATTTAACAGGTTTTAATACAACTGTCATCCTGGGGATCTAATGTACCCTTTTCAGTTTCCTAAATTATCCCATCTTTCTGTTTCTTTCCAAATTAGCGTATTTATTTTCTGGCATGTGGGCTCAGTTCATCACAAAACAAACTGAAAAATCATGTGTGACAAAATTAGACAGAGCTGATAGTTTATGCTGAACTTTTATCGCTTACTCTAGCAACACATACTCAAGACACCAGAAGCTACTACATCCCATGAAATGCAGCACTACCACTCAAATTAGAAGTAGTGGTTTCCCAGCAACTGCTGGCTGATACAGCTGAATGCTGCAATCTTCTCAGACAGCAATCTGGAGTCTCAAAACATCACTGAAAAACAACCGTACTAACTCAGGGGAAAAAAATCAAACGGTATGAACTATTCTACATGTACAATTAAAACATCACCATCAGCTATATATAACCTATCTCCCCTATCCCTTTATAGTCCAGTTGTCACATATATGTTATGAGAAAATGGTTGTAGCGTGGCAATGATGAACAGTTGAGATTATGATGATTCTGAGACAGATTGTCCTTAGCACCTCAGATACACCCACCAAAATGGAAGTGGACTGGAAGCCAAGAGGCTCCAAGTCACGTTCAAAATTGCCTTCCTTCTGAGGTTGATTTGGGACGTGCTAGGTTTTCAATGTAATGTAGTGCAGCCTCTGGGTTGCTTTAGCATACGGTCAGCTGCTGATTTCCAGTCTACCTTCCGGGATCGCTATGCTTTCTATCTTCAAATACAAGCACCAGTAGTGGGAATGAGAGAAATTGCTACCTCAGCTCTATGCCACCTGGCATATTCTATTCATAAAAGGGAAGTTGGCTAAACTGACTTTCTGAATTGTATCTGCCGGTTAAAGGCTGTTAAACAACCAGAGAAAACTTGACAATCAAGTCCAATGTGTCTGGAGGACATTTTGATTCCTAATACTATGTGAGATCTTATTCTGGTGTAAGCTATTTTAAAAAAAGAATCTGCGCTATCTGCAGAATTAAAAAAAACAACCACCAAGCCAATATAGAGGGGGGTCTTGCTGCTGAACGGTAAAAAGACTGACAGCAACTGAAATTGCAATTAACTATTTAAGTCCAGAACAGATCCTGAAAGAAGAAATATGTGGCTATCCTAATAGACAGACAAAACATTTAAGCCAGCACAATAAAGCAGTAGACAGATGATGTAAACCCCTAACCTAGGATAGCTTTATCCTAGGGGGCACAGGATTTGTTTTGTGTGAGTGAGGAATTTTCTTCCACTCTGGCAACTAGCTGCTGACCAGCCACTGTCAGAATCAAGTCCTTTTTGTGCTTAGGGATACAAAGAAGTCAGAGCAGAACTGAGAAGCTGTCCAGATGCTCCCAGAGTACAGTTGAAACATTAATTATCTTTCATGAAAATGGGGTAAGCTTGTATAATTATTATTGTCTGTATTGCAGATGTAAGAAGCTAAGACATAAACAGGGAAAGCATCTTGCTTAAGAAAACCCAGTAACTAAGTGGCTCTCAGTCTCAAAATTATTTCGCTAGATCTGCAGCTGAATCTCCACCAGTCCTTGTTTCTTACAATTTCCAACTGCACCAGTAGTATCAATGGTGGAAAAAGAATATGAAAGAAGCCACTGGCTTCCCATGAATATATGGAAAATAATAAGAAAAATAAGAATCTCTTAGAACCTTAACTGTCACATTTTACCTGACCAGCTTTAAATTACCTGTGTAATTTTTCTGCATTTAATAGATGTAAATATATTTTCCCTAAGATTCATGCTGAGTTTTTCACAGTGTTTTCAGCATTTTCTCAACTGCCTTGCTTTATAATGCTAAAGGTATTATGACAATTATTAAAAAAGATGTATAAAATGGGAGAGCAAAAATTGCTTTCTACTCTTGAACAGCGGGAAACCACTTGTGAAATGAAGTCAATTGAAATAGTTTTCACTCTTCAAAACATTCAGGTCACATACCATACATGAAGGCAATTCTTTTCAGACAAAGCAAGAATTCCACTTTAAAAAAGGAAAAGGAAAAAAACCCCTCAACTCTTAAGAAACTCGCTGAACACTCTTTAAATAGTTTTCTTCAGAGATACCAGGGTTTTCATAAAATAGACCTCGTTTTAAATTCCTGTGATGGAAGTTCATTGCACTACATCACTTCATGCTGTGACTGTTGCAACTACAAATAGATATGCAATGTCTAAGTAATGATGTCAGCTGAGGTTTAAAAAACACAATCATTGGTGTGTTTTCTTATTTTATGTTCTTAAATTATTTATTTAAAATATAATTTGGGGGTTTTTGTCAAATCAAAATTTGCTGTAAGCTCTTGCTTTAGCATAACAATATTTCAAAACAAACAGAAGCAGGGCAAAGCAATGAAATCAACACTTTATGTCCTAGCCAATGGTGTTCTATTTTCAGGATGTAAGCTATCAATAACAATACATTTACAAAAACAAATGTACTCTTAAGCAATACAAGGAAAATGGCATTGCAAGAAACTTTCTAATAAAAAGAGTATGCATGCATAAAAAGATATGACTGAACTTTAGCTATTAAATATTAACAACTAGCTAAGAGCAAACAAGTCCCAGACGGGGCCTGCAACACAAAATGATAGTACATTTAGCAAGTGCTTTCAACTTATAATTATGATTTTTTTTTTGGTAGAACCCATTGAGTGACTCTCAAATAAGGTGTAAGTTAATGAAAATCTGCAAACAGATATATTGTCAATGTATCCAACCATCCTAAATAAATACCCATCACTTTACAGCCCACCAAGCCAATATCATTTTTTTCTAGCAGCTTCAGGCAAGTAAAGTCTGGGTAAAAATAAAGCTGTATTATTCTTTGGTATTTGAGCAATACTCCCTTGGAAAATTCAAGGGAGACAACTAATTGTCAAAAAAAAAAGTAAAAACATAAAAGACTTGCGGGGGGGGGTGCGACTGGACCGTCTATCCGCAGGGTTCTGAACAATTCTAAAATTGGGCTTCAGGAGGGCTTTTCAACAAGGTAGCCTTGAAGACACTGATGTCTCAAGAAAAAAAGAACAAGGTAGATAACCATCTTAGTCTGAAGTCAGACAGAAGGCAGGGAAGATTTGCAGCTTGTGGGCTAATTATATCATCTGAAGAAGCAAGCCAGCTCCTTACAAAAGCTTAAGTGATACAACTCTGAATTAGTTAGTCTAGTGTAATGTACTGTGCTTTCTGTCAGAAAAGAATAAATGTTTATTAGGGAACTCTTGATGCCAGGATCTTTACTGAATTATCTTTCTCTTATGAGGATAATCATAAGAAGGAAGAGCAATGCCAGGACAGCCACATCCAGGGTGGTACCCAAAAAGACTTTAGGAACTAGAATTAAGCCCAGATCATCTATCTTTAAAGGTCTAGATCCAAACTCTAACAGTAAAAAGTTTATGCCTTTAAGCACAGGGTAATGACTACCCTCATTAACATCACGTATGACAAGCTCATAATCTCTGTAAAAATATCCTGTAACAAGTACATGATATTTTCTAAATTCTCCGGCAAAATGATCTTTTGGGAAAACTACCCCTCTATCAGATCAGCTATCTTCCTTTACCAACAATAAATAACACAGCCATATGTGAGAGGTCTTACAGCATCTCAAAGACAGATAGTTAAAATTATATTATTACCTTACAATCCCTTTCTGGAAATTTAGAAATTCATAGAGTTTTAAGATAGAGGGGACCATTATATCACCAAGAATAATTTCCTGAATATCATAGCACAATACATTTCATCCAGTTACCCCCTTTTTATTAAACAACAATAAATGATTTGATGTGGTAAAATTTGAAGTTCTGTTTGGAAGACTTCCTGAGATGGGGAATCTCCCACTTTTCCAAGGAACTTGTTCCAAAGGTTCATCACCTGTCACCTACAAATATAAAATTGGTTCTTAATTTTTATTTGGAATTTGTCTCAATTCATTGGCTCTTGTTTATCTAAAGAGCCATTTAGAATTCAAGATTTTCTTCCCAAAAAGGTAACCAAATCACCCCTTAATCTGTGTAATGAATGAGACTGTGCTCCTTAATTCTATCATTCTCAGGCACTTTCTCCAAAGCTTGGATAATTTTTGTGAATCTCTTTACAACTTCTCTAAATTTTGAAATTTTTAAAATCTGGTTAGTAAAACTAAACAGTATTCCAACATCAGGCCTACTAATGCCCACATATCTAAGGACTGCATTAGCACTTTTTTATTTAAACGGGTGATTTTTACTGGCGTTGGCAGATTTTCTTGACATTTTTCTATTTTAGGAATCCTCTCTTAACAAAAATCATTCTATGCAAAAAACACTTTGATAAACGTGTGAATGTCTTCTATGCCATACCCCTCCATTCTAAGAAACCACTCACTAACAGCAGTGGCAGAGACATGGATACCAGAGGTGATATTGGTCATCTAGATTGATACTGAATTTCCATTTCATCATCTAAGTTGCCATTTACCTAAGTCAATTTGGGTGATCAAATGGAAAACAGAAGATCAATCTAGATGACCAAACAGGAACAAAATATCACCCTAGGGGATGCTGATCTCCTGCTTCCCAAATTGACCTGAACTGATTGAGGCTGCCTTTGAACTGCCTTTTTCAAGGAAGTGCCAAAGAAAACAAAAGCAATTTCTTTGGCAGCCCAAAAATGGTATCTTTCTCAGGCCTGTCCTTGGCTTGTTTGCTCCTGTCTCTAAGTCATCAAATCTCCACCTTCTGCCAGGATGGTTCTGTACATATGCGTAGAAATATCTTATGAAGTGGGTGAGTGGTGCCCATTCTTTCTGCACAGACCCATATGTGGAAAGTCTCCTCAGTCCTTCTGTCTTTTTGCTATCCATCAGGACCAAGAAAAGTAGAGAAAACTGAAAAACATACTTGCAACTAACTCTACATTAAGGGACTGTAAATGCGTTATGTAGCTTGCTGACTTCTGCAGGCAGGCTTTGCTCTCTGAAGAGCTCCTCAGTCTTTCCTATCTAGTCTTTAGGCAACAAGCAGGCCAACAAATAAACGAGCAAGCTAAAAACCCTTCTGCACCCCATCCCAGGTACTAGAGGAGAAGCCCTGTGGCTCGTGCTCCCAGAACAGCAGTCAGGCCCCCTTCTTGTAGTAAAAGCAACTGCATTCACAGCTTGCTTGCTTCCTTCCTCATCTCCTTCCTACTCTTTTGGGAGCTTTTCAAAATTCCTAGCAGGATACTCCCTGCCTATCCAAATGGACTGGGCTCTTTCAACAGGGTTGACTGTTCCCACCTAAAGAATCAGACAGCCCTGTTACAGGGACAATATTGGGAAGGTGCACTGCATGACTCAGTAAATGTTTTTCATCCCTATGATTTCTTTTCAGCTCTTTTTCATGATAATTTGTTGAAATCCCATCTTTTTGACATATTTTATTTCTTTTATGCTGGATGTCTGATACAAAATCATAGAAAATATTAGACAAAAAATATTGAACTTATATTGCTAAGATTTATTTCTAAAAAACTACCATTAGGAATGACAAATCTCTGTACTGCCAATTATTGTTCTTCCCAAGGCAATGCAATTATTTTCAAAGCTACATGCGCTTTTAAAATTCCATAAAGCAATTTTTGCGTTCATGAATGTACTCACTCAGCAGTTAATGGGGTTACCAACCATTTTATATTCCATGTTTCTATCTGAAACATTTCTGAAGCATAATTTCTCTAAGTGAATAAATAAAAAGTTCAACCACAAAATCAAAACACACAGGCAACTTTTCAATAGCTTATTCTTTTTGGGGAGTTCTAATTAGAAAAAGTTATTTTTTTCTTAAAATGATTCAATTTACTTAGAAGGTTTGAATTATGAATTTATTGTATCCCTTGGTACAGAAAACTCTTTTGTAAAATTCATTGTAGGTTCCACTGTTAATTTTGCACATCTGATCCTGCTTAAATTGTATGACAATGTTTTGTTTACATATGGCAAGGAAATCTTTGAAGACTTAATATTATAACAATTAAATACAGATGAGATTAATGCTGTAACTTCAAAAGAAAACAAACTCTGAACATACTGAGACACCAAATATTTGCCTGTTAGTAGATGAAATTGCCACAGGCATGCCTGGATAAGGGCAGCAAGCTTTCAGAACCTTCACTATGAGAACAAATTGTAAAGAAAAGATCTTCTTTTTCTCTCTTGATCAAAAGAAGACATAGATATGGCATAATTTAAATATACAAAGGAGATAAAAGTGTATGGAAGGAAGCTTTCCAAAGAGAAAGGTTAACACACAAGTCAATGTTTTAAAGAGAGTATCATGCAGCAAGTAATGTTCTCTGCATTGACTGATAGCTATTCAGTAGGTGCATCTACATGTTTATTAATGTGCTTTAGGTAATGCACATTAAAGCTAGCACCTCCATTCTGAAATACTAGAAAAAGGCACATTAGCCTATTTTAATGTGCATTAACTAAAGAGTATTTTTGTGATGCTATAATGTGCCTTAAAATAGGCTAATGCACATTAAAGCATGCTTGTAGATGCACCTAGTACAACAAATCCTTCCCAAACTGCACTTCACAATCTGTCAGCAATGAGTTCACTAACCTTTCTAAGTTGGCTAGCTTTTCCTTATTTTGGAGATGTAAAGGTTCTCGTGTAATTTAACTTGCTCTGGCTTATTGCAGTTTTCCTACTTTTTGGTTTTATCCATTTACAAGTATTGCATTGATACTGAGAAAGGACAGGGAATTGTTTGTGGCCATTAATGAATACATTCAGGGAAGTAAATCCCTGGCAAACAGTTGCTAAGTCAAATTCAGTAAGGTTTTTCTACTTCACAACGTAAGTGCCAATTCAACGTTTATTTTGCAGATAGAATCATAGAAAACTGGGGCTTCAGGAGGTACTCTAATCCAACTCCACACTCAAGATAGGATAGTCTCTGTCTTAATATACATTAGGACTAAACTTTGACTTCCCCTTTAGGTATGGACAAGTGCAGAACAATTAACAAACCAGACTGCAATGCAAGGAGTCACAAACTACATCCAAGTTTTACCTTTGCTCCAACAGAACCAGCTCTGCACCCAGAGAAAGGCATGTTCTCCAGCATCCTGTTGGCTGGAGACACAGAACCATGGTTTAGCCAAGGGCAATCCTACTCACAGCCCCTAGACCTCATGTAACCTATTTGCAGGTCCTAGGCTGCCATCCAGCCACCACTCCTGTCATTACTCTGTCAGCTACACAAAACATTGTGTAGCTGACAGAAGGGAACCTTATCTTCCTATCTCCCTCCTCCAGCTTCTGCTTCCTGCCCTCACCCAAAGTGGTGGGGCTGGCTGGCACTGCAGTGACGGGGACAATGGCTGCGATCTGCAGTTGGGGCTGCAGAGGCCCCCACACTGGTGTGGCCCCAGCTACTTAGAAGTTTGGCAGCCTTGGCTCAGCCCATTCGCCATTCCTACTTCCACCTGAATAGGAAAAAAGTAGCTCCTATGAAGTAAAACATTGTGTAGCTGACAGAAGGGAACCTTGTGCTCCAATCTTACTCCCCTACATGCCTGTGCAGGATAAGCCATGATCTATCTCTTGGTTTTTCTTACAGCTTCCTATGACTTAATATAGCAATTTATGCTTCCAAATGCACAATGTCCTATGAAACGGATCTCTAGTCAATAAACCCAGGAAGCAGATTTTTCAGTATTACAAATGCAGTCAGATTTTTTGAAAATATTAGTTTCAACAGTCAAGTAATGGTATTAATTACATTACTTTGCGTGTTTGCCAAGCATTTATACTTCTGCATGCCTACTAAGCAGTAAGCAATCATTACAGAAGATGTTCTTATAGTACTTTAATACTGAAAAATATTTATGTGTTTTTTTTAATAATCAGGAAGTTTTCCTAAGGAGAAAGCATGTATCAAGAATGATCAATATCTAAGTCTAAGCAACACAAAAAATAGGTTGGTGATTCATTCTTTGGGCAGATACTATTATAACCCAGGTATTAAACTCTGAAAAAAGTTTACAAGTTATAATTCTACATAGAATTTAATGAAGGAACTGTCCAATACAGACCATTTTGTCATCTTGCAGAGCTGTAATTTCTGTTCCACTTGTTTTATTGTATAAATTACCATAAGTCTTTTTAACAACTACACAGAATCAGAGCAAGGTCAGCTCCCCTAGCCATCAATTAAATGAACTTGGATTAAAGAATAGCACACACATTGACTCTTGGGATCAAACGCACAATACATAGAAGAGATTCAAATTAAATCTTCATAAACTTGAGCCTGTGGTGTTCTGATGAACTGTCAAAATTTGGTTGCAACTTATTCTTCTAATAAATGGGGTGGGGAGGGCAGTACATACATACATAAATACATATATCTCTCAGTTTGTTCCTCTAAGTAATTAGTTACAATAGTATAACAGAAAGACACTACAACTAGAGGCATATACAAGCACTTTGTGGGCACATCTACACGTGCACATTTACTGTGCAATAATTTTGGTGACTGCACACTAACTGAAAATTACTATGCAGTATGGGTGCACATCTACATGTGCATGCCTGTACTGCTCAGTAACTACAGTGACTTAGGCTGACTTGGGCATAAATTGGCCACCTGCTTAATTCAGGTAGCATATTTACGCCCAATTAATTACTGAGCATATGTAGGGATGTGAAGACACCTTACTGCACAGTAACAGTGTGTGTGTAGACTGATTTGGGACTAACTTTAATCCCAAATCAGTCCACAGACAGAGTTACAGCGCTGTAATGCCTACATGTGTTGATGCCGGCTGTATGTGCAAGAGTTTTCATTGCAGTTTTATACAATGACAGTATTGAAATGGACACCAGAGACCATCCAATCCAACCCTCTATCTGAAATTCCCTTTAGAAATAAATGACAATCAAAATAAAGCCATCACATTTTTCCTGAAAGGGAATATTTGCAATAAGTTAAAATATAATAAAATCCAGCCTCTCTGCACATTATGTATAAGTACTTAAAACAAACTTTGAGTGAAGCAGTACTAGAGAATGCAAGTAGAATACATATGACACTAACATGCATCAGCTGTGAATAGATACCCTTCACTTTCATGACCCTACAGTAAGTCAGATGGCTCAGCCATTCAGTATCATATTCAGTTCCATCCCTTTCAGGAGACTAAAAAAATCTACTTCCAAAGATGCCACTGTCATAAAACTGAATCAGTGAATTAGCTGATATTGTCTCTTTTTCCTGCTATTTGACAAAAACAGAGGAACAAACATTTCATTTATTATTCATTTTGTATAGCCACTTGTAGCTCACTTCTTAATCTAACATCTGGTATATACTTTTCTTGTGTTCTCAGTGTAATTTCCCCATACAAACTGGATGCAAATAAATATTCTGAAGACATTATATTGCAGGATTATGAAAGTTTAAAACAATGCAATGTAATCACAACACAATTTATTTATATACTTGATATTAATAAGGTATCAGAACCTACTTTTGTGCACACCTGGTCAATATGCATTTTGATTTGTAGCTCTGATGATGATTCTACAGAAATTTAAAATAACTTAAGGAGAAGGCAATGTCATGAGGCAAATTAAAGGCCAGTGGTTTTATATTACTTATATAGGTTCTTGATTTTGAAAGCATGACCAGACAAAAATTCTAAGTCAAATTTAAAAGTATTCTGTAAATTAGTAATCTGGCACAAATCAAATCCAAGTAAAAATATTATTAATTTATAGTCTTTTGAAAATAACACAAAGTGTCTTGAATTTTTTTATAACATCAAAAGTAAAAAAAAGCAGCAGTACTTATTTTGACATGATTTTTCTATCCTTCATGAGCTGAATATGAAAAAAATATATAGTTTATTTGGTTTAGTTTAGCATTCCTGGTTTGCAGAAATACAATTTGAAAAAAACTATATGTGTTGAAAAAGTATAATAACCTGGAAATGTTTTTGAAAGCATCACAACAGATGACAAAATGAGTAAAGATTTACAACAGATATTATGGAAATGCAAAATGATTTGAAAATAATAAAAGTAAATGGTGGGAAATGTTAACAGAAACAGATGTTAAAGAAATGATGAAAGCTTAAAATTGGTGAAAAAAGCAATAATAGTAAAACCGGAGTTTTATATCTGAATTGTACCAAAAGACAGATTCTTTCATTATCTTCTCTAGGATAACTCAGTAATAACAACAAAAGTACTGAGGTATAGCTTTGGTACCTCAGTGCCTTAAGACTATTTATTATGTTTTAAAATTGCATCCATGGCAACTTCTGAAAATAGATCACATTATCAGGTAAATCATACCAATTTTCAAAACGGATGTAATGAAATTTTTGCTTTGTGTCACAGAACAGCAATGCCTAATACACTCTGCGATAAAGACAGAGACAGAAAAGCAATGTCAAGCTGTATTATAAAAATAGTGGACTCTGTTTGCTTAAGGCTTCAGGATTGGGAAAAATATAGCCATATTTATATACTTTGCCAAGCTATTTTTTCATAGACATCATGTAAATATTTTGTATTGCAATCCATACAGCAATAATAAAGGCAGCAAAAGGGTTAAAGTGAAAAGTCAGTATTTACAGTCCTCATATGACAGAAGAATGGTACAATGATCACACTATTACTACCCAAGGCAGACTCATGGGATAAAGCACAGAAGTATTGCGCTGCTGAAATACATATGATAAGCAACAATATCTGGACAAGCAGATAATCTCTACCATATACACCATGCATGAGTGTTCAGAAAAAGTCCTGGGAGTTAAATTCCAAATGATAAAACTGGTTTCAATGTAATGGCCAAAAATTTGAAAATGAGAAAAAGACATGAATTCCACTAGGATTTTGAGTTATTGTTCATAATCTCATTTAGCCTTTCCTTTACCTATCAAAACTTTATGTTATAAACTAAGTTTGTAATTTGATCCCTCAAACTTCCTTTTCCAAAGTATAATATTCCTACTCAACATTCAAGTACTCAAGCAAATACCAAGAAAAGTCATCCATACAGGAAGCTACTAATAAACTGCAGGCAAAATCTGGAATTATTTTAGAATAATTATAATTAATAATGTATTATAGTGATTATGGTTTGGCTGAGAACAAACAACAGGCCAGCCTGAGCTAGCCTGAGATGACTGCCAAATCCTCTGCACAAGGAACAGATGGTGCAAGCATATTAAGGAAGGCTGAAACATAATATCTCTGGAAATTTGTGAGAGGCCTCACAGAACAGTGCAGAAAAATGTATTTCAGTGGGGTAGTGACCAAGGCATGTTCACAGAGAGGCAGCCACAAAAGTTTTGGGCCTGAACTACACCACATGCTTCAATTTATGAAGCAATTCTTAGATATAAAAAGTAAGTAGGTGGTGTGCCTGGACTGCGATCTGGCATACAACGGAGAAAGGATAGTGCTGGAGAAAGAAAGACGATCATGAAACTAATGCAGTAAGCTAGATTCAGCTCTTGCAAAAATGATATACCATCATTTTAAAAGATACATCTTGCTCTAACCAGAACTTTCTTTGTATCTAAGGCAAGTCAACAGCAGATGAGCCACCCAAATAACCACCATAAAGCCTTTTTATAGCTAAAAGTCCAAATACAAAAAAAATGTTGCAAAATGATTATGGGACTGTCTTAAATTCTTAAGATCCCAATGTCTTTTAATTCATTTAACTGAACCACCATGAGTCTTCTAGTGGAAAATGATGAATTTTTGAGAGCCACATGCACACAGCATTATGTAAACACTTGAATTGACAGGCATATTTTATGTTAATGAGTTTAAACTTTTATTAATATAGTGTTATGAACAACCTGTAAGTTATTTAGAAAGAACAATCTTTTGCTAAGTTTCCATGGGGAGATCCTTCACTAGCTTGCTCTCTGGGACTCCTGGGGAAGAAGCAGGTGCTAGTTACAACTGATTAGAGTAGTCATTAATGCAAAAGGCCTTATTCTCCTCTTACATCTATTTTACACCTTAATATCTCCAGTGAGTTCACTGAAATTAGTTCTGATTTATCAGTGTTGAAGTGACAGGAGAATCAGACCTAGAGTGTGCGTCTGCCTGAATAGGCATTATCCCTGGAGACACCGTTAGCCCACCTAGCTGGAGAGCTCTGTGCTGCAATTCATGAATAGAAAAAGCCATAAAGTATTAAAAACTCCCAAAAACCTAGAAGTTAGAATATCAGAAAAGAACCAAGTCCAACTTCCATCAGGAACATGGAAGCATTATCAGTGGAAGTTGCTGGCTGTTAAATGACAAGAATACAGATATATCCCTCCTTGGGTGAACATGAGTATAAAATATGTATTGTAGTATATCGTATATTTTCTCCTAGCATGTAAATAGCATTTGAGTGCTTCCAACTAAGTGGACAAAGCCAAGTATCATGCCAATGCCATAATGAAAGAGGCATTATCTTAAAAAGTTACGTAGTGCTTTACCATAGAAAACACATATACCATATTTCCTTGATTAGAATATGATTTCCCCTCCCCATTTAACACAGGAAAAAAAGCCTCTTGTCTTACAATCAAGCACAAAGCTGTGGGGGGTGGGAGGAAGGGGAACAGCACATAGGTGTTAAGGCCATGGCCCCAACCTGGTGCTGCAGCTGTAGCCGCAGCCTCTGCATCACCCCCTACTCCCCCTCCCCTATACTGCTTCTCTCTCTCTCACTCCTACTGCTGCACTGCTCCTCATCTTTGCTCCCCACTGGCAGGCGCCATCCCTGCTGCAGCCTGGGACATGGACCTGGAACTGCTACTGCAACCCAGCCCTTTAACAAAAGCAGCAGGGACCTGGTGCTGCTGCTAGGGGACCAAGGTGGAATAGCAGTGCTGCTCTGTACTTCTGTTACAGGCCGGGCTGAAGCTATGCTCTGTGCTCCAGACTGCAGCAGGGATGGAGCCTACTAGCACAGAGCAAAGATAAACTGGGGAAGAGCAGGAGCAGGTGAGGAGGGGTGGCACACTGATAAGAGGAAGGGGTCGGGGACCTAAGGATGCAGGTGGCAGAAGCAGCATGGGGGGGGCAGCAGAAGGGGGGATTTGGGCAGCTGTGGCTGGGGGTGGGGGACAGGCACAACAGAGGCTAAGTGGGGTGAAGGGAAACAGGCAGCAGGGGGCAAGGTTCCTGCCTCTCACTGCCTGTCCTTTACCACCTGACCCCCACCTGCCTGCCCCATTACAGCCCCTTTCATCAGCTTTCCCCTCACAATGTGCAGTAGTTGTGGGGGGGAGGCTAATTTAAGATGATTCTTCAATAATTAGATTCCATACATGGAAAACTATAATAAATTTATAAATTTTCTGTGTGTAGAATCTAATTATTGGCGAGTTTTCTTACGTTCAGGGTTGTCTTGTATCTGAGTAAATACATTACTTCCTTCATAGGCCAAAGAACAGACACATAGTCATATGGGCCACACACACATCAAGCACATTTATGTATACCATGTAAGTCTTTATATAACCTCTATTATTTAACCTCAGCATGTGAAAGAAATACTACAATGGAATAAAAGCAAACTATATATACAAGCTCTTATGAAGGACCAAAATCCATCCTAGCAATCAATGCAAGGGACACAGCTGAAATGCAATGGACACATTGCTGAAATGCATGGTGAACTCTTCTCTAGAATGAGCTAATGCTGCTTTCTTATGGATCAACTCCACTTTGGCAAACCTGAGCTTTGTGGCCACCACCAATCTCAGAAATAAATATCTGTACCTGGCACTCCACAAATATAGTCTTACCATGTGATGACCCAGCCCACATATATAATACATATATACAAACAACTGTTAAAAAAGAATATCAATGCTACTATTGAGTATTCAACTTGAGGAAACACTAGAGTTCTTTGGGCTCAAGCAACTTCAGCTGAATATCTCTAACAACATTGTTTTATTCAATTTTTCCATATGACACCTTTGGGTGCTGACACAGATTGTTTGAGAGCAGGCTCCCTGCTTTTGGTCCCATTGCCGAGCACCCACCTGCAAAACAGCAAGTGGGAGCAGCCATTTCCAGGCTACTCCAGCTTTGTGTTAGTCAGTTGTATGCTCTGCCACTCTGTATGGGTGTCTCATGCTGAATGTAGTCTGTTCTAGAGACTCAGGGAGACTGGAGCATTTTCACTGAGGACAGAATCTTTGAAGAAATCTCTGTTGGGTCAGGGCAAACTAAGATTATTTTTAAAAGGTTTATAACTGGATAGATTTTCATGGAGGAACAGAACATTAGCTTAAAAGTTATCCCCTGCCACATTTTGAGTCCCCGAACAAAAGCCA
Organism: Crocodylus siamensis; assembly: GCF_052110815.1. NCBI lineage: Eukaryota > Metazoa > Chordata > Crocodylia > Crocodylidae > Crocodylus > Crocodylus siamensis. Next base: position 73,968,442 of record NC_143398.1, on the reverse strand, counting down.
TTGTGGCTAACAGAGCTGTTTGAAGAAAAGGGCACCAGAATTTGTGAATGTGGCCAAAACACCATATTTTTCTTTTGCTTCTTTCTTGAAAATGGCTGGACAATTTTGGTTGAGATTAAAAAACAAAAAACAAAACCTCATTCAAAGGAAACACTCATTATGGAAAGCGTTAGCTCCCATGGTTAACTTTTGACAGGCTTATAATGCAACCCAAAACACAGTTGTAAAGTGCTAAGCGACCTTATTGATAATCTTTACCACTAGTCTCAATATAAGATACACATTGCTTCTATGCATGCACTGTTAAACAATATATCTAGAAATGACCACAAAACAACAGCCCTTATTAATTCCAGAGATCAGAAAGTGAGGAGTGTCAGAAGATCTAAAACTTAATTCAGGCCTTCTATTAGTGATAGGTTTCAGCCAATATCCTTGGTCAGTTCTGGAGCTGAACAATTTGAAATCTGAATAATGTTGCTTTAGGGGAACTTTAAGACTTCTGAATAGATGGATAAACAGACAGATCAGAAAAATGTGTGATTCCTAGATTCCGGGTGCATCTACACGTGCCCATTTACTGTGCAGTGCAGTAACCTAAATTACTACTCAGTAAGCAAAAATTACTGAGCAGTATGGGCGTGCAACTACATGTGCAGACCCATACTGTGCAGTAACTAAGGCAACTTACATTGGCTTGGGCATAAATTTGATACCTGCATGATGCAGGTAGCAAATTTACATCCAATTAGTTATTGTACTGTAACACACGTGTAGATGCCTTACTGTGCAGTAGCACTGGGTGTGTGGACTAACCTGGGACTAACTTTAGTCCAAAGTCAGAGCACACACAGCCTTAATGTGCTTTAACATCTGCATGTGTAAACCCCGGCCTATTTCCACTTACTGCGCAGTAAATTTAATGCGACACAAATACACATGTAGATGCACTCTCTGTCATACCCATCTTCTAAATTATCCATCTTCTTGTTAATAAGGTTAGCAAGTTTAAGGTTCTTGTCCTCACATTCCATGCTCTACACAACTATATTGTACTGACAGCTCATCTGTCATTTCCTTCTCCCTCTCTTACTGTCTGAACTCCATCCAAATTATTCTCCTACATGCCGACTGTATACTCTTCCCCCACTCCTGCTTGTGTACTTCCTTCTGTACTTGAAATTCTCTTCCTTCCATTTTGTACCAACGCAGCAAACTCTCTTAGTTCAACCTGCTCTTTAAAACAGATTCGTTTTATAAGGCTAATGATATTAATCTACTAACAAAGGGAAAGCATTTTTTAAAGTAGCTATACCTCTAAACTAAACCACCTTTTGTATTCTGATGTATTATATGCACCATTTGATTAATATAGGCTTTGTGCATTATGGACCACTAATATGTTTTCTGCAAATAATTTACAACATTATGAATAATAATAAATCCTAAGGAGGGGCCTGTGAGGAACCTTAACAAATTTGTTGCCCTTGCAAAATCAATACTGTTTTGTGAACCTTCCCTCCTCCTCATTAAACTTTATTATGTTTTCTTAAAGGAAATTTGATTTTAAAAGGCTGGAAAGAAATCAGAACCCTGAATCTGAACACTGCCAAGCTTCACAGCTGGTCCTTATCTCCGTAATGGGCTGAACAAAACCCCCAGATCTGAACAGCTCTAAGCTTTGCAGAAGTTGGGCTATAAATTTAGATTCAGGCTTGATGGCATGAGTCCATGTCTGAAAAATATACTTTTTAACTAAAGAAAAAAGAGAAAAGATCATCTGACAAGCTAGCCTGACAAAAGTGGACGTCTGCTATGCACCAAGGAACAGATTGTGCCTGGTCCTCGAACAGACACACAAAGAAATAGTGATGCAATGCATGTCTTTTATATTATATACCTGCATGGAAGCTGGTTATAATTGCAGTCTTTGCATTCTAATGAGCACAAAGGCTATGGATGGAGAAAGATAGAGCTGACAGGAATGGTCATTGGTGACAGAACTGTTAGCCTTTATGAACCAAAATGACACTCTCCGAGTTGTATAAGTAGTATTTTTGGCACTTACGCCCAGTATGCAACTCTAATACCTGTGCACTGTAGATGTTTAAGTATACATGTGTATGATGAGTATGCCAAGTATGTATAGAGGCTAGCTGGGCAAATAGATGACAACATATGTACGTACACTGGTATAAGTCCTGGAAAAAAATAAGAAGGGTTTTAGCCCAAATAGCTGGGTGGTTATGGTACTTGCCCAGGAAGCAAGAGACCCAAGTTTCAGGCTCCCTTCACACATAGACAGTTTGAACATGGGTCTTTGACTTCTCAGGACAGTGCTGTAACCAACCAGCTGTTAGGGATAAAGCATGGGAGTGCCCCCCTGCTGTAATGTGACTGTAATGTGTAACAGCAGGTGGAACCAGGAGGCAGTCTGCAGAGCTGTGATGTCTGTTTATTTGGACTGCAACTCCCAGAAACACCCAGGGATTTGGGGGAAAAGAAAAAGGAAGAGAAAGTTTGAGGCTGGAATAAGAAGTAAAGACAGCAGCATGCATGTGGAACCTGGTCAGCCCTAGACAGAGGAGTACTAAATGGAACTGGAGATCTCACTGGCTTAGTCAGCCACAACTGTGGACTGAAAGAGCTGGACTCAGACTTAGGGGCAGCTGGAGGCTGCTGTTTGACCACTCTAGGGACTGAAGTCTTGCTTGAGGACACCTCCAGAGGTGGGGGGGGGGTGGAATTAAGGTGCTGAGTATATGCTACCAAAGTGTTGATGTTGTTCTTTACCTGTTACCTGTTCCCTCCCTTTGACCCATTGGCTTGTGACTCTAACCCCTATGATTTTCTATATAAAAGTGGGAACTCCCCCTTGCTTCTTGTGACAGTTTCCATTGGCCCACTACTGTGTCTAGCACTTGCCAGTCATGGGGTTTTGTCTGTCCATGATTTTTTGTATACAGTGGGCATGTATACATAACCATGCAGCTATGCAGCCAGTTAATAACTTACTGAGCATACACAATATATGCATGTACACTTATAGGTCCACACTGCACGTGTAATAGAGGGTAACAGAATCATAAATTGTGTGGCCAAAAAGACCACTTGTGCAACTGGAAAACTGCTATTTAGGTGCATAAAGGTAACAGAATTCTGCCCAAGAGCTTTTTCTGAAGTGATATGGCTTTGAGGTGTTTCAAGACTGGGATAATAGCCATTAAGTACAACTGAGATCCCTGTCATCAACTCTAGTCACTTCCTTCTACTTTACCTTCTCTGTGTTAGAGTAAAAAAACACCTGTTAGAGTAAAGAGTTATCTGTTTTACCCACATATGCAAGGCTACATAAAAATCGGGTCCTACTTCAGATTGCATCACAAATCTGAATTTTCTGATATTGTTCCCCATGTCTTCAACAAATACATTCCCCCTCCACTTTCTCCTTCCCAAGAGAGATGCTTTTTCACAGATAGGATATTGCTTTTCCCATTCATTGATGCACTAGGTCTCCTTTGTGGGCCAGGATCCCAATGGTCCCAAATCATGTCTTCATTCACTACCATTCATGACTAGCTTTGACAGGTATGAAGGATAGAGAGACCCTGTCTTGCAAGCTTCAGTAGTTCTATCAAGAAAAACAAGGTACCTGTCTGCATCCACAGTCACATCATGCACCCCTCTCTGGATGACATCTCGAGAGGCAGCAAGGTCTGGTATTCGGTTTAAACTTCGTGTATACAGGTTGAGTCCTCCATCTGTCATGTATCTGAAAATAAATGTGCAATCAATTACCAGGAAACAGCCATCTGACAATCATATTTTTTACTAAAGCTAAGCTTTAGATCAAACCTTAAATCAAAGCTTAAAATAAGGATATTAAATTAGATGGCACTTCTGTACTTTGGCCTTTCATTGTACCCAGCAAAGTAAGATTAGAGTGGAGCAGCTCTTCCTCTTTCTCCAGGATCGTTTGACTTTTTGTGTTTAATACAGAGAAAAATGCTTTGCTAATTTTGTGTTGAATAAAGGGCTCACAGGCCTATTCATAAATTTGTCTTGAGTTTTGAGATGATGGCTAAAGAATGATAGTACTTGAATTAAAAAACAAGGCCTCTGGCCAAGATGGGCAGGGTCTTCTGTCCATCTAAACAAGAGAGCAGAGGATAACCTGCAATTTCTACTCAGGTACAGTCAGACAGTCAGACAAGCCAAGAACCTTTGCATAGGCCCTGGAAGATGGCTGGCCTTTCCAGTCTGATCAGAAGTTTCATCAGCTTTTTTTTTTTTTGGCTGATTTATACTGTGTTCTTTGTAGTGTAATGAGTTAAATTTAAAAATAAAAATACAGCAAGAATGTAAGTCACCCATTAAAAGTGACTGAATTGTAGGAAGCAGTGAGCATTTATGTAAAACTTGACTAAAGCCCAATCATCATTAAAGTGGTTTTAATCTTTGATGTTTTTAATTAAATAATACCACAAGACTATAAAATCCCCAAGACCTCTGCATTATTCTTCTAAAAGATTATCAATTTATGGTCTCATTTTTCATGTCCCTTCTTTTCTTATCTTGTTGATCTTCACTGTGGTGTGAGGCTTTGATGCATGGTATGCTTGTGTTTTGTAAAATCTGTATATACCTATGGTAATAAATAATAAATAATCCTAATATATACTGGTAATTTTGGTGAAATACTGGAAGAATTAGTGATTATAAAAATTAGAACCACACTGGAAGACTGTATGGACAGCATAACTGATTTTTTTCAGAATAAATGCAGACATCCCTCTAGTTTGAATGGTTTAGGTTGGTGGTTCCCAATCTTTTTAGACTCAAGACACCCCTTGATAGACTCAAGGCACTCCTTAGAAAATGCCAGTTCTTTGTTTTGACTCATTACCTTTTTTGACTACAGAAAAATAGTAGGGTAATTCTTCTATTGTAAAGAACTCAGAAAATCCATAGCAGGTCAGAATGTTTTTAACACTATGAAGTCCTATTTGAAATTTCCAGGCTTATCTTGAGAATCACATTTGCACACTTAACACTGCTAACATTGTGTGGCACTCCACTGCTGTGGCACCCCGGTTAAGAATCACTGGCTTATGCACACTGAAATCAGTTCTGGCACAGTGCTATGAGAACAGTTAAAGGATTCATTAGACTTCTTTCCCAACACAAATCACCATTAATATAAGATTCCCATGGGCATAAACTGATGAACCTATAGCCTATAAAATCTATAAAACCTATAAAAATGTTACTTTAATAATCCAACATAGACTTTTAGGTTAAGCACAGGTGTTCAAGAAACCTGAGATGGAAGCTCTGTCCTGCATGGGCTGAGCTCAGCAAGTGGTGGGAGGGCTCTTGTACACCTCCCAGTGGATGCAAAAGGGCATGTAGATAAAACAAGGGGTACATGTGCATGACAATTTAAAGCAGGTTAAACGCTTTTGCACTGCTTTAATGGTGTTGTGTCTGCACACGTCAGCAGCATACTGCGTGTTAATTCCAGCTGCTGTAGCACATTTGGTAGTGTAATGTGCCTTAAATGACTTTGGGGCACAGCAAGTTAAAACATCTCCAAGGAGTTTTAGTTTGCTGCTCTACAGCCATGGAGCGAAGCACTGGGCTCAGTGCGGCTCAGGGACTGTGCAGGCAGCCCATGCAAGCAGCCTGGTAGCAGCCCAGGAAGGCAGGCTCTACACCAAAGGAAAATAAAAACAGTGAGCCTGAACATTTTTGTTGTTTTTCTTTTCCCCTGGAGCCTGCCTGCCTGCATGAGCTGCACAAGGACCTGGTCCTTCCCTCCACATCCGTGGTATCCCTCGGGACTGCCTAAGCCAGGTGTCTGCAGGCAGGTGCCCCTGGTGGGGGCTGCCACTGCTACAAAGGGAAGCACCAACCACCTCTGCCCCTGCAGCCCAGGGACCACGCCACCCACCGGCAGCTTGTCCTCCCCTCCCTGCCACCGGAGAGGCAGGTAACACAGCTGTACATAGCACAGGGGTTTACTTTGCCCTAAATTGAAGCAGTGTTTTTAAAAACCCATTGTGTCCACTTAGGGCTCCTGTTTCGTCTGCATATGCTCATAGATTCCTGAATGGAAACAAACTGCTGAGGCATCCTGATCAGCTGCTGGTCATGGGCCACCACACCCCAACTCCCTGCTGTTGCGACTTGCATGTGCCTTCATTTCCTGGCTTGCATGAAGGGAGGCCCAGGAGCTGTGTCAGGTCCTGCTGGTCACTCTGTGCATCTCACTGGAGGCTGGGGGACATCATGGCCACCCACATGGATGTGATATGGCAGTGGTTCATCATGGCTTGTACCCTCATAGCTGCAAGCCAGCTGCCCTGTGCATGACCAGCTAGCACACCCTGTGCCTGCTAAATATATGTGTGTGCGCATTGGATTCCTGGTGTGTGTGTGTGCGCATGCATGCACGCATGTGTGCATTTCCCCGATGCCTGAGTTTTGAAGGGTTGTGGGTGTCTTGGATGCCAGTGTTCTATTTACGTATGTGCATGGCCTGGATGTTTGGGTTCTGCACAAGCATACGTGTGTACATGCATGCTTCTGTACATGTCCTGGGTGCATGGGTTGTGTGTGTATGTGGATGGGTGTGCATATCCATGCTTCTATGCATGTCCTGGTTGCCTGGGGCCTGTGTGTGTCCCAAATGCCTGGGTTGTGTGTGTGTGTGTGCACGTGTGTAAAAAAAGCAATGGCAAATATTTAGGGCCAAACTTACTTTAGACCTCATAAGATGGAGGATGTTAGTGTAGTGGATTCTAGACTGCAAGTTATGAATTTCAACTCCAAATAATACTCTCCTAATTTCATTAATTTTAATTTTTTCACTTTTACTTTTTCTTTCCCCATCCTTTATTAGCATTGTAAAAACTCCATTTTGAGGAAATTTCAATATAAATATAGATGTCACAAATGAGAAGGCACAAGGGACCACACTATCAAGTGGTTGTATTGCATTATTACAAATTAATTTTGATACTTAAAAAATAATACATCTAGATATGTAGTTTACAAACCTGAGCAAGGTAGAAAGTTGGGATGAATAGTGTTGGCAGATGTAGTATAGAGAGGCATGAAATTTTTAAAGGAAGGATGATACAAAGGTGATATGAGACAGAAATAAGAAGAGATCACATAAGCAGAATTATTTTAGTGCTGGAATCAAAACCATATGCCAAGCTTAGATCCAAGACTTTAATGCATCAAATTGAAATGTCATATTTAAGGCTTTAACACTTTTCTAAGCAAAGTGATTTTTGAATGTATTAGGCAAAATCACAGAAATTTTGGTTCAACGTTCAGATCTAACCAAAATCTCAAGCAAACACAAACGTGGTTTGAACAAGATACTGTTTGCGTCAGGAAATCACAAAATTCTTTTGAGAGAGGTGTCAGGCTTATCTGAAGACAGGCAGAAGGCAGGGTACATTTGCTCCTTATAGACAAACTATGAAGTAAGCAACTACTTACTACTTCAAATGAAATCACTTTGGAGAATGTAAGATGGAGACAGTGGATATTGTGGACTACAGATATCCAAAACAAGAAATAGTTTCCTTTTATTTTTATTTTATTCCCCCAAAAAATCTTTGGATAGAGTAAGAAAGCAGAGTACTATTAAAGAAATACAAAACTCTAGAACTCCTGTTTTAGAGATAGTATCTTTTATTACACCAACTAAGAAATTGCAAAAAATTATCTTTTTCCGCATTACTGGATCTGCGTTTCTTTTCATCTTGGCAACATGGCAACCAAATTTATCCCTGAAACATGGAAGATGCTGAATTTTAGCCAATTCTGGCTTTTAAACTTCATTACTGAACAAGAAGAAAAATTTCTACACCTCCCTGTTTGCCATCTGACACCACCAAGGAAGGAATCCTGCCTTATCTGCATAACAAACAGCAACCCACAAAGACACTCTCATGGACCCAGAGGGACAGCCTTCCACCTTCAGCTTCCTCTGTACAAAAATGAAGTTTATTTCTCACCTATGGGGACTTCTTACCATCTTTAATTTTCCCTAAGCCTAATGAAGGGCGTGAGAGCCAGAAAGCTTGCAGAAAAAAAGATTTTTTTTTTGTTTGGAGTTTCTTAGTTGCTCTAATAAAATGTATCATTTCTGAACCAAGAGTTCTAGAATTTTGCTTTTTTTTTGTCTCAGATGAACACGGCTACCAAATACATCCCTGGCAGTGAGTAGTATTAAAAATATTACAATATTTCAGGCCAGATTTTGCTTCCAAATTTTCACCTTCATACATACCTGGCTCTTAGTAGGGTTAGCATATTTCCAGGTCCAAAAAAGAGGACATCTGTCACTGGGGGGCGGGAGGGGGGGCTATAATGGTAAGGGGGCAGTGACATGGCAGTGCCCTGCTCACTCTGTTGCCCCTCACTGACATGCAACACACCCCCCAGCCCTGCTTCTGCCCTCACTCCAGACCCACTGACCCCAGTCCTGCCAATGCCCTCACTCCCAAACAGCAGTACCCTGCCCCCCACCCCTTCCTGGTACCCCTCACTCTCAACCTGCAGCCCCTCGTGCTGCCAGTGCCCTGCACACACAACCCATAGTCACCTGTCCCATTTCCCGTGTCCCTCACTCCAGACCCACAGCCCCCTGCACTCCTCCCAGCCTTGCTGGTGCCCCTCACTCCAGACCCGCAGGCCCCTGCTGTATAGAGTTCAGCAGTTTCACCTGATAAGACTTAGTTGGCTTCATTCACCTCTGAATTTTCTGTCATCTCTCCCCCTTTCATCAAACTGTAGAACTGTTGATTATTTGCAAGTGCTCCCAGCTGAAGATGGGATTTTCTTCAGGTCAGGCTATTTCTCTATTTCATTGCCAGGCGACAAAACAAAGACTGGCTTGAGATATATGTAACTTATAAACTAATCAGTTCAGTACAAAGACCCAATCCCACTCCATTTAAAATCAAAGGAAAATTACCCCTTACTTCAATGAGTGCAGGATCAGGCCATAAATCCTTGAAAAATGACAAGCCCAATTTCAGGTTTAAATACTACTACATTTCAACAACTTGCATGTTACTGAAGGACTGCATGGTAAACTTAAAAAAAACCCCAAACAAATAAACACCTCCCCCCCGACTTCCCCAGAGTTCACTGCACTATTTATTAGACCACTTCAGAAAACACACAAGGGGAGTGTTACTGTCCTGCGGGCAAACAATGTCTTTGGAAATCTTCAAAGAATTTCTTAGTTAACAATATATTATATTGGCATGGAAGGCAGTGGCTTCACTGCCTGTCATTTAGACAAACAATGCCTCCTACCAGCTGCTAACGTTAAGATGCCAGGTAATTAGACAATTAAAAAAAACCTGATGTAATACTGAAACAGTACCAAATACCTCATGATCCCAAGTCATCCTTTCTAGGGCCTGCAAATGAGACAACCTGACTGCCTCCATTAACTAGGGCTTTAGGAGCCCTGTATATCTGATGGCTTCCTAAATTCTGAACATATATTAGGGAATCTAGTGGGCTCAGAAAGGAAAATAAAAATCACTGCTTCTTTTGAAGGCAGCAGATTGGGAAGGTGGGAAAAGAATTTGCTTTCCTCCCATTGAAGAATTTCAGGTGTTTCCTAAGGAGAACATCATAGGCACTGTGTCCCAGAGGGTTTTTGTGTAATTTCTGAATGGCTCTAAGACAAGAATGCTATGTTAAGGCTAGCAAGACCATTGGATATTATTATTCATATAGCCAGGAAAAGCAACTAATAAAACAAAAGATGTAGGGAGTTTGACAAAAAATAGAGTTCCTGGATTCAGCTGCTCTATGTACACATCTGTCGAACTCCGAGCAGCATGCCTCAAATTCTGTAACAGACTTTCTGAAATAACTTTCCATCAAGTACATGTGGTTCCAAACCATTACTTGAGTGACCAGAATTATTAGAAATTGACTTTAAGAAATGGGAACAGAGAAACACTCTCTACTTCTTTATGGGATATTAAATGCATCCAAGGCTTCTGGGACTTTATGTCTGTGAGCTGGACTCATGGGTTTCTGGTCCTACATCATGTATTGAGCACAGAGCACAGTCATCTTCTACATTTTATATGTATATTCGGTTTCCCCAGAGAAGCTGAGACATAGTGATGCTACATATTAGTATGGGGCAGGCAAAATATGCTAGGCCATTCTATCTGGCCCGTAGGGCACCTAAAAAACTTAGAAAATTACTATTTATCTGCCCCTGGCTGCCTGTCAAAGATGACAGAAGCCAGGGGGAGTAAGACTCATTGTAAGTCACTGGCAGGATTCAGCAGCTGCAAAAGCAAGGCCTGCCCAGCCATAACCCTCCTATCCCCAGCTGGAAGCCCCTGCCTAGCAGAGTGTTCTGGCCTGGGACCATGGGGGTGTTCCTACCTCCCTCTGCTAGAGGGAAATCCAGATAAGAAAGGTGGGGGGAGAAGTAGGTGAGGACCACAGACTATTGCCCCAGTTCTCAGGATTGGGCTGAGCTGGCTGCTGTGATCCCAGCACTGCAGCTGGGAACCACGTGGTACCAGAGTGGCCAGCCAAGGGCTGGAGAGGAGCGGCAGCAGCCACAGGCAGGGAAGTACTGCAAGGGAAGCTGCAGCAGTCAGTGGGGAAGGGGCAGTGAGCAGGCATGTGGGAGTACAGCGACAGTCAGGCAGGAGCACGGGGCCTGTGCCAGTGTCCCAGGGCCAGGGCCAGTGGAGGCAGCAGGAGCACAAGGCACAGGCTGACAGGGGCTCTGGAGCCAAGCTGGCTCCTCCTCTTCCTGCTGGCACAGCCTGGCCTAGCTCCAGAAGCCCTGCCAGGCCCCACCCCATGTTCCTTCCACCCTACACTGGGCCCCACTGGCACTGCCCTGGGACACTGGTGTGACCCCATGCACCTGCCCAGCTGTCGCGCTCTGCCCTCCCACTGACTCCCACTCACCCCCTAGCCTGCCACAGCATTTGCCTGCCGCTGCCACGACTCCCCTCCACCGGTGGCTCTGGCACCACACGATTCCTGGTTGCAATGCCAAACAGGACCACAGGCTATAGCAGAAGCCAGCCTGACCTCTGCAATTCTCAGCTGGCTCCATGCAATGGCTCCTGCTGCATCCTGTAGTCTCAGCTGTACAACTGGGAGGTGGTGCCGGAGCAACAAGTGATGGGGAGTGGGGAAGGATGGGGAAGCAGTAGAAGGGCAGTGGTGGCAAATGGAGGGGGAAGTGGCTGCAAGTGGGAGCATGGGGCTGTTTCAGTGCCCCGGGGCCAGGAGTGGCAGGAGCGTGTAGCCTGGGCTTGGAGGAGTGCTGGGCGGGGGTGCTCTGCCTGCCATAGGGAGGCTGTAGGCAAAACCTCCCCCTCCACACATGCCACAACCTTCCCCAGCCACCCTCTCTCCACACACTCACAACCCCCCACAAACCCCATATCGACCCATACCCACCCACACACCCACATTCTCCCTCACCCCACATATATCCCCCATGCCTATCCATCCTCCACAAACCCCACACCCCACATACCCACAAACCTATACCCCCCTGCCCCACAATATACAAGAGTAAGACTTCATTTTAAACTATTGTGCAATCACCTCTATGTGCACTACACAAACACATGTAAATCAGGACAAAAATATTTTTTTAAATGAAATTAATGAACATTCTAGTAGGTGTTTGATTTTTAGAATATAATTTGGTATTTTTCTGTCTCCAAGATGGTAAACCCTTGCTGAAAGGAGTACCTGGGGGGGGGGGGAGGGGAGAAGGAAGGGGAGGGATTTCCAGTGGCAAAGGTTAGGGGTTAGCGCATGGGACTTCTGGTCCCAAGGTGGCAACCATGGGATGGAGCTACACTTGTAGCCTTTGATGGCATGCCAAAACTCAGTAAGCAGCCCTCCGCCCAAAATAATTGCCCATCTCAGTATTAGTATGTAAGGTATACTGCTGTACATTTTGGGCCTGTTCAAATATTCTTTTTATAGTAATAGGAGTTGGGGTTCCTGTCTATACCAGGGACTCTAAAACAGCATTTTAAAAGCACAAAACAGTTTGACAGTGTTATAGAACTATTGAGCACCTTGGTAGAGACTGGATTTAGGAGGCATTTTCATCGCCAAACTTATTTGGATGCCATTCTGAATCATGTTAAATAGCCAGGATTTAAACACAATTTTATGTCAAATGTCTCACATCCATTAGGGAACTTGCCCATTGCCAGAAATCGGTGCAGATGAATCAGTTCTTAAGACAGATTAACTGTGAGCAAAGGCAAAATACCAACTGAAGCACATTCAGCACTTGCTCAACTGCACCCATGACAATATGCAATACGAGAAATTCAGCAATAAGCGGTTTTCTTTGTGTGGACAGATTTGTGGTAACTGAAGGGAGCACATGGGTGGGCCAGGGGACACAGGCCTCACTGACTCCTGGCAGCGACAACCCAGGGGTGGGTCTGGCCCAATGCTTCAGCAGATTAAATGATCTCTGGCTGAGGCTAGGGCCTGGGGGAGAGGGTGGCAGGGGTGCTGCAAAGCTCCATGCGTTGCCAGCATGTGAGTCTTAATGGGATCTGGTACAGATGTTCATTACAGCACTCTAATATAAAGTGCTGATGTCTAATACTACATCCATCCACGGTTATCTTAGAGCAGGATACACCATTTTTACAGTGCTCTATCTGCCATAACCATCTATTCAGTTATGGCTGCAGTGCACTTACCGCACAATAAGCGTAACATCTGTACCTAGCCTCAAGTACCACACTACAGCTTAAGTCACAGTACACATAGCACAACACAGGGCTATTCAATCAATCTCTAGACACAGCACAAAACAGGACTGTATTCAATCTAGGGTGACCACCTCTTCCGAACTGGAAGGTAGGACACATGCCGGGCTTCCCCCTCCCCTGCTGCTGGCAGCACGACTGGACCAGAGCTGAGCAGGTCAGATGCGGTCTGTGTGCTGTAGCCTCGGGCTCCCTGCCCTGCTTTCCTTCCCTCAAGAGCCCTGTGCTGGCTGCACGCCCCCTGTTTGCCTACAGCAGTGGGGGAACAACTCCATGCTGCTGGGTGGACAGGAGGTGCATTGCTATGGTGGTGCAGGGCTCCCAAGGGAAACACAGCAGGGTAAGGAGCCCTGAGGCCACAGCAGGCAGCCTGCATCCACCTGCCCTGCACACAAATCTGGGAGGCACATGCCCCCAATACTCTCCCCCCAGGAGTGCATGCAATGGCAGGGAGCCTCCCTCCCCCATGTCCCCTGGATGAGCCGTCTGTGGCTGTTCTACTTCTCACCATGGCCCTGAGGCCTGATGTACCATCCAGGCTGGGCAGTGCATCCAGTCCCAGCCTCACTCCCTTCTTCACCACTGGGGGCCTCTATCTGTCCCCCCATGTTCCCACCAGAGACTTACTGGCAGGGAGCTGCTCTCCAGGCTTCCCAGCTCTTTCCTGGCCACATGCATGTGTACAGGTATGCACATGTACATGGCACCCCATGTCCCACTCCCAGCAGCCCCAAGCAGCCCTAGCAGGCTGGAATGCTGCCAGCCTGCAAGGGGAAACCTGGATCTCTGCACAATGCTGCAAAACTGAGACAAATGCTGTCCTGGAGTTGTGCAGCTCAAGACAAGGACTTGATCCCATTCTAGGACTGTTCTGTCCAATAAGGGATTGGTGCATAAGCGACGTGTGCCTCCTGAGGTTGGGGTGGCATGATGACTGCCTGCAGGTGGCAGTGGCAGTAGCAGTGGGGTCGTGGCAGTGATGAGTGGGGGCCACTGGCAGATGGCCACGCTGCCATTGGTGGCAAGGGCAAGCTGAGCATGTCTGCAGGCAGCCACAGTGGTCTCGGTGGTGGGGGGGAAGGGTCCCCCTGTGGCTGGATGCCAAGCCCGGAAGTGTTAGCAGCACTTCTTGGGGGGGCACCAGCACTCTGCCTGCCCCCCCACCCATCACCTAAGTCAAGAGTGCTAGCTCTCGGTGGGGAAACCAGCACTCTCAGGGGGTGCACATGCACCCCCTATGCATCGCCTATGGATGGGTGGTCACCCTAATTCAATCCATCTCTGGACAGATTCATGTTGGTCCAGCCCCTCCCCAGCCATGGGCTTTCACTGAGGACAACTTCTCCTGGCCAATAGGAGTGTTACAACGTTAAAAATTATCAGGATGCATGCTCATTGTACTTAGCACCTGGTAGAAGGTGGCATGGAAATGGCTATGCTAAGTATATGCCACTGGAGGATCTACTTATGCTGAAAACAATGCTGCCACAAGTCATTTAAACGGGCTTAAATGCCATATGTTACATATATTGCTTGTATAATGTCCCATGTACTTCATAACAAAAATTAGATCAAAATTCTGAAACGGCCTCAAGGGTTATTATTACACTGGGGGTTGGTTTGTTTGTTTTTAAATTAAAACATGATAATGTCCATAACACCAACTCTTCTACTACACTGCAGTTCATGATACAAAATGTAATTTTCTCAACCCCTAGTTTCAAACTAACTGCAGAAAAAAGAACCACATTGCTTACATTTATTTCACATGTTGAAGGTTTTCTTTTAACATAGAGGTGTTCTTTTAAAAAAAAACAACCTTACATTCTGGACTAAATTGTGTAGCGAGGTAAATTGTGCAGCAAATTCTGTGGCTGTGGAATTACACATTAAATACAACTGTGGTTAAAGCACAACCTAGTTTATAAGAAACCGCTTCTCTGTCTCAGTGTTGAGATTTAACATGTGAAACAGAACTTTCTCACACTAATTTCTAATTACTACTGGATTCTTATCCCCAAGTGTTTAAAGTAATTAAACTGAAAATGGGAGAGAGGAAGAGAGATAAGACTTTACATGCCCCAATTAATCTTGAATTTTTAGAGCTTATTAACTTGTTTTTAACATCTACTGTACCTAAAAAATGTTAACTGAGCACACAGCTACTTACTGCACATTGAGTTATCATTATTACAGATGTGAGGCAAATATCACAACACAAGATTACTTTATTCATTTTCTAATGTGATAAACTAAATAATGCATTTTACATCAAGCACTGCAAAGGCTCCTCTCTTTTTTAATGAGGCCTTACACTCATTGAAATCATACTTTATATTTTTCTTTATGGAAAAAGGGGTTTCACAGAATCATAGTATTGGAGAGGACCCTAAGGAAATCCCATACAAATCACAACACAGAAGCAGGATTTGCTGTTCCAAAACTATCCCAGAAAGATGCCTATACCATTTGTTTCTCAACTCCCCCAATTAAGAGGGTTCCACAATTTACTTAAAAAGCTTTTTCTATTGCCCTCCTGTTACATTTCCAATGTTTCTTCCTGAGATCTAATCTAAATCTGTATTCCTGTGATTTAAACACATTACCATGTATCCTGTAGCAAGTTCCTGTTTCTGCCTGGTTTCACTTCTGGGAAGCTTCCAGGTGTGAGGTTAGGGGGCTACAGAAACCTGGCACCGAAGCATCAGATTTCTCATTATTTCTTTTTCGTACTTTGATTAGAGCAGGCTCAACTATATAATTCTGAGTGCCGTCTTCTCCCTCTTCTCTTCATGTCACTATTTAATCCTGGACATATGGTGTCCTATATAGACAATAAGCTGAATATGAACCAACAGTGCACACTTGTTGTGAAGAAGGCTAACGGTGTACAGGACTGCATTGGTAGGAGTGTTGCCAGCAGATGAAGGGCAGTAATTATTCTCCTTATTCAGAACTGGTGAGGCCACATCTGGAGTAGTTTGTGCAGTTTTGGGCCCCCCACTCAGAAAGGATGTAGACAAAGTGGAGAGAGTCCAGAGGAAGGCAACATAAATGGTGAGGCGGCTGGGGCACATGATGTATGAAGAAAGACTGAGGGAACTGGGCTTTTTCAGTCTGGAGCAGAGAAGACTGAGGGGGATTTAATAGTGGCCTTCAACTAGCTGAAGGTGGGTTCCACAGAGGATGGACCTATACTGTTCCCAGTGGCAGCAGATGACAGGATAAGGAGCAACAGTCTCAAATTGCAGGATGGAAAAGTTAGGTTAGCTATTAGGAAGAACTTTCTTACTAGGAGGGTAGTAAAGCACTGGAAAAGGTTACCTAGATAGGTTGTGGCATCTCTATCCTTGGAGACTTTTAAGACCTGGCTAGATAAGGCTGTGGTTGGAATGATTTAGTTGGGGACAGTCCTACTTTGAGCTTGGGATTGAACTAGATGACCTCCTGAGGTCCCTTCCAACACTGATTTTTATGATTGTACATATCTGCTAAAAATGCCATGTTGTGGATATTGTTGGCCAACATAGCTCAAGAGTAGTACATCCTGTATTATCACCACCCACTGTCCCAATCATTCCCCTGTCATGACTCTGTGTGCATGCTGAAACAGCTTAACTGCTTAAATTGTTCGGGAAACAAAGTTTAATGCACCACAGAAAGACATGTAGACATTAGACTGGAAAAGCCATTGAAAAAAACCCACAGTGTACTTAAAGCATTGTTATAGCATACTTCAACATGCTTCAACTTATAACTGGAAGTAGTTCAATCTTCGTCTTCATTCCATCTTACTAGCAAAAGCCCAGTTTATTCAAACTATCTAGGTCTTCTAAAGGTTTCTAATTTTCTGTTAAGATTACCACAAAATAGCATACCTACTATGCTAGGTACCATTTGACTTGCACTTTGCCTAACATATACTACCTTGTAAATTAGGAAGCAGTGAAGGGTATTTCAGATATTGATAATAATGAAAGCAAGGCCTTTTCCCCACCTTAAATTTTCCATTGGCATTTCCAGAACTCATAGAAGATTCTTAAAGTACTTTACACAGGAATGTACAAATAGCACACATGCACAGGGGTTTTGTCTGCTACCCTAGAGAAAAGAATCTTTCTTATGTGTACATAAGATTTAGCCAAGAACATGATTAGTTTTTCAAAAAAAAACTTCAAAGGTTTTTTGGGGTAGTAAGTCAGGACTTAAAACCTCTGTGTGCAACAAGTATAGCAGACTCCTTTCAGCATTAGCTTGAGACCAGTTCTCAAAAATCAATCAAACAAAAATAGTCAGCAAAAATAAAAATAATTGCCATTCTATGCTTCTGGGTAAACCAGAAGGAAGTAGTGACTCATATATTCCTGTCTCGAAGAGTATTCCTATGGGTCAGAAGTGATATACACAGTTGAAGAACTATGTTAAAGGATTGCTGCACAAAGCTACAATAGACAGCATCTGTCATGCAAACAGAGAAAGTCAGGCCTGTCAGTAAGCGCCCTTCATTAGCCCCATTCAAAAATACCACATCTGTCATCTAAAAAAATGAAAGAATAATACTGAAAAAAATCCGAAGCCTGAGGCAGAATGGAATAAAGCTTGGATTTCACCAGACAACTGTGAAAATGCCAATAAACACTGCTTATTAATGCCGCTTAGAATCTGCCCCTGCTCCTGCTAATGAAATTATTTTAAAAATCCAGTTAATTTGGCCTGTGCCTCATTAGGGTTTCATATGGCAAAAAATGTCTCTTACCCACTGTTGATGTCATCAGTTCTGAGGCTTTTCCCAAGAATGTCCCCATCACTCATGTAACCCCCAACATCAACTTCAGAGGACATGTCCAGATCACCACTTCCTTTTTCATTTAGGTCAATCTGTGACATGTTTCCAAGGCGAGAAACAGCTGCTCGTCGAAGAGGCGTGGTATACATGAATCGCGAAGGGTCAGTGTGTATGAAGCGGCTAGTGCTACTGCGAGGGTAACCACCACCCAAGGATGGGGCATCGCCTGCCTGTAGCCGAGGACTGGCTTGACCTAGCCTCCAAGTCACTGGTGTGGAGCGGCTTGTCAAGCTTGGTATGCTTCTCCCGTTCACTTCAGTTGTCACAGTGCTGTCAAAAGTTGTCTCCAAGGTGCTGCCAAACAAAACAGAAATCAATGAACTGTGGCCACTCACTTTCTAAAAAATAAAAAAAGAAAGGTTAAAAAGATGGCAGAAGTTTGGAAACTAAAACTGAAAAAACAAACAAACCCCAAAATCTTTTTCACTAAAAGTTGCTTAGTCTTACAAAAGGTCTATAAGACACTTTCAATAGAAGGATAAACAGAACACTTATATCCAAATTACTGTGACAAAACCCTCAACCACAAAAATAATGCAGTTACAATATTTCAATGTTTGGTTTCTCTTGGATTACTTTAACAGTAAGCCTGATATTCTTGGTAATCAACATTCTTCTACAGTTCAAAATTTCAGCAGTCTATGCAAAAAATAATACCTGTGGCTTATCTGGGTGCCTCTAAGACTGGACATAGTTTCTTCTAAATTCTGTCTCAGATCTGCTATATTCTTTACTGTTCTCATTCTTCTTGTTTCGGGGTCTTCCCCTAGAAAAAAACAACAGTATAAATATAGGTTCTCTGTGTGTGTGCACTCTTATGTCTGCATATAAATAAGTATCTATGAAGTACATAGCTGCTATCTGCCACATATGTTATGAATATATGTACATATATGAATGCATACATATTATAGGTATAATTTAAAATATGAACATACGTGCTCCCAGAGTATGCATATCCATCTACCCCTGTAAAACGATCAAATGCTCAACCCTCCAATAATACTACACACACATACAATAATCACCTGTTTTGGTGATGGTTAAAAACTCATTTTCAAAACCGTAAGTGTCCCTACAGATCCTCCTGTGAATT
This sequence comes from Crocodylus siamensis, assembly GCF_052110815.1. Classification (NCBI taxonomy): domain Eukaryota; kingdom Metazoa; phylum Chordata; order Crocodylia; family Crocodylidae; genus Crocodylus; species Crocodylus siamensis. Next base: position 73,949,664 of record NC_143398.1, on the reverse strand, counting down.
GTGCTTGGAGTTAGGAGCTAGGGACAGACATTCAAAAAGCTTGAGCTATAGTTGATTTACTCTTTGTAGGCTAATCTAAAAGGCAGAGCTTGAACTGATTTGCAGTGGATAGACATTCACTTTTCACTCAGGAAATGCAGACACATGTCTGCAGTAGCTCAGGCTAAATGCCAGGGGGTGCTGGAGCGAGTCCTCCCTTCCCTACCAGTGCTGAGCTGAGGGGGGCTGTGGCCAGGCCCCAGCAGGACACTCTGATTAGGCAGGGGTTTAAACCCTTACCCTGCCTGCACAGTTCCCAGCTGGGGTGTGCCTGCAGGGGGAGGGGGAGAGGGAAGCAGTCTTTTCCAGGCTTTGCTGCCCCCAGCCAGCACTTTGAGACAAAGGGTGGGGGGAGGGAGGACTGCTTGTACAGAGTGCATGCATCTGTTGATGATACTGAGATTTTCAGTCTTCCTCTCCCTGCTTCTTCATACTGTCTGCAGCAAACTGCAAGCAAGCCATCAGGAAGCTGATAACACAAAGTGTCTAATTCTAAGCATCAAGTATACATTTACAGATTTCAACAATTGAAGGGGACCAAAATGATCACCTAGGTTTTGGCCCTTCGTGTCAATGCTTGTAGAATTTCTCTCAGACTCAAACCTTCTTTTCACCACACCAAAAAGAAAGGGGATAAAAATAAAATGCATGTGTCACAACACTATGCACCACAAAATGAAAGCATCTAAGTCTACTGGAAAATCAAAATAAATGTATAATGACAAAATATCAGATAGATATTTTAAAGTAAACAAATACAGAAAATACTTTATTAAAATCAAGTATCACATTTATCTACAGTTTCTTTATTTTTGTATTATTGTTTCCTTTGCATAATGATATTTAATTACTACAGATATGTTTAATTCCTTCCCTCCCCCACTCCCAGACTCAAACCTTAAAGAATACAGAAATAAAATCTATAGTATTTAATCTAATGCTTGGTTTATCAGGCCCAATATACTGCTTCTGGCAGGGTCCAATGTCTGCTACTTCAAACAAGGGCGGGGAAAAAACATAATTCTCTTCGCAATTTATATAATACTGAACATTAGGTGAAAATTCCTTCTCTCAGCAATGATTGTTTTATGCCTTGATTCCTAATTTTATTAACATCATTTTATATTGTCAAGAGCAGTGCCCCAAACCCAGTGCTCCTGACAACTGCTGACCCCTGGAATAAAGCATTATATGCCCTCTTCCCATAGCCTTTCCTCTTAAATAAAGCCAGAAAGCAAAAAATATTTCCCCAGGAAGTCAGAGACAGCGGCAGACTCCAGGCTTCCCCCAACCTGGAAGTATTCAAATATCTCCCACCTCCTAGAAGTATGACCTAATCAATAGGCCCCTGCATGCATCCTATTGGAGCTAGCCTATTGGTAGGCAAGAGTACTATAACAGCGGAGCACAAAGGGCATCCAGCAAGCCTGACTCATCCCGTGAAGTGGATACTCTCCTGGAAATGGAGATTTATGAGTTCTGACCCATATCGCCAAGGTATTTCTATTTTTAGCCAATGATTGATTTATTACATAAGGAGTTCTGCCAGTGAGGCTGTGGAAAACAAGAGATCTCCCACCCCAGGAAATGCTATAACTGTTAGGCAACAGAAACAAGTTCCTCTTGCTGCTTACTTGGGTTGTTTATTCATTTTACAGTAGTTAAATTGTAGGTGCCTAGCAATTTTTTCAGGCAAAAATGGAGACATCCAATAAATCTAGGTGTCAAAGCGTTCTTGTAGCCACTGAGCAGGGTCAGTTAGGACTGCGTTTTTTTGGGTTTTTTTACCTGAGGCACCTCACCTATATATGTGACAGATCTCTGCTCTAATGCGTGCTAATTAATCAATTAATTGAGTCTGCTTCAGTTCTGCTGGAGCGTGCTAATTAGCATGCTCCAGCAGCCTCCGCGTCAAATATATTCAGCATCCTTGTGTTTTAAAATGGTGGCAGGGGCCTTTTAAGTAAAGCTTGTGAAACAAGCTTTAATTAAAGCACCCCTGCCACCATTTTGAAGCATGGGATGCTGAATACATGTGGTGCTGTGGGCATTTACATTACAGCAGCTCTCAGAGCCAATCTAATTAAAGTACCCTCCTCTCCACCTCTAACCACATGTATGGATGCCCTAAATTATATTTCTAAATCAAGTTTAGGCACCTACACTGTCTATTTGATTTTAGCCCTAAGTCTATAATTAAAACAGATATATGTAAATATAATTACAAATATATTTATGTTACGACCTTCTGTGGGAAAAAGCAATTTAATTAAAATAGAATAGTTTAGGAATGTAACAATCATGATGCTATTTTCACTCAATCCTGAACCAAATTTTTAGTCCTTCTCCTTTGGTTTCAATAAAATAGGAATATTTATTTTTTGTCACACTAAAATTATTTTGTTTAAACCTGTTAGAATTAATTTCTTTATGCTTATATTATGCTGTCAGCATTTTCAAAATCAAACCATTTGACAGTAAGAAAATGATATAGTCACAATTTCCTAAATCAGAACCTTTCAAAATTTATGTTCCATCAGAAATTTTTGATATCTCAGTTTTTTGTTCTAATTTGGAATGAAATTATGGCACAGAAATTTCAAATGACAACTTTTGGAATGAAAAGTCAATTATTTCTCAAAAGGTATTGGCCAAAATAATCTAATGGCCTTATTACACGTTGCGCTTTGAGCTGCTCAGATGTGGATCCAAGTTACTGCTAGCTCAGCTTTGAAGCAGTTACACCTTAAGGCTAAAAACCTTCTCTGACTGTCCCCCACCTAAACACCTGTGATTTGTCATAAGAGAGCTGGTGAGCAGGAGCCTGATTAGGAACTACAGCTGTGAGTTGCCTGCCTCTACAGGGCTGGTGAGCCAAGACAGGCTTCTATCCCTGATCTATCCGGTGGTCTGTGAGAGATGGGTTTGGGGGCGGGGGGCGGAAACATGAAGCTAGGAGGTGGAAAGTTAATGGGATGGGGATGGGCAATGAAATGGGAAGTGGAAAGGAACTAGGGATGGGGAAAGGATGGTAAAATAAAGTCAGCCAGTCACTGAAGGATAAAAAAAAAAGAATTTAAAAAGAAATAAAGAGGAAGTAAATTAATGAAAGCCTCATGTTTTAATAGATGAAGAGAGAAGTGTGGGGGGTGGCTGGGAGGTGGGAGTGGTAAGAGAAGGCATTTTTGCTCAAGAGCTACTGCTCCAGGAAGGAAGCCCTAGCTCATGGGGATCCAATCTGGCCCCTTATCTTGCTCCTCCCTAACCTCCTTAGGTACCACTCCTGGACCTGTACATGCCCTTTGAACTTGGCTAGCTGGCAAGTGCTCTGCAGGCTGTTTTCACCGGCTTGCACCCCTGGGGATGGGAAGGTCACTCCCCCCGGGACAGGAGGGGGAGTTAGATCAGGGCCAGAACCCTCCTTTGGCACTAGAATTCAGGGGGTTGAAAGTTTGTCCAAATAGAATAGGAGGATAGGGGGAAGAAGGGAAAAACTGCATCCTGGGATGCTGGAGAGCTGCAGCATGGGGTGGGGAGTGGCCCTATATTAATGAAACATGAACTGGGTAACATGGATCAGAGATAAATCTGCACTGGTGTGACAAATTTAAGCTGACTAAAATGTGCTTAAAACTAGTGTTGTATGACAAGCCAGGGGTTAATAGTTCCAGGAGCCACCTAAAATTAATGTGTAAGAAAGCCCTAATACATCAGCATTTTGTGGGTGTGTGTGTATGTATGTGTGCATATTTTTTTATTGATAGCCATTGCCCTATATCCAAAACTGCAATCAGGTTCATTACAAACTCAATTTTAATGCCATCCCTAAATTTATTAATCTGAAATGTATGTGTACAGTCCCTGAACTAAACTACTGTCATTCCTTCAACCCTAGTTCTGCAGCTTGTTACCCTAGTTCTACAGCCTGTCATCAATGACATATATTTAAGAATGTTTTGATATCATTAGGTATATAGGAAAATACTGTGTATTTCACAGATACATTTTTTCCTCCCTAGTGAGTGATCTGCAGTACCAGCCAAGTACACTAAAGGTCTGTCTATGCAGTTGTTTTGTATTAGTTACTTTGTTCACATCTATACATATTAACTTTAACCATTTGAGTGGTCCTAATGAAACCAAGTCTCCTCGTTTAAATGTTAAGAACAGGTTTAAGTATCTTGCTGGATCTGAACCCAGGTGTGCCTAGATGATTTTGGTCACTTGTAAAGATTTTCAGTTCCTGATGGAGTTAAGGCTGTTCTTGAAATGTGAAATACAATACTTTTCATGTTTGAAGGACTGAGGATATCTGAATATAACTAATATACATGTGTATATATACATACTTAAAAGGACCAAGAAACATGATTCAAGTACAAGACAGTTATTTCACTATCTTCTTAACATTTCATGTATTTAATATTCACAGGTACTTTGATCTCTTCCTTCCCATTTGCTCCTCTCTGATACCTCTTGTTGTATGCATAGGTTGTAAGCTCTTCAGAGAAGCAATTGCTTTTCCTAATACAAATATGTACAATGAATAGTATAATGAATCCTTGATCCTCAAATGGGGCCTACATGTATGACTGCAATAAAAATCATAATACAAAATTGCAAACATTTTATTTCACAAAACAATAGTTTTCCCTTCTGTTTACACCAGTCAAGGCTCAGAACATCAGTCCAGGCTGTCCTGAAAATGCAACAAGACGTACTTCCTACAAGTTCCCAATGGTAGAACTGGCCAGGAAAAAGTGGGCTCCATGTTTTCAGAACAACCAGATAGTTGACCTCAACATTTCAATATCAGGTATAGGAAAGCACTTGTATATTTTTTACAGGTTCTAAAATGTACCAATTTAAATTTCTCTCTTGCTTTTAGGTCTAGCCCTGATGACCTGATAGCCACTGAGACCCATTTAATGGTGCAATGGGATTATCTGATCCCTGATCTCAGTATTCACACCTCCTGCCATAACACATATGTGGCAGAAAGCACTCTCTTGGAACCACAAATTAAAGCCCAATGGTGCCCTGGCAAGTTGAAAGACATGTGTCTACAGCCAGGTGTGACCCTGAGTGGTCCCAGAGCTGGGATTGTCTGTCATAACACTGGAGATGGTTCCAGACTCCTGTAAGGTACCAGGGCCAGGGTTGACAATCAGCTGATTGTCAGTCCCAGGCCCAGCATCCCACTGGAGGCTAGGACCAGCTCTGGTTTGTTGCTGAGCTGCCACACATTTGATTTAAGTCATGATGGAAACTAGCTATAAAAATACTGCACATATTTTATGGAATAATTTTATGGCTAGTTTCCTGCTTTGTCATGCAATTAATTCCCTGAATGTGTGGCAGGGTTACTATACATGGTGTGATTAACAGGGTAATGTCAGCCAGGGGTCAGAACAAAAAGAGCTTTGCAGATGGAGAAAAAGAGAAAAATGGAGTAAGTAAAAAAAAAAAAAAAATCAAAACACTAAAATTTTCTACATTATTTTTTCCTGCAAAATATATCAACCATAATTACAGATTACTCATTAGGTATAATCTGCTCAACAGACTCTTGGCTTTGCCACTTACAATTAATATATCTATTTGAAAACACTTGTCTGTATCATAGATTTACTATCATATATTTCATGATCGTATATTCTCTCAATAAATAGCTACAAACATACTCTCTCTTCCCTACCCTCTTCCTCCAAAAGGAAAATCAAAATGTGATTTTTCAAAGAAGGTTGGACTAGTTACAGAAATCACCGTTTTGGTAATTTAAACTTGTAGATACCCAACTATGATGCTTACTTTAAAATGCTTAATCAATTATCCTGATAATGGTAATTCCACTATCTATAATTAATGTCTGAAGCAGATAATAATACAATAATATTTTTACTTCTGTACTACTTTTTCATCCTTTTCAATAAAGGATTCATAAAAAAAAAAGATGAGCTTCCACATAGGATTTTCATCTTTAGATATCAAAGCAATTGGCAAAAGATGGTATAATTATCCCCATTTTGTAGGTGTAGAAACTAGGGCTCAGGGGTTTGCTCAGAGTCATGCAGCCAATTAATTGCAGCATCTGGTGTAGTCAGATACCTTCACTGCCAGTCCCCTAATCACCATCCAAAGATAAAAACCTGCCTCTCCTTGCCCCCGAAGTTAAGAATATATCTGATTTCTAAGTCAATTTACATGACAAAATTTTACTAGATTAAACATCCTTAATAAATCACATCCTAAATCTTTAAACTGAATATGAGTCCAAGTATTTACCATGAGACAATCTATGGATGAGATAAAAACTGTGTATCCTAAGGAAAAGGTGTATATAGTTCAACCATCTGCCTATATAACAGCACAAAGCATCTGAAATGAACACTTTGAAAAACCCACCCTTCCAAGGAATGAGAGATGAAAAGTATAAGCATAACCATAGTATTCTTTTGAACCACCTATGGCTGATGATTTTAAATGCTCAGCACTGTGTATTGATGTAGCTAGAATGTGAAATGTTAGCACCCACAGTTCTATGTATATGGATGAGAATACCTAGAGGGAGGAGGGAAAATGTGTGGATAAAGTTGTAAGTAGGCCATGATATTGACAACTTAAAAAAAAAACCTTGATAAGGTTCTAATTTTAGATTAATAAGGGAAGTTACTAAAACTGATATAAAATATTTATGAATAAACTGGTGGCACTTACACATTTCACCTTATTTTTAAATAGCTAAAAAAAGCTATGCTCAATTATTCTCACACTGCATTGCCACTGGGGTAGCTATCAAAAAAGATTTAGAAACCAGTCTTCATTCCTACAGTTTCTAAAGCTAAAAGAAAGCCAACAAGAAAGGGACACACTAAAACTCCATTTTAAATACTACTGCAAATAAACCCAATTCTGTCTCTCAGCATTACTGTTAACAACAGAAGTCTGTTCCTGGTAGATATGTTCCAACACTTACATAACACTCTTCCCTTTCCTGTGTCAAACAGAAGTTTGCTTACCTAATATATCAGTGTAAAGTACTTGCTCCAAGTCCCCCAGCATTGTCATTATGACATCCTCATCCAACTGGGCAGTCCCCTCACGCAGGCAGCCTTCTTCTTCCTCCTCCATCCAATTCTTGCCAGTGAAATTTGACTTGCAGGACACATAGTCATCATCTGATTTGCTTGTATCATCATTACCAATCTCAAAGTCTTCATCCGTAAACTGGCCTCCAGATCTATACAATGTGCTGTTTCCAGCAGGTGGTAGCACATCAGGAACCTGGGGTGTTGTACTGGCAGTGTGGTAAAGAAGGTGCACCGACTTTGAGAGCGACTTGGAAAGTGAGCTTCTACTTCCAACTTTGGCCTCTCTCTCCTGGTAATTCTGGCTCGACCTTGAGGCATTTCCAAACCAGTTCTCCCTGTAGGAGTATCGTCTCTTTTCCCCTTCACTGATAAGCGTAAGATTGGTCAAAGACTTCTGTTTCTGGAGACGAGCGCATCCTCTCGTAACATCCTTGCCTTTAAAGACTGATAGTTCGGCAGGTCGTTGCATCTTTTCAAATAAGGCTTCACCTCAACTAGATTTCACATTTCCTATTTTAGAGAAGCTCGTATCTTCAAGCAGATCTCAGATGTGACCCTTTCAGAGCTGCATAATGCACATCCTATGTAGCACATATTTGCTCTTGTAATGAAAAGCAAAGCTCAAGCATCGAGCAAGTGTACTGGAAATGACTAGGCAGGCACAGTCATTTTCTCTAAATTCACACTGCTGTCTGCACTCAACCACTTCTTTCCAGTCACGTTAAACTGAAATACTTACAGGCATTTTGACTTGAATTTCTCTCAAGCAGAAGAGAGTTGATCAAACACTATGCTCCAGCACAGTAGTAATCCCAAAAGCCAACTGTGTTTTCCCCTCTTCATCCAATCACCAGTCTCATCAGAGTGATGGGCCTGCATCTCCGTCTATGGCTCCTGTGTTCTGAAATCCGAAGTACAGCACAAGTACTATCTCGTGCTTCCCCCCCCACCTCACCAGATCATGACTGATCCCGGTGCATTGCTCTTTACTTTAGATGGGCTGACACAGAGCTGCAAGTACAGCCTACACGTCAGAGCTTAATAAGAGCCAAAATTAACCACTGAAGCAAAGCTCTGCACAAGCCTTCTTACATTTTAGTATTCAACCTGCATTCCCAGATCTATGACTCTTCTCTACTACTGCAGTGGATGCTGCTGGCTGCCATGGCAGCAAACATCCTGGTGAATTAAACCGGAGACACAGAAGCCTCTGCCCAGTTTACAATGCCACAGGTCTGAAGATATAGTTTCACCTGAATTGGGATGCTACAGTGTTAGCCCTAGCTCACACTGAAATGTTATATTTCTCCCTAAAAGGTAAGAATGACAAACTGTTTCTTCCATACCCCCTATGCAGGCAGAAAAAAGCTATTTGCAAATGGCTCTTGAATCTTATAATTTCTGCTGTGAATGAAAAAATATAATTTAAGAGTATAAGGAAACTAAAGGATGAAATCTAATACTACCTACTTTGTGCCAGTAAGTGATTTGTTAAGGGAAACATTTTATTTCCTGCTCCTTCAAAAAGAAAATAGGAAAAAATACCCTAATACCTAGGATTCAGAAACTACTGTAGAATTATAAAGCTGTGATAAAAATTAAGGTTTCACAGCCTTTAGAAAGAAACCTTTTAAATGCAATGCTCTACAGAAAGAATACTAATTTTCTTATAAAGCATCCTAATTTCAAGTGTAAAATAACATTCACAAATGTTAAGTAATGGTTTTATATATATAAAGAAAGTACCAAAGTACAGACCTATATTTAAAATATATCTTCTTACAATGGGGAAAAAAATATTTTATCCGGAATTAGGAGATCAGAACAGAGATAAGCACAATAACTTAATTTAATTTAAACTTTGAAACACAGACTTCTACCTAGGACCAATTAATTTGATAAAACACTGTGAAAAGATATACAAATATAAATATAGAAAAGTCTCATATCAACACACTGGTTATGTCAGTACCACTGTATGCCTGTAAGAGGTTTCAGTGTGGGAAAGCCCAGACTGGGATGTAACCGCTGAAATGCCCCCCACTCCAATCCGGGATTTAGGGAAACACAGAAAGACGTGATTTGCACTGCATACTTGCTATCTGGTTAACCGGTAAGCATAAAAGCAGCCCAAAGTGCAGTCTTTGCTTTTTTACTTTGTTCATTTACAGATGCTACTGAAGGTTGGTTGAAAAAAGTAAGAGGGGCAACTTCCTGACAACAAAGAGGGGGTGGTATTTTTCTTGGGCAACAAGAAGTAAAGAATTAAAACAACCCCCCAAAAAACAAATACAAAAGGAAATAAAAGAAAAATCTCTTCAAACAAAGAGTTTACCAGAAAGAAACTCACATGCTCATCAGGGAAGGCAGGTTAAAATGTTACAAACTACAGATATCCAGCCCTATTCTCAAGAAACAGATTCAGTGATGAAGTCTAATCTCTTTCCATGATGCAGGCAGCCAAAAGACCATCTCCACCCCATTTTTTTTTTGCTGCTGCTTTTTTAAAGTTCACTCATGCAATGAGGAGAAGAGGGCAGAGCCTGTCCACCAGTTTAAACAGTAATCTTCTTGTGATCTCTCCACAAAATCCAAAAGAAAAATGGGTAATGTGGTTGCCACTCATTTTATGCACAAGAGTACAATCTGAGAAATGTATCTAATTCTGCAGCCAGTTAGTGTGCATGTTGCAGCCAGCACAAAGTCCCATGTGGCAGCATAAAAAAATAATAAAATAAAAACACAGCATGCTATATAATCAATTTAATTTAAAAAAAAATAATTGAAAGAATATTATTAAAGTTGCAGAATCAAGCACTCATGTGTTAGGAAATGTGACCATTTAAATTCCCCATGTAATCTTAATTTAGACCCCTTACATGCCTCATGATACAATCTTTAATCATTTGATCACATATATTATTTTTTCCAGAATGCATAAAGTGCATAGTTTACTATCATAATTTCCTAAAATATATAAAATGACTTTCGTGTGAATGTGCAGCACAAGGCATTTTGTATTACTGCAATACTTCCTTTTTAATTATGACTTTAATCTATCCCCTGTTTCTATTGGGTTTAATATCAAAGTATCTTACACGGAAAACTAGAGGACTCCCAGATTTATTTATTGAAAAATATTCTTGTAAAACTCATTCTCCCATTTTAGATTGACAAAAAAGTATGGACGCAAACAAAGAAACATAAGTAAATACACAAGCAAACACTAAGCATTTAAGAAATAACACAGGAGGTTTTGAAATGGTCAGTGTTATGCTAAAGCATTCTTCTATTACAATCTAGTGTTCAGCTTACACAAACGATAGCAAAAGTGCTATTTTTAGTGTGGACTAAAGGAAAAAAATTACCAGGGTAATTTACCAACCTATCATAACTCTTATTTTTATAGTGTCTTCCATGCACAAGGATACACAAGCATTCATAACAATGATTTTATGAATAATAACTCATGGACAAATTCTGACCTTAAATAAGTTTACAAAACCTTTTGGAAGTCGGAGCGCATAATGTGGCCCTTCATTAACAAATCATATAAGATAGTAACAAAATCTATAGAAATAGAGTCTCTTGCATTAAATTATAACTAAGGGTGTGGTAAAGCATTTTCACATTACTAAGAATTAACTATATCTTTTACAAAGGAAATTCATACACACAGTAAACACAGCAGTATGAAATGGAAAGTTAAAGCATTAAGCCCAATGTTAGAAAATGGTCTACCTGGCTGGGAGACTTGGGGTCAGTGGAAAGGGATAATGAGGATAAGGCCAAAAACAGAGTTAAGAGCTCCAGGAAGGCAGCTCTGGGGAAAAGGGAGGGCAAGCTTCTGATTGGAGAAGCCCGGACCTAAAAGCACCCTCTTCTAACACCCTCTCTTAACACCTGGAAAGGACAGAGGGTTTTGTTGTGTTTTTTTAAGGACTCAGCATTGTTTTTTGTGAGGAATAAAACTGGTATGAAAAGCTAAACATTAGGCCTGTGTGAAGCAGCCAGTATTCGCTTCAGATTTGGCTGATTCGGGGGACAGTGATTCGATTCGGTGATTCAAATTTCTGTCCCGAATCGATTTGGCCAAATCTCTGAATTGAACAGGCCCCAAAACCTGCCCACTCTCCCAGCCACGTCAATGGCTGCCCCACCTGGCCCCAGCTCCCGATTCTTTTAAAAAAAAAAAAAAATCCCCCCACTCACTGGCTGCTGCCAGGCGGGGGGCAAGCCATATTGCCCCATGCTGTGTGGAGGACTCTGCCACGAGCTCATCGACCCCTGCCCTGCTGCCCCCTCCATGGCTGCCCTGCCCACCCAAGCTCCCAGCTCTTAAAAAAAAAAAGCCCTGAACTCACTGGCTCCTGCCAGGCAGGGGGGCAATCCCTGCTGCCCCCACTTCCCTGCACTGCATGGGGGGGCTCTGCCACGAGCCCCCAGAAGCCCTGAAGCCACTACAGGAGCTGCTGAGTGGGGGCTTTTTTTGTTTGTTTGTTTGTTTGTTTTTTTAAAGAGCAGGGAGCTGGGGCAAGCAAGGCAGCCACAGGCAAGGGCTGGGAGAGTGGGCAGGGGTTGGGGGGACTGGGAGAGCAGGCAGGGGATGGGACCTGGCATGGGTCCCCCCATGGTCACCTCCACCCTCCTCCAGCCCTCCCCACCACAGTTACCAGCATGGAGTCCGGGTCCAGTTCCCTGAAGTGGTGAGCAGGGACTGCCTGAACCTCCAAACCTCTCCAAATCTTTTCTGAATTGATTTGGAGAGCTTTGAATCAATTCAGACCTTTTTATTGGGCTCCTGATTCAATTCAGATTCAGAGATTTAGCTGCTGAATCAGGCCAAATCTCCTTCAAACTAAATCAGCACCCGAAGCTTTGCACAGCCCTACTAAGCATGGAGCTGGCTCGTCTGCCTGAGCATGGAGCAGAGTAACCACTTTGCTTATAGGAACAACAAACGTAAGGGTGAGGCAAAACAAACATGTGCTTGGTCTCTTACCCCAACTCCTTTAGCATAGCTAACATCCTCATATGTGTCCTTATTATAAACTGCTACCTCTAGTGAATGAAGAGCCCATTGAGAGGCAGAACTATTCTTGATGGCATGAAAATCTCCCTCTTACTCCTGGCCTAAACCATCCTGGAGCACATTTCTGGATAGCTAACATGTGACTTTTTTTCCCAATGGATATACAGTCCATAAATATAGACAAATGCATTATTTTGTCAAGCCATTCTTTATACTGCTAACTGCCAGTCATGAGCGACATGCATTTCTTTCCCTTTATATAAACCAGTGACTGAATTCTCCCCGTGGTGCTGCTGTATCATCCAGTACAGTACACTGCTGCTAATGACAGTCTGAATAACCAGTTCAGAAACATATCTGATGTCTGCTGCCCTTTTGTTCAGCACAGTAAGAGGACGGGATGCCGGTTATACCTCATGAATGCTTCAGCAGGGACTAAAGTGATGTTTTTTAACCATACCTTTGCATAACCTCTTGCAACATCCATTGACCTATCTGTAACATCTATGTTTCAATTTTTAAATATGATCATAAAATCATAGAGTAGAGCTGGAGGGGACCTCCAGACTTCATTTAGTCCAACTTCCGGCCTAAGGTAGGATCATCATCACTATCCATACCATCCTATACATTCCATCTCCTAGACTCTTTGTAAATCTACTGTCAACCCTGATGCAACACAAGACATAACACTCTAACCTGCCAAAGGTAAAGCAGGGGAACCACAAAAGCCAATGTCCTGCTTCTGTAGAAGTTTTTTAATATACACTCACGAGATCCCAGGTAAAGGGCCACGCTCAACCCCTGCCACAGTAGAAGGCAAAAAACTCCACAGCCCATACCAATCTGACCATGGGGTAAAATTCTTTCCTAACCCCAAATATGGTGATCAGTCTGATCCTGAGTGGGGGGGTAATACCCTCCCAGCCAGGAACCTCCAGCTTTAGCCCCAGCAGAAACACTAAATCCCTAGCTTTGGTGGCAACCAACACACAACACCTCTGGGAAAAGCTAAAAATACCATGACATGTAGCAGAAAGGGATGGAAGAAGCAACCAGCAACATTCAAAAACATGGTAATTACCCACAGCAGAACACAGGCATAATTATACCTATATCATCCCCAACCAGTGGCTGTCCAGCTTCTTCTTGAACACTTCCAATAATGGAGAGTCCACAACTTCCCTAGGCAGTCTATTCCACTGCCTCACTATTCTAACAGTGAAGAAAAAATTCCTGCTATCCAACCTACACCTACTTTGTTGCAACTTCAAGCCACTGGCCCACATGCCTACAATAAGATCGATAAGCAATGTTTCAAAAAAGACAAACCTGAATCAAACCTGTTTTCCCTCTTCAAGAAGTTACATGATAAAATATATCTATCTGAAACCTAGAGGGAACCCTTAAACAGGTCTCAGCATGAAGCACTTGTCTCAAAGTTGGGTATGTGAAAGCTGGAGGAATGTTAGGAGGAATGATATAGAACCAGCTTATCATCCTGTAACAAGGACAACTTCCACATGAATCTGTTCAGACATTAAAGCAGTTCCACAAACATGGGTATTTCAAGCAATTATAGTTTCAGACTTGTATGACAGATGGGTTCCTTTAAGCAATTTATATCCTAATTGTGTGAGAAGAACCACTTTTTAAAAATTTGTTTGATTTTTCTTTATTTAATTTGGAGCGAAACAGCTTAAATCCAATGGACTTCAATGGCCTGGTATTACACCCTTTATTCTCATGAAAGTGATCTTCAAATAATGATACTGAGTAAAAAAAAAAAAAGCATAGCTCAGGCAAAAAGGTCCTTTGAAACTACACCTACACAAGTCAGCAGCACAGTTCAATCCCAGCAAGAAATTCAACTGTGACCGTTTTATGTTCATCAAAAGCAAAATTTATGGAGAAATCCTTAGCTGATGTAAAATGACACAGATCGATTGACTTCAAAGGTGCAATGACAACTTTCAACAGTTGAGAATCTTGACCTATATGTTAAAAAATGTCCATTGATTTGTGTTTTAGTAACCAAGTCAGAGTTTGAACCTAAAAAAAGGGAATGAACCTAAGTGACCCACATGCTAAAAGCCTGCAATTTTAAGAATTTATTCATTTATTCCCCTTTTCTGAATCCCACATCATTTAAGGAAACAAAATAGTCTGATGTTATTTATGTTTCAGCTCTTACATTCAGATTGAATTTGATTCTCCCAAATGCAATGCAATGTCAGATGTTGTGAAACACACCTCTAAAAGATACTCCAAAAGCACTCGTTATAACACTTGACAATAATAATGGTTTGAAAGCTTACCCTGTGAAAGCCCCAGTTTCAGCAGAATGACCCTAAGGATGTCCTAAATGAGCTAGTCACCTTAGATTTAAAAAAATGCCACTGAAGTGCTAACTATGTGTGATACTTTTTTCCTGCATATTTAATATAACGAACAGAGGTCAAATTGTAACCATTATTAACCTACTAGTAGGAAAGAAACAAACAAAGAAATATAAAATTTCCCACACGGAGGCTTTTCCTACATGGTACTCACCAGATATCTCCTCTAGGCACTGTTTGGCAGTCTTACTGTATGATAAATCCATTTTAGTAGGACTCGTGCAGGACTCCACAGGTGGTAAAGAGGTACTGTCATTTTCTGAGAGTGTTCTGAAATCAACCAAGAAGACTGATTACTATATCTGTCATACACATGTTAACTGCAAATGTTAATTAAATCTGTACCTGGAATCTCTTTGTACTACACATCTCTCAGCAAAATCCTTGCAGTGAAAATGTCAAGAATGTCACATTTTGCCTGATCTCACAGTCCCAGATTCTGACTCAAATGGTACACTATTTCTAAGGAGTAAGGACCATACAACCCTTCATGAAAAACCTGCCTTTGGTCAGGGAATCTAGGAGCAAGACAGGCCAGTTCTTTCTTAATTCCTTTCCTGCTACAGAGATAGGCAAGCCATGGGCAGGAAATAGCCAGAGAAACTGAGCCAGCATCTTAATATATTTGAGGGGAATAACAACTAGTAATTGACTGCTGGTCAAGGCTGTAATTAGTGGTCTCTATGAGCAAAGTGAAGGTAATAGAGGGCTTCTGATTCATGTCTAAGGGACGATATCCCTGCCCTTTTCCCCATGCTATCCAGCCTACATGGAATGTCATTTCTGGGACAGTCCCTAAGAGGAAAATGTGGTCCAAAATATTCCAGTTGTGTGCAGCACAAGCAATTCCTGCTGACCATCTTACTATGAGCTCTTGGGAAGTGGGCTACAGAAATGACTGAAAATGCTTAAAATATTTCTATCTGATAGACTAACACATTCATAATGCTGAGAACAAGGTCCACATATGAGTAACGTGGCTGTATATTTATATCAATGGGACTGGAAATAATAAACTAGTTGAACCCGCAATTCACTGCGAAAGTTTATTTTTTAAAAATTTTTATAACCTTTTGTCATAATCATCATCTTTTCTTTATGGTTTATAACTGTAACTGTTACAGTTATAACAGTTTATAACTGTAACTGTTCTAACTTCAAAAGCTTTCAGACCATCATTTCCATCTGGTTTCTTCTCTTGTAGACTATAATTGAAATTTTTTAAATGGGTGAGCTACCAACCCCTCGCACTACCCTCAACCTGGAAGACCAGACCAGAGCCCCCTTAGCCGACATTTTCACAGTTCCCTGGAGACCTTCACGGCACTTTAACAACGCAGTGAACAATATTAGATGCGCTGTAACCAGTATCTAGACAACGGTGAATCCTGAGCAAAGCATTTACTGAAGGGCCCTTCATTGTTATATCACTATGAATTGTGTGTAGGCCTAGGGTGGGCAAAATAAGGTCTGTGGGCCAGATCTGGCCCACCAAGTACTTTCATCCGGTCTGCGGGGCCCCAAAACAAATTGTGCCCCACTCAGCCGTTTTACCCACAAGGTTGGGAGGGATGCATCCATGTGTAGATGCATCCCCAGAAATGTACCCTACTGCCTGGCTTCCACCCTTAGGGGCAGAAGGGCCCAGCTTGGCAGCGTGCAGCTTCTGCCCATGCTGCCACAGCCCCTGGGACCTGCTCACTTCCCCGTCTCCTGCTGGCTCCAGGCAGCAGGTAGGGAAGCAGTGAGGATGAGGCTGCAGCTGGGAAGGAGCCAGAGTGTGGGGCTAGGGCTGGGGGCAGCGTGGAGCCCGCACCCAGGGAGACAGGGGCGGTGGCAGTGTGGAGCTGGGGTGGGCAATGTGTGGGTGTGGGGACTGCCCATACACTCCCCATTGTGTGCCGCCCTGGCAGGTGGTGGAAGTAGCAGCAGCAGGTGGGGCACTCAGGAAGCAGATGCACAGCAGGGCACAACTCTGGTCAGCACTGTACATTGCAGCGAGGGGCACAGCCTCCACACGGCTGCCTGTATTGCCAGTGTTCCCTGCCACTTACATGCGGCCCCTGCACTTGCACAGTAGAGAGGGAAGCCCCACATGCTGGAGCCAGGTGTCTTTCCTGCTGGGGCTGTGCAGCACCAGAGAGAAACTTCAGGCTCTGGAGGTAGCTGCCTTCCCTGCCTGGGGCTTCCCTTCCCTGCAGTGCAGCCCCTGCAGGGAAGGCAGCTAGCTCCAGCACCTGAGACTTCTCTGTGGTGCTGTGCAGCATGGAAGGCACTTGGCTCCAGCACGTGGGGCTTCCCTCCCTGCTGTGCTAGTGCAGGGGTTGCACGTGAATGGCAGGCAGTGCTGATGATATAGGCAGCCGCATGGAGTCTGTGCCCCTCACTGTGATGTGCAGCGCTGGCCGGAGCTGCACCTCCTGGGCACCTGTGCCCTGAGCATCCCACCTGCTGCTGTACCATGGGGGAAGTATGAGGGGGTCCCCACACACCCCCCCAACCTCCCTCGCACCCACACCCTGCCCCTACACCCCCCCACATATACACAACTCGCCAACATACCCCATGCCCCCACACACAGCCACACCCCGACAACACCCCACACCCTACCACACACCCCTACACCCCACCATACACACACACACACACACACACACACATATACCCCTGACATACAACACCCATACCAGAGGCACACGCATACCACCCCATGCACACACCACATACACCCCCCCACACCATACATACCATGCACACCACACAAACTACGTACTCCCCATACACCACGCATACACCCTCCCCACACGATATACACAACTAAGAATTTATTTTTTAGTTATTGTGCAATCACCTCTATACAGTATGCAAACACAAATCATGACAATAATAGTTTTTGTAATAAAATTAAATGTTATAGTAGGTGTTTGACTTTTGGTGTATGATTTTGTTTTTTTCTTGTTTTCCCCCTCCCAAATGGAGCATTTCCAGGAGGCAAGGGGAAGGACTTCCAGTGGCAAAGGTCAGGGGTGGGACTTCCGGTCCCAAGATGGTAACAAAGGGGTGGGGCAACTGTAAAGGGGTGGGACTACCCATGTGGTCCTCAACAGTTCACCAAAACTCATTAAGTGACCCTCCATCCAAAATAATTTGCCCACCTCTGGTGTAGGCCAACAGTTCTGGCCTCCAGAATAAGAGATTTAATTTATATACATATAAATACACTGTTATACTTTGGAGCATGGACATTTGTCTTTATACAGTGGCTGTAATACTATGAAGTCAACAGTTGCCAAGAATTACCATGCCAGAGATATTAGAGCATTATGGGGATACCAGAGTTACTGCCTCTTTTTAGGGGAAAAACTCCTAGGAATATTCTCAGAAAGTATAATTGAGGAAACTGTTGACATGTATTGATATTTTTTAATGGCCATAACTGCACTGATACATTCATAGCAAAAGAATATTAAAGAGAGTTATGTGAAACTTCAAGCAGAATAAAATAATATATTAACTTAAGGTTCAGTTCTGCCACCTCACTGAGCAGAATGGCAAACAAACTAAATATCAACTAAACAGCCTCTGTTGTCTCTAAGGGTACGTATAAACATTACATATAGACCTCCTTAACTGAGCATAGGGTGATCTAAACCACTAAGCATATAAGCATTCATAGGCCTTAGATTGCCCAGTGAACTAACTTTAGATTGGCTTGGGTTAATTTGATCTAAAATGGTTTAACCCATTCTAACAAATACCTGCATGTGTTCACAGCACAGCTCCTGGACTGGGAAAGCCCACCCGACTGCAGCAGTCCTGGGGCTGTGCTGTTTTAACTTCCTGACTATCCCCCTCCAGAGCAGGCAACACATTCCCCACAGACCCACCGGCCCCACCCCTGCTAGTTCCAACTTCCAAATTTACTTTCACTGGCTGCCCCCACAAGCACTTGCATGTGGCAGAACCAGACTCAGGTTTAGGCAGCCTGAGTTAAGCCACCTAACCTGATTCGGGTCATTTGAACACTAGTTGGTACATGCAGACTAGGGACAGAAGTTATACATCAACCAGTTTAAGTGATCAAAAACTGGTTTAAACCTATAACAGAGCAGAAGCTCAGTGCACACAAACCGGTTTCAAAATGGCTGAAACTGGCTTAAGATAAACCTGATTGAATGTAGTATTAGACTTAATTGATTTGGGTCAAACCAGTATATGAAATTTTTGTCCCAGACCCCTTCAGGTTAAATCACAGTCCCTCAGCATCCCAGCATGCTTTCCAGCCCTGGGCTGGGCTGTGCTGTCTGCTCCAGACAGTAGGGCTGGCCCCACTCCTCTGGTCTCTACCTGGAGCAGTGAGGGCTGGCTGACAAGGGGGAGAGGGGAGGGGCAAGCCCATCTGGTGATGCAGCCCATTCTGCAGGGGGAGGGATAGGGGGACTGACCCCTCCAGCAAACCCCTGCTGGGGTTTGGGGCCAGGGAGGGGGTTAAACACCCCTTCCCCTGCTCAAATTTACTGGTGGCTGTGACTGTGGACTACAAATCTGAGAGACACCTGGAAGCAGGGAGAGGAAGTGATGAACAACCTACAGAGTCCTGCTGCTGTGATTTTGGACTGCAAATCCCAGAGACCTCAAGAGCAGCAGGAAGAGGAAGTGAACACACAGCCAGAGAGCTGTGCCCTAGCATCCCCTGGTTTCTGGTCCAAGCCACTGCAGGCATGTGGCTGCATTTCCTGAATCAAAGGTAAATGTCTGTTCAATTCTGTTTCAATTTAATCTGTGCAGTTTAGACTAACTTGCAAAGACTGAATTGATTCAGCCTCGTTCTTTTTAACTGTCTGTACTTAGCTGTAAATTATAGTAAAGCATATATTTGACATCTCATTTCTGAAACCTTAAACAAACAGCCAGGCTCTTATAATTCCTAACAACACTGGTAATGATCAAATGAACAGCAAACAGTGCATGGTTCTCTGAGGCAAAGATGCTTTTCATCTGAGTAACTGATAAAAGCACCAAATTGGTTTTGCATTTTTAAAAATAGTTTGTTTTCTAAAATAAAACAATTCTTTTTTGTTATGTTTATTTCAAACTTGTTTATCTAATGGTTTATTCAAGAAATATTGAAAGCAAATGAGGGAACATGGAGATATACGAAGGAGCAGACTCTGCTCTGGTGGAATCTTCTTGATCAGAATGCTTAATTTTAATGGTACTTAAAAGAGAAACACAATACAAATGGTATCTTACAATATATCTAGTCTTTATAATCAATTTTTTCAGCTTCTAGGAAATTATGCAAAGGCTGACTGTCTGACTGCTCTTATTTAAGCTCTGATTCTGGGGCATTGCTGCTTCCTGTAACACTAAAGGGCCAACGTGCTGATGCCACCTTAGGAAAGGACTTCAGGATTGTATTTTTGCTACTGACACTCCATTATGTTTCTTCTAAATTGCCAACCATGGAAACGCCCATGCTGAGCCTGTCTATCTCAGTTTGTTGACATTCCTGATTGTACCAAGGACAGCAGGCATAGCACTCCTACTGACAACAACAGTTTCACGCTTGATGTATTTCAGGATTGAGCCCTAACTAAAGAAACTAAGGGGAACCTCACTGGTCATGTCTACATGAGACATTTACTGCACAACTGACTAATTAGCTATGCAGTAAATGTTACATCACATCTACACTTGTATCCCTAGTAGGCTGGAGTAAACTAATTTACTCTGTAACAGGATAGTACTTGCAAATAGAAGTACTATGCTCCTGTGGAATAAAAAACTAGATACTGCCCCAGCTGGCTGGGGTATGAGGGTGCTTCAGTGTGGGGGCTGACTGCCAGTTAGCTGTGCACTGAACCACTTTTGTGCCCCAGCCACCACCTCTATGAGGCTGACAGACTGAACCCCATGGCTCCCCTGCCAGCCAGAGCTGCTACAACCCAGCTGAATGTGCTGCAATCCTGGGTGCATCTGTAAATGCATGCCTGAGAGTAATGAACTCTGGTGAGGTAAGCACCAGAGTTTATTACAGTGCATTAATGTAGACATGCCCACTGAGTAGAAAAGGCTGTAGTAAATTTCAGGGGCATGAAGAATGAAAAATGGTCTTCAGAGAGCTAAACAAACTAACAATGAAGGGCAAAGATGTTTAGGTAAATTAAGAACCAGCACAAGACTTTCCCCACACAAGTTCAAACCAAATTTTCTAGAGATATCATAAATATCAGCTAAAGTATTTGCCTCCATCCCCCATTACCCTCAATTTTCTTTTATTATCAAAAATATGATTCCAGCTGGAACCAGAAGTGGAAAAAGTCAAATACTGAGAGAGAGAATACTCACAAGATTTCCATGCAAAATTTACAGGCAACAGAGACCTGAAGTAGGCAGAGGTTCATTACACACTTACCTAGGCCCAGTTCCTCAGGTCATATGATTACACCACAATCTAAGCTTTAATTTAAACATTAAATTACATTTTTAACTTCTCTGTAGCAAAGAAAAGCTTGAAAACACAAAGCAAATATTATAAATGTGCTTCTGCCTTCCAGAGTTTGCAGGCAGTCTGAAACAATAGGTTTAAAAAGAAATACATGCTTAAGAAATAAGTGTGAGGACAATATCAAATGCATTGAGTTTTCTATTGTCATAAATAAAAGGAGAAACTGCTGTACTAACTATATTAAGTATTGTCCAATTTAGTTCAGTAAAAAAAAATTTCAATTATTTAAATCAGATGAGGCGGGTATAGAAATTCAAGGACCTTGTAATACAATTTAAGTTTATTTTGTGGTGGAGTAACTCTGAAGCCTTTTGCATGGACAGGAAATAGGAAGCTGAGAGACCATCAGCTCCAAAAGAGAACAATGACAATGCTTGAGTTTCACATCCACTACCAGAGCAGATAACCAGCCCTTCCAGCTCTTGGGGCCATTGCTGATGCTACCCCAAGAAAGGACTCTGAGATTACATTTTTGCTTCTGACACTCCAGTAGGTCCCTGTTAAGTTGCAACAATGAAGATACCCACATGGGCCAGGTACAGACATTACATTTTTAATGGTACAAGTGATTGGAAAGTGGTCTGTACCCAGAACAGAAGTTCAGCACATGGAACCCGGTTTGACTCAGTGAAGCTACCCTGAGGGCACTGCCACCATCTTGCTCAAGCATGCTGGAGACAAGAGATATTAAGAGTGACAGTAGGGGACCTGTAAAGTAGTTTTGCTATTTCTCAGTGTGGGGTGCACGGAATGGGAGTAGGTGATTGGGACATGCTTCTTGGGAGTGCTCTCACACAGGGTGATCTTGAGGGTCAGGATGTCCCAGACTGTCCAGACTGGAAAGGCAGTGGGCACCTCAGCTATTGTGGTGAGGGGTAGAGGCCTGGCTTGGGTATGAGTCCCTCAAGTAGGAGTGTAGAGCTAAGATTGCTTCAATTTGATTCTGCCTGTAGGGCGTGACTTTGGATAAGCTTGAGAGCAAACATTCAGGCTTCCTCAGCTGACCCATTTTAGCTTAACTTGTTGCTAATATTTTCAGCAGCAAAGGAAGGTACAGTCTGCCTTATGACTCATTACCTTTTTGCTCCCTACTATGGGACATACTAATCTTTGGTGTTACTTAAGTGATTGCTCTTGTATTCTACCAAGAATTAATCTGGCCAAACAGCCACAGGCTCACACACAGCAAATTAGAAGATTTCCTCATTAACCTTCAATACTAGTGTTCATTCACCCTCTCCCTACTCCTACTCCTTGCCCTTTTTAAATTCTTGCATCGTTCTCTTGACAGCAAAGAAATCAAATAGAATCGTCAGGGAAGTTGAAGCCTCACCATTGACTTATCACCAAATGCTGTATATTTGCAATGAAGGTTAATTAAAGCAACTGTCATAAAAACATGACAATCTGTTTTCTATTTTAATCACGATAATTAGAGAAGATATTTACCTCCAGCTCACTGACTATACATTACCGTTATATAAAAGCATAAAATATATTTAAGAAATGGGGCGAATCCTGCCCTCATTTACTTTTATGCTATCTATTCAGTTTTGGTTTAATGAAGCTGTATGAGAGTAATTAAAAGCAGGATTTGGGCCGATGTATGTAATGATCTCTATTTATAACACAGCTGGCAATTTCCTGTGTCTAAGGAAATGTTCAGGCTTTGATAAACATAGATAGCATCAAAGATCTGCTTCAGTTGTTATTCAGCATTCCAAAACATACTATATGATCATGTACTTTTATTTTTTGGAAGCTCTAAGGGGTGCAGCTGTCTTGGATGCATTTTAAAGCCATTATACAAGGCGCTGGTGGGACCTAATCTGGAGCATTGTGTACAGTCCTAGTCACCCATGTTCAGGGAAGATGAATTCAAACAGAAACAGGTGCAGGGAAGGGATACTTGAATGAGGAGAGAACTGGATAAATTATCATTTGAGAGGAGAATAAATTAGCTTAGCTTGTTTGGCCTAGTAAAAGCCTGAGAGGGTACACTATTGTTTTCTATACATGCATTAGGGAGGGAGAAGAGCTATTTCTGCTAAAGAGCACAGGAACAAATGGCTGATAACTGGCCATGAATTAATTTAGACTTGGAAATGAGAAGGCTTCTAGCCATCAGAGTATTAGGTTTTACAACAGCATGCTGATCAGAATAGTGGGAGCAAAAAAATGAATTTATTTTAAGATGGAGCAGGATCAGTTCATGAAAGGGATTATATAACTGTGATGGCAGGAAACTGGACTTGATGATCAGGCAGTATCTTCTAGTCCTTTGTACTTACATAGTTTATAGCTTATTTGATTTAAGGGACAGGTCAGCATTGCAACTATACACAAGATATAAAATAAATGTTAGATAATAAACAGCAGAAAATGAAAGTAATGGGCTACAGTTTTAACTTAGGATAAAGCATAAAAATATTTACAATAATCTTTCCCCACTTCCCTCCTTATTTTCTGCTTATGAAGGAGAGAGTTAACATAGAAGCCAAGCTACTTTAACAAATTATGCTTCTGTTTAGACTCTTTTTGGTTGCTTATCCTGCTACCTCCATCTTATTGTGCCCTCTGCCAAATAAATTATACCAACTTAGACTCCCTTGAATAATTTGGAATTACTGTACTAAGTTCAGAGATGATATGTAAGAGATGCAAGTTGAATAACATAAATAATTGTGTACAAATATAAAGTTATTTTGCAAAAGTATCAACTATACCAATTCAGATTCCCTCAGATTCACTTTCAACTATAGCCTCAAATTTGTGAAGAGAAGCTGTGATACTAGATAAGACTCCATGATGCAACAATTAAAAGAAACAAAAATCATGTGGTATTAGATTAGTTTGTGCATCTGGCATACAGGACTGCAACTTGCCACAAATCCTTCCAGCGTATCCTGGTGGAATATTTGTTTTTCATGTACTACTACAAACACTAAAACTCATTACAAACAACATATGGATGACTATTATCCCTTAACATCCTCCATTCTTTAAATCAAAACCTGTTGATACCACAAAGAAACTCTTTTGCAATAGGGCTTACTACTCCTAAACCCATTTGAGCATTACCTTGACCCAAAACACACCCTCACTCTAACTGCTTAGCATTTGGGCTAAGTACAGACACTTGGGGGCATTAGGGGGAGGTTAAATCAGTTCAAAATCACTGCACAATATCTAGTAAGTTGGGATGGGGGGGCAAGCAGGAGGTTGGGGGGGTGCAAGCAGGCTGGGGGGAGTTGGAGGGCAGGTGGGACCACAAGTGGGGGGCAGGCATGAACTGTGGGAGCAATCGGGGAGGGTGATCTATGAGGTGTTGCTGGGATCCAGGGGGGTTTACAGGGTCCATGGGGGTGCTTTGGGAGACCAAGGGCTACTTTTAGCCCCCTAACCCTCCCCTGGTGAACCAGGACCTCTACTCCTCCCCTCGCTGGGATTTGCTTGGCTCTGGCAGTAGTAGCACCTAGAGCAGCTTGATGGATGGAGGTTGGGGGTGCTGGCTGGGCCAGGGAGGAGGGGGCAGGGTTCCGGGGGCAAAATATAGCCTGGTGCAGGCAGAGAGGGTGAAAAGTGCAGCCTTGGAGCTGGGGCTGGGTTTTGCCAGCCCTGGGGCTGTGCAGGGAAAATATACAGAAGTTTCAAGCACCAGTTTGACCAAATTGATTAATTTTGAAATTATAACAATCCAAGTTTATCTTAAACTAGGTTCTGCAATTTTTTGACTGGTTTGTATGTATGAAACTTCTGTACAGTTGCACATTCAGATTGATTTTCTGTCACTGAGACTGGGTCTGTAAGTGCAAGGTTGGCACCAAGACAAGCTAAGTTTAAATTGGGCAGCCATTTTGAACCTGATTTAACCTCTCAAGTATCTGTATTTAGGCTTGATATTCACAGAATTATTATTGAGAAAAGCAAATAAAATGACAGCTTCCTGTACATTTGAATACAACAGTGACAATTTAAATAGGCTGGAACTTTGACTTGTAGCTAACACAATTCTAAAGGGGGTTGCTGGATTATATACAGAATTTTGCTGCAATTCTACTGAATTATGCTTGGAGCTTTGCCCAGCACTTTACAAGGATCACAATGCAAATTTGTCAAAGCTGAGTCTTCCTTCCAGCTGACAGCACTATAAAAAAAGGTCAGTTTGGATGGTGATTTTTATTTATGAATCCATTATTCTATAAAGCTATTTACCTGCTAACATGCATACTGGAGAATTACATGCATAAACTATAGTGGCCAAGTGAGAAAACAGATATGTTTAAAAGTGAGGAAATGGAAATACAAACAGGGCTTTGCATAAATTACTATTAATCATATGCCCACAAGAATAAATCTGCTGACTTTGTAAATATAGATATTCTGACTCTGATTATATTTATATTCTGCTACAAAAATCACTGTCTGTTATTTCAAAGTCCTTGCGATCTGCAGGGAATGCAGTTACTGTGCATCTGCAGGTTCAATCCCGCTCTCAGTTCTACAGATACATATTGGAAGTAAGTGCATCAAAGTATTTTGGGTTTAGACTGATGTGAGATCAGACTTTGTCTCTGTGAGTTTTGTTTTCATGCAAGATTTAACTTCAAATACAGTTGCCTTTGCTGTTTGTCTGAAGCAAATTGTGGATTACCCATAAAGCCAAATTCTACCAGCAGATGCTCGCTTGCATTGCCCTTTAAAATTCCAAATATAGCTTTGCTTCCTCATGAAGCATAACAAAAATGATAACGTGAGGAAATGGCATTAATATGTGGTAAAATGTTAAATGACAGGAGCAACTCTTTCTGCCTCTGAGAGCAGTATGTGCTCTGTGTGTGTGTGCATGCATACATACATATATTTTATATATATTATAGATATATATATACACACACACACACACACACACATATACATATACATACATACATACACATATATATCCCCTACTGTCATTTCTCATGAAACAATTTCAGTTATATATGCAGCCTACAGTTCTGTATACAGGAAGGTGCACAAACGCGCGCGCATGTGTGTGTGTGTGTGTGTGTGTGTGTGTGTGTATAATTATGAATGTTTCTCAATAACTGACTGCAAATCACCTATTGTCATTTCTCATGGAACACTTTCAGTTATATATGCAGCCTACAGTTTTGTATACAGGAAGGTGTGTATGTGTGTATGTATACACACACACACGTTTGTGCACCTTCCTATATACAGAACTGTAGGCTACATATACAACTGACATGACAATAGGTGATCTTCAATCAATTATTGAGAAGCATTCATTTGTCAGTTAAGCATCTCTCTTAAACATGCATTTAATTGAAATTTAAGGGGTTAGCTATTACATATTAAAGTTAAGAGTTATGTTTTTATTTACAATTACTTTAGACAGTAAGGCAATCTTTCATCCTTCATTGCTCTTGAAGCTGCCTTTAGTTTTACATGTATACTCCCTCAGGACCTATTCTAAACACCTCTTTAGCCTACTTGTACCCACAATACTGGTTGCAAAGAAAAAACAACAAAATGATAGTCTCTTCTACTTAATAATATAGTTATTTTATCGTATTTCCCCTTTAAAATATTTCATCTACCTATAGCTGGAGCTAAAAATCCACCAACAGCTGACATCTGAAATCTTATTAAAATGCAATTGCTGTTACTCAAACCAGCCTTCACAGTCCCTTCACTTAGCATAGTTTTCTTATTGTACAATGTTAAAATCATTATTCTCTCTTTAGCTGTTTTACAATGCATGGATATAAAACCTGATCCCATAAAAAAAGTGACAGTACTCTTCCTTATTAGTTCCAGTGTACCAGAGCCTCAGTCGGCCTAATAGCATATATCAGGTGCATAACTTATAGCAGAAACTCACAGGTTTAAGTTATGCTGTGGCAAAGTACAGACAAAAAATCTTAGATTTACAATCAACCTTTGCAAGCCTCTGTACTCAAGACTGAAATTGTTGTGAATACTTACAATTTTTATACTCTTTTTCTGCCATACCTTGCTTGTGTTACCTTCTAGGTTGATTTCAGAAAGGCTTATTTGAGGAACACTTGCAAATACAGTGTCATGATAGAAATCTGGGATTTTAAGAATGGTAACCTTCCAACCACAAAACATAAATTTATATAGGGCCTGTGTAACTAATCAAAATACCTGGCACTTCAAATAGTAAACACAGTCCACAAACTGATCACGTATAACATGTACAGACTAAGAATTACTCATAGAAAGTATTCATAAAGACATTTTAGATAGTATACAAATTCTGGAAAACTTTTTGTTTGTGTATAATCCAGAAAGAGACAGAGCAACCATTTAAATATTTGATTCACCATGGACTGGATTATTTTACCAGCTTTGGTTACACAGCTTGCAAATTATAACATGAGTCAATTTATTTTTAGTGACCTTACCTATAAATGAAAGGAGCTACTGTGGCTGTGTTTGGATGACTGTATTGCTGTTGTTGAGGAAGCTGGACAATGCCATTTCCTGTGACCTGTCCACTGCTTGCAGCCACTGAAACAGAAAGAGCTGCAGAGGGACCAGGGGTAAGAGCTGGGCTAGCTTCCTTGCCTTCAGAACAGACAAGACTGCAGGAAGGGGAGGCTTTCTCATTAGGTTGAGATTTTGTTGCCGATTGGGACTGGTTGCCCTTTGTAGTCCTCAATTTTTCAGCCTCTTTACTTCCTGCACATGTAGGTGAAGCACTCTGCTTTGCAGTTGGTACCTTTGATCCCGGTTTTGGTATCCCACTAGAGGAAGGTATTAAACTTTCCTTCTTGGCTGCTGCAGTCTTGCTCCCTTTTGGGATCAAGCTTGCAATTTTTGAGCTCTTTTTTGTAGATGTTTCAGTGGTCTGGTCCTTCTCTTCCTTTACTGTTTTCTCAGTGCAAACTTTATTTTTGTCCCTGTTCTTTTCCTCTTTGTCCTTTGGCTGTAGCAAAGACTTTTTATTGCTGAGATTTTTGCTTCCAGCTTTTGGAGGAGCTAGTTTAGGTGACACTTTAGGACTGCTACTGGTGGAACCACCACTATTTAGCCCACTGCTTAAGCCATCGATTTCACCACACTCTGAAAAGGTATCATCCTCTCTTCCACTGTCACTGGGTCCTGAACTGGATGACAAGGGGGATCTTAAAGCAGTCCTAGCATTAACCAGCTTGAATTTTTCCAGCATAGATTTCTGTCCAGAAGAAGAGGGTTTTGTTCCTTCAGAAAGGGGTGGCTTGAGCCTGTCTGAAGATGGAGTAGGGGAGGTTGCGGGACTAGGCTGTTTCACAGACAGCATGGTAGAGGTGGCACTGTGTTTGACATTCATGGATTTGCTGCGCCAAGGCTTGCTGGCACTTGGAGAGGGTATGGCAGAGACCTGCTGCTGCCCAGTGCTGGTGGGATGCTGCACATTTCCATTCATGCCTGTAGATGGGTGAGGGCCTTTTGGTGAATCTATTTTAATAAAAGAACAAAAGAAGAAATTACACATTATTCATAATGCAGGAGTGATATTGCAACCAAGGGAGAACTATTTCCCCTTCTCTTGCTGTAAGGTCATACCCCTACTAGTTGTGCTTTTAAAAGCACAGCTAGGTTGGAGATTTAAAAACCTGATAGAAAACGCAGTTTCTACTAATCATAGGCATAGATTCACAAAGTAACTCAATTGCCTAAAATGTATTAAAGTAGAACTGAGATGGTGGCTGCTGGCCACCTTCTAAGACAAATGATTAGAGCACGTATCCTGGAAGCAGGAGACCTGGGTTCTAGACCTTCTTGAGCCTGGAGGTTGTTAAACCATATCTCTCATCTCCCAAGAGAGTGTGCTTGCCCTCAACACCAGACTATGGGCAAAATTAGAACTAGGGCACTCACCACACCTCCTTTTGACACTGAAGCCCTTTGTAAACAGGAACACAAGGTATATAGGGCCAGAAGGAGAACAAGCAAGAGAACATAACTCCGTAGTCCAGTGATGAAGGCACTTCCCTGAGAGGGAGTCTTAAGTTCTGGTTCCGCATTTTTCATTAGAGTCATTGGATAAAACATATAAGCAGTATTTTGAGCAAGGGTTGAAACTCAGAACTGCCTTCTCTTGATGTACTGACCTCATCACAGGACTGACTTAGGCATTTCCATTCCGAGTGTCGTGAATCCCAAAATAAAGGCGTGACTTTCCCCAGTGAATATATAGGGAAGTTAAACACCTATCTTGGGGGTTGTGAATTCCACTTCTGACTCTGAGGATATTGCCTTTGTTTATTAAAGCAAGTAC
The DNA here is from genome assembly GCF_052110815.1 of Crocodylus siamensis. Taxonomy (NCBI): domain Eukaryota; kingdom Metazoa; phylum Chordata; order Crocodylia; family Crocodylidae; genus Crocodylus; species Crocodylus siamensis. Next base: position 73,920,296 of record NC_143398.1, on the reverse strand, counting down.
ATCAAGCCAATACTTATATTTTTCTGGGCCTCTGCTCTAAAACATCCAATTTAATTTTACCTTTTGGTCCACTTTTGGTCACTGATAAAACTGGCAACAGATGTTTGATTACAGTGCATTTTCCCAAACAAGAGAAAATACACCAGAAGGTTCACTGCTGACAATATATAACAATACTGGAAAGCAGCTGCTAGTGCTGCAGTGCTGTAGCACTGATCATTATTTTGGGACTGATTCTCATGTATTCTAAGACTCATGTATCCTGTTCTGGTACTTTAAGACATTTTGCATTGCCAGAACAGTGCAAGCAGCGTTAGTATAAAGAAGAATTAGGCTCTCTGTCAAATAATCAACAGAGATATTTTAAACTGTAACCATAATTTTCTTTTCAAAACAAGCTGTTTGCCTTAGCAAGCAAAACATACTGATGTATGAAAAACATATGCACTGGAAATGTGCTCTGTTGTATGAAAGCCCACATTCTGAATATCTGAACACACTGTTGGTTAACTAATATCACTCTGGGGCCTCAGAGAAGTGAAGTGTTAATGGTGATTAAACCCCTAACCAATGATGTCCTCTAAACCGTCATTGAATTTCTTTAGATGACATGTTTCCTGTTAATGCATTTTGTATCAATGTTCAGAACATCAGGAGAAAATCAAAGGAAGTCTAGGTCTGCCCATATAATTCAGTGTCACTTTCAGAGTAGCTGATCACCCTCAAGGGGAATTACAAAACATTCAACAGTTAGTCAGTTAATACAGTGCCAGAAGTACAGTAGTGCTTTTTATACAGACAGGAGGCCAAGGTCAATGCCCAAGGACACAATAATCTGAATAATACAGCACATGAAGGCACTAAAACATTTATCCATTGAGCAAGGGCTATTCACAGTTCTAGCTCTTGTACTGTAAGGATACAAACATCACATTCTTTTTTAGCATGGATTTCTGTAAGTCACCATTGCATAAGAGTGAAAGAAGCTTTGGTGGATACTCGGAGGGAAAAACTAATTATTCCTCAGCAAAAGCAGAATACGCTGGTATTTCCCACATGCTGGCACAAATGGCAAGTGTGGCACATGTGATTTAAAATGGGGCCCAAAGATAGAGTAACAACAACAAAGCAAAACAAACCTCTGTTTCCCTGTAGCACAAATAGAGCCTCAGTAAACATTAACAACTGAGATAACACTGACGCACCATAGATTCATGGAAAAAAAAAATCTTATTTACATAACAATCTATCAGGCCAACACATCTCCATCTTACATAGATGCTGCATAATGCTGTCTAAGCATTTTCTAGTATCCATCGTCATCATTTGCAAACCTTGTACAACTCGAGTAGCTCTGCATACTCATGTCCACAGCACACTTCACAGAGGACTCAGATCTCCAGGTTCAAGGAAGCTTTTCAAAGTTCAGCTGGCATGAGAGAGAGGTTTAGCAAATGCATCTTACAGTAGTTTTTAAAACAGGCCAGACTTTAAGTCCTTCTTAACTGGGAATGCTTTGTGATAGGTTTTGCTTTCCAGTAATATGAATAAGCCTTCAAGTCCCTGTCTTGAAAGTATGGCTGTGGAGCTTGTCCCTTCCAAGCTTTCAGGGCAGGGGTTGTGGCTGGGCCTCATGACATTTTCTGGTGAGCACCAGATGTTGGAGTACAGCCTAGGGACCACAGACAGATGGTGCAGATTATAGAAGCCTTTGGGCTTCTTTAATTTATTCCAGGGAAAAGCTCAGTAAATAGTGACTGAGGACTCTCTGTGTATATGTGCGGGTGTAAATGCCTTTGCACTCATGGCTTGACTTGTACTCGGTGATCTTCAATTATACCAGAAGATTGGAGCTGACGTGATTTGTCTTGGGTTGTGCAGAAAATAATAAAATCAAAGTCCACCTTAAAAATATATCCAAAATACATATAGCAATATTCTGCTGCATGACTCCAGGATGTTTTGTGGTAGTAACGCTTACATGCCACTACGTACATGGACTCTTATCTTAACTTTCATTCATTTTCTTTAAAAACAATATTGATTAAAAATCCATATTTACCATTTTCCCTTTTCATAAAACCCTAGGATTGAAGGGGACCTCAGGGGTCATTTAGTGCAATGCTCTGCAAAAATACAGGGTATGCAATTCCTAAACCATCCCAGCTGTATCCTACCTCTCCTTCAATAAGCAGATTCTGCAGCTTCCCTGGGCAGCTTTTCCATTATTCTACGGTTCTTAGAGTTAGGAAGCTTTTTCTGAGATTTTAAAATCTTCTTTACTGCTGTACATACATATTGTCTCAGTGGTAAAGAAGAGGAGTTGTTCTCTCTAGTCTCTATAGCAGTCTTTTGAATATTTGAAAACTGTTATTATACCTTTGTCTCTGGACTACTTTTGAGTAATAATAAGCTTATGTAATAAACAGAAAACAGCATGAAAAGTAAAGTTACATTTGTTGTTTTATCAGTAGCTTGTTGTACTCTATACATCGTAGTCTCAGAGGCCTCACCCTTTCATCTTTACTATTTAGGTCACAAATCGTAAACAATGTCAGATAAATTGCAGACAGTGTGTAGGCTTTAACCTTAAATTAATCTTTAATTTAAACTACTTCCTTAATTTTCCTTAGGAGAGTTGCTGACATGCTTCAGTGTGCTACCAATAGTCTGCCTTTGTGATTAACAAAATGGAGTAAAATGATTTATTTCTGCACCTGGATGGCCTTGTTTCACAATTTAAAGTATTCCTTGAACCAGGAAATCTTTCAGTGTGCTGTGAATAATCAGTCAGATAAGCTGGTTATTACATGACATCTGTCCCCACCTTGTGGTAATTTCAATATGGAATGAACATAAAATGTTCTCTGTTCTAATTTTCAAAGGGAATTTACAAAACATCATTTGCAGACAAGTCTATGCACTCTACTTCATCAATGTACTGGCTACAAGAAATCATGGACTAAATACAGATATTGGATTTATGGCACATTATAACCTGCCTAACATCTGATACCCCAGGTAACCTCTCTACAATTTACCAGCTACACTTTATCACCAGGTCACTGTTTCCCTCCTCCCACCCCCACCTGCCTTCTCACCCCTCTGACCCTCACTGTCAGGCATTTGCATTTTCACTGATCTGCATTCTTACATACTGGCTTCCAGCTTCTATCCCATCCAGGAAAAGCACCAAACAACTGTAGATGATTCCTCTGATTGAAAAAGGGTGTTTGTATCTGAAAGCTTGCAAAGAAGAATGTTTCCAACTATTTTAGTTGGTTTAATAAAAGATATCAGATTAACTCAAAGAACCTTGTCTGCCTCTGTAATTAATGTTTTTCAGTGCTTAGATTAAGAAAAAAGACCAGACCCTATTCAGATTCTATTCTCCTTTTTTCTTCTCAATTGTATACTAATATATTGGTTAAAATTAAATTATTCTGCATTTTATTTGAAAGCTGTTTTGTGATACAGGGCACGTCTACACAAGATGTTTACTGGGGAGTTGCCCAATTATCTCCACAATAAATGTCTTTGCATCTACATGTGCAGCCCTATTAGGCCATAGGAAACTAATAAAATCTGCTGCAGATTAGTACTTGTAAATACAAGTATTACTCTGCTGCAGACTTTTTACTCCACAGCAGCGCTCATGTAGATGTTGATGGGGCTGACTGGGGTGTAAGAGTGCTTCAGTGCAGAGTTTGCCTTCTGGCTAACTCCACACTGGAGCACCCTCTTGCTTCAGCCAGCTGCTCTACAGCTTACTGAGCCGGGTCAGAGCAGCCTGGGCTGCTCCGACCCAACTCAACGTGCTGCAGTCCTGGGCTTACATTCAAACGGTGTGCCCTAGAGCAATAAACTCCAGCACAGTATGCTGGACTTTATTGCTTCAAATTAATTGCACATGCAGACACAGCCACTGAGGCACAAACTAATCTATTTTGGGAATTACTAGAACAGTAAGAACAGCAAGTTCCAGTTTTTATTCCACTTCATTAGGCATCTAAGTGGACTTACGCACCTAAATATTATTCTATTCCACCCTGTTCAAGTCCCTGAAAATCCATTAATGAATCTACTTTTATAACATACTGCCATCTTATCCTTAAGTAAAAAAAAAAGCAATATAGAAAAAGAGGCACTGTCACCTTTATATTAACAGTGTTTTGGGGGGAAACAGAATCATGCTTAAAGTGCCTAAGTCTGTATAAGCACCTAATAGTTGGAAGAGAATCTGTCACCAAGTGTTCATTCCAAAATTATAAAATTGCACCAAAATCTGATCTAAACATGACAAAAAACCAGCAATGATCAAGCTAAATTTTATGAGCTACTAACATAGCTATATTTTGAAGTATATACGTAAGGGGTTAACTTCTGCTCCAGCATGTAACACATCTATTCAATCAGTTTAAAGTCCTTTCTATAGCTCCCATTCTAGAAATAGGTAGGAATGCTGTCCCAAACTAAAAGCATGGTTGTGTTTTGGTATTCAGTTCATAACAGTTCAGTTGCAGCTGGTTTGTTTGTAAACAACTACCTACCTAACCCTTCCCCTCCGCTTATCTTGCCTAGATTATTCCTGCTAAGATCATAAAGATTGCAGGATTATATAAAAGAGGCATTTCAGTGGCAGAAATCTATGGAAGGACATGTTACTAGATCAGTAACCAGCTCTGAACCATTAGAATACTCCTTCTGTCAGGATAGAAAACTTGAACCTTGCACTAACTCTTCTGCATACAGATATTTTCACAGTAGTCAACATTAGAATCCTGCCAGGCTTTGCCCCATGTCACCTAATAAGATAATTAACACAAAATAAGACATGAATTAGTATTAATAAATCTGTATTTTTCTCAATAGGATAGACCTATACTTGGGGATTTTTCACATAACATTTCCAGTCTTCCTCTGAAGCCCAGCTGCATATTAGGGAAAAACACAGCTATAGACATTTCCCCCATACAAAATACTTTGGCTACTTCTGCGCAATGGTAGAAATAGTCACTTTTGTCTACCTGAAGAGCAGTGCAGTATCTCCAAGCCAAGTTCTGTATCACACAGAATTACACGCACTTCTGTAGTCCCTTTTAGTCAACTGAGGTGCACAACTGGAAATGTTCTACGCCCTCAAAGTGAAGAGAGGGTTACAGTTTTAAGTTTGTCAAAAATATTCACCCTCTGAAGTGTAAAAAGGAATTGGGAGGGGGTGGAATATGTGCTCTAAAGTTGCAACTGTAGGGTCTTAGTTGTGATTGTAGCATTTTGGTCTTTGTGTTTAGAAATAGCTTAAATATTTTACTATGTATAAAGGGATGAGTAGCTAAACAAGAAATCTGATGCAATATAATGATGATCAAGTATACTATGCTGCTAAATCTGGAGAGCTCTGTAAGGGCCAAGGTGTTTTTATTGTGAGACCTTTTCTAATCCCTTTCTAATACTTCAGAAAGTTTCTCAGATATATGAAGGACCATTTCCACTTCAACGTGGGCTTTGCAAAGGCTGGGTCTGGAAGCTAATTTCAGCTATCCAATATATTGTTGACAATGAACATGAGACCCCTGGATGATAAGCAGTCCATCAAGCCAGTTTGGTCCACTTTGGAAACTTACTACTGCTTTAACATTTTTTCAAGGAAAAACTGCATAAACTTACCTAAAAATAGGCCAAAATGCCTTATACTAGACACACACGGTCATCAGTTCATCATTCACTTTTACTAGGCACTTTTTTTTAAAATGAGGTCTCAGATGACTCATTTTTACTACAAAAGATTTGGGTAGTTTAAACCCCACATAAGCTTCATAAGCTTGGTAAGTTTATGAACAGGATGATATAATGATGTGGCTTGTAACAGCTGGGGATTGAATTCATGACTATGGAGATGCTTTCAAATCCTGAAGTGTTATATTCTTAAATTCTCAAAAAGTCTTTTTTTTCAGGTACAACATAGGAAGAATGTTAATTGGGACATTTGTCTTTCCTAATCTCAGAGGAAAAAAATCTATTTTTCCAGTCAATCCAATCCTTTAATGCTGTATGTGGTTCTCAAAATGTGGTACATTTAGTAATCACAGTAAACACACTTCAGTCTGTTGCTTTGTGATTTAGTTTAAAATAAAACATAAGAATAAGTACCATTATAACAACACTGACTAAAATAATTAAACTGATACACGAGGTGTGGTCAAAGAGCCAGCAGATATAAGGATAAACATATTTCAGTGCTCTTTTCCAAACAAGGGGGAAGGAAATAATTTAAATGTCTTTATCTACATTATTTAAAAATCAAAGAAATATTAGTACCATTTTCTAATTTTTTCATTCAGAATCAGATGTTCCAAAAAGACAGAAACCACTCCAAAAAACATAGTTCCTTTGGCCAACACAGACTGGTTCAGTGACACCCTATCTTTGGAATATACTATGTACTCAGGACTGCAAATCTTAATTGAAGCAACATAAAGTAACATTTACCTATCCATCTGTGGCTGAATGAGTTTGTAGATAAAATCCTGGCTCTATCGAAATAAATGGCAAAGTTCTGCTGGTTTCAAGAGGGGCAGGAATTCACCTGGGTGAGTAACTCCCCATGTGATACAATATACAGAAATTACAGAAATTATTATAAAGCATAAATTAAGCCCAAAAAAAGGTCCAACAACAGCCAAATTTTGAATAAGGATTTTGATCATACCTGATTTTGAGTCCATACCTGGTTGCACTGCATTCCTTAATCTGTAGATGTATGATCATCCCTAACAGTCACTGAGTCAGAAATCTTGTTAATTATACAGCAGCTAGAGTTCCAGTTACTACTATTTCCTGAAAATGTTCCCTGTAAAAAGCACTCCATACTACACTCATGCTTACTTAATACTGGCATGTACAGAGTTGTACTGCAGAGAGACATGGTAGATAAATGCTACTAGTAGTGGTCTGAGCCCAGAAATAGCAGTTTGGTGCTCCTGAGTTATAATGCCTGCTCATACAATGCAAGCTGTTTAGCATCTCTGCCTTGCTTATCTATCTGTAAAGTCAAATATAATACTTACCTACCAGAATGACCAATACTCGGGGCATTCCAGCTAATATTTTGAAAGCACTGTATACCTTACTAAAATGGCTATAACCCAGGTAAAAAATAGTAAATGAAAAAGACAGATCTCAATTTTGTGGGCTGCACAGCTATGGAAATCTCCTTCAGTGCTAAATGTCAATTATTATTATTACTTAGTAGTAGGAATGTTAGGGGGAAAAGGTTGTCCTGTAATAAATGTTTCTAGAAAATGATGCCCATGTTATATATGCAAAACACAAATTGCTACTTGAAAATGCCAGAGCAATATTAAAAAATGTACATCACAGTAATTAACTTTAAAAAAAAGTTTGGTGCATGTAAAGAACTGACAGGGTATATTGTGATGGGTTTGTTTTCCATTTGTTGTTTTGGGATATTAAATAAAACATAATTTTGCTAACCCAGTACTATTAATGGTTGTTTTCCTTCATTAAAATTTGATTTTATACATATGTTTGTAAAAGAAATTGGCAGTTGCCTATGTTTTCATGTAAAACCAATGTTTTTGCATTCACACGGTTGTTACTGAAAGTAAGTAAAAAGAGCAGAAACAGAATATTTTGAAATAAAGTACTCCATAGATATGCAACATTACTTTTTCTATAGCCTGTAAAATGAATCGAATGATTATATACAAACAAAGCAGCCCTTATCCTCTTGCAAGCAATGACTTCACTAAAAATCTCATCAAGGTTCTTATTCTGCACATGGAAGAAATGGGAAAGTAAAGAAAATCCATCACACAAAATGCCACATAAAATGTTCACTGCAAGGCTAACCATAGCAGTCCAAAAACATTTTTCAAGTAATGAACTAAGAAAATTAAAATCTTGAAATATGGAGAAAAAACAATCCCACCTATTAGTAATTTCAGTTTTATATAGTTTTGTACCAATGTCAAAATCAGATAGTCTCTCTCAAACCTAAACTACTGTACCTACCTTCACATTCAAGCAGTCATATCTCCTAGTTCATAACTTTCCTGTGGTATTTGTGAATTCTACTGTCTCTGCTCAACACATGCTCTGTATACTCCATAATTTTAATTTTTGCCATAAACAAACCCTTGATAAAATACAATTTACCATAGACCTATCCAAAACACTTATCCCTCACAGTAAAAATAATAAAATAGCTATTGAAAGAATGGGTTTATATCTTCAGATCCTGCTAGGGGCAAAGTGTGCTCATCAGAATTTTGCAAAAAAAAAAAAAAAAAAAATCTGGATAGCTGCCTATTGCTTGGATGAACTACATTCACTGCATATTTGTTCCTCCCACAGACCCCAAGGATGCGAATGGCTACTATGTATATTGTATCATTTTGAACTATAGTCTAAGCCAGAGATGATGAATAAAATGCTGTTCATTACATGGAGAAAAAAGGAAGAGTAGAGCAGTGGAATTTTCACATTATTCTTTCTGGCAGAGAGAACAAAGAAGGTCGCAATGGCTCCACAGCGTAAGTAAGAGATCAGAAAGTAGCATATTTGAAGATGGAAGTAAACTAATCAGTAGACAAAATGGCAGCTTGCAGGAACAGTTCCCAGAGGATGCTCTGGTGAATTTGCAGTCTTTGCGTGCCCCTGTTCCCCTTTGATTCCCAGTCCACATATAGTTTAAAACCAACTTCCTAGAAGCAGCAGCAGCATTTCTGTTCAGGCAGCAGCGAGACAGTCAATTGAATTCATGGCTCCTTATGATCTACTGATCCCTTCTAAACTCCTCATGCCACAGGTGTTAACAATGCTGTCTTCTTTTCAATGGTCTTGACCAATCGAGCCATCCACTGTTCTGCAAAGCTGCCATCTGTTACCTGCTCTTGTTAATGAAGCTCCCACGTCACAGCTCTACAGATTGTTTTTAACTCATTCTAATGAAGTTGTATTTATTTTTGTTTCAGTCTTAACCTTAATAATAGAACCTTAGCTCCTACCACATTAGTAAAGCTTTTAGTTTATTTTTAACTAAAGAAAAACATGTTTTGATACGTGGTGATGCACCACACCATCTGTACCCCCCATCCCTTTGCAAAATTCAAAATCTGGACATGGCAGTTGTACTCGAGGAGGTGGCAAAATATGAACCTTGAATTCAGACCCCAGGAACAGTTCAACAAGTTGCATGTAATTTTGAATCCCCAGGTCCAGATTAATTTGTTTCTGGTTTGAAATCCCATTAAACCCACCTATTCTACAGGGGACCTGAGCCAAAATCTACTGGGCTAAGTACAGACAGTCAAAAAACCCAAGGCTCAATGGATTCAGTCTTCACAGGTTAGTCTAAACTGTGTAGATTGAATGGATAAGCAAGTAAACAGACATTCACTTTTGATTCTGGAAGTGCAGCAACATGCCTACAGTGGCCCAGACCAGAAGCTGAGGGAGGGGGTCTAGAGGACACCTCTATGCTGGGCTGGAACTGACAGCTTGGGCAAAGGCTATCCTGCCCACTCTGCAAGGGGATGACGGGGAGGATAGCCGGGGAGGTGCAAAGAATCTTGGGATGCTGGGGGACTGTGAGTTAATTTGAATCTGGAGGGGATCTGGGACAGAAGTTCAATAGACCTATTTAACCTGAATTAGTTAAGTCTAATACTACATCCTTCCAGGTTTATCTTAAACCAGTTTCAGCCATTTTGAAAGTGGTTTATGTGCATTGAACTTCTGTTGTGTTACAGATTTGAACCAGTTTTTGATCACTGATACTGGCATATGTGTAATTTCTGTCCCCAGTGCTGCAGTCCATGGAAAGTCTTCTTATAGATTCCAAAAGGCTTTAAGACTTTCCCAGTATTTCCACAATGCAATTTCATTTCATCTTATAGTTGGTTTCTCTCATGAGATTTGGACAGGTATGAGCTAAAATCAATTGCAACTCACAAGATTTCACAGTTGATTAACCCAAAGCCTGAATTTAGTCCCAATTCAGCTACAAAACTAAAATCCAGCGTAACCCTATATCACATCATAAGAGTAATACAACATTCCTAGCCCATCTCTTAATAGTGAATCCACTTCTGTTTTCCAGAATTGGCATGCTGCTTTTCTTTTGTAATGTCTATGCACAGAAATGTGTAGGTTTTTAAAATGCTTACCTTTATCATTGCCATTTGCATATTGTGGAGGCTTATTTTTGTCAATGCTGTTAAAGCTCTGACTTCTCCGATTTAAATTAGAAGCTCCCTGGACCTTGGTACTGCTGCCTGCAGCTGGCACCCTTGAGGGCCCTGGAAGCCTGGAACAGCATAATCAGAAATTACTTTGTTGCACATGATGCCAACATATGGAAGAAGCCAGTTCATCAAGTATTAGACCCAAATACAATACCAGCAACAATGAGTTCACGTAGCAACAATGAACAAGAGGATTCAAATTAGTTAGACTTGACAGTGAAAATAAAAAATTATCCTCAAACACACAAAAGGGAAAATGATGCTTTATAGCATCACAGGACACATAAGGATGCTTTGCATTTGCCATTAACATTGCTACAACAGATTCACCTAAATGTGCTTTTAGATTCACCTAAATGTGCTTTTAGAGCATAGTGTCAACTTCATTTAAATGCATCAAGTTTGTTTTGTGGTGTAAATATAATAAAACTAACAACCCTGAAAATAAAACATTTGAAAAAAATACCCCAAATCTCTGACTAGTAAATATTGTACTTAGCTGTGTTTAGCACAAGAGCCACTTTTATTCATCTTCTGCTGTCAAACATTTTGAATAAATATTGGTTAGTAGCTCCATCTACTAGTGTTTTGCATGTTTATTATTTCAAATGGAGAATACTGAAACTAAATGTTGAAGTAGGTGTGTGTATAACTATAGCTATATAAATATATCCATATATATTTATATAGATATAGAGATATCTATCTATCTAGATATATCAGATATATCTCTCTTACATAGGATATATGGATATGTATAGATATACAGAATATATATCTCTTACATAGGAGATATATAGATAGATCTATATATAGAGATGTATCTATATAGATCTATTGATATATCAATATATCTCCTATGTAAGAATATACACAGACTATCCAGTTCATTTGTTAGTATTTGCTGCCACCATCTGAACCTTGCTGTGCAGTAATGCGATGAAAAAATTATGAACCATTGTCTGTAGTATATACTAGCCTGTACTCTATTCTGGTTTTTGCAGTTCCATGATGCACAATTATTTAATAGATGCTCACCTCAAATATTCTGTATTAACACTGAAATTAACTCTCCCTCCCCCCCACTTTTTTTAATATGACAAGCAATAAAATGCTTAAATCCTCCACAGGCCTTTACTAAAGGAAAGCAATACCCACATTCTGATAATGATCAATTACTGGAGTGTGATTAGCATCAGCTAATAACAAAACAAATTATTTTAGAGTTATCAAATGATGCGAGTGCCATCCTATGGAAATACAGTATAAAAAAGGTGGAAGATATAACATTACAAAGAATTTCAAAATGCTATATGTTTAGAAATGTTTTGCTTAATACGCTGGTACATTAGAAATATAAAGTCATTTTAGTTTCATTAGATATCTTATATAAACAGCTTCACATTCTGTTATAATACCAATTTAAGCCTCAGAATGCTAATCCATTTGTTATTTTTATAGCTCATTCTGGCCACCAGCCTGCACCTCTAGTCTCTGCACTGAGACCGGAGCAGACTGTCTCTACTCTGCAGCTGTATGCATTCTAACCTTTTCCATGACCCATGAGTTCTAGTGATCTTCTGTTCCCTGAAGAATGCACTAAAACAAACTTAAAAATCCATTTGCTCTTTCTCATTACCCTAATTTGACAGACAGCAAGAGCCTTGAGATCATTTGTCAAAGGTAATGAAAAAAGCAATGAGAAGGCATGTGTAACACTGGAAACTCATCTGTTCTGTTAAAATGTAAAGTAGTTAAGCACATATTTTACATACCAGAACCCTAGAAATTGAAACAGTAAGTACATCATACATGAGGTCATTTACTCTACACCCTTTCCAGTTTGCTTCACTGACAGTCATAGTTTAATTGAATTTTATTTTCAAATAGCTTTTGCAGAATCATGTTAAGCAACTACGGAAATGCAAAGTAGGAAGTAACAGGTAAGGGACAGATCACATACCTCTGATCGGGGCCTTGGAAACACTGTTACAGAGTTAAAGTATTAGACAATAAGACCATTGGCCCTCACATACGTTGAATAGTGGACAAGACAGGAGCGTCAGCAATAAAGGAAACTGAAGACCTATGATCACAGGTACAAAGCAGCTGCACTCTGGTATAGCTCACTGCAAGCTATCACCAGCATCTCAGACTGTGTTAGTGCTCTGTATTATACAATGCAAACTTTAGTGTGGATTACATGATTTATAGTTCATTGCTCTCAGCAATGAACTGTACAGTAAACAGTGTAATTAATAAACAAATTAAACCAAACTGACAACAGGAGTAAAAACAATTCAGGTATTTCTTTCCAGGAACTTTTTGCTGGATTTTAGTGCTCATGAACATAAGATACTAACAGTACTGACTAAAACTGAAAAACACAGCAGTGTCTGCACATGGCTCTGTCAAGCCTGAACTGTGGTGCTTTTGTGTTCCAAACCTGAGTAATTCATGAGTAGCACCAGGCTCCTCCCAGAGGAGTAGAGAGAGTCAGTGATCCTTTTTCCTTTAAATCTTTGCTTCTCCATTCCTGGGCTCCTTAAACAACCTGTGTGATAATTTTAAGATGTGGACAAAATGTCTATAAAGAATTAGGGTGGACTTCCAAACACATTTTTACTTATAAGCAAAGGAAGGATTTGAACCAGAAGCTGAAGAGCACTAAAATCCCTACCTCCACTAATCCCTCAAAGCTGGTATTTTACATGCAGGGTACAAAGATACAGGATACACAGCAACCAGGAATATGACTAAAGACACTGTGCAAATCTTCTTTTTTTTCCAGGTGGAAGGCCTTTCCATGACAAAGCTTAATGTTGCAAAGCTTGCATTTACAACACAAATACACAGTGCTTAGTATCCATTTATTTCCAAAGGATAAAATACCATTGGGCATTGGCTAGCTGGAGTATCACTAACAAGCAATAAATTAGAGATTTTAACTGACCTAGAAGTCTTTTTTTGACTGGTTGCAATTCCACTGTGATTAGATTGAGTTGCATATCTGGCTGTCAGACTGTATGAGAAGAAACAGAGAAATTGAATTAAAGGATTTCTTTGAACATGCACAGAAAACACTTACCAGCAAACTATGAGTTAATGAATGCAAACAGAACATGTAGGGAAAAAAACATAGTAATTGGCAAAGTATGAATAAACACAATGGGCAGTCTGTATGAATAATGTGATGTACAGATTATGAAATAATGGACTGTGCTGAAATTTGTTTCATTTACTAGAAAGTATTTTAGGAAGAAACTTGGGATAATTTTTCAGAATAGCCAAGTCCTAGGACTTACATTTGCCTGCAAAAAGAATTTCAGGCCAATATACAAGTACTTGCACCTCCAAATATCTGATTTGGACTTGCAATATGGTAGCGAGACAGGCACAAATATTCAGATTTGCAGCTATAGGTCTAGTGTAGACACAAAATATGGACCTAAATAATACCTCCCAAAAAAGTCCTCCCTTCTTACAATATATCTATAAAGAGCTGTTATTCACCATATCTGGCTGTGTTCTTCATTACCATTCAAACTAATAAACACACAGAAATTTCAAGAGGAGCTCCCTGATACAGGCATACCTCATTTTATTGCGCTTCACTTTATTGCACTTCACAGATATTGCATTTTTTTTTACAAATTGAAGGTTTGTGGCAACCCTGTGTCGAGCAAGTCTATCGGCGTCATTTTTCCATCGGCGCCATTTTTCCAACAGCATTTGCTCACTTCGTGTCCCTGTGTCACATTTTGGTAATTCTCGCAATATTTCAAACTTTTTCATTATAATTATATTTGTTATGGTGATCTGTGATCTTTTGAAAGAAGTTCTACTGTGGGTAAAATGCTATCAAACAGCATCGCATGCTACAGAGAAATCTTTCATGAAACGAAGAGTCAATCAATGCAGCAAACTTCATTGTTGTCTTATTTTAAGAAATTGCCACAGCCACCCCAACCTTCAGCAACCACCACCCTGATCAGTCAGCAGCCATCAACATCGAGGCAAGACCCTCCACCAGCAAAAAGATTATGACTCGCTGAAGGCTCAGATGATGGTTAGCATTTTTTAGCAATAAAGTATTTTTTAATTAAAGTATGTACATTGTTTTTTTAGACATAATGCTATTGCACACTTAATAGACTATAGTATAGTGTAAACATAACTTTTATATGCACTGGGAAACCAAAAAATTCGTGTGACTCGCTTTATTGCGATATTCACATTATTGCGGTGGTCTGGAACCGAACCTGCAATACCTCCGAGGTATGCCTGTATTTGTTTAGTTATATTGGTAAGTTTAATAAGGAGCTGCATCTTAATGTATTACATTATGCAAGAACAAAGGTGGCTTAAAGCATAGGTCAGGTGTAATAGAAAATCAGGGCCCTAGATCTGTTTAGGGTATGGTTGAGAGTCAAGTAAAACAGCAGCTCTGGTGTGAATATTTGGCAACAAGTCCCGCAGATTTATATTTTTTCAGTCACTATTCTCAATAGCAATGGCAACCACCTGCATTTAGCCCCTACTTACTAGGTTGACACCTGACTCTTCTCTTCTCTGTTTCTGCTAAGAAATACTAATTCTGCTGTGAAAACATTAAACAGTTTTTGCTGGTATAATAAAATCAGCAACTTTTATAAAAGGTGGTAAGAGTGGTACTCCAGGAAGAAAGGGCCTAGGTTTTAGGCACAGCGGTCCTAAAAAAGAACCTGGAAATGAATTTTTTTGTATTGTTACTATTTCTGGGTTTCATAGATTTCATAGACATTAGGGCTGGAAGGGACCTCGGGAGATCATCGAGTCCAGCCCCCTGCCCAAAGGGCAGGAAGTCAGCTGGGGTCATAGGATCCCAGCAAGATAAGCATCCAATTTACTCTTGAAGGTGTTCAATGTAGGTGCTTGAACCACCTCCGCTGGCAGACTGTTCCAGACCTTGGGGGCTCGGACAGTAAAGAAATTCTTCCTTATGTCCAGCCTGAAACGGTCTTGCAGGAGTTTGTGACTGTTCAACCTCGTCATCCCTTGGGGCGCTCTGGTGAACAGATGTTCCCCCAGATCCTGGTGGTCACCCCTGATAAACTTATAGGTGGCCATCAGATCACCCCTGAGCCTGCGCTTTTCCAGGCTAAAGAGCTCTCAGCCTGTCATCGTAAGATCTGTTTTCCTGACCTCTGATCATGCGCGTGGCTCTCCTCTGGACTCTCTCAAGCTTCTCCACATCCTTTTTGAATTGTGGAGCCCAAAACTGGACGCAGTACTCCAGCTGCGGCCTCACCAAGGCCGAGTACAAGGGGAGAATGACGTCCCGGGATTTGCTCGAGAAGCATCTATGGATGCAAGCCAGCATTTTGGTCGCTTTACTAGCCGCTGCATCGCATTGCAGGCTCATGTTCATCTTGTGGTCAATGATGACCCCCAAGTCTCTTTCTTCTGTAGTGCTAACCAACGTAGCACTGCCGAGCCTATAAGGGTGCTGCAGGTTTTTCTTTAATAAACCAAACCTCAGTAAAGGGGTCAATTTGGCCTTTAAAAATGTGTGAACTGAAGATTAGTAACAATATCTGCTCAGATCATGGATGAAAGAACAACCTTGAGTCTTAACACTGGGGCAAAGAACTACTATAAAACCCCCAATTGTTTCAGTTCTTTGGCCTAAACCTAGCATATTATATCCTGACAACAACAATGAAAATATGTTGTTTTAAATGACAGTGGGTTCTCTGGCAGCTGAAAAGTATGTCTGTGTGAAAAAAGTGCTTGCTGAAGGCTCTATGAAGATTAGACCAAGTGTTTTTCTGTATTTGTTTAGCTATTACGCTATAAGTTGTTGCTAGAAGCCTAATTATAGTTTAAAATGTAGTAAGGCCTTGTATAAAGTAAGGCCTAGTAAATTTACCAAAGCCTAGAAGTAGTAAGGCCCTGTGGAGCAGTTAAAATTACCTTATTAAAGAAATGCAAGACTTGTACTGCTATTGGTCAGTCTATGAACAGTTGAAGAAAAAGGAATCTAAGTGGTCATACATTATCAGTGTCCTTCAGAAGCTATAGATTAGCTAAAATATTTGAAAACCATTCAGAAGGAAGATGCAGCTCTGTGAAAAGGATTAGTTAGCTGTTGCCTGGATCAGTGGGCCCATGGACCTCGAGGAGCCCAAGAATTGCATTCCAGGGTCCTTCCTGGCACCCCTCAGACATCGTTGCTCGGGGATGCCTAACCTTGCTGAACTTTGTGGAAAGAGAAGCTTGCTGTGTATCAGGCATCAGAGGAACTGCCAATAAGTTGCTGATGCGAATTGCTTTTGTCTGTCATCGTGTGTCTTGTTACTACGTGTAGTTGTGGGGTTTTTTAAGTCAATAAATCTTTCTTACCTTTCTACCCCTGACCACACTCTCAATCTAAACCCTCCGCAGGCGGCTGGGACAGGTGCGTCTACATGAGATACTAAAGACGCAGTAGATTAATTTTACTGCATATTAGAGTGGGCGGCAAAAACTGTGGTAATGCATGGTACTGCATCACAAAAAGGTATATGCCAGCACTACTGCATTTAGCGCTAATTATGGCACATTAATGAGCGTGTAGAAAAGCCCAGTATCCCTAATAGCACAAATTTATGGAATGATATTTTAGTTTATATAAGGAATATGAATACACACACACATATACATACATACATACATACATGCATACATTTTAGATAGATAAATAGACAGACAGATAGATATAGTATATGGCATAGATAAATGTATATGTGTGTGTGTGTGTGTGTGTGTAGTCTATCCCATATACATTAACATACGTTACATAATAATATGCTATATTAAAATATTTTATTGGTTCATTACCTACAAACATTTCTTATAAGAAGCCTAGATAATAGAAGTTGTGGCAACCATATCCTGTCATTTTTACCAGAGAGGATGAATTTTGAAGAAATATCTGACAAGCCCACAGTTTTATAAAGTCTCCCACCCATCCATGACTCATCATGGTCATTAATCTGAAGAGACCACAAATGCCAACATGTCACTTTACACTGATCAAAGTGTGAAAGATATGATATGTTAAAATTTGAGTGAAATTATGTTTTAAAAAGACAAAATGATACAGATAACACAGACAGTGATTTGAAAAGCAGAGTGAACAGGATGCATTTTAGTTACTAACTGAAAGTTCTGAATGTCATGTATGACATTACTATACTATCATTTTTCTACCTAAAATAACACTAAGCTCCGGTACAGACTTAGGCAGCAAACACCTATGACTCTACAGTGTCTTGGTGTGCTAGACTATAGGCAGGAAGTAGGTTCTTTGCACAAATGTAGGCAATATGGCTGCCTGAAAACATTCACTTGCAAGATACCTCTTTCCTTCCATGCCAGTCCTTGGGTAGCCCAACCATGAACAAGCTTGTGGATCTCAGCTCTAAGACTTCTTCCCAACTTCCAGAATCTCCTAAAAGATACTGTACTTATTTTAGAAGCCAGGGTAGTTTTTCACCTTACAGATTACCCAAAATAGATATATAAATACAGTAGTATACAATATAATATACATTTCATATACTCTCTCTCTCCCCCTCTTTCCTTCTCTCTCCTTCTCTTCCTCCTCCCCCCCAGTTAGTTTATACCTTGCAAACCTTCTACTCCACTTCAGACTAACATACATTTCACTGTTCATTATGCCAGTGTTACCATCACAGCTGGTCTTCTGCTTCTGAAAAGAAATTTATGTTCCAAAAAAGGAAAGAAAAAAAGAAAAAAATACAGTAACATAAAAGACAGGGTAGAAAAGAAGCCCCTAGAACTTAAACTATGTTTAACTTCCTAATCACTTCTGTTTTACACCTCTCAGCTAGCACCAGCTATGTTGGATGCATTAGCTCGTTGCACTTATATTTTCTCTAAAACTTTTGGCCCTATCATTACCAGTTTATCTTTGCACACATCGAGGGCCTAACATGCTTGAATTACACTATTTTTAACTGTTTCCATCCAGGATCACAGACAACTGCTGGTAGACAGCATTTGGGAACAAAAAAGAGAATGTTTTGCAATCAATATAACACATTTTTCTTGATTACAGATTCACAGCCATAATGATATTAAACACACACACATTACGTTAAGAAAGCAGAGTCAGAGCATCTTAGCAAAATAGGCATGTCAGAGTACATCCAAACCATTTTTTCATTAGGAAATCCCTGTCTGAAAAGGTAGTACAGTACTGATGAGCCTAATCAAGAATACTCTGAAATTAACAGGATTTTCCCCATTGACTTAAGGGCTAGGGATCAGGCCCTAGTACTTCTCCCACTCATAATATCTAGGTAGATATGACTGCTAACCTATCTGCAACAATACAAGGCATCCAGTGGTTAACGACTATTGCTTATTACTAGATCAGTGATGGGTATTAACAATCAAGAGTAAGTCAGCTGCATGTAGGGCAACGGTTTTAGAGATTCTCTCTAAAAGATGCAGGGGAAGCTCTGGAAATTGCTGATGGTAACAGTGCTAAAGATTCTTAAAGGCCAATGCTCTGAAGGCTGGATGATTCCTGCTATGCTATAGTCAGTCAAACTGATTATATGTGCAGGGAGAGGGTGAAGGGTTATAACAATAAATGAGTGACAGAGACTGGAGCAAGTTGCGAGCAAATCTGTCTGCTTATTCCTGCCTAAGGACAAATAGCACTACACAGGAAGGAAGGAAAGAAGGATGGAGGAGGAAGCCCCTCAAAATTGTATACGCATGTGAAGCTGAAGGATAGAGCTTATAGGAAACTGGATACACAGCATGAGTCACTCTGACAGTGCTTTAAAGCCCTGCTTCAAAGGAAACCCATTCAATGACTCCCTATATATTCTCTCATATTTATTAACAACAGAGCCTTTCTAACCAATGGGCCATGTTTCATTACAGTGTGATTGCCATGTAGAATTGTTCCTGTTATTTACAGGATGTCATGCAGTACGGCCAAGTGATTTTTAAAGTTACACAACCAGTTTCAGGACACTCAAAATGAGCTAATCAGGATATTTCTAATGAAGTCAAAGTAATTCTACTTCCTTGAGCTACCTGGATTTTAACATTGAGTAGATTTTGATGATGAACATTGATGGTGGAAGTACAAATCAGAGCAGGCCAGGAATTTCCTGCCAGAATGCCTTTCCATAAAATCAACGAATTCCATGGGAAAGTAACAAATTTGCCTCAAAATGTTTATTTTTATACAAAAAATTGAAGTGAAAGCTCCTGATTTCTATTCCTTAGCAGCTTGCCTGACAGAAAATGGAAGCTGTGGTTCCTAAGGTCACTAGCTCCCCATGACTCCTTAGAGATCCAAGTTTCCCAGCAGTCTGCTTAGTGGGCTGCCCTGGAGACAGGACTCCTGGAGCATAACTAGCATAGCAAATTGCTGCCCTAGACAGAGATGAAAGAGAGCAATGGTAAAGAGAGAAGGCAGCATCCAACAGACTCAAAGACCAGCTGTTGCGGCTCTAGCATCATCTCTTCACACACTGGCAGGGACTGCTGCTATGCCAGGGTCTCTCCAAAAACTGCTGGTAACAGCTGCTGCTGTCCCATCTCAGCTCCTCAGGGCCCTCCTGGGGCTTATACTCCATTCACCCATGCCTAGTCACACAACTGCAGGTCAGGATCCACACAACATTAAGAAAGCAATAGAAACTACTGTTGCAATTATAGATACTTTCACATACCACATGTTGTTTCACATAAAGCAGGCCAAAATACAGACCAATACCATATCTTTCCAAGCAGCTTGCTCATCTCCTATTAGTATGGTGCATCTGAAAATTGAGTATCCTGGAATTCTATGTTTACAATTTCACTCTTAATTTTCTTTTCATTGGCACCACCGTAAACATGCAATGATTCTACAACAGTGATTTCTGATAGGACTAAGGAAAGCAATTTCATACATATTATAGTTTCATAGTTTCTAGGGTTGGAAGGGACCTGAGCAGTTCATCTAGTCCGACCCCCTGCCATGGCAGGAAAGAGTACTGGGGTCAAACGACCCCAGCAAGGTGTACATCTAACCTCCTCTTAAAAACCCCCCAGGGCAGGAGCCTGCACCACTTGTCTTGGAAGTTGGTTCCAGACCCTAGCCACCCTGACTGTGAAGTAGCGCCTCCTGACATCTAACCTAAACCTACCCTCTGCCAGCTTGTGACCGTTATTCCTGGTCACTCCTGGCGGTGCTCAGGGGAACAGTGACTCCCGCAATGCCTGCTAATCCCCCCTGACTAGTTTATAACAGGCCACGAGATCCTCCCCCAGCCTTCTCTTTTGGAGGCTGAACAGGTTCAGGTCCCATAGCCTCTCCTCATAGGGCCTGCCCTGCTGTCCCCTGATCATGCGAGTGGCCCTCCTCTGGACCCTCTCCATGCTGTCCGCATCCCTTTTGAAGTGTGGCGCCCAGAACTGGACGCAGTACTCCAACTGCGGCCTGACCAGTGCCGCATAGAGGGGGAGGACCACCTCTTTGGACCTGCTCGAGATGCATCTGTGGATGCATGACAAGGTGTGGTTGGCCTTCCTAACTGCCTCCCCACACTGCCGACCCATGTTCATCTTGGAGTCAATGACGACCCCAAGATCCTTTTCCGTCTCCGTGCTGACAAGAGGGGAGTTCCCTAACCTGTAGGTATGGTGCCGGTTGTTCCTCCCGAGGTGCATCACCTTGCACTTGTCTGTGTTGAAACCCATCCTATTCTCATCCGCCCACCCTTGTAACCTGTCTAGGTCTGATTGTAGCCTGTTGCTTCCTTCCAGTGTGACCACGTCCCCCCACATCTTAGTGTCATCAGCAAATTTGAACAGGGTGCTTTTTACCCCCTCGTCCAAATCGCTGATGAAGATGTTGAACAGTGCGGGCCCAAGGACCAAGCCCTGCGGAACCCCACTGCCCACGTCCTTCCAGGTTGAGAAGGACCCATCCACTACCACCCTCTGGGTGCGGCCCTCCAGCCAGTTGGCGACCCATTTGACTGTGTGGGTGTCTACACCACAGCCCCCCAGTTTCTTATGAGAACGGGGTGAGAGACAGTGTCAAAAGCCTTCCAGAAGTCCAGGAAGACTACGTCCACTGCTACCCCTGCATCTAATGATCTGGTGATCTGATCGTAAAAGGCCACCAGGTTGGTCTGACAGGACCTGCTACTGATGAACCCATGTTGGTTGCCCCTAAGCATGCAGTCCCCTGCTGGCCCCTCCTGGATGTGTGCCAGAATAATTTTCTCGAACAGCTTGCCTAGGATCGAGGTAAGACTAACTGGCCTATAGTTTTCCAGGTCCTCCTTCCTGCCTTTTTTGAAAATGGGAACCATGTTGGCCCTCTTCCAGTCCTCCGGTACCTCACCAGAGCACCATGAGTGCTCGTAAAGCCGTGCCAGGGGTCTTGCAATGACCTTGGCCAATTCCTTTAGAACTCTAGGGTGGAGATCATCTGGACCAGCTGACTTGAATACGTCCAACCCCTCCAGAAGCTCCCTAACTAAATCCTCGCTAACCCTTGGCCCAGGTGTGCCTCCCCCAGGGCCCGAGGGGGGCCCAGCAGGGAGGTGGCTGTTCTGCTCCCTACTTAGGAAGATGGAGGCAAAGAAATCATTAAACATGTTAGCCTTGCCGTCTGGTGTGACGACCACATTTCCCAACATGTCCTGCAAGGGCCTCACATTACCCGGGACCTTCTTTTTACCCCCTACATATTTAAAAAAGGACTTCTTATTGTCCTTAATCTGGGAAGCTAGTCCCACTTCCATCTCTGCCTTGGCCTTCCTAACTAGCCCCCTACATCCCCGAGCAACTGCAGAATAGTCCTCCCTGGTGATGATCCCTTCTTTCCATTGGGTGTAAGCCTCCTTTTTAGCAAGGAGACATTCCCAGATGCTTTTGGTGAGCCATGGAGGCTTGTGTGCTTTCCTGCTCCCTTCGATCCTCGTTGGGATTACCTTCCTTTGGGCTTGGAGGATCGTCTCCTTAAGAAGCGACCACTCTCCTCGGACACCTGGCTCCCCTCCCCCCCAGGACCTCAGCGCTTCTCCAACTATCCTCCTTAGCTTGCTGAAGTTTGCCCTCCTAAAATCTAGGGCTGCTGCCTTACTGCATGCCTTTGCCACTTTGCGCTGGATGGTGAATTCCAGCAGGCGATCATCGCTGTCGCCCAGGTGGTCAAGCACCCGCAGCCCCCTCACCAGGTCATCATCCGTGGCCAGCACTAGGTCCAACAAGGTGTCTCCCCTGGTGGGGCTGTGCACCTCCTGGGTTAGATGGAGGTCCTGCACTCTGTCTAAGAACCTATGTGAGCGTTCGGACCTGGCTGACTGCTCTCCCCAGCAGATGTCTGGGAAGTTCAGGTCCCCCATGACTACCACATCCTTAGCCTTCACTACCTCTGTGAGCTGACCCAAGAATTCCTGGTCAAGCTCTTCTCCCTGGTTGGGAGGTCTGTAGTAGACTTCCACCGTTAAGTCTCTTTCCCCTTGACTGCCTTGTACTCGCACCCAAAGCACTTCAGAGTGCCCATCCCCTGAACATATTAGTTCCCAGGTATACCATTTAATTCTTCAACTAGTATCTGAAACACAAAAATATGCAAAAATTCCAGATTTATTATTTATTATGCATGGTAAGCCTTTAAGAATGTTAAGTAATAATAATTGGGAGAAAGGACAGAACAGTAGCAAATGATGAAATTACTTAGGCTTCCATCCAAGTGCTGGTTTGGTGCTATGGGAACTGTGGTTTGCAGGTTCCTTCCAGCAACAGTCAGGTGTAGGAGTGCTTGCAATGTGAGCAGTGCCTCCTGGTGGTGTCTCTCCAGAAGCAGGCAAGAGACCTACAGGAGGAGGTGGCAAGGCTCTGACGCATCCTCAGCCATGAGAAGTTCATCAATACAAAGCTGGAGGAGACTTCTAGGACTGCAGAGGAAGGACTGCCAGAGGTGGTGCTGGAGAAGGAAGAGGACTTGAACTCCCAGGAAGGTGGAAGCTGGAAGCTTGAGAACTCCAACAGCCAGCAGAAGTCTTCATCCTCACCTGCAGTGGTTTGGCTGGAGAACAGATATGGAACCCTATCAACAGAGGGGAAGGAGCATGTTGCATCAGTGGAAGGGGCCAGGCCAGACCTCCCCAGGGTTGGAAGGTCTGATACCACTACAACACCCTTGGTGGTGGTTGGCAACTCCCTTCCATAGGAACAGAAGCATCCATGTGTTGATCTGACCTTTTGTTTTGGGAGGTCTGCTGCTTGTCCAGAGCCTGGATCTAAGATGTCACAGAAGGAATACCAAGCCACATCTGCCCCTCTGACTACTACCCAACACTGCTCATCTATATAGCACCAATGATACTGCCAGGGGAGACCCTGAGCAGACCAAAAGTGACTACAGGCCTCTGGGTGCAAGGGTAAAGGGAAGAGGGGCTCAGGTGGTTTTCTCTTTGATCCTTCTGGTCAGTGGGAAGGTCCTGGGCAGGAGCAGACACATCATGCAGAACTACATATGGCTGGGCAGATGTTGTCATCATGAGGGCTTTGGCTTCTTTGGCCATGGGATGTTGTCTAAGAAGAAGGATTGTTGGGAGGGATCCACATGATGAAAAGAGGAAAAAGCACCTTTCCAGTTAGGCTTGCTAACCTAGTGAGGAAGGCTTTAACCTAGGTTCACCAAGAGATGGAGACCAAAGTACTGAGGTAAGTGGGAAAGAAGGTGATGTAGAGGAAGCACAAGCAGGAGGGAGCAAAAGGGGAGACATTTTAATTCTTCCTGAGAAAGCAAGGCAATCATTTAGTTACCTCAGGTGTCTGTACATGAATATATGAAGCCTGGGAAAGAAGCAGGTAGAAACTGAAGCCCTCCCATAGTCATGGAACTATGATGTGCTTGGAATAACAGAGACTTGATGGGATAGCTCACATGACTAGAGTACTACTCTGGATGGGGATAAACCATTTAGGAAGGAAAAGCAGGGGAGAAAGGAGGAGAAATTTTTCTTTATGTAAAATAGCCGTATGATTGTTCAGAGCTCCAGTATGAAACTGAAGATAGGCCTTTGAGGGTCTCTGGGTTAGGGTCAGAGGAGAGAACAACAAGGGTGATGTCATGGTGGGCATTTGTTATTGACCAGCAAACCAGGAGGATGAGGTGAATGAGGCTTTCTTCAAAGACTTAAGCAGAAATTTCTACATCATGGGCCCTGGTTCCCAAGGGGAACTTGGGTTACCCTGATATCTACTGGGAGGGCAATAGAGCAGTGCACAAGCAATCCAAGAAGTTTTTGGAGAGTGTTGGGAACAACTTCCTGGGGCAAGTGTTGGAGAGGCCAACTAGGGGCCACGCTCTCCTTGATCCACTGCTCACAAGCAAGGAAGAATTGGTGGTGAATGTAGAAACAGATGGCAACTTGTACAGCAGTGACCATTAAATGACTGAGTTCAGGATCCAGAAGAAAGGAAGGGAGTAGAGCAGCAGAGTAAGGACTTTGGACTTCAGAAAAGCGAACTTCAACTCACTCAGGTAACTGATGGGCAGAATCCCCTGGGAGGCCAGTCTGAGGGGGGCAACAGTCCAGTAGAGCCAGATGTAGTTTTAAGAAACTTTACTAAGGGTACAGGAACAGACTATCCTGATGTGCAGGAAGACTAGCAAGTATAGCAGAAGACCAGCTTGGCTTAGCAGGAAACTCTTCAACGAGCTAAACACCAAAAATGAAGAAGTGGAAATTTGGACATATGACTAGGGAGTATTGCTCCTGCATGCAGAGATGAAACCAGGAAGGCCAAAGTACATCTGGAGTTGTGGCTAGTGAGAAATGTGAAGGGTAACAAAAAGGGTTTTTCTAAGTATATCAGCAACAAGAGAAAGATCAGGGAAAGATGGAACCCTTACTAAACTGGGGAGACAACCTAAAGACATACGGTGCAGTAAAGACTGAAATACTTAATGCCTTTTTTACCTCATCCTTCACAGGCAAGTTCAGCTATCAGACTACTGCACCTGGGATCCCAGTTTCAGGAGAAGATGAGTAGACAACAGTGGTTAGGACAAGCTGGAAAAGCTGGACATGTACAAGTCCATGAGGCCAGACACAATGCACCCGAGGCTGCTGAGGGAGTTGGCCAATATGACTGCAGAGACACTGGACATTATCTCTGAAAACTCATGGAGACTGGGAGAGGTCCCAACTGGTTGGAAAAGGACAAATATGGTGCCCCTCTTTAGAGAAAGGGAAGAAGGAGAATCTGGAGAACTACAGACCCATCAGCCACAACTCAGTCCCAGAAAAAATCATGTAGCAGTTCCACAAGAAATCCTTTCTAAGCACTTGTCTAGCTATCTCTGAACCTTAGCCCTACCCTCTCGTGTATCTACTATTCTCCCCAGCTTGATGTCATCTGCAAACTGTCTAGTTGGCACCCAGTATCAAGTAGAGTGCCCCAAGGTTTGGTCCTGGAACCAGTTTCATTTAATTTCATCAGTGATCTGGAAGATGGCATGGGTGCATCCTCAGTAAGTTTACAGATGACATCCTCCACTACTCAGCAAACATCACAAAGTTCCTAAAAATAGCCTCCTAGCCCACATATTTTCCATACAAATCCTACTGTCAGTCATTTCAATCCTGCTTAAATGCTGAGATAAATTGACTGGCCTTTCCAGTATGCCTGGAAACCATGAACATCTAGGTTTTCCTAGACCAAGATAAGTGAATCCCAAATTAAGGGAGCCCTTCCAGAGAGTCCCCCCAGAAGTTCCATTCACCTCAAGTGCCTTCATTAATCCCAAATGCAGCAATGTGAAACAAGGAGAGACTTTTAGCACTCAAGCTGGAAGATCTCAAACTAATAATAGTTTTATGAATAATAAACAACATCTAAAAGTTCAAGTGCAGATCCTGGTGAATTGGCATGACATGCTCATGGGGTACTCTTTATATTAAGCAATCTGCTACACTCCTTACTAATTTCAGAGCACATTTAAAAAAATGCAGCATGGATTAGTTACACTTACTTTGGATTAGATCATGACAACCCTTGATCAGGGTTATAGAGGACAAGGACGGAATAAGGTCCTACTTTATTCTCCTACTTGGCTCGGCTTGAATAGAGAGTCTGCCTGTGTGGGGAGAGCAGGAGTAACACCACTGATTCTCCCCTATGATGATATGGCTAGGCTGGGGGCAGACAGAGAGAAGACCCTCAAGTCTGTCCCTGCCATTTCAGCATCCAGAGAATGTGTTTGGATACTAAAAGGACTGGTGGACATAAATTACTCTTAGTTACAATTCCTTCTATGGTTAAAATTATAGTCTAACTCTATGAGAACACTGAAATCATGTGCTTTGCTCTGAATATAGTCTGGTATAACTGAGACTGAAATATTAATTTCCAAGTTCTGGCTTGGGTCTGTTTAATTTATAATCCTAACCACTGTACTATCGTGTTTGTACTTAACACAGTATAACAAGCTGAGAGTCCAAAATTCTTTCCTTACAAAGAACTAGAACTCTTGGTTCCAAAATGATACCTTTTATTAGACCAACATTCTTTCCTTAGTACTTCTGAGGAAGAAGCAACTAGCTCACTGCATTGGCCATATATCATCTGCCTTTAAAAACCAGCTACCTAACTTTGTTTATGATTCTAAAAAAAACCAGAGTGCTCCTTTAATATAATGAGTTAACAAAATCCATCTGGAGCTCAAGCTGTGCACATCATTCCTGTACGTGATAAAATAGTATGTCCCTTCTTTGAAATTTTGCTGACAGCCCACTGAAATCAGTTTCTAATCCATAAATGAGACAGAACTTTTGCTTTCATCCACATGTGTTTTCTCTTAGTATCTGGGTGGTTGAAGGATCATTACTGTAGCAAGCTTAAATGTATTGCTGTGATAATGGAATCCACTAGCAAAAGTATAATATAACCATTCTTGTCATGTATCTGTACTGACAGATATTAATAAGGCCACCAGCACTGTGATTTTTTTTCCCTAAATTTTAAAGCAGCAGCAAAATCATAAGAAAATCATGAGGGGCCTATCCAAGATTCTGCATCACTGGGTATTCCCAATTGAATGATTAGTCATGCAGAAATGAAGGAAACTTTGGGAATGAAAGTGGTCAGAAAACTCCTCTAGGTCCACCCAGTCCACTGAGTTAGCTCTTATTATCTATCACATAGCTTCTCACTAATTAGCTGCATAAATTATGTTAAACTTTATACTGAGGGACTGTATTTGATCTTTTTTATATAAATTAATTTTTTTGAATAATGACATATCATCTTCTGTACATCGTCTCACTCCATTTGCAGCCTGAGACACTGCCTCTGTAAACTTGAAATGTACAGAATTCTGTAACCCAAGGTCCAAATACTCCCAAGACTGGACTAGGCTTAGCTTTTAAAGATTGAGACTCTCTCTTCAGTGAAATGGCCAATTGTTTCACTGGTAAAATTTCTACTGATTTCAACATTCCATCCTAAAGCTTTCTCTACTGTTTCAGGAGGATCATGTTTTATGATTGTCATGAGAAAGATACAGTGCCAAAAGAAAAGTACTTGACATTTATTAATTTAAGACCACTTATTTATATGATAAATTCAGATTTAGGAGCCTAACTTTAGGATCATAGGAAAGAGAGCCTCGAAGGGTCCTCATGAGGTCATCTAGGTTAGTCCCTTATTCAACGCAGGATCATCCCTCACTAGCCACTCCAACGAAATGTCTGTTCAACCCCTTCTTGAAAATTTCCAAGGATGGAGATTCCACAACATCTCTAGATAGTCTGTTCTGATGGCTGACTGCCTGCATAGTAAAAAAAAAATGCTTCCTAATCTCCAGCCTAAATTTCCTCTGCTGCAGTTTGAGGCCACTGTTTCCAGCCCTGCCCCTTTTGGTCATAGAGAAAAGTCCATCTCTATCCTCTCTGTAACTGCCCTTCAGGTATTTGAATACTGTTAACAAATACCCGCTTGGTCTTCTCTTCTCCAGACTAAATGACCTAATTCTTTCAAACTTTCCCCATTAACTCATGTTTCCCATGCATGTGTCATTTTTTGTTGTTCTCCCCAGGACTCTTTCCAATTTCTCTACATCTTTCTTGAAATGTAAGACCCAATACTGGACACAGTACTCTAGGGGATGCTTCTTCACCAGTGCCAAATAGCAAAAGAATCATATCCCTTGATTTCCAAGACACTCCAGTTTGTGGGGGGGAGGCGGGGGTGTTTGGTTTTTGTTGGTTTGGTTTTTGACAGCCTTTTTTATTTTTTAATCCTGGACAATATTTCAGCTGGAGGGTCACTTAATGAGTTTTGGGGACCTGTCAAGGAGCATATCCATCTCTGTCTCTGTCTCCTCTCCTTTCCATTTCTTCTTCTCTCTCCTCTCCTTTCCTCTTCTCTCCATCTCTCTCCCCCTCCTTCCTTCTGTTCTGTTCCCTCCCTCCAGAACCTAGCCAAAACTGTAGTTCACCAGGGTCACTTGTACATATGACAAAATTGCCCTTTCTAGTGGTTTAATTTCCCTTTGATAGAGGTTTAATTGCATTACACATTACACACGTGGAGGCATATTGCAATTTAATTTCATCACACTTTACACATGCGGCAGCATATTGCAATGTAAATGACTTTGTGATGTAGCAAAAGAACATACATCCTGATGTATTTTAGTTTGCAACCTAACAACTTGCAGCAATACATCCATCCCCAAGCCCTCCCGGGCTTCCAGCACCTTGTGGACCATCCCCACTGCCTTCTCTGGCTGCCAACTCACCCAGTTTGACCCTGGGGAAGCATGATGAGGCAGCAGAAGGGTGGCTGAGTGTGCCGGCAGCTGGAGAAGGTGACAGAGATGATGCATGGGGTGCAAGCAGCTCGGGCTTGGCAGGTTTCTAGTGCCCCATGCACTGTCCCCGCTGTCTTCTCTAGCCACCAGCATAGCCAGCCACCCTCCTGCTGCTTTCCTCCACTGCATCAGGGACAAATCAGCCCATTTCCAGGCGCCAGGGACAATGCACAGGGCACTGGAAGCCCCGGTGGCAGAGAAAAAAGCAGCAAGGTGCTCAATCCTATTTTTTTTTCCAGCACAGCCTGCCTCCAGCCAAGGGGTGAGCTGCCAGTGTAGTCTGAGCTACAGGGAGCTCAGTCCTTCCCTCTGCAGTGGCAGCACCCCCGAGGCTACCCAGGAGGACTGCTAATGGGCCAGGTGCTAATCCAGCTCCAAGCCAGCACCCAGCCTGCTAGCAGCCTACCCGGGCAGCCTCAAGGGGCCCCCACAGCTCGAGAACTGCTGGCAATTTACCTCCCAGCCATGGGCAGGCTCTGCCAAAAAAAAAAAAAAAAAAAAAGGATTGGGCCCCTCGCTATAACAGTGACAGAATCCCCCTCCCCCCCCCCAGTTGAAATGGTGGGGTTTTAATCATCACAATTGAAAACCCACTATTTCAACTGGGGGGAACTAAACCCTCATCATGCATACAAGCAGCCCAGGAGCCCCTACACTCAGCTGTGGATTCAGGTAGGAGGTGCTGCTGTGCCAGGTGGGTGGTTTCATCACATTCTGGAGGGAGGGGAAAAGGAATGGGGAGAGAGACAGAGAGAAGAAATGGAGACACTACTGCCCGTCTGGCACAGCAGTAAGCACTACCTGGGTCCCCAGCTGGCAGGTTCCTGGAGTGGGGTCTGGGCAGGAGCTTCCACCATGTAGGAAGGGTGGTGCAACTTGAGACTGTTGCTCCTTGTTCTATCATCTATCACCACTGAGAACAGTCTAGTTCCATCCTCTATGGAATACCTCTTCTGGCAGTTGAAGGCTGCTAGTAAATCCCCTCTCAGTCTCCTCTTCTCTAAACTAAATAAGCTCACTTCCCTCAGTCTTTCCTCATAAGTCATGTGCCCCAGCCCCCTCATCATTTTTGTCAACCTCTGCTGGACTCTCTCCAATTTGTCCACATCATTTCGGGGGCGGGGGGGGAGGGCAAAACTAAACATAGTACTCTAGATGTGACCTCACCAGTGCTCAATAGAAGGGAGTAATTACATCCCTTGACCTGTAAGGTTTCCTACCACCTTACAGTAAACCAAGAGGACACAAGGCAATCTTTATCCCGCAAGAAAATTAACATTCTTGCTAACCTGTGTTATGTCATATTGAAGTTCATACAAAAATGTCTTAGCACTATTGCGATGACTTGACTTAAAATGCTTCTTCTCCAAACACTGTCCATAGATTGATTTTTAAAAATAAATTAATTCAACAGCAATCTATTTTTAAAACCAAATTATGTTGTATGCACCAGCATGAGGTACATTATAATCAAAATGCACATGTATAGCAATGCTCAAGTACTCTGAGTATTATCAAATGAGTGGTATAGGGGAAAGAAAGTATTACTGGACCCTACTCCACTAAAAAGGAGCATAATCCCAGCCAAAAGAAGAAACATTAATAAATAATTTAAATAATAGAGAAATGTAGGTTTAAAACTTCTAAATGAAATTTAGTGCTTATATCAACTTTAGAGAAAAGTATATAGAAGCTGATCACTTTTCTAGAGTATTTTATTCTGTTACACACACACATCCACACATATAGAATGCATTTAAAAGGTAGAACATATATTTCTCAATAATCACAGACTCACGTTAGTCTCAAGTTAGTACTGTACATTGTTGTTTAAACAAAACAGATTTAAGAGAAGGAGGATGTCTTTCTACCAATTCAACCCACATTTATAATGCACGTGATAGGTTATATACATCATGATATAAGAGATAACCCACAGAATAAAGATAAACGTGCCATTCAAATATGCACTATCAAATTGGTTATCCTCCTTTTGTCACATTCAGGGCTGGTCTTGTACCTCCTACCAGAAAATAATGGGAATTTTTCCCAGTATGAAAAAGAACCAATGGACCAAATGAATTTAAAGGAACATGTGTTACAGTTGCTATAGAAGAAAAATATTTTAAATATGGCCATTCTGTTGCCACAAATAAGATGCAATTTTTCTAACTTATAGATTGTTTTAGAGTATTAAATATCTACTAACGAGGGAACTGTTAAGCGAATAAAAGGTAGGTTAAACAAGAAATTATCAAATAATATCCACAAATCTTATAACAACATAAGAAGCATCTCAATTAGGATTAGCAATACCAAAGGAACTGAACCATTTGACCAATAATAGATTATTAGAGAATAATAATTACACCTGATAACATGAAAAAATTAACAGGACAAGGTGATTTTACATTTTAAATTTCATGGACCAATTATCCTCAGTCATGAATGAGTTTTAAGTATCTTTTTTAAAAGAGATCAGTCAGAACAATGTAAATACATGAGTTACAAGCAGGAATATGAACATTCCCACCTGCCCAGCAACACCCAAGCCCTGAGCCCAGGCTTGTACACTCCAAACTTGCAGTGAATTTAATGGAAGTATTGGGTGAACAAGAATGCAAAACTGTCACAGTCTGATCCCACTGAAATCAGTAGGAGTCTCTTCACTAGCTTCATTAGATGACTAAACCTTTTTGCCTTCCTTGTGAAAATCCACCTAATTTATAAACATTTAAACGAATGTGGTTTGCACATGCTCAAGAGATTCTCACTGGAATTTAACAGCTAAGGTCTCTGTGGCTACTCTGCACAAGCTCGTGCTCCTTTGTGTGCCATAGATTAGAGCTATAAGGTGCTTCTACACATGATAAAAATTGCCCATTTTTGCACGCTGCATGGGGGGGCGTTGTTGCTATTTAAATGTGTTTGTTACATTCCAAACTAAACCACATCCACAGGTAGTTTAGTTTGCAATGTAGCTATCTGTAACACTGCAGCATTTTGACAACTCGCCCCCACCCTGGGAGAGGTGGGCTGATGGCAGAAGTGGCAAGGGACCCTATCTTTTTTTTAATCTTTTTTCTTTTTGGCAAAGCCTGCCCACATCTCTCATAGCCAGGAGGTGAGCTGCTGATGGGCCAAATGGCCCCTGAGCTGTGGGAGGCCCCAGTCCTTCCCTCCATAGAAGCTGCATACCCCAGGGCCTCCCAGGTGTGGTGCTAGTGGGCCAGGGGCTGCCCCAGCTCAGAGACAGCACTCCACCAGATCCAACTATTCCCCAAGCCTGCTCGGGGAGCAGCATCCAGCAGGCTTCCAATGGGTGAACTTCAGGAAGAGTTGGATCCAGTGGGGTGCTGCCTCTAAAGTTGGGGCAGCCCCAGCCCACTAGCACCCACATGAGTAGGCTGGGGGGGTGGTATTGCTGCCATGGAATGAAGGACCAGGGCCCCCCACAGCTCAAGAGCTGCTCAGCCTACCAGCAGGTTGCACAGGTAGGCTCCATCAGAGAAAAGGAAAAAATAGCAGCAATAGACTTGATCCTTTTTTTTCTGCGGAGTCTGCCTAACTCTCCCATGGCTGGTGGGTAAGCTGCTGGCAGGCTCTGAGCTGCAGAGGGCACTCGTCCTTCCCTCCATAGTGGTGGTGCCCCCCCGGGGCTGCCTGGGCAAGCACTGCTTCAACTCAGAGGCAGCACCAGCCTGATCCAACTGTTCCCTGAACCTGAGTTTGGGCAGCATCCGGCCCACTAGCAGCCCACATGGGCAGTCCCAGGAGATGCCACCACCATGGAGGGAAGAACCAGGGCCCCCCCGCAACTCAGGGGTTGCTTGGCCCACCAGCAGCTTGGCCTCTGGCCATGGAAGACTCTGCAAAAAAACCAAAAACAAACAAACAAACAAAAAAGGATTGCCCCCCCCCCTCACTGTAACATTGATGGAAGCTCCTAAATTGACATGGTGGGTTTTTAATCATCACAATTATAAATCCATCACTTCAAATTAGGGGGCTAAACCCCTGTCACATGTACAAGTGCCCATAGTGGGTAAAGTTTGAAAGAGTCCTTAGTCAGGCAGAAGGCAAGGTAGAGTTACACCTTACAAACTATGGGTGTCTATACATGTGACAGAGCTCTGTTCCAGCGCATACTAATTAGCCCCTAATATCTATGAAATCTATGAAAACCATATGTCCCTGACTCAATCCCTGAGACCTACACTGTGAAATACAAAGAGCCAATTTATTCTTCCCCAGGTGCAAGATGGTAATCTCATGGGGAAATAGACCCTGCTTCTACAAGTTTGCATAAAATAACACCTTTCTGATTTCCATTGAAGAAATTATGCAGATTTAATAATCTTTCAGTGGAAACATAGGAAAATTCAGGAGCCAAGTCTGAATAGATGTAGGCCATTTAAACCCTAGAAACAGGACCCTAAAGGAAGCAGAGACCACTCATTTGGAAAGAATGATTAATTAAACTGATTTGGGTCAAACTAGTTTATGAAACTTCTGTCCCAGACCCCTTCCTGGTTCAAGTTAAATCACAGTCCTCCAGCATCCCAGCATGCTTTCCAGCCCTGGGCTGGGCTATGCTGTGTGCTCCAGAGAGCAGGTCTGGCCCCACTCTACTCTCTAGCTGGAGCGGTGAGGGCTCAGTAACAAGGATGTGGGTGGGGCAAACCCAGCTGGGGATGCAGCCCAGTCTGCGGGTGGATATGGGGGGACAGATTGCCCCCCCAGGAAAACCCCAGCTGGAGTTTGGGGCCAGGGGTTAAAAACCCCTTCCCCTGCTCAAACCTACTACTGGTTGTGACTGTGGGCTACAAATCCCAGAGGTACCTGTAAGTAGGAAGAGGAAGTGATGAGCAACCCTGCAAAGTCCTGCTGCTATAATTTTGGACCACAAATCCCAGAGACCTTGGGGACAGCAGGAAGAGGAAGCAAATGCATAGCTCATGTGTCTGCATTTCCCGAATGAAAGGTAAATATCTGTTCACTTCTGTTTCAATTTAATCTGTGCAGTTTAGACTAACCTGAAAAGACTGAATCAATTCAGCCTTAGGCTTTTTATGGGTCTGTACCAATATAAGAGACCTACTAACTACACAAACACTGAACTACTTTTTATATTAACCTGAAGTGAAGAATTTAATCTGTATACCGAAACTTCTAAAAAATAACCAGGATTCAACTCAGGTAGCACTTTACATTCTTCCTGCTTCCCCTAAGCTATTTTTTATTTTATGTTTGTAGGCTTCAGTAGGAAGTAGATCTTTAGCTGATAATGGTGGCTATGCAGGATCCAGGCAAATATTCGATACTCCAGGGAATAAAAAAAGGATTTTCAGACTGCATTAATCAAGAGGAGACTGCAGGGAGCCAAATGGGTCAAGTGACTATGAGATCCTGGAAGGCTACCACTGAAAGCAAAATGTTTTTTAAATTAACTCTTCTTTTGTCTGCTTTTCTTAAGAGAAAAGACCTGAAAGAACATTGTGCAATAACTGTCTTTCATATCCTTATTAAATTACACTGTTTTCCTTATAGATTTCTAAATCAATCACAACTAGTCACTACTAGACAAAGTGGTAGTGAAGTGGACGAGAGATTAAATCTTTCCTTCTATCCTTGGCATCTATTTTTGAAGAAAGTCTTCAAGTCCTGTTATTTTAAATAAGGTGTACAGTGAACTGAAAAACTAAGATTGTTTTCATTTAACTGACTATATACGTCCTATGAATTAGAGCTGTGGTACCCAATCTCTTTGCCCCGCAGGCCAGATGGGAGGATCCAGGTCTGTCCATGGGCCTGATCTGGTATGCGAGGCAGAAATAGACCAGGCCCAATGCGGCAATGCAACAATGGCCTAAGACCGATACAGCCACATGACAATGGCCCAACCCTGCCTGATATAGCCACATGGAGCTTAGAAATTTGGTAGTTGGGGAGGGGTAGCAGTGTTAATTGAGATCACTTCTTACTGCCAAGTTTCCCAAACTAGAAGGAGTCCTGGAGGCTGGATTCCATGGGTCCACAGATCCAGGGTTGAGCACTCCTGCATTAGAACTCTGACTACAGTTGACTACATGAGGAACCTTGGTAACAGTAGAAGGTGAACCAGAAATTTTAAAAGTCTTCTTTTTTAAATATCTATTTGCATATTGCTGTGGGAACTGAGGTAACAGCTTCTTTCAGGGTGAGGAGCATAATTTTCTGTGTTCTGTGTTTTTACTGAGGTTTTTGGGTTTTTTAAAGCTCCAAACTAAAATTTAATTTTCAAAGGAAGGCAACAAAGAAAAAAACAATGTTTTCAACACTTTGATACCTAAAGCAGGTCTAACCAATTATATACCTGCATTTCCTTATCATAATAAATAAGATACAATAGTTATACCACAAACACTACTTTCATTTTTTAATAACAACATTTACAGTGTTAAGGTGAAGATTTCCATTGGCCTGAAACAGAAAACATTTACTCAACAGGGGAAGAAATACATTATTCTAAGTAGTGATGCAAATGGAACAAAAGTTTAACAATTTTTAAATGTAAACAAAAACAAGCAGCAAAATCCTTTTTAGTGGATTCAAGGGTGACCACCTTTTCAAAATGGAAAAGCAGGGCATATGCCTTTCCCCTGGGAGCTCATGGTGGTTACACACCTGTTGTCCACCCAGCAGCAATGGGGGACACAACTCCATTTCACTACTGCCCCCACTGCTGCCGGGTGGGCAGGGGTTGGCTTCTCATGGTGGCATGGCCAGCACAGGGCCCCCAGAGGGAGGGCAGCAGGGGTGGAGCCCTGAGGTTGCAGCATGCAGCCTGCATCCACCCCCACCCTGCTCACAAATCTGGGAGGGGGGTGCAGCCACCATACCCTCTGGGGGGTGCACACAGAAGTTGGGAGCCACACCTTCCCTGTACTCCCTAGCTCCATCCTGCTCCACACCCAAGGCCCTAGCCCCATGACTAGAAAGTGCCCCCAGGCCCAGCCCCTGCCCCACTCCCTCCTCACTGTGGGGGCCTTAATCTGCCCTCCCACTTCCTCTTAATGCCCCCTTCCCCACATAGACTTACCTGCAGAAAGCTGCTCTCCACACTGCCTGGCTGCAATCTTGGCCATGTGTATGTGTGCAGGCATGCACATGCACATGGCGCCCCTTGCATCCTGCTCCTAGCAGCCCCAAGCAGCTCCTTGCAGGCTGAAACACTGCCAGCCTGCAAGGGGAAACCCACCATTTTATGAACCCTGCACGATACTGTGAATCTGGAACTAATTGTTGTCCCAGAGTCATGCTTCTTAATGTCCCCATGCTGGGATTGTCCCACCCAATTAAGGATGGGTGGAAACCCTAGTGGATTCCAATGTTATTCTCCTCATATATATTGTTGAATAAACACATTAACATGCTTGTTTTCATAAATTAAGTAGGTATTTTGTTAAAAAAACCAAAAAATCTCCCATAAAAGAAAACTATAAATATAAATAAAGCTTTATTCTGAAGTTCAAATGGAGCTATACAAGTGCATATACGTCTTTATATTGACTGTATTTCCATTTATTTTTTCCTAATAAAGTCAATATTGTTAATGTCATTTCAAATAAGGGAGATATTTGTGTTTTAGATCTGGTTCTTCTATCATGGCCCATATTTTTCATAACCTTTTATTTGCTTCACTGTGAAACAAATGGAATGCAAGAGCTCAAAAAATCCACTATAAATTCAATACGTTTCAACAGTTAACACTTAAATCAAACACTAAAGGAAAACAGTGTGAAAAACCTTCAGGCCAGGCCCTTTCCACATTTTTTTTTAAACAACTCCAATTGAAGTGAATAATTCAAGGGAAATAATGGGGGAGACCGGAAAGAGTTTATTTATTGTGAAGTATCTTCCCATAGTTTATTATGTCTTTATTATTTGAAATTACTCACTTCAGATGTGGGACTGGGCTGGGCATGTGAATGAGGTTCATTATAACTAGCCAGGATATTAAATTTAAGGGGTGAAAGCTGTTTTTGATTCACATTGTTTCTTTCTTCAGAGTAGAGAATGTTGATGTTATACACCTCTGTACAAATTTAATTATTTTTCCCCCAGGTTTATTTTCTAATCACTATTTATAATATACTATTTCTGATAATACCCGGGTAGTAAAAAGAATTCCTAGAACATTTGCAGAAGGTGAAAATAAAAGTGCACAAAGTCAAAGTACCATTTAAAATTCCAAATATTTACCCAAACTCTGCTCTCAATGAATAAAGACTATAACATACCAATGTACTTAAAACATCTACTATTTGCAAAAACATGTCAAAGTAGTAACTAAGAAAATGCTAGAAGTAGTTAGATATAGCAGCAGAAGGCTCTTTGAGACCTCTAAATATTTCATCAAAACAGAGTAGTTTATAACCTCATTTGAACTAGACACACAGAAAAATGGCCTACCTGGACTGCATATCTTGCTGTGTTTTCGAATGGCTGATTTCACCTGGAGGTGAAGAATGAGAGACTTGCTGTTGTAGCTCTACCAAAGACTGGTAGTATTGTTGCTGATGATGCTGCTGCTGTTTGTAGCGAGACAAACTAAAAAACAGCCCTAAAATGGCTTTCAAATTTCCATTCCTTATTTCTGTAATATAAATAAATAAAATAAATAAAAACATAAAAATACAAAGAAGTGAAAACAGCACAATTACGTTTTAATTCACACACACACACGGTGTGGGAAGAGGTGCATACACTTATTAACACACATTATACATATAGTGCTTGATTACTTTGTTACAGTTCATGCTACATATTGTGGGCATGTCTGGTAATCAGAAAACTCCCTGACATGAAGCCTAAGGCAATAAACCCTTTCAGTCAAAATCAACCACAGTGAGTAATGTGTTCTAACAGCCTTGACACTGATGAGGTCCTGACAATTACAAGGCTATTAGCAGAGACAAGGCAGTCTCAGAAACAATGCAGTGAGCTTCAGTGGCTAGGGAGAGACATTTAAAAAGCCTGACCAATTGATTCACTCTTTGCAGGTTAGTTTCACTTGGCTACGTTAAATCGCATTGTAACTGCACAGACATGCAGGCACACATTTGCAGTGGCTCAGGCTAGAATCTGGGGGGGGACGGGACAGTGGGGGAGAGGAGATCTGCTAAAGCAGCCCTCCCTTCCCTTGTACAGAACTGAGCTGGGGGAATGCAGCAGGGAATTTATTAGCCCAGCAGGGAATTAAACAATTAAACAGTGTTTATCACCCCCGAACTCTGTGTTTATCACCCCATTAAGAAAATAACAGAGGGACATTACCAGCTATCTGTTAATTCTACCTGTTGATTCAGCACAGACTGTAGACAGCATGTGGTCTGCTGGCTAATACACAGAGACCACTTGGCAAGGCAGAGGGGAGGGGGGAATTCCTGCTTAGCAGGGAGTGGTGGGGGGGAACAGGGAACAAACCACTCTTCTTAAACAGCTTTTCCTAGGAAGCTACTTGTTGATTAGCTCCAAAAAGCCTGTCTGCCTTGGTAGTCTCCCACAGCATGGACTGTAGCCAGCATGTGGTCTGCTAGTTAATGCTGAGATGTCTACATAAGGCAGAGGGGAGGGGGGACTAATCCCTATTTAGCAGGGACAAGCCAGGCAGACACTGCTCTGTCTGCAAGTCTCTGCCAACCTGCAGCCAGGGAGCAGAGGGCCAGCTCTGTTGTGGAGCAGAGAGACCTGCCCAGCCAGGGAGCATACAGAGATGCTGGGGGTGTCTGGTTTATCTTAAACCAGCAAGGGGTCTGGGACAGACATTGCATAAACCGGTTTGAGCCAAATCATAGATTCGTAGAGTCAGAAGGGACCTCAGTGGGTCATCTAGTCCAACCCCCTGCCCCTGGCAGGCAAGAAAAGAGTCACCAACCCCGGGGTCATGTGATCCCAGCCAGGTGCCTGTCCAGTCTCCTCTCGAAGACTCCCAAGGATGGGGTAAGCATCACCTCCCTTGGGACACCATTCCAGATTCTAGCAACCTTGACCATGAAGAACTTTCTCCTAATGTCCAGCCTAAACCTTCTCTCTAGTAGCTTATGGCCATTGTTCCTTGTCATTCCAGGGGATGCCCTGGTGAACAGATTGTTGCTTACTTCATGTTTCTCTCCCCTTATGAATTTGTATGCCACCACAAGGTCCCCTCTCAGCTTTCTCTTGGAGAGGCTGAAGAGGTTAAGGTCCCTACGCCATTCCTCATAGGGCCTTCCCTGCAGGCCTCTAATCAGGCGAGTGGTCCTTCTTTGGACCCTCTCCAGGTTGTCTGCATCCTGCTTGAACTGTGGCATCCAGAACTGGACACAATACTCCAGCTGCAGTTTGACTAGTGCTGCATAGAGGGGGAGAATCACTTCCCTGGACCTGTTTGTGAAGCAACTACGAATGCGTGACAAGGTGTGATTGGCTCTGCCAAATGCTTCATCACATTGACAACTCATGTTCGTCCTGAGTCAATAGTGACTCCAAGATCTTTTTCTGCCTCAGTGGAGCTGTAAAAAATGTGTACATATATTGCTGATATGGAGCTGGAAAATCTGAAATAGGGCTGTAGACTTCCCTCCTGAATGGAAGAAAAGAGGATTAAATCTATTTCTTTGCAGCCCTATTTCAGATTTTCCAGCTCCATTCTTCCCATTAATATATATTAATAATATGATCCTTTTATTCACGGTTATAATTTAAGCTATGCACTAGACACTGAATATAAAAATATATTTTCTCCTCTTAAAACACTACAACCTAAAAACCATGAGCAATTAAAAAGATAGATGATAGGATATCAGCACTATATGTACACACTTTTTACATCCACAATAGAATTTTTTCTTTGCATAAATACATATCCATTCTGCCTGGCTGCCCAGTTATTCAACAAATTGCCTGCATTAACTGTTGAGGACTTGCATCTTCTGGAAGAGGAGGAGCAGGTAATGATTCCAGACAAAAGGATCCACAAAGAAGAGCATATCATGAAGATCATGAGAGAAAAAGACAAACAGGAAATGCAGATTGGCAAACCTGTTGATTCAGAGGAGTCAGGAAGCAGAACAGAGACAAGAATAGAAAATCAGGGATAGACAGTGCTTTGAAGGATTGTATACAAGAAACTTTGTCCTCCTGCTACAGTTGTTCTAGAAGTGTTAAAGATTCTATGTTCTTTGTTTCCATTCCCTTAAATTTCTATTGTCCCTATGTGAAGTAATGACAAACCTACTACACAGCACATGATGAGTGACTTCCTCCAGAGTTTCATGCACCAACCACAGGCATAACTAGTACAGTCTGCACCCTGGGCTAGAGATTTCCAGACCTCTACTACAGCTACTGCTGTAGCCATCTATGGCAATGGATACCAGGAATTCCAGTGACAAGAGAAGCAGCTGCATTGTGTGGGAGCTAGAAAATCCCTACACCCCACTGTTGCTGCTGCCACCACAGCACAGAGGGTACCACCATTCTTGCATGCCCATCTAAGTCAACCTTTGGGGACCATGCCATATTCACCCAAACCTAAGTATACTACTTCTGTCAAATAATTTTAAGCAAATTCTATCAAATAGCTATAGAGATCCCAGTCCCAATTTTTTTTAAAGCAAACGTGGAGTTGTTGTGTCTTGTAACTTTTTGTTTAAATTATTTTATAGCTCTCTGTGTCACACTACTTATATTAAACAAGGAAAAATGAAGACCCACACCTTTTACTATAAGGCACAATATTCCTGTCTAAACATTTATCAGGATATGGCCATGCTGATCCACACTAGATTTTGCCTGTCTCTAATTCCTCCCTCTAATCCCCTCTTACTTGTAGTCTGAGATAAAGGTAAAGAGGAAATGATGTTATTCTCTTCTTACAGAAGACCTCAGTATCAAAAAAGAAGCCTCGAGGGTTTTAATTAAATCACCTGAGGCATTCAGATCTGCTAGCACTCTCAATTTTTTTTTGTAATATTAACCTTTTATAAAGGACTAGCAAGTTGCCCATCAAGCATGACCAGGGGGGCAGACAGGGACAGAGGCCTGTGTCACTCCCCCCCCACACTGCCTCGTGTCAGGGTCCAGCTTCTCCCCCTCTCCCCTTCCCCCACTGCCTCGGGTCTGGGCCCACTCCCTACCTTTCCTGCCCGCCACTTCAGGCCCAGGCTCCTTCCTGCCCTTTGTTTCAGGACCAGTTTCCCCCCACTGCTTCGGGTGCCACCAGTAACCCCCCCTCCCCTTTCTGCTCCCATCCCTCCCCTCTTCCTCACAGCCTCCCACTCCCTGCTGGTTGTTGAGCGGGACTGCTCTGGCCCCTGGCTCCAAGGAGCAGGGCTGGTGGGGGCACTGCTGCCCCCACTGTTATAGCAGCACTCCGTGTTGGGAGGCAAGGCCAGTGCTGTGCTGCCGGCACCCTGCACTGCCACTGCCTCCAAGGAGCAGGGCCGTGGGGGGAGGGGTGAAGCCTGCACTGCCCCCCCCACTCCATCTCCTCCATCATGGCAGCTCTCTGGTCCCCACTGTCCCTCTCTGCCTCCAAGGAGCAGGGCAAGGAGGCGAGGCCAGCAGCGCTGGCCTTGCCTTTCTGCTCTGGCTCCTCAGTCCCAGCTGTCATGGTGGCACTCCACCGTATGTCTCTGTCTGTGCAGAGCACTTTGATTGGCTGCCAAGACAATCAATCAGAGTGCAAATAAAGTGTTACAGACAGACAGACAGACTAAGGATTTTATAATATCAGAATTCTCATCAAGCATTTGGCTTTCTAACAATGCACTTGTTTAACATCTGGCTGGACTCAATGATCTCCCGAGGTCCCTTCCAGCCCTGATGTCTATGAAATCTATGAAATCTAATCTTGAAAAAGACTGTCTCAGACCATATTTCAGTTATTCCTATAAATGTAAATTATTGATATATGGGCATTGCACAGCTCTTTCTAACTGAATTTTCTAGAGCAGAAGTTATATAAATTTTCATCCACGTGTCCTTAAACTATTTTCAGTCTTTTTAATGAGAAATCAGTCAAATGTTTATACCCAAATATGTAGGTAAACACAGTAGCTATTGTACATTCATTCTGTTCTACAACGGTAAACACAGTCCCAGACATTGAAATCCATGTTTCTGAGAAGGAAATATAATCTACATACTGACATTGTCTCCTTTTTAATTTGCAAACTGTTGCAGGATCCACATCTGTAAGGAACCATCAGAGATGTATAAAATCACTTTTCCTAACTTAGAAATAATTTAGAAGTTACAACAGGCAGATGGGCTCCATTATAAGAACTGAAACCACTTTTCTTTAAAATAATTTAAAAATGAAAACTACATTATTTATTTTAGCATATTCAACTTTAACAGTCTTTTTCTGTACCTGATGTTTGTTTGATAGTATCATTTTGCTACCTTTCTTTTGGAAGACCAAGCTCACTAGCAGCTCTCTACTTCCAGCTTAAGGCATTTTTATATTTCTAAAATAAGGTGT
Source organism: Crocodylus siamensis (assembly GCF_052110815.1). NCBI lineage: Eukaryota > Metazoa > Chordata > Crocodylia > Crocodylidae > Crocodylus > Crocodylus siamensis. Next base: position 73,877,620 of record NC_143398.1, on the reverse strand, counting down.
GAGCAGTTTTCAACTTTATCTTTTATCAGTTTGATCTAATTAACAGTGGGTTGCTAGAAGACTTATGGAAGGTAGAGAGAAGGGATTTTGCAAAAATATTTCCTTTACCAGAGACTGACAAAGTATAGTCCTCAGTCTACCACTCCTAATCAACAGTGCACACCATGTCCTCTCAAATGTTGTTGATATGTCTGTTTCAAACTTAGATAATAAAAAGTAAATTACTATGAAACTGAAATTGTTGCCATCAGCATTTTATTTTACATTTTTAGTAAAATCTAATAAGAGAGAATGTATAGCTAACACCAGGAGTGCTAGAGTATAACACCAAAGTACACAGATGTAGGTGTGCACATAGTAATGTTCAGATTGTAGAAAAAGCTTGAAGAAAGAAAGCATTAATTTTATTACTATTCTTTTAGACCTTTTAACATGTTAAGATTTCTCTTACCATGGACAAACCTAACCACCTTTTTCCTCCTAAATATACATATGCACTGGAGGGAAAAAGGATTAATCTTGTGCTACTTTGTAATTTCTTATTAGCACTGCTTAGACTCTGGTCTGTGGAGCAATATCATTTTGGAAAATTATTTCTGTACAGAGCCTCTTTTTCCAAGTGTCAAAATTAGATAGCAGCTGGTTGCAAAACCCTTCGTTAGGATATTAGATGTTATGGTCCCTATAACAGCTTGTCTGCAGCCTTCACTTACAAATAACTTAATGGTAACAAAGTGAGTCACCAAAGCCACTTATGAATAACAAACTTACTAGACTTTTTACATTCCAAATAAGCAGTTATAAAACATAAACATACTGACAAAGTACAATGGTCTTTTTAAAGCTCAGGTTGCATTCCCAATGAATAAAAGAATGAATTATATTTCTTTCTTCTATCTTCTACAGAGCAACTGTAGCGTTGCAGCTGGTTGACACTAAAAAAATAAATTTAAGGGAGTCAACTTTCCACTCTCATTTACACTTGTATAAATCCAAAGTCAGATCAATTAAATCAGTTATTTCAAAGGATTTAGATGAAAATGACTTGACAATATACTGTAGAACAAAGATTGTTAATCTTACTTCAAAGGTCAAAGGTCCTGGCACTTCTGTTCTTCTGAAGGAGCTTTGCAATTTGTTTATTGTTATCATTATTATAAGCATCATTATCACCATTGACAATGATGCAGCAGAGGATGAATATTCCTAAGGGAGGATTTAGGTGTATAATTCTATATTTAAATTCTATAGTGAAAATTTGGAAATTAAGGAGGACACAACAACATTTAGAAGCAATGCAAGCAAAAACGTGTGCACATAATGTTAATATGTTATATTACTGGTATGTCTCCATTTTACTTTACACTGGTTTAAGAAGGAAAAACATCATTGCACGTTATGCTATCAAAGAGAATGGTGTATGCATGGCTTTCCCTTTCAAATATTCCAAGATTTAGTTATCATCATTAATTTTTTTTAAAGGATGCCTACAGTAATCCCAGGGGATTGGCTGCCTTTAGAACATTTAATTCAGCCCCTCACTTTTAAAGTGCATTTTATGAATTATTGGGTGATAACAGCACAAAGAATGTCCTACATAGCATAGCCAAATAAATACTCAAAATACAAGTGGGTTACAGAAATCTAGATGATAATTCTATAGTTGGAATGTGTAGCTACTGCATTAAATACACAAAAAATTAAATTCTGCCCCTACTGAAGTCAATGGGAGTTTTGCCACTGAATTCAATGTGGCCCTAACTTCTACACACTTATCTTAATGCTTCACTCTTTTAACACCATAAACTCCCACTTATTTCAAAGTTTTCAGAACATAATGTTGAGCCCTTTATAATAGCTAGAGAAATCATAATATTAAAGGACTGCTCAGTAACTGGAGTTACTGCATCATAGGCGACTGGTAGGGAGTGCATGGGGGTACATGTGCACCCCCAACAGGGCCGGTGGCCCCCCCAGTGGCTGACACTGATGCTGTCGGTAGGGCTGATGCCCCCCTAATGGGGTCAGCAGCTTCTGTGGGTACCCCCCTCCCAGGTTCAGGAGGCACTAGTTACTTATGTACTGCATAGTAGAGTCGCTGAACACCTTTTTCGTGATGCTGACGACACAGTAGCCAGAGACTACTGCACTGTAGCAATGCATCATGCTTTCTGTCACGCAATGCTATTGTGCAGCAGTCACAAGCTACTGCACAGTCAATGTCTCATGGCCACAGAATCATAGAGAAATAGGGCTGGAAGGGACCTTGGGAGGTCATCTACTCCAACCCCCTGCCTGAGGCAGGATCACCCCTATCAAAACTTAGATTGTAATGTTACTATTTAGCTAGGATGATATCAGGACAAAGATAGTGACAGATAGGTTTAGTAAAATATTTTAAAAAAAAATCTCATTGCATACTTCTTAAAATTAAATAGTACTGTACTTATGAGCTATAATAAATACTTTGACATCTAACTTTCAATACAGTTGAACTAAATGTAAAACAAAACTGAAAACACTGGGTTTAATCTTGCAAAGTACTAACTGCACTCAACCGCCTATGAATTTTGGGTATTAAACCTCTTGCAGAAGGCCTCAGCCTACACCATTTAACCTTTATATACCTTACTAATTTGGTACCACAGCATAAAGGCAGTGACAGGAAGCCCAGCTGTTTTAATATAATTTAGATTCAGCATGTATGCATAGCATTTTAAGGAAGTCAAAAGATAGGGTAATATTTTAGTTGAACACATTACAGAAAAACATATGTAATTAGTGTTGACTAGGTCACAAAATCAGCTGAGAACTAAAATAGAGTTAGAAGAGATATTATACAATCAGCAGGTTCTTTCAGGTGTTGCACTTTATGTATCACACATATGCACATGCATACACAAATGTATATGCATACATTTACAAAACTGGGCCTGTTTCTGAAAACAATTACTGAAAACATGACTCTTTGTTCAAATGAATAGTCATCATCACTTAGACTACATACACAAGGAAAGGTTCTCAGATGCATATTTGTAAGCTCTATTTCTATGTATGCATGGATAAATATATAATGGTTACATTTGGACATTTGTGTAGCTAAGAAACACTGGGAGAAAGAAAACATACAAAATGTGTAAGCTTTTCAATTAAAGTGTTGCCTAAGATTTCATATACATACCCTGTTTTTTAATTTAATGTTTATTGAAACATGAAAAGGACAATAAAGTCTGTATAGTCTTCCTCTGATAAATATATACTTTAATGCAACCCAATACAGCTGGAGCTTGGTTTTTAGTGGCAAATAATTCATACTGAGAAAATTAGTCTTCTAAAAGAAATCCCCAGTACTGGAAATGATGATATATTTTTCTTACCTTCAGCAGAAAGACCTTGGACATTTACTCCTCTAGCTGCCAGAAAGCTAAGGCAGACATCAACATTCTCAATCTGCAATATGAACAGAAATAACAAGCAATTTAAGACTAGTTTACAAAATGTACATGAGTGGAAAAAAAGAAAACCCTAGGAATGAATACTTTACATTCATCACATACTACAGCTCTTTACCAGAGTTTAACAAGAATGATTACTACTAATTGGGGAAATTGCTATAAAGCTTCCATTGTCTACTTTGGTGCTTACAAACAATTCATAAAGGCCTGATCCAGAATGGTATGTTGGCAAAGCAACAACCCACCTACTTCACATAAAACTGGATTTTGTGCTGTGCAAATAAATAGCAAGGAAAGCATCCATAGATAATTAAACACTACATGTACTTCTGCAGATGTGGGTGACTGCCTTAATTAAAGAATGTTAATACAGTCAACAAAAGCAAATATCTGCTTGGAATGAGGTGTAATACTGTGAAAATGATGATGTCATAAACATATTTTCTTATCTTTGTTCTTTTTCAGAATATTTTTAAAATAATTCTTTAAGCATATTTTATGTTAGAGTTTTCCTAAAATATACTTTTTTCAGGATAGGTCATGCTGCTGACTGTGGTGGCTGATCCAGAAGCACTGCAAAGGTAAAACTCAGTATCTTAGTACCTTGTGAATAATAATTGTATCTGTCTAGTTAAATTTCCATAAAAATAGGCATAACAACACAGAATCTTCTCTAGAAAGACTTTACTTTAATGTTTTATATAAAAAGTTGATTAAGACTGCATATATACAAGACAAAAGGTTGAACACGCAACTGAAATACTTATTGACTATATCATTTTAACTGCAAAACATGTTTAAAGCTTAGTCACCCAGCTTCAGGCACAAACCGGTTGGTAGGACAGGTAATTGCAGTTAATTTTGTTCTCTTATAATTTTGCCTGTTATACAACCTTTATTGGCAGTTTTATATCCACAAAGTAGACAGAGGATGAATTCATTAATTAAAAGTGGCTTAACCTCAACAGTCTTTTTTCCCCCCAGGATGATAATCGCTCCTCACCTGAATACATGTTAAAATAAATGAGGAGAGAGTCCTTAAATTTTTACTTTGAACTTCTATGACTTCAGCTCTTCTTCAACTACTTGAAAACTATATTTGATAAAAGAAGCATTCAGTTTGCTAGTGTGCCTTGAAGAAATGCATTCCAAATCTATAGAGACTCCCTTAACATGTGGGTAGCACTTCTGAAGTTATGAGCGAATGCCAAAAGTCTGGATGTCTACTCTTCAGGCAAAGTGAATTATATTAAGCTAATGGAGCAGACAAATATCTAAAATGTAAGTTAATCAAACTAATTAAACTGTTTTCAAAGATCTTATAACATTTACATGAAATAATGAATAATCTCTCTCATAAATCCATTTGTCCTAAAAATGGATATAATTCCAGGAACTATTTTTAAAAAGTACTGCTAATAAGAGATTCCAGTTGCCTAACTAGGGTGGGACAAGGGGGATGCCAGCCCCTGGCACTGACTTAAAGAAAATGCCAGTATGGCTTCTTGTCAGCCCCACCCCCACAACACTATAGTCTTTTCCATGGTTATAGGGAGCCAGGCAGGCACATCCATATGCCCTGTAATGTATCTACGGGAGAGGAGGTGAGCAGAATGTGCCCCACAAAGCTTTGGGAGATACAGTCCTGAGCCCAGGAATATATATGTGGAGGTGGGTTGGGGAGCAGAAGGGGCACCAGGACCAGCCTTGGGGAGTTCATGCTGGCTGAGCTGCTACACCAGTACACAATGAGCCCACCCTTTAGCTGCAGCAGTCACGCTCATGCTCCTACAGCAAGAGCTATAGAAGCTGCCATCGAAGCACAGAGAGCAGGGATGGATATGATTCCACTTCCCCACTCTCTGTTCCCCCCCCCGCTAGCCAATGGTCAGCATAATCTCACCCCACCCTTGAACACCTTCCCCCACCTATGCCCTGGGTGCTGAAATATCTTGCTGTGCTTCTGAGAGAATCACGATAACATTGTCTATGTTGGTAGTTGCTGCCAATTCATACTAATAGAAATCTGAAGTGGCTACATCAGTCAATGAAAATACTGAGAATTTGATCCAATGTAAGATAAAATAAACTGCGTCATTTAGAACAGTGTTTCTCAATCCATAGGTCATGACCCAACAGTGGGTCACAAGAATATATGAAAGGGTTGTGAACAAATTTTAAAAATGGATCAACAAACTTTAAAAGAGGATTCTCCTTTCTAGGAGGAAAAAAAAGAGAAACGGTGGGTTTCCCCTGGTAGGCTGGCAGAGTTCCAGCCTGCAAGGGGCTGGGGGAGCAGGAGGAGGGAGATCAGACATGGGGTACCACATGCATGTGTGTGCACACACATGCATGTGGCAGCCAGACAGCACAGAGAGCAGCTCCCTGCAGGTAAGTTTATGGAGTGGGGGGCATGGACAATGTTTCAGGAGGGGGCAGGCAGGGTACATCTCCCCCAAGGTGCTTGTGCCCACAGTGGGCAGAAGGCTGCAGCCCAGCCAGACCAGTACAGGCAGGAGCTAGGGAGGTGGGGCAATGTGGGTTGGGAATAAAGGGCACCAGAGGGCCAGGGGGCTGTTTTCTACTTAAACTATTTACTAGGTCAGGACTGGACGTCAATTTTTACAAATGGGTCCTAGTACAAAAAAAGGTTGAAAACCACTGATTAAGAGCTTGTCTGTGTAGCTGCTCTTCCAGCCCCCAGACTGCCACCAACAAATAATTGCTGCCCACTCACAAAAGTACCAGAGACTGGCAGAGACAGGAGATACCTTGAAGCAGGTCCTGAATGGACACTTAAGTGCTACACTTGGACTTTCTGTGTCAGGTGAGGGGTGCACTTGTCAGGTGAGAGGGGCCCCACACCACTCAAGGGCTGCGTCAAAATACTTTGTTTATTCTGCCCAGTTGCTGCCTCTGTTTTCCTCTTGCCCCCCCGCCCAGATATGCTTCTGGGTGAAGAGTGCACCTCCTATGGCAGGGCTTATTCCTTGGCAGCAGGTCCAATGTTGGAAGGGGATCACTACAGATCTAAAGACCTGGCTTTACACCCCAGTCCCAAGTCAGCTGCACATGTATATTTACTCACACATATGATAACCTTTGGAAAGATCCAGCCCTTACACAGCATAACCTGCATAGGTCACGTGAACATATCTTGATGGGAAATTCTACTTTAATGGAAAATTTAACTCAAATCAAGCTTTGTCTGGAGATGAGTTATAAAACAGTTGAGTGCTTTTTCATCTTCCAGGATAGCTCAAGTACTCAACAAATTATAGGAAAGATGGAAAACTTTAGTTTGGTATCAAGGACTAATCAAGTTAGGTTGAATGATCAGTAATAGCAACCTCCAAAAAATTAAATCAAGATTTCCTGACAGACTTTCTGGTGTTACTGAAACATTTTTCAAAGCTATAAACATCTGAACAAATTTATTGGAGAATATTTATAGTGTCTGTCACCTAATATTTCTTAGTTATTTTTTGTGGTTTGTGTGTATATGTAAGTGGGAGACTAAGTAGTATATTTAACATAATAAACCCAATGCTGCTATTTTAAAGCATAGTTATGATGAAAAGAAAAACTACAAAAAAATTTACTTTATATTTCTGCTCCCTACTGCATGTATATTCTATGTATGCCACATCTGTTAACCTTATAGATAAAATCCAGTCTTACCATTAACTGTGTAGATCCAGTGTAGCTATAGAAATACAAAGCTATTTTTCTTCCTGAATATTCAAAAGAACTGTAAGGTAAGATCTAGTTCCAGAATCATTTTGGTAACAACATACCCTAGCATTTAGGCAATAGGCTGTTGGGTCAATACTGTAGACATCTATATAGTAAACTCTTGCTTTGACTTATAAACTGAACAAGTTTGGTATGGGGAATCAATGGAGCATACATACAAAATCCTGATATTTAATTTTTATAGACTGCTTTCTGATAATTACCATATTTTAGTATAATTTTGGAGAATGGTCAGAAGATTCAATGAGGCATGGGTTTTAATAAATTCTTGGGTTATTTTCACTTTCCTTCCCTTTCAGTGCAGAAAAATTTGCTTTAAAGTCTTCCCGTTTTGAAGCTTTCAGTGTATCCATAAACATTGTTTTAATTACCTTCTTTTTGCCTTGGCAAACCACAGTTATTCTTTGAACTCAAACCCCAATAGCCCCAAACACTTTTTATTCAAACTTAGAGACAGATGAGAGTAATTTTGCAATTATAAGAGTTCCAAGAGACTTCAACCAGCTTCCACTCCTCAATACTGTTTCAATCAAGAGTGGTATGGATCTATGAACTTCAAGTTTATTTAAGTAGCTAGTGATGGGCTTAAGATGGTTTAGGGTGCAGCTTTGCCTCATACCAATGGTACATAAACAGCATTTACCCTGCTTATGTCTCAGGAAATTCAGTCTTTGCACCTTCATAAACATGATGTATATAAGACCTGACCACAAACACTACAATTTCCTGTTGTCCAATTTTTTTGCACTTCACTTTTTTTTCTGAAAGTACTTTAATGTCAATGAATAGGAAAGTTGGGGCTCTTTATTAGTGTGATATTAATTTAAGTTACAGGGAACAATACTTTTAAAAGAATCAGTTTTTAGTTAAGCCCCATTTTCAGAGTTTGTAGTTGAATCTACTGATTTCCTCAGAATGCCAAATCAGCGCCCAGTCCTGCAAATGAGGATGTTTGCAAGATCAGGCCACTAGTGAACAACTTGGCTGTGCTCTTGCCAGTCACCAAAATGTTGCTCCAAGCATTATAGAAAAATAATACATCACTTCACAAATGTAGGAATATTATAACATTTTAAGCCATTACTTCAGATTTCCAAAATCAAGAACTTTATTTAAAAAACCAAGAAAGGAACACCTGGCTAAAACATAATAAATCCTTCACTGCCCAAAATAGCAGATAGATTCAAATACAGACACTGAGCTTGCCATACTAAAATACAGTGCTGTAAATGCATCTCTATAAAAGATTAGATCAATTTTCTGAGGCTGGGGAAAGAAATGACACACAAACCAGTATAAATGATCAGAAACCAGTTCAGATCTGTAACACAACAGAATTTTGGTGCACATAAACCACTTTCACAATGTCTGACACCAGTTTAAGATAAACCTAGAGGGATGTGGTATCAGACTTAACGGATTTAGGGTAAATCACTTTATTCAACTTCTGTCCCAGATCCCCTCCAGATTCTAGTTAACTCACAGTCCCCCAGTATCCCAGGGTGCTTTGTGGGGTGATAGGGGAGGTGTAGGGGAGGTACAGAGTGGGTGGGCTGGACTTGGCCCACCCAGCTTCCCTGCTAGACTTCTCAACAAAAATGCGTGGTTCTATTTGTGCTTGCTTATTGTCTTTAAAAGAAAAAAGGCAAATGGAAGGGCTGATTATAAACATAAGCAAAGGACACAGCTGAAGCCCCAAATCTAAATACCTGAAAATTTAGGGGGTTCATACATCAGATAAAGATATATTGTAGTTTGCATCCAAGTCTAAAACTAAACAACTGCGTTATACTAAGCATTAGAGATCTGATTTAATAACTTGCATAGTATAATTATGTACAGCCTGCTTTGTACTGGTAACTATGTGACATTTTAGAAATAAACCACTACTCAACAGTTAATAGACTAACAGGAATAGCTCATTTGTGGGGCTGACTCTTACCAGCGAGTCACCACATAGACTATACCTTTTTATTACAACTGTTTTTGCTATTACTAAGATTAACTTTCATCTCCCTTGTTTGGCAGGCAATACTTTCACCATTTCCAGGCATAAATCAAACGGCAGGGTATGACAAGTTATGATGACTAAAAAAGCAGTATAAATTTTTATATTAATATAAAGCTTTGATAAATCTCTGGATTTGATTAGCATGCTTTCTTGGGAAGGCAGACAAAGTTTGCAAAGCTCTTTTACTTTACAAGAACATGCATTCATATATATGAACTGCATACCATTTAATCATGGCCTATGTGTTTGAAGCTCAACTTTGTTCTAGGTTGCTCAAAATGAAACATAACATTGTGAAGATGGCACCTTTTAACTCACTAGAGAACTCCTCTTGTATCACGCTCCAGATACAGAACCACTGGTACCATATATATACCTAAGCACAGTATTTGCTTTATAGAAATGTTTTAACTGGTGATGATGTACAAATAGCGGCAACACAGGACATACTAAACAACGAATCTCTGAAAGCCACATATGCATTTTTCAGAAAAGAAACACAATGCTGTAAATTATCTGATTATTTTGAATTGTAGTACTGCACAGATAGAATTACATATTTTATGTCACAGTGGGAAAGTCAACATGTGTGTTTTACTGTGTATTAGACTAATTTAATGCTTAATAAAGGAACACAGTCTACATGTGCACCACAATTAGTGTGCAGTAGATTAATTTACTCTTGTATAGGATAATCCTGTCAGACACAGGTACTATCCTACGCAGCAGTAAATTAATGCACTTAAAAGCATGTGTAGATGGTAATGTTGGGATTCGTTTACTCAGGCTCAAATAAGGTCAAATTCAGTTGCATTAATTGCACATGTAGACATGCCCAGTGACTCTATATCAAATGTGCATAGTTTACAAACAGTATATTTTACTTTTACTTTTCCAACATACAAACCTGAGCTGGGAGTGTAAGGTTTCAGTTTTTCCTTCTTACGGACCACCACCTCTAATAGGGCTGTGCTATGCGCAGAAGCACGACTGACAGACCTGCCACAGTCTATGCAAGACAAGTGGTAGCACCAGGGCTCACAGTTGTCCCCCAAGAGTCATCCCTGCTCTCCCCAAACAGCCTGCAGCAACTCTGCCTGCCCCACTCCCACCCGCAGCACAACACCACCCACCAGGAAGAGGCTTGTGCTCCCTGGGAAACCATGACAGGGGCTGCTGCCCCCATCAGGGTCACTCCCCCCTCACTGCTTGAGTGGCAGGGGCATGGCCAGAGGCTGGCTGGCATGGCCGCCTTAGGCAAAGGGGGCAGGGAGATGGAGCATCCCCCTTCAGCATCTAGTGGACAGGGCAAGGAAGGAGCTTATTCTGCTGCTCACCCCATACAGGGAGTGATCAGTGGAGGTGGCAGTCAGAGCTGGCAGACCCTGGCTGTGGTCCCCCAGGGACAGAGGGGGCAGAAGGGGGAATAAACCTCCTCTCTACCCCCCTTGCCTCAGAAGGCCATGCCAGCCAGCATCTGGCTATGCCTTTGCCATTGCAGCAGTGATGGGGGAGCACCAGGCAGACCCTGGCTTGGGTCTGTGTTGGTGGGATAGGGAGTGGGAAATTAAACTCCATCCCTGGCCAGTTTGCTTGACGCTACTCCTGGGCCTGGCCATGCTGTCCCACCCCACCCCCCAGCACAGCTTCCCTGCGCCTGTGGGCTCACTCTAGCATCCCCCAGCTTTTGGCTTAAGCCACTGCAGGCATATGCCTGCATTTCCTGAGTTAAAAGCGAATGTCTATTCACTTGCAAATTGGTTCAGTCTAGGCAAGTTAGTTTAACCTGTAAAGATCGAATCAATTCAGACTCTGGCTTCTTTGAATGTCTGTCCCTAGCTTATAAGTGCTTCCGTCAGGGGCTTTTTGAATGTCAGTACTTAGCCTTAGTGGCTGGGGAATTCCTCTAGAAGGAAATCAGTTTTTATGTCACTAACTAGCTAATTGTTTTAGCTAAAGTAGAACAACTGCAACAAAAAAAACCCGAAAGGCCCACCTCAGAATATTCTAACTCAGCGATCAGGGGCACTTTCTTGTTCCTGGGATCCCCATTTACACTCTACAGCTCTGCATCAGATTTGACTCAGTTACACAGACTGTGTTTCATAAATCCTTGTCAATGATCAACCTACCTGCGTCAACCAACCAACCAACTTCCCAACTTCCATTTTTCCCCCCAGCCAAAATATGCAACTTTGTACAACCTCACCCACATAAAACTATTCTGAAGTATCCAAAAGCAGTATCTTTCTTCAGTTTTGTTCTTAATTGGCTCATATACTATGAACATCTGTGACTTGCTGGAATGCACTTGTGGTGTGGGAAACACCCAGATTTTTAGTTAGCCTTCTAACTTTGTTGTTTCTGGGAGCTATTTCCAGATTATTTTCCCAATGTGGTACTCTTACATTTCACCAATGCAAAGAACAATTTTTTCCTTTAACTAAAATCCTGCTATTAAGACATAAAGAAAAGTGCTAGCAGTTCTGTATTTACATGTATTTTTTAATTACAGATTAATTCAATAAACAACAAACCAAACATAGCACACAGGTAGATGTGTGCATCTGAAGTTTTTTAACACTGTAGCTTTCCTAGGTATCACAGTTACATAGACTATATAAAATAAACAAAGGTCTCATACTTTCTCCTTTGGAGGAAAAATATCCATTACAATGCTTCTGGTACAAACAGGTTGTACAAACAAACGCGGCACCTATTTCAATCAACAGTTTGTCTTTGTCTGCACATTTGGTTTTGCAAGTATGAGTTCTGAGCCTCATCCTTCACTCCTCAAACTTGCTTGGACTCTACTGATGGCAAAGTCAGATGAACACACCAAAGAATAAAACAAAGCGCTTGTTTGTTTGTCTCCTTTCTTCCCTCCCTCTCTTCCTTAAGTGCTAGATTTTCAACCCAGCCCAGCTATCATTTGGGGCATCTCAAAAATGCTCAGTACTGAGAAGTTCCTACTGTTCTCAACATGAAAACAGGGTGCTCAGCTCCTTCTGAAGTTTGGCCAATTCACTTGCAGAAATCTGTAAATTGTAAGACAATTTAAAAACAAAGATCAGAGCCACTCCCTTTATAATACAGCTGTTTCTCCCATTAAAAAATGTATATTATGAATAGAAGCCAAGGAATTTTTGAAGCTTATTTAAAGGATTGCCAACATCCTTCTTAAAAGTCAGGAAGGTTCTCTCTGTGACAACAATCCTGTTCCTTATGATTTCAGTACTTTCACCAATTTTCAAAGGAAGTTTTGTACTGAAGATTCATTTATCAAAGCTGTGAAACCTTTATACTGTAGGTAACGGTATTATTGATTTGTTGTTTGTTTGTTTTTGGTAGTAGCATCTAGTGTTTTTGCAGTCCTTTCTAGACTTTCAAGAAAGAAGGTTTCTTCCACAGGTATCGGTAGTCTTGCTGGGAGACACTAAATGGGTTTTGCTGATTCAATAGTGCAGGAAGATTGCCACTCTGGGAATATTATTCTTTGAAAATGCTAGTACTCTACTTCGTGATTGTTTCTTGAATGCACACTTGCAACTTCCTGAACAAAGTATTCTTGTACTGAAATAATCATTAAAGAAGCATCTTATAAAAATATGCAACACTGAACTACAAAAACAGGGGCAATCCATAAATCTGTTTCATCTTCAGCCTGTACTTTGCAACAAGACAGCATCTTTGCAAATTAAAAATAAGCATATTGGAAGTATTTTGGGTAGAAATTTCCCCTTAGAGAATAATAACTACTGGTATGTAGAAGACTCCTAGGCAAATATTTCAGAAATGATGCTGGAGTTATTTATTTATTATTTTTAAGGGAAAGATTTAAGATGATGCTGGAATTATTTAAAATCTTTGTAGTTCCCATCTCCAGTAGACATATACCACAAATTCATCTAATTTGCACTCTAATCACAAGATATTAATGATGATCCAGTAATGTTAAGACAAATTAACTTCCAAATACTTGGACAGTGTAACAGACAGATGTACTAGCTTGCTAATGGAAGAATGTATGAGGTCATTGTCAAGGTTAGTATGGAAGTTGTATTATGTTGTGGGATGTATCGCTTTTCAATATTTGCTAGAGATGAACACTAATGTCCTATGCAGTGTTATGAATAGCACCCTAAGTAATATGAAGGTGACAATAAATACTGAAAACTTTTTCCTTAACTTCCATTTCTGTGTTTACAAGGACTTAGGGAATGTGGTGTGATCGCCACTACTTTAAATGTCATTAGCATAGCTTTCCTTTGTGTTTCTAGGTATCAAACCTAAATAAACAAATACCTCATTTATTTTAAATAACAACATTAATTACAATCAAAATGGCTAGGTGGACCGCTAGACATTTCCTTGCTCAGTTTCATCTTTAAAAAAGGAACGCAGCAACAAGATACACAAGTTACATCTTCCGAATCTACGATGTTTTCCTTCTTGTCGGCATTCTTCCCTTCCCATCCGCTTTGCTGTTCATGTCCTTCTTTTATTGCACTGTGCCTATCACTGGGTTTGTACAGCACCAGGAAAAATGGGCCTTTATCATGCCTGGGGTGTCCCATACAGTGTTAATATAAGATAAATGCTGCTGCATGTACTTCTGGGAGGAGGGACACATGCCCCCCATATCTGTGTGCAGGGCAGGGGCAGGTGAGGGCTGCCTGCTGTGGCTTCTCACCATGCTGCCCTTTCCCAGGGGCCTCTGCAGCCCAGCATGTGGGACCCGGCATGGAAGAATAGGGTGGGCAAGGAAGCTCATTGACACTACTGCAAGCCCTACACTGCCCTGGTGAAGCACCCCCTGCATCAGCAGTGAGGGCAGTGGTGCAGAGTTCACAGCAGGGGCAGTGGTGGCATGGAGCTCCCAGTGGTGGCACCGAGCTTCCCTACCCAGCCCTGCTCTTCCCTGCTGTGCCAGGTCCTACCCATTGGGCCATGGAGGCCCTGGGGGGAAAGGGCAGCAGGGCAGGGATCCCAAGGCTGCAGCAGGCAGCCAGCACCCATCCTCATCCCTCCTATGGGCTGCACTCTAGCCATGCTGCCCATTGGGGAGGGGGAACCAGGCTCTGTGCTCCACTCCACTGCAGCAGCCGGGGCTCAGTCAGTGCTGGGGCAGGAGCAGAGAGCTGCAGACCTGGGTCCTTGGTTCCACAGCGCTGGCAGCTGGGGGCCCCCTCTTGCAGGGCTAGGGGCAGGGAGAAGAAGGCTGTGGGTGGGGAGTGAGGGCTACCAACAGGGCCAGGGACTGTGGGTGGGGAGTGAGAGGCACTGGCAGGACAGGACTGTGGGGAGTGAGGGGCACCAGTGGCGGGGGGCTGTGACCTGCATCTTAGTGGCAGTGAAGGAGGCAGGGAGAGCTCCGATTTTCATGATAAAAAACCCAAAATCAAATATCCGTATTTATAGGTACTTAGAATTTATTTTATTATAGTGATTGAGGCACTAGTCAGCTTCTAAATTCCTTTAAAATTGCAAATATATGAATAAAACATTGTGTTGAATTCAAACCTATACATATTGTGGTGTGTCATTTTAATCATGGATTTGGGGGGTTTTAATCAGAGAATTTAGGATTTTTAAACAGAGCAAACCAGGATCCCTGCTTTGATGAGCCTGCCCGTGCATCTTTATGGTCCCCCAGGGAACATGTGGGGTTTCCCCAGGATCTGCCCTTGGTCCAGTATTGTTTAATATCTTCACTAATGATTTGGATGATGAGACTGAGTTCATGCCTAGCAGATTTGCAAGTGACACCAGGTTGGATGAGGATGAAAATACTCCAGAGGGTAGGACTAGGATCTAGAATAACTCACATTTTGTATCAAATGGTCCATAATGAATAAGATGAGATTCAACAAAGTTAAGTGCAAACTACTGCACTTGGGACAGAATAATTGCATGTACAAATACAGAGTGGGGAATGAGCGACTATGCTGCAGCACCAAAAAGAATTACCTGGGGGTTACAGTGGAGCATAAACTTAATGGCTAGGGACAGACATTACACATGAACTGGTTTAAGTGATCAGAAACTGATTTAAACCTGTAACAGAACGAATGTTCAGTGCACGTAAACCAGTCCGAAAATGGCTGAAACTAGTTTGAGACAAACCTAGTTGAATGTAATATCAGACTTAAGTGATTTGGGTCAAACTGGTTTCTGCAACGTGTCTCAAACCCCTTGCCAGTTTAAGTTTTCATAGATTTCAAAGGCATTAGGGGCTAGAAGGGACCTCGTGAGACCACTGAGTACAGCCCTGCCCCCACCACAGGCAGGAAGTCAGCTGGGATCAAGTGATATGCCTACTGTTCTAAGCAATGCCAAACTGAGTGGGAGGGGGCTATCGACCCTGCCACTCTACCCGGCAACCAGTGATGCATTTCAAAGTGGTTGGCTGGCAGTCGGCAGGTGCTGGCCTCCATTGGACCAGGTAAATCAGGTCATAAGATCTATATAAGTTAAGGACTGCCCAAGAGGAGGGGCAGTAGCTATGATGAAAACTCAGAGAGAGAAGATGCACCATCTGAAATGTGCTCTGTCTTGAAACTCATGATCAATGAACTGCTTGCCTCCAGAGGGAATCTCCACCTGCCTCTGGATGATACTTGTGAGTAAGCTACCTGAGATCTAACTAGATATATAGCTTGCAGTAACTCAGATGCATGCTTAAAGGCTACCCAGCCATGCCAGTTTGCTCTATGGGATTTCTCTGACATTGCTCAACCCTGTACCCTATTCCAAACCGACTCCTTGTAGCCAATAAAGTTCTTCTTTGTACCTAGCATGGGAGACCTATTGGGAGAGGGGCTAGGTTATGCCTTGTGGTCCCCTTGCTTCAGCTGACTAAGGGAGACCACTATTTGTGCTTCAGACTGAGGGAAGTACCCTAAGCTCTTGCAGTGGGTTGAGTACCCTCAAGGGCTACTAGGCCTCTGTTTCCCAGGTGGCACAGAGCCAGAATCACACCAGACCCTGGGTGGTGGCAACGTTACCCCCAGGCTAGCAGATGTGCTCCAGGAAGGGGGTTGGCCAGACATGAGGCACCCCCAGGGAGGCACTCACAGCCTGGAAGATGGTCGGGCGCAATGAAGTGTGTGGCTCAGTGCAGGAGCACTCCCTACTGGCCCACCACAGCTTCTGACTCCTGAATCCAGATTGTTAATGAAGATGTTTAAGAGCACTGGCCCAAGTACTGAGCTGAGGGATTCCACTGGTCACCCTGCACCACACTGATTTGCTCCCATCAACTAGTACTCTTTAGGTCCAACCCCATAGTCAGTTACAGACCATAAGATGATCAAGGCCACAGTTCCCCAGCTTATCCATGAGGACATTGTGGGGAACTAGTTCAAAGGCTTTCTTGAAATCCAGTTATATGACATCCACATTATCTCCCTTGTCCAGGGCTCATGTCACCTCGTCATAGAAGGAAATGAGGTTGGTCAGGCAAGACCTGCCAGTCACAAAACCATGTTGGCTGCCCCTCAGAAGTTTGCCTTCCATTTGTCTGGCATTAATGGATCCCTCGACAATTTTCTCCAGGATTTTTCCAGGGATGGATGTCAGACTGGCTGGTCTATAATTCCCTGGGTTATCCCTCCTCCCTTTCTTGAAGATAGGGACCACATTGGCTCTTTTCCAGTCTTCTGGGACCTTGCACGAGTGCCACGAATTTTCAGATATCTTTGCCAAGGGGGGTGCAATGATGTCTGCCAGCTCCTTCAAGACTCTCAGGTGCATTCTGTCTGGGCCCACAGACTTGTGAATGTCCAGTTTCTCAAGGTGTTCCCTTACCTAATCCACATAAATTTTGGGCCCGCCACCCCCTCCCAGGATGGTTTGTGTCCTTTCTGACAGTGTGGTCCCCTTGGGAGGGTGAAAAACTGATGCAAAAAAGTAATTTAGGAGATTGGCCTTTTCTTGGGCGTCAGATGTCAGCTGCCTCATTTGATTTCACAGGGGCCCAATGCTATCTTGGTTCTTTTTCTGACCTCCTACATGTCTAAAGAAGGACTTTCTGTTGTCCTTGATCCCTGTAGCTAGCCTGAGCTCAGTTTGTGCCTTGGCTTTTCTGGACCACTCCCTACAGGTGTGGGTGAGTGCTGAGTAGTACTCTTGGTGATGTTTCCTGTTTTCCAGCTGGTGTAGCTTCTCATTTGAGTCTAATGAGGTCCAACAGTTCCTTGTTCAGACTCCCCCAATATACTGGCATGTTCTCTGGGCTGGGCGGGGCTCTCTGCTCAACAGGGCTGGCCCCTCCTCTCTGCTCCCTGGATGCAGCTCCAGCAGTGACTGCAGGCATCTGCCTGGCTTCTGCTCCCCCCCCCCAACACACCTCTAAGTAGGGATTCTGCCATCCCCTCTGCTTCACACAGACACACAGCATTAGCTAGCAGACCACATGCTGGCTATGGTCTGTGCTGTGGCAAATGGGACAAAGGCAGACTCAACAAATACCTGGTAATGTCCCTCTGTTGTTTTCTTAATGGGGTGATAAACACTGAGTTAAAGATGATAAACACTTGTTATCAATTCCCTTCTGAGATGGTCACAGCATTCTCCTGGAGCCTGGCCACACCCTCCTCAGTTCAGCACAGTGGAAGGGAAGGGAGGGCTGCTCTAGCACCCCCTGGCTTCTAGCCTGAGCCACTGCAGCCATGTACCTGCATTTTTTCAGTCCAGAGGGGATGTCTGTGCAGTTACAAACTGGTTTAGCCTAGCCAGGTTAGACTAACCTACAAAGATTGAATCAATTCAGGCTTTTTGAATGTCTGTCCCTAGCTAATATGCCAACCATGGGCTCTTGTTGCAAAAATAAACAAAGCTAAGAGCATTACTGATTGTACCAACAGGAGTAGTGCAAATTGAGGGAAATGATTCTTCTGCTCTATTCAGCCCTAGTGAGACCTCACTTAGAGGACAGGGCCCAGTTTTGGGCCCCACACTTCCAGAAGGATGTGGACAGTTTGATTAATGCTTCAGGTCCTTGACTCACTGGGCATCTTTACACATGTTCCGGGGTGGGGCGGGGTGCCAGTTCAGAGCAACAAAAAGTGATTAGGGCCTGGGAGTCACAATATATAAAGACTAGATTTGTAGTCAGGACTCTGTTTACTTATCTTGTCCCTGGTATATGAAGATAAAAAATTTTGAAATAGTTATCCAGACATCTTTGCACTTAAAGAAGTATAATTGAATAATAGAATTTCCTGCCCTTTTGTGGGTCATGACTTCAGTTTTGCCAATGTATATACCATGTATGTGATTGTTCCAAAGAAAATTTCATGCTTAGAGATCCTAACAGAGCCCCAGATTTATGTGTAAAATTGTGGGGACATCTCAGCACTAATATTTCCATAAATACTTGCAGTTTCTGTATGTATAAACTGGCTAGCAGAGTTGCAATTATAGCTCAGCAAGCTAATGAATGCTCCTCCAGTCTTCCTGGGCACCTTGATTACTCGAGTCTGCTGGAGCATTCTAATTAGAATGCTCCAGCAGCCTTTGTGTCACATGTATTCAGCACCCCCATGCTTCAAAATGGTGGAAGGGGCTTTAACTAAAGCTCATTAAATGAGCTTTAGATAAAACACCCTCACAACCATTTTGAAGCATTAGATACTGAATACACATGATGCTGTGAGTGCCTTAATTAAAGCGGCTCCTAAGAGCCACTCTAATTGAAGCACCCCTGCCCCACCCCAGAACATGTGTAAAGATGCCCAGTGAGTCAAGGACATGAAGCATTAATCAATTCACAAATCTAGGAACTTAGACTTCTAGCTGCATGTGCCATCAGAACACTCAGAACTCTACATGTTCAACCACACAGAAATAGGCCTGTACTATGAAGCATCAAAATCCTGTGATATAAGAGGTTCTTGTTATATTTCCTTCCCTAAGGACAAACCAGAAGCATCAGGAATCTCATGGGGAAAGTTTGCTTTCATTGTGTTTCCAGACCTTAATTTGAAAACTCAAAAATCTGAAGAATGTTCAAGTCAGAGAACATTACAAACCTAAACATTCCTGTTATTTCAAATAAGAGGCAAAGACTGTTACTAGGATTTCAAGTTCATCCACATTTGGTATACAGGAAAAGTGCTCAGGTTCAATTCACTAGACTTGAACCTGCCTCTATACCATGAATTTCAGGCCTAGTCAATATTTGGAAGGAGAGTCATTTCTGATTCTCATTTGGATGGATCTTAAGAATTGCTAACATCAGTAGCCTGTGGTTATTGAAATACTAGAAGTGGTCAAAATGTCAGAAGAATAGCTAATCTGGTTCAATTTCTACACTTCAAAGTAATGTGATCAGCTTGTGGGATTTTGGTATTATCAAATAAAAACTTGAACCCCGCCTCTGACCGACTCAAGCCTAGCCTCACCTAATTTACTTACAGATATTAAACCAGATCTTCAAGTAGTATAAATGGGCACAGTCTGACTTCACACCAGCTGAACATTTGTCCCCACTACCTACTCAGGCCAACATTCTTCAAAATATGGCAGCAAAAACTAATACATAATGTATAGTATTTTAAAAGAACATCATAACTGGTGTATTCTAACTCGAATCAAGATCTTGTGCAATGTTAGGTCACAGTAAATGTGTACAGCCAAGTTGCATAAAGACTGGGTTAATATTTTAAAGAACTTGATCAAAAGCTCTTACATGGAGAGGAATTAGTAAATACTTCTGAAATAAAAAGCCTTTGTGATAACTAGCCTGTCATACAGCTGGATTAAGTCAGATTAAATATATTTTTGCATAACTTAGTTGTGTTTTGCACTGTGGGGTCAATTATTACAATAAGTTCTTTAGCATTTAAATCCAATTCAAGGGCAAAAACGTGTTTAACACAGACTTGAGTGCCCAATTTGTATCCTGAAATCCTGGCAGGGCAAAACTCAGGGACCTCCATGCAAGCAGGTGATTGCACAGCTCGGTGTGGTAATGGATAATGAGGCAGGAAAAAAGAGTTGCTAATGATGGGGGAAAAGAAAGGGAGCATGGGGAAAAGATGGGAAAGGGGTGTGAGAAGACTAGGGAGCACAGAGAACTTCTTCTATAGGGATAAGGAAGGAACAAGGCTCTGGGGGAAGTAGAAATGAGATCTGCACAGAGCTACTAGCATGGGGAAGAGAATGGAGGACTGTGGTATGTCAAGAGGAGGAATGAAAAGCCTAAAGAACATCCAACAGCAGTGACCCTGGTATGCCAGAAAGGGAAATGAGAGGACTTGGGCTCTGAAGAGCAAAATGAGAAGGATGTGCACAGAGCACATAGCATGAGGTAAAAATACTGAACCTGATATGAGGGGAGGGAGAATAGAGGGTTGAGCAGAATCCCCATTCAGGGATTCCCTGAAATAGAGACGGGTGGGAGGGTCACATACCAGGAGCTCACTAACTATAAGGAATGCTGAGAGCCCCTGGTGAATGACCTGAACTTAACCTACAAAAGCTGCAAAGGATATTCAAGTAAGAGTGCTTTTGCCATTTTCCTTAGATATTTCCTAAAGCCGATACAACAGACATAAAGAAATATTGTTGTGACGTGACTTTTTCATTAGAGTGCTGGTGACTTATACACATGTGAATCAATGCATTAAAATGACAAGCAATTCATAAACTGAAACAAAGAATCTAATCAGTGTGTGTCCTTCCTTTTTACTGAACAGTGCTCTTTTCCAGCACAGAATGATGAGAGCCAGGATGTGATCCTGCTGGGCATCTGCTGTGACATCACACAGTCAAATGTAAGCGGTTCAAAGGAATACGGAGCTCACTGACTGGTGTGAATGAATAACTCTGAGTTGCTCTGTGAAGGGGCATTGTCAGAAATCCTGTGGTTCTTTTAATGTCTGCAGATCTAATTTGGGCGCAAGAAGAACTCCTTGTTTCAGTCCAGAATAGAGAGTTCTAATAATGAAACAAAACCAGGAAAGTCATCACATCATACAAGCAAGAATACACTCGCCTTTCCTGCCCCCTTTTCCTTCTACAATTCTCCTTCTTCTCTGCTTGCCCTGGTTATTTCATTCCAGTCCCTCTCCTGATCTCCCTTAAATGCACCTTTAGTTCCTTGATTACCTTCACTGCAACCCCTCAAACTACCTCTGGCTCTTTTCACACAAGTCTCTTCCTTTTTTAAAGAAATACCTGGATCCTACCTGCTTCTCAAACTAACACCATATCTGTTTTCCTTTCCATGGCTAAGCTATTTGAGCATGCTGTTTCCAACTCTGTCTGGAGTTCCTCTCCTTGCACTCCATTGAACCTACTTTCACCAAAGTCTCTACTGATCTCTTTCTACCAAAGACGCAGAACCATTATGCCATCCTTATCCTCCTTGACTTTTCAGTCACCTTTGACACAGCTGCCCATGCTCTTTTTCTGGAAGTCTTGTCATCTTTGGCTCCCCTAACTCCACCCTTTCTTTTTACTATTGTTATCCTCTGAAGAATCATATTCATCCCTCTTCCAACTTTCTCCAAAAGTCTCATGGGGATCTGTCTGTGATCCTCCCACTTCTTCCTCTACACTTTTTCTTGAAGTAATCTCAACTGCAAACACAAAGTCAACTAGAATCTCTATGTTGATGCATCACAGATCTTCTCTTTCTGATCTGATGCTCCTATTCAAACAAAAACCTCGAGCTGTCTCTCTGATATCTCCTTGTGCACGTCTAACTGCCAATTCAAACAACACAGGTAAAACACACTTCTAAAACACTCCCCCCCCAAAACCGTCTTCACCAGCCCCCTCCTCAACAGTGGTGGATACCATCATACTGTCTGTCATTTAGCTCTGTTACTAGTGACAGAGCTAAATCTATATTCTTCATTTCACACCTCCTTCTAGGTCTTCAGATCCAGATTATATCTTAAATCTTACAAATTCCTTCTACATACCATATCTAAGATAACTATATGTCTAAAATTTTCTCATCCAAGTTCTTATTTTCCACATTTTGATTACTATGACATCCCTTTCAAATTCAGCCTTGACAAATTCGACCCTGCCCCTATCATACGCATCCCCAAATGCTATCATAAAGAAGACTTTCTGAGTCTGTTGCACTGAATATCCTCCAACTCTATGCTTCACTCTAATAACATTCTTCTCTAAGTCTCTTATCTTTACTTTCAAAGCCCTTCCCAGTCTATCTTATGCTACCTAGCATTACTCATCCATTACAGAAAAATTGACTCCCATCTCTATTCAGCTCCAGCTTCACTGCCAATGTACTAGATCTTTCTACCTTTGAGTTTTTTCCAGCGCTGCCTGAAACACCTGGGAAGAACTCGCCCTAAAAAACCCAAAACTACCTCATTTTTTTCCTTCAACTGTCTTATTCTCTTCTTTACTGTAACGTCTACAAAACTGGAACAAAGATTAGACCAATAGTATGTAACAGTACTGCCTCTAATGCTGACCAATATTGTCTCATTGTTTTCTTGTGCTTCCCTGCCTAGTGTTTCTTGTCTTAAATTATGAAGTCCCAGGTACCCAATATAGACAATCATTTTGTTTTGTGTTGCATCAGGCCTTAGTATGAGAAGGCTCTAGTGTCCAACTAAAATTGCTAGGTGCCATAGCAATACAAATACATAAAATAAAATAATAATGATGAGAATTAAAAAAGAAACTTTGAAATTGAGAGAACTAAACATTCAGAAGTTCCTTTTATAAAGTAAGTGTGTGTGTGTTTTTCATTACAAGTGGAGTGGGCAGAAAGAACCATAGATAGGTCTCCAAATATATTCTAACCACCCTCTTTATCAAGTGAAGTCAGCATATACTACTACTGAAACTTTCCCACCTTCCCTTAGTTTTTTTGTCTGGACAATATCCATAGAAAAAATTATATGGGCTACTACATAATAATTTTGAAGATGAGCTCTCAAAATACTTCTGTCAGTGATATCCAAAGGCATTATTTAAAAGCAATGGCTTCTAAGAAATAGAAGGAAGAACATGCTCAAATATGATGGTTCTGGACACCATGTAAGTATCGAAGTGGACAGAGGAAACTGTCTTGTTTGAACAAGACCTGAGAGCTTGAGAGTGATTCCTTTTCACATGCTTCCAGTTACATTTTAAGCAGCATGCATTTCAAAGTTCCAATATGTTTTTTTAAAAAAAAAAATACATGTAAACCAGCTAAACCTAGTGGCCTTTTTCTGCAGTTGAGAAAATCATCTGGGAAAAATATATAGGTCTTACAATGTATTTCTTCTAAAAGTCAGCAGTGTAACTAGGAGTGCACAAGCAGGGCTGACTTAGAAGAAGAGCAAGATTAGTGGTTGCCACTACCACCATCCCAACTGACACTGCTGCCCAGGGCACAAAAAAATGCTTGTTACACCTCTGTGGAAACTGCCTGCACCATTTCACTTGGCAGATATGTATGTGCCTTTTAGTTATTTGGTCATACCTCCATACTGTAGCAACCAACTTACATTTCTATTGCCTTTCACTCCTGTTAGCACTTCAGGTCTAACATGGCTGAGGGAGAAACCTTTACTTTGGCATTTTGTGTACATATATAGGTCACCATGTAGCCCTATGCAAATTCATCAGCTATAATAGGCATGCTCAAGAATCACCTATGGCACAGTATAAATACAAGGACATTCAATAGATGTCACTAAAGAAATGGTCCATGAGCTTTTATTACTCATGATAACACACTGGAAGAAAAATTTCAGAGTATAAACCATTTCAGAGAAAAATATATTTTAATGGAGGAACTGAATTGGAACTGTGTTAATATGTTAAAATGATACCTGGAATTGCTATCACTAACTTCACAGGATATGTAGGGATTGGACCTTTTGTATCCTTACTCTAACTAATTATGCTTTTCAAAATGAACCAGAACCATTTTTGCTATAATCCCATCAAAACCGAAGGCTGCAATATAGAGAAGTTCTCATCTTCTCAGAGTTTTTCCTTGGTATATATGCTGCATAGCAGGACATGGATATCTTGCTTTGATCTCTGTGCAGATTCTGTTTTTCTTGACCTGGCAAGAGCACAATATCCTTTTAAATTTCAATACTATGCAAGCTGAAAAGAACAGAGCCAGCAGGCAGGCAGTTACAAATGAAAACAACATTGAATGATATAGCTTCAGGCTTACCAGCCTTGACAGTGTCCATTTAATGAGAACCACAGTTTCATGTACAGTGCTAGGGAGCATACTGGAACCACTATTTTCAGATTTTACATGTTCAAACAAAATGTAAATGGTGTTCACAAACAATTTTTAAAGAGTGCAAGCCCTACTGCATCAGTGATAATATTTTTCCCTGGTTTAACGTGTTCCTGAATATGGAGGAGTGTTACCCTGCAGCCTGTTCGTTGCATCACTTCTGGCACAGACTCACCAGTGTTCTTATGCCAAGGACACTTCTTCTAAATTTGACAGAAGAATAACTCAATTTTGCACCCAGCATTTGCTATAAATGCCAGATGTTAACATCAAACTATACGTAGGGAATACAGACTATTTAGTGACTGCCTCCCCATTAAGAAAGGATTTGTTTCCTAAATGGTAATTTATAATTTCTCACATTGGGTGACATCTCTTGGTTTGGACACAACTCATGGGTTAATCTTGATAATTTCACTGTAAGAAAAATAGGGGAAAGGTTGAAATGGTTGAAAAGCCAGACTTTTTTTCTAAATGGTATGATTCAGTGGAACAAGTAGTTAGTTAGACAGATTCACTTTCTTTCATAGATTGTGGGTGAAAAGTGAACTTCTTACCATCTGTCTCCTACATGAGAGACTAGTAGTTCTTTCAGCTAATCCATAAACTACTTGTTGTGCTGAATCATACCATTTAGAAAAAAAGTCTACCTTTATAGCCTTTTTATACTCAGGGCAGCCCTCACAGAGTCATGCCCCACAACTGGAAAACAAGAGCTCTTAGCTTTCACTTATTTTTTTACTGTGAAAAAAAAAAAATTCTTCTGCTGCAAATAACCCAGAAGGACCACAAAACATCACTATGTTTTTTACACTGATTCCTATTTGAAATCTCTATGTTTATTCTGTGAATCATATGTAGGTGTTTGAAACCTGACAATGCTAATATTGCATGTCACTCGGTTTCACCCTTTAAAGGATATCATGGCACCATGATTGAGAATCACTGTTCTATCCTGATTTTAAAACTTTCAGTGACAGTAAATCTGCCACTTTCATTGGTAAATTGATCTGGGGGTTAATTAAATTCATAAGAATTTATACATTATTTCTCATTTCAGTTTCTAATCTTTACATATTATTGCCCTTTGTCTCCTAGATTTAAATGTCCTCTACTATCAGAAATCTATCCTTACTTGGGATAAGGCAAAACAAGTCTCTACCTTCCCTTCTGATAAGCTACACCCATTGACTGTTTTCCAAGCCATTCTTAGAGTTCTGTTTTTGAAACCTTTCCAGTTAGTCAACATGGTTTTTTAGGTGTTGATACCAGAATTGAACACACACTTCCAGTAGTGGCCTCCTTTAATGCCATATATAGTGATAACAACTTCCACAGCATAATCCTCTACTCACATAGCCAAGGATTATGTTAGCTCACTTAACTACAGCACTGTATTGAGAGTGTATATGCAACTGCTTATCCACTTCAACCCTTAACACTTACTCAGAATCAGAACGCAAGCATGACGTACCATCTTAGTTAAATTTAGACTCCTTCAGTTGGACTGCAGCAAACCTGTATTTTAACCCCAGAAAACTACCTCCAAGATTGAAATCACATACACTTGTAGAAAATATTAAAGTCATGAAGAAGTCCAGGATAACTAAAACTAAATCTCCTCTATTTACTTATTACAAGACTTACTATAGGGCTAGGCTCTTGTTTTATGCTTTTTTATGAAAAAGTAAAAATTACAGGTAGGGAAACACTCACATATGGCCATCTAGTCATCTTGACAAAATTCACAGGGGCTGTGTCTATGCAACATGCCCACTGTGCAGTTGTTACTGCACCTTCATTTAGTATTTCCATAACCAAGTACTAAATGACTGCATAGTAACTAGGATTACTGTGCAGCAGTGTCCCAGCAGTTACCTAGTGACACTTACTTCACAGTAGCTCATTACTACTGCATAGTAGTATTCCGTCACAGTTCATGCCTAGTGACGTTACTGCACAGTAGTAACAAGCTACTGCACAGTAAGTGTCTCATCTAGATGCACCCAGGAAGTAACAAGACCCAACTGCAAAGAAGGAAAGAAACATCTAAACTAAAGGCAATAACAAGTCTCTGCAGGTGAACCAAAAATGAAAAAGAAGTACTATAATTCTGTAATTTTGTTTGCCTGGCTTATATTGAAAGAAATTGGTAAAAGCAAAGACTGCATGAGCTGAGGTGAAAATGTTAGTTCTCTAGAGCTTTGGGAAGGATTTGCAATATCAAGTGGCAACATTGCAAATGTCACTGTAAAAAGGATTTTCAGTAGGGGTGTGCGAAGCAGGCCCTATTCGATTTGGATTCAGAATTGGCCCGAATCAGGGACAGTGATTCGATTCATTGATTTGGATCACTGTCCCCGATTTGATTCGGCCGAAGATTTCATGCTGATTCAGAGAATCAGCGATTTAGACATAGACACAGCTTTAAAAGTTTTTTTTCTACATCGCTTGAGGTAGCAGGCATGGCTTTCTATCGCTGCAATGCTGGGGTGCATAGAGTGTCTCAAAGAAGTGCAGGGGGGCCTCCACATGCTTGATAGAGAACCTGGAAGTAGACTGGAAGTACTTCTGGTCTACTTCTGAGTCTGCTGGGGTGTGTGTGTATGCGCCCCCGTGCCCCTCCAGCTCAGCAATTGGCCACAGGGTAACCCCGGGTGCCCCCCAGACTCAGGAAGCACCAGTTGCCAAGCCAGGTGGGCATGAGGGGGATCCCCCACACACTTCCTGGCAGCCCCAGAAGTGGACCAGAACTGCTTCTGGTCCACCTCCAGCTCTGCTGCTGAGCATGCTGGGGAGCTCCCCATGCTTCTGTGGGACACTCCATGTGCCCTGGCATCTTAGCATTCAAAAGCCCCAGATACCTAGAGGTATGTAAAAAAAATAGTTAAAGCTGTCCCTACGTCCAAATCTCTAAATCTTTCCAAATCTCTCCAAATAGATTCGGAGGGTTCCAATTCAATTCAGAGAGATTAAAGGGTCCTCTGATTCGATTCAGATTCAGAGATTCGGCTACCAAATCGGGCCAAATCTCTGCTGAACTGAATCAGGGACCGAAGCTTTGCACAGCCCTAATTTTCAGTCTAAGACTTTGAGGAATCATTTGAATGGTCACTGAGGCCTCCAGGAGGGATCTAATCAGATGCCATGTGCTCCTTCTATGTGTTTGATCTGATCCATTTAGAGACAGAAAACTGGAGGTCTTCCAGCATTTTTTTTTAACATCCCCATGAAGAAAGACTAAAGAATCTCACTTTCTCTACTCTTTGGACCATAATAAAAAGACATTAAAACCCACTTCACATCCCAACTATGAAGCTACTTTTTGGTTGTTGTTGGTTTCTTCCTGCAGTTTGTATATACTAAATAATGAGCAGTTGTTTCACTGTGAAATGTGAACATTTGGTGTTCAATATGAAATACTACAGAGGGCCAGATAACTGTGCTCCAAACACATGTTCAATCAACCACATGTTGCTTCTTCACTGCAATCTTTTTGCTTCTCTTAAATTTCTAAAGAAAGTTCTTGCTCTTTTTGATGAGGAAATTATTGTTATGTATAAGAGTTTGAAGGAATATGTTTTTAAATTCTCTTCCATGTTAACAGAGCATTTTAAAATGTGACTTCTGGCTATAGAGGTGGTATCCTAAAACTCACTTTCAAGATGGACAACAGCCAAAGACAACACTAAAAAGGGGTTTCTTTTGTTTCTGGTTAATTAGGAATTGCTGCTGGCACAATGACTAATGGTGGACATAAGTTATATTTTGAGTGCTTACTGATCAGGATGGAATATCCTATCTATATCTGCACTCTCAAGATCATATTTGCTTTTAGAAAACTTCATATGGGAAGATTATATGCTCATGACATGGCATGAATGGAAAATATCCCTTTGTAAGATTAGGACATAAAAACAATGGGTTACTACAGCTTTTGGGAAAGAAAAAAAAAGATAAGATTCTTGAGATCCATAAATCACAGCCCTTTACTGAATGAGCCATAGAACATTTTCTGTTCTGAACTTTGTTTCTTTGACAAATGCAGAGTAAAAGAGGATGAAATGCTGTCATTTTTCTAAGTAAGTATAAATACCAGGAATAAAATACTGAGAGAATGTTATGATGATGGTACTCCTAAAAACAGAAACATCAAATCGTAGATCTCATAAATTTGCCAGGATGGATAACAGAAAGAAGGGAAGAGGGAAAATTTCTGGAGTTCAAAAAGCTGCATTTTTTGTATGACATTCAGAATGTTTCTATGGAGAGACACATCTGAGAGAACTTTTGTCCTTCTTAATTTTCTCTGAGCCTAGCAAATACATTTACATTAGTGCTGTGGTTTGATTTGAGGGAAAGTCTCTCTTCAACTCAGAATTCCAAAGTTGGAAAAATACTTCTTGGATTCAGAGGAACAGATGACTGTTATTGGGTAACTCTTATTGGGTAAGAAGCTCATTTGTATGCCTCATGCTGATAAAAACCTCTGCAGAGAAGCAAAATTAGTGAGTTTGGATAAACCCTGAAAGGTTTTCTCTGATGGATTCTCCAAATACCCAAACACCATTGAAAAAACATACAGGATATTACTATGACAAAAAAGTTAGTTAGATACCTTACATTTTTGGTCCGTATTTTGAAAGAAATATAAATTAGCTTCAAACAAGATTGTGTAAACGATTGCACTTTATTTTTCTCCAGATTCCAACTATTTGAATTGTTTGTTGAAATAGAAAGAATGGGAGAATGGGCTAGACCACTCCATTACACTGCTGAGGAAAGCTAATGGAAAATATAATAAGCCAGTGCACTTGACAAGACCACATAAATGCACTTTGAAAAAAAG
Source organism: Crocodylus siamensis (assembly GCF_052110815.1). Lineage (NCBI taxonomy): Eukaryota > Metazoa > Chordata > Crocodylia > Crocodylidae > Crocodylus > Crocodylus siamensis. Next base: position 73,848,308 of record NC_143398.1, on the reverse strand, counting down.
GCATACAGAATGTAGACTCAGCACTTGTCAGCCATCCTTTAAAAGCAAACATAGGATTTCCACTTCTGGTTACTGAAAATTCATTTAATTTGAAATTCTCTGTTCATTGGAGGAAATCAGCAAATCTAAAATAGCTTTCTCAGCGCAAGTCAGAGTAAACTGATCAGCAGGGTTTTCCACTTCCCATGGGGGAAAAAAAAAAAAATCAGAAAAAACGTGGATTTCCCCCTTTACCTGAGAAAAACAGCTTTTTGTCATTTTAACAGAGAAACGCACGGTTTTCGTAAAGAGCTATCTGCAGAGTTTCATCCTGCAAGAGACTGGGGGGAGCAGGAGGAACGTGGTCTGGCAGGAGGGCGCCTTGTGCACGTGTACCCATGAGGTTGCCAGGCATCCTGGAGAGCAGCTATGGCAGGTAAGGGGGTGGGGGGTATTAAGGCCCTCATAGGAAGGGAAGGAGGGAATTGGGCAGGGCTGTCCAGCCAGGCAGGGCATGGGGCTTAGGGCCTGGGGCTGGAATGCCAGAGGAGAGCGGGACAGGGCTGCCGGCAGTGTACTGGGGGGTGGGGAGGGGGAGTGGGGCCAGCTCCCCTCTGCTGCACTCAATCCTGAGGGAGGGGGCTATGGGGGACCTGTGACCCACAAATCTGTGTGTGGAGTGGGAGTGGATGCGGGCTGCTGTGGGCTCAGGCTCCCACCCTGCTGCCCTCCCCCAGGGCCTCCACAGCCCAGTGGGTGAGACCCAGCATGGCAGGGCAGAGCAGGGCTTGATGGGGAAGCTCATTGCCACTGTGAGCTCCACACCACCATGGCGATGTGCCCCCTGCCCACTCAGCAGTGGAGGCAGCAGCAGGGGCGGGGGGCAGTGGCCCTTATGGCTGCAGGGAGGGCAGGGGGCACATCACCATGGCAGCGCAGAGCTCACAGCAGCAACAAGCTTCCCTGACCAGCCCCGTTCTGCCCTGCCATGCTGGGTCCCTCCCACTGGCTGCGGAAGCCCTGGGGGAGGGCAGCAGGGCAGGGAGCCTGAGCCCACAACAGGCAGCCTGCTCCCACCCAGCACACAGATCTGGGGGACACGTGGCCCCCTACACCCCAGGAGTGTATGCAGCAGTGGGGAGCCATCCCTCCTGCCCGAGCCTGCAGCAGACAGCCTGCACCCCATCCCATGGGCTCCACTCTGGCCATGCTGCCTATGGTGGAGGGAGGGAGAGGGAGCTGAGCTCTGGACACTGCTATGCTGCAACAGCCCCTGTGTCCTGCACCAGCAGGACCAGGGGGCAGGGTGGGGGGAATAGGGGTTGATAGGCACCAACAGGGCAGGGGGGCTGTGGCTTGGGGCCTGGACCTGTGTTCTGTGACCTAAGGGTGCAGCAGGAGCTCTGATTTTCCATGATACAAAACCCAAAATAAAATATCAAAATTTATACATATTTAGAATTTATTTTATTATAGTGACTGAGGCACTGGTTGGCTTCCAAATTGCTTTAAAATTGTAAGTATATCAATAAAACACTGTGTTCAATTCATGCCTATATATATATATATGTATGTATGAAGAGAGAGAGGTTTCATTTTAAGCATGGATTTTGGGGGTTTTATCAGAGAACTTGCAATTGTTTTTATCAGAGAAAACTAGGATCCCTGCTAATCAGGTGGTTGAGCCGGAGTCCATAAGAGGTAGTATGAAGTAAGAAGAAGGTGGAAAAAAAAATCTACCTCCATTGTGGTGAAATGTACAGATCTTATCCTTGCATTAAGTTCAAAGACTAATGAATGCCAACGTGACAATCTCAGAGAATCCAATCTGAGACCACAAAGCACCCACAGCACTTCTAAAATTCAGAAATAAAAGTATGAAGGTCTAATTCTGTGTGTGATTTCTGCTAAGTGCACGTGGCTGACAGCTCTCAGTTGCCTCAAAAAGCATTTCTAGCAGCAGTGTATTACAGAAGCACGAGTGTGCCCTGGGCCATGCCACCTGTGTCTACAGTCATGGAAAGGAGTCACTCTATGATGATTTCTGACTATTTTGTGGTGTAAAAAACACAAAATAGCCAGAGTGGACATATGCATCAGTCTTACTATATCTAACTTATGCCTTATGGGAAACAAATACAATTTCCAGTAAAAAGAAATACTAGAAATGTTGCCCTGTGGTACTTTTATTGAAAATAATGTAGAAAGCTGACTTAGAAATATGAAACAAACTGAAGAGGGAAAGTGGGGAGCTACAAGGGAGAAGAGCTGTACATTGTGCTGGGATATAAGGAAGGAAAGGGAAACAGATCTCACTGTGATCATCACATGAGGTAAAGCAACAGCTGAATGATGGCACAAAACCAAAGATAAGGCAAACTGACATTCTAAAGAGAGAGCAAGACATGGTATTCACAACAACAGATGCAAGCCCTGTGGTCTTTTATCCTCTCAAAATGTAAGTGTCATAGTTTTTCCATCTGCAAAATGGGGATAACAGTGCCAAATAAACATGGCAAGCTTCATTGAGAACTACAGACCTAAAGCGCTATGAAATACTAACTAAGACGACAGTTTGACCTACTGGAGTGGCTTCAAACCGCAACTAGGACCATTGATCTTGGGAACAATCGCTTTACTTCTTTGTGCCTTGGTTTCCATAACAACTGTCTTGCCCATGTATAAGGTAAGCGCTTTAGAGCAGGGACACCTCTCTTAATAATTATCTGCGTACTGATTAACACAGTGGGAGTTGATCTCAGCTAGGACTGTGAGCTGTTGCTGTAATACAAATGCTATCCCATTACTATGGATGTTATGAAAAGTTAGCAAGCTAAAAATAGAGAAAATTAGAAGCATCCTGTCTGCTCTTATGGCTTTCTTTTCAAAAGGTCAAAAATCTCAGTAATTAAAATTTGACTTAACATTTCAATAACTCTTCTTCCTCAAGTTTTTAGGGAAAAAATAGCCTTCACTAGAAACAGTTATATAAATGCAGCTTCTTCTTTGATAATCTCCAACTTCCATTTAGAACCCTCGTCTCAGCAGTTCGTTAGCATGCAACCTCATCAAAAGTGTGTCACTCCCAAAACTCTGCCAGCAGTGAGCATTTGCAGCTTATTCACACAACGTTTGTGTCTGAATAAACAGTTAAAAATCCTCTGCTTGCGTCTACTGAGCAGTAAAGACAACATGGTTTAATACCAGAACATTTCATTGGATAAATAGAGATGTTATTGTAATTCAGATGTTATACCTGCCACTTTTGAAAGTTCTCTTATTAAGCCTACAGTTTACTAAACCAGTAAAGACTGTAAAAAAAATGTAATAATCCTTCATCTAAATCACAGTCACATAAGACTAGTTGCCTGACAGTATTATAATTATTTTAACTGCCTGCCAGTGATAGCTCAGAAAGCTATATGCCTAAAGTTCTATTTCTGAAAATCTTGGAGTCAGTGCATCTAAATTGGACTCCACAGTGGGCAATCCAAAGGCTACTTATATTAAAAATAAGTTGGCAAGCTTCATTCATCAAACCAGTTGTTCAGACACAAAGACTCCATTTAAAATTTGTTCTGGGGCTTTCCTGCCTTTAAAAAAAGAAGTTAAATGAAATTATCTGGATGATCAGGAGAATAGCAGATCTATTAAAGCAGTTCACTATATACTATCTTTGAGTCATGAAGTTTAGTTGCAGAGTTACCCTGAGACCCTACACTAGCTTCTGCCAAAGTGAACTGACAAACACTAAGCATAGTTAAAAAGTACTGGGAAGACTACAGCAATTCTGTTAGTTTCTATTAAGCACAATATTAGACAGTTAATTGAAAGATTACTATTAAATATCATCTCAGTAAAAAGCAGAGGCACCAACATTTACTAAAAGTATATTTTATTCTTACCATTTGAGACTGGCTTCTGGGGCAGCCATTGATATCTTCAACCTTTTCATTTGCTAAGGAAAAACAATGAAGTGAAAAAACAGGAATAAATAATGAGAGAAGAAAAATTAGAAAAAGTATAGTAAAGATAAAGCAATGAAATGCCCTGGGTTTGTTGACACACAGCTCCTTTTTAAGTACAGCACAGCCCTACAGTAACACCACTCTTGTTAGCAACAGTTGCTTCCACATGCCAAATCATGCAAAACGGGAAGTGCGAAGGAGGTTGCTGCTAATTCTTCAGCCCCTACGAATAACTGCTGACATGAAATCTTCCACAATTGTCTTTGCAGGGTCAGGATACAGTTTCAAGGCATCCCAGAAAGTATGAACCACTCCGACTAGCAAAATGCACACATGGGAGACATATGGTTTAATGGAGCATTCATTTGTGACAATTCAAAGTGTGTTAGATATAGTTCTGGCCATTTAAAATATGGTTAAACAGCCACTTCCAAACATCTTCATATAAGCATATTTTTTAATTAAAACAAGGATGAACCACATAAATATTAGAGACACATGGACCAAGTCAAAGTGTATTATTCAGGATTCATCATCTTATTAAATACATTCAACTTGAATTATGTACCTCTGTCCCCCCACAGCCCCAGCCCTGATGCAAGGAAACAAGCTCATGCTGCTTCTTTTTAAGCACAGGTCTTACCAATGATCTGGATGATTTCTGCAAGCAGAACTCCATCTGCAATGTCCTGTTGCAAATCCTTGATCAGCCTCTTGTGCCCAGATTTTGCTAGGTAGTGGTTAGCCCAGTCAGTGTAAATCTGCAGAGCAGAGGGGGGAATAGGAAGGAGAGGGCAGAGAGAAAAAAGACAATAAAAATTCTTGAGACAAATGTTGGCTTACACATGAGAACTATTCTGGATCACATTCTGCTTTTAGAAGTCAGCACCAAAGGAAACTGTTTAAACATTTTTATTTTTTCAAGAAAAACAGTCAACCCTCTCCCCCCCTGCCATTTTCTGTTTAATTTTAACTTGAAATGATTCAGTTTGTATCCTGAAGGTTCAGACTCACTACTGTGACCAAGCAAAAATTCCCTTTATGACTATCAAGAAAACCCCTGCCATAAATCAGTCCCTTCTACCACAACTCCACCTCCCTCTACATTTCTACCTCTCTCGTCTCTCTCTAAACATGCGCACACACGCATGTGCGTGCACACATGTATGGTTCACCCTCCCCCACAACTCACACACCATAAATTTTATAAAAATGGAAGAGTTTAAAAGGAAATCATAACACCAGTTTGTGTGCACGCTTTGGTAGGAACTTATTGGGTTTGTCATTCATGTTACTGTAGGCAGCAATCTTTTTATTTCACTTTCTGTAATAATCATAATTTCCCACTGTGCTGAGACAGTTCATTTGCTCTGTCACCTATGGTTAAGCCTGCTAACTGTGGAAATACGAGACTGAAAGCAACAAATGTACAGTAGTCATGCTATTGAAATTAGAGCACATATTCTAGGAGTATGTTGTGTTTGTTCTCCAGGAAAATGGGTCGGAGACTGTGGGCTTGGATCAACTCATGTTATTCAGCAGGAGTACTTGACAGCACAAAAAGGCATTTGTCAACCAAAGGTTAAAATGCATCCAGAAAAATTAGAGAATAAAGATTAAAAACCATGTAGATATACAGGAAGGGGATGTGCAGAATACACACAGTGACCAGATTCACTTAAACTGTTGAGAGGCAGAAATTACAGCAAAGACCACCATGTTCCAGGACACACTAAGCTTCTTGGGAGGTTTGACTACAATTTGAGGTTGCACAGACGTTTTGTGCAAAGCTCCCCCAAAACCCCTTCCCAGCCAGCCATGCCCATTTTTGGGTTCTTTTGGCTGCTTTTACTTTTCACTGTTGGCATAAGGATTGGTGCAGCCAATCTAACTACTGCAGTATCCTCTACTGGCAGAAGTTATATCAGGGATGTTGTTGCAATTCTGGCCTTAACTGAATAAAAGAATATTCTATACACAGGTTTTCTTTCCTTTTCTCTGTTTTTTAGCATATCACCACTAGAAGAAAATATACGGAAGACAATGTCACATTTGCACATCTTCCACCCAATAATCCCTGTTCACTTTTCAAGCCTGCATTTATTTAACCTCACAGAACCCTTGAGAGACAAGTAAGCTACAGGATCCCCATTTTGCTGGTGAAGTACTCATTCACGTCAAACAGGAAACTATGGCACAGTTTGGAACAGACTCCAGGTATGATTCCCAGTCCTGTTCCTAACCACAAGACCAACATCATCCTTTCTCCATTATGGCAAATTATGGTGCCTCAGCAGTTCTACTTCAAACGCTTCTAGCTACTTTCAGTGCACACTCTGTGAGCTCCTGAACACTTTTAGGCACACATATGTTTCCCCACTTGGTAACGGGATGTGTCGCAGATTATAATTTAACAATTTGTGTGATACAGTGTCTTTATTATCACGTATCTGAGGATAGGTTCAAAATTGTCACAGTTATTTTGACCACTGTAAAATATGAAAATTCTAAACATGAAATTCAGAAAATGGAAATGAACCCTTCCATTCAAAATAAAAGTCCATTAGATAGGATCCTAGATTCCCGCTCTCCCTCTCCTTGCAGGGTAGCAGAGTGTTTAAGGCATCTTGATAGGGCTTCAGGCCTCAGTTGACCCATCTGTAAATGGGTGCCTTGGTCATACAGCCTGTGGAGGAGTCATCAAAGGCAGGTGAATATGATGTTAGCTACATTATTCCCTTGTCTGTGATTGGCTATGGAAAGTGGCTATGGGATGATAAAATTCTCATGGGTTGCTGCGCTGCCATGAACCTTTGAGTTTTTATTAACCAAGAAGACTCCTTCTAACAACACACCACATTTATAAACTCTGATTTCATCCACTATTGTGTTACCCATTCAAAATAATCTGGGAGACAGAGAAATCAAAATAGCTACATTACTATGTTGCTAAACTCTCTTCAATATTTCTAAAGTGTTTTTAACATACATGGCATATACAGAATGATTAAATGGTGATGAAGAATGCTCTAAAGAGTATCTTAGCACTTATTTGGAACATCCTGAATTCAGGATGATAAAACCTTATACTACACCCACACTATTATGGTGTCTGGACTACTAGGATTTCAACTTTATTTATTTCTTTAAACTAATCTCTCAGACTATTACTATACTATCATCCGAACTATTTCCTCTACTTCAATGAAACTGACCCCATGGAACATACATAATTTAATATCCAGTAAGGTTACATTGTGAAAGTGTTATATTACAAATAGAAATACTTTATTGTGCATTTCCCTTTTTTGTACTTCACACCCACAGACCATCCACTCTACCAATCCTAATTTTGTCTACAATTCAAACTATCCTTCTCACAAAACAACCAGTGAAGCTGTCATGCCTACAGCTGTTTTTTCAGGCATCTCAAACTCAAAAAACACACTCTACCCACCAAATCAAACACCATTTTCTTTTTGTGATATTTTTAACATATTTCCAACAAAAAAAATAACAAAACCACTAGTTTTTAAAGATCCTGGTCATATACGTCAGTTTTTTCAAGTTAAGGCTTCAACAGAGGTCCACAAAGACTTCCCTTATGATCTACACTGTTGGGTTTGAAAGTCAAAAAAGGACATTAGAGCATTTGAAGGAGACACAGTCCAGTAGAAGATCCTTTGCTTACAAACAGTCTAAAAGTATAAGATTGAAGAGTCACTGACAAGCAATACACCAAACCAATAAACATTGGAGATGGAATGCACAATTTAATTTCCTCTTTTTCTGTAGGGACCCGCAGCTTTCTTCTTTTCCTCCCCCTGGTATTAGAATGCAATTCTCATTCACCTCATTCTTTTAGGGATCCAACTGCTCAAAGTCAGACACAAAAAATGAGAAGCATGTATGACAGATGTATGAAACTATAAGAATGTGTTTGCGGTGATGTATTCTATTCTTTTTAGACTAAGCTCTGTGAAGGAAAGGTCAAGTGAAATAAAGAATTTGGTCTTTATAGGTTATGACTATCAGACAATAATCAGCCCTTTAGATATTTGATCTTAAAATAATTTCTTGAAGAGAGCACATGAACACACAAACCAACCCTCTTGTACAATCAGAGCACTCAGAGGCAGTACAAAATGGACAGACAAGAGAATACAAGTCAACAATTTTGTAATTCTATTATGCTAGAGGCAAGGACTTTTTAGAGTGATATCTTTTAGTGGACCAACAATGTAGTTGCAGTAGACAAACTTTTGGAAGCAAGACATTGTCTAAGTTTATTGCAGCTACATTGTTGGTCCACTAAAAGATATCACCCTAAAAAGACCTCGTCTCTTGCGTAATTTCTGGGCCATCATAGCTACATCTTCATTCTCATGCTACCACAAGTCTGTTACCTTTGATCAGAACTCCAGGGCTGGGTGCTGAGAACCTTCCAGGGGAAGCTGAGTGTGCTTACTGTTTTAAAGGAAATGATACTTGTTTTTGTCGTCTTGTGTGTTATTTGTTCAACTGTATTTGCTCAATATGTTTCCTAAAATATTATTCTCTTCAATGTGTTAAACTGGGGTATACACTGCTTTAAGCACAGTGCAGTTCCAAAAAACCTAACAAGGGTTAGTCATTGCTATGCCTCTTCCCGGAGCCAACAATCACTTTGCTAATGTTTCACTCACTTTGCTAATGCTTCCTTATAACTGCTTGTTGGAATGAACTTACTCATTTCCTTTAACAGTCTCCTCTCTTACCGCACTGTTCTTTGAACACACTAACAGTGCACTATTCATCTGCTGGATCAGGCTCTAACTGTTAACAAGGCATACAGGGAGTCTGTGTTATCTGTGCCATAGTGGATGAGTCTCAACAATATGATAACAAAAAGAACAAATTCTGTATGTGTGTGTTCCTAACTTTGTCCCAGAGTCTCTGATGATTTAACTACTTGCAATGTAAAACAGAATTCAACATGGCAATTTGAACTAGGGCACAGCCTTCTCATGTTAAAATGATTTCCCCTTGCATTCTTTAACTGCTTGTCATATTATCCTTTAAGAGTAGAGGAAATTAAACAATCGCCAATACCCAAATATAGTTATGAATTTCATCTTGGTACTTCACACATTGCCATAAGGAACAGAATAGATGCACTTGGCCAAGTGTGTACTGATACCTGCTTTATAATATCTCAGTTCTAGCACAAAAGAACAGGGAAACTCCAATTTGTTGCTACATAATTTTCTTAGGAGATGCTTTAACTAAGATTCTGAATTATTTACCCAGAAAACAGGAGGTCCTACCACATACCCACTCTAAAATTAATCTAGACTGAAGAAACTTCAACATATCCTACGGGCTGTAAGTGAAAACCGGGAGAAACGTCAAATAGATTTCACATCTACTGTTAGCCAAAATGCAGTAGTAATAGTACATCACACCCTCTGTGTGATTTTATCTCCATATGTTTTATAAAGAAAAATTTAGATTTTGCATCCCTGTGGATTTCTTTTTAGAAGTAGGGAAACTGAAAAACAGAATTTTTGTTTTGGGAGTTTATAGTGGATGCTTTTTTTCTACCTTGGTTAGATGACATGCTTTGCTGCCATTTCATTTTTGTTTTTCTTCAGGTTATTTTTTTTAAGACAGAACACAGCTGGGGCTCTGGCTGAACTATTCTGATTCCTTATTCTGTTCTTTAATCATTTGTCAGTAGTCATATATCAGACAGCTTTATGAACAAACCTAGTTAAAAACAAAAAAATCAGATCTCACGTTTGAGAATCCAGCTGCAATACTCTGTTTTTCACAGAACAGAAGCTTTCTGCTTTTGAAGAGATCTCCCCCATGTCACCATTGAGAAGCATATTCTGCTGTGTCTCATTTATGTCAATGTTGCTTATAGCTATGAAAATAGCTAACTGAATTATGTCTGGACCTTACAACAATTGTCAACTCTATTCAAGATCAGATGAGGTACAATGGGCCTTTACTGGGAGGGGTATTGCTCTGATACATAACTTACTGATAACCACCAGCCACTCTTCCTTTGATATATCATGTAGGATGCTCTATGAACAGAAACTGTATCTTGGGTAATTAATACAAAGGAGCAATAGTTTCATTGTTCACCCTTTCCCCTTTTCCATTCTCCGCAGGATTGAAGACAGTAAGTAGGTTTCCAGCTGAAATCCTCACAGATCAGATATGCCATAATCTTGACCCAGACAGCATATATCTATAATAGGAGTGAACAGTACTGTTCAGTTTTTGTGAATTCCAAATGCTTGGATTGTCTGCTGAAGCAGTCAACAATCATGTCAACAGCACCTCCATATTGCGAACATGACTGAGACTACTAAATTATTTATTACTTCATGTGATCCAGGAAAGAACTTATGATAAAAGAGACTTACAGAACCAAATCCTGTTTTCTGGGTGAGTAGAGAGGATATAGGCAATTTCATGCTACCTAAGTGCCTTGGCATATTCTGATACTACCCCATGCCTTCTCTATGCTCAGCGTAATTTCAAACACTCTCAAGGCCGCTCTATCATACTTGGATAAGACTACTGCAGTAGCCATGAATAACTGCATTGCCATATGATTCTGGTCATGTCCTCTTCACGAAAGTTTTGCCCAAACTAAGATTACTGAACATTCAGCATTAAGATTAGATCCTATACTAGACAGTTCCTGTGATCACCCTTCTGCGGTATGCTGGTCCACAAGAGAATCAGACCATCAGTCTCGAAGGATATGGATTTGAAGCAGCGATACAAAAGGTGAAAAGCTCTGATCTAATGAATCTATAAATCACAGCATCTTCTGAAACCCACACCTGAAGCAGAACAAGCACATCAAACTATTAACTTAACTATTAATGGTTCCATCTTTTCACTTTGGCTGGCCATTAAAGTTCTTGCATGGAACTCTAACATTTTTATTTGCTTTCCTTTTTAGGAAGACTTTAGAGAGGAAAAAATGGAATAGCCAGTTTAATTAAACTAAACATAGGCAGTGAGATTGGCTGGGCACACATTGAAAAAAGGCTCCTACTGTGCTAAAGAGCAATATTGCAAATGCTGTAAATCAAATGCATCCCAGGTGTATGGCAGCATCCACTCTCTTTCAGGCAGGAACAGCTGCTTGTGGTAGAAATGTTATTTTTAAGTATTACTGTTGCTTCTGTCTCTCTACCCAGCTTGCTGTATGATAAAGAAAACAGAAAGCTCTTTGGGACATTATGTGAATCTCATGAGAGGAAATATGTACACAATTTGAAGCATAATTTGAAACTAGAGTGATTTAAATTATGAGCAAGTCAGAAGCCAATGCTTTTCATTTAACAAAAAGAGCCGTAAATGATAACCCATATTCCACATCCCTAAATCCCAACTGAGCAAATAAGAACAATTACTTGTTAATGAAAAGAAACTATTTTAAATGACAAATACAAAATAGATGAAACATCCAAATCTCTACAATTTGTTTTTTTAACAAGAAATGCCCCTAACATCATTCGCTAATGCCCCTAACATCATTCGCTAATTCTCAGTTTAAATTAAATTCAATTTAATTCAATAAAATCTAAATAATTAGTGATGGCAAATAGGTAGAAGCAATGCCAGACCTAAGGAAATACATAGAAATTATGCTCTACACAGCACTTGCCAGCAATCTGTAGATCATATACTCAACCCTTTTCAAGCATGGTACGTTTCTAGGGAGCAGTTTCAGTTTATGGACCAATGATCTCCACAACCTGAGTACTGTCTTATTACTTTCTCTTTCTTAAGGTTTCCTATTAAATACTGTTTGCTTTTGGGTGCAAGTGCTCACAGTCCATAATCATTATTTGTATAAAAACTTCAAGCTTTAGCTAAATGAACTTCAAGTCAGATGAAAAGCATGACACTGGCCGTGCATTTGTAGGATTCTGTATCTTGAAAAAGAATCACTACCTTACAACAGAACAACCCCCCATCTACATCCTAAACAAGCTGTTCATTCTTTGAAGAGACATGGACTGATTTGCTTTACAAGTTTGATCGCTGCACTGAATTGTCTGAATGCAGTAAGGATTTCAAGTCCCATGCAGTAGCAATAAAGTGCCACAGGAAGGAGCTAGATCTTCATGCTGCACAGGCAACCCAGTCATGCAGACAGCAGTTTCTAACAGACCTGTATACACTACTGCATACAATAATTACTGCAAAGACAGTAATGGCACCACAATTATTCATATAGGCCTTAAGCCTTTAGAGGCAACAGGCAGCAACAGTCATTGCCACAGAGAGAGATGGAAAAGGAGGCTATGTTCATTGTATATTATAAAATAAATTAAACACCAATTAACTTTCACAAGGACACTTTATAAGCAAGAGGGAGTGTGACAGTAAAATCAAGCTAGAGACAAAGGAAGGATAGGATAGATTTTTTTTTTTCCTCAAGGGTGTTTGAATGAGAAGAAAATACTCTGGCAGAAAAGAAAATATCACACTTCCAAGACATGGAAAGGTGATCTGAGAAGCAGCACCAGTGCCAGTCCAGAGGAACAGGTGTGTAGCAGAAGGCACAGAGTCCTTTGTGTAGGCTTCCCAATGTGGCAGCTGTAAGGCTTCTCTATCAGAGACACTACTCTACTCTTCTGAGATAACGCAGCAGTAGCTTCTTCCTGCCCTGCTCTCCTAGTGTCTCCTGGGCAGCAGTCAAAGTTGCTGGAACAGAGCACCTGCTCTCTTATCACCATGTCTACGCACAGGCAACCAGAGGCAATGCACAGCCTGCAGGACCATTTCTCTGTATATTTTAATCTCCAACAGCGAGGCAAGTACTAGAGAAGACACACACTTTATAAATAAAACTAATGATTACCCCCTTAGGGATAAATGAAATAACTGACTTGGTCATTACAGCATCATTCTAAGTTTGGATTACCTCCTGTTTCAGCCTCTTTGAAACATCTGTGTCTTGTAACTGCTGGGATAAGTTCCATATCTTGTCTTCTAGTCTCTTTCATTAATAAACTCATAATGGACCGAGTTTAGATTCAAGCAAATAGTAAAAAAGAACAGTACTTCCATAGGCTTTCCTTTGGGTCACAAAAATTGCTGACAAATTAAATATAAGTGGAAAGAAATAAACTACAAACACAGACATGACTAGAAACTGTAAAGTTATTTTCAAATAAAAAATACTTTCCCTTCCTCAATCTCTGTACCATTCAGAAACAACAAGCCACCCCACGTCAATAAGGCCATCACTGACAGAGACTACATAGAAGTGACAGCAGTGCCCTATAGCACTAAGCCTACAGATTCTACAGTGAAACTTCTCATAAGTTTTCCATCACAGCCCATTGTAAGGATTTAAAACTTGAATATAGATATTCTTTCCATGATGAAACTTGGCATTAAATAACTTGGCCCATGGATTAAAATAACCCCTTTCCCCAACCTTTTTTGGGAAAGATTAGGGAAATGGAAGAGCAAGTTTCTGATTTATAAAGATGCAAAGAAATAATAATAATTCTAAGCCCTACTTTTGGTTTTTGTTATGGAGAGGTCATAACTTTCTCTAAAAGGTCTTCCTTTTGCTACTGCCCTCATTAGGTTGTAAAACTGGTTTTGTTTAAAAATTGTCAACTTCTGGCAAATGGAAAAGTTTCAAACTTCAATTTTTTAATAACTAATACTTGCATGCAAATAAACAATGAGCCCAACTAGAAATGTTAACTTCTGTCTAATTTTGCTTTGAATTTCAGTAGCATAAAAGTTTGTTAATAACCCTTCAACTACGAATATCATTCAAAATGTTCTTCAAAACTTATAGCTATAAACCCAACAAGCTACAATCAATGATTTTCAGTTTGAATAGTTTTGGGCCCATTCACCATCCTATTGATTTCAATGGTAATTGTTTGGTAGATCAAACAGGATAATGCCCTGTGTGTGAAAACCTATTGGGCACAGACAGAAGTGCATCTCCCCACTAACTCATGGCACTTAACAAGAAGCGCCATGAGTTACAGCAATCCCCTGCACTCAGCAGATGTTCACTGTTGGGTCCCAGGGGTTGGGGAATCCAGCTTCAATTTGGAGTGTGCAGCCACTCTCCTCTAACTCTGTTCTTCCCCCCTCCCCATCCCAGCACTGTCTTCGGAATGGGAGGAGGGAAAGGGACCAGAGGAAGCCCAGTCTGGAGTTTTTCCAGTCAGTGCTGGAGGGAGGGGTGGGTGGATTGGAGGGGAGGGGAGGGGGGGACTCAACCCTCCAACACAAACTGAAAAAACCCTAAAGGAAACTCCCTCTGTTCCCTCCCCTCCTCCCATTCTGAAGACAGTATGAGGAACTGGGCTGGGCTGTGTCAACCCAACCCTGCTCCCGGTGCACATGGACACAAGTTACCGTATTTTTCGGACCATAAGACGCACCCCTCCTGGAGCCTCAGTCTCCGTGGCAACGAGTCCCTCCTTCAGACTCCTGCCCCGCCTGTTCCGGCCGGCCATTTTTATTGCCGGCTCCTGGCCACCGGCACGGGCGCCGGCTTCCCGTCTAAACAAGCGGCGGATGTCCCGCTCGGGCTCCGCCGCCTCCGCGGGCAAGCTCCGCCCCGTCTCCCCGGGACACGGCATAAACAAGCGGCGGGTGTCCCACTCGGGCTCCGCCGCCTCCACGGGCAAGCTCCGCCCCGTCTCCCCGGGACACACACCTTCGGACCATAAGACGCACCCTCGTTTTCCCCCCGACTTTTGGGGGGAAAAAAGTGCGTCTTATGGCCGAAAAATACGGTAATACAGGTACTTTGGTTTGGAGCATCTTCATCTGAAACCTCATGTAATGAAGGTTCAGATTGTTGTGGGATTGGGCCTTTAAGGCGCTTTGTAGCTGGGAACTTCTGTAAGGGCACAATTGTAGAGCATTTTCAAGGGGCCGAACAAACATAACTTCTGTCTGACTCTGTTGTGCTTAACTGGCTGCAGCTTGGAAAAGACATAATGATGCCTCCATAGGTGACAACCTCCAAATATCTTTCTTCTAGTAAAAAAAGTGTTCTAGTATTAGAAAAACTATATTTCCATTCTCATCTCGACGGGTATATGCCTCTTTCATTATTTATTTTACTGAAATTTAACACTGCAAAAGAATGTGCATTAGAATCTTAATCAGACATTAACTGGCAGCTACTATCATAAACACTAGTACATTAAACAAACTCTGAAAGCCAGAAGCCTTAGATAAGGAAATGGATAACAATTTTACCACAGCCAACTGACATCAAAAACAGAAAGCTTCTCACCCCACATCAGACCCAGGAGAATATCCTTCCTTGTTCCTTTCCAAAAAAGCCCCTTCAAATATATGACTTCTGCAGCATGCCCAGAAGGTCTCCATGATGGGAAGGGACCATATGAAACATCTTCACTGGCCACAGCTGTGGCAATATGCCATATAGACAGAGGAAATGTCTGAAGCAGCAGGTCCCTATGAACCAGCGATTAAATTTCCACATTCATTTCCACCTTCAAAGTGATTTGATACCCCCTCCCCATAATAGCTATCCCAATAATGCAGATAGCAGTCATTTCTTGTGTCATATACCTTTATATATCTGCAAAGATCTATGCTCATAGACGTGCATTTGATTTCACTGAATCTTGGGAGGTAATATGCAAAGGATGGGTTACTGGCATGTCCAGAGAAATACCTTTACAGATCAGGGCCTCAAAGCAATATATAAACTGCACACAAGGATCACTTTATCTACCAATTACATACAAACAGCTGGAACAATCTTTGGTAATTGTAATCTATTGCCTGAGTACATAAGTGATACTAACATTACTAACTCTAGACCAGTGGTTTTCAAACTGCATTCTGTGGAACCCTGGGATTCTGTGCAAGGTCATCAGGGGCTCTGCAAAGAAAATTGGGGTAATGACAGAGAGGGCAGGAAGGCAGTGCACTACTATTTATGGACCGGGTCACCTGGCACCGCATCAGTCTTCAGTATAGAGGTAGGTGCTCTGCAGCAGAATAAGCAATATGAAAGTGTTCTATGACTTCAGAAAGTTTGAAAACCACTGTGCTAGACCAACTGGCTCTTGTGTTGAGAACCACCCACTTCCACTGATAATTAAATGTCTGCCCTAGGAACTGCCAATCAATCTCAGAATTATTTTTAGAAGTAATTACCAAAAACCCTCTTTTTCCTACAAAAAAAATCATCATCTCAGAAGTGTCTGTTTATAGCCGGATGAAGCACAGCCATTATTAAAATAACTGCAAACCAGGTGCTATCAAATGATCTACCTCAGGATGACAGATTCCTGAAAATGTCCATTTCCATGAAGTGGTAAAAAACCCAGAAACATGTAGCATTGATTCACGGGAAATAGGCACTTACCATACATTCTTTTAATAGTCCTATGCTTATTGCAAAGGACTATGGACCAGAAAGCGGATCCAGATATAGCTGTTTTAAGAGCACCTATAACATATTTTAGACACCAAAGACCAAAAATACAGTTCTGAAATTCTTTAGCTGGCTCCCACCTGGAGTCTACTGAACACCATGGCTAGGGACAGACATTCAAAAAGCCTGAGCTTGAATTGATTCAGTCTTTGCAGGTTAGTCTAACCTGCAGAGAGTTAACCAGTTTACAAGTGAATAGACATTTGGCACATGCCTGCAGTGGCTCAGGCCAAAAGCCCAGGGGTGCTACAGCATCCCCCCCTTCCCTTCCACAGGGAAGCTTAGCTGAAGGGGCGGGGGGGTTGTGGCCAGGCCCCAGCAGCTCCCTGACAGCTGGGAACAACCTGGGCACACAGGGCTGCCCTGCCCCATGTTCCCCCGCCTCCCTCTCCCCCACGACCACAGGGCCAGGAGCCCTGTTTGGTGCTGGGAGACTCTTCTTCCTCCTCCTCCTACCCTGCAATGGGGTGAGGAGGGGGGCTCTGTGAGGGGCTGGGTAGGGGTTGTAGGGACCCCTGCACACTCCCCCCATAGCTGCAGCCCCCATTGCCTGGCAGCTGCAGCAAACAAGGAAGTGAGGACACTTGTGCCTGGTGTAGGTGCAGCTCCAGCCAGCACTTCACTGGGGGAGGGAGCAGAGTCTGCCTCGTCCCCCACCAGGGTTCTGAGCCTGAGCTTGCAGCTCCAGCCCCGTGCTGGAGCTAGGTGCTTCCCCCATTCCCCACTGTGCAGTCCCACATTCACACACTGCTGCAATGGAGGGAGTCCCCTGCTTCCCTGCAGAGGCCAGCATGGGGCTCCTCTGTGTGACAGCAGAGCTGCGGGTGCAGCCCGGAGCCATGGGGAGAGAAGCAGCCGGGCACGTTGTGAGGGGCTGCAGAGCGCTAGCTTAAAAGGAACAGTCTGGAAGGTGCTCATAGCTTATACTATTCAACAGAAGGACAATACAGAAAGAAAAGTATGATATGAGGGACAAGAAAGGATCCTACCCATCCCGGGCAAAGGTCCAACCACTAAGCTACAGTATCTTGCTTCTTCCACCTGACCAATCAATTCTGAATACAGCTTTCACAGGAGATCCACAGCTATATTGCTCCTTCTCAGATCTCTATTTTGTGCAGTCTTGGTGTTAGGCATGTTCTGTGAATGCCTAGCAGACTGGACTATATTATAGGTAGAAGAATGCCTATGGATCCATATGGGTCTTAGCCATCAGAAAGGGGCTTTACTGCTCAGCACTGTCAAGACTGAGATGTTTCAGACCAGGCCCAGAAACAGAACCTTAGGCACCCAGGTACATTTTTAAGTACCTAAAGTGGAGTTCAGATGGGGCTTAGATGTCCTTTGGTGGATCTAGTCCATATTACAATAACCATTATGCAGAAATTACCCTATGATAGAATCATAGACAAGTAGCTCTGAAAGAAACCTCTGGAGTTCAAAACTAGTCCAACCCCCAGCTCCAAATATGAGCATCCACACCTAAACCATCCACATCTCACACAAGTGCTTGCCTAATTTATTTCTAAATGCAGACAAACAACACTTGCAAAATTACAAGACACAGCCCAAAGGCACCAGGAACAACTTAACCTGCTACAGGTGAAGCAAGGGGACAAGGGCATTGCTAATGTTCCACCACTAGGCAGGCTGTTAAATACACTCAAGGGATCCAAGGAGGAGGACCATAGCTCCAGCTGCAGAGGAAGGCAAAAACCATGGGGTAAAATTCCTTCCTGACCCGAAATGTGGCAGTCAATCTGACCTGGAGCAGTGGGGCAAGACACTCTAATCAGAAACCTTCTCTTTTTAGTTTCAGCAGGATCTTCAGTCAAAATCTCCAGCCTTGGCTGCAGCCAACACCCAATGCTTCTGAGATAATAAAAACCCTTGACACCTGTAGTAACAGGAGGGAAAAATAATCCTTCCTGGCCCCATGTGACTCCATGCCCCAGAAGGATGGGTGAAAAACAAATACCTTACAGTCTGTTCTGAAACCTAAGGACAGCAAACAGCTACACATACCCACCCCTTTTGTGTCATCCTTTCCCCTTCACAGCCTTATCCTTTTCCCTTTAATCTATTTTATTTGAGCTATTTACAGGGCTCTACTTCACTCTCCTCTTGCTGAGCATTGTCTTCTCCAATATCTACTTGCTCTGGGCTGCAGAGCTCTTCTCATGATCTCCCAGCAATCCATGAGTGAGATGCAAGTGTGATCTGCTTGTACTGCATGACTTAGTACCATATAGTTTGTTTAAACACAGTATCATGGTTCTATATCCTTAAAAATAAATGTTGTCCTCGCATTAGTATGATTTGCTGAATGCATCTAATTGCTGAAAGGGGTTTAAAGAGGCATGCTTTGGAGGAATAGTTTGAAAAAATATATAGACTAAATCATGATTTAATTCAGATTTATAGAACTTAAATACATGGTAACTACAAGCTACAAATATTATCAAATTAATGCACTTCTCAAGATGTGCTGCCTCAGATAAAGGCTTCAAAACAACTGAATATTTGATTTTGTTCCCTGCTTTCTCTTTTCACTATCAACATTCAAAGTTCACCCTAAAGTGTGTATATCATTTTAGCACCTTGTTATAGTTTATATCAGAATCAATATCTTCTGCCTCACAATTATTCCTGAGCTATAACAACATGGCTCTCAAACCCAAAGCACCATCCTATAATCTGCTGAAGAATTTGACAAAGAAAAGAAACGACAAGACTCTGCACAGTAAAGGAAGAAAGAAATTGGGTATTTTGCTTCCTCAGTCTTTGGTTTTATAATAAAACAAAGCCAGACTCAGTCAGATAGTCTTAAGATAGTGCTCATAAAATATTATGCATTTGTGTATTGTGCACATATATTCTATTTCCCTCAAATCCACAAAAGTGTTCTCTTAAAAACAGATATCTGTAGGGTAGGCCAGGGAAAGCACAAAGGTAACAACACATGGCTCCTATGCATGTCAAGCTATAAGCCAATAACACAAACATTCATATAGGATATGCTTAAATTTGTGCCCCCAGGGATTCTTCATGAAACATCCGAAACAAAGTGCTGCAGTAAAATATATAGAATAAATATGTAGAAAATAAAGTGGCTTGTACTGTAAGCTATTAAAAATTATTACATCCTAAAAATGGTATTTTAAATGTTCACAGTGATCAGTCATAGTTAGTGATACAACACAGTCCTGTAAACAATTATCCTAAGAACAGGATATTTTAATTAATTGTGGCAGCATGCTCTACATTCCAAATGCACAACAACCACAACGGCACAGAGGGCACATGGCAATAACTGAACAATCAGCTTTGCAATAAAGCACAGCAAACAACTGTCTACAGAGAAAGGAATCCTTCTGATTTTATCAGATGTAAAGCAAAGGATATTTAATCACCATAGCATGGAAGTGTAAATGCAAGTCATCCTGCTCCACTGAAGGCAAGCCTGCATTCTTACTAAAACAGATGTTTGTTAATTTATTATGCACTTCAGCTTGCTGTGAGAGGTTCACAGATGTCTTTCAGCAGTTGCTAAGTAAAAGGTTCTTTGTAAAAGTTACACAGCATTTGGACAGATTTCTTAGCTTGATCTTAGGAAGAAATAATGACCCAAGGAGGAGGCCAAGACATGAGACAATTGCTTACCTTTGATGTTAAATCTAGAGATGCAAAAAAATAAAAAATTAAAAAATAGTTACTGTCTAACCATTTTAGTCGTATATATTCCAGAAGGCTAACTTATACTACAAGCAAAGCTAAAAAAGAATCTAGTGACTTACTAGATAGCAGATGCATGCTTTTCTGTATCTTGACTAAAAAAAGATGGACTTGGCTCAAAGTGCATTACACACTCAAGCTCTACAAGCTCTTGACCTGCATTACACACTCAAGTTCTCGTCATCGGAGATTCCACCAAGGGGAATGCCCTGCTGGACCTGCTCCTGGCAACCTGGTGAGGGGACTCCAGGTTCTCGACCATCTGGGTGATAGTGATCATCGCCTACTGGAATTCACCATCCAGTGCAGGGTGTCAAGGGCCTGCAGCAAGTCAGTAGCCCTTGACTTCAGGAGGGCCAACTTCAACAAGTTGAGGAGATTGGTAGGAGAGGCAACTGCGGTCCTGGAGATGTCCAACTAGATGTCCAAGATGAATGGTCGTTCCTTAAGAAGACAACCCTCCAAGCCCAAAGGGTGACAGTCCCAACATGAGTCAAAGGGGGCAAGAGTGCTCAAAAGCCCCCTTGGCTCGCCAAAGGCATTTAGGAATGCTTGAAAGCCAAAAAGGAGGTGTACATCCAGTGGAAGGGAGGGGTTATCAACAAAGAGGGTTATACCTCCATCACTCGAGTCTGTAGGGAGGCTGTCAGGAAGGCTAAGGTAGAGATGGAACTAAGGCTCACAACAAGGATCAAGGACAACGAAAAGTCCTTTTTTAAATACAAAGGGAGTACAAAGAAGGCACAAGACAATGTAGGGCCCCTGCAGAATATGCTGGCAATCGGATGGTTGCACCAGATGAAAAAGCAGACCTTTTTAACAAATTATTTGCCTCCATTTTTCTAAGCAGGGACTGGGACATCTCCCCCACTGGGATTCAGAATGGACTCAAGAGAGAGTCCGCCAGGCCTCGGGTCAGGGAGGACCAAGTTAGGGAATTTCTGGAAGCGCTGGATATTTTCAGATCATCAGGTCCAGATGCTCTCCACCCCAAGGTGCTGAGGGAATTGGCAGGGGTCATCGTGGGGCCCTAGCATGGCTTTATGAGCACTCGTGGTTCTCTGGCCAGGTGCCAGAAGATTGGAAGAAGGCCAACGTGGTCCCCGTTTTCAAAAAAGGGAGGAGGGAGGACCCAGGCAACTATAGGCCCGTTAGACTTACTTCAGTCCTAGGTAAGCTCTTTGAGAAAATTATCCAGGAGCACATCTATGAAGGACCAGCAGGGGGGTTGATGTTCAAGGGCAACCAGCATGGGTTCATTAGGGGATGGTCCTGTCAGACCAACCTGATTGTATTCTGTGATCAGGTCACAAAATCATTGGACACAGGTGTCATGATGGATGTAGTCTTTCTGGACTTTAGGAAGGCCTTTGACACCCCATTCTCATTAAAAAGCTAGGGGACTATGGCATTGATGCCTACACAGTCAGATGGGTCATAAATTGGCTAGGGGGCCACACCCAGAAAGTGGTGGTGGATGGCTCATATTTGACCTGGAGGAATGTGGGCAGTGGAGTCCCCCAGGGCTCGGTCCTCGGGCCTGTACTGTTCAATTTTGTTATAAGTAACTTGGACAAGGGGGTGAACAGCACACTGTTCAGATTCACTGACAACACCAAGATTTGGGATGAGGTGGGCACGCTAGAAGGGAGGGGCAGGATACAACTGGACCTGGACAGGTTACAGGGGTGGACGAATGTGAATAGGATGGGATTCAATACTGACAAGCGCAGGGTACCGCACTTGAGCAGTAAGAACCAGCAGCATACCTGTAGGCTAAAGAACTCCCTTCTCAAAAATACAGAGGCAGAAAGAGATCTTGGAGTCATTATTGATTCTAAAATGAACATGGGCCGCCAATGTGAGGACGGAGTCAGTAAGGCTAACTGCACCTTGTCATGTATCCACAGATGCATCATAAGCAGGTCCAAGGAGGTGATCCTCCCCTTCTATGCCACACTGGTCAGGCCACAGTTGGAGTACTGCATCCAGTTCTGGGCACTGCACTTCAGGATGGATGTGGACAGCATCCAGAGGGTCCAGAGGAAGGCCACTTGCATGATCGGGGGCAGGAGGGCAGACCCTATAAGGAGAGGCTACGGGACCTGAACCTGTTCAGCCTTCACAAAAGAAGGCTGAGGGGGGATCTAGTGACTGTCTATAAACTTACCGGGGGGGACCAGAGGGGAATGGGTGAGACCCTGTTCCTCTGAGCACCTCCTGGAATAACAAGGAATAATGACCACAAGTTGACTGGGAGTAGGTTCAGGCTAGACATCAGGAGGCACTACTTCACAGTCATGGTGGCCAGGATCTGGAACCACCTTCCAAGGGAAGTAGTACTGGCTCCTACCTTAGGGGTCTTTAAAAGGAGGCATGATAATTACCTGGCTGGGGTCATATGAGCTTAAACTTACCAGGGGCCCTGGGCAGTATTAATTCCTGCCCAGTGCAAGGAGTTGAACTGGATGTTCTGCTCAGGTTCCTTCTGACCCCACATCTTTGAACCTATGAATGACTGATCTCAACCGGGACTCTGTTATGTGCAAATCCATACTTCGGAGCCACTGGCAGATGAAGTGGTGGTGTTTTTTTTGAGTGATTACCATATTCTGCTATGACCACAAATGGAAGATGAGCATGGTGGTTTCTGTTATCAAAAGTTAACCTAAAAAAGGAAAGAAATACCTGACATGACCTTAAGGGGTATGTTGCTACTCATTACAATCTTTTAATAACATTTTCTGGTGATACCTGTCTTCCCACAAAGACCGGGTTGTCTTGGCTGCAAACATGCATCACCTTTGTGCCACAATAAACATTTTTATGGTTTAAAACATGCCCTGAATTGTGACCACAGTTATACATAGTAAATATTTGTGCCATTTTTTTTTGGAGTGGACAGCATTTGCTTTATGCCAAGAAAATGTGGGCAGCCCAGAGCTACCCACACTCTCCAAGCACCCCAGATCAGGCACTCCAGGGCTAGGGACAGACATTACACATACACTGGTTTAAGTGATCAGAAACTGTTTTAAAACTATAACAGAAGAGATGCTCAGTGCATATAAACCAGTTTGAGAATGGCTGAAACCAGTTTGAAATAAACCTGGTTGAATGTAGTATCAGACTTAACTGATTTGGTTCAAATCATTTTATGCAATGTCTGTTCCAGACCCTTTGCTGGTTTAAATTAAATCAGACTTTCCCAACACCCCAGCATGCTCTCAGGGCTGGGTGAGGCTCTCTGCTCCACAGCAGGGCTGGCCCTTTGCCTGTGCTCTGCTCTGCCTGGCTGCAGCTCCAGAGGCTGCAGGCTGTTTCCTTGCTCTCCTCACCACTCCCTGCTAAGCAGATATTCCCCCTTTCCCTTTGCTTGGTTGAGGAGGTATCTGTATATTAGCATGCAGACCGCATGCTGACCACAGTCCTTGCTGAATCAACAGGTACTATCAACAGGCAGAATCAACAAGTAGCTGGTAATGTCCCTCTGTTGTTTTCTTAATTGGGTGATAAACCTTGTTATTAGTTCCCTGCTGGGCTAATCAGAGCATGGCCATGCTTCTCTCAGCTCAGTGCTGTGGAAGAAAGGGAGGACCAGCTTCTAGACTGCGCCACTGCAGACATGTGCCTGCATTTCTGGGATGCCTGTCTGGTTACAAAACTGATTTAACATGCACAAATTCAATCAATTCAGGCTCAGGCTTTTTGAATGTCTGTCCCTAGCCCTAGGGCTTCAAGGGCCTGATCCTGTTCACTCCAGCAATTCCCTTGCAAGATTGGGCCCGTTAACCCCAGGGAGCACCTATGCAGGTTTCCCCCTTGCCCCAGGAATCTCCCAGAAATACAAGCCACTTTATTTTCTACATGCTTATATAAAGCATATATATCTTACTGCACCACTTTTTTTCAAGGTTCCTGATACAACCTTGGGGACACAAATATAAGCATATCCTATATGAATGTTTGTACTGAGATGCTGTGCCCTCACTCAGGACAATGGGAGACATCTGTGTTAGCCAGTGAAGTAGATCAGCTGTGCCAAGATCCCACTTCAGGGACAATGGCTTTTTACAGTCTCAGTCTCGCAGGGTAAACTATATTAAAGGTGAGGTTTTTGTATCTCTCAAGTGAACTCCTTAAGTGACAGGCTTACCTTCCTATATTTCACTGTGGTGGGAACCACACAGTCAACTAATCTAAGCTTGGATCACAGGGCTTTTTTTACACACCATAAAGAGACCTAGACACCTATATCCCATTACCTGAATCTTAAACTTCTCTTTCAAACATTTGTAAACTTCCCATTTCTGGGTGGGAGGAAGTAGACCATGTCTACTAATGGCAGGAACAATAATAACATTTTGGTGTGCTTGGGAGGCTAGATAAAATGTCTTCCGACACGTTCACTCTGTCTCAGTCTATCTCCTGTTTCCTGCCTGATTCTAGCATCTGTTTGGTTCATGTTACCTTTGATCCTAGTCTTAGTCATGGGAAGGAAAAAACATTTCAACTTGTATTTAGCCACGTGGGGGATATTCCCAATAGTCAACTTCCCTCTCGTTTCCTCCAGAACTATTATGTGTGTCAAAGTTTTAACTACCCAGTTAAGTTCCTTTAATGGCTTCTATAGCTCCGTGCATTTAAAATGACTGTTTTGAGTATAGGGTGTGCGCAGATGGCTCAGAGGCAGAGAAAGTGAACAGAGTGAGAAAAAGAAGGGGCACAGCCCAAATAGTACTGGCGTGGCTTGGAAAGTGGGCTTTTGAGTCAAGTGCTGGCTCAAAGAGCTTACAGGATTTAAGCCAAAAAACCTGTCACTTGCTATCTCATCCCACTCTCACCCCCCACACCCTGCTGTCAAGAAGGTAGAACTTTGTATATTCTTGTATTGAGCAAAAATCACAAGAAAGATACCTGACTCAATCATCAATTTCTTCTTCAAACTGGAACAGCCAAGAAGATCATGAATTGTAGCTAGCCACTCAGGTCAGTACTTTTGCAAGAAATCAGTTTGCCAGAGTGCTTAATGTAATAACATTTCTCCAAGCACAAGATACATCTCCTCTAAATCCATCAAGGGTGTCATATAGCAAAGCCTATGGGCTGCAATTTAAATTGAACATTAAACATAAATAACACTCATTTCCTAACATGGGAATTAAAACATGTAAAGCTGTTTCTCAGCTTTATAGCATCCAGACCACAGTCATCTGTTCCTACAGCATTGTAAATTAGAAATAACACCACTGAAGACAGCAGACAAGACAGTTTTCTCTATTTAGATTAACAAGACAAGAGACTTAGGCATTGGGACTAGGTACAGACATTACACTTAATATGCTTTAAGAACATAGAAAGCACTTTACAGCTGAAACAGAACAGAAACTCATGGCATATAAAATGCTTCAAAAATGGTGGATCCCACTCTAACCCTGGATGGATGTGTACTTACTCCAAAAACTTTCCATTAAGAGCTTTATCAAACATCTGTGCCAGATCCTTTCAAGGGTTAATTTAGAGCATGAACGCCACCATCGCAGGCGGTGTTACTCAGGGCTGTGCTCCAGCCTCTGACAGAGCTCATTTGCTCTGCCCAAGTCTAAGCCAGCTCCACCCCCAGCTGTCACTGACCCTAGTCAGTGACAACCTCTGATCCCAGCTCTGCATGCAGCTTGCAGGGGGGTGGGGAAGACAGGTATTTTTGTCCTTGCAGCCCAGCTGGAGAGGAAGAAAGGCTGCAAGGGAAGGAGCCCAGGGTCTCTCTCCCAGCATCTACCCTGGCCTGGATGCAGCTGTGCTGCAGCTGTCAAGAGGCAGGGTGAGAGAGGGGTGGAGGAGAGTCCTCCTGCATAGACCCAGTCTGCCCCCTGGCCCGAGACCTCAGTCAGCAAGTTACTGGGGGGATCCCTTGTGGTGGTAGGTCTTTATTTCCCCAATTCTCCCCCAACCACTGCTGACAGTTGCCAGTTTGGAAGGGGCTAGGAAGAGGGGCCACTCTGGCAGCTTCCAGTGGTGAGTGTGGGCAGGCTGTGAGCCCCCCGCCTACCGAACAGCCAGCTTCTGTTCACTTGGCTTCTGCTGTAACTTATCCTGCTTTGGGTAAGGCACAATAAGTTAGAGCACTTCTGCCAGGGACTTTTAAAGTTACAGTACATAATTTTTCTCTGCCTGCTTCCTGGAATGGGATACACAACAGCCAGCATGACTAACGGGGAACAGGAACTATCCAATAGGAAATGCTAAAAAGATCCATCCTTTCCAAACCTGGTGACAATCTATGGGATGCAGAGGGAGGGATTCACAGCCTTGAACACTCTCCTGAAGTTGGGTACCACTTCTGTCAAAAAGCAGATTACATCACTCCTTCCTTTTAGAATGCAGCTTAGAAAGCACAGAGGTTGAGGGCTGTCATCTTTCACAAATTAACCTAATAATTAGAATACCCTCATGTGGCTGAGGTCTGGCCTGAGGGTGGAACAGAATCCAGCCCCCCCCCCATTGAAGCTGTTATATTTTTCTGGCAGTATGAATCTCTTTTCCTTAATGCTGTCATCTTTATCTAGGCATCAAAAAACAGAACAAGGCAAGAGAACAACACATATCACAGATGAAAGTGAAAGTAAAGTCCTGGAGCAGCAAACAGAAAACTTGAAGAATGTGGAATTTTTGTTTTTGAGTGACTCAGCCAGAAATAATTACTATGTAGGACACAGAGTTACTGGTCACAGAGGGGAAAGAATTTCACCTTCCACCCCCAGTTATGCCAGTATTTAACAGGAGATGAGAAATGGCTGGAAGAATGCTCACAGGAAGAGGTCTTTGGAAATCAATGATAATTTCCACAGTGGCCTGTGCACCTAGTTTTGGTGCTCTTGTGGTCTTTTGTTATGGTCAGTGCAGCAGGCATACCAATTAACAGGTAGTCTGTTTCCTATGGAGTATATCAAAATGCCTTTTGCAACTGCAATGGAGTATTTCTTAGTTTGCAGTTTTAGAGTCATTCTGTTGTATAAAGTATCTGAAGCTACAGGCAGATGAATAGTTTTCCCACTTAGAGCAGGGGCACTTACTACTCATAACTTAACACCATCGTCTTCAGAGTACCCTACCCCCAGTTTATATTCCACTTACTGTGGGACAGAAGTAAACTGACCAAACAATAATAGGGGAGTCAGGTATACTGTTATAAATCCTTCTCCTCCCATTTCAAGCATATAATTGTTAATCTGTCCACACCCTTAAAGTCAAGATTTTTAAATCAATGGGATTTAGGTGCCTGAATACTTTTTAAAAGCTGGCCCTAACTCCTAAGGTTTAATGCTGTGGCTGAGTTTTGAGACATCTGGATAAATATTTATAAAGTGGTTTGAAGTCCTGCAAGACATAGTATTACAGAAAGGAGAAGTATGATTATTGTTACGAATGGCTGAAGTTCTCAGCACTCACAATCCTACACTTATTAAAGTCAGTGAGAATTTTTCCATTCCACTCAACCAGAGCAGGATTGGGCTCAATAGCAGTAAGATTGGATTGTTTCAATGGAAAGACAGCAGGGAAATGGCAAATCTTGCGGTGCCTGAATATTCTAAGAGGAATAGGTTCATTTTCCCTAGCACGCAAGTCTTGATTTCCTGTTTTTGTTTTTTTGTCTGCACAATTAAAAATCCTTCCAGCCAAGTGGATGTATTTGAATAAGCAAGGTGGTTCTAAACTGAAATAAACTGACACGTACTGAGCAGGAACAGGGATCAGGAAAAGTTTCTGAAGATTGGTTCAGGAGTGGCATCTGGGAGCATGGTACAGGTCTGCCTCCTGTGACCCACTGCTAAGTTCTTGACTTTGGATGGATGAGAAATACAAAAAGAATGAAAGTACGATCAATTATGTTCGGATTTTAATGTCCAAGATCAACTATTTCCATCAGGATGCTTAGCATCCACAGCTTCTGTTAAAGTCAAATTGGCGGAAGCAGCACCAATTTAACGTTACTGAAAATTAGACGGGGGGGGGGGGGGGGTTGGTGCTTAAACTAGAACAGAGGCAGAATTTAAACGTCTCAGTCCAAAACTGCTATCATGAAAAACCCTGCCTCCCAACCCCAGCAGCAATATGAACTTCATAAGTACTTCATTACTTTACTTGAAAATGTCCCACATGCCTATGTGCCTGACCAGATGATGTTCTTTACTTTTGACAAAGATGAACAGGTTGGCATCTATCTCATCCTAATCCAAAACAAGAAATGAGGTGTTCTGCCTAACCTTCCTGAAGAACTCAGTCAGTAAAGCATACTTACTACACAGGGACACTGCTGATTTCTTTTAGAACATGGGTAGGCCTGGCACACTCATATAGTCTCCTATTAATCATAACACTCCCCAAACAAGGAGAACACTTGAATTTGATCCCTTCCCCAATGTTTCCTATTGGCTAGATGGAGGCAGATTCTCTCTCAGCATGCCAGCCATCATGGATCCCTTTTGGAGGGGTCTGTCCCTGCATATGCACTATATCTACTCACTTTAGGTATCCAGAACCTGGAGTAACGGTCACAGTTAAGTTTTGCAAGCCCTAATTTTTAGGCACCTAATCCTATTTTGCATTCTAGTCCTAATCCATTTAATAATTCACTTCCAGCTGTATATGAATTTTGTCATAGGCATGCACTAAGTGCAGACCATGTTTGCCAGAAGCACGGCTACAGAAATCTTGCTCTCGCAGCCAAATCCAATAACACCAGGTAACAAAAGCCAAAAGGCACAGAACATTTCAAACTGTGATGCCTTTACAGATTCTAGAAAGCTAATGAATTGCTTCTTTCAAGATTTGTTTGCTTTGATAAATATATTTCCTTTAGGGCTTCTATTAAGCTCAGAAAAGGATAAGAAATCTATCAACTGCAGTTGCTGACTACAGAATGTGCAGAGCACAGCCAACACATTACATAAACTGAATTTATGTCACACACACACACACACACACACACACACACACACACACACAGAGTGGTAGGGTGACTCTGTATTCATTCAATCCATTGTGAGATTACACCAAGATAATACCCTGGCATTATTCAGAGCTGGGTGAGCAAAATATGACCTGTGGGCTGAACCTGGTCCGCCAGTTGATTGTATCTGACCTGGGGCTGTCCCACAGCGGTCCACATGGGGTTGAGCCCCACCCATTCCTGCCCAAGGTAGCCTGTGCTGCACTCCTGGCTGCACCCACCCCATGCACTCCAGTGGCATTGCCCTGGTCCTGGCCATTGTGCACAGCTTCCCAGTTGGGCTGCTTCTGCAGCCACCTGGGTATTGCTCTGCTCAGGTAGTGGGGTGGAAGGCAGATGGGAGCTGGAGCCGGATCCCCATATGCTGGGGTAGGAGCCGCCCAGCTGCAGCTCCACCCCCTGCCTGGCTGGGCATCTGGTGCCCAGCATGTGTCCCCATGGCTTCCCTGTGCTACTTACTGTGCAGAGTAGAGCAGCAGAGACAGGAGGAGGAGGAAGAGCTGCTAGAAGCGGGAGAAGCCAAGCAGTACCTGGGCAGCTGCAGCACTAGCCCCACCAGGAAGCTGTAGATGCTGTACAGTGCCAGGGCAAAGCTGTACACCCATATAAACTGCACACCTCCTCCACACCACCCTCACACACACCCAACCCCCACACCAAACCGCTTTATTTTGAGTTATTATGCAGGCACCTCTATGTACACTATGCAAACACTAATAAATCAGGACAAAAATATTTTTTGAAATCAAATTAATATATTTGTAGTAGATGTTTGATTTTTAGTATATGATTTGCTTTTTATGTATAATTTGTTAAAATGATATCTTCTGAAAGATTTGATGTGTGTAACCCCCAACAGCTCACCAAAACTTATTAAGTGGCTCGCCAACCAAAATAATTCCCCACCCCTGATTCAGAGCCACCTTAAACTTCTCCAATTTGTGCCAAATGCTAATGTATTGGTTGAGGATAAGTGGGGCACAGAACAAACGGTGCCAGTCATGCATTCTTTCCTCAGCCACAGTCTTATGCTAGCTGCCAGCAAGGGGTGTGAATTTTGATAAGTATACCCCCCAGGTCCCCTGCCATGGATGATCACTGTCCACTAGTGATATTTGGTGATCTTCGGCCATCCCTCAATATGAAGATGATGTTTGCCGGAGGAGGCGGGGGGATTATTGGTGAGTTTTAAGATGACTGAAGAGTTCAATCTGTGCTGTACAAGTTTTTCTGTTGATACGATAGGTGGTGCCTTGGGGGGGAAGTGTACAGCTGCTGACCAAGATGTTGTGCACTTTCCTTCCTCCTCTGCCATTTCTCAGCTTCCTGAGCAAGACAGTTCTCTTCGAAGTATGCTGTAGCTTGATGTATGGTACAGCACCTTTGACACCTGTTACCAGCCAGCGCTTCCCAGTTTGTAAGGTTAATGCCACACTTTTTGAGGCATATTTTCAGGGTGTCCTTGTAGTATTTACTATGTTCTCTCCAGGTCTTCTTACCATGGTGACTGAGTAGAGAGATGAGGACTTGTTTCAGGAGACAAATGTCAGCCATATGCACACAGAACCAGCCCAGAGAAGTTGATGTTTCATGATCTTTAACTCAATGCTGGTTATGGTAGCTGCAGAGAGGATGCTGGCATTGGTACAGTTGTCTTCCCATTTAATGTGAAGGATCTTCCTAATATCTGGCTATATCTTCTAGCTGATTCTAGGGATGCTTTAAGGAAAGCAACTTTAAGCCTGTGTAGAGGTCTGACAATACAGTTTAGTATAAAAGTCATCCCTTTTCTGCATCATGACACTTAAAAAAGAGTCCCCTCTTTATTTGGACTTACTGATCCCCTTTATTTTCCTGACACAATTTGGTGCTTTCAGGGATCTTTAAATTTGTATTCAGAATAATCAAAACAATGGGTGATCTCTTCAGGGTGGGGGCAGATTTGAAACTGTTACATTTCTTCAAATAGCAATCCAATTTTTCTTTTATTAAAACAAAAAATAATTCATCTTCCAAATGTTTCAAAATTTGCATTGATGGACATCTGTTGCTAGGCATGCATTTGACTAACAGAAGGGAGTCATTACTAAAAAGGGCATCATTCAACATATATAATTAGTATGTTAGTAAAGTATCAGGAAGTACATATTTTTATTGTACTTGTTTGTTACACTGTATGAAAAGGAAAAAAACATACAATTTGTGGTTGCTTCCTGAAAGAACCATTCAAATGCTTAACTGAGACTGAAAACTGGAAAGTGTATGCTAAAAGCCACTATTAACTGGCATCCTATAGTTTTATGGGAGTGGTTTATTTTCTTGGCTCAGAGCTTTGGCAGAAACTATCTGGAAAGCTTTGTTTGGTAAAATCTGGATTCCATATATATGCACGATTGCAGAGTGTTTCATATAGTGGCTAAGAACTATATTAAACTATCTGTATCCAAAGAAATATACACTATAGATCTACCCACTTATATTGACTACTGGAGTGTTTCATATTGTGGAAAGGATCTGTATTAATATCCTAAGAAAATATAAAAGAGGTAACTTACTGACATACGCAGAGCTCTGTTGATAGTTAGCTGTAACTCTTTTTGTACTCCCAATTCCCTTTTCAAACTAATGGAGTCTTCTGAAAAGCAACAGTTCCCAATACAGACAAAATTCTTACTCTTCTGACTTTTCTGCCCATGTTCACCATAAAGTATAATAAAGAATCAAGAGTAATATGATCAGCACTTTAGTCAAATCATTTCCACTTCACAGCTGTAGCAGGTACTATTCTATGGACCATACACCATCAACTCTAAAGGGCTTTTTAGAAGAAGTGAAAATATTTACTCAGTAACCTGTTATGTAAAAAAAAAATTACTAGATCCATGTCCAATTCAAGGCAATAATATACTGTATTCTAAATAAGTGCCTTCAGCACAGAATACTACTATTGTATGTAGTTGTTGTTACAATTCCAACAGAAGAACATTTATTTGAATTTGTGTAAATTGGCACTCCTTAAAACTGCATTTTTGTACACCTTACCTAACGCTTTTGGTATCAGACAAAAATGAAGTAAAACATGAGCTAATTAGTTCTGTTCTGCAAGATTAAAAGGATTAATACAAGTATCTAAATGGCATATGGATAAATTCACTAACCTCCCAGGAAGCATTATAAGCCAGAATCTCATTAAAGACGGTGTTCAAATTTAGCAGAACACCTGCTTCTCTCGTTGGGAAAACAGCAGTACAAATGGACCAGGGCCAGAGAAAGAACGATACATCTAAATATATAATAGCTTGTAACAGCTTTTCCAATGTGACATCTGACTGGCTAATGAGGACCCTTACACCATCAGGAGATCATTGGAAAATAAACAGATTAATCTGCAGTACTGTAGTATCATACAAAAATGTATACATGTAATCAAAATCTTTACTGGCTTCTGGTAAATTTATAATTTCTTTCAACCAATACAGCTACCAAGGGACAGTGGAATATATTGCTATTTAAGAAAGCCAAACTCTGATCTAGATGGCCTTTTCATCTCTAGATACAATGATTCGCTGCCAGTTGGTAATTTAAAAGCAGAACGTCCCCACAGATACACATGCCAATTTGTTCTTCAAGCATGTGATCTTTTATAAATTAATTTTAAATTAATACTTTTGTGCCAGAAGTCGTCATCAATGGTAAACTGAAGCTTCCAGAGTAGAGGAATTTAGTTCTTCATCCCTTCCCATTATTAACTCGTACCCTGCATGTTTTCACGTTGCTTTTACACTAAGTAGAGCAGCAAATGGGATAATACCAGCAGCAGCCAAAACTATCAACTCCTAGAAGAAAGCACTATAGACAAGGTTATTTAAAAAAAAAACAAACCACTTATGATAATGATAAAACAAACACGTGGAGCATATATGAGGCAAGTGCAATGGATGAGCACTGACCTCTGTGCAAAAAACTCCAGAAACAAGGCAAGGGAAAAATATATTATTGGCCAGTTCATCATAAAATGAGCATGTGAAACTTTCTATTTTGGCAATAATCTGATGCGTTTAAACATTTTATAAAACAGGGGAGGGAAAGAGCTTTCCAGGTCCCATATTTTGCCTTTAAATAATAATAATAGTAATGTTTATTGTGGTTATTGTCATTATTATTATTATACAGGATCACACATTTCTTGTTTTCATTATCAGCAGTTGAAGATGTGAGGAAAGGTGGCTGATACTCAAATGCTTGTCCAAAAGCTCTGCCAACTATACAGTTGGTTCAATAAAAACCTATCACAAACAATGCTTGCCTCTCTTACATTTCCTGGACCATCATGGTCACAACACCACTCTAACCCTACTATTATCAGAAGTGAAATAAATGAAGCATGCTGCAGCACATAGTAAAAGCGGTGAGCACGTTATTTTAATTATTTGACTTTTCATGTTATTCCAAAGCATCAAAGTGGAAACCTTCAAAAGTATCAACATTTTTTAAGGCTGATTCATGCCAAAGTTTACTACTTACCAAGGTCTTATTAACATCAAATTAGAAGACAAGATAATCACATTAACCAGATTAAAACAGGCCACAAAAAATAACTATCTCCAAATCTACTGTAACTGGACAGATGTAAAATAGAAAGACTTCCAAAACCCTTTAATTCTTCTCCTATTGCCTCTTTTTCTCACCCATACCACCTGTTTAACAATGGAATACTCAAGAGAAAGGAGCCAGGTTAATGTGCCAGGAATTGGTCTGGCTAAAAGTATTAACTCTGTTTTATCCTAATGGCAAAAATTAACCCTCTCTAAACTGGCAAGCAATTGATTACAGTGAACCAATAATAACATGAGTATTTTTAACTCTCTTAACCTACCAGTCCTCTCCTCTCCAAACCTTCATGTTATCAACCATTCTGTGGTTGCACTGATCTCCTTACACAGCACAACAGTACTATCCCCAAAACAAGTTACAGGTTTCCCTCACTTTATACGAGTTCTGTATGTGTGAACTCACTCTTACGCAATTACCCTTTTTAGGACAAAAATTCATTATACATGAGGTCAATTCACTCTTATGCAATCAGTGTGGCGGAAGCCTGCAGTCAGATGCATTGTGCGGTGCATTGCAGGAGTGATGTGCACCAAAATACAGTCTCCTGTGTGGATCTGTGCTCCTTGCTCATTGTCTAAGACACACATTTCTGTAGTTACCAACCCCATTATGATAGTGCCCTGTGCTTGTGTGCACTGTCTGCTGTTGCTGAGTACCAAACTGTCTTGTAAAGGTAGTAGGGATAGGTCTGGGGGTCAGTACAGTCCAGGTCTTAGAATGTAACCCTGTTTGTTACATTGTAAAGTGGGTTTGCTTTTTGCAAATTCGTGTTATGCACCATTTTTCCAGGAACGCATGTACAGCATAAACCGAGGGAAACCTGTACTACAAAGGGAACTGAGACCATCTGCCAAAGAACCCAGGATGTTCAAAAAGCCTATGGACAAGGGCAACTCAGTCAGGGGGGTCACGTGTCACCCTGGCAACCAGTCAATGACTGGGGGGTCCCCCCATGGCCGAACATGCTGACTGGAAAGCAGCCATGACGCCCCTGGAAGCAGCTGCAGTGCTCTCGTAAATGGCCGCGGCACTCCCGCACTCTGGCTGGCACTGGCACTCCTGCCTGCCCTCCCTGCCTGTCACCTGAGCAGGGAGTGCGGCCCGTCAGGGAGTGCACCAGCACTCTCAGGGTGTGCACATGGACCCCCGTGCACCCACTACACATCGCCACTGCCTACGGAGAAAGTGCTCTATCATGCTTTACTTAAAGCAATATAAGTTAGAGTGGGTTTGAACCAAACAGACATTCACCGTTTGGTGGAGATGGCTCACACTGCCAGAGGCCAGCAGGTAGGGGGAGCTCTCCCACACCTCCCAGCCTGCCCTGAGCATAAGCCATCCATGACTGACTGCATGGCACAGGAGAGCAGTTCTATCCCCGCAACCCTGCTGCTCTGTCAGTAACAGGAATCAGTGTTTTCTCAGGTGGTAGCTGGTTGCTGTTGCTTTTGATGTACAGGCTGCTGGAGTCTGTGTGTTTTGGAAGCCCAAGGCTACTGAGCTGTCTTCCAGATTCTGAAGGTGACACAGAAAACACAACTCGGATACGTGTTCAGTGGCAACAGCTGAGAAAGGTCCATTATCATCAGACAGCACACCAGTTGGTTTGACAGTCATTCCAACTTTGTGAAGCTTGTCCTTGACAGGTAGTGACACCATACGTTATTCATTTTCCCCTAGGCATCTACAAGAGTCAGGTCTCCCAATCCCTGTATTTATACCTGTATGCTCCCAGTCTCATACTAATTCTCATCATTCTCTTTGTCAAGATGCTCATCTTTATTTGTTCTGTCTTCCAAGTTTACAAACCTGCACTTGTTATCTCTGTCTTATTAGTAAGTTCTTACTTTTTATATTTGTCCCCAAGTTTTTTAGCTGCTGTTTTTGTACCCTGTTTAGTGTCTCTTTGCTCATTAATGTGTTGGATTTTTTTTCTTGTCAGGTCATGCAGTGGACATGAGGCCCCTTTCTCCCATACTGGTTTACAGCACCCTAACTTACTACAGCCCAGCAAAACCGGAACTCCTAGTACTTCCAGAGATGGCCACACACTTTCATCAGTCAGATGAAACACCCCAGGCATCTAGAAAATTCCCTATGTGGCTCAAACAACTAGTGATAAATTCTACAGCCTCCTGGTTAATCAATGAATACTCCAGAGACAGCTGATTGTGGCTCCCAAGTGCCCACTGGAACATACTTCTGAACTAGTTTTAAATATAATAATTTACATTAAACAATAGCTGCTTCCATGCAAAAATATCCCAAGCTACACAAATGTTATATATCAGCTGCTGTTATCAGTGTCTAAGTTATATATAATACCACCTGTGTGTATTACCATAGGACCCAGAGACCCTAGTCATAGTTTAAGATCCAGCGTGCAAGGTACCATACAAACAAAAGCTCATGTTTCACCCATTTAACTAAAAGGGGAATTTCAAGCTCTCTCAAAGTGGTATTAGCTTTGTAACTGTCTAGAATTTATAGTCATTTGTCACTGCCAACAATCCCCTAGATGTTCTACTTGTGTCCTGGGAAACCTCTAGTCAGGTTCTAGAGGCATCATGAGAAAAATCCTCCATGCCCTGAATTTCCCAGCTGGGAAAGATTCAGGTGTGCAAGTCATGCAGGCATAGGTCAGGACCCTGCAGCTTTCTGACCTGGTTCAAAGGCAGTTTGGCAGGGGCTAATAGTCCAAATACGAGAGAACTAAATGTTTCATCTGATGTGATGTTCTAATCCAAGTCCAATATGTACTTCCATTAACAGTAGATGTTGGGAGACAGAAATAAATTAAAACCTATTTTTGTTGGGACCT
Source organism: Crocodylus siamensis (assembly GCF_052110815.1). Classification (NCBI taxonomy): domain Eukaryota; kingdom Metazoa; phylum Chordata; order Crocodylia; family Crocodylidae; genus Crocodylus; species Crocodylus siamensis. The sequence goes on along the minus strand of NC_143398.1, from coordinate 73,811,700 downwards.
ACATTTATAATACAATCCTAGAAAACAGTTTCCAATTTACATATTTTTCCAGCCCTGATAGGAACAGCCACAATTTTTTCTTCAGATTAATCTTGTCAACTGATCTGCCAAGTCTTATTCGTTTTTTTGTCTAGAGTCTTTTGGATTAATTTTAAAGCATGTTTTCATGTTATCTCACTCTCCCAGGGAAGGACTTTTCAGTGTTTTTCAAATGATACTCATTATCTTTTGACATTTCACTCATTTGAACTGTCGCATCTTAAGCAGTCCAGCACTAAACTCAGCCTGTTTAATTATTATTTTAAAATATTGGAAAACCAAAGCCAAGAGAGTTGATGAACATCAACAGGCGATCTAAATACAATATATATCTTATTTTCCTACTCTGCCACTATAAATCCACACATTGGAACTATACTGAATAATATGAGCCAATGGCACACTGCCCAAGATAAAAAGAGGCAAGGAGAACAAACCGACTCTTTCTTACGTCTCCTGACTGATATGTCTCTACAGTATGGTATTCTGGTAAAAAAACTCCCTATACAGAGCAGAAATCCACTGCTTTAAATCCAATGTACCAAAAACTAGTCTCTTACCTGAAAGTTGCAACTTAAGATTCAGCTAAAGATATTTTCAATGCCATCAAAAATCATATCTTTCTTTCTCACATTAGTCATCTGGGATGATACTTAGAAAAAGGTCAGATTGCCAGGAGAATGGAAACCTGAATACACCACTCCTGAAAACCTTCAAGCATTATTGTCCTCCATCAGCCTGTCTGTGAATGCATGTTTACATGTTTCTTTTCCAATTCTTCTGACTTAGGTGGAATCACACTGGGTGCATGTACAGGAATGCAGAGGCTACCCCAAAGTACACCACATTGAAGCAGACTCGATTAATCAATTAATCGAGTCTGCTGGAGATTGATAATTACTGTGCTCCAGCAGCATCCCACATCTCATATATATCCGCATGCCTCAAAATGGCAGCAGGGGTGTTTAAACTAAAGTTCGTTAAACAAGCTTTAGTTCAAGCACCCCTGCTACCATTTTGAAGTGCGGGGACACTGATGCATGAGATGCTGCAGCGCTTTATTAAACCAGCTTTCGGAGCCGCTCTGTTGAAAGCACCACCCCCTTCCCCACCCCCGAAGCATGTGTAAAAGTGCCCACTATGGCTACATTTAAGGTTGTCCATCAACGGATGGAAAACTGGATCAAAAAGGACCAGGGCCCCTCTTTTCTTTTGGTAGGTGGAGAATAAACAGGGAAATTCAAACAACTAATGACGTAAAAAGGGAGAGGTTCAAGAAATGTAAAACTGCATGGTGGCCTGAGCTTCAAGCATCAAACAATGAGGGAGCACATATTAAGTCTAGAGAAAGAAAAGGCAGTTAGCTGCTCTCAGGGAGATATCATTTCTCTGTAACTCCTCCCCTTGGTTTGCAAGATATTCTCACAGCAGTTTCTTATTTACAGACAGCTGCATAAGCTCCCTTATTTTTACACACTTCAGCATCCTGAATCTCTACATAAAGATCCAAATGAATCCCAGCAGGGGCCTTAAGGTCCTTTTGCAAATACTTGTGTTACAATAGAGTATGTCTGAACTACTCTCAAAGTGAACAAGGTTAACTGAAAGGCAAATTATTCAAGATTTTCAGTCATAAAATTAAATGCAACAGTTAAATCAAGCAGTGGCATAAAATCAGTAAAATACATTATGTAATTCTGCAAAAAGAAAATGTTACATAATAACATAAGGCAGCACAGAAAGGAACATGGCATCTATCAGCAGGTTGAGAATTTTGCAAGCTGATCTGGAATCTGTATTTAGCGTTAGGAAGTTAGTTTCTACAGGGCCACATATGCTAACTGCTCACTAAAGTAAAGGCAATTACTATACAAAGGGGAAAATAGCTTTAAGATGTTCTGAGAGCTATGGACAGAATGACCCAACTTAATGAAGCTCAGAATATTTACTGCATTAATATAGAAATAGACTGGTGAACCAGATTCATATTTAAGTAGGGAACAGACTCAAGACCCTATGCCTAGAGCTACTGGAAAATTGTATCTGAAATGCATGCAAATTATTCTGTGATTTCCAGTCCTTCAAGCAAGGACTGCAACAGAAAGGCAGCATGACTGAAATACTAATGCAATACAGTAACTGATATTCTTCACAGGACAACAGAGGATTGCTTAGGCTACCCATAACCTGCCTCCTGGCCAGTCCCGAAGTCCTGATTACATGCAGAGAAAGAATATGGGTCCTACTGGTTCAGCAACAGGAAGCTAAAGGATTCATTTTGGTCTGTACATTGATGTTGGTGATGCTGAAAAGTCTGTGAATAAGAAACTGAGAAGAGAACAGATCTTGTAGTATACAGCTTAAGTTAAAAAAAAAATACAGTAAAGGAACATAGTAAGGTTGAAAATTCAAGTACTCCTAGTCAGGAAGAGAGATAAAGTAGAGCTAGAAGAAACCACATGACATCATCCAGTCCAGATCCAAGCTCAAGGCAGGATCATCTCCGACTATACCATTCAAGTCAAGTTTCTGCCTTTGGTCTTTTGAGCATATGCATTATAATAAAATCTTTTATTATGTGGTCACACACTCTTTCTCTACAGAGCCCTAGCTCATTCAGTGCATGGATGAAAGCACCTATAACTGATCAACCAGATATTATTTGGTAGAGTACGATTCTAAAATCACAAGAAACTAATTGCCCACATCCATGATCATCCTCCCTAACCGTCCCAAAATAAATATTAGTAATAACCCTACTCAAACAGCGCTCAAACATTACTGCTTAAGGATTTTTCTGCTTGCCTAGAAGACTAACAAATCTGTGTTACAGCAAACATCAGAGGGAAGAAAGACCTGTAGGGGAGGAGCTTCATGACAAATGTGAATTGCTCCCTCCCATTATCAAAAAGAACCTTTAGCTCAAGTATGTCCACAAACCTGAAGTACAGAAGTTTCAAAAGGAGTGAGAGAGTTACTTGAAGTCTATGTTGAGGTTTGTTTGAGCAGCACAGAAAGCAAAATATTGGTGAAATACAGTCTCTTTCTTCAACAACCCCCTCCTACACACACACACACACACACACACAGAGTATTCTTGCACCTACTACAATTCTGAAATGGTCCCAATATGTATGCCATTATCTAGATGAAATGATTCATCCAATAAGGTTTACTCTTATACCATCTAGCTGTTTTGCATACACAACATAGATCTGAACATTATCTTTGTACTAGCACACCATAACTGGTATTCCAAAATCAGCTTTCATTGTAATAAAAATTTCTTAAGCTACCACACAATTGACTAGTAAAAGTTAATCCTAAAAGTCGATATATTTCAAGGAAGTATAATGAAAATGTACTGGCAGGTTTGGGGATATTTAAGGATTAAGGTCTGCAGCAAAGGATGATTTGTTGATACAGAAAGTGCCCTGATGAGTGTGGTTCCTTATTTTCATTGTATTTGTGTATAGGAATTGAGTGCCATTTTTCAGTGGATATGGCTTACCCATGATGTTCTACCCAGAGTCAAATTCTGTTTTGTAGTAGCCACAAAAACTGTTATAATAAACCACCTGTATACTACAAGAGCATGTAGGCCCAAAGAGGAACAAAAATCTATCAGACTGGAGAAGAAGTAAAGGTTGAAGCTGGAATAAAGCTGGGCAACAACAAAGCTAGGGACAGACATTACACATTGTCACAGGCCACTAAAGGGTGCCTGCTCCTTTAAGGCCAGACACTGCCCAGAGACGGGGCCCTAGGAACCAGGCAGAACCCCCACAGGTGCAGATTGCCATGGCAGCACGCTAATGTGAGGGACTTAGCCTGCACCTGCACCTAGTCAGGTGACTAGAAAGAGTGAGGCCCTGGGCACACATAAGCCCCAGGGCTGAGGCCAGCCGGGATTAGTTCTCTGGCAGCTGCCAAGGGAAGGAGTTCCGGCAGAAAAGAACTGCCCAGAGACACAGTTGTACCCTGCACCATACCATTTGTATTATGCTATAGCCCAGGGGCTCATATTTTGGTTTTTGTCTGTAATGTGGTGGATTGAAGCTGTTGGGGAGGAGAAGGCCTCACTGGGGCACACTACTGTGTACAGCCCCAGCACCAGTGAGGGTACACAGACAGGGCTGCAGAGAGGCCCAGCACCAGTAAGGGTGTGCAGGCAGGGCTGCAGAGAGCCACAGAGCCAGCAAGGGTACAGTAACAAGGGCCCAGGACCTAGTGACAACAGGAGGCTGAGCTAAATGGAGGCCTCATAAAAAGGGACAACATTTAATTACCACCTGCAAGGCATGGGGCGTGGTAAAGGGGAGGTTTTGGAGCCACGCATCTAGCCCATAAGGCTTGGGGGTATCATAAAGCACCTCCTGAGTGTGGAACCCAGTAAGGGGTCCAACAACCCACAGGGTTTAGAAGAGTCTGTCAGGACTCTGACTGAGCAGCAACCCGAGAGCAGCTTCCCGACTCATTATTTAAACCAGCAAGACGTAGCAGCTGAGATTAGTAGGCACTCATAGGGTGGAGCCAGTATGGTCATGGGGCCCTAGGGACATCACGGCCATCCCTGGGGAGGCTGTATCATGACACACAAAACCAACTTAAGTGACCAGAAACTGGTTTAAACCTTTAACAGGGCAGATGCTCAGTGCATATAAAGCAGTTTGAGATGAACCTGGTTGAATGTAGTATCAGACTTAACTGATTTGGGTCAAACCAGTTTATGCAGTGTCTGTCCCAGACTCCTGCTTGTTTAAAATAAACAAGACTCCACCAACATCCTGGCATGCTTTCTAGGCTGAGCAGGGCACTCTGCTGCAAGGCAGAGCTGGCCCCTCCCCTCTGGTCCCTGGCTGGAGCTCCGACAGAAACTGCAGTCACAGCAGGGTCTGCTTGGCTTCCCCCTGCCCTACCTCACCCTCACTGCTCAAGCATGAATACCACCCCCTACCCCACCTCCTCCCACAGCACGGACCCAAGCCCCACAGACCCTAGGCACGTGGTATGCTAGCTAATGCTGAAAGGTGTGTGTGTGTGTGTGTGTGTCCGATTTCAATGGGACAGGCAGACAGAACAGGGCTGTTTGGAGCTAATCAATAGGTCACCTGGTAAGCTGTTTAAGAAGAGTTTGAACTAATGGAGTGAGGGTATTGTTTTGCTGATGGAGTGATAAACACTTATCAGCCCCCTGCTAGCTTGCTTGCCTGTCATTTTGCTGCAGACAGTATAAAGAAGCCGGGACAGAGATTGAAAAGCTCCATATCATTAACAGATGTATGCACTGTACACCCCTCTTGCCTCAGAGTACCAGCAGGGGGCTGGGGGCTGGCAACACTTCCACCCCTTGAGCAGCCAGCAGGGAAAAGCCTGGGATGGTGCAGGCAGACCTCTCTAACCAGAGGTCCTTCTGGGGTCTGGCCAAGCTCCTCCTCAATTCAGCACTGTCCAAGGGAAGGGAGGACTGCTCTAGCACCCCCCACACCCCAGCTTCCACCCTGAGCCGCTGCAGTCATGTGCCTGAATTTCCTCAGTCCAGAGAGAATGTTGTCTGCTTACAAACCAGTTCAGCCTAGCCAGGTTAGACCAACCTGCAAAGATTGAATCAATTCAGGTCAAACTTTTTGAATTTCTGTCCCTAGCCCAAGACTTTAAATATTCTGAAAGTCTCAAAGGAAAGACAAAACCAAAAATATATTAGAGGAATTAGTTTAATACTAACTAGCTCACTTAAGTAGTCATTAGCTGAAATTAAACCTGCTAGTATCCTAAGATAATGAGTTAACTATCTTGTTTTATTAACTGAAATAATTCTCCCTGGAAAAGGAGAGTTTTCAACTAGTCAGCAGTCACTTTTCCAGTAAAAAGGTCATTATTTCATCAGTGAGACTTTTCTCATAATACTCAGGGTAAACCCAGACTTTATACAATGCTAAAGCAAAACAGGGCTAACACTGTACACACAGGAAGGGTTTTTGTTTTGTTTTGTTTTGTTTTGTTTTGTTTCATATGGAAGCAGCAACACTTGACTTCAGCTTATTTGAATTTGTTTTCCTGTTACGCTTTTCCTTCCCTTGGTAGTAACTGCTTTAAATTAAAAAACAAAACATGGCAATGAAAGGCGGAAATTCCATAAAACTTCTCCTGTTTTATATGAAGCGAAAGGGTGAAAAAACAAATATAACTAAACCACCAGGAAATCAGTGAATTATTTTATTTGTTCAATGAAATGAACTCTGTATTTCTTGAATTAAGCTTATTTTCATTATTCTTATCTGGCTAAGTGTTTAAGGGATATTGGATGCTGTATCACTACATGCTTCCCATTTCAAAGTAATAGGTTAAAATCAACAGCTTTAAATGTGACATATTATCTTAAAACCTTCTGATCTATACTGGTGTAACTGAGTGCAGAATATGACATCACCTAGCATTTTAGTAGCATTGTTCCTATTTACTCTCCTATAGCTAAAACCTGTGACTGTGCATATAAAATGTAGAGGTTACTCTTCAAACATACCGATGCTAATAGTACAAGATACCAAGGGTTCAGTAGATAGGCAGAACTAATATCATACAAGATATCAGTTCTGCCTACCATGTCATCCGGTATCAAGTATTGGTTCTCCCTTCTCCCACTGCTGATGCCTTAGATGGAAGTTGATGGAGCAAAAATGTGACTGCTGATAATCATGAGACACTTATTTATTTTCCTAGGGCAGCATCATGTAGAATGGCATTAGCTTCAGGAAATAAGCATAGGTATTTTGCAAATGCACTATCAGCATCCTATGTAGCAGTTGCTCACAAATGAGACAGTACAAGTAAGAAAATCACAGTGAAGCTCATCACCTTTTATCCTCCTCCATAATACATGAACAAAGGAACATATGATAAAATAAAGCATCATTATGTTTAGAAAATAAAAGAACATTTCTTCACTTAGGCTATTATCAAATTACTAAAGTCACCTCAGAATACTAGGTGGGAATAATATCCACAGCTAGTAATACCCTGGTAGGAAAAGTAAGTTGGAACAGTGATTATTTTAGTCAAGTATCCCATGCCAAATTAGTTTAAAGGGTGACAAATTTCCCCTACGTGTTTACGACACACTGCCAGAGCAGTTATACAGTTCTTTATAACTAGACACTGCTGAACAGCATCACCCTTCTGAGATTGACCAGGACCATGGCTCTACTGAAGGCAGCTCAAATGAGACTTCCTTTGGGCTAACCAATTATAGGTAATTGTGTATTTTCCATGAAGTGAATAGGGTGAAAATATCACTGTGGTAATCCTTTTGTAGAGTCTTTATGTACTGAGTGTTGGACCAGAAACACTGTATTCAATATTAACTATTTATAATTAAGAAGCGATTAATGGAAAAGCAGGTCTGATTCCCCAAAATTACCTATTGTTACCTTGCCATTCCTTACCCTTTGTACTTTCTACTGTCATTAACATAATGCTGTTACAGCCAAAATTAGACTGTAAACTCTCTGGGGCTTGGAAATGCCAGCCTAGCTACAATCATCTAATATACCATTAATCTGTAAACATAATAGTAATTAATAGTTAATGATGGCAATACCTATCAGAAATCTGTTTCACACATTCACTCACGAACACAAAGAGAGACTGTACTGTATGCATATCATTGTACATGGCTCCTGTTTGTATTTGATAACTAGAAGGAAAAGAAAAATGATACATTTAATAACTGAAAGAAGGAAAAAGAATGCAAAACTATTAGAAATTTTGCTCTGCATTTCTAAATTACCTGAAAAATGCTTAAGTACTACAACAGTGAACACACACAAGAAGGTTCAATAAAAAGCTAGAGAAAATGTGTGTGTAAAGAATGTAGATTTAAATGGCAAAGACCAAGGTTTAGCTTTCATACAGCACATCCATTAACCTCAAAATCATGATGTTTGTATTCCATGCAGTGAATAAATCCAATCAATATTTGATTATTCTACTTGCAAAAATATGTTGCCAGGTTTTTAAAATGCAGAAGTGATTACTTACTACAAATTTTCCAAAGGTAAGATTTCATAGTCATTAAATGATCTTTATTACCAAATAGGTATTGAGAAAGAATTTAATATTACTCCAGTTTGCATATACAATCTTGAAAAGAACATAAAGGTAAGAAATCTTTCATATTACCAGACTCAAACAAATTTATCTGAATAGAAACTACAAATTGTTCCTGCATAAGCTTTCAAAACAGATACAACAACTGAGGTAATAACAATAAGACCTAATTTATTATGAGACAGATGCTTGTATCTAATGATTTAGTACAAACCATGCATACTAATAATTACTTCCTCTACTTTCTACAGTTTTATCTATCTATACACAACAATCTATGCACATTATAGATTTTTTAAAATGATAACTGCGGTGGCTCTCAGAATGTAAAAGAAGAGGAATGTCGTAAGAGGTGAACATCAATTACAATTTTTAAAATGTACAAAAATTAAAACTTCTTGGATAATTTTAGAAAGTAGGGAAGGACAAATTGAAAAAGGCTTCTGCTTCTCACAGGGATGGGGACCCACACTGTCTCGTGTAGCTGTGGGATCCATTCAGCTCCATCCAGGCCCCGTGCACAACTTTGGGCACTATGGGGGCTTCCGCCTTTTGCAGGGATGGGGACCCACACTGCATCATACAGCTGCAAGGCCCTTCAGCTCCACCCAGACCCCATGCACCGTGGGGCTTTTCCAGGCCCCATGCTCCACTCTGTGCACCATGGGGGCTTCTGCTTCTCACAGGGATAGGGACCTCTGCTGCCTCATGCAGTCATGAGAACTGGTCCCTTCAGCTCCTCCTAGGCCCCATGCACTGCTTTGTGCACTGTGGGGCTCCTGCCTCTCGCAGGGATGGGGACCCGCACTGCCTCGTGCAGCCGCAGGGTCCCTTCAACTCCCTCCCTCGCAGGGATGGGGCCCCATGCACTGCTCTTTGCACCCCTCAGCGGCAGGGCTGGGGTACAGCCACTGGCTGCTTCCTGCTTGGCAGAGGCGTCTTCAGGGTGCTTCTGGGGCAACTGCTCCACCAGCCCTTCTGCAGCCTTTCTTCATCGTTCCTCATCAAAGCCACCTGTGTGCTGGGCATGCAGGCTTTTATCTATTTCTGGAGGCACCGTCCCCACACTGAAAATTGACCAATGGGGAAGCCCGAGGGGTTATTTCCCCCTCAGGTCCTTTTCTTCACTTCACCCTTGTATCAGGGTAGGGCAAGCCTGTCTCCTGACTTCTCCCAATTGGTGGGGAAGAGAAATGCTCCCCACCATCCGGGCTCAAGCCAACAAGCTGCACTGCCGGTGAGCCCACTGGCCAGCCTACTACAATGGTGGTGATACTTCTCAATGATTAATGGACATATCCCTTTTCTGGTGCATCCTAGAATCACGTACAACTTTTTCAAAACTACATTAAACTGACATCTCATAGTCATCTTATCACAGACTGATACACAGAAGTCATTCTTTTCAACTGATGATTGGTTTGTTTGTTATTAGTCCCAAATACACAATCTTGCACTTTATAGTGCATTACTACCTACTTCGACTAGTCCTGTTTACAAGCTTATCCAATGGGGTAGCCTGGTCCTCTAAAGATCCATGGAAGTAAAAGATACTAAAGCAGTGGTGCCCAAACTTTTCACCCCTTGGCTGGATGGGTGGTGCCACATCTGTCCATATGCCAGGTCTGGTTGGCAAGCCTCATCTGGTTTGTGGAGTGGGTGTGGCAGGAGTCCAATCTGGCATGCAAGGTGCCCACAGCTCTTCTGGGCATGTGGGGGGCATGTGGGGAACTCAGACTGGCTGAAGGCATGTGGTGGGGGAGAGAGGGTGTATAATCTGGCCCACCTGATCTGACCCAACCACATGCCATGGCTCCATGGATCTTCCATTCTCCATTGCCATCTCAACTCAGTAAAGCATGTGAACTTCAACTGAATGCCTTTCCATTTACTAAGATGCAATGTAGGTAAGTTACTGTTACTATGACAACCCTGGCAGTATCTCTCTAAATATTTCAACTATGAAATCAAACTATGGCTTTTAGCCACCAGAATACATAGGAACTTCGTGGTACCATCCTGAGTCTGCTTGTATAATGGGCTAAGGAGATGCTTAGGCAATACTGTGGGTAACCATTACACTCTCTTTCTTCCTACAATGAAGGTTAAGCTTTTCTTGTTACATTACAGAACTACTATGTGTAAATCTTAATAAGGAAGGGATAAGAGGCCCAAGACAACTTTCAAAGACAGCATAATAAAAATGTACTTACTAAAAACATTTTTTGATGAACAGAAGAAACAGTATAATAGTACACTACACTGTAAATAGCAAAAAGTATATTACGAATAATTTTTAAACAGGAATTTTCAGGTACTAATTCTACTGGCATTCCTTATACATACTTGAATTGCAATAAACTACTTCGTTATTGTTATAACTTTGTATTATACACAACACACACACACACACAAATACAAGGTTTCAGTACATTATCTATACATGTACAGTGCAGTACGTATACAAGCACACTCCCCCAGATCTGATTTTTCAATCTTTCATACATAACTATAATATATCATGAGTGCTGCTTGTATCTGGAGAAGAACAGCAGCAGTTCAATTCCTTCTAAACACTTCAGGATATCAGTTAACAAACTGTCTTGGGTCTCCACAACTATCAAGATTACTACCAGGAATAAGAGTTAACTGGTTTTCCACTGCTGGTAAAACAAAATCTGAAGCCTGTGGTACAGGGATCAACCTATAAAACATCCAGATCCTTGATCAGTATAAGGCTTTAACTCTAGAGAGCACTCTCTTTTCCCTATAAGCTTAGCTACTTTGGTAAAAAAAACACCCCTGAACTCACTTAACTCTGACTCTCTTGTCTCCTCAAATGAGAAAGAATCCCAGTTTAATTAACAACTGATCTTCTCTCCACTGCCACTCAACATTTCCTTTGGATAAACAATCAAAAGCTATTTTCCAAAGCGGGGTTGTAAAATTTGTTTGGCCCCCTGGGCCATATCCAGACCACAGAGCTCCTTGTGAGCTAGGGGGTGGATCCAGAGGGGATGCAGTAGTGTAGTTCCACTCTCCTTTTGGGCCATGCTGTGAGAGTAGGATCTGGAGACTCTTTAAGCCCCAAACCAGGTAAGAGTTTACCATCTCCCTTCTTCTCTGTGCTCTGCAGCATGTCCCCCACCTCTCCCATTCTCCTTCTCCCTCATCAGTGCTGCCACTGTCCATGCTGACCTGAGGCTCACAGAAGCTCCAGAGCCACTCCTGCCCTGCTCCAGCCAGGCTGCACAGGAACCTGGCTCAGCTGGGGACAGCAGCAGTGGGTGGGTTCCTCCTCACTTCCCAATTCCCACCCCATCCTGCCAGGTGTTCCCCAGAGCCCAGGTGCAGGCGCAGGGAGAGGGAACCTGTCAACTGCTGCTGTCCCTGTCCCTAGCTGACTTCAGCTCCCTGTATACTCCAGCTGGAATGGGACAGGAGTACTGGGGACAGCAGCAGCACCGGGTGAGGGGAGAGGGGACTGAAACATGCTACTGAGCATAGAGTTCAGGAAGGGAGTAGATGCTGAGAGCAGGAGTGGGGAGGATTCTTACCTAATTCAGGGATTTTAAAAAGTCCCAACTTGCTGCTCCTGTAGCATTATTTGCCACCCTTGGTCGGGGCTGGAAGTAGGGGGTGCAGCTACTCCCACTGCTTCCACACTCCTCTTTAACAAATCCAGGATCCACCCATGTCACAGGCCAGAATCAGACCTGCCTGAGGTGGTGGGGTGAACAGTAATAGGGAGCTGTGGGGGTTAATGCAGCTGCCCGCAAATCCCAGGCTCCTCCAGGAGCCCAGAGCAAATGACATATCTGTATGTTTGACACTCCTGGTCTAAAGTATGCAGGTTACATGTAAGTGGACTACAGAGGCTATACAAGCTGTTACTTTTATCTCAGTCCTTCTCAACCCCTCCCAGGGTAATGCCTATTTTTAGAGGTGCAAAGAGGACTAGTCCTAACATGCTCCTCCTGAATAGGGATACCTGTGTCCAGAAGGAACCCCTTCTGTCCTCTGCTCTCTGCCACCAGACCTGTGCAAGGTTCATCCATTATCTATCCATGTTAATAATTGTATGACCTGTGTTACAGTCAAAATTAACCAATCAGTAAACAAATTTATCACCATGCTAATCATCATGCACTGAAAGATCTCAGATGGTATGTCTATACTGCTGCTTAAAACCACTCCCAAGCTTCCTGGCAGTGTATTCACAACTCACCCAAGCAACACATGGCACAGTACAAGTCTGAAACAAAGCACACATTCTTGCATTCCACTTCCTGTCTCTACTGCCCATAATTTAGTCAAGCACAGAAGCAGAGACAAATGGGGATGGGGTTCCCAGAAAGGCTGTCTGAGTTTCCTGTTCCCATAGGAGTCAATCCACCCACTACTTGCTCTCTGTTTCCCACATGCTGTTACATCAAAGTAATGTAATCCAATATGGAGGGGAAGCTTGGGTGGCTACCAGGGCAGTTGAATGTGCTTTCAATTTGCATCAAAATACAGCCACAGCCATTCTCAGAATTTCATTCACCTTCCTATAGGTCAATATACTGTGTATTTACATGTTACCAAGCAGGATCCAATCTCTTACTTATGATTTATGAAAGAATTTTATTTGGATTCCCAAACTGGTGGCAGCTGTTTGAAACTGCTCCAAGATTTAAAATTATTGAGGTATCCTGGGGAGGGAACGTGCATAGTACATACAGGACTGGAAAATATGAATGATAAATGAAATTTACTAAATAACTACTCTATATTACATGCAATCAGAAAGACAGATGGAACATTATTCACTCTGCCCAATATCAGTGCAGTGAAACCTGCACTGAAGACCACCATACTGTAAACAACCTGAAAGTCTACAAAAGGCTCTCCACAGAATTTTGTTCAATGTTTAATTAAAGACCGATGGGCTGGATTCAGAGCACATTGAAACCAGTTGGAATCTTTTTATTGATTACAGTGGGTTTTGGATCAGGCTCCAACTTTGGCAGGTGACTGACTGACTTTCCCCTGGGGTGGCTGCATAAGAAATTTAATTCTGTATTCAGAAAAAGATCCTAAAAGTTACCTAATAAGTATATACCTATATGAAATTAAAATGATGCGTCTCCAAGATACAATACCCATTAGGTTTCCATTTCAAAGCTGAGAGGCCTACAATAATACATAAACCAGGTGCATGGCACTAACCCAGCCTTATACAGTGTCAGATCTAACTTCAGTAAAACAGCCCAGCATGTATTTTTAACAAGGTTATAAAATTTGATATGAAAAGTGGTAATGGGAATCTGTAAATTCTAAAATGTATTTAGCAGGTTTATGCAGAGAATAATTTTTTCCATTTGATTATTTTGCAGATGAACCTTCCATAAAAACAGCACTATTTTACCAGCTATTATTATCTGGGAAACCATGCAACTGGAAAATTAACTAGATTATTTTTTCCTTGCTTTGTACATTTTGAATACCACAGGTGAACTACCAGCAATACTGATATTAATAACAAAACTCCCATTGATTTTACCCAATGACCTATAACCTCATTAAACTTCAAGCTATTCAAAATGGTCTCTCATTCCTTGTTGACTTAGTCCATCAGAAAATGGAACCTCAGTCTTGGTTCAGGACTCCTAACACCACTATAGCATAAGTAATTCCTAGCACTTCAAGATGAGCCTGGGAACAGAAATGCATTAGCCTGTTGGATATTAAACACCAGGGACTTAACAAAGAAAATGATTTCATGGTTCATTATAATCTACCTGGTACCTGCTAACCTCTGTACTTCACAGTTCATAAACACCCTTCTGAACAATCTTGTTCTTCTATTATAAGGTATTTTCTACACTTCTCCTGCCTATTGGCTACCTGATCATTTTTCCTATATCCTATTTTTATTTAAATATGCAGTTCGCATGAGCTTTTGTTCCATCTGCTATTTAGCTCTGCTATGCCTTCTTATCTCCTAGAAATCAAAAGGGTACTGTGGCACCCCAAAGCTTGCCTATGTCTATCACAACCACACAGTCAGTCCAAGAAAAGCTAGAAACCACAGGAATTCTTGCCCCTTGCAACATAAATGAATATTTCAAACAACTTAGAGTTACAGTTTGAGTAAGCAGACTTGAGTATTTAACCATGCATAAGCCAGAATAAATTAATAACTTCCAGCAAAATATTGTATACATCTGCACTTCCTCTATAGAATGGCATCAATACTACAAATGTGGGATATACTGACTGCAGTAACACACAAATGGTTTAAACAACTATCTTTATTTCTTCACATTCAAACCCTTTGCAAGACTGTACAATCTTCCCAGAGAAAAAACGGCTCTTAGTGTGCATAATTTACTACTGGATTTTGCTATTTGCAGAGGAAAAACTACTGCTTTCTAAAGATTTTGCTCTTGAAAGTCCATATTCAAATACTGCAATTGATGAAAGGGATACATATTACCTACAGAGAGTTAAACCATCCCTTTTAGAACACTTCTGTTTTCTAATTCCTTGTGAATCCATCTCTCTACCAAATAGCTCAATTCTGATCTGACAATAATCCTGCAGTGGTGTAATTCCATTAGCTTCCATTTACCAACTCCAGATGTATATTAACTCAGAATCAGCCTCCTTGGTGTTTTGAACAATATCCACTGCTACATTCAGTTAAAATATAAAATGAATTCTTATCAGAAAGCTGAAAGTAATGAATTTCTCTTTATATCCTGACATAGGTATGCTATATAAAGGAGCAAGTTTGTTAGCATTACCATGCCAATACATCTCAGCTGTCACCTATACCCCATATACTGGGTTAGAGGATAATTTAGTCTCCAAACTCATTGAGTCACTGGCTTCTTTGCTGTGGCTTCCAACAGAGCACTAATTAGTTCCAGTTGTGGTGAGGGTTTTTAAAGGCCTTGCTACACATTAATTTTAGGCAGCTCCTGGAGCTCTTAACCCCTGGATTGTCCACACATTAACACCTAAACTAGTTTTAAACAACCTTTAGGAAACTTATATTTATGCCATTCCAGGCAGTTTCCCTCTGATCTGTTTTACCCAGCTCGTGTTACACTGTGCAGACATTGTACTTGTGCACACCTCCTATGCCCCCCAACCCCTACCCTGAGCTTACTTTCAGCTGCCATGGTGTCCTGGGGGAGTTGCAGGGAATGGGAACCTGCCTGTCCATCCCCTATCAACACTTCTGCCAGTCTCTGAGATGGATGGACAGCCACAAGTAAGCCACGGGCATGGGAGGGTGCCGGTGAGCAGTAAGGTCGGGGGGGGGGGGGCGGTCAGGGGGTAAGGAAGGTAGGCAGGAAGTGAGCCAAGCAGTGACAAGGAAGGGGTAAACCCTGAGAGGCAAGCTGAGGAGCCCTGGGGGCAAGGAGGGAAGCCAGGAATGGTGGGGGATTCTTACCTTTCAGTCCTCAAGGCCCCTGCCGGCTTGAACATATGACTGCTCCAAACTTGACCTAGGACTAACACTGATCATCATTTGTACAACTCAAAGTACAACATGTAACAAAGCCCTAAGATGTAGACTTCTTTTCATACACTGTCCTAAGATTACATACTCATTTTACAGAGCCTATCTAGCTACTAGTACTCTGGACTACAGTTGAACCATTGGCCCTAAAGGTGAAATGTTCCACATACCTCATTGTGATCCCTAGTAGCATGACTAATTTCTATTAATAATTTGACATTTGTGCAAAATTTCCTGGGATTTTCTTTTAGAAGTTTTCTTAGAATCATTTTTGTGACTGCTGTTAAACACAGTTCTTCAGATGGCTAAAGGACTTGAATAGGAGACAGAGCTAAACTGATCTTCCCAGAGAACAGGATACATGAATTTCAGAAAACAATGCAATTGTAACGGACAAATAATGTGAAAATTTAAATCTTGGTTTAGATAGTAACCAAAAATGTCAACACCTCTTTTAGTTAAGAATGACATTTTAGATATGAAATGTGAAACAAAAACTGCAAACATACAATACTTAAGCCTTTTGCCCTGTAGTGATATGGTTGGGTTTACACAAAGTAGGTATTCAGGGGAAGGATGGTTTTGGACCATAACCTACCTATACTCAGTTAGTGCAAAGGTGGTATAAATGGTGACTTGTGAATTAGAGCAAAAACTGGAAGACAGGTTCCTGAGGGTCTACAAATCCTGTGAGACAAGAGTGTGTGAATTGTATCCATTTACTTGTCTTGCATCTTCCTCTAGACATTTCATGAGCCACAGTTAGATGGAAAGTATACATAGGGGGAACTGGTGTTCATCAAAAGAACAGGAATGGAAGTTACCAATAGCAGGTCCAAGAATAGTGCAAGGGAAGCAAAGTGGGGCAGCTCTCCCCACTTTGACTGTGCCAAAAATGCACAGGGAGCTCTGAGCTTACTCCCTGATCAGTGCAGGATCCTACTAAAGCTCCATGTGATCAGTGAGCTCTGAACTCACCAGCTGATCATTGTGGGGTTTAGCTGAAACCCCTGCTTTCACATGGCTCTAGAGCCTAGGGGCTGAATACTATTGGTGTTCATTCTTCCCCTTGACCTGCTGAATTCAGCAACATGGGAAAGAAGGGAACAAACTGCAGCAAAAGCAGTCACCCCCTGGGCTCCAGAGCCATGTGAAAAAAAGGGCTCCAATCAGGGTCTTTGTGGGGAACTCACATGCAACACAGCTGAAGTGGGAATGGGGGATGACTGTGCCATCATACCCCCTCTATAAGTCATCTTGGTACACAGGGCTCAAATTAAACTTAATGGCTAGGACCAGATATTCAAAAAGCCTGAGCCTGAATTGATTCAATCTTTGCAAGTTAGTCTAACCTGGCTAGGCTGAACCAGTTTGTAACCAGACACACATTCTCTCTAGACTGAAGAGATTCAGGCACATGACTGCACTGGCTCAGGGTGGAAGTCAGGGGGCATTAGAGCAGTCCTCCCTTCCCCTGCACCGTACTGAGCTGAGGAGGGGCATGGCCAGGCCCCAGCAGGACCTCTGATTAGGGAGGTCTGCCTCCACCATCCCAGGCTTTTTCCCACTGGCTGGTCAAGGGGAGGAAGTTTTGCCAGACCCCAGCCCTCTGCTAGCGCTGTGAAGCAAAGGGTGGTGTGCAGTGCATGCATCTGTTGATGATACAGAGCTTTTTGATCTCCCTCCCTGCTTCTTTATACTGTCTGCAGCAAACTGACATGCGAGCAAGCTAGCAGGGGGCTGATAACAGTGTTCATCACTCCATCAGCAAAACAATACACTCCATTAGTTCAAACTCTTCTTAAACAGCTTGCCAGGTGACCTGTTGATTAGCTCCAAAAAGCCCTAAGCAGTCACTGCTCTGTCTTCCTGTCCCATTGAAATTGGAGACACACACACAGACACGTCTCAGCATTAGCTAGCACACCACATGCCTAGGGTCTGTGGGGCTGGGTCTGCTCTTTGGGAGGAAGTGGGGGGGAGGGCGATTCCTGCTTGAGCAGCGAGAGGGGGTAGGGCAGGGGGAAGCCAGGCAGACCCTGCTGTACCTGTAGTCTCTGCTGGAGCTCCAGCCATGGAGCAAAGGGGAGGAGCCAGCTCTGCCTTGCACAGAGACCCCTACTCAGCCCAGAGAGCATGCCGTGATGCTGGGAGAGTCTGGTTCCTTTTGAACTAGCAAGGGGTCTGGGACAGACACTGAATAAACCGATTTGACCCAAATCAGTTAAGTCTGATATTACACTCAACCAGTGTTATCTCAAACCAGTTTCAGCCATTTTCAAACTGGTTTATGTGCACTGAACATCTGTTCTGTTACAGGTTTAAACCAATTTCTGATCACTTAAACCAGTTTGTGTGTAATGTCTGTCCCTAGCCAATGAGTTTACTGATCTTCTTGATCTGATGCTAAGTTTGATCTACCTTCTGCTGTGTTTCTAGTGATTAAAATGTTGAAGGTTACTTTTTCCAAAATTTATCATTCACCTTTCAATTGGCAATGACTGTGATTGATTTGCATCAAAGATGAGGGTTAAACACATTTCTGATTTATGTATTTGTCATCATGTGCTTCCTAGTGTCTCAAGACACATGACCAAATAAATAAGCAAGCCCAAAATGTAATTTTCACATTATGTTAGGAAAACAAGAAAAGTTTCTTTTGAAAATTTTACAGCTGTTTTATTTGGCTTCTGCCATTTTTTTTAGCAGTGTCTGATGTCATTATTAGCCTGGTTGCAAAAGCATACACTCATTAATATGCATTTCCTGATATGACTCTGCATACAATTATTCTTTTTTCCCCTCAAGCAACCATGGTAATTAAATGAAATCTTGATAAGCCTAGAGCAAGACTGAAAGTTAACACAATTATTAAGGTTAATTAAAAAGTACAACATCCTCCTTGATAGTCAGGGCTGTTCAGATCACAGACTTCAGAACCATTAGGACAGCAGAAGTGGATAAAGCAGATCAAGAATTTCTCAGACAACAAAAGAGTGGGATTCTCAAGAGAAAGGGCTTGAATTAACTTCTTTCAATGCTAGAACTCACCAGTAATGCTTTATGTCAGGGGTGCTCAACCTGTGGCCTGTGGGCCAGAGGTAGCCCACAAAGCCTGAGTGAACAGCCCATCACTGGCATACCAGCACAGGTGAACCCTCCTTTCCCCTGCAGCTGAATTGAGCGCAGGTATCTCACTGACATGCTTGTAAGATCAGAGCTTTCATGCAGCTCTGGAGTGTAGGGGCTAAGCATCATTGCTGTCTCCCCCTCCTCCCCCTCAGTGAATTCAGCAGCAGGGAAAAGAAACGATGAGCAATAGTGACAACAGTGCTCAGTCCATGGACCCTGAAGCAACATGAAAACTCCAAAGTCATCAACATGATAGTGTGAGCTTTGGCTGGAGACACAGCTTTTGTGCAGTTCTGCACCCCACAAGCTGAGCACTGTTATTACTGCTTGATCTCTTTCAATTCAGTGGGGAAGAAAGGGAGGGGAAGGCAAACAGCAATGACAACTCAGCTCCTGCAGAGCCCAGGAAAACTTGCAGCTGGAAAGGTAAAGGCAGTAAAGACTCACCCTTGGTGACCACACGCATGCACAGCACAGAGCTGGCTACAGCACCTGAAAAAAAATGTTATTTCAAAGAAAGTCCCATGGTTCGGGAGCAGAACCTAATCCCATTCTCACTGTGACATTGGTAGGGCACTGGGAAGCTCAGGGAAGGTAGCTAGACAATCTCCATCTGTCCTCTCCTCTCACAGACCTGAGATGCTACAAGCCCCCAAAACACTGAGAACCTGGAAGCCAGCCAGCTCCTTACAGGTTAATGCAAGCAGGTGGCACACCAACCTCAATCCCTGCTGCTGCATAGCGCACTGAGCCAGGCATCTCAGTGCTTGACCTTGGTCCAACCCAGTCCAGTTTCAGTACCTCTTCTGCCATGCACAGTAGGTCCTTAGAAAACGTAATTATTTTTATCAAATTTAAAATAATACTATGGAATACTGAACATTTTACTTAGTATTAATAAACCTAAAACTACTAAAAAACATACATATTCCTTTCTAATCTTACTTGAACTTGACGTTAAGATATGCCAAAGTGTAGAACGATAATGCTTTTCTATGTGGCCCTTGACCCATTTCTGATTTTAAGATTTGGCCCACTTATAAAAAAAAACGAAGGCCGAGGGAGAACCACTGCCTTCTATAGCTCTGTGACCTAGCTCAGGAGTGTCCATCTGGCAGCCTGCAGGCTCCATGCAAGGGGTTAACCTGCAGCCCCCAGGCTCTTCCTGGCTACCACTGTCCCTCTCTCTCCAACTACTGTTGCAACCAAGGTCTCTAAGGCTCTTCCTCCATCCCTCAACTTTTGTTTCCTGTTCCTGCCCCACGGGGTGGGGTGGTACAGCCAATGACACTAGAGGAGCCTGCAGCATGGTGCAGTGAGGGAGCTGAGATGGGCTTACCCATGAGTGCACTGTGCAGTAGTAGAGGGGAGCACGTGGTACAGTGCTGGTGTGTGGAGCTTCCCATATATGTGGTGCAGCAGTTGGGGAGGCTGCCTGCATGAACAGTATAGCAATGGGGATGCAGCCTGGGGGCCAATTACTTGCACTAGTGTAGTCTCTGAGGTGCCTTCAGCCACTTAGAAGTTGGACAGCCCTGAACCAGTTCATTAAGCTAAGTTGCAGAACCTACTTTTTCTGGTTTCATAGCAGTGACCTTCCAGTGGGCAGTATTGGATGATCTGCAAAGTGATTTCACTTCTTTGCAACTGCAAAACTCACCAAAGAAATCCAATGAGACAAATCAACCGTGGACAAGGTCTGCTTGTCATTAAAACAAAACAGAAACACTGTTACCCTCCTCAACATTTAACCATTGTTAGTTACTTTCTGCAGCCTTTTCCACTGTGCGATGTTCATCATGACAGCTAAACAGTGTTTATCAACTTTAGGAATGTGAATGAATAAATGAATACGACATGTCAGAACATTCATGAATACAAAGACTTAAACCCTCTGAAACCAAGTGTGATTGCATTCATTGAATACAGACAACAGGTTAGATCCCGTAAAGGACTTAGGCAGCTACAAAACAGGCCCTACTGTAATTGTTTTTGGAGCAGCTGACTCCCAAAAATGGAATCCCAAATCAAGGGCCCAGGCTCCATATATAATGCTTGGTGATAGTCAGGCCCCTTAGAAACTCACATGGGAGAAGGTACAACCCAGAGATATCCAACAGGAAAAGATCCAGAAAGCATTGTGTCTTAAACCCAGCCTCTTTCTGGACATTAGGTACTCAGGGTTGCAGGTTGTTACTTCTATCCACTTGGGATTCAGAGCCCAGAATCCTCTCCTGAGGATTAGTTTCTAAATCCATGCTTTCAAACAACTGAACAAGGTTCAAGCTTTTATTTTAAAATGAGGTTGAGGGAAGAGGTAGGGAAGGGTAACCATCTTACTGCATGGTAGTTCAGTAGTTTTATTATTTCCCAGTCCCTGATCCCAGGACAGTTTTTGTACCATACATTATACTTGCATTGGTTTAAATGCAATGACTGGAATCCAAGCGACATTCTTCTCAGTTGAATGTTCTATACTACAAGTGTCAAACTTCCTTGGTCCCCTGAAAAAGATCCAGCCCCTAGACCTCCTCAAGCACTAAATCTGGACCCACCTCTCACAGCAGGATGAGTGGTGGCAGTGTTAACTCCTACAGCTCAGGAACCTGCGCCAGTTCACACGACCAGCACTCATCCCTCCACTGATAACATGTATTTCCAACAGGGCTCCGCATGCTAGAATTTGGCTGTGGGCCGCCTCTAGAATTCCTGACCCTCCAAGAGCCCTGCAGTCCTGATGATATGGCTCTGTGAGCTGGATCCGTCAACGGGCCATATCTTTGACACCCCTCTACACCATTAAGTTACAAAGACATGATCACACTTGCTGCTGGCCCCAGAAACCTCCTATTTCTTGCTGCAGTGTCACATCCTCCACAGGAGAATAGGGGAAGTTCCAGTCTAACCTCTACCTGGTGGTGAGACACACGCTCATAGGAGGGTGAAAGATGCAAGTTTGAACCTACTTGGGCTTTAAATTCAAATCTCCCACTTCCCAGGATAGTACTCTAACAACTAGAGCATCATATAATAGAACAGCTTTGCCACTGTCATTTTTAAAAGAAAGTGGCCCCCACTGCATTTTGATGTGGGGGAGATTCTGTTGGTATGCAATAAAAAATCCTATTGGCTCAGGCCTCTCAAAGGATTCAGGTATTCCTTTGTTAAGTGCCCATATTCTGATAGAATTTAGGATTTAGTTTTGAATTAGGCACCAGACTGGTCTGTGCCCTCAGAATCAATCCAACACAAACATAGTCTACAAAGAAAACTGCAGATTGCAACGTCCCTTCACTGCAAGAGTCTGACTCTGCTGTTGATTTACATGCACCTCCTTTCTTCACACTTCAAACTGACCATTTTAAGTGTCAGATAAACCCAGGAACATAGTTTACTGTGCCTTTATGTCACATTCTGTTTCAGTGAGGAATCTAGTTTTTAGTTGTCCAATGGAGAGAGTCAGGGAATATTAGAAGGCTACAGTGTACTTGTCCATTTTTTTTTTTTCATTTTGGATTTCTGAAAAGCATTTTCTCAAGAATATATTTGCTCACTCTATTCAGTGTGGGATTGATCTGTAATCTGCAAAGCACTGTGAAAGATCAAAAATTAATTAACTGATTGTATTCTCTCCTCCTCCAGTCCCACTCAATGTTGTCTTTTAATTAAAATAAAGCTTTTTTGTTAAAACAGGGGCAGGGTGGCAGGAGCTTTAAAACCGTTAGCCCCTTAGTTATTTTAATTTATTTTATCTGTAGAATGTTGTGAACATGTCTTATCACTTATATGGTTGCATCTATAAAGCACACTTCAGAAAACTCTTTTTATATCTAAATTAATATCATTTTAGTTGAATATAGACACTTAAATTTTCCCTATTGACACACAAGTAATTTAAAAGATGCACCAAAAATTTAAATTCCTAAAGCTGATATCAATTTAGACAGGCTTACTGGTTACTGGAAGGGGGAAAAAAACTCTAAGGATTTCAGACTGAAGAGACTAATATAGTGGAAGCAGCAATAAAATGTAATGAAAATAAAAAGAAATGAACATTGTTTGTGGCACGATCTGTGCTTTGTTAAAGAAAATTAATTTTACAACATGTCCTGAGAAATTATTTATTAATGGCGCTTAGTTTGACTGAAAATAATGCAAGACAAGAAAGTATGGATTAACACATTTGCCTGCATTTTCCCAATGCAACCAGTATAGAATGATCGTGTTAGTATAAGAAAATCTCTACAACAACCAGGCAACATGTACCGTATGTAGTCTCATTTGCCTCATTAGATTGTTGGTGTATACTTGTGTTTAAGTACTACTCTGCATGACAGTTTATTGAATTGGCCTCAATTGATTCAAGTTAACTCAGAGTCGCACAGCATCCCATGATGCTTTGCACTTCTCCAGGGACCCTCCACTCACAGCACAAGTGGGCTAGCCTTGGCCCAAGCTGCCTGGTCCAGCCTAGCAGGGAGGCATGCTCTAGTGCCCCCTGGCTTCTGGCCTGGGCTACTGTAGGCATGCAGCTGCATTTCCAAAATCAAAAGTGAATGTATGTTCACTTACTTATTGGTTCAATCTATGCAGTTTAGATTAACCTGTGAAGATTGAATCAATTCAATCTTGGGCTTTTTGACAGTCTGTGCTAAGCTTCAGAGCCAAAGTCAACCCTGTACAGCAGGCCAGCCTAAGGACTATGCATAATTTATGCCTTGATAGAATCTATTTGAAGTCATACCAGATGTGGGATGCAAGTGGGATGCCCCCCTGTGCACAGAAATTAATTCCATCATTAACAAACTGCCAACAAAAATCATACAAATGTTTCCCAATTCCTTCGCTGATAACAATATGGATTACTATATAGACCATCTAAGGATATTAGAATAAATAAATATTTTTGTCTGGCTGTTGTCAAATCCTGTAGTTTGGGCCCAACATTTTATTTATCTAATAAAGGGACTTGCAACATCTATTATCAACTTCCCCAAGGATTTTAGCTCTTAATTTCAGTAGGTCCAACCCCTTCCCCGCCATAAAACCTAATCTAAACAGCCAAGTTTCACTATCTATAATCCACACACTACACTATTGTATTATAAAGAAAAGGCTAAATTGACTACACACAAATCCAACCCCGTTTATATCCACCAGCTAAACTGAAGTGTGGAATTACAACCTTATCTATTGTGGACATTTCATGTATCAGTGGTCAGCCATGCACATACGCGCATGACTGCAAATCCTGAACCTAGATAAAGAGAACTGTCAGAACCAACAACATATGGATCAGTACACTTTGTCCATGTTTAAAACTATGGGAAGCTGCAAAAGTAACAATTTCTGTTTGCATTGCTTTGCATTGCAGCTACAGAGTGCCAGAACTAGGAGTTTTTCCAACATAACAGACAAGCAAGGTCTAAAGCACCATAGATGGTAAAAAGCAGACTAGAGGTATGGACAGGGATTCATTTCTAGTACTGCACATATCTGGAAACCAAGGACCCTGGTCTGTGGAAGGTGCACAGAGTACTTCCTTACCACTTAACTCCTTCCAGTCCCTGGGAGCAATCAAGAAGCAGGGAAGCTTACAGGTGTTCATTCCTGTACAAGAAGTTGTCGTGTAGGAGAGAACTGCCCTATTGAAACAAGACAACCTTTCTCTTAGGCCCAGCACATTTCCTGTGGGAGAAACTGTATGAATGCCAGTATATTCTCAGCTTCAGCAGAAGAGCAGCATTTCTCCTGCTAGAACCGTACCATCTGTCCATACTTTAGTTCTTTAAAATGTGTTCATAATGCATAGACTACAAGTTCAGTTTCTTATTACACAATTTTTTATATTTTGAAATGAATATATTTTTGCTTTAAATGCTGTTTATTGTGTAAGAAATACTACATTCCTTTCAAATGCTCAAGCCTCAGCCAGCAAGTAAAGGTTAATCCAATAAATGTGATCATGATAGTGTAAATCAGATGATAGATAGTGTAAATCAGATGATAATGAGTAAAAGAAAAAAGCAGCTAGTTATCACCCAACTTTGTCAGAATCTTATTCAGGACTTAAATGGATGCAACTGGGGTCAGAACATTATACCATGAGAACTATGGGGAAACATAACAGGTCTACGGGTAAAATCATGTGTTACATAAAGATCATATGAAACCTATGGAATGTTAAGTGGTGTTAAAATTGGAACATGTTGTGAGCAGTTGCATTAAGGGTTACTATTAGTTCTTGACTGCACAGCTCTTATTTGCCGCTAGAGGGCTGTTGAGTAGGGATGTGGCTAGGAGCCAGGACACCTGGATTCTATGCTTGCTCTGGGTAAGGGAAGCGGCTGGGAGCAGTGCATCCTGGGATGCTGGAAGACTGCAAGTTGCTCATTTTAACTCTGTGGAGTAGACTGAAGTTACTCTAGCATGAGCTATGTAGCAGGGTCCAGATGTAACCTTCAGTTAAAGTAGCATAACTTTGAGACGCTCAGAGGCACTTAGCATGAGTTAATGAGCTTTAACATAAGGACTTTTAAGTGACCTTTTAAGTGTTCATGTTTTAATTGTCCTTAGTATAGTCTAAGTATAATAAGTTTACTATATTAGAGACAGAGTCCCAGGCAGGTTGTTTCCCGGTCAGAAAGTCTATAGGAATTAAGCCATAGATTGCCCTCAGGATATGTGGCCAAGCTTCTGTTTGAGCAGTACAGCATATGAACTTTTGATTCACTGCTCAATGCTTTTTTCTTTTTTGGTAGGTACACAGGCTTTTTTTTAATGAATAATTAAAGGTGAAGTACAGGTTACCTATATTTGGCAAGGCAAACTTTGGCAATGCTTGTCTAATATGTTTGATTGTATTTTATAAGTTAGGTCTTTCCAAAGTCACATGGCAAAATCTGGAAAACCAGCTGTCTATATGCAGAGCTTCCTCCATTATCCATGTTAATGAGCAATGAAAATGTGAAAAAAAAATGTTTCCTGAGTTTTTTGGCCCTTATCTTTCAACACCGTTTTAAACCAAGAACATCATTCCATATTAATACAGTTGAACTAATCATAAAAGGGAAAAAAGACACTTGATGACATCACTTGTTACAGATACCCTTTTTTAATAGGGTAGAAGCCCATCTGATCAAGTCGGCCACAACTCTGTACTGTGAAAATGCAGGAATCACTGAACAAGAACACATTTTCACATATACCATAAGAAGGCCAAAAGACTGTAAAACGTTATCTTAGCCTCACGGAACAATTCAGCTTTGCATTCCTAGGGAAAGCACATTTAAACAGATGCATCTGTGTGTTTCTTTCTTAAAGTAAACCAGTACTGCAGAAAAGTTATTCATAATATTGGCAAAATATGCTTTTCTATTGTCTAACTTTTCTTCTTCTTTATCCAAACATGTATATATACCTACAGAATATATTATTTAGTGACTATTTACCACTATGAAAGAGCCAGCAGAGTTCTAGAAAAATGAACTACTGAAATTTCCCCTCAGTGCCATAAAAACAGATTGCAAAACTTCAGTCATCAACAGCCCTTCTTTTCACATGACCCTTCTCATGAACTAGTTCAAGTTAGCACAGTTCATGACGCCTTACCATCTTCCTGTCTCAAACACTTTGAACTCTCACTGAGACTTCTAGTGCAGGACAGACTTATCAAGCAGGGAAAAGAACAGCTGCTAGTTAGTTCACTTTAGTTCTCTCTTGTGTTCTATACTTGCAGGTGGTGGAAGTATGTAGAACAATTATGCCAAAAACTCTTAGGCCAGTTCAATGCAAGTTGATAATTATCAACACTGACACTTAATCACTTAAGGAATTTGGAGTACAACCAGACACAGATTTAGCACTCACTTTGAACCAGAAATTGTACAGGTGTGAGGTCCAGGAGGCTCTAAGGCTAGGGACAGACATTACACATAAACTGGTTTAAGTGATCAGAAACTGGTTTAAACTTGTAACAGAACAGACATTCAGTGCACATAAACCAGTTTGAAAATGACTGAAACTGGTTTGAGATAAACCTGGTTGAATATAGTATCAGACTTAACTGATTTGGGTCAAACCAGTTTATGCAATGTCTGTCCCAGACCCTTTCTTGATTTAAGATAAACCAGAGTCCCCCAACATCCCGGCATGGTCTCTGGGCTGGGCTGGGCTCTCTGTTCCAGAGAGCTGGGATGGCACCTCTCCTCTGCTCCCTGGCTGGAGCTCCGGCACACACTTGCAGCCCTAACAGCATCTGCCTAGTTTCCCCTACCCTTACTCACCCTCTCTGTTCACTGCTCAAGCAGGGATCCCTCCCTCCTCTCTCCCAAAGCATGGACCATAGACAACATGTGGTATACTAGCTAATGCTGAGAGGTATTTGTATAAGGCAGACAGGACAAAGGCAGACAGAACAGTGTCCACTTAGGGCTTTTTGGAGCTAATCAACACGTAGCTAGTAATGTCCCTCCATTCTTTCTTTGGAAAAAATTGTTTAAGAAGGGCTTGAACTACTGACAGAGGCTTCATTTTCTGGTGGGGTGATAAATGCTGGTAACAGATAAATGCTCTGTTATCAAAGGGGGGAGGGGGGAGAAACCCCTCCCTAATCAGAGCATCCTGCCAGAGCCTGGCCATGACCCCCTGCCTCAGCTCAGCACTGTCAAAGAGAAGGAAGAGCTGTTCTAGTGCCCCTCCTTCCCCCCCGCCCCAGCTTCTAGTCCTAGTCACTGCAGCAATGTGCCTACATTTTTGGGATGTCTGTGTGGTTATAAACCAGTTCAGCCTAGCCAGGTTAGACTAACCTGCAAAGATTGAATCAGAAAGGCCAAGGCAGAGATGGAACTGGGACTAGCTTCCCAGATCAAGGACAACAAGAAGTCCTTTTTTAAATACATAGGGGGCAAGAAAATTGTTCCTGGTAATCAGGGGACCCTGTGAGACACGCTAGGAAATTTGGCCGTCACACCAGACAACAAAGCCAACATATTTAACGATTTCTTTGTCTCCATTTTCCTAAGCAGGCACCAGAACAGTCACCCCCCTGCTGGGTTCCCCTTAGATTTCAGGGGAGGTACACCTAGGCCAAGGGTTAGTGAGGAACTAATTAGGGAACTTCTGGAAGGGCTGGATGTATTCAAATCAGCTGGTCTGGACAATCTCCACCCTAGAGTACTGAGGGAATTGGCTGAGGTCATTGTGGGACCCCTGGCACAGCTTTACGGCACTCGTGGTGCTCTGGTGTGGTGCCAGAGGACTGGAAGAGGGCCAATGTGGTTTCCATCTTCAAAAAGGGGAGGAAGGAGGACCTGGGAAACTATAGGCCAGTTAGTCTTACCTCGATCATGGGCAAGCTTTTTGAGAAAATTATTCTGGCGCATATCTACGAGAGGCCAGCAGGGGAGATTATGCTTAGGGGCAACCAACACGGGTTCATTAGTGGCAGGTCCTGTCAGACCAACCTGGTGGCCTTCTATGACCAGGTCACCAAATCCTTAGATGCAGGGGTAGCAGTGGACATAGTTTTCCTGGACTTTTGGAAGGCCTTTGACACTGTCTCTCACCCCATTCTCATTAAGAACCTGGGGGACTGTGGTGTCAACACCCACACAGTCAATTGGGTCGCCAACTGGCTGGAGGGCCGCACCCAGAGAGTGGTGGTGGATGGGTCATTTTCAACTTGGAGGGATGTGGGCACTGGGGTTCCACAGGGCTCGATCCTCAGGCCCGCACTGTTCAACATCTTCATCAGTGACTTGGACGAGGAGGGGGTAAAAAGCACCTTGTTCAAATTTGCTGATGACACTAAGATGTGGGGGGATATGGGCACACTAGAAGGGACAAATAGGCTGCAATCAGACCTAGACAGGTTACAGGGGTGGGCAGATGAGAATAGGATGGGATTCAGCACCGACAAGTGCAAAGTGATGCACCTGGGGAGGAACAACCAGCACCATACCTACAGGCTGGGGAACTCCCTTCTTTTCAGTACAGAGGCAGAAAGGATCTTGGAGTCACCACTGACTCCAAGATGAACATAGGCCGGCAGTGTGGGGATGCAGTCAGGAAGGCCAACCGTACCTTGTCATGCATCCACAGATGCATCTCAAGCAGCTCCAAGGAAGTGATACTCCCCCTCTATGCGGCACTGGTCAGGCCGCAGCTGGAGTACTGCACCCAGTTCTGGGCACTGCACTTCAAGAGGGATGTGGACAACATGGAGAGGGTCCAGAGGAGGGCCACTCTCATGATCAGGGGCAGCAGGGAAGGCCCTATGAGGAGAGCCTATGGGACCTGAACCTGTTCAGCCTCCGCAAGAGAAGGCTGAGGGGGATCTAGTGGCCTGTTACAAACTAGTCAGAGGGGACCAGCAGGCACTGGGGAAGTCCCTGTTCCCCCGAGCACTACCAGGAGTGACCAGGAATAATGGTCACAAGCTGGCAGAGGGTAGATTTAGGCTAGATATCAGGAAGCGCTACTTTATGGTCAGGGTGGCTAGGATCTGGAACCAACTTCCAAGAGAAGTGGTGCTGGCTCCTACCCTGGGGTTCTTTAAGAGAAGGCTAGATGTACACCTTGCTGGAGTCGTTTGACTCCAGTATTCTTTCCTGCCATGGCAGGGGGTTGGAGTCGATGATCTGCTCAGGTCACTTCTGACCCTAGAAACTATGAAACTATGAAATTCAGACTCAGGCTTTTTGAATGTCTGGCCCTAGCCTAAGTCACCTTATATTCATGTGATGTAAATAAAACAGCTACAGTATTCAAAGGGATGTAAAAGTATCTTGAAGAAACACTGATTTCTATCCAGGCTCAGGTACATTATATGAGATTTTTAAAGGTTTTAACCTCTAAAATCAAATTTAATAGAAATTATACTTTATCCAGAATGAAGTAAGTAACTGGTAAAAAGCACTAACAATGCAACAAATGGCTGAATATGGTCTGCAGTTTGCAGGTAATTTGCTTGAAATTGCCATGAACTAAAGAGCACTAATCTTCAGTTGTGTGTTCTATCACTTCTTATGTCATAGTCATCATTTTTCATAGTATCTGCAAGCGCTATCTAATTTTCAGCCAAGCAGGTCATTAGTATGGCATTTATGAGTATTTGGACCATGGAGTTTTTCAAGTCATTCTTTTCCCTCGAGTCCATAAGCTAAATTATTTTCTTGGATTTTTTCCATGAGCAAAGTCTAATTTAGCAGAACTTATATATATAACTCATAGAGGGTGGTTCATTTCCTATGAAAAATTAATTCCCAAATTAAAGCCATGAATGCTTAAAGATGGTTTTCCTTTATATAGAACAACAACTTCTTATTTACTTTATCTACTCTCCCCCACTTACCCCAAAAAGGAAAGATATCTCAAGCTTGGAACGAAACATTGCTATAAGGCATAGCTTTTAGTAACCAGTTGTGGAAATGTGTTATTTCATTCATAATATGGTTTACATTAAGCACAATTTAATACCAGTAATTGTTGTTTACTTAATTTCATTCCTCTACTCACTGATATTCTGCTCAGGGATTTCCTAATTGAAGCAGAACTTTTAAACAGATGATTTAGACCTTATCTACACACAAACTAATACCAGATTCACTACAAATGTGCTTTTAAACTTAGGATCCTGTCATACCTAATGTTGTGAGCCTCACAGAAGTTGATCAGTGTTAATTCTAACTTGGAGTTTGGAGTAGTCACACCCTTACTTTAGAAACCTTTTCTGACTGCCCCCTACAGCTGTGACTTGCTACTAGTGGCCTGGTGAGCAGGGTTAGAACTACAAGCTGTAGCTGTGAGTTGTCACTGGAGGGCAGATGAGCCAGGACAGGCTCAATGCGGGGAGGGGCGGCAGGGAGGGGTATCTGAGAGATCATGGCATGCTGGAGGACTTCAATTTGGTTGCATCTATGGGGAGTGGCCACACCTTAAGGCTAGGGACAGACATTACACATAAACTGGTTTAAGTGATCAGAAACTGGTTTAAACCTGTAAAAGAACAGATGTTCAGTGCATATTAACCAGTTTAAGGATGGCTCAAAGCAGTTTGAGATAAACCTAGATGAATATAGTATCAAACTTAACTGATTTGGCTCAAACCAGTTTATGTAATGTCTGTTCCAGACCCCTTGCTGGTTTAAGATAAATCAGACACCCACAGCATCCCAGCATGGTCTCTGGGCTGGGCGGGGCATTCTGCTCCACAGCACAGCTGGCCCCTCCCCTCTTCTCCTTGACTGCAGCTTCCACCCTTACCACCACTAAGCAGGAATTCCTCCCCCCTGCTTTGCTGAGGAGGTGTCTGTGTATTAGCTAGCAGACCACATACTGGCTACAGTTGTGCTGAATCAACAGGTAGAATCAACAGGCAGCATCAACAAGTAGCTGGTAATGCCCCTCTGTTGTTTTCTTAAATTGGTTAATAAACACTGCTATCAAGTCCCTGGGGAGCAAATCATAGCATCTTGCTGAAGCTTGGCCATGCTCCCCTTAGCTCCATGCTGTGGCAGGAAGGGAGGACTGCTCTAGCTTCTAGCCTGAGCCACTGCAGGCATGCACCTGCATTTCTGGGATGTCTGTCTGGTTACAAAACTGACTTAACCTAGCCAGGTTTGACTAACCTGCAAGGACTGAATCAACTCAGGCTTTTTGGATGTCTGTCCCTAGCCTAATGGAACAGGAGCTGGGTAATGCAGATCAGAAATAATCCCGCCCCGGAGTGCCATAACTTTCAGCTGAATAACAAGTTTTGCTTTAAGGTGTTAATGTGCAGACAGTTCAGGGGTTAAGAGTTCCAGGAGCTGCCCAAAATAGCTGTGTAACAAGGCCCTTAGTTAAAGCAGTGTCAGATTGTGTGTTTTGGCTTACATAAGTCTTATATCTGTTTTTAAAGGACAAGTTATATCAAAATATGAATTGTCTACACAGAACTTGTCTGTTCTCTACTGCTAAAGTAATATTTCAACTGTACCACAAGTGACCACTTAGGTTAATGGAATATACACTAATGTCCACAATTCTGGTTTTTAATTTGAATTGGATTTGGACCCAGAGGAAGTCTAGTCCAACTGCTAATAGCAAATGCATGTTTTCCTATTATAAAGAAAGGCGAAAAACTCACCAAAATCCCAAGAACTTCTTTATTCAGAAGCTTATGCAAGTACAAGGAAACCTGGTAATTCCCATTCCCATTACACAATGCACAAGGCATAGGAAAAACTACAAAAACACAGAATGCTGCACAAGCAATCTTTGCTGTAAATACACTAGAGCTGTTCATTGGTGGTCTATCTCATAATGAATAATAAATCAAGTCCTGTCCACCATTTTTCCTGTCCAAGAAAGGCCCTCACTCTGTTATTTCCTAAACATGTATGTGCTTGACCTCTGAATATCATTTTGTTGCACATGTGAACTGTTTACATATATATTGGTGTCTGCAGGGAATATATCTGACCTTCTGTAAAATTCTGTTGGGGACCTGAGGCTTGCATGATTTAGAATAAAATTCAAATTACTCCAAGGGGAAAGTCTCTTTTGCTATTACACTGCAAATCTGAATATGAGATTACTAATGATTTGTCTATACTCTACCCTTTGAAAAGAGGATAAAAGGATTCTTCCACCCTTGATGGACAAGTTAGGATAGCCTTCTCTCGGTCCAGTTGGGGCAGAACCATCAACCCCAGTATCATTATTTGTAGTGAGTACTATAACCTGGGTGCCAGTTTAGTGAGGGCAAACAGTTTCCCCCTCCCTGCTGAGGAGTCTGTGCTGTGACAACAGCAGCAGCTGGATGCAAGGACATCACAATGCTGGTATCTCATCAACAACCAAGTTCAGCAGACTGAGTTCCCACAGCAGGATCCCACATCCTCCAAACTCCCCACTCCCTCCCTTTGCTCAAAGCATAGTTATGCCTCTGACCAACCCTACTTCTGTTCTGCCCTCATCCCATTTTCAAATCTGTTTCTTTGCCCCCTCAGGCTCCACCTGCTACACAGAAGGTTTTATTCCCCTGTTAAGTACTGCAACATTTTGCTCCAAAACACTGCAGAAGAGAGGTTTCATTATATATACTCACTTGTAGTCTGGGTTTCCACAGGTAGGCTTTTTCAATGATGGTTCTCACATGGAAAAGTTCTCTGCTAAAAGGGTTACCATTTCATTGCATAAAAATACACCTGTTTACATTCCTGTGACTGTTATGAACATTTCCTCATTTTATTCCTACCTCTACTTTTTTCACATTGTGATACCAACTAAGATCCTTTAACTCATCCTACCCAAAATGACTGTCTCTTTAACCAGAGTATGAGCAGGCTGCATGCAATGGTTAGACTCATAACAAACTCTCTAGGAATTCGGCTTAAATCTGCATTCTTGTTTGCCCTTCACATTTCCCATCTTGAAAATCTACCTGCCAGCTCATAGAACTCAGAAAATCATCTTCACCTCTCCCAATTCTAATCAAGAAGAACACAAGAATTCTTCATTAAGTCCCATTTCAAAATCCAATATAAACTCTTCTCTCTTAGTCTTCATGATTCTCCATAGACTTCTGTTTCCTCTGAATTTCTCACTTCATCTCCTCTCAGTCTACATATTCCTTAAGTATTGGGGGTGGGGGGTAAGGGGGAGGAGAAGTTCTGTTCCCACTGCCTTCTTTGTCTTGCCGCTACCTGGCAATAATCCTCTTTCCTTGCTGCTTTTATCATTTGGAAAAACCACACTGCAATTAACTTATTCCCCGACGCTCCTGAAATTCCACTTTTGTAGCCTTACTTCCTCCCTTCTCCTGGTATCTAATCCACTCTCTAATAAAATACAGCAATCAAAGACTCAAGCCTTACACAAGGCTTCATATTGCATTATTTTTCACCTCTGACCTAACACATCCATGGAGTCTAGTAGAATATTATTTATTAAGTCAATGTATAGTTTATATATAATTACTATATTCACCATTTTCTTCATTTACACCTGGATGAAGCCCTGTAGATTGTCAATAGCTGTGCAGACACAGTACATTCTGTGGGGGGAAAAATGGCATAACATTTTTGTAAGGTGTGTGCATCTTCTCTTCATTTGCCATGTGAAATTAATACTGTTTTCAGGCCAGGATGCTTCTGTCACATAGAGCTGAATGGCTTTTTGATTAGCTGGACAAAGGACAGCACAGTCCAACAGATGGGTCCATGGACTCCAAAACAAATGAAACTGAAAAAGCCAATTGAGAAAGTCAGAGCTGGCCATAAACTTTCTCTCTCTCTCTGTAGAAGTTGGCAGAAGCAATTTGCTTGGTGAGTCAAGTGTTGACAAGAGTACTACAGATTTCTGGCACTCTCACTTTTTGCATCCTTGTCTACAATAGAAATATTTCAGAACTATTTCCTTCTGGCAGTAGCATTAGTGGGACAAGCTAATGCAGACAGAACTCTAGGGCTAAGTACAGACGGTCAAAAAGCTTAAGGCTGAATCGATTCATTCTTCATAGGTTAGTCTAACCTGCATAGGTGGAACCAATAAGCAAGTGAACAGACATTCACGTTTGATTCCATAAATGCAGCCACATGCCTGCAGTGGCTCAGGCCAGAAGTCAGGGATGTTACAGCATACCTCCCTGCTCATCTAAAACAGACAGATTGGGCCAAGGCTAGCCCACCCACCCTGTGAGTGGGAGTTGTGGGCAAGGTGCTAAGAATCCTGAGCTGCTGGGGGACTCTGAGGTAACTTGAATCTGGAAGGGATCTGGGACAGAGTTCCAATTTAAACTAAATCAGTTAAGTCTGATACTACATCCATCCAGGTTTATCCTAAACTGGTTTCAGTCACTTTGAAAGCCATTTATGTGTACTGAACTTCTGCTGTTACAGATTTGAACTGATTTCCAATCACTTAAACAAGTTTATGTGTAATTTCTGTCCCTAATCTAGAGGTCCACTGCTATAATTACCTTCATATTTGTCAAAACAGGTTTACCCTCAGGTTTAGATGGATACACACCAGTTGCTGTGTAGATCCCGGAGTCAACAATTACTCCCCCATCTTTAACCACTGCCATTGCATCCCATCTCTATCTGTATGTCTCATACAAACAAACCTCCTTCTCTTTCACCCAGTTGGAGAATGAGTGGAAGAGATAATGTCTATGGTTAAAGAATAACTTTCAAAGGACAGTGAATCTATGGAAACAAAGGAAAAAGAAGGACTGAATAAATTAACAGGTAGATAAAACAAGAGAGGCAAGACAAGATGCACTTTGGGCATAACAGGGAGTAGGAGAGATTATGTCTGAAGATATTAAACTTCAGCTCAAGCAGTCATTTATTAAATCACATAAGGGAAAAAAGGACAGAAACATAAAATGAAGGAAAATGGAGCCAGCTCTGGTCAGATGGTGCTTGCTACCTAAATAAAAAAAAATTCTTCAGAGAAAGAATCATACAAAAGATACCACAACCTAATTCAGTAATAAATATTCAGTTCATAAACCCAGTTAAATAGACCACATAGAAAAAGGGCCTGTAAGGGAGACAAATCTGAGTAGGTGAAGAAATTTCAGACCCACTTTGTAATGGCAGAGCACTCAACTCTCAACTCAACTCAACTCTCAGAACTCCAACATCTAAAACCAAAGCAATTCACACCCCTATATTTAAAAAGATAAAGTGAAGTTAAATAATTTCTCTTCTCAAAATACTTTTACTTTATCCTTTTAAATGATTAAATATTTCTTTATTATGTAAACCAGCATGTAATATTTCCCCTCCTGTTAAGCTGTTCCTTACAATGATCCCTGTATGACTGAAATAATGCTAATTTAAACACACTATCAATTTCACAGGATAAATCCAACCTCACTCCCTCACATATACTTCATGATCATCTCTAATTCAATATATAAAATATGCCATCTCTTATCAGAACAGATAACCTTGTACATGCTAAAGTCTTCATTCAAGTAATCTCCATTAGTACTCTTTAAATGTTAAAACCATATAAAGTGGTTTAAAGTAGTGACATTTAAACTTTTAATAAAATTCATCTTTCTCTAATGTAGTTCTTTTTATAGTCCTTGATGTTACAAGCCTCTCCTCTTGATGAATCCTTCACCCACATGGAGCTGTTTGCTGTTTGGAGACCACTGACTCATTACAGGAGTTTAATTCTTTTCTCTCTTTCGGTAATTTTGTATATCCACTTAAAAAAAAACCCAATTTTACAGTCGTAAAATGCAAGGCTGTGGTGTCCTCAGATTTTATATGAAGACAGTGTTGGGGCTATGAGTAGATCAAAGATATTCAAGAAAAACACAGAAGCCACAAGAAGTGATATGCTGATAAGTTTGCACGCGGCACACTGCTTTTGTGAACTAAAGAAGTGGAAGGACGCTTGCATTAGAAACAGGGGTAGGAGCCTGAAAAATCAATGTACTGTCCTTTGAGATGCTATTTCAACATATGAAATAAAACAGTGATAACACCGCTCCTTATTTAATTTACGTTAATGAAAGAAGCCTATTACATGAGAGGACCTGGATGATAGCCAAAGTTCTGTGCTATGAAGAATGAAGACCCAGGAACCTGGAACTTGAGCAAAGAAGCTAAAACTGAAGTAAGTCTGTTGAACAGCCTACAGTCAATTGCCCCCAGCGTGACTTAAGTAGATGCATTGCTGGCCTCTTCTCACTCCAAGCCAATCAGGAGACATACAGCAAGAGCCTGACTGACAAAGCAGTTACCTAATCAACCTGAGTGGGGCTGCCTGTAACAGCTCCTGAAATAACTCATACTACAGCAACAAGGGCCACAGTCATGCTTACAAGTAACCTCTAGTAAATAAACCATATGTTGGTTTTAAGGGAAAAGGACCAGCATGGGGTCCCCAAGTGCTTATATGTGCATGCATTTGCCCACACGAGAGTAGGAGGCAGGTGTTCTGATATTCTGGCCAAAACACAACTGATATAATAATACTCTGCATTAGTTTTCCCTTGTCAGTGGGTAAATCAGACTCTCTTTTCACTCTTAAACTATGGCTTATGAGTATAAACCTGTCATTCAAAAAAGGGCTCCAAAGGGGTCTGTTTCAGGTAGGAGGAAGCTAGATGAACACCTTGCTGGGGTCATTTGACCCCAATACTCTTTCCTGCCATGGCAGGGGGTCGGACTCGGTGATCTGCTTAGGTCCCTTCCGACCCTACTAACTATGAAACTATGAAGGTATGTTATAAACTAAGAAAAAAACTAGTTCTTCTCTTCTTCTCATCTTTGTGTTTTCCTCTTTCATAAACTATATGTTTGTCCAGAATCATGCACAAACAGTGGTTCTTTTCATTGCTGCAATTCTGTCATATATTTCTCACCAAAGGGCCGGTAAATGATCAGGTTCTCCGTTGTCTGCGCTTCACCACACTCACATAAATTTGTGTCATTAGAGTTGGCTCATTTGATCATGTTTATTTTTCATTTTCCAGTTTGCATGAACAAGTGATTCAGAAACCATCATGATGGCCACTCTAGATGAGCCCCTTTGGGAAGGTCCTCCTGGGGTATTGGGTCTACTTCAGAGCACCCGATTGCACAGTCTGTCTTTCTATAACTTCAGTTGCACAGTCAGCCATCATGTCCAACAGCACAGCACTGGTTACAAATCTCTTTTGCACTTTAAGCTGGTTAGTTATTTCTGTGTGCCCGAAGAGTGGATGCCAGGGTCTTTCATCTGCCCTGATCCTTCTTTTTGGCTTGCTACCTTTCTTCTGGTAGGAGGTGGTACAATGCCAGCAAGTAAGTACAGGATAACCTTTGATGTTGGCTTTAGACATCCTGTTATTTCACTATAGCTGTCATTTAGAACTGGGTCTAGTTTCTTGGCATGAACTGATTGTTCCCATACTGTACATGCATATTCTGCAGTGGTGTAACACAAGACAATAGCAGTGGTTCATAATGTAGCTGGGTTCACTCCCCATTTTGAGGTGGCCAACTTTCAAAGTATGTTGCTGTGGGCACTGAATTTCCTGTTTTTGTCTTCTTTTATATGCACTTTGATGGTAAGTGTTTGGTCCAATGTAACCCCCAAGTACACAGGGTTTGGGTAATTAGTCCATGGGATTCCATCCCAGGGAATGTTTAATTTCTGCTTGGCTAAACTAGGACTGAGGACTGAGTAGAACCAGAAACTAATACTAGGCCATGGCCCTTTCAAAATTTGTTAGTTTGCTAACTGTTGTTCAGTAAAAAAATTACCCCCTTACAATATTCAACTTCAATTCATGCTCAGTGAAATTTCTATCTCCATTCATTTTAGTCCATATTCATTTGACTCCTCTCCACTTATTCTTCCAAAGTCCAATTGCAATCAGGAGAGACAGAATCATAAACTATTCTCAGAAAACGGTAGCTCAGAATGCGTAATTCAACCAGATGCAATTCTGGAAGGATATTATTTCCCAAATCTAACTTAACCTGTGTGGTTCCACAGCTCAAAAAGTATTTCTCAAGGGTCAATGCTCATGAAAGTGAATTTAGGCCAGCGGTTTTCAACCTGTGGTCTGTGGACCCATGGGGGTCTGCAGATTATGTCTAAGGGGCCTGCAGACGATGACTATGATAAATCAAAAGTATGTGAATACTCACACTTGTAATTCAAAGGGGTCCACACCTCCATTTGAACATTTTTTTAGAGGTTTGCAAATTTAAAAAGTTTGAAAACCACTCATTTAAGCTATTAAGATATTTAAAATAAAGCACTCTTGAACTAGTATATTAGTGATACATTTCTAACATTGCCAACTGAATTCAAGAAAATAAGCACTGCAATAAGACTTTGTTTCATAAAATCCTAAGTAGCCTCAGTATTTCCCTCAAAGTACTCTGCTGAGTTGTTGCAACACCAATGAGCATCATAAAATAACTATAATCATGAAACATTATCCACATTCGTGTTTTCTTTTCATTTTCTTTTATTTTTAGGTTGTTGATTCTCAACCTTCTAGATTACGAACTAACACCTTTTATAGATTTGTGGTGTTCTGATTTTTTTTTTTAACACAGTCATTTGTTTTACATTAGCCACAGAAGCAAGCAGAACATCATCAGTACATTATTAATCTTTTATATCAGGGTATAAACTCAGGCAACAGGTGGATGATAACAGATTCTTTGATTTCTCATCAAAGCATGAGTGAAGGCATATGTGCTGCAGACTGATTGTGAAATCATTCTACCACAAAGTGCATCTTAAATAGCATATTGAGAACAATTCCACTTTAATTGGGTTTTGGTGTTGTTTTGGTAGTTTTATAACAGATTTTGGGTCTGATATGATCCAGAATTACTGTAAAGCTGCAGAAAGACATTGACTTACACTTAACTCTGAACTTATATTTGCAGCAATATGTTAAGTATGAAAAAAGTTTCCTAAGGGATACACTGACACGGTGCTCCTTTTAAACCTGATTTTTTTTCTTTTTATGCTTCATGTGTCAAGAGTAGCTATGAGGCCAAATTTTTAAACATGACTGCATGATCCCCTGTTTTTAGAATAAATTAATACCAGCATCTAATATCAAGGATAGGGACAAAAATTACACATAAATCAGTATAAGTGATCAGAAATTGACTCAAATCTATAACGCAACAGATCTTCAGAGCACATAAACCACTTTCAAAATGACTGAAACTGATTTAAGATGGACGTGGATAGATGCAGAATCAAATTTAACTGATTTAGGTTAAATCAGTTTATTGAACTTCTGGCACACATCCTCGCCAGATTCAAGTTAACTCACAGTCACCCAGCAGTCCACGATTCTTTGTACCTCCCCCACAAACTTGGACACACAGGGTGGATAGGCTAGCTTTGGCTCAAGTTGTTTGTTGCAGCCAAGCAGGAAGGCATGCTGTATCACCAGCGTGGGCCACTGCAGCCGTGTGGTTGCATTTCTGGACTCAAAAGCGGATGTCTGCTCACTTGCTTATCAGTTTAATCTACACAGCTTAGACTAACCTGCAAAGACTAACCAATTCTGACTTGGGCTTTTTGACTGTCTATATTTAGCCCAAGGTAGCATGTATGTTTTTTCTTTTACATACCTCAAGGTACCAGGTGTGACTCATGAACAGTGCAATGGTGGGGCAGATGGAGCATCCCACAGAAGCACGGGTGGGCCCCCAGCATGCTCAGCGGCAAACCTGGAAGTGGACCAGAACTACTTCCCAGGAGGCAAGCAGTTGCCAAGCCAGGGGGGTACAGGGGGGCCCCCTACATGCTCCCTGGCAGACCTGAAAGTGCCTCTGGTCCACTTGTGGGTCTGCTGCCAAGCACGCTAGGGAACCCCCCATGCTCCTGTGAGATACTCCAGCATCGCAGCATTCAAGAGCCACCTGCTACTTTGAGGTATATAGAAAAAACATCCAAAGCTGTGTATAGGTCCAAATCACCAAATGTTTCCGAATCGATTTGGAGAGTTCCAATTTGACTCAGAGAGATTAAAGGGTCTCCTGATTCAATTCAGATTCAGAGACAGCCACCAAATCAGGCCGATTCTCCACCAAATCAGATCAGTGAACGAAGTTTCACACAGCCCTAGTAAGTTACTCTTGTATTTACTGCAGGGTAAGAGCATACGAATAGGCAGCTACCGTGGAATAGCTGAGGCACAGTAAAGCCTTGCCTCCTTCGCTGGTTGTATGTCTATACCCCTTATCTGCAAATAACATAGAATTATATGCATGTTCCCCTGCTTTTATCTGAAATTCTCCACCTTTCACATTCAGGGAAGATATTTTACATAAAGTAGGATGAATTCTCTTTTCAGAGGTCTTCCTTTTACCACAACTCTGCTCATGCATAATCTCTTTTAAAATTCGCAAAATGTTATACAGTTCATGGCATGCAGTCGATATTAGCCAGTATCAGTCAGTCAGTATTTAGCTATTTGAATCCCTTTATGCAGTTCCTATAGTGTTTTCATGATTAACACTATGAATAATATTACAGCTATGAGTAGATGCCAGGGCTTGAAACATACATCTCAGGATACAAAGGGTTATGGAAAATAGATGTATTCTATTGAAGTGGCAGAATTATCATTTATTCAAAAGGCGGGGGGAACCTTTTCAAACCTGAAGCACTGCTCTCACAGACCTGAATATAAATATTTTGCATGACACATGAGAGTAAAAACAGCTTGAAAGAGTCATGCACACACTGTACTAATTTGATTTACCATTTGTGATTCAGACTGAGACCCCATGTTGTCTTTCAGGAAATCATTTTTAGAAATACTACATCAGGGTGAGTAACCAAAACATCTAGACTTACTCTCAGTTTAACACCAACTTCCCCAGAGTTTCTTCCTTAGGGGAAAGTGAGATGGAGGGAGACTGCAGTGGAAAAAAGAAATCTCCACCTGCTCTGCTAAGAGATCTCCTATTTCCTAATCGATGGGAAATCAAGTGAGAGGAAAAAATGTTTCAAAGCATCTCCTTGTGCCTAAAAAGAACTATCATAAGAGAAGATCTGAGCATTTCCTGATGTCTTGCTGAAGCATACCATTTCACCGGTGCTCAACCAAATGTGGGTAGGTGAGGATAGAGACAGAACTGCATATCATGTAGCACACAGAAATTCTGCCAGGCAAGATGAGGAAGAGTGGACTGCCTACCAACATAAACCTGTCTAACCATCCTGGTCCAAACCATTTTTGTCTCAGCTCCAAGCAGTCACAGGCAGCCTACAGTCTCTTTATAAACAACCAACACACAAACAACCTGACTAACCCAATGGGTATAAGGAACTTACTTCTTTTCCATGAAATAACCTCAGTAGCCTCACATTAACAATCACAACATGAGTTCATAAAGGTGGGTTGGCTCATTAGGATCACCTGCCATCAACTGTGACACTGCTGCTGCACACATGTGTAGCTATTGAAAGGTACAAGACAAGTACTGCACTTCCTGAACATGTTCCTAGGACACTTTCATTGTAATGAATAACAATCATAAGATCACTGTGACTTTCTAAATCCCTGCCCTTTGGCTAAAAATCAAAGAACCAAATTCTACCCTCAGATTTGCATGATTTCCACTGATGATTCAAGGGAAGAATTCAGTCGACAGGAGTGGTAGATGTAATATTTCTAAAGCAGCATGCACTGTGGACTGTATTAGATAAGTAGAATTTAGGTACATTCAGTACCATATCTGAATTCGTGACTTGCGCTCACTTTGAGATATAACAGAATGAATTCCTGGCCCAACTTAAATCAGTGGCAAAAACCACCACCAACTTCAAAGAGGTCAGGATTTCATTTAGTCAATTCATTTCATTATGTAGAAAATTTGCAAAGGATTACTCACAGAGTAAATACCGACATTTGGCCAAATCTGTGGTTCTTTGCAAAACATCCTTGAGTCCATTGAGAATAATGTGCAACTAAGGGTCACAGATTTTGGCCCACCACGTGTGCCTGTTTAAAGAGATAATCAGCAAGATATAATCAGTGCATGCAAACAAGCATTTACATGACCAGGCTCAGGTTAAAGACTCCCAAACCAGAATCAGGATTGCCACGTGCACATGATCATTTGCTGCTTGCTAGGAGGAGGCACAGGCAGCCAGAGGTAAGTCAGGGAGGGTTCAAGGAGGGGTACTGGCAGGTCTGTTGGGGGCTGGCTGGTCCATGGGGTGTGACGGGAGTTGGTGGGTCCATGGGGGGGGTTGCCCATTCCAGGGAGGGGGGGTAAATAATAGCCTGATGTAGCTGGGGAAGAATAAAAACAGTACAGCTCCTGGCTGTGAAGAGGGATTGGGCTTTCCCAGCCCTGGGGCTGTACTGTGAATGCATGCAAGAGTTTGCTAGGCCAAATTAAACTGTGCTAGGTATAATTAACCTTGTGCCAATTTAAAGTTAGTTTTGCCTGACAACAACTAACTTTAAATCAAGTGCATAAGTTTTAGTTTGATCTAAGCCCTAAGAATGCTTGCCCAGCCAGGCACTTAGATCACCCTAAACTTGGTTAGAGTGATCTAAATGTAATGCTTATACACATCCAATGTTTGCATGAAAATAATAAAAGGTCTTTCAAGGCATTGCCAACATACACATTGTTTTTAGGAATGTTCTAGAGCATTTATTGCAAATTTGATTGAGCAGGACAATTTCTTCCAATGTGTTTAATTTTCTTGTTCTAACTCTAACAGACTAATAAAAGTGGCGTGAGTTACAGGCAAAGCATCTCTGACCACATTTTCAACCATAACTATGAAAATACTCTTTTTTGTGGCTTTGTCATACTCTCAATCATGTTTTGATGTATTTGTTTATGGTTTAATAATTTATTTTCCTTCTAGAGACATTCTTTGATCCAAACAAGTCCTTAAATGTCCGTGAATGCTACTTGTAACCACCCAGCAGCATCTTTTAGTTTTTAGATGAAATGAATACTGGTTATTTTTGCAATTTAAAAAGAATGTATTGAATTACTGTGCAAACAGACTTTTAAAAAAATCACCAACATTCCTAAGGTTAAAAAAGTTTTTGTCTTAAAAAATATTACATTTATTAAAGGACTTTAATGCTAAGATATATTATAAAATAATCATTGTCCATATAAGGATTTTAATAGAGATTAAGTGGGTTATCGAACTCGTGTGGCCTAATCAATGTTCAATGAATAGTAAATAGGAAAGGCAGAAGCCCTCTTTTGTTCCCTTTGATAGCTCACATGGAGAGATATAATATGACATTTTTCCATAATCCATTTACTCCCCTTATACACCCCCCCCCCCCACCCCCTGTCATTTCTGCCCTGGTTCCTGTTCTTGAGCAGAGTTATCTATCAGTCTGTCTTTTGCATTTTGACTTTGCAGACAGCATCCATTTGTTTATTTGAAACTGGTATTAAACACTTTTCCGTGTTAATTACAAGCCCGTTGTGTTTAGTCCTAAATTGCTGAAACTTATTTAACACAAACTG
This sequence comes from Crocodylus siamensis, assembly GCF_052110815.1. Classification (NCBI taxonomy): domain Eukaryota; kingdom Metazoa; phylum Chordata; order Crocodylia; family Crocodylidae; genus Crocodylus; species Crocodylus siamensis. The sequence continues at coordinate 73,767,909 of NC_143398.1, read as the reverse complement.
TCTTCAAAGGGGCAGTTCCCCAAGAGCAGTCATGCTGTTCATTGGGACAATAGGAACCACTTTGTTTTAATAAATAGAAAGACACTGAGAATAAAAAGGCATTGATCTATACAAATAAGCATTACGTAGTCAATTTAATATGTAGGTATTAGGCACGGCGTTCGCTTGAGACTAATATGCCTCAGTAACCAGTTTTGAAAAAAGAAATATGTCCTTTCCCTAAGAAAACATTTATATTCCCCTACCAGCTTCTTCAGTGGAGCATAATGGGTTTACTATACGCTAATATAAAAAGCAAAGGAAGTTTTATGCTGTAACTCCTGTGTTCTTGAATTTACTTCCTTCCATTGTAACATGTTCGTATTTTATGTGGGATTATCAACATCTTAAAATTAATTTTAAAATTGACTCCTGGTTTCTGTTTTCCCACTCCCAGATGTAATATGAAGCCAAAATAAACATGCTCAAATTATTCCACAGACTCTGCAGAGTCTGGTCATTTCAGTGTTGGTCTCTTCCTTTACAAATGGCAGAAAATCTATTTTGTCACTGCCAGATTTAAAACCAGTTAGTCATTGGTGTAGTGCATCAGATCTAGATGACACTGACTGAAGGAAGCAAGGAGCATCTTAGTGGGGCCCACAAAAACCAGTAAATAGTTGTAGTAGCACAGACTATTCTTTGGCCAAAAACACTGAGAAATGAGCAAACAGCTGCACATTTTACATGCTGAATGTAAATATATAACACAAACCTATCATTAATCTAATATAAGGGGAATCGGACTGTCGCCTTACTCAATAATTTTCTAAGGCTTTTAAACATAATTCATTTTAATGATCATTCAACGTCAGAAGAATACCCTTAAGAATTACAGAAAACCAAGTTTAGGCAATAGCAAAACATGCAAGAACTCTAAATCTCAACAAGAAAACATGAGAAGCAAGGGAAGAGGTAAAAATTCTTCCATCCATGTAAATATATGTGGAAGTTGACACAGAATTATTCCATAGCTTGCAATAAGAGAGATTTAACTTAAAATTGAGCTCTGTTGATCATCAGTCAAAACTGGTTCAAGTCCCATCCTTACTTTACAGTAATATGAGGACACGTAACAGCGGTTTTACTAACAGCTTGACAAAATGGGCTTTCACTTCTTTTTGTAACAGCATGATTGACATGACAGCGTAGCAAACAATTTGAAGGAAAAACACTTTAAACCACTAAAGGGGCTTTTTTACTGCCTCTTTTTAGATTCCTTCATTACTCAGAATTGGGTGCCATGCTCTATCTGGAGTTTAAAAAAAAAGTTGCCTCTACAGGTCTTTTTTTTACCAGTCTTATTATTTCATCAGTGGGTGACTTCAGTATGAAGGGTTTGAGTTAGAGAGTGTTTGCACTTACAGATAAATCACAAACATGTATTTTTGGTGTCAGTTGACCAATTATGTAGTTATTGTCTAAAATTCTATAAAAGCTGGTTTTATTATTTGTATCTGTAAATTATCCCCAGCTATCCTATCACTTAGTTTAACAAGAATAACTTATTGATATACATTTTCACAAACTTTTCATTTTAGGTATTGCATACTTTGCACTCAGTCTCTACAGCACAAAGAATAATTGCTCTTCCGAAATTATCTACTGGCTGCTGGACAGCTGCAGAGTATCCTAGCAGTCCAACACTAAAAAATGTGTATTGCACCTTTTTTCTTTAGAAGTGAAAAAAAGAGGAGAAAGTTTTTTGACAGGGAAGGAGGAAGGGGTAGGGGGTAAATGGAAAAACAACAGAAAAAAAACTCCAGAAAAGTCTCTGAAGAATTTTCATTTTCTGCTTGGTATGATTTTAATAAACTGTGACCCTATTAAAACCACCACACCGTACACTTTTGTAATCAGTTCCTTTTTTGTAATTGTGCCAATGTTGTATCCATTGTATGTGAATCAATGCCAAATAAATATGGCTATGCTTCAAGAAGCACTATTTTTCAAAGCTTTACCCTGAATGCTCTGGCTCAAGTACACAAATTTGAGGGACAAATGTCTCTGTAAAGAACAGCCCATAGTACTTTCCAACCCCTCGCTTCTACACGACTCTTCCGCATTTGTACCTGGGCCAGCAAACATGAAATGAGACATGTATACTGAAGCCAAATAATTCAGACCAAACTGATCAAGTTTACCCACTGAGTGCAAGATGTTTTTAGTTCATACAATCTTTTTTCTTTTGTTGGTTAATTAAAACAGCTTGACTAAGACTTACTGAAATATTATGCTCCTTGCCATTCAAAAATCAAAAGCCAATGCCAGCACTCTTCCATCTATTTTAAAGTCACATGCAGCTCTATTAAAGTTTTAAACCTGTTTGAGGTATCCACAGCTGCTTCTAATATTCTGAACGTTAAATCCTCCACTTCCTCCCTGACTGAAGCTGTTTGAAGAATGCCAAACAGTTAATTTTGTTTTGTTTTCTGGCTTTCTGCATAATACTGCTATAGTCAAATACAGGAAAAATGTGTCACTGAACAGCTAAAATGTATAGTTCTAAATTCAAAATCCAGTGGTTGCCCTTAAGGCTAGGGACAGAAATTACACATAAACCAATATAAGTTATCAGAAAGCAGTTCAAATCTGTAACACAACAGAAGCTCAGTGCACACAAACCGCTTTCAAAATGGCCCAAACCAGTTTAAGATAAATCTGGACAGATATAGTATCAGACTTAACTGATTGAGGTTAAATTGAACTTCTCTCCCAGATCCCCTCCAAATTCAAGTTAACTCACAGTCCCCCAGCATCCCAGGATTCTTTGAACCTCCCCTGCAAACCGCCACTCGCAGGGTGGGCAGGCTAGCTAGCCTTGGCCCAAGTAGTCTGCACCAGCCAAGCAGAGAGGCATGCTCTACAGGCCCCCAGCTTCTGGCCTGAGGCACTGCAGGTATATGGCTGCATTTCTAAAATCAAAAGTAAATGAATGTCTGTTTACTTGCTTATTGCTACTGCTTCTTAGGGAAAATTTTCTTTTATTGTCTATGAGCCAAATCTTTCAATAGTTATTCAGCTTCTACTCAAGTTAGTTGAATCCAGTGAGTGCTGTCCATGAATAAAGACTAAATACATCAAGATTTAACTCTATTTATTTTAGATAAGCACAGAAAGAAGGAAATGTGCAAAAGGATACTTCTACAGGTGTTTTCAGGAAACTACAAAAAACAGGACTGTGAATAAAGCAGTAAAGTTAGAGAAATTGTTCTGGAAAAAAATAATACAGTATTCACATTGTGTACTATATTCAAAAGTGTAGCTCTTCCATGAAAGGAGGATGAGGGCATCCTACCATTAACACAAATCTGACTTCAAAGAAGTCCAATGTTTCTTTTTTTTAACTAAATCATCCCTAGAGGAGAAAACAGCATGGAATAATGGGGAGGAGGTTCCCAAAACCCAGCTAGCTTTGTAAACCTCAGAAAGTTTGTGAGGTTTGCAAAACCTCAAACTTCATTTGGCTTAACCACCCCTAGATAAAATAGTTTTAAGTTGGAAACTATACTTAAAAACTTTACATTAAAAACCACACACTCTTATTATCAAAGAAAAGTGCTAAATCAAATGCAGCTGATGCAGCCACAGCAGCACACACATCAGAGTGGAGAGGTGTTATTACAAGCACACAGCTCGGTGGATCTGAGAAGCTGACACATTTGTTAATGCCACCATAGATTCACAACCAAGCAACTGCCTCCATGCTCTGACAAATAAATTTGCACTGACTGGCAGTGTCAGTGAAATCTGAGACGGCTGGACAGAAGCTAAAATTTAACAGGAGTCTATCTTTCATCCTGGGTAGGAGAAGCTGTCACAGAAAGATCTCCTACAGGTACAGACATTACATTTTACCAGTATAAATGATCAGAAACTGGCTTGTAGCCATAACAGAAGTTCAGCACACAGAAACAGTCTGTACCCATAGCAGAACAGAAGTTCAGCACACACAGACTGATTTTAAAGTGGCAGAACCTGGGGTAACATTTGTCCCCCTTCACCAAAGGGAATGTTCTCATCAGGGCATCTCAACAGAAGCTGGAAACGCTATGCAAGTAAAACATTCAGCCCCTGGAGGGAGGGAGGGAGATAGGATGAGTCATCCTATCTGGCTCTCCAGCCAAACCAGCAGTTCCGCATTGGCACTTCAGAGACTGCTACATCTAGCTTTCCATCATCAGAGAGATGGTTAATAGCATAGAGATTTTGTGTAAGGAAAAACTGGGTAATCCAAAAATCAACCTTTCCCAGCTGAAAATGAAGTGCCTAACTACAAAAGCAATGCAGTACTACTACATCCAGTGAGTAGACTTCTTACCTGCTGTAATGAGGCATGATATATATATAGGATTTCTTATGATGCTGAGTAACAAGCAATGTCAGATATTTGCTTGCAATTAAAAGTCAGTGGGAAATAAAGAAAAGAGTGATTATATCTTTTCTCCTTTCGAGACCTCCAGAATTGGTAAGACATATCTGAACAGCATAATTAGCCCACAACTTTATAAAAGAAAGAGGGGAGGAGAAATAAAATGCATTTCCCCCATTGCTTACTGAGAGCCCAATTCTGAATTCACCTATGGCTGTATAAAACATTTAATAAAGTTGACAGTTACTGTACTGTGAATAAGGCAATATGGAGTACATATCATGGGGGTTTTTAAGACCTGGCTAGACAAAGCTTTGGCTGGGATGATCTAGTTGGGGATGACCCTGCTTTGAACAGGAGGTTGGATTAGATGACCTCCTGAGGTCCCTTCCAACCCTACACTTCTATGGTAGACGTGAAATTGTGTTTCTGAAGACGACTTGAATCCAATATTTAAAATACAATTGTGTAACTTCATGACAAATAATTTAGAGAAATAAACAGTAAGGTACAATATCTATTTGGGACAAAACCCAACTGAGCTTCCACCTGCCACGCATAACCATTCTGATTGACATGAGAGAATCTAGTCATTGGAATCCCAAATGTTTTAGGCCTCTGGAGCCCAGACAGAGTTCAGGTACTGCCCTGTGGCAGATATCTCAGCTTGCAGACCTTCCTCTATGATGCTGCCTCGTAAAAGACAGATTTAACAGTCTAGCTGCCTGCCTTGGAATCTCTCTGCCTCTAGAGAGTCTCCCTACCAACAAAGCTTCTCAGAATCCCACCAAAGAAGTGAGCCTTCTGGCTTATGGCTTAACCTGGCAGGAGCACTGTGGCATGTGTAAGTACAGAGTACAGGTTCTAAAACAGATAGGCATTGAACAAAATTTCTGAAACCACCACTGACACTTACTAAAGATAAACCTCTACCAGCCCTAGCCACCCACCTAGCACACATTATGGGTCCAAGCATAGAGAATGTTATATGTTCTCCGGTGTCCTTAGTCTTGTGAGTACATCTTTAAGGTCTTTCTCAGCAAAGTGAATATATGCTGATAGGGGGTATTTATGATATAACCAATTTTGTTTTAACAACCACATACATTTTCATATTGTTACCCTGTTGTACAGGAAGAAGCTCCTGAATCATTGCAGCATTATACAAAGGTACAATAATAGCAGTTTCACTGCTACGGAAAAAAGGCTATGAAGATGATGTTCTTGTCTGTGTCTGAGCATAATTACATCCTCCTTTAAATTCTCTGCCTTCCACTGAATCAAGTTCAAGTTTCTTGTCTTTGCCTTCATGCCCTTCACAGTTCTGTCCCTGCATATTTACTTACTCTTGCGCCATAGCATATTGCACCTCTGTTTCATGCACCAATGGCAGGCTCTACCGTGCATGAATGAGCTCATCCCACAAACATCCTTCTTCAACCACAACCCTTAGGCAGGGAATGTCTTCCCTGAACTGATCCATGAGGCTACTACTTTTTTATTCAGCCCCTTTCAAGATCAACTTTGCTGTGAAATAAAACAAAAATCAGCTGGCATGTAAAAGCTAGGTCAGAGGCCACTAATGGAAGTAGTTTTGTTATGGTAAAACTACCTAGACATTATAAATAGACAGATAAGCAGTTAGACGAGCTTCTCTTCCTCTTGGCCACACCTATCCTATATTATCAGGATTTTTCTTTTAGATTGTGAGCCCTTTAGAAAAGGGATTGTGCAAACTCCTGGCTTATCTAGCACTTTGCACAATAGGGCTCTGACCATGATTTGGCCTCTGCTGCAACACAAATATTTAATGCATAATATATAATAAGAGCAGCAATTAATGCTATTTGATTGAACAGTTATCTACAGTATGTCAGTTTTATCTGAGACTTTGTCCTTTTTGGGCATGATAAAAGAGACTAAAATCATATGCTCTTCAGCCCTAAAAGACTAATGCGGAGGGATCATAAAACAAAAATTACATTAACCAAAGAAAGTGAGCCTTTGCACAATCCTTTTAAAGTGAGCCAGACTGTATGATGGCCACACCACAACCGCCTTAATGGACAGTGAGTGAAATTCATTTCTGTTGTAACTCCACTAACAACTGACTGCAGCAGAGTTACAAAGACTGAGTTCATCCCAGATTTAAAATAAACTTGTAATTTATAAGTTCCTCCAAATAACACTTTATTTGACAAGCCAATGCTTTCCTTCTAGACAAAATAAAAGTTTGCATATCAGCTTCTATGACAAGTTTTAAAGCTATAAGCTTTCTGGAAAATAGTCCGTAGCGTTGTATGTATTTGAATGATCATGCCATATTGCATTACAAAGAGGCTTGTAGAGGATACAGCAACTCATCTATGAATGGCGATTATCAATCAAGAGACCAACAATTATTTAACGAGCTACTAAAGCCATTTTGTAGGGAAAGAAAATATTTCAATCTGCTGGACAGTTCTTAAAAGAGTTATTGCTGGCACACTTTGAGCAAAGGAATGTCACATGACCTAAAGGAGCCTGTTTGCTATTTCAATTTCAACTCTCCACCACTAATCTGACTGAATTCAACAGAACTGCAAGTAAGCCTAAAATGAGAGGAGATGAGAAGGATGAGGCCTAGTGATTCAAACTGCTGAAAAGAAATATAGATAAAAGGTCACTGTTGTTAGGACAATGCTCAGAATGTACCTACCTCAGAAAAAATACATGAGAGAAGGGAGCAAAAAGAGATGGAAGTAACCAGACTAGAAAAAGAGGAGTATCTAGATTTCTAGAAGTGATTCTGGGAGCCTCAAATTTGGTGTGTCTAATAGGCCTGTGCGAAGCAGCTAGTATTCGCTTCGGATTTGGCCGATTTAGGGGACACTGATTTGATTCGGTGATTTAAATTACTGTCTCAATTCGATTTGGCCAAATCTCCAAATCAGCCAGGCCAGGCCCATCTCCTGTCCCTCTCCCAACCCAGCAATGGCTACCCCACCTGCCCCAGCTCCTGACTCTTGTTAAAAAAAAAAAGCCCCGGTGGTCACCGGGTGCTGCCAGGCGAGAGGCAATCCCTGCTGCCCCCCCCCCCCCTGTGTGGGGGGCTTTGCACAAGCTGGGGGAGTGGAGGGGGATCGGGGGGCTAGCAGGGGTCCCCCCATTGTCCCCTCCCCCAACCCTCCCCCCCACGGCCCTTAGTACTTACCAACTTGGAGTGGCTGCAGTTCCCTCCTGCAGCCACCAGGAAATGCCCAAGTCACCAAAGCTCTCTGAATCTTTTCCGAAGATTCGGACTCTTAAATTGGTCCCAATTCGATTCAGATTCGGAGATTCAGCAACCGAACTGAGCCGAATCTCCTCTGAATCGAATCATGCTGCTGCCACTACATGGCTGCACCACTTTTTTTTAAGCAGCAGATTTTTTTGATACTAGGATCTCCCAGTGTCAAATTCTGGTGCCATGCTGAAAATTAGCAGTGCAGCAAACTGGCACACGTGCACTGTGTGCAGTTTGCAGCGCCTCAAACAGCTTTGAGGGGTTGCACACCCCATGTGCACACTTGTCTGGACTTGCCCAAGGAATCTAAAAGGGGTTGAGTTTCAGATGATGGGTGATCCACTGGCACCTATAAACAAGCCTGTGAAATTTAGGTATGGAAAGCAGTACACACTTTGGAAAATGTGGCTAAATACATAGAAAAATATTACATATGCATATGTAGCAAAGTATCAAATATACAGACAAGAGAACTTTTAATCTCAAACACTTCAGCATATTGTCCATGTACTACACCTCCATTATACTCAAGTATACAAATGAACATATAGCAATTAAGACTATTGTCACAATTTATAATCTCCCCATACTCAGAAGCCCTGAACTAGATGTAGGAGCGACTAGAACTGAACTAGTTGCGTCTTCTTAAAACGCTTGGTTTTGTTATACGAGCAACAGAACAAAACAACGTCTCTGATAGATCCATTTTTGGTACAGCTGGAACCTTGACACTTTGAAATGCTGTCTCTGGGGTTCTACACACTCACTTAACCTTCCCATTTGCCTTACTTGTAAGGTATTCTCAGCACCTCTTCATCCACTAACTCACCTTAGCTAGGTAAACTTTTATTAGTGAGTACACCATAAGTTGACTCTAAATTTAAGACATGCCCACCCCCACCAATAATTAGATTCTATATAAAGAAAATTTATAACTTTGTTAGAATTTTCTAGGTATAGTATCTAATTATTGGAGGGTTGTCTAGAATTCCTCCATTCCCCACCTCTCCCCAACTGCTACAGCAGGAAAAGCAGTGGCTGGGACAGTCAGGTAGCCCCCTTGTCCTCGCCACCCCCCCCCACTGCTTGCACCCTTCCTGCCCCCCACACCCTATGCTCCCCATAGCCTCTGCCTTCCCTTCCCACTCCCCACAATCTCTGCCCCTTCCCCTCCCTGCCTTACTCTCAGATGCCGCTCTGGCTGTGTTCCCTCCTACAGCACAGCGCGTGGAAGTGCAGCTTAGCTTGCTAGGCAACATCATTGGCATTGCTGATTAGCAGAGCAGGGACCATGCAGCAGTGTTGCAGGGGACAGAGTTTCCATGTGCTCATGCCAGGAGGGAACCCAGCTTGAGCCCAAGCCAAGCTATGCCTGACAGTAATAAGGGAGAAGGGGGTGAGGGACAGAAGCTGCAGAGGGAAAGTGGGGATGGGGTCAAGAGCCTGCTGTGTGTCTGACTCTGGTCCCAACCTAGGCAACAGCTACCCTTCCCTACCTTTATCTTGGTTTAGCCATTGTAAAACAAAGGGCTTTTACCCCATGTGACTGTGGGGAAAAGCCTCATCTTAGATTCAAGTAAAAATGGTAATTTTATATGTCTTTGGCTCCCAAAATGTTATCTAAAGCCCACAAGTCATCTACCTTGTGCAGTGGTGATATTCTGCTGCTTGCTTCATTTTCTAGATGTAAACCAACATCCATATTCCCATGTGATTTTTTTCAATACAAGCAACTGCTCTAGACATCCCAAGCATATTCATCCCCATTCAGAAAGTGGTATGCATGGCCATGAATGAGAGGGGATGTGGTCCTCAAGAAAAATTCTCTATTAAGAAGTAGACAAGACCATGGAAACATCTGAGAACAGTTGCATAAACATCCTACCTTTATATGAATTAATTTCCAGAACTTGGTTTTTAAATAAAGCAAAAGCTTTTGGATGAAGTGTTATGTTAGCCCTTTTTCACTTTAGAAAAGTGGCTGTGCCTAACTAACATAGGGTCTCTGCAGCTAATGCAAACAATAGGTAAAAACACAGTGAGTTACTAATGAGATGGTGAATCAGGGAGTTTTCAAGTTTTGTGCAACAGGATGATTTCCGGCAACCTTTTTGAACATTAGTCTTTGGAGCTATTCTATAGATAGGCACCCAGTAAAACTGCCTGATACTTGCAAAAACTAAAGTAGCTATATTTGAGTTATGGCCCTCATAAATAGTGAGCTTTACTATCACTGCAGAACAGAACAGTGAGATAGCTGCCAAGACAAATCATACATGAGGACAGCGATTCTCGGCCAGGGTGTTACAGGATCCTTTGAAGGGTGCCACAGGAACTGTAGGGGAGTAAAAGAGATGTGAGGCAATAAGCAGGTAAAGGCAGGCTCAGGTTCCAGGTATGAGGAGATAAGCAGATAAGGGTAGACCAGCTCAGGCTAAGGCTCTCCCTGCCTGGCTGCTTGCCCCAGTAGTAAATCAATTAGTTTTTTTTTAATGGAGAGCTGCTCAGTTGAGTTATGGAGAGGTGCCTCGAATCTGATGAGAGCTACCTTGAGTCTGAAATGGCTGAGAATCACTTCATTAGAGTATTTCTTCTCTAGCTCACAGTTATGCATCTGTGTTCTATGTAAGCACTTTAGCTTCATACATTATTTGCCTACATATCATCTCTGATTCCCAGAGTCTCATACCAAGTTCAGGTTTATATTCCTAACCTGCCTTGAAGATTCAGGCACAAGTGCTTAGCTGAGAAAAGTCAGCCCAAATCCAATCACTTTAGTAGAGCTATGTGGATAATTGAGAGACTACTCTCTTGTTATATTTAATGTTTTAAATAACACACTTAAAGCACTGAGCATTTTTTTTAATTGTACAAGGACATGTAAGTTCCCCAAAGATGGTAAGATAAACTTTTTCCGCTGTGTTTTAAATCAGACAAAGTGTGATTACTAGTAAGGGCTATACACAGGCTCTGACCATGTGGCAAAGTAAGATATGAAAGCTCCTGTCTCTCTGAATGAGTTAGACCAAGGCACCACCATGCTCTGCTTTACACCTGTTTGCTAAGTTCGACTGGCTATTCTCAGACAAAACCATCCTCCAGTGGAGCAGAACTGGTATGGTTGCTAATGAACAGGGCTGACTCTAGGCGGGTGCAGGGCCTGCAAATCAGCCTGTGCAGGGCCCCCTTAACATTTTTATACAGCAGTATGGAGGCGGCAGCCCTGGCCCAGGGCTCTGGAGCTGAAGGTGCTGCTGCTGGCCCAGCCTCAGCCTGCCCAAGAGGGTGCCTGTAGCACAAGGTAGCTGAGGCGAGGGCCGCACTGGCTGGGTCGGGCTGGGTCAGGGACACCCTTGCAGCAGGAGCCCCAAGCTGAACCGAGTCACGGGGCCCAGTGCCTGGCAGCCTTGCAGGGGCTCCGAGCCAGGCTGTGTCGTGGGGCAAGTGCGAGGCAGCACCTCTGCTGGAGCCCTCAAAGCCAGGATGTCAAAGTGGGGGGCAGTCAACACAATTCACCATAACCTAGGGATGGCCCTGCTAATGAAAATACATTTCTTCCACCCTCACTGAAATGAAAAATCAATATAAGCACAAATATTACAAGACTTACACACACCCGATTACCTCCACCACCTCCACCCCTCATGCCCACTAGCAAATAGATCTAACTCTGAAGTTGTGTCTCCTGCTCTGAAGTGGTCCTTGGCCTAGGTGCTCCATGCAGTAGAACAACAGCTGCAGAATTCTTTAGGCCCCCACAATATTTCCAGTTTTCCCTAAAAATGTATTTACGGTGGGAAGGAGCTTCTCCAACAATTCCTCTCTCTTACCCCACAACTTCTTCAGAACCGCAGGCTATGTTAATCACATGTCCAGGACAGTGACTCAACGGTATTACAGCTACAACTACAACAGTGTTGTGTCAGGTGCTAATGCTGTGTCACTTTAAAAATAACAGTTTATTAAAGGATAAGACATTTATGGGATTGTAGCCAATTGTTCCTTGGAACTTTTTAGTTTGTATGACTAAGACAAAGCAGACAAATATGCGTTGGCACAGAGAGGTGTGATCAGAATTTCACTGAGTCAATTTTTACTGCCAGAAGTCAGCTCTGGGCAGGAAAGTGGGAGCTCTCACTTTTTCATCTGTAGAGCACTGAACATGAACAATTCTCTATGCATAATTTATTACCTGCTATACTTATCAGTATTTCCTCAGAGTATTCATACTGTCAGATAGATTACCCTTTTCTCAAACATTGTTGGGCCATGATCATGTTTGGCTACACTGTGCAGAAACAGACACTGAGCACACTGCACCATACAAGGATATGCTAGTTCTATTTATTAAGATAGCTAAAAAAGAATGCAATAACATATTAGTCACAATAAAAATGTATACTTCCAAATATGAACATAACAACAGACTCATAAGTCAATGTATTTTTTTAAAATACCAATGTTTTATGGTGCTATCCTTCTTTTCCCTTCCCAGCCAGCATGGAATCCACAATCAACAAATTCAACTGAATGAAAATAAAGAGCCAGAAAAGTCAAAAAAGTAAACGTCTTGTTCCTTTGCCAGGTTTCTATGAAACATTTCACTTCCTGCTGAATGCTGAGAATGTATACAGGAGTCTATTTTTCTTTTGAACCCATAATTTTCATGAATCAAATTTAGATGTGTGAAGTAAGAAAGTACCAGCTGATTATCAGAAACTATCACGCATCTGGTGTAAAATATCAATGTAGATGAAGCAGATGGCTAGTGCAGTGTGGGATAGAGTGGGGGAGGAACAAGTTCTGGAGAAAAAAGGATCTAGCCCCTTGGAGCTCAGGCAGAATCTGGCTGGCCAGAAGATCACAGGAGGGCAAGCTCTGGAGGAAAAAAGGATCAGACCTCTCCAGAGCTCAGGCAGCATTGGGGGTGGGAGGATAGAGGGTGGTGAGCTCCAGATGGGCCGGATCCTTTTTTTCCTCCAGAGCTCATCCCACTCCACACCACCACTGGTGAGGACAGTGAACCAATTTATGTGGCAGTGGGAAGCTCTGTGGCTATAGTGCTCACTTGGCCTGAAGTGCCTACAGGGCAGTATACCTGGCCCCGCTACACCCTGGCATCACTGCTCACTCTAGCTCTGGAGGGGCCATTGCATTCTGGGAAGCTAAAGGACTGCAATTTGCGCAGAACAGCTGTGGGATCCATGCCTTAATGGAACCAGAGCAAAATAAAGTGGATTAAAAATAATTCTGCCATGGAGTGGTATAACTTTGAGTTGAATAACAAGTGCTTTAAGTGACTTAAAAAGGTGTTAACATACAGTCAATCCAGGGGTTAAGAGCTCCAGAAGCTCCCTAACATTACGGTGTAAGAAGGCCCTAAGAGGGTATCCCATTGGACTTCTAGTTGTGGTTGGGCCAGCAGTAATTGAGAACTGATCTCATGACAATGCAGGAAGCAACAAATTTAACAAAATAATCTTTGGCAAGCATTTGGGATAACATGGAAAATAACAGAAAGAAAAGTGGAGATTGATAGGAGATGTGTAGGTGCATAGATATGAATTACTGAATTCTAATCTCAGGTCTGAAATAGACCACTTGGCAGCCTTTGTAAAGTCCTGCGAGAGAGCTACAGATGAAAAGCAATGTTTAAGAACTATGTAGAATTATTATTACCTCGTTCAGTAGGGAATATTGTGAGAAGTAGTGAATTCTTGTCAGAGCCTTAAAGAGGTAGAACATTAGTGCCAAGGATTATCCTTTATTTTTAAGACTAAGAAGAGTAATCTTTTCTAACTCTCTTCACAATCACACCAGAGAGAAAAAATATAGACATAAAGCATACAGGGTATTAAAATGGGCTAGGCACCTTTCCTCCATAAAACATTTTTATATAATAAACCCCTCCCATTACCATATATATTTCTTGGATCTGTGCATATATACATGAATGTGTTTTGGGGAGGTAGGGCTGTGTACATGCATATGGTTCTAGCTTTAACATATTCAGTGAAGTAGGACACACAACATTATAATGACTGCAACTGACACAGTACAGTATCATGGTGCCAATGTCAAAACCACACTTATCTCTCTTCTATAAATATTATTCATCTTAGTGGCTCCAGTGAAGTTATTATAACATACTCAGTCAGTGTTTTAAATTATTAATATTTTTAGTCGTCTCCATTTCAATCTATGCCTTGCTGCTCTGAGATGTGCTGTAGCATGGCAATGCTTGGCACACTGCAACACATCTCAAAATATTTTAAAAGCAACTATAAGATAAACTAAAATGGAGGGGTTTTGAAGCACAAAACTTGGGTTCTATAAAACTGTAATCATCCCACAGTAAACAGAGACAATATTTGGAACCTTAACTCTAATTTCCTTCTTTATAGTTAAATCTTAGTTTGTGCATATGTTTGAGTATGTAAAATGCTTGCTTTTGAATTATTTTAACATAAAAACTATTATATATTTGCAAATGATGTATAACTGTTGAAGTTACAAGACAAGCTGATGCTCACAATAATTAGCTATGTATTGTTACAGCACATTGTGCCAGTACAAAGTGGAAGCCACCATCTTTCTAAAAGATTTTGTTTCTTTTAGTAGCAACAAAATTAGTAGAAACATGCGTACTTGGTAACAAATATTAAATCTGTTTTCACTTCTTGTGCTGGAAATACATTTTAAAACAGTAGTATTCAAACTGAATACCCAGTATTGCACAGGGTAGAACTGTGGATCACAAAGATGTGTTCTGGGAGTTCAGCAGAAAACTAATATCTTGACTCTTGGATATATTACTGATTTGCTGTTTGGATTTGAAAGAAAAGATACATAGCACATGGTGCCTCAGTTTACCTCTTTGTTGAACAAGTGTGATAGCACCATTCTGTGCCATAAAGATGTTGTGAATCTCAATTTACTGGCTGCAGAAAGCCATGCTATTTTCAGAAAGCAGAAACATACAGTGTTGGTGTAAAATATAAACTAGCAATGTTGGCCATTTTTGCAGGAAATGCAAGATATAGTATCTGTCCTTTCAGTCTGAAAATGTAATCGTCATCATTTTTTTCTGTACTGGTATTGATATCAGTTTCACAATGTAATCTATGATTCAATTCTGTGTTCAAGATAGAAAGAATGAGGTTTTCTGTAAACACCATCAAAAGTATATGCCTAATCTCCTGGCTTTCAGGGAATGTAAGTACTTCAGTATTTTAGATGCTGATTTGGATGTATTGTACCATATTCATTTTCAGCTGCGGAGTTCCTTTAAGCAGTTTTCTTTTGGATGAAACTATTCAGTCTTCATAGGGTTTCGAAATACTAACTCTTGATCTACCTTTTTTCCTTCTCCAACATGGTTCATTCTGAGAAGCTTTTAAGGGGTCTTTTGGAGGTGAGTGTAACCTTTTCACTTCCCTCACTCAAGACAAATCTTTTTGACTGCCATAAAAGCAGCACAAACCAAAAAGCCATTGCACTAGCACCAGAGATCGCTCCTAGTCACACCGAAGGAGAGAACCCAGCACTGACTTTGGTATTGTTTCTCCCATGTGACACTTGAGAACTGTGCCTATGGCCCTCATAAGTAGGTCTTTCAAGTGGTGTGCAGGGGTGTTCCTGCAGGAGGGGAAGCAATGCACACTGCGATTCATGAAGGACAGTGGGGCAGCTTCTACCACTTCTGTAAGTGTACAAGGATTTACTAACTGGACTAATGCCCATTGCATAAGGTTTAACTTTCTATTGGGTGCACCTTTTTTTTGTCCAGACTGCTTTTAGTAGAACACATGTACACTGAACATCTCTACCTAACTAACAATTATCCTACTGATAGAAATGTAATGCTTATTATACATTCCCTTGGTCTCTGACAGGGAAGACATGGCCAGCAGTGAGTAAAGGAGACACCTTAATCAGTCACTGGCTAGGTACCAACAGTCAAAGAGCCTGAGGCTGAATCAATTCAGTCTTTGCAGGTTAATCTAAGATGCACAGATTAAATTGAAAAGGAAGTGAACAGACATTTACCTTTGATACAGGGAATGCAGCCACATGCCTGCAGTACCTCAGGCCAGAAGCCAGGGAATGCTAAAGCATGGCTTCCTCTTCCTGCTCTCCTTAGGGTGGAATTTGCAGTCCAGAATCACAGCAACAGTCTGTAGGGTTACACATCACTTCCTCTTCCCACTTCTAGGTGCCTCTGGAATTTGTAGTCCACAGCTGCAGCCAGCAGTAAGTTTGAGCAGGGGAAGAGGTGTTTAATCCCCTACCCTGGCCCCAGACCCCAGCTAGGGTTTGCCTGGGGGGACACCTCCGCCCATAGAGTGGGCTGCATCCCCAGCCAGGCTTGCCCCTACCCCTACCCCTCTGTCAGTCAGCCTTCTCTGCTCCAGCTGTGGAGCAGACTGCCCAGCCCAGGGCTGCAAAGCATGCTGGGATGCTGAGGGACTGTGATTTAACTTGAACCTGGAAGGGGTCTGTGACAGAAGTTTCATAGATTGGTTTGACACAAGTCAGTTACATCTGATACTACATTCAAACCAAGTTTTATCTTAAACCAGTTTCGGCCATTTTGAAATTTGTTTATGTGCATTGAGGGTCTGTTACAGGTTTAAACCAATTTCTGACCACTTAAACCAGTTTATGTGCAACTTCTGTCCCTAGCCACTGTGAATAGTGAAAGTAACAGACATATCTCAAAATATTTGTATTTTTTATTTTTATTCTACATTCTTATTTATTACCTACTCATTTAGCTATCTAAAGTGTTATATTTATTAATGGCTGCTTTCTTGTAATATAATTGTTGCTATTTATATAGTCCCTTTGGTTCTCTCTTCCCTTCTGTAACAGAGTCAGTTTATAGAAGTGAAGCCCTGTTTACTGCATACATGTGTTGCCGGGAAATCCCATTGTTGTTTTTAGTAGTGAGTAAAAGTCCTGCACCTTGACTTATGTCTTACTCACCCTAAATCATGCATGAGCCATGTAGCCCTTTCCTGCTTAATGAAAGTATGCTTTGCAGCACTTGCTAGGAAGTCATGCATGATCATTCTGATTACTAAGCTGCGGTGGTTTTACAGATGTCCTATAAATCAAATCCCGATGCACAACAGGAAGCCTCAACTGCCAAATCTTTTGGAGTTCAGTACAGTATCGTCAAGATGCAGGACCAGGTGTTAGATATTTAGAGTGATGGTTTGATTAGCTATTTTTTATAAAAGAAAAATGCATGGGAGAGACTGACATCTCTTGTATTGATTGTTCAAATTTACTGCAGATGCATTAATTGGACATTTTCACCTGAACAATTTATTTTGAGTGCACATTGAAAAACAGATACTCTGAATATGAAAACTTGTCCCACAGTGTTAAGATCTCGGCGGTGGCACAGGAGCAGAGAAAACATTAGTGGAAAGCAAAAGTGGCCAGACAGATAAGGCAGAACAAATGTCATTCTGAAAGTAAGCTAGCACAATCCTAATATTGTATTTGGTTGGCTTTTTTCATGTTTTATTCAGAGCAAGTTGCAGACATGTTTAGTGGCTGGCACCTTCTCAGTTTATATACCCAGAAATTCTACAATCCTGCCCTAACCACTTTAGGATTACGCGTCCCTTTGATTTGATTTGCTTATTTTCCAAGTTCTCTCAACTTGGTTTACATAGTGCATACATATGAGCCATCAGAAATCTGCACAATTCACACAAGGGAATTATCTACTTGCATTTACCAGACAAAACACTGTGCATTCCTTCACTGAATTTTAAATATGTTATACTATCTTTCAGCCAATTTTCTCCTGCCAATAAAAACAGAAAAGAAAGGTTTATGACCTTAAAAACATCATGGGCAACTGAAGATTCACACAAAATAATCCACTAATAACTCTGAGAGTTATAATTGCCACCCTCCCTTCCTCCCCCCCCAGCAAAATCCCCAAACACGCTAGCTGTAAAAAGGCTATTGTTAAATCATGGTTTCTATCCAAGACCACATCCTGTGAATCAGGTCAAAGTGAAACAGAGCTGCTCTAAATGAGCCACTCTTGTCTGCACTGCACGTAAGTGTAAAAAAATTACCTAATTAGCTCAAGATATTAGTACATTAGAAAAAGGAGGCAGTGAGCTAAACCCAGAGATTAGCTCGTGGTTTAAGAAAACAAGCAATTTTCAATTGTAATTGACGCCATTATATTCTACGAAGTGCAAGCATTTCTGCCAAAAAATAAACCAAAGAGCATTTATAAGCAGAAATCATGATCAAAAACCTTTCCCAAAAAGACACCTGCTTTTATTCAGGACTATTTATTCTTCCCACATCACGTTTAATAAATGGTGCCCACAGAAGTACACATAGGACTTTTGTGCATTCTTTTCTATCCCAGAAAGAACAAAGTAGGCTGTCTTTCTAATAGTTTATGCTGATCAGGTACTTCAGAACCAAAGAGCAGAATTTACTTGCACCAAGAGTAAAAATAAATTAGACTAGCTAGCTCAGTGACCATTCTCATTGGCAATGCTTATCACTAATTTCAGGAGGAAGGATAAGCCAGATCTTTACATGGAAACTTTCAGTGAAGAGGAAAAATTCTTCATTATATGGACATTTCTTTCCAAATAGATATTCTTTAAAAAGAGGAGGATAGTTTTGTGGTTAGCAAGTTGGACCAAAACTCAGGATGTCTGGGGTCCCATTCCTGGCTCAGCCACAAAGTCCCAGTATGAGTGTGAGAAAATTACATGCTCCCTCTGTCTCAGTCTCAACTTCCCCCATCTGTAATATGGAGATGCTATCTTTTCTTTTTCTCCAAGCCTTTATCTTTTGTGTTTATTTCAGTTGTGAAATCTGTGAAACAAGGATTTTTTAAAAATGTGTATGTGCTGCACTTTTCTCAAAGAGGCCTCAGTTTTCTTGGGGGATCTAAGCACAGGAGATGGTTGAAACTCAAAATTTTCTTTTTGAAGGGAATTTTTATTTGGGAAAAATAATCTAAATACCCTTGACTGAGAAGGACTCTTAGGTCCCTGGAAGCAGTGCATGGAATTGCTTCAGATCAAGTGCAGCTTGGGGAATCCCCTGAAGTCCAAGGGTCCAGGCTGAGCAGCCTGGCACCAAACTGAAGTCTTGGCTCTAGCTGGGATTCCCAGGGTTTTCAGGCTCCCTCATACAGTGGTAGAAACCCATATTCTTGCTGCACCCAGGCTCTATAGCAGCAAAGTCTGGCTCATGGGCCAGATCCAGCTGGCAGCCGGACTCCACTTCCCAGCAGCCCCTGCCAATGTGGTTAGGGCCAGTTTCCATGGAGACCCCAGCAACCAGGTGCTGTGATAGCATGGAACCATGGTTTCCTTGGAGACTGGCCCCAGCAGAGCTGCCAGGGCACTCGGCAGGGCAGGGAACTGCTCCAGGACTGGGCTAGGATTTTGCAGTGGTGACAGTGTGGTCCGGAGCCAGGGCAGAGCCATAATCTACAGCCTGCACACTCCAGGCAGGGGCGTGCAGGCAGAGGATCACAGCTCTGCCCCAGTTCTGGACCAGGCTGCAGATCGTTGCTCTGCCCTGGGTATGGACCATACCGTCACCACTGCAAGAGCAAGATCCCAGCCTGGCCCTGGAGCAGCTCCTCACCCTGCCACATACCCTGCCAGTGATGCTGGGGCCAGTCTCCATGGAAACCCCGGACCCACACTATCATAGAGCAGCTGCTCCTGGGGTCTCCATGGAAACCAGCCCGGCCACATAGGCAGGGGCTGTTGAGGAATGGAGTCCACTGCCAGCTGGATCTGGCCCGTGAGCTGGACTTTGCCCACCCCTGCTCTGTAGAGTGCCTGGATAACCCACAGGGGTAACCCATGTGGCAGATTGCTCCATAACTGAACTAGCAGGAATCCACATGTGCATCAGGTTTCTATGGGAACTCAGCCTGCATTTTGGAGGAAGTTCAACAAAAGCAAGATACTTAGGCAAAAGATTTCAGTTTCAACAAACTGGCTTTTTCTAATGAAAAGCTATATATCATCAGAATGTAATACAAATAAACAACACCTGTTTTCTGTCAGTGGCTAGTATAATTTTTCAGTGCATATTTGTGTATCAAGAAATTCTATAACTATCTAGGTGCTTAATGTTTTCAGTACTTCCCTTTGTAGGGCTACAATTACCAAACATAAATTGTTAAAGGCCTTCAGTTTCTAAAATAGGTGCTCCTATAATAGTTCCACCCATGATCTATATTCGGTTTTAATTTTCTTTTGCTAATAAAAGAAAACACAAATAAAATGAGCAAAGACAGGTCATAACTATCCTCTCAATTCTCTTCACAGTTACAAAAGGTACCAGCCTGAATAAAGAGCAGCTTTTGACCACATGCATATTTGGACACATACTGCACTCATCAGCATAGGTTTTGAGAATTACCTAGCTATGTTATTGTACATTTATCTCAATTAGATGAAATTTTAGGTGGTAAAAGTAATTATGAAACACATGCCTAACAGTAAAGCAACTTCTAAGCTCTTACAAAGACTCTAAATCAGTTACTTAAGATTTTAGATAGATGGTTTTCAATAAGGAAAGCATATTAAAGATGGTGTCGGTGAGTGTTATCTTCTTGATAAAGAAATAATACAGAACACAGGGCAAGAAACTGAAATTAGTGACATTCTGAATACCTGCCAACTGTCTCAGTTTGGCTGAGGTGACTGTGAATTTTAAACACATATGGTCCCAGGTGTATGAAGTGCTGGCTGAGGTTTTTGGCAGCTAATTCAGCAATCAAAAACCAGTGTTGGCTTCCCATCACTAGTGGCCACTATGGAGATGGCAAGAGGTCTCTGGCTGCCTTTACTGTCTTTTTTTCTTTTCTTGGCCATTATGCTACAAGCCAAGGAAACATCAGCATAAGCACCCTGAAGAACAAATTACTGCTGTCCTTGGTCTAAACATCACAGCTTCAGACATTCTTAATGTATGAAAGTTGAGGGAGGAAGGGTTTGGAAGAAATATGGAAAGGAATCCATTTTTTTTAACCCCAAGCACTCTGTCTTGAAGTTGAAAGTGAGAGACATTTCAGGCAAAGAGATCCACAGAGAATGGATAGGAGCCATCCAGGAACATGAAGATGTCAGAGATGAGAGGCCATGGAGGATACAGATGCTTATGTGGGGCAGAGACTTAAGAGCTAGTGTTGGGGAGAAAGAGGTTCAGAGACAGACAGACAGTGACCAGCATATGGAGAAAGAGGTCACATGGAAAAAGGGCAAATGCTTCATACAGAATAGGCAAACAGAAGGCAGGGCAGATTTCCACTTTAAACTGAAGTGTGTGTGTGTGTGTGTGTGTGTGTGTGTGTGTGTGTGTGTGTGTGTGTGTGTGTGTGTGTGTGTGTGTGTGTGTGTGTGAGAGAGAACTTTCATGAACTGTAGCTCATGTCATCAAATGAGTAGATGAATAGAGACAGACATGGAACACATTCATGGTACATATCATCCTCTGTCATTCTGGTGGGAAGAGGTCAAAAATCAACACCTCTCTCAGCTAGAGAGAAAGAGGAGAAAAATTCTACATCATTCCATTGTATGAAGATGACAAATAAATCCCACAGAAGGCGATGGAAGAGAATACACCTGCCATTTTCCCCACAAAATGCTATGGAGGCAGAGGTAGCAGACAACAAGCCCACCTCTGTATGAATTTAGCTACACATGGAGAACTCCAGTTAGATAAGGAATATTGGTTCCATGATGGTTCCCTTCAGTTGTATGTATCTAAACCCACCCATGATTCTCTCTGTGTCTCCTACCGTATCCTCAGTGGATTCCTGACCTTACTCTCCTCTTTCCCTGTAGAGTTACAATGGCATATATCTCCATACTCTCTTCTTCAGTATTCTCAACTAAGGAAACTAAATCTTGTGGGAGAAATGTGGAGCCAAACCCAGAAAGGGGATGGGTTTCACCACTGAAATTACTGCTTATATGTGGATGAAATCAGGCAGTACTCTGCTAACCATGGCTATCAGAATACTCTATATTCTTCAGATCCTGTTGTTAAAAAACAAGTGACTCTGTGAATTATCTGGCTTTGGCATGTCACTGATAAGAGAAGAGTAAGTAATGGAATGGTTTGGAGAGAGGAAGAGGAAAGGTTAGAGTGATTTAGGGGAGATATTTTTCTTTTCCGATATGCAGAAAACTCACTGACTATGAATAGGGGGAGATCAGCCCATGGTCTGACAGAAGAATCTTAGAGCTGAAATTTGTCTGGATAGTGGAACAGAACGTTATTCCAGGTCTGATATCTGATGACAGCCAGAAATTACTACATCATGGGCAAACTCCTAAGAGCTGTTTCTATGCTGGCTCGAATGCCATATTGGAATAGTAGAGGCTAAACTACATGGGAAACCCTCAAATCAAGAATAGGTCAAGTATTATGATTTTAGTTATCTATATTACTAGTTTTCTAGTCTGTTCAAACTAGCAACAGGATACAATCTTAATTCTCTGTCAACAGCCATCAGGGTTGGCTGTGCCTCAGTTTCCTTTGTGTTTTAATTTTCTGGGCCATGCAAAACTCCAGACAATGGATCTCTCCCTATCATCCCTGAATATATAAATTTGGATCAAAACAAAGTGGTTCAGCATTCCCAAATCAAAGTACTGAATTTTAGTTTGTGATTTTTTAAAAAATTTAGATCAGTATTTAACCACACTCTAATGAGCTGCTGTGGGTGTCACATACCCCATTCTCTTCTGCTTGACCAGACTCCTGAGCCAGACTACATCTCCTTTCTTTCTGTCTCTTTACAGACTTTTTCCATAGTCTCTCTGAGGCTTACGTTCTAGGAATGATTCCCCAATTCGTGTGGTGAAGAGCTTTGTGGTTCAGGGGGAAATCTCCTCATTATACACTTTTGCATTTATTCTCAACATCCTCTGTAGTTTCTACTGTTCCCACAATTCACACCGAAACTACACCTCCAAGCATAGGCTGCGGAACGAGGTGGGCCACCTGGGCTATGACCCGACCAACTTTTGGCATGTTCATCTATATAACCCACAAATGTTCAATTGTCATTCCAGTTAAAACTGTATAGTTTGGGGTTTTTTTTAACTGCTTAACTAGCTAAATTAACATGCTAAAAGTTGGTTGGGCCATGGCCTGGGTGGCCCACCCCGTTCCACAGCCTATGCCTCCAAGAATTTTTCTATTCAATACTGAACTTAATAGGGCCAGGACACTCTTAGCCTATAACCTCCCTTAGAGAGCCAGTAAACACTGTTTTACAAGAATCTTAATGCAAGTCAGAAAACTTCTCCTTTCATAAGGCTAGGACAAGCAATGGCAGAGAAGGTGCGGGTTAAAGTTGCACGTTTTTAATTTTAATTGAAAGTAAGTCAGAAAACTGCTACACACAGAAACAATTTAGGTTTTCAGGAACTGGACCAGCTTCAGAATGTCTAGAGCTTGTGTACAAGCAATTAATTCTTGCTGAACAGAAGGAGTAATGACATACTGGTTTGAAAGACTAAACAATTATGGGAGAGTCTAAATTAGTGGATACAGAAAAGGGTCGGACATATGCAGAAGTCTGAAAGAATGTTGGCCAACAGAAAAGCAGCAGCAGAAAAAGCAAGCAGACAGCATGGACAAGGAGGAAATATGAAACAACAAAATAGATAATGTTATACTACAAGAATAAATTAACTCAGGCAGAAGGGTAAAATTGAGGGGTAAAGTATGAAAATGAATGAGTCAGATTCAGCTTGAGATGATGCCAATTTATGTCAGCATTAAATGAAGATGCAGTGCTCCTGAAAGACAAAAGTTTGATGTGGAGCAGAAAAAGGCTGTGGGAGCAGAAAATCAGGCGCCAATCAAATCAGCAGTAAGCAGCATGCTAGTGAAGAAAAGCGAATGATTAGCAGTTATGCTGATCCAAAGTATCCCTCCAGTATTATGAAAAGCTCATGTGAGCTTACCTTCAGCCACACCACAAAGCATGCGAGGAAGGATGACAACATCAGCCATACAGTCTGCTCTGTTTTGGAATGAATGGCCTCTGCTGCTGGGAAGTACAACTTCGGTACCTCTGTTATCTGTAACTTTTGTATAATAAATTCTGCCTAAATTCCTTCCATGGCCAACCATTGCTTAATTTACCTACATTCCTTCTCCTGTTTTTATTCAACATACTTTTTTCATTCCTATCACTGTTTGGTGGAGTCTTCTATGGTAGGAGACAGTATTACAAAACATGCCTGCATACTTTTTAGATGGCCTTGATGTCATGGTCTTTGGCAAACAAGATGAAAACAGTAACGCAGAAACATGAAATGAATTATAGAATCATAGAATCATAAAAAAAATCAGGGTTTGAAGGGACCTCAGGAGGTCATCTAGTCCAACCCCCTGCTCAAAGCAGGACCATCCCCAACTAGATTATCCCAGCCAATGCTTTGTCTAGCCTAAGGTTAGATAAAGGATTATGCCTAAGGTTGAATAAGGATTACAAAAATGGTATTTGCAGGTACTAGTTTGAATTAAAAACTCTGAGCCCTCTGAAGTCGGTGACAAAACTCCCATTCATTTTAGTGCTGCCGGGATTTTACCTCATGATTTCATACCCATAACTGAATTCTTTCTCTGTGAAACTGTAGGCAACAGATAACTAAGGGAAGAGAATGAGCTGTGACTGCTTTAACACCATTTTTCACGAGTATTCCTGCAAGAAGCATTTGCTTGAAAGTTCTTCATGGACTTGAGTCATCTAACCACAAAATAATTAGGTGCAACTTAGGTGACAAATGCAGAGCAAAATTATGAGCACTCTTGCAGCATTCTCATCTAAAAATCTACGTTCAAAATATATAATTGGCAAAAACCACATGGTTCAATAATTTCAAATAATGAATAAGCTAATAAATAGACTACTTACCACAAACAGTTTGCCCAAGTCCCTACTGGTGAAAAACAAAAACAATATATCCTCAAACACACTTTCAACCCAGTGGTCTACAGCCAAAGAGTTACTTTCCATTTAAAAAAAAAAAAGCATACTTTATTTAGGAACTTCAAACTCTATCATGTCCACAAAACAATTCAACTTGTGCAAGCACAGCAGAACCCAGCAAGGAAGGAGGAGCATCTAGGGAGCATTGAACTGATTTCTGCAGCTGTGTTCCTAGCTAGTCCTGGCAATGCTATAACATGAAAATGCCAATAGTAGTGTCAGACGTCTCTAAAAATCAGGTGTGCTGTACATGAAGGCCACAGTGGAAACAGCTGGGTGGCAGTGACCTACTGTACTGCTACGTGTAAATCCAAATATATTTTGCAATTATTAGCACTTATAACAACAGAATATAAAATGGAGAATATATATATGCAATCTAAGACAGTAAGTGACCAGTGTTACATTTTGAATGTACTACAATGCACAACTAAAGTTTGAAATACAGCAGCTAAGGGCAAATGTTAACCAGATGATTCATTCATATGTTTCATTGTCTTTTTTTGATATATATTCATCACTTCCCCCTCGAAAATCAGAGCAGCCCTATATCCAATTATATACCATAAGCACACAAACTCTATACTGTATAAGCAGATTTGACTCTTGTTTGGAAACCATGACTAGGTATTCATTACATTTTGATTAAAAGACCTTTTTTATCTGATCACTGTTATAATGGAAACAATCCTAAAGTACAGCACTGTATACCACAGAGCCATGCAGGAATATCATATGTTTGATTAATATGTTTGCTAACCAAGAAAATCAACCAAAATTCTATTGAAAACAGCACTCAAAAATGGTCAAGCTTTGGGATGGCGCCACATCATAAAATGCGGAATTTACATCTGCCCACAGCAAACGTGAAGGGACATTAACCCTAATAATTCACTGAAAATATGTACTTAGCTGCACCTTTTAAGTAACCTAACCATGTTACTGAGGTTACCAAAGCAGGGGTCCTGAAAGATCCTGAAACAGGTTTTTTCTAACCATCACCATCCCACTGATACCTCCACATATTTTGGCAAAATGACTTTTCTGGGCAGACCAAAATTGTGAATGGGAAATACATCAGAAAACATTAAATGGAACAAATATGGTTTATATTTTCAAACTAAAGATAGGGTCAAAAGATCCTTATTTAGGTACCTGCATAAAATTAGCCTGGTTTTCAGAAATGCTTAGCACTCGCATACCTCACTTAATTTCACAATTTTTATATAGCATCCCTTCACTTTGGTGGGAGCTCTGGACACTTCATTGACATAGACTACAGAAGACAGTGGGAGATATGGGTGCATCTCTCAAGTTCAAGCATATCTGAAAATTGAACCTGTAAGTGATCAAAATCTCTGAAAAATGCAGCCAATTTTGTTCTAAGTATGTATTTTGCCCCTAACTTTACATTCAGTGAACACATCTACATGAGACACTTTACTCATGATTAGAGCTCATTACTGCCCAGTAAGCATTACTGTCTACACGTGTGGACACTTACTATTCAGTAATTTGCTCTAATTGCAATTAAGTTTGCTACCTGTAAATACAAGTAGCAAATTTACTCCCAAGTACTTACTGCGCAGTATGGCACATGTAGACAGCCAACCAGGAGCAAACATGCTCCCAGTCAGCCAGGCAACACGGGGTGGGAGATTGCTCCCTGCCTCCAGGAGCTGCTTGCTGCTGGGGCTGGCTCCGCCACCAGAGCCCCAGCAGAGACCACGTCCTTCTGCCCTGGCAGCAGGGAGCTTCCAGCCCCCACTTTGGAACTGAGGAGTGGGGTCTGGGAACTCCCTGATGCCAGGACAAGGGGACATTGTCCCTGCCCAGGCTCCGGTGGCAGAGTCTACCCTGGCAGCAGGCAGCTCCCAGGGGCAGGGAGCAATGTCCCAGCCCCCAACAGGAGAGAGCCCATGAACTAGCACCCAACCTAGAGCCCCCCCGGCTGCTGCAGGGGGGTGGTGCAGGGCCGGCGGGGGCAGGAGCAGACTGCTGTCATGAGCAGCAAATCTGCGCCCATGTCCCTGCATGTGTAGGTGCCTGGTTGGGGTGGGCTTACTCAAAAATAAATTGCTCTAGAGTAAACCCACCACGGAGCATTTGCATGTATAGATGTGAACATGTAGGCTGTGCTCAGTGTGAACATGCAGACTGTACACTTTTGAGAGTTGGATTTTCAAAGGACTGGGAACCTAAAAATGTCCATTAAAGATCAGAGTGAGCTATTGGCTAATGAGTTCCTTTGAAAACCTGGCTCTAGAAACATAAGAATTGCCAAACTAAAGAATAAAGGGACTGCCAGACTGGATTAGGGCCATGTTCAGATCCTGCCCTCAGTAATGCTCAGCATCACATGCTTCAAGGGGAGGTACAAGAACCTCCTGGCAGGCAGACCCGAGATAACCCCCTGTGGATGTCTCTAATATTGAGTGATATAAATCCCTATGGATATGGGTAAAGCTACTTTCTGAAAATAGTAACTGGCAGAACTGAAACACTTTTCCCCATGGTAACTGCAAAAGCATAACATTAAAAAAAAATACTCTCAACACTTCCTCAATTTATCAAAACCAGTAACTAGGTAGGAATCTATTATATTTGTGGGGCATGAACTGAACTCCAGTTGAGTTCTGAAAAGCCTCACTAATGTTAAGCTTCAAAATACAATCACTTAATGGAAAAAGATAACAACTTTAAACTACTCTATTCATTAGACGGTGGGAGTAATAAGGTTTTTTTGCACTTCAAGTGCCTTGTAAGAGGGGCAGAAAACCCCAAGACAGATAGAAAGTGAGGCACAAAGAAGTGAAGGCATCAGCTCAAAATCCCATAGGAAGTCTGTGGCAAAGCTTCAAACTCTCAATCCTATCCTTTAACCACAAAACCAATCTTCTTTTCCAAGGGAGAGCAGTCCCACTCTCACAAACTAAGGACAGTAAGGTACATGCATTTTGTGTTTGCGTGATGCCACCACTGAAAACAAATTTCCCTAGCATAAAAACAAAGTCATTATGAATATTAATTGAATTGCAGTCAACGAACATGAATCAAAGGTGCTGAAAAAGGGAGGGGAAAATAAGTTTGCAAAATACTTCTCCCTTTATTTCGTATATGGAAGGTAGGGCAAGGTAGCACCTTAGAGACTGGCTGGTTCAGAGAAACATAAGCTCTCCTAGGGGACAAGTTACATTATACAAATTCCTCACATACTGAAGCTGAAGGATCCAGAGGACTACACACTACAGGCAAGATGTGAATCAGGGGTCTGACTGTCCCCAAGACAGAATACATTTACACAGTTACAAAAAGATTACTGATGCTTGAAACAGCGATGTGTCAATTATCAGGTAAGCCTCAATTTTTAAAAAACAAACAAAATCTCACAAGATCTTAAAACCATAGCAGCCTATGCCAAATGAACACGACTTTTTAAAACTGAAATAAAAATGAATCAGAACATATTCAAGCTATCAGAAAGGCAAACAGGAGCAGGCTGTTTCACAAAGGTGAAACAGATAGGTACTCTCCATTCAGGTTCATTTTTTCTGGTTCAACTTTTCTGGAGCAAGTCTAACCAGATTATTTGAAAAGTGAAAAGAAGAGTCAAAGAATTGTTTTTATTTTAAAAATCCCCTCCCTTTGGGAATAGGTGTGGGTGTGAGAGCACTGCAATAAAACTAGAAACAGCCAAGTTTCAATATTTTTGTAAGTCCTGTCACGTCATAGTTCTGTTTATCTGAGCTGCAGTGTGATTTTTATCACAGTGTAATATGACTCACCATTATCAAAAAGTTTTCACTCCATCAGATATCAAAAGGTGCTTTCAAAACCCAGAGCATATATCCAAACTGCAAGAACAGGCAAAACAAACTTGAAATACTTGCTATGTGAATGTGTATTAGATACAGAAAAAGAACCAGTCATCTGCCAAAACTACTTCACAGTTTTACACATGCAGTCCATATCCATCAGGCTGGTGCTTAAAGGCTTATATCAGGTTTTGCACAAGTAAATCAGCATTTTACAAGTTCAGATCTGCTAGTAAAGTACAGAACTAACCTTGCTATCCTCGATCTCCTTGCTTTTTCCTTGCAGCGTTTTCTTCTCTTCAAAATTACAGGTTGACTTTAATGTAAGCTGACAAGAAAGCATGGAGCTCTCTGCCCCAGTAAGCTCCAAAGAATTTGATGAATATTGCTGTGACCCAGTCGTGCCAAGATTTGGCATTGGAAGGGCCGTATGAACAGGCTTTGACCCTCCAGCCGGCTGTCTTAGCTTTGAGGCAACCCCAAGTACAGGCATGGCTTTTATAAAAGTATCTTCTTTCTGCCAAAGAAAATGCTTCTGACCTCAGTCTGGTAGATTCCAGCTTCAGTAATTCCAGAACAAACACTTTAAACAAAAGTAGCAGTCATCTTTTAAAAAGCTTCTTAAAATAATAGTATTAAAACTTTCATGAAGAGGTAAAACTTTCCTTCATCTCTCTGCTTCTCCTTCATACACACACACAAACATACATGCTCTGCTTAGTCAGCCAGTGACTGTAAGACTAAACACTCCTCTGGGGCGTGAACTTATCATGAAGGTAACTGTCACAAAACTGCCTGTCTGGGATTAAAGAACTCGTAAATTGGCTTTTTCTTCTCCCAAAAGCCTTCCAATTCTGTGCTTTCAGTGAAAGAAATAAGAGGGAGAGACAGAGACAGAAAGACACGGGGGGGAAGGGGGGTGGGGAAGAAATCTCCTTGTACTCCAACTGTCAAAACAGTACCAAGACCACAACAGTGGAAACACAGACTTCTTCCGGACTACATAAATAGCCAGCCCACATTTAAAACAAAAAAACAAAAAAACCCACTCTTTTGGGGGTTAAAAAAAACTGAATCTGAGTAGTGTCCAAAGCAAACATCTGTTAGAAGAGTTTTTAGCCCGGAAACAATCTCAATGATGAAGCTGTTTGTCTGATTCCTGGCTATTTTTCACTTCTGACAGTCATAAGCAATGGTGTTCCAGTCCCTGTTCATCCCGTAAAATCAGGTTAAAATCGTGGAGAAGCATGGCTAACAACAGATGCTGAATCACAGTGTGGGTAACATCTGCCTCTGCTGTGAAAAATCCATTCAAAAACAAAAGGGCAGGATATAGGAAAATAACAAACATTGTTATGAGTTCTAGTCAATACCATTATTTTTAACGTTTTATTCTGTTGAAATCATCAACACTTCCCCTTCTAAAACAGTTTAAAGCTCCATAAAGTCCATGTCCAAATGAAAATTTCTGTAAAATTATTCTTAAAAACATTCTAATCTGGTGATATCAAACCCTTTGACTTTGGAAATAGAAGAGTAAGAGAGATGCAGCAAACTATACAATCAGTCAGAGCAAACTATATAAATTTGTAAGCAGGGACATACAGAGTTTATGTTACTCAGAGAATTAAAAGAAAAAGAAGTAAAGTCCATCAAGCCTTCACAACAGGGAAAACCCCTTAAAATGAGATTGATGTCAGAAAGAATAGTGCCTGAATAGAAATGGCACTCCAACAAACAAGCTTTGAATGTAAAATCATATCAGCTGACCATATGGACCATCGTAAGTTTTGCCACATTTTGCTTTTGTTCTCTCTAGAACTGACAAAGTTGGGGGGGTGGGGAAGGGGGAGGAGAGGACCTGGATTTTATCTTAATACTTTAGCATCATAGACTGAAACATTAACTATATCTCACCCACACATTTATTTAGCAAAAAATAATTAAAGCTTTAATTAAAATGCTAATCACTACTTTTTTCTTCATTTAATCATGAATTTGGGCTAAATGTCAACTCTCTTCACTCTGGACAGACTATGCCTGACTAAGGGAGGTTTGGGTCTTCTGTAATGACACAGAAGACCCATTGTGAATTTGGTTAGACTTGGAAACTCCAGGGTTAGGGACAGACATTACACATAAACTGGTTTAAATGATCAGAAATTAGTTTAAACCTGTAACAGAACATAGGTTCACTGCACATAAACCAGTTTCAAATTGGCTAAAACTGGCTTAAGATAAACCTGGTTGAATGTAGTAGTATCAGACTTAACTGATTTGGGTCAAACCGGTTTATGCAATGTCTGTCCCAGACCCCTTCCTGGTTTAAGTTAAACCAGAGTCCCCCAGCATCCCAGATACTTTGCAGTCCTGGGCTAGCCTGGGCTGTCTGCTCCAGAGAACAGGGCTGGCCCCGCCCCTCTGCTCCCTAACCAGAGCTTTGGCAGAGACTGCAGGCACAGCAGTGTCTGCCTTGCTTCCCACTGCCCCACCTCCCTTTGCTGCTTGCTGCTCAAGCAGGGATCCCGCCCGCATCTCCCACTCCCATCTCCCACAGCATAGACCCCAGCCCCATGAATCCTAGGTACGTGGTATGCTAGCTAATGCTGAGAAGTGTCTGTATGTGTGTCTCCAATTTCACTGGGACAGGCAGACAGAACAGTGACCACTTAGGGCTTTTTGGATTCAATCAGCAGGTCAGCTGGTAATGTCCTTCCATTCCTTCCTTGGAAAAAGCTGTTTAAGAAGAGCTTGGACTAATGAGAGAGGCTTTTGTTTTGTTGATAGGCTGATAAATGCTGTGTTATCAGCCCCCTACTCGCTTCCTCACCTCTCGGGTTTGCAGACAGTATGAAGAAGCAGGGAGAGAGAGATTAAAAAGCTCAGTATTATCAACAGATGCATGCACTGCACCCACCTCCCCACTTTGCCTCAGAATGCTAGCCCAGGGCTGGCACCTAGCAACACTCCCGACCCTTGAGCAGCAAGTCAGGAAAAGCCTGGGAGGGTGCAGGCAGGGTGGGGTTTACCCCCCTTCCAAATCCAAGCATCCTGCTGGGGCCAGGTCCTGTCCCCTTTCATCTCAGCACTGCCAAGGAGAAGGGCTGCTCTAGCACCTGCCCCCCGCCCAAGCTTATAGCCTCAGCCAGTGCAGGCATGTGCCAGCATTTCCTCAGTCCAGAGGGAATGCCTGTGCAGATGGAAACCAGTTCAATCTAAGCAGGTTAGACTAACCTGCAAAGATTGAATGAATTCAGGCTCAGGATTTTGAATGTCTGTCCCTAGCTCAGAGGCTTTTCAGTGGATGCCTGCCTCTCAGCCAAAGTAAATGCTACAAGCCGGTGTGGAAAAAGAGCAAATGTGGCAGTACCCTCAATGTAATCTCTTTTGGTTTCTACCATCACAACAGTGCTAGCAGATAGATAGTAGGATAGAGAGCACAAAGAAATATTATGTTTGCATTCCATTTGAATTTGGTTGGAGAACATATACACAGCACCCACTCCAGGTCTTGTGTGGACTACAAGGGAGGAAAACTCCTTTTGTGGTCTACCACTGTCCTGCAGCATCCTGAAAGCTCTGTATGTATTAGGATTTTAGGATTCTTATGTACAGCTGCTAACAGGTACAGCTGTAAAAAAATGAGCATCTTCAAAGCTTGAATTGTACCATATGAGCATCAGGATCTACCCCCAAAGCCTGGAGGTGGAAAAAATCCCCTTTTCTAATAAAAAAGAGAGAGAGAGAAAACTCATTACAATTCTGAGGTATATCCACTCTTAAAACAGGATTTACTAAATACATTACTGTTTAAAACTATACCCTTATATATTGATTACATCTTTTAGACCTGAATACAAGAGAAAAGTCTTGGTACTCCCAGTCTCATTGTGGAACCCATGTTCAAAGTCAGCTGTTGGCTCCAAGGCTGTTGTTTCAAAGTTCAAATTGTTTCAAAGCTCAAATTGTTTCAACTGTTGTTACAAAGTCAACTGTTGTTGCTATTATTATTATTATACTGGGGGCAGACAGAGCTCCATTATGATAGGTCTTTTTCAAAACAGAATCAAAAATCAAATATAAGATGCATAAAGTAGGTATAAAATAATTCGAAAGAAGGGGCAAAATGAAGGAGAAATACTACTAAGATCACCTTCACAAATAAACACTGAAGTGGTTCTAAATCTTAATTTTAAATTCTAAGTAACAGTTAACACAGGAAGGCTGTGGAGGCCAATAGTACAGTTGGGTTCAAAACAGGGATTAGTCAAATTTATGGCAGGATAGGTCTATTGGGGGCTATTAAATGCAACTGTTAGGGATGTAACCTACTAAGGGTGGCTGGGAGGGCATGAAAAGGGACTCCACACAATTCCTGCAGGGTACTAGAAACAGACATAAGGTCCTGTTTTCCCAGTATCCTGTCTCTGCTCTTTGTAACCATCAAAGACAGGACACTAAACAAGAGGGACTGTAGGTCTGACAATACAGCAAATATTATGTACTTAGAAAAACAGAACTGCAAAGAGGCTCCTAGGCCAGAGCCCAAAGCCCAGTCCCTTGCATGGAGGTGTAACTGGCTATTTCATAGATTTCATAGACATTAGGGCTGGAAGGGACCTTGGAAGATCATCAAGTCCAGCTCCCCGCCCAAAGGGCAGGAAGTCAGCTGGGGTCATACGATCCCAGCAAGATAAGCATCCAATTTGCTCTTGAAGGTGTTCAATTTCAGCACCCTAGGCCATAAAGCCAGAGAGTGGGGTGAGAAGCCTGATAATCCTCACACCCTGACTACTGCCACCTTGTGGGGTCTCTACAAATAATCTGTGCAGCCATTCTGGCACCCCGTCTAAATTAGCACCCAGGCTAGTGCCCTGCTCACGTCACCCTAGTTACTCTACTGCCTCCAGATTTGCAGACGGCCATTAACCAAAAAAATCACCAGAATCAAACCCTCACCCACAACTATTAGCAACATTATCTGAAACACCATATACAAGCCACAGGTGAAAGCAGAGATGAGAGGACTGCAAATGCCCTGATACCACAATGGGGACGTAGGAATTTAATGTATGCTTATGTCCTTCAGGGTTAAACAAATAGCAACATGAAGAAATACATGAAATGTATGGGCTAGTTTGAGGCAAGTGTTTCATGCACACAGGACAGAACAGTGGAAGCTTGGGCTTGTGGGAAACATGGAAAAACAAGCCATAGGAAAAGATAGCATTGCTGGTAGAGCCACAGAGAGGAATAAGAATACCACAGTGTCAGGCTAAGTTGACCAAAACCCTTAAAATTAAGGTAACAAACATTTGTGTTGGATGAAGTAGAGAGAAACTAGAATGGAAGAACTCAAAGAAAAGAATAACGTGGTTACAGAAATTCAGTGTTGGCCACAGTTCTCTCAGGCGCCTTACAGAGAAAGGAAGAAGGGCAAAGTGATTGTCAACAAAAGTGTGAGAAAGAGTTTACCAAAAATCAAAAGAAGTGATAGTCTAGATAACGTTTTAAAAGTGTAGAAAAAGGTATATGACATATCTTATAGAACAAGAACTGGTAAAAGAACTGGCAAGGCTTGTACAGTCTGGTAAAATATAGAATTCAAGTATGACACAAAGTTACAACAGTGAGTGACATAAATGATAGCATTATCAACACTGATGAAGAAAATGGGGGTTCTGGTGAAGCAGGGAAGGCATGGTTCTTAAAATAATTAATAATAATAATAACAACAATTAAAAACCTGCTTATAAAGATGCCTAAAAGCAGTAAATAACCAATATGACTTCTATACTTACTATGTTTAAATACATTTAGACTTAAGAACTTTTGTGCACCTCAAAATGGTGTAATATACTAATTTAAATGTTGCTATGTCATAATGTAGCTGAACAACAGAGTAAGCATTTGTGTGAAATGCAAGTAATTTTGTAAGGAAGTTATAGAAACATCTGGTTATCTGAGCATTGGATTATGTTTAGGGTGTTTTTCTCCTTTCAAGATTTAACAGGAAAAACATGCAGGGAAACTAGGAGGAACATCTTTTCCACTTGATCTGTAGGCCAAGATCTTATGCCTTATTTTTACTCTCCCAGTGGCTCATTCCACTCTTGATGGGGAAGTCTGGAAAAAGAGTCTGGTTCTAGGGTGACAACAGCTGTTGAAATAACAAGAATAGGCAGTGGGAACAATGTATGGGATAATTTGGAGGGGTATGGGCATATCCAAATTAAGGAGATGAAAGCTTTACATTTCTGACCAGATAAATTTACACTGTATTTGTTATTTCTGAAACATTCAATTTCTGGTCAATAAAGGTGAATAAGAGGTGCTATTCAGATTCTCGAGGACTTCAGCTTCTATATGCCAATCTAACCATCTATGTGCTGATGAGCAAACCCTTTGCTTTCTGACTTTTAATATACAAACCACCCTTTATGGAAAAGAAAAAGATTGTTCAGTTTTTTTCAAAGGTTATGGGCCATTTTTGCATTAAAATGGGATAAATTATACTATGACTATGATCCTAACATAACACTGTAATATCACCAGTGTTGCAACAGCAGTCATAATGTGCCAGCCACATCTATATAGCAAGAGACAGTTCCCACCTTCAGAACATGTATAGTCTAATGGTAGATACAATGATCAACAGGCAGGTGATACAATCTCAGAAAGTTATGTAATAAACACATACCATGTAACACATTTCCCTACTATGTATAACACTGTTCCTCCACCCACCAAAATCCCTTTCTCGAAGTCAAAATTCTATGTACTTTGATCCTCACCATTTTCTCTTAGTAACCAATCCTTTCCATTTCCTCCTTGCAATCACTGGCAAATTCATCCTGCCAGCATTCTTTATTTCTCCTAGTTAATCCCTCACAGCACAGGGCTATAGTAAATGTTTCCTTTCCCTCCACATTATATCTGATGTTAGAGACTTTAGTGTTGTGAAGGTCTCTCCTATTCTCCACCCTCAGTCCTTAGTTAGACAAACTGCTTGTATGAACAGATAGTTGGCAATGTCCCTCGGACCACAGGAAATGGTAGGACAGGGAACACCTGCTTCAACATTGTTGCCAAGAGATCTGTTTGTTCCTTTTACCCTATGATCTTCCACAAGGAAGTTATTGCAAGTGTTTAGGCTCAAAACATCTAGATGTCTGGGGTCTAGAAAATGTCTTCTCTTATCCTTGGTTGCTCCCCCACCTCACCCTACTAGCACAACAGCTAAAGCCACTGCTGCTTCCAGCTTCAAGTGGACTATAGTCTTATTCCTGAAAGGTTTTGGATCGGTTGGTATGCTAAATATTTGATACATGCTGTTATAAGCAAGATTCACATTTTTCTCCTGCTGTAAACAGCTGAATAAATCTAGTGGTGGGAAGCAATTTTAATACTTTTTAAAAGGGAAGCAGAATATTAATATATTAAAAGCTACCTGAAAGAGTTGTATCCTGCTGTTGGTTAGACATTCAGGTAAACTCTGCTCAGACTTTTAACTTACGGTGAGTTAAGATACTAGAATAGAAAATAACTAAACAAGTTAAGCCTCTAGCTGATTCAGTATAAAAATATGATAAATAACTTGGGCAATAGTAAGATGCAAATCTTCAGACTTTGAGTTAAATACCAGTTGTGATCACAACACCATTCTATTGTGTTTCTTTTTACAAAAATCAAATGTGGATTTATTCTTTTAAAACTAAAGAAATGAATGGATACCCAAACCATGGATACAGACATAGAAAAAGATTCATCTTGCTTCCTGAAGAAAATCCTTCTGCTTTGGTAGCATGTGCAAAAAGCAGATTCTTGGAAGCAGGGCCTTTTAAATGTACTCTGTTTTTCAAAGAATAATCCAACCCTTGAAGATTCAACTAGGAGCTAATGCTTTTGAAAGTGTTAATTAATT
Organism: Crocodylus siamensis; assembly: GCF_052110815.1. Taxonomy (NCBI): domain Eukaryota; kingdom Metazoa; phylum Chordata; order Crocodylia; family Crocodylidae; genus Crocodylus; species Crocodylus siamensis. The sequence continues at coordinate 73,731,456 of NC_143398.1, read as the reverse complement.
GGAAAAGAAAAGACCAGATTTTATTCTAAACTCTTACTTTACGCTTCTAGTACCTTTCAAACTGAAGATTTCAAAACCCTTTATGCATAACTTAGCATCAATGTCCCCATGAGGTAGGTAAAATATTAAATAGCCTGTTTCCATTTATAATCAAAGGGTTAAGTGATTTTCCCAGGGCTACTCAGTGAGTCTGTGGATTAGTACCCCTTCTGCGGAAGAGGGTTTTTAGCTTCTTACTTAGCAGAAACATACAAATCTGTGTCAGTTAAAAAGCAAGTTATTCCAGTCGCTAATAATTATTTCTCTGTTAGCATGTACTGTACTTGATCATTTAAGTGTTTAGTTTAAAATAATCAAGATTAAACACAATAGGATTGAGAAACGTAAACAAAACTGCTACAACAGCGAGTGTGGACTAACAGTAATTACATACACAATACAAGTATTTATACATTGACCTAGTGACTAGCCCATATGAACAGCTGGTAAAGCTTAATGAAAGCAGGAGTTTCTGTTTTCAGGTGGAGGAAAGGGGTGGGGGAAGGAGATAATTCATTTCTTTCTTCCAAAATACATGGAGCACATGACATATGTCTCAGAAAGCTGTTGCTATCCTAGCCAATGATGAAGCAAATCTCAAGAGATTTTTAGACACTCAACGTAAACTGGTCTAAATGATTATTCAAATTTATCTTAATATCTGAAGTCTTGATTCTTCCTTCCTTCCAACCTTTCTTGTCCAATGGTCTCTTGGCTCTTTTGCCTGACCTTTAGCAAACATACTGGCCTCCCTAATGTCCTTTTCCTGACCTCCCGAAGATAGTGTTCACCTTTCATCTTGTGATCCCCAACCAACTCCCTACCTCTGAAGAACCCTTCAGGCCTTGGGTCCTGTTTGCTTGGCTTTGACAGCCTGCTGACTTCAAATTGAGCATATTACAGATGAGGGGTATCTTTAAGTATATTATCACAAGCAAATAGATATTTCTGAATCTATGAAACACTAAGGTTCTGGTCATACAGTATGTTAACATTGGTGAACTATACACCACTTTTATACGCAAATGTAAATTACACCCACTATGATCCAAAGCAAACAGATGACCAGCTTTCTCATTATATGAAACCAAGGAAGGTAAATTTTACGTTACGCCCGTATATTTTTATTTCTAGATGCTGGTAAATTATACAGTGTAGGGGGGTTCTCTCTTGTGTTTGCTCTTTTATACAGATGTAAAAGATAATTTATACCGTGTAAAGATATAAATGTGTGTCTGCTGACCCCAAGAGAAATTTCAGCTTAAGTAGAAAGTTCGTAAAGAAACATCTTATTTCTTTAACAGATCAGTTTGGGTCCTTGATCTTGACCCAGCACCACTGCTTCCAAAATAAGCTTCACTCCACCAAAGACCGGTAGCAAAAATGACTATAGACCCTAAAAAATCTTATCGCAGTTTTTAGAATGTTAAAGAAATGCTCATAACAACTTAAGCAAAAACCTAGTAATATTTAGTGGATTAATAAAAGCAGTCCTTACTGTTTTCAGCAAGCGTGAACTGCTCAGAATTTTGATCCAAATTTTCTTCACAAAATAAACTTACTGTGAAATTTTCTAATGAGCTGTAAAAAATGACCCATTACGTTGAAGGAGCTGAGACTAAACAGGAATTTGTTGATTATCTGCCATCAAGTAGCTGGCAGGATGGCAAGCTCATGCTTTCATCTACTGGAAAGGGAAACTTTGCTCCTCAGAATACTGGCTCAGATCTCCTTACTGCTGATCAACGTTTGTTCCCACGGGCTGGGTAAAACGTTTCAAAATCACAGCTCTGCTGGCTTTCACTTCTAGAGTGAAGTGAAAAAACTTCTCCATAAGGTTCCCATTGGTCTTAAAAAAAACCAACAACCCAGAAACATCTGTTACAGTCATGATCAGACTCGTGGCCAAGTTCGGCAACAGTACTGAGAGACTTTGAAGTCAATCAGCTCTGCTATTACCAAAAGATATCCCTATAGTCACTGGAAATTATTGCATAGAGGGCTTGGGAGATATAGAGAAAACCTGAACACCCAAAGTGTATGCAAAGGGCAGCAAGGAAAAAAACAACCTTTTAATTTAATGATGATGGGTTGGGCTGGGAGTGTAGCAATGGACAAAACATACAGGCTATAACTTCAGAAAAATAAATAGGGATAAGCATTCAGGGCTGACTTTGGCCCACAGAAAAGGGTACTTTGTTAGCTGCACTGCAGCGACAGTAGCACCTCTCTGTCACAAACCATCATGTTGTTTCCTTCTGTTGGGGTTGACCATTTACTGCTTACCCAAATGTTGCTACCTTTTGTCTGAACCAAATTTTGAGTGGATGCTGGCTAACACAGAAGGGTTAAGCTTGAGCATGCGCAGACAAGACAAGTCTGTGGAAAATTCTAAAGCATGCCAGCATGTGCCCCCTGCACGACCTCAGGGCTTGTCAATCATATCTGACCTAATTTGTTACAACACGCATGCCCAGTTGTGCTAACAGCATGAGGTAATTAGACTAGAAATTTCTATGAACTAAGCAACCTGATTGGCTCCCTGGTTATCTTAAAAGGCTTGTGAGCCCCCGCCCAGGTGGGAGACCACGCTCGACTGGCGAACAGAGACTGCCTTGGCAGAGACTGTCTCGCAGGGAGAGATCCGTCCTGAGAGCAGAGGCTGTCCTGACAGGGACTGCTCTTCAGGAGAACCTTTAGGCCTAGAGCCCTGGTTGCTACCAGAGCTCCACTGGTCTCCTCACGGTTGCGGTTTCACACTTGTTCCTCTTCGCCTCCGTACTGATTCCTTCGTTACCGAACTTCCTTCTGGCTTTGAAACCAACCACAATTTGACCAACCCGACCTGCATCGACCACCAACCACGGCACTATCACTTCACTCCGGCACCGACCTCGGCATCGCTCTCAATCGACCTCGGCATCGCACTCGACCCGTTCTCGTCCACGTTGGACTTTTGTTGTGTTACAGTTTCGTTGTCAGTCTTCCCGATTTATGAGCTGTTGACCAGCCCTGGGACTATCGAGTTGGGCAGCCGCACCTGACCCCGCCTAGAAAGCAAGGGCTCAGCTCGAGAACCCCGTGGGCCAACAGACCCCTTTTGTTGTTCATACGTTCATAACTGTAACTGAAGCAAGCTTCTCTGCCTACGCTCCAGAAGCGTAAGTAAATAAAAATCCGTCTTTTGAAACCGCACGTGTCCCATACCGCTCAGACTCCTCACCACTAATCCTGCCTGTCCGTTCCGAACCGCTCGGCCCACCGTGACCTTGGGGCCCTGTTCCCCGACACCTTTTACACCAACACAACTGCTCATGTTCTAGCCATTCTTCCCCTACTTCTCATACAAAACCTCTAAGAGGAATCTGCTTACTCCACACTTGCATCCAAAGTGTAGTTGTCCCATACAGGTGTGTTTTAGGGGGTTCTTACTCCTCGTTATACAGATGTGTATGCATGCGGTCTGAAGTCAGGACTTTCCCTCCCAAATTTTTATAGTTCTGTTCTATTTCCTGAAGGTGTCTTTCATTTAGCACAATTCATTTTATCACCAAATAAAATGTCCTTCCACACACCTTCACCTTTAGTAAGAAATAGCAAAACAAACCCTGACTACCTTGCTCTGTACTACCTCTGAAAGATTAGTCTGGCTACAGGTATTTATGCTTAAATAGATTTCTTAAAATCAAAAGGGCTTTAACACTGAGTTACCTTCCAGCTTTATCCTCACTGCAAAATCATGTCTTCATATCAAGATGGCTAACTTGAGAGAACCATCTCAATGTTATATCCCAGTGGACATGAGCACGGGAGTTTTTACAACTTCATAACTAATCAGGGTCAATATTATACAACTACCCGGTGTGTATTTTGAATAGTTGGAGATAAAGCCTGAAGTGCTTTGTCTCTTGCATCTCAAGTTAGTTGCCTCAATACAAAAACACATTTCTTTTTTTTCAATGAAGACAAAGTTTTAGGAACAAATCCCACTTCACCTGCTAGATGCCTAAATTTGACCTTATTCCACCACATTCAAATCCCTGAAAATCCATTAATGCATCTATGTTTTGTAAAACAAAATCTTTTGTAAAACAGATCTTAGCTTTAAAACCAAGTCAACAAAAAGAAACGAGGAAGAGGAGAACCCATCCACTTTTTGTAAAACAGGTTTCCAGAGATTGGATGATGAGGTAACAGGATCATACTTAGGTGCCTAATACATGAAGTAAGAGATGACCCTTGGTCTATTGATTTATTTTGACATCTAGCCCACTAACAGGCAAACCAAGAGGAAACAAGTTTCAACAGGCCCAATATATTATGTATTGCCCAAGATAAAGCTTAGCCATATTCATGGTACAGAATGGATGACCTGTATTTAAGGCTCCAACATTTTCAGTAAAAATAGGTCTAATACCTATGAAATCTCAGTTACCTGCCTATATATTGTATGAACCACATGCAAATGTTTCTTATTGCTAGTCTTGAAAGTGTTTGATGTGTTGCATCCTATTTAGTTTTGCTTTTACAATGTTTCCTGGACTGACAACAAGCATTTGCATGCTTTAATTTCTGAGGAAAACAAAATGTTTCAAACTCCCCAACTAAGAAGAAATAAACAAATACATTTTGTTTAGTTAGTAGCACATGAAGATGAACATTTTTTCTCTCTCTTCTACACACATACACAGTGATTTTATAACATGCTATATGTAGGTAAAAACACATGTATATAGATAGATAATATGTTTAAAAATCCTGATTGCTCTATTGGCAATTCACCTTGTGTTTTATCTTTCACAAATAAAAGGGAGACCTCAATAGTACACAGCTGTCAGAGATAAGTTCAAATCCTGCAGATGTTAGTTGCTTCCTTCCTGCAGTTAGGCACACTGTTGAGAAATATTACCTTACAGATGTGGCATGCACAAAAAGGAGGCTATGATTATTTATGACATTGGGCTTACCTTCAAGCAGAAGAAAAAAGCATTAGATGGGAGACAAATGGTAAAACTTCTCCACCAGCTTTCATCCAGCAGCTAAGCTTTTAGAACCAGCATACATAACAAACATATGGCAGCCATAAAGGCAACATCAACTAGCAAAATTTTAAAAAATAAAATAAAAAGCCCAAATAAGCTTCTGCTTCACTTACAGTATGATAGGGTGAACCATGAACAAAGCATGAAGTTATCAAAACCATCAGGAAGATGAAGTGCTCAGGTAGTAGGAGCATCTGGCAAAACTGATATTAACTGTTAGCTGAAATCACCTAATGCATAGCTGCAATCACCCCTGAATCCATTAACAGTAGACTGTCAGCAGTGAAGAAAGCAGGTAGCTTGATCTAGCAGACAGCATCATTACTTAAGAGTCATGACATATTATGATCTAATCAATGAAACTAAGTCGATTCTAAGCAGGTATAAAATGGCATAATTCTAGTTGTCTCAATGGACCAACACTGATGTAGGATGCCTTCAGAAAGCTAACCTAATGGGTTGATAAGCGTGGGGAGACGTTTGACCTCTTTTTTCACTCTTGTCAGCTCTTTACCTTTTCATCCCCACCAATCAGAGCACTTCTCCACAGTGTAGGCCAGTTGGGCAGCAAGTGTTCTCATCTTAGAAACAGTAACATAGCATTATAACTCTAGAAGCACAAACTAATACTCAGAAGTTTTGCTATAACTAGTGATGTATGGTTTTCAAGAAGTTCAGTGTTTCATTTAGCTAACTAGTGAAAAGTTCCAACCCCTTCTGAAGCTTACACCAACTTTTGGAAGTTCTCTTTTTTTCCTGTGATCTCCTAACAGGGGACCTTGATTCCCAAGACATTTCTTCCTTATGACATTCTCACTATCTAATATTCTTGAGACTCTACATTGTAATCCCTTACACAACAGGTCAAGCAACCTTTTCCCCCAGGGCCCTGCTTCCTGTTGGCTTTCTATCTGTCTATCCAGCCTCTCACACTGGCATTCATCACCATAATATCCAAGCACCTTCCAAATAAATTCCTTCTGCTTTATTTGATAAACATTAGGGTGTCAGGTGCTATGGATCTTAGCCACTCTATGGATCTGAGCACTAGTATATTCTGAAGTGTTTTCTCTTATAAAAATGTCAGAACACATTTTGTACCAGAACACAAGAAAGATGAATGTATATTCCCCCAGGTTTATTAATTAAATATAGATAGAAAGGGCTACATTACTAACTTTCCTTTATCTGAACATAAAAAGTTTCTGTGACTAGGCTATGTTTCAGATTGTTTTATGTTTTGGCCAAATGAGTTTACCTATCCATGAGAGAGACCCAAAGTTGAATTCTGTTCTTTGTTACAGTGGTAAAATTATGATATAACTGCAGGTAAATTACTTTAGAGTCATACCAGGTTAACCAGGGCTTCGTACAGACATTACAGTAGTTCGGGGGGTTAGATCAGGTTAAAAATGACCCTTTGATTTAACTCAGTGATTAAATAGGTGCCAGGAGCCTGATCTAAATTCAGGGTAGGGGGAATGGAGAGTGGAATTGGGAAGTTGACACGGTCTGTGGGGCAGGGTCAAGGAGAGTAGGGGATTAGCAGGGGGAAGGTAGTGGCATTTGACAGGATTGAAGAGCTTCTTTGATCCTGTCAACCTGCTGGATCCTCCTCAGCTTCCCCCAACAAAAGGCTACCAAACTGTCCCCTGTCCTACAAACCAATCCTGGTTCTGGTTTACTGGTGTTCACCAGAGCAGAAGTTTTGAGGTGGGGAGAGAGGTGGACAGATCAGGAGGTCAGGCAACTTTGTAAGGAGAGAGAGGTGTTGATGAGACCAGAGAGGCTCTCCAATCCTGCCAACCCCCATGAGCACTCCTGCTGATCCCACTAGCCCCACAATCCTCCCCAAGACCTTCACAGACCCTCTAGCCCCCCCCCCCGAACCCACCCACTGCTCCCCCTACCCTGACTTACCTTAGATCAGTCTCCTGACACCTATCTAATCACTGAGTTACATCAGGGGCCCATTTTTAACCCAGTCTAAAGCCCAAACTTCTCAGTGTAATGTCTGTATGAAGCCTTAGTTACTTCTGTTAGCCCGATCCAGACCCAACAAAGAACCCCCCCACCCCCACAGTAAAACAAGCCTCCCTGATCCTGCCCACCCAAATTTATTTCAGATGGCTCTTGGCACTGGAAAGTGCCAGTAAAACTGATGCCAAGAGTGGCTTGTGGGATCAAAGCGTTTGGTGGACTCAGGGGGTTGGCTGGTCCATGAAGTGGGGTTGCCTGTCTGGGGGTGGAGGGAAGGTCCAAGGGGTTAAAAACAGTCTGGTGGCAGGGGTGGGTAGGAAAAGTGCAGGCCCAGGTTTGGGATAAGCAGCTGTGCTTTCCCAGCCCCAGGGCTGCACTCAGAACATATACAGAAGTTCAGTTAGATCAGTTTAACCAGTCTAACTTAGGGCACCCCTGAGGAACAGTTAAATTAGTTTGGATAGGTTGATTTTTGACTGATCTAAACTTCCTGGAACTTCTGTACAGTTCCCACTTAGATTGACCTAACTAGGGATTTAAGTGTAAGGTCTGCAGATGGGCATACTAAGTTAGATCAGGTGGCCATTTTTAATGCAATCTGACCTCTCCCTAACTTCCCCAAATGTCTCTACCTACCCTAAGAGCAGAATTTGTTCTCCATTTCTCCAGGTGCAGGGAAATGTAATATTTCAAGTCTGCATTAATTCTGAATATTCCAGTTCTATACATTGGCCTTCTCTTACCCTTTGACCTACTACAGTGATTAACTACACATTACTGAGATTTTAAAAACAAATCATAAGGGGACATATCTTCTTTAAAATGAAGAAACAAATATGATTATTTGCAGTGTAAATATCAGAAGAGAAATTTTCAGAAAAAGGCCCATGGGAGAAGTCTGTGTATACAAAGAACATTTTCTGTCATTCAAATGTACAGCATACAGTAAAATCTAACTACAGAATCACTTCTCTTTCTAGGCTGTATATCAGGTAACATGTTTTTCAATAATTTATAGACTGATATCTGTTTGACTAAATGAAAAATCCTTTAGAGAATGATATTATGTGCACATACTATAAACATTTCTGAGTCAACAGCTATGAAAACATTACAGAATGATTTATGAATCATTCAAATGATTATAAAGAAACATTTATTAAAAAAATGTTAACTGGATTATATTTTATGGGCTAGATATATTTCTGGTGCGAACTCATGTTCAGTGACCATTCACCAAGAAAGAATATACCCTTTAAACTGTATTGCAACAAATTTTCATTTTAACAAATGTGAACCCTTTCCATATGACAGTTGTGCATTAAACCACATCTCTACCTTCTGTTCCTTGAAGCCAGCAAGATCAATGAGACGTGCATGATTATGTCTAGTGTTCTCAACAAACCCAGCCCTATCATCTTGCCCTCCCCAGTGCTGGAGAAACTGGAGTTGAAAAACAGCTACTAGGTTGTCTGGGCCATCCTCCTCCTGTGACTGCTGGATTGATTTTCTTGGAGCTGGGATTTTAAGAATCTTTGTGGACATTTTTTCTCCTTTTAAGGGAGAGTTGGTTTTAATTTAAAGAAGAGAAGGAAAAAGACAAGGAATTCAACAGAAGATATTTTTCAAGTAGAAATAGTTTTAAATTAAGTCAAAGTTTGACTCTATTATCTTTGTCTATGTCATTTTAGCTTAAATAAAAATCTCTCTATTGACTTGAGACTTCAGTAGAGGAATGCCTGATTCATACCAGCTGAAAACCTGGTCCGTTGTTTTTAGACTTACACATAACAAGTAAAGATCAGAACTTGCAGCTTTTAATCAAGCCGTATTCTGGCAAATTTCCTACTGACAAATTTCCTGAGTTCTGGATTTTTGGGCCTTGTTTGCATAACAGAAACAGTGAGCTGCAATGAGGACAGGGCTAAGCGTACACCCTCCCCCGTTTCCCTTGCCCCAGCACTCACACTTAATGCACTTGCACCTACAGGCATACTTTAAGGCCAAGTACAGACATTACATGTTTACCAGTATAGGTGATCACTCTGAAACCAATCTATACCTGTAACAGAACAGAAGTTCAGCACACAGAATTCTGCCTTGGGCTTTTTGAATGTCTGTACCTAGCCCCAGGCAGTGGTTCTCAAACTTGTTTGACTCAAGGCACTCCTCATAAAATGCCAGTTCTTAATTTTCCCTTGTTTTTTGTCTACGAGAAAAAATAGAGAATTCTTTGTTTGCAAAGGATTCAGAAAGACCACAATAGGTTAGAATGGTTTTGACCCTCTGGATTCCTATTTGAAATCTCTGTTTTTATCTTGTGACTCATATGTAGGTATTTGCACACCAAACAGTTCTAATACTGTGTGGCACTTGCAGAATCCTTAAAATTATTTAATATCCCATAATGCCACAGCACTCAGATTGAGAACTATTGCTCATCAGTGAGGGCTCATTCTTTTGTGCTCATTCTTGAGCTCTTGAAAGCATGTTCTGGGGACCACCCTGGAGCAACTTCACAAGTGAACTTCCAGACTTAGTATGAATCAGGAGGCATTGATGGGCAGACCACACTTGACTCCATCCTGACCTACTGTCAGCATGATCACAGACAAGCCCAAAAAGGCACAGATTTTTAACGTAAATAGGTAGTTCAGTTTCACTGATTCAAGGCTCCTGCATACTCTTAAAACTTTGTACTAATTGGTAAAAAAAATTGGCATAGCACAATCCAACTAACTCAATTCAATGAAAGTCATTTCATTGACTCCAATGGCTGTTGAAATATACTTTATATGCACAAGACTGTGATGTAAATATTTGGGGGCAGGACTGTGTGATTTTTATAATTCAGTTTAAAATAAATGAGTTAAAAGATTTTAAAATCGATTAAAAAAACAGTGGAAAGATCAGAAACTTTAGGGCCATAAAGGTATTTGCTTAAATTGGCAGCATCTGCCCAAGCTGTTCAGTATCTCTTGTGTGAACGTTTTGAAATAGATCTGGCTTAGCCTGAAGCTGTTCCGAACTGGATTGAGAAATTAGCAAGGCTGAGTTTTCTTTTTTAGTATTTAAAGTCCTAAGCTACTGACAGCCAAGCTGAAGTCATAAATCATGTTTTGAGTGGAATCAACATATTTTAAGAGTAGCAAGTTATGTAAAATTCGCAACTTATTGCCCACAACTGCCACCCCTGAGCAGACATTGGAAGTGTTAGTTTAATAAAAATCCTGAAAAAATTTCGAGAACCCAACAGCCTCAGAGATTTTAAATGAGTTTAAACAAATAGAAGCATATTATTTTCCCCTTTGCCTGCACATATCCAGGAAGGCCAATGCTTTTCACCATAAGTGAAGCTCCAAAAGTAAACATAACTTCTATTCCTAAACACCTTCAAACTACCTATTACTATGACTTTGACCATCCTGTGGGTCAAGAAAGTCCCACATACTCCATGAAGTCCACCAGCTTCTCAGATTGCCGGTGATATGTAACTGCATAAAATATTAAAATATTGTATTTAACTGTATTACTGCTGCATCTAGAACCTGCATAATGGACTGTGACTCAATTTTTAAGTGATGTGCAAACACAGACAAAAAGGATGATCCTTGCCCAAAAGAGCTTCCAATGTAAATATGAGTTAAAGGGCAATCATTGGATATTAATGGAGAAGCACAAGGGAAGAATGAGAAAAAGACTGATCAATATGATCAGAGATGATTGATGACAAGACTGAAGCCCTTTGAACATGAAGCTAGTTTATTCTGACAAAGTAGAACAGAGAGAACAAATAGGAAACAGCCAGAAGAGAAAAATGCATACTCGAACTAACAGATTAGGAAAAGGATTATGGCAGAAGAATCCTAGATAGATAGAAATAGGGCAAGACTGTGAATAAGAGAGGTCAATGTGACTAACAACTTCAATGTGGCACCTCCCACAAATTTGCTAGTTCAATAAAAATTGTGGAGTGATTATGCTTGTGAAATCATTGAATAGACCTCCTCACTTTATGAGCATCAAGTCAAATTTTCAGCTATTGTAAATTAGTAAAGTTTTACTGACTTCGCTACTACAATACCATTTAGGAACATAGGACATGAAGGGATCTTCTGGGTCCCCAAGGCCATTTACCATTTTATAGTAAGTGAGGATTAAATGTGTTATTTTATGTTGTTTCACCATAGTATAGCACAGTGGTCACCAACCAGTGGATCTTGATCCACCGGTAGATCTCGAAGACTCTTGTGGTAGATCTTGGAGCTTCTTGGAATCTGAGGCTGGGGTGGGGGGGAGTGCCTGCGTGCGTGCATGCATGCACGTACCCCAGCCCAACATGTCATTCCATCGGGGAGTGAAGGGGGGAGGGCTACACCGAGGTGAGGGACAGTGCCGCAGAAGCAGGAGCAGGGGTAAATTCCGTGTGGTCCCAGCCAAGTGGGACTTACCTATTGGGGTGGTGCACCCCCAAATAACTTTTTCTCCCTCTGCCTCAATATGCCCCCCCCTTCCCTTCCCACAAACTTACCTGCTGGGTGGGGGGGTGGCACATGGTAGATCTTGAGTTGCTTTTAAATGCTTTTAAATGCCAAAGGTGATCTCCTACTTTAAAAGGTTGGAGACCACTGTGTAGCATATCCTATCTCTCTCTATGTGGCAGACATACATCCACACACATAAAACTATGATTCCAAACGTTGGTTTTTAAATCCTACACTTTTTAACTCTGAGGCAGGTATGCCTCCAATATTTTTTATGCCCATTTTTCAACATGTTGTGGTACTTCATTGCTAGAAAAGAAGCACTGTCATATTCCATTCAGAGGTTAGTCAATAATGAACAACAGAAAATATTAACTGTCATCAGTGTTACTTTAGCTCAATGCTGCTACCAAAGTAAATGAGACTGGGACCTTAATGATATGTCTTTTAAACAAATACAATAGCAGTCCTTTTACTGAACCTTTGTTTCCTCCTTTCTAATCATTTGCACAATACTTGCTTCTAAATATAATTTTCAATTTGATTTCACTAAGCTCTTCTGGCTTCTTATTTTTATTTTGTTTTAATCTAGTCTTATTTCCATATTGAATTTTCCTTTCTTTGTCCTGTAGCAGGGCACTAGGGTGCCCGCTACTGGATAACAGGAATATGGGCGCAGCTGCCACTCACTAGGGCAGCACAGATGGGGGTTGCTAAGGCAACTGATTGGGTCAGCTGACCAGAAGGGGGCAGGGCCTGGCTTTTATAAACAGAGAAGGCTGAGGCCAGAGTTAGTTCCCCTGCTGGTAGCCTAAGAGGAAGAGGGAGCTCTGATGGAGCAAGCAGAGCAGAACATAATAGAGAAGCCTGATAGCCAGAGAGCGTTGGCTTGACAGTTCTGGGCGGAGGAAGCCCTGATAAGTGAGAGGGAACCAGGCTAGCTTGGAACTTATGTTGGAACCCAGGAGTGGGAGTTTTGGTTTTGTTGTTGTAGTTACAACTGGAGGACTGGGAGAGGCCTGTAGGGGTGGAGGAGGCCTCCAGTAGAAAGGGGGGGGGTCCTGGCACCGCAGAGGGGGTGCATTTCGGGGTGTCCCGACCCTGGCCCCAGTGTGGGCGAATATCAGGAGGAGAGTGGGACCTGGGAAAATGGTCTGGGGGCCAGGTAAGGCTGAGGCCGCCTGAGCCCCAATTGGGAGAAGCCCAGTGGGCGTAAGACCCAGGAAAGGGGTCTGGGACCAAGTAGGGCTGAGGCCGCCTGAGTCCTGGCGTGAGCAAGGCCCCGGTGTGGGCGGGGAAGCGTGAGGCATGAGCAAGGCCCCGGTGTGGGCGGGGAAGCGCGTGAGGCATGAGCAAGGCCCTGGTGTGGGCGGGGGGCGTGAGGCACAGGCCCCAGTTCGGGGGTGAGAGCGAGTGTGGGTGACGTAAGCGCACGGAGAAGCCCAATTGGGGGCGAGAGCGCGGGAATCGTGAGGTTAGACAAGCCCCAGTTGGGGGCGAGAGCGTGAGCGCGGAGAGACAGGCCCCAGTGGGGCACTGTCTGTGTGGGAGAGGCCCCAGGAGGGGGCAAGCTTATCGAGAGGCCCCGGAAGGGGGCACGTACATAGAGGCAAGGCCCAGGGAGGGCGACAGTATAAGGGCAAGGCCCTGGTGTGGGCTACGAGAGCCCGGGAGATAGGCCCCGGTGCGGCGAGGGCCGCGAGAGAAACAAGGGGGCACCCGTGAGGGCGCAGGTGGGCAATTGGACCAGAGCCCCGGTACTGCAAGACAGACACCGTGCCAAGGAGGGCAGGAAGGCAGCCTCCCTTTGATATTTAGCAGCAAGACGTGGCGGGCGAGATAGAGGGTGCATTCGGGACCCAATTTGGCACAGTAGGTAGGGGTGCTAGAGGACATCACGGCACCCCTAGGGCGTCCTGCCACAGTCCATTAGCACTTCTTTAAAATATGTGATGATTTGAGATCCATGTCCTTGGCCTAGCCAGTCCTAAGTAAGCAATCAGCATAAATAATCCCTGAGGCTGCAGGAAATATGCCTCACCTGCTCCAGCCTTTAAATGCTTGTCCCAGAGAACAGCACGCTATTTGAGCAGATTCCAGTGCTTGCTCTTGACCCCTTGGTTCCCCAATTACCTAAAATTAGTTTGACCTCTAGTTTACTTCGACTCCAGTTTAGACTCTTGGCTTACCAGTAGCATAACAAGACAAGTAGGTGCCTGGGGCAAACCCTGTGGGCCACTGAAGGTTGGGGAAGAAGCATCCAGTGGGGGAAGGGGACACAAACTCTGAAAGCTGTGGGGGGCAAGGGATGGGGGTTCAGAGATTGGAAGGGGGTGGGGGCAGGGCTGGTTTTCATAGTGGGGGCAAGTGGGTGATCATGAGTTCCAAAAATGGGCCAGAGGGACAACAGCCTTACCCTTGCCAGGAATTTCTAAACAGTGCCAAATGAGCTGCTGCTGCCATGCAAGCTCTGCCTGCAACAGCATCCAGGAACTGTTTTGAAGTTCCCAGCATGGCTCTTTGGGGGTGGGAGGTTGTTCTGGCACCCCTCTAATTTGGTGCTAGGGATGAGTGCTCCTCTTCCCTACCCCTAGTTACTCTACTGGCTGGAACTCCATCTTCAATTCTTGGTTTAACCTGAATTTTGGCTTAGACCTTTGGCTTATCTTGACCCCTGGTCTATACCTCAAGCTCCATAAGTACTGGTTTGCTATCAACCTTGGCTATGACTCCTAGATGCGCAAGAACCCAGTTTCTGGACTTCACTCTACTAACCAGGTTACCTTCCCTGACCACCTATGCCCCACCAAAGCAAAACAAGTTCATCTCACTGCTGCACAGCTCTCATTGACAGATACCCTTTATTATAATTTTTTATTTTAATGTTCTACTTAAAAGGAGAAAAGAAAACAGGTAGAATACTCTATTTCCTTCATATACTAAAGCATTCTTCTACCCATGAATCCTACTCAACTTCTATTAAAAGAATGACCAACACCTATTTTTAGGACTCCTCCACAAACCTGTTTCCCAATAACCAGAAGGACACTCCCAAAATCACAAAAACTAGAAGGGACGTTAGACTTTACTCCCACAGCTAGTTTCTAATGGCAAGGAGAATATACAATCCACATGGTTACTTCGTAATGTGGGTCGGCTGATAAAGTGAACATGGACACCAGTATGATGGGGCCCCTACCAGAAATACACACACACAAATGGTGCTGATATTGCCACAACTGTTAGAGTGCATCTCAAACCCCACCAAGTGAAAAAGGGGGCTCACCACAGGTGTTTCTCAATGGCTTTTCCTTGATACAGGAGCCCAGATGGGATTTATGTGGTTCACAGATTTCATAGATATTAGCGCTAGAATAGACCTTGGAAGATCATCGAGCCCAGCCCCTCGCCCGAAGGGCAGGAAGTCAGCTCAGGTCATAGGATCCCAGCAAGATAAGCATCCAATTTACTCTTGAAGGTGTTCAATGTAGGTGCTTGAACCACCTCCAATGGCAGGCTATTCCAGACCTTGGGGGCTCAGACATTAAAGAAATTCCTCCTTGCATCCAGCCTGAAATGATCTTGCAGTAGTTTATAATTGTTCAACCTCGTCATCCCTTGGGGCGCTCTGGTGAACAAACGTTCCCCCAGATACTGGTGGTCACCCCGATAAACTTATAGGTGGCCATCAGATCACCCCTGAGCCTGCGCTTTTCCAGGCTAAAGAGCCCCGTGGCTCTTGGCCTGTCAACATAAGGTCTGTTTTCCTGACCTATGATCATGCATGTGGCTCTTCTCTGGACTCTCTTAACCTTCTTCACACCCTTTTTGAATTGTGGAGCCCAAAACTGGACGCAGTACTCCAGCTGCAGCCTCACCAAGGCCAAGTACAAGGGGAGAATGACATCCCAGGATTTGCTTGAGAAGCATCTATGGATGCAAGCCAGTGTTTTGCTCGGTTTACTAGCCGTAGCATCGCATTGCAGGCTCATGTTCATCTTGTGGTCAATGATGATCCCCAAGTCTCTTTCTTCCATAGTGCTAGCCAGTGTAGCACTGCTGAGCCTATAAGAATGCTGCAGGTTTTTCTTCCTAAGGTTTTCGGTGTTAAACACCATGAGGTTCTCATCTGCCCATTTGCTGAGCCTGTCCAGGTCAGCCTGGATCACTCTCCTGTCTTCAATGCTTTTCCCCAAAGTTTGGTATCATTGACGAACTTGGCCAGTCCGCTTCTGACTCCAATGTCCACGTCATTAATGAAGATGTTGAACAATATGGGTCCAAGGACAGAGCCGTGGGGGACCCCACTGGTCACAGGGCACCATGATGAGTGACTTCCATCTATTACTACCCTCTGAGTCTGACCATGGAGCCAATTTCCCAGGCAGTGGATTGTGGTGGGCCCAAGGCCACAATTGGCCAGTTTGGCCAAGAGGTGATCATGGGATACCAGATCGAAGGCTTTTTTTGAAGTTAAGATATATGACATCAATCTCTTCTCCCTTGTCCAGGTGATTGGTCACCTGGTCATAGAAGGAAATGAGATTGGTCAAGCAACACATCTTGAACATCTTGCTGGGGTCATATGACCCCAGTATTCTTTCCTGCCATGGCAGGGGGTCGGACTAGATGATCTGCTCAGGTCCCTTCCGACCCTAGAAACTATAAAACTATGAAACTATGAAACACCTACCCGTGCTGGCTATCCCTCAGGATGTTGGCATCGGGCAGTCCATTAAAGATGGCCTCTTTAATAAATTTTCTAAGATCTTCTCCATGATAGAAGTCAGGCTGATGGGCCTATTGTTTGCTGGATCCACTCTCCTCCCTTTATTGAAGTTTGGCACCACATTGGCCTTCTTCCAGTCTTCAGGCACTACAGCAGAGTGCCAGGAGTTTTCAAAGATACGTGCCAGAGGCTGGGCGATGATGCTCACCAGTTCCTTGAGTACCCTGGGGTGTAGATTGTCAGGGCTAGCTGACTTGAAGGTATCCAGGCTCTCAAGGTGTTCCTTCACGAGGTCAGCAGAGTCCAGCAGAGGCTTAAGAGCGCAGTTCTATACCTTGGCGAGTGGCATCACATGGGGCAGTGGCACTGTCAGGTCCATCACTTGTGGCAACAGACAGGTAGCAGCAGTGGCTGCAATGTTAGTGCCAATTTGGCATAAAGGGCTAGTGTCCCTCCCCCATCCCACCAGTTACACTTACACGACTTAAGACTGATATTGTAAAGAGAGAGGGAGAGCCTGACACACTCTCTCCACATGTTGATGTAAGGAAAAAAGTACAGATGGAATCATGGCCTCTAATGAGGCCACAGCTCCTGGTGGAAAGACAAGACCCAGATACAATATTTAAGTGTGGAGTGATAATTATACATATTCTAATAGACAGCTTACAGTGGCTATGCAGAATGCTGTGGTGAAATGTCCTCAAGAGAAAGAAGCAGATGTTTTAAGTATATATTTTTACAATTAAATTGCACTGGTTATGGAGGATACTATGACCATTACTGAAAATATTTAGAAGATTAAGTTTTCTATATCCCTTTCATAATGACATACATTTCTATGCCGTGTACTAACAAAAAGCAAATCGTAATGCTGTACTTATATCCTTACAATAAGGCACATTTATGAATCATAGCTTGGAGTGTGGAGTATTCCCATCATTGCCCACTCAACTATCTCATCTGATCAATGTAGGAAAAAATCTAGATTACTTTGAGTACCTCATGACTGTAGTCAGAAATCCTATGACTAAAGCTGCTTTCTAACCCACCCGAAGCCCTTAATTATATAGCTGTAAAAACACACCCTATAACTAGTATATACCCAGATTCAAATTAATACTTAGTTTTGCTTTTCTATTTAATTTTTTTTTCTTATGCTGTGATTTTTTTTACTTTTGAGAACTTTGATACTGAAAATAGACTTTCATTAATAATAAATTGTTAAAGAACAGGGCTAAAAGTTACCAGGTGGTTTTCTGCTTTAAGGACAAATAACTGTTGCTAAATAAGTGCTGTAGATATAAAGAGCATCAAATGCATATGTTATAGTATGTGATGAACTATATTTAATTTACTTGCTTACATAGAACTAAATAAGATTGAGTGCCGTCCAAAATAAGCAGTACTCAGCCATATCTAACGTTAACACTATATGAACAACCTTGAACTGGGCATCCAACAACCTGTGCTCCCTGTGAGGTTGATTCTGCACCCATCACTCACATAGAATTCTTATTGAGATATACATATCTAGATAGATAGATAAATATAGATAGATATATACACAGAGACAGAGAGAGACGTATAGATATCACTCTCTCGGCAGTCTCAGATATTTATGTCGCATTGCTTCAGAGTAGTAAGTATAGTATCAGTTAGTCCTTCCCATGTGGACTCATCCACTGTTTTAAAACCAATCAAGTGCCCCTGAGTGATCACATCTGAAGTGTCAGGAAACCTAACAATAAAAGACATTTTCAGAATGGCTCACACCCAGAGTGCAGTTCAATATCATGGACTGATACTTGGCACTCCTCAACCTTTTAAAAAGCACTCTCTTGACCAATAATTCAATTATCTCATTCTGGATTGTTTTTCCACAGTAGTTATCTGTCACCTTCCTAGAAGGGATGCATCGCAAATGTTCCTTCATTACTTCGTTATACTTTCCTTGTAACTCCAACAAACCCAGGAAGTTCCCATTGTTCACCATGAAGAGCCTGTCAAATAAGCCTTGAAATGCCAGGCTATTTTTACAAAGATAGTGTTGTTGGCATGAGCCTCTCTAGAATGTTCTCCCAGTGTTTTATCTCTTGTTTAATCACATGTTGAAGCTCCATATCAATGCAATTATACTGTTTTATCCTTTTGTCTGCTTTGCCCCATGTTCAGCAGGAATCGAAATGATTAGGCAACTTTTAATGCTGCACAAGTGTCACGGAGTCACGTAGGTGCCCCGTGACTGTGAGGGTGATTGGCAGAGCTGCCAATCACCCAGGCAGCTCAGGTGCTGGTTACCAGGGCGACCAGGCAGGTCACATGGCCAGAAGGGGGCAGGGCCAGGCCTTTATAAACAGCTTAGGCCAGAGCCTGACTCACAGTTCCCTTCTGGCTGCTGCAGGAGCAGGAGCTCTGCGGCTGAGCTGAGTGGCCTGAGTTAGTGGTCGCAGCCTTACCACACTAACCGGCTGCGATGATGTGGGGAACCAGATCGCCCTGACGGGAGGTAGGACGGAGAGCCCTGGCAGGGCTTGGAGTTATGGTTAGGCGTATGGAGCCTCTGTGTTTATGTTGCAGCCAGATGGCTTGAGGTTATGTTACAGTTTGCACCGGAGGACCGGGTGAGGCTGTAGAGGAGCGAGGAGGCCTCACGGGGGCTCCCCAACAGCTTGGGGGTTCCCAGTGCCCAGTAGGGGCACAGTTGCCAGCAGGGCACTACTGTTGATGCCGAAGAGGCACCGTATTGCGCCAGGGAGGCGCGGTGTGCGGGGTTGTAGACCCCAGCCCATAAGGGCGGTGTTTGCCAAGTGGGGCAAATGGACTCAGAGAAGGGTCAAGGGGACAAGCACGGTGGCAAGCGCCTGTGCCCCTAGCGCAAGGAGCGCGGTGTCAGCCCTAGAGAGGGCAAGGCCCCAGAGCGGGGCAGGAGACAGAGCGCGAGGCGCGCGGTGTCAGCCCTAGAGAGGGCAAGGCCCCAGGGCGGGGCAGAGACAGAGCGCGAGGCGTGTCGGCCCCAGAGGGGGCAAGGCCCCAGAGGGGGCGAAGCGCAGAGAGCACAGTACAGGTCCCAAAGGGGGCGAGGACCCAGAGCGGGGCAGAATAACCTGTGGTAGCGAGCCACCCAATGGCGGCGAGAGCAGGGCGGCGATAGCGCCGAGACTAGGGCGGCGAGAGCAGGGCGGCCCAAGGGCGCCGAGACTAGGGCGGCGAGAGCACTCTAGACCCAGGGGGTGCCAGCGATTAGCTGGCGGCCAGTAAGACAGGCCCAGGGCGCAGGGATCGGGCTGGAGATAGGAGCCTGGCCCAAGGGGGCACCAGGTGGGCGAGGGGCCCCGGGGCCCGAGAGAGAGAACGAGGGCACCCGAGGGGCGAGGGACTATACAAACGTCCCCCAGAACAGCTGCGAGGCTTGGGGCGTGCTGAAGGGGAGGTTTGGAGGCACGCATAGCCCTTAAGGCGGGACGCATATAGATACCCCATTCTGGAGTAGGGACAGGAACACCAGTACCGTCCACTAGGGAAACAGGCAGCCTCCATACTATATATATTAGTCATCAAAGTTGTGGCGGGCGAGATTCTGAGGGTGCTACGTTCACCCTAACGTGACAGTAGGGGGCGCTAGGGAGTTCACGGCCGCCCCTAGGCCCCGCTCCCTCACAACAAGAATCTGAGGTGTGCTTCCAATCATTTGACACCTCAAATACTAGGGATGATTTTAGATTCAAGTAAAAAAGCTTGCAGCAAAACCAGAAAATCTTGTCAGTGGACTCCAAGTAAAGCAGCCAGCACCGCTTCAGACATTTGCTGTTTTCAAGGTTTCTGTATAAAAATGTCATGGAAAAATTATGATTCTGCTCATCCAGAGGAAAATGCATATCCTTTACTTCTGGTGGACCATTGATCACCAACAGATCTCAAATTTTGGGTGTTAAGTTGGGACATACAGCAGAACCAGAAATGGCATAGCCAGCACCTATAATGGGAATCATTTTATATCTATCACTAATGGCATCATCATTATTCTGGTCTGGATGAAGGATTTCTGTTTGGTTTGGTTTGGTTCCCCCTTTTTTTTTTCTTGCAATGATTCTTGGAAGTTAAACTATGGATCTATGCATTTTTCACCTGATGTCTCCAATGTGACCATCTTGCTACTACTACACAGCATGTTGTTAACAGATTTCAAGTATTTTTTCATTGCATCAGCATCTTTTTTTCACTGCAGTCATTAACTGAGCTTTTTGGTTCCTGTTCTACGCCCTTGACATCCTCTTCTTAGGTACTTGCAAGATTTTGTTTCCTGCCAAGTTTCATGGCCAGTGAAAATTAAAACAGACATCCTGGCACACTCTTGCACATGCCTATACACCCAGGCACACATTTGCAGACCCTGGCACATCCTTGTAAGGATCACAGCTGATAGAAATTAAAATGAGCATCCCAGCTCTGGCACTGCTTCTGCCACCACCACAGCTGAGCAGCCGCAGTCCTCCCTCAGGTGGTACAGTTCTGGTATGTATTACTATGCAAGCAGCTAAGAGAGTTATTGGCCCGTTCCTTACTTCACAGGTGTTAACAATCATCTCCCATAGCTCCCTTAGCTGCCTGAATAGTAATACCAGAGTTGCACCAGATGCCACATCCCCACCTCTGTCTACAGAGCTGCACCATGCTGCCTGCATCCCCCCGACCAAGATGACCTGGGTGGTCACCCACGCCACCTACTCCTAAGGCTGGCTCTGCTTATCCAAGAAAGCCTACTGAACTGCTTTACAGAAAACTGCCCTGCCTGGAACAAGCCACTGACTCTCCATCGAAGGACTACCCACTGAGAAGCCCCCAAAACTGTAATTTGGAGTCAAGGATTTTGTCCTGCAGTGACTGCTTTTCCCTCTCTATCCAATCAGTTTTTTTAGAGGAGAGTGTAAAACATGATTGGGGAAGGGGCCCCAGGGGAGTGGCTGTTTAGGAGACAAACCTCCCACTTCAAAGCAGGGTTCTGCTTTGTGCAGAGGCTTAGAGCCACTGCATATGAGAAGGATTTGCAGTAGGGACTTTACCCAGCCTGACACACCAAAAATCCTCACATTCACAGAAGGCGGGAAATCAGATGCACAATAGACTGGTGACTACAAAGAGCAGTACAGAAGCGGGCTATACCTGTAGTTACCTGTTAACTCAAATGCACACAGACTCTAAACTCTCTAAGGCAGAGACTATTGTTTTATGCTTGTAGATCAGTGGTTCTCAAACTTCTTTTTCTGAGGACCACATGAAAATTGCTGAGCGTCTCAGTGGACCACATATTGAACTAGTTTTTCTTCTACGAATCAAAACACACAACTTAAATTTTAATATCTGTAGTCTTACCTTACAAGTACAGATATTCTCAATTGTTCCACAACGTTTCTGCAGACCACCTGAAGGGAGCTCATGGACCAGCGGTAATCCGTGGACCACAGTTTGAGAACCTCTGTTATATATCAAGTAGCTCATCAGGCCCCAAAGCACTGATGTAGTGCTGAGTCCAGGAAAAAAAATGTTTCTTACTGTTTTATACTTTATTTCAGATACAGGAACTGCTTCTCTGCTGAATTACATCATGATATGTTAAAAGTAACAGTAGTGAAGATAATGAAATTAGACTGTTTTAAGGCTCGTACTAGGGAAGAATTAGGCCTATAGTCTTTATTTAGATTTGAAAAAGTCTCAATCCACAAAAGTAGATTTTGTTGAATGCCAGCTGTATTCAGCCCAGATTCATCCAAGTAATGTTAAGGACATCAGAATGGTAATCCTGCCCTTACCATAAATCCCTGTGTTGGGGTGGTTTTTCCTTGGCTATCATGGTTTTCCATGACATATCAGTTCCCGGTGCAGGAATGTAACAAAAAGCAACCCTAATGGAGCTTAGGATCAGACTACAGCTTCTAGTTCAGTTTCACTTACAAGCAAAAATGTTTCCCTAAGTGCCCATATTCTATAGATTGCAGTTTATGCACTCTAGCCATGTAGAAAAAAGATTCATTACCAAAAGACCTCTTTTGAATCTTAATGAATAGCAAGAAGAAATGAAGTAGCAAACAGAGTAGCCAGGCCTAGGGCAACTACAAGATAATAGTAATTGTGTATTTAAACAATCAAAATAATACTTTTAAAAAAATCTGTATGAATGCTTTGTGATTTTGGTTTGCAACAAAACGTGATCAAAATCTTTTACACTTTATTTGAAGAAAAATCTATTTACGTGTAAAAGTGGACACCTAGGTTTATCATGAGAATAGCATTTTCTCTTTTAGCAGAAGAAACATGAGAACTTTAATATAAACCCCCCAAACCCCTGCTTTTTCCATTCCATTCCACTGTGTTTTAGCCATTTAATCCCCTTGTTCACAATCCCCTCCTCCACAACTGCAAGTGACCCAGGGGTTTATGGCAATGCTGTAGACTCACTTAACCACATGTCTGTCCTGATGTGCATTGTTGCCTATGGATCTCCCAGTGTTTTTGGCTCACCAGTGCATATTCATTCTTAATTTCCTCTGTGATTTATTTTTTTCCTCAGGATACAAGTGCTCCAAGAACATTAGCCCACATATAGTACAGAGCTATCTGGAATATTTTTTATGCTATGACTGCAATTCATATGATCTCAGCAAGTCTGACATAACTGGTGGCAACAGCTTCTCAGAATTTTATAGAAAACACACTCTGGACTTGCCCAGTTAGCTAACTTTTTCAGCTCGGGAGGCTTTTTGCTTCCTATCATCCTATGACATCCTGTCATTCCAGTTTTGTGTGAAACCACAGCCCTCCTTAACACTAATGTTTACTGTTTTAAACGTTAGGGTAGCGGCACTTGAGGTTTCAGGAACCTCTCTTATTTAAACCAGGACAAGTGCAAGCACCACTGAAACTAGCAAAGTGGGGAGAGTATTAACATAGACCAGTTGTTTGTCTTTTTAAGATCGTGTTGTCTAATTCAGGTTTACAAGGCAAGATGGTGGAAATGATTGTGATTGGTGTCAGTTCTGGTGCAAAACAGGAAGTTTTTTCAAAGCCCTTAAGTACAGACAGTCTGAGTGAGTGCGGTCAAGTTTTATTTTAATGTCAGTTTATTCAGATATCATCATCTGAATTCTTGTCCCTGATTTGATTACACTGGATTTCAGACCAGAATGGATAATTAATATAGCTATTATTATCTCTTTTCTTTCTTATACAGTCTTACTGATAATGGCAACAGTCAGGGAATAGTTTACTTTTCCCTTCAATAGATTATCACTGAGGCAGGATGGGGAGCATAAGGATTAGGAAAAAACATGCTTTTTGATATACCGCAAGAGGTCCCTACAATTGCACAGACACTCAAAATATGTATTTATATTTATATATACATTTTCACATACATTTTGCACCCTAAGATTCTGATCCTGCAAACATGTCCAGGGTTAACATTACAAATATATGGCAATAATGTAAATACAGGCAAGATGAAGGTCTAAATTAATGGGAATTTATAGTGTTAAATATAACTGGTTTAGTAAACGCCTTCGCCCACCACCTTCCACTTTGACCTTTTTCCTCAACTTTCTTCTCAGAGTATAAAGGGGGTAATTTGAGACGGCTCATGTTATGATTCAATCAATCAAACATATTGTTTGTTTTTTCCAAAGATGAGATCCATTTGGAAGATTTTATTAGTTTGAGACTAGCATGAGTGAATTCATGGGCATATGAGATGGCCTAAAGATTGGTGTCTCAAGTTTATAAAGAAAGTGAGCCTCAATTGTATCATTCATGAAATGAATAGCCCTCAATGGGGTGAATGTTGCACTCTTAACCTTGGTGTAGTTTTTAAGTGAGGAAGCTACAGCCATGCTGTTCACCAGTGTTTTAAATAAAGACATAGTTGTTTATTCTCAGCCGATACACTCTACACTACTAAGCCTGTCTGATGTACTAACTCAGCAGGTCCCAACAACTGGCT
Organism: Crocodylus siamensis; assembly: GCF_052110815.1. Lineage (NCBI taxonomy): Eukaryota > Metazoa > Chordata > Crocodylia > Crocodylidae > Crocodylus > Crocodylus siamensis. The sequence goes on along the minus strand of NC_143398.1, from coordinate 73,707,189 downwards.
TTATGCAGGTCTGAGAGCAGCCAAGGTGGTACTCGGTTAGTTTAGGCACTCTTCCATTTTGGGCAGTCTGAGAACAAATGAAATTGCTTGTTTATAATACTGCTATTAACTAGAAGATAAACACACTTTCCAAGCCCATTCCCCAAAAAGGCATATATACTAAACTAACAAGGCAGGCTGTGAACCAAAATGTAGGTTAAATCCAACCCCTTCACACCACTCAAGCAGCACAATGGGATCAGAGCTCTTCTTATCTTACACTGAACTAAAAACCAGCTGCTGCTATAAGCTGTACCCAATCTAGAACAGACCAACCTCCAACAATATGGTTGCTGCTGCAGCAATGATTTAATGATGCTGCCCAATTCATCACCAGCATCTGCACCAAGGGAATTTTACTATAGGGGAGAATCTAGCCCTGTTTATTTAACCTACATTTACAAAAGGGATTAGGGGACAATTTTGTATTATTCTAATTCAGTGCCAGGCAACCTTTTTACACTGCTGAGCCAGAATGACCTGGCTGGGGTCCAATAAGGGCCAATATCAGACTTGGCTCTGCTGTCACTGCCAATTGTCCCTACCTCCCAACCATAACATAGACAAAAGTCTCCACCCTCTGGGCATGACAGAGCTGCCACCATTGAAGTCCCCTATCTCGATGGGGTGGAACTAATGGTTCCATAAGCCAGATCTGTCCTATGGGCTAAAGGTTACTGACCTATTATAACTGATCTTCACTCAATTTTTGGTTTTCCCATTTTTAATACTTGGCACCTCAAGCCTAAAATCTCCTCTCGTATTTCGTCTCACTCACATCCATGTAATAAGGAGTAATTCCGTGAATTTCTATTCTCTGTAGGTCCTTTCACCACGATCATTAATGTAGTATCTTAATGGGTCCCAGTTGTGCATAGCACAGTGCAACTAACGTCTGCCATGTGTTTATCTCATCCTCTCCATAACATCCATCTGAATAAAACAACACTTTGGAAAGCTATTTACATGTAAAAGTAGACACCTAGACTTATCATCAGAATAGCAATTTGCTCTCTTAGCAGAAGAAATGTGAGAACTTTAATATAAACCAAAAAAACCCCCTGCTTTTTCTATTCCATTCCATACTGAGAGAAGTATTTGCAGTACAGTGTTTTTCACACAGTTACCAGAATTATACAAATTTAGGACTACCGTGATTTAGTTCACGGACATACAAGAAGATCCAAAGATGGGGTTTCAAATGTATAATGAAAGTCAGGCTCAGTTATATCATTCATGAAAAAAACGACTACTGTTGTATCACACCAGGTTATTTCATATATAACATAAACAATTCAAATGGCTGCCCTTTCCATTTAAAAAGAAATATAATAATGCTGGATTAGCACCAGGACTTTCACAGCACCCCTCCAAGGTCCCCTCTGCACATTACAGCTGGTTCATTGCACAATTACCTTGAGACCAGCTACACATGCAAAGTACCTATCACACGATTAAAAGCTCCAACCAGCTAGAAAGTTAAACCTTGAAAATGTGTAGTAACTTTATAGCTGGTTGCTATCAAGCTTTAATTTTCATTTGTAGCAGGATCTTCCCTGTGGCCAGGAGCCTGTCAGCTGCCTAGCATGAAAGCTCCAAGCCCTGGCTCCCCAAGGCTTGAGGGCATGTAAAATCCCCAAGGCCACATGGGGCTCTTGGTCCTGGCCGCACCTCAATGCCTGCAGGACTAAGAAACTACAGCCAGGACTAAGAAACCCCACAACTGATAGCCCCAAGTTTCAGCTAGGACCCAGAGCCCTGTCAGCTCTGGTGTCTTTCCAACTTGGTTGTTTGGAGACCCCTCAACAAAGGGCGGGTCGCAGCCATGGGTGTCCACTTCTTGCAGATGCGGGGGGGAGGCCAGGATTGGGCTCCCCCTATACCGGCAATAAGGAGCAATTGAATCTAATGCATGATCCCACAATCATGTGGCACAGCAGGAGATGCGACTGAGTGGATCACATATTAGATCTAAGCACACCTTTACCTGTATGTGTAGAGAAGGCCCAAATATCCCATTTTGAATCTAACACCCAGCACTAATTTTTAATGTGTTTGTATTAGTTTTTGCATTTGTTTCCATGGGTGTGCCAGATTTTGAAGAAAAATCTTAGGTGCATATGTACAGTGCTCAGTGCATGTGGAAACAGTTGGGAAAAATGGCCAATTACAGTGTGAGAGTCTGTTCATCTCATGATTCTTATGCTACTTCCTCTCCTTTCCTTTTGAAAGAGGTAAGATTAGAAAACAAGGCTCTAAGGAAAGGTCAGAGGTGGAGTTTATAGTCTCATTGCAAGAGATATTTTCTTAAGTTATTGCTTCTATTATTTTCCCATACACAACATCTTGAAGTCTGCATACCTTGAAAACAGAAGTATATACATCTGGGGTCATGAAATGAGTATCTGGACATTCTATTTAGTCTCAACCCAAAGTCATCAAAAAGAAGTTGAAAAAGAAAAGGAAAAGCTGAAGACTAGTTTATGTGCGAAGCAAGAAAAGGTAGCTGTAAGGCTTAGGACTGTCCTTTTATGGAAAACAAAATATGCAGACATATAAAAGAGAAGAGATCTAAAAATGTTTCTCCTTAGTATAAGAGCCATTAGTTACTCTTTACTTTGCACAATGCACAAATCCCAAAGCATTGCCATGTGAGAGCTTCTCTTGGATTTCTGAAAGTAAACCTAAATAGATGTATGATCAGAAAACATCCATACTTCATGGATACTGACCACATGAACAGATTAACAGAGATTCAGTTTGAAGCTGAACCACTTTGTAAGCACCAGAAGATTATGTTAAAATTATGCCTATGAAATAATTTTGCAAAACAGTTCTTTGTGCCAACACTATCAAGCAGAGATACTGTCCCTGAAGACTAGATATCTAAAACATGTTAAAATCAGATGTATGGCAGAGAGGATGGTCTTAGTGTTAGCTCTGGCATCATTGTGGAGTATGAGTATTGTTTACAAAGTATGAAAGAAGTATGATCACGACAGATCAGTATCCTGTATGCAGATAATTTCAGCAAGCATTTGAAAGTGGTAATCCAGAAACTGAACTATTCAAGAAGAGTGCTTCTGTTCCATTTCCTGCATTTCAGTAGACTAAGGGTCTTGTCACACGGGGCTCTTAGCACGTTTTATTTAGATTGTAGTAAACATTGCTATGCCTGAGCAGCCACAGGGTTAGCTTACTAGGATCTCAGCCTGCACTGGATTGTACTGAAGCTGACTATGACCCCATCCTCAAAACTGGAAGCCAGCGCGAACATATCCATCCATAAGGTCTTGCAATTCCCAAGCCTGGAGCCTGTGCCCTCTCCACTACATTTCCAGCACTGCTCAACCTAGGAGCACCTGCCCCTTGCACACTCAGGTAAGCCAGGACTTTACCACTGACAGTGGGCAGGAAGAGGCATAGGAACACAAGCCTGGGAGATGAGGCAATCCTGCCACTGGAACTGCCACTTCCATTGGATCCAAAAAGCAAGCTGGGTCTCTACAACTAGCAGTCTTGAATCAGCTCTAAAGTGGTAGTGGGGCTGGGACTGACAATCATTTGTTTGTCAGTCCCAGACCTGGCATCACATCAGGGCCATTTCAAGACTCCAGTGCAGTCTCAGGGCTGGGACCAATAAGCAGCTGCTTGTTGGTCTCAACCCCAGGACAATAATACAGCTGGTTCAAGACTCTGGTGAGATGCCAGGACTGGAACCAATGATCAGGCTGATTGTCATCCCAGCCCTGGGATCATACCACAGCTTGTTCAAGACTTTTTGCAATGCTGGGGTTGGAACTGACAATCCGCTGACATATTCCTCTCATGAAAAGATGTAACTTTGCTACAATGCAATCACAATAAGCAAATGTTTTACTGCCTGAACATGAGGATGCTCATGTTTTAAGTAGAGTTAACACATTTTACATGTAATGTTTGACATGTATTTCCTCAGAATAGAAAACGAAGATTAAATCAACCCCCCAGAGATACTGGTCAGGGAAAGAACGTTCTGTCCAAGCCTCGTGGCTCATTGGGCCAGCATGGTTAAAGTACAAAAGTTCTTTAGCCACCTGTAGAGACAGCGGCTGCATGAACAGCATCATATCCAGCTATCTCTCACTTTCTTGCTTGGATGATCAGGTACCATTTACAACTAGGTCAAGCATGGGAAGAGGCTTTCAGCATGATTTCAGAGCAGGACTTGAACTCATGCCTCAGCAGTTGTAATGAGATCTCGTCACTGCTCTACCACCATACTCCAGATACTGTCAAGATGAGGTAATATCTATGGTATATTTTGATTCCATATACAAAGTGATCACATTTCCATAGGCAACTGGTAGGGGCACGTACCCCCCCAGACAGGGCTGTCCCCACTGGCAGTGGTGTCTGTGGGTGCTTGACATGCCCCCCAACAGGGACATTCCTGATCCCACCGGTGGCACATGCGGGTGCTCGCCAGCTCCGCCTCCACCACTGCCACTGGTGTCCATGGGTCCTTGCCAGCTCCACTCCTGCTGCCAATGCCACCAGCAGTTTCTGCAGGTGACCCCCAGACTCAGGAGGCACCAGTCACTCATGCTTGAGTCAGAGAGCAACTGACAATTAATACATCTATATTCTATATTTTAAGTAGAAGAGAAAATCGTCATCTCACATAAGTGAAGTAGCATTTACCAACACCTGATATACTAACACCAGATTCAATATTCAAGTGCTACTTATTTGATGTAAAATATTAAATTGTGTGACTATTCTGACAACTTTTGTCTCCTTGTTAGGTTTTGCAAACATTTGATGTTTGCTTCATGACATACTGCGTAATCTCAAGGAAATCTTTCCAACCATGTTTTCTACTGACATTTTGGAAAAAATATTTTATTTAAATTCAGAATTCACCAGCATTGAACTAATTATCTTTCCCTTTGAAACTGGATACTGTAAACAAGACTGGAGAAAGAAAAATGGAAAATCCAATTTTCACCAGTCTAACCACATGTACAGCACTGCAGTACATATTTAAGATTTTCAGGCATTTTAAAATGTGGTTTTAATAGATTCTCAATTTAATGTTTTTACAACAGTAAAGGTGACAAGCCAATAAAAATATCTGACAAGTCAGTTTTTGCTGTAGTGGAACATAAAGAACCTAAGCTAAGACAGATACAATACTCTAACCAAGTCCTTGTCTGTCAACCTTGAAAGTAAAACTGATTTGCAATTCACCATGGAAAGAGCTACAAAACTGTGGTTTTGCTATAAAATAGGACTGAACATTTCAACCCAATTTGAGCCAGATTCCAAAAATAAAAGAACAAAAAAGCATAGCAAAGATATTGTTTGATTTGGATTTCACTTGTTTCATAAGCAAAAGAATGTAACACTCTTGCTCAGGCTTATGAGCAAGAATGTAAGAATTTACTTATGAAAAGCAGAATATAAGAAATATTGTTTCTTCTTTAAAATGTAAAATATTATTGAAATAATTTCACATAGGTTTACTATACCTTGATTCATTTTCAAAATGTTCCCTGGGCAATGGAATAGCATGATTCCTAAATGTTTTAGACTTTAATAAAGGCTGCGCACTTGTGTCAACAGAAGCTCCATGCAGCAGATGCACTTTTGGATTATCCTACTTTCCACTTCTGAACTACATTTTATTCTCTTCAATCTAGAGAAAGATTTAGTCTCCACACACATGGGAACAGCAGTATTCAAACTGCTACATTTCATTTCAAGAATTTCCAGTAAAAAATATAATGACCTTGCTTGCTTATCTTATTCAGAATGTTTGTATTTTTTTAAAGCAAAAACACGTCTAAATCTATTACATTTTTTGTCACATAATCATTAAGGCTCTTTTGGCAAACATTCAGTCCCATTATTAACACAGGGAGCTATCTAGGGTCACCTGCTTCTGGATTACTCAGATTTTTCTCCTCTACATTTGTGTTCCTTACACAGGAAGGGGAGTGGGGAGCTGTAATTACAAGGCGATATGCTCTGGATTTAGATCCTTTCCTCCAGCAAAGACAAGAGACAAACACCAGAACTTACCACACACTTTTTGAATAACACCGAAGGCAAAGATAGAAATTGTATTCTGAGAAGAGAAACAGAATTGGTACATTCAATTACAAAATGAAAAAACATACAGTATCTCTGACATGTTCTAGACTAGAGAAACAAACAGCAATGAACTGCACACATCTCCAGAAGGAAACATAAAAGCTGAACAAAATTGGTCCAGAATAAATGACAAAAACTGGAAATTGTCCAAGCAGAAAAATTAGGTTGGAGTAAGCAGCAAGCAGAGCTTTGCCTATTGTCTGGAACGTTTTCCAGGATACATCAAGTTATGGGACAGTAAACAGAAAACCTTAGTTCATTCAAAGCTGTGGAACTAGCATTTCCATTCAGAGACAGAAAAGCCAAGGACATGGGGCAGACAGGTCTCTGTGCCCTCCTACATGAAGAACCTTAGCAGCAGGACTGGCCCACAATTTTTGCGGCCCCCTGTAAGATTTAGTTTTGGGGCCCCTTGTTCCATTGGCAGAGATGACCACAGAAGGGTGTGGGGCCCCCTTTCCCATCCCATGACACACTACGCCGGTAAATGAACATCCCAGTACACCGGATGTGGGGGGGAAAGGTGGTGGCTGGAATTTCTGGCTGGAACACTTAAACATCCAACCTGTTGGGCAGGTGGAAAGGCTACACTGCAAACATGGCAGCCATCGTGAAACGCGGGCAGGGCCATGGCCTCTCTGCTCGGCTCTGTGGGGGCCCCCTACGGCCACAGGTTCTGCAGGATAGGACAGGCTGGCCCTGCTTAGCAGGAAGATTGATTTGGGAGGGGAACAGTCCAGTCTCCAAGAAGATATGAGAATGAGAGAAGACAATGAGCCATGCAATGAAAAGCCCAGTGCAGGCATTCAGGTATGTTCAGGACACTTACGTTTTTACATAGACATTGCCTTTGTGCCACCATAAAAATTTTTATGGTGGCACAAAGACTAAGAAAACAGATTTCCATAGCCCTCATTGCACCCCAATGCCCCAAACTGTGGCCATGATCTAGGTGGTAATAATTTGTGCCACTATTTTGTGGCTGATGTCTGTTTACTTGAAACAAGAGAGTGCAGGCAGCCTGGAGCCTCAGCAGGCACACCTAGAGCTTCAAGGGCTCAATCCTACATGTGCTGGAAATTCTGGGCCCTCAAAACCTGAAAGGACCTGAATGGGTTGCCTGGTTTGGGATTCCCTGGGCAGGTGCTGACACTCCAATGCAGTTCCAGATCTGGGACCACCAATCTCACCCAAGACCAAACCACAGTGTCAAACATGTTGCCATAGCCCTAGTTCCAGACTGCACTGGAGCACATTTGACACTCAGGTGTGGTCCCAAGGCTAGGAATGCTAATCAGCTGATGGGTGGTCTGAGTCATGAGCACTTAGTATGCTATAATATAATACCAATATAACAGCTCCAAAATAAGAACAGAAAAGGCTTAGTAAAAACATATGTTACTATGATTTCATTTTTATTTTTTGAATAATTAAATAAAAATGGTAGCTGCTTTTCCAAAGATAGCAAGTGCAGATGCAGATAGCCAGTGCTATCACAGGCTTAGCTTAGTAAACAATTACTCATGCTAAACGATGCATCCTTTAAAGCACAAAGCATGCTTCCACTGGCAAATAGGTCCAGATTATAGGACACAATCTGGAACACTGAGAAATTGTTTAGCTAAATGCTAAACTAAAGAGAAAGAAAATATGAAGTGATGCGGCCATGTCTGACAGCCTGGAAAAAAAAGCAGTACAGTGACCTTCCATTTCAGCAAATGAGATAAGTAGAGGTGGTCTACCAACAACAGGTGAGAAGACTAGGAACTGATGTAGCCAAAACTTCTTAAAGCAACATGGAATGCAAGTTAAAAATATATATATTTTTTCTCAAAAGCAGATGTTACTAGATACCATGCTAATGTGAAAAGAATCAGTTGTAAAAGAATGTGACAAAATCCCTCTCCCACTTTCATCGCAAAGGCAATTTGGGATAGTTTCAGTGGATTTTCTTAAAGGAATTATGGAATGTAACTTAGGAGTGCATGTCAGCAAAACAACATAACTATAGACATGCACCAATAGATGGGTCCATATCATACTGGCGCTAATAAAAGGAAAATTGACATTATCAGCAATTGGCTTTTTTTGGCTGCTGTAGCTGAAGATGTTGCCAACAAATGCCATTTGCATGTGCGCAGCCACAGCATGGATGCTGCCAGCATGGCAGCTTGGAGAGCAGCGTCAGGCTGTAAGTTTGTTGGAGAAGAGGTGATGGGGAAGGAAGGGGCATGGGGGGTCAGATCCAGGCCCCCACAGTGAGGGAGGGAGTGGGGCTGGCGCAGGCACTGCCCAGCCAGGGCGGGGCAGGGTATAAAATGGAACTGTGGCTCATCTGGGGGCATGGGGAGGGGGAGATAGCTTCTGCTGCTATGTGCACCCCCAGGGGAGGCACATACCCCCCGATCTGTGAACGGGGTAAAGGCAGACTACTGCTGTGGGCAGAGCTGGGGGCGGTGCTAGGTTCTTCCCACCAGAGAAGTTGAGCTGGGGTTGTGTTTGGGGGAGGCAGTGGTGGGAGAGGGGGACTATGGTGAATTCTGGGGTGACTATAGCCCACCCATAGCCCCCCACCCAGCACTACCACTGCCAGACCCAGGCACAGCCCCGACCAAACCCACAAACCAGGAAGAGCCTGGAGCCACCCGTAGCCACAGCCCACAGTGGCAGCCCACCCTCACCTTGCACACAGATTGGGAGGGCATGTTTGGGATGCGCGCAGCAGTGGGAGTTGCCCCCTCCTCCCATGCCCCCCAGATGAGCCACTTGCAGCTCTGTCCTGTGCCCTGTCTCACTCCAGCAGGACAGCACCTGCTCCTGCCCCTGCCCCAGCCTCTGCTTCATTCCCTTCCTCACCATGGGGGCCTTGATTTGCCCTCTCCATGCCCCTTCCCTCCCCATCCCTCCCCCTCAAAAGACTTACCAGCTGGATACTGTTCTCCAAGCTGGCAAGCTCCATCATGGCAATCAGATCAGTATTGGCCGATATGGCTCATTAATAATCAGCAACTGGTATTGGCCCCAAAATTGTTTTTTATTGGTGCACCCCTACATGACTACTTTTGTTTGAAATATGCTAGAAGTTTTAAATATACTAAATCAAGACACAACCCATATATAAAACCCAGGGTTTGATATATTTAAAATATGTTAATTTATCACTTAATATTTACAGTTTCTTTGGCAGGGATGGAGGAAAAGGGAGGAACCCAAAATCCATGTACCCACCAAGTAGATTTTTGTATGGAGCTTGCACAGAAGTTTTACTCTCAAAAGTAGGATACAAACCATAGCTCCTGATTTCTAAAATCAGGCTGCAGCTATCTCTTAAAAAGGAAAGCATAGGTACCCACGTAGCCTGTCACCCAGTTCCCATCTCTTATTTTATATGTTCACTGTTTACAGAATTTTCCAAGTGAAGTAATATTCTGACTGAACTAACATTTTCATACAGATCTAAAGCTTCAGAGGTTATTCCAGCTCTTACTCCTTCACATCCTTCAATAAACAGCTAGAGTCTTAACTTTAATATGAATGAAGGAGTAAGAAAAGTTTGCCTTTTATAAACTCTCACATCAGCTGCTATATATCCAAGCTGAGGTAATGGCTGCTTGAAACATCATGTTTCATAGTGCAATAGGTAAAAATAGAATTTGGAGGGTTGGAAAGGAGATGGCTTCAATCTGTTAACATGAAGATGAGAGTTCAGGAGAGAAAGAGAAGGCATAAATCAAAATGACACGTAAAAGTAGTTGTGTTCTTAACATGCTAAAAAAACCACATTACAAAATTATGAAGGTTGTAATTCTCCATTCAGATAGAATAGTGTTGATCCCAGGGAGTTGGTTAAAGCTGTTCCTTAGTTCAGGGCCTCCTGGCTGTCTTGTCTGGTAGACAGTACCTTTGGGGCTCAGGCACAGCGGAGTTGACACTATCATACCTCCCTTCCTTCCATGTGTGTATACTAAAATGGGTGTAATCACTGAGACTTGTGTTACTAGGCCCTCTGTCCTAAAGAAGAAGAGAAAAGTTGCTTTGACAATACCAGTTCACCCTCTCACCAAACTCAGTAGACTGCCCTTGTGAGGGGAGGTGTATTCAGGATGAGGAAACAAAATTTTGCAAGCCCTACAGAGTTTACCTGAAACTGGTAACTCAGCCCAGGCCATATTATGTTTTTCACACCTCTGACTAAGGTTTTTGGAAGCTACTGTGGCCAGATAAAAGTGTATTATGGACAACATATGTTATAAGTAGGGTGACCATATGGGACAATGTGAAATCCAGGATGATGCTCTCCCCCCCACACCCCTTCAAGTCAGCAGTACTGCTGCAGGCAGAGGCAGAGGCAGGGCAGCATGGTGCAGCCCTGGTATTACTATTCAGGCAGCTAAAGGAGTCAGTGGCTCATTAATGACCCATTGTTCTATACTTCGCAGGTGTTAACAATCATCTCCCCTTTTTAATGGTTATTCCACTAATCAAGCTAATCTGTTGTAGGGCAATTTTGCTGTCTGCTAGGACTTTCTATTTCATAACAACTACTACTCCCCCGCATGGCCCTGCACCGGGTGCTCAGGTCACTCATCTGAATTTTTACCAACTGGCTAGGACTGGCCTTAAAAATCTGGGACTGCTCTGCCCAGACAAATGGTCACCCTAGTTATAGGGATACATGGTCTGTATGCTTCTGGGAGTAGTCTACTATAGATCCTGAGGTATTTAGCCAGGTTTCAAGATACGTTTTCTGAAAGAAGAAACTATGCGCTCCAGTACTACCCCTAAGGAATAATTTAGAATAATTGTTTAAGAAAACATTTTGAAATAACTGAATAATTCCTTACAGACACATTTGAATAAACAGTCCCTTTCTACAGATTTTCATACAGGAAAGACAGTCTGGCTTCTTTGATATTTAGCTGTCATCCAACAGAAATAATCAAGTAACTCTACAAATTTAGACTGAATGGCATAAAAGTACCTGTTTTTAAATACAATTTGAGGGCTGAGTTAAAGAGAGTGCTGCCAACTCTCACAATTTTATCATAAGTCTTGTGATATTTTTCTATTATTCATAAAGCCCTCATTCTTAAGCTCATGTGATTATGTTAAAATCTCAGGTTTCATTAAAAATAAATTATTCCTGGTTGCACAAAAAAAGAGGAGCACCTTAATCATAAAGACTTAGATTCCCATCCTCCATCCTTTGTAGGCTTTCCTTTTAAGCCACAGGAGGTCTGCTAGGTCCCTGGAGAGCCAGGGGGGCTGCTGTGCCTTCTTGCTGCCTTTCCTCCGTGTTGAAATAGATATAGCTTGTGCACTGAGGATCGCTTCCTTGATGAGCAACCACTCTTCTTGAACTCCCATCACCCTGGGGTCACGGTCCCTGAGGGCCTGACTGACAAGCCTCTTGAGCTGTCAAAGTCGGCTTTTCTGAAGTCAAGGACTTCTGTGTTGCTGATTGACTTGCCAGCTTTACGGCAGATGGTGAAGGTGATCAGCTCGTGGTTGCTGTCACCCAGCTTCCCATCAATCACTAGGTCGCCGATTAGGTCGTCCCCCGTAGCCAGTACCAGGTCGAGCAGCGCTTTGCCTCTCGTTGGCCCATAGACTTCTTGAGTCAGGTAGAGGTCATCCACGCACGAGAGAAAGCTTTGCGACGGCTCAGATTTTGTGAGTGATCCGGGTGATGTGGATCCCCTACCCTCCATAAATGCTGACCTCATGAAGGAACATCTTGAGAAGCTGGATACCTTCAAGTCAGCCGGCCCTGACAATCTGCACCCCAGGGTACTCAAGGAGCTGGCGAGCGTCAAAGCCCAGCCCCTGGCACGGATCTTTGAAAACGCCTGGCGCTCTGGTGTAGTGCCCGAAGACTGGAAGAAGGCCAATGTGGTGCCGATCTTCAAGAAAGGGAGGAGAGTGGATCCGGCTAACTACAGGCCCATTAGCCTGACTTCTATCCTGGGGAAGATCTTAGAAAAGTTTATTAAGGAGGCCATCCTTGATGGACTGGCCCAGGCTAACATTCTAAGGGATAGCCAGCATGGGTTTGTTGCGGGTAGGTCTTGTTTGACCAATCTCATTTCCTTCTATGACCAGGTGACCTATCATCTGGACAAGGGAGAAGAGATTGATGTCATATATCTTGACTTCAAAAAAGCTTTTGATCTGGTATCCCACGATCACCTCTTGGCCAAACTGGCCAGTTGTGGTATTGGCTCCACCACGATCCGCTGGCTGGGAAATTGGCTTCATGTTCGGACCCAGAGGGTTGTGATTGATGGCAGTCACTCATTGTGGTGCCCTGTGACCAGTGGGGTTCCTCAAGGCTCTGTCCTGGGACCCATACTGTTCAACATCTTCATTAATGATGTGAACATTGAAGTCAGGAGTGGACTGGCCAAGTTCGCCGATGACACCAAACTTTGGGGCAAAGCATCCACGCCAGAAGATAGGCGGGTGATCCAGGCTGACCTGGACAAGCTCAGCAAAATGGGCAGACGAGAACCTCACGGTGTTTAACACCAAAAAATGCAAGGTTCTCCACCTTGGGAGGAAAAACCTGCAGCATCCTTATAGGCTCGGCAGTGCTACGTTGGTCAGCACTACAGAAGAAAGAGACTTGGGGGTCATCATTGACACAAGATGAACATGAGCCTGCAATGCGATGCTGCGGCTAATGAAGCAACCAAAACGCTGGCTTGCATCCATAGATGCTTCTCAAGCAAATCCCGGGACGTCATTCTCCCCTTGTACTCGGCCTTGGGGAGGCCGCAGCTGGAGTACTGTGTCCAGTTTTGGGCTCCACAATTCAAAAAGGATGTGGAGAAGCTTGAGAGAGTCCAGAGGAGAGCCACGCGCATGATCAGAGGTCAGGAAAACAGATCTTACGATGACAGGCTGAGAGACATGGGACTCTTTAGCCTGGAAAAGCGCAGGCTCAGGGGTGATCTGATGGCCACCTATAAGTTTATCAAGGGTGACCACCAGGATCTGGGGGAATGTTTGTTCACCAGAGCGCCCCAAGGGATGACAGGGTCGAACGGTCACAAACTCCTGCAAGACTGTTTCAGGCTGGACATAAGGAAGAGTTTCTTTACTGTCCGAGCCCCCAAGGTCTGGAACAGTCTGCCAGCGGAGGTGGTTCAAGCACCTACATTGAACACCTTCAAGAGTAAATTGGATGCTTATCTTGCTGGGATCCTATGACCCCAGCTGACTTCCTGCCCTTTGGGCAGGGGGCTGGACTCGATGATCTCCCGAGGTCCCTTCCAGTCCTGATGTCTATGAAATCTATGAAATCTATGAGGCAAGGAAGCTAATTAAAACACCCAAAAACACTGTAAGACATCACAACTTTCTGGGGCACTACATATGATTTTTGAATGGTTGGGATTGGCAACAAAAATGTATACAATAGGAAATTATGGAATATATTTTGACACAACAGAGATAGAGATAATGAAGAACTGAACAAAAAGCAGTATGAAAAGCCCCTTAGGCCAGGGGTTGGCAACCGGGGGTATGCCCAGGGGTACGTAGAAAAGATGTAAGGGGTACACGTGGGTGGGGAGGGAGCACACCATGGCATGTTTGCCTCTTACCTGGGGGAGGGCCAGGTCAGGCACTGCCAGCTCCATGCAACACACCATAGTACCACCCCACTCCCCACCCCAGCTTGCTCTCCTGATTGGCCACTACCCCAGCAGCAGAGCTGTAAGGGTCTGAATGGCAGAGGAGGGGAAAGGGAATGTGCTTTGTGCCTGCCCCCAGCAGCACACGACTGGCCACGCACGAGGCCCGTCAGCAGCTCATGAAGCTTAGATCAGCCAGGGGAAAGCAGCATGGCATGAAGCCAAGAAGGACTGCGGCGGTGGCCACCAAGTGCAAGCCCTGCCCCATTCCCCTGCCCCTTCCAGTGCTGCTGCTCTGCACTCCCCCAGGATCAGCACATACAGCAGGGTGGGCTGGGCAACGCCGGGCTGTTCCCAGTGGGGATGTTGGACTGGGCTGCACTGGGAAGGGACGGGGGGGTACAGTAAATTTGGGCGGGGGGGCTGCAGCACCTCCCACAGCCCTGCTCCCAGTGCCAGCTCATCAAGCAGCATGCGTGGGTGGCTCCTGCTGCTGCGCACACCACAGGGGAACCAAGGGAGGGGCATATGTCACCCCTACACAATAGGCTGATATATCTACTTTATGACACTAGTGCTATTAAAATTAAGGGCTAACACTGCTTCCATTTAACGTTCTATTTTCAGCAGTTTGTGACACGGTCATAAACTGTGGCAGTCCAGGTAATATGATTGAGCATAACAGTCCCCCCTGAAACATTAATCTAATTGTCATCAACTTGCCTGCTACATGGTCCTAGAAATCTTGTTGCCACAACAGAGAAAACACTACAGGGACCCATGGATAAAAGAGTCTCCAAGTAGGCTGTAATCAATTAAGTATAATGGCTTTCAGCACCTGGATCATCATCAGTGAAGCAGCAACACTACAACAATATACATATTCAGTGCTTCTTTCAAAAGCCTACGGAAACCTAAGAACAGGTGGCTTCTTACTGTCCATGGCTTGTGTGCTCTCTGAAAAACAGCCAGGCAGATTCTGACTCCTTTAGAGCCATAGGAATCTCAGTGGGAGAGCCAAATCTCAAAAATGTATTTCTCATTCTTCTACTGACATTTTATTTATATTTTTGAAATGTAGCAATAAAAAGCCAGACACAAAAAATGTTTTATATAGCTGCTAATATTGAAACAGATTCAAAACATTTCCCTGTTGCCCCAGATTTTCCTTCTAAATACAGTGATATTATATATCTTGCTTTTTTGTATAGCCATTTCATCCTGACAATTTCTCTTGGAAAACACTGTAAGGAAGAATTTTCAGATGAAACCATATATGTTTACATGTTAATTTTATATTGGTATATGTCTTGGTATATGTTTACAACTGTTAATTTTAACAAAGTCATGGCCCTGACAGACGTTTTGAAAAAGTAGGTACAGGAGTGTCTGATTTAGGCACCTAAATGCAATTTTCAAAAACACTAAGAAGCATTCAACATCATACTTGGCTATGCATATAGCCTATGCACATGTTGAAAAAATAACAGAATTTGGCCTTACATATCTACAAAGTAACTTTCTTGAAATGATAAATGTTTACACTGAATATTTTTATGGGGGGTTGTGTCCAAAGATATCTTGGATCAAGAGCCAAAGACACCTGAAGCCACAGACAATTACAAGATACTTTTGAATGCAAGGAAATACTGTTTACAAATAACATGTGCAATAATAATGATGTGCCAGCCTTCATAACATGCTGTCTACCTCTTTGTCAAACTTGAAAAAAACACAATTATCATAACAGAAATGGCAAACATCACATAAATATTACTGAGTAATAAGAACTGGTAACAGTGAGGATAAGAAACATCTAGAGGTATGAGTTTCTGATAGGAAAAAACAAAGCATGTTTCACATTTCTAATTCTGCATCTGAAAACCTATTCAAGGAAATCTTGTTTTAAAACTGTCCCCTTCCCCACACTCTCCTTCACCTTGGGGAATGGGAATAGGAACCCGTATTATTTACTAAACCAAGAATTCAAAGTTCCTCATAAATCATTTTCAGTGCTGGATTATTTCATTTAAATTTAATTAATAGAAATAGCTAATGATTATGAACATTACAACTGATCTTTTTCACAATACAAATGATTCCCGTGGGCCTGAAATCAGGAAAGAGGTTCACAAATAAAATTAAGAGACACAGAATATTAAAGTTATCTTAGCAGTATTTTTAGAGATGTTTGCATTATAGGAAAAATAGTTACATGCATTAAAATCTTAACACTTAAAATGTTTATATAAACCGACAGTTACAGTATATTACATTTACAGTATATACATACAAATCATGGTGAAATGTTAACAAAATAGAATTTCAGGCAAACTGCTGCTGTAAACTGTTTAATGCCACTGATTATCAAGTGTTTCACCAAAAAAAGTATACCCGATGAAAAAAGGCTGTTTTCATTTTAACCATTATGAATTACTTCTTTTTTTTTTGTTTAATGTGGGTTATCTAATAAATATTTAGCACCAGTTCTGAGCTACAGCATAGAAAAGAGCATAGTATATTGCTTATTAACATCCATAAAACCAACTTGTCAATTCCAACTCAATATATTGGGTTTGTTATAAATTTGCCCCCAGCATTTAACTTAAAAGATGGTGCAACACCATCTAAAAATGCTACAGTATTTGAAAAAACCTGCTCTGCTAGAAATTGGCCACGCGCTACTAGGCACAGTGGCTAAAGGAAGCAAACAAAATAAATCACAGAAAAGTAGGGCTGGAAGGGACCTCAGGAAGTTACTTGGTCCAACCCCCTACTCAAGGTAGGATTATCCTTGTCAAGTGTTTAGCTCACCTGCTTTTAAAAACTTCCCAAAATGGGGATTAAATAACCTCTTGGGGTAGCCTGTTTCAATGCTCAACCATCCTCCTATTGAGAAAGTTCCCCCTAATATTCAGCCTAAAAACTTCCTTCTGGAATTTGCCACCATTATGCCTAGCTCTATTCTCTCTCATTCATAACTGATGGAATAATAATAAAAAAGACATGCATATTAGAAATAATTCACCTCTGTACACATAGCCCATGTACTGCTCAAGGCTTAGTTGAGCCCCATTTTAGAAGTAACAGCGTATAGTTCATCCTAACGTCACAAAGTCTATAAACCATTCTCTCTACTCTGAATATCTGAATGTTTATTTCTGCCTCTCAACAACTGATCCATAAATAATTATTTCTCTTTTCTCTAACTTATCTTAGTAAACACTAATTTTATGACCTTTCAATCTTGCTTGACAAAATAAACAGCTACAACATTGTCCTTTAATATTAATTCCAATTTGAGAATAAATATTATTTCCATCCAATTTCCGTCTAAATTGCTTTAAATTTATTCATATTAGGTTTCCAATTTCCCACGGGTATAAAGAAGGCCTGTACATAGAAAAAAAGCCTGAAGACATCAGCGAAAGTTCAGAAATGTTAGTTTTAATGTAAAAAGTTATATTTGTCTTGAAAATCTCCATTGTTTTCTAATAAGCTGCAAAACATAGGTACATATCAAAAACAGTGTTCGCCAAGAATGATTTTTGATGCAGTTTCTTCAGAATCAACATTTTCTGTGTAAAAATGTCAAACACTGCTGAAGGGTTTTGCTTTTCTATTAGGAAAACAGAATGAAATATTTTGCTGGGGGGTCAGTTAAACTTCAATCAGAAAATTTCATTTTACTAACATGAAAATATTTTGTTTTGAATCTGTCAAAAACTTATCACTTATTGCATTTCTGTAACTCCTTGTCTTATGGAAGCTGCTGTTTGTTGCCTTTGGATCTTGTAATTTTGGGGGCAGAGCAGAGCAACAGCCCCAGGCACCAACTTAATTAGAATGGCAAAATGCATTTCTGTCCTCTCCCTTCCCCCTCCCCGGCCCACCAGCATTGCTTGTGTTGCAACAGCAGCCAGGTACACGGATACAGGGCTGGTGCTATAGCAGTAACCGAGGTAGTCAGACCATGCCATAAGAACAGCACCTGGGGACTTTGAGCCCCCAGAGCAGATAGGATTCTCTTTCTCCCAGTGCTCAGTGCCCCTTCCCCTCCCTACTCCTCCAATCCCTGCTTTCAGCATCCCATCACCTCAGTTACCCAAAGTTTAAACCCAGCAGCTTGGCAGTGGTAACAGCATTTCTAGTCAGCCTGTGCTGAGGTAGTCAATTGAATTTATGGTTCATTGCAATCTACCTGATCCCTTCATTCCATAGGTGTTAACCACCCTGTCTCCTTTTAATGGTCTTGCTGTTCCACCAATCAAGCTGTCCTTTGTTCTACAATTTTGCTGTCTGTTACCTGCTCCTGGTAATATAGCTCCTATTTCACAGGCCTTCCAATTGTTTTTAAGTCATTCCAGTGAAGTTATATTTGTTACTTGCTTCAATCTTAAACTGAATAATACAGACCCAGGCCCCTGGCATATTAGTAAATGTTCTAGTTTTTTTAACTAGAGAAAAATATGTGTTGTGTTATATGTAATAATACATACATGCCTTCTCTTCCAGGTTGGCTGATCTCGTATGGCGAGCTTTAAACTAGCTTTGCCAGGGGAGGGGGCCACAGGAAGACGAGGAGACGCCATCTGAGCAAGACAGGTGATAAAGGCAAGGAGTGCTAAGGTAAGGAACAGGGGTCCAGACAGTCTCCTTAAATGAGGGGTGGCACACACAGTCTTGCAAGGCCTTAAATGCCTATATACCAATGCTCGCAGTATGGAGAATAAACAGGAGGAACTTGCCCTCAGAATAGCTAATTCAAACCCAGATGTCATAGGGCTAACAGAAACGTGGTGGGATTCATCCCATGACTGGGCAGTTAGCATTAGGGGCTATAGGCTTTACAGGCAGGATAGAGAAGGAAGGAAAGGTGGGGGTGTGGCATTTTATGTCAAGGAGCACTACACATCCTCTGCCAGCAGAATGGTGTCAGAGGAAGGGCAGGCTGAAGTGCTCTGGGTCAAGATTCAAGGGGGCCATGGGGAGAGCGATTTGATGGTGGGGGTCTACTACAGACCCCCCAAACAAGGGGATGAGCTAGACCGGGAATTTTCGGGACAGCTTGCAGAGGCACTTAAGGCAAGGGATGTAGTTGTCATGGGTGATTTTAATTACCCGGACATCTGCTGGGAGGAACAGTCAGCCAGGATGGACAGTTCCAGGAGGTTCCTGGCTGAGATACAGGACCTCCACTTAATTAAGGAGGTGCATGGTCCAACCAGATGAAACGCCCTGTTGGACCTGGTCCTGGCCACAGGCAATGACCTGGTAAGGGGCCTCCAGATTCTTGACCACCTGGGCGATAGTGATCATTGCTTGCTGGAATTCACCATCCAGCGCAGGTTGTCAAGGGTTTGCAGCAAGACGGTAGTCCTAGACTGTAGGAGGGCCAACTTCAATGAGTTGAGGAGACTAGTGGGTGAGGCTAGTCTCTTGAGGGCAGGGGAACTCAGTGTCCAGGATGAGTGGTCGTTCCTTAAGGAAACAATAGGGCCCAAGAGGGGTCCATCCCAACAAGAAGCAAGGGGAGCAAGAGTGCCTAAAGCCCCCCGGCTCACCAAGGGCGTCCGGGAATGCCTGATTGCCAAAAAGGTGGCGTATGCCCAGTGGAAGTGGGGTGCTATCTCCTCTGCTCGGGCCTGTAGGGAGCTGTAAGGAAAGCTAAGGCAGACATAGAGCTAGGACTAGTGTCCAAGAAAAGGATAATAAAAGGTCCTTTTTCAAATATATAGGGAGGATGAAGAAGGCACCAGGTAATGTGGGGCCCCTGCAAAGTACGCTGGGCAATCTGGTGGTTGCACCAGAGGAGAAAGCAGACCTCTTTAACCAATTCTTTACCTCCGTTTTCTTGTGCAGGGACCGGGACTTACCTGCTGTGATGCCAGACGGACTCGAGGGGAACGCCTCCAGACCTCAGGTTGGGGAGGACCGGGTTACAGAGCTTCTGGAGGGGCTGGACGTGTTCAAGTCAGCGGGTCCAGATGCTCTCCACTCCTGGGTGTTGAGGGAGCTAGCTGGGGTTATTGCAGGGCCCCTGGCACGGCTTTACGAGCACTCATGGTGCTCGGCCAGGTGCCAGATGACTGGAAGATAGCTAACATGGTCCCCAGCTTCAAAAAATGGAAGAGAGAGGACCCGGGCAACTATAGGCCCATCAGTCTTACCTCAATCCTAGGGAAACTCTTTGAGAAGATCATGAAGGAGCACATCTGTGATGGGCCGCCTTCAGGGATGATGCTCAAGGGCAACCAGCACGGTTTCATTAGGGGCAGGTCATGTCAGACCAACCTGATTGCCTTTTATGATCAGGTCACAAAGGCAATGGATGCAGGTGTCGCCATGGACGTAGTCTTTCTAGACTTCAGCAAGGCCTTTGATACCGTCTCCCACCCCATCCTCATTAAAAAACTAGGCGACTGTGGCATTGATGCCTACACAGTCAGATGGATTGCAGATTGGCTCAAGTGTACAGTCTGCATCTCTCAGGGTCATACTCAGAGGGTGGTGGTGGACGGGTCATATTCAACCTGGGGGGAACGGAGTCCCCCAGGGCTCGGTCCTTGGGTCTGCGCTGTTCAATTTCTTCATCAGTGATTTGGACGACGGGGAGAAATGCAACCTGTTTAAATTCGCTGATGATACCAAAATTTGGGGTGAGGTGAGCACGCTAGTAGGGAGGGAAAGATTGCAGCAAGATCTGGATAGGTTACAGGAGTGGGCTAACATAAACAGGATGCGTTTCAATACTGACAAGTGCAGGGTGCTGCACTTAGGCAGTAGAAACCAGTAGCACACTTACAGAATGGGAAACTCCCTTCTTGAGAGCACGGAGGCAGAAAGGGATCTTGGAGTCATCCTGCTCCAAGATGAACATGGGCTGACAATGCGAGGTCACGGTTGGCAGGGCTAACCAGACCTTGTCGTGCATCCACAGGTGCATCTCAAGTAGAGCCAGGGAGGTGATCCTCCCCCTCTATGTGACACTGGTCAGGCCACAGCTGGAGTACTGCATCCAGTTCTGTGTGCCCCATTTCAAGAGGGATGTGGACAACATTGAAAAGGTCCAGAGGAGAGCTACCCGCATGATCGGGGGACAACAGGGCAGACCCTACAATGAAAGACTGCAGGACCTAAACCTGTTCAGCCTTCACAAGAGAAGGCTGAGGGGGGACCTGGTGACTGTCTATAAACTCACTAAGGGGGACCAGAAGGGTTTGGGGGAGACACTGTTTCCCCTAGCACCCCCTGGCATGACAAGAAATAATGGACACAAATTATTGGAGAGCAGGTTTAGATTAGACATCCGCAAGAACTACTTCACAGTTAGGGTGGCTAGGAGCTGGAACCAACTTCCAAGGGAAGTGGTGCTGGCTCCTATCCTGGGGATTTTTAAAAAGAGGCTTGATGCCTACCTGGCTGGAGTCATTTGAGCCCAGTTTTTCTCCCGCCCAGGCTGGGGGGTCGGACTTGAAGATCTACAAGGTCCCTTCCGACCCTACTTCTATGATTCTATGATCTCACCATGTGCATCCTGTTTGTCAAAATTCTATATCTGCCCATGACTCTAGCACTCAGTGACACCTGCCCTTCCCATCCCCTTGCTCTGCCCCCACCGGCTCTCCAGCAGGGTTTACCATAAGCTTCTGTGCCTTTGAGTAAGGCTTCCTGGAGGATTGCATGTCCCCTGATATATCATGCTGCTTGGTCAGCTGAGTTTGCATTACATTGAGGGATGTGTACCCTGTACAAGGTACCAGGCCAACAGACAAAATGGATCTAATGATGCTCTCATAGGCTAGGTACAGATGTTCAAGGACATGGGGGAAGTTAAATTGTGTTAAAAATGGCCACCCAGTCTACCTTAGTTCATCCAGATGCAGACTGTACACTTAGATCCCGAGTTAGGTGATTCTAAGTATGAACTATACAGAAGAGAAGGAAAAGCACCTTTGCAGACAGGCTCATTACCATGGTGAGGAAAGCTTTAAACTAGGTTCACCCAGGGACGGATTGAACTAACTCCACCCCCAACAGAGCTGCCAGCTCCCCAACCCTGACCTACTTCATGGGACTAGTGCGACCTAGCTGTAAGACCAGCCCCAGGAGCAGTTTGTGAGCTTGAAGGAAGTTCAGCAACATCATGGGGGGCTGTGGGAGCCTAGGAGGATTTGGCAGGATTGGAGAACCTCTCCTGATCCCTGCCACCCCTCCCATGGACCCCACTAGCCCACAAAACCAATCCTGCAACCCCCCACCAGCCCCCACTCTGAACGCCGCTTGCCCCCCAGATCCGTCCATCCCTTCCCCCATGGACCTCACCAGCCTCCGATTATCCCAAGCCCACTCCCCCAATCCCAACTTGCCTTAGATTGGGGGGCCATTTTTAACTAAATCTAACCTGCCCCTTAACTTCCCTGGATGTCTGTATGTACCCATAATTCATGTATGAGAAACAGAGACTAAGAATCTAATTTGAAAGGAAAAAGTGTTTTGGGAAAACAATAGGAAAAAAACCCCTTTTATTCAAGAATGTTGTATTTATTTTTCAATTAAAATAACAGCATATTGAGATTTTGAAGTCTGTTGTGGGGGGGTTGAAAAGTCAATTCCACAAAAAATCAGAATGTCAATGTTTTGTCTCATTTCAGGACAAAAATGAATAAATGAATACTGACATTTTATTTACTATGAGACAGACATTTGTAGTTTCACTCAGCTTGAGACAAAGCAATATTTACTATGGAGTAACCTAGGAACAGCAGCAAAGGTATAGTGTGCAGCACCCTGAGGAGGTGCTATAAAAATAAAATTGTACTTAAGTTGTAATATTATCTAGAAACCTATTATAAAAACTATTAGATAAATACTAAGCAGTTTTTTTAACTAGATTTAATGTGTCAGACTCAACTACAGCCAAACTTCTGAAGAGTCTGATTGTCCTTCCTACACTGGACATTTCACACTGTTTAGCTCCCTGCTCTCAATGAAATCAATGGGAGTTTTGTCCCTGACATCAAAGCTATATCCCAGGATATAATTCATTTAAAAAGTGCACACTTCCATTTGCAATTATTTTGTTTTGCATTATGCCTCAGCCTGGCAATTTGTTTGGCAATTACTGTACAGTACCATTCACACATGCAATGCCATGCACATTTAAATAAAAATGAAAAAAAGCAGAAAGGAAAATCTGACACAGTATCTACTCCTTGGAAAGGGTGGTATGAGAGACAAGGGTGATGTGAGAAGAATTGACTGAGAATTTCTTCTCAAGTAGTGAGGAAGACTTATATGTAGGGGGTCACATAGGCAGACTGCTACTAGATATAAAGAGGAGAAAAATGCCAATTCTTCCTTGGCATTGTTTGTATTTCATAATATCTCTGATGAAATCTCCAAGATGCTGAACTATGTCTCGGAGAGTAAAAATGTTTATTTTTTGATCTGGGAGAAGATGAAAGATGGCAGTCTGGAACACTTAAGCAGTTTCAGAAGGAGATGGCAGTCTGGAACGCAGAGCAGTTTCAGAAGGAGCTGGGATTCACATAAATAAATTGTTCCCATTAGAAAGTGAACTCTCTGCCCAGAAAGCTGGCTCACCATAGGCAACCTCAAAATGCTGAAGACATTGTCTTCATTGTCTGAACTACATTGCTGTTGACATGCTGCCCAACAGTGCAAAAATATATTTTATTTGGCAAGATTTACAATGAAATAAAACCATTTTCAGAAAGCATTCTCTTTAAATTATCTCTGTGTTAAATGGACCAAATAAATCATTTTATTCAAGAGACCGCAAAGATGCATCTCTCTCAGATGTCAAACAGACAGTGGACAAACCTGCTGACTTACTAAAGAGCTAATAAGAACATGCACTGTGGCAGGCCTTGGATGACACGTATGAAACAGTTCAAAGTGCTTGCCCAACCTATGCAAATGATAATAATGGCCTCTATTTATTAGAACCCTTGTGAAGACTATGCAAGCATATAAATACTGCTCCTGCTTCCCAAAAATGAAGCAGGGGAGCTGCACTGAAAGAGCATCTCATTCCCTGGAGTGCTTAACAGCAGTGGCAGGGGCTCCTTCAGACCAGTTTAAATGCTTTATTTCTAGGTTTGGCACACAAGGCAAGGGATTCAGCCTGGGTGGGGTGTCTTGAGAGTGGCAGTCTGACAAGAATCATGGGATCCATAGAAGAATCCTAGACTACACAAGTCTCAGTGTTCATAAAGAGCAGAGGCATCTGGTATAGATTGTGAGACCAGACTGATGTCAAAATCATTTTCTCTTCCATTCTCAAGATGAGGGCTTGGAAAAAGTTAAGAAAAATAATATTAAGAGAAAATGAAAACATACACACCAAAACATGAAAAATATATACAAAATGAACAGATAATTATGCAAATAAACAAAGCACAATAAAAAGTCCTCCTAAGTGAACTATTCATATCTTACCACTTTCTTCTTCAGCCAGTTTATTTTTTTTCCTAGACAAGAGCATTTTTCCCCCCAGAAAAATGCTTCTTCAATTTCATCCAAGACTGAATGGAAAGTATGCTAAAACTTCTATAGCACTGCTACAGATCACCTTGACTAGTTCAGCCATCTAAGCATTGACTTGAGACCTAGGATATCCTAGGACCAAATCTCAGCAATGACTATACCCAAGATCTCCTACTCTCTACCTCAATTATTATTTTACAGGTGCGAGTCTGAGCTGAGATTAGAAATCTATTTTCAGCCCTGTTTCCTGCCCTGTGCTAGAGTGTGAGCACTAACCAACTGGTTGCAAATTGATACCTGGACTCAGGGTTATTAACTGTAATGTGCAGCTTGAACTGAGACAGACAGCAAAGCAGTCAGAAGAAACAGTGTGGGTGTCCTCTATGCTCTGCAAACACTCTACGACACTGTGTCCCACATCTCTTGGACAATGTAAAGATTAGGAAAATTCCCCCTTGCAAGACCTGTTCACCATTTCTCTTCCTCATTGGCCTGTGGAGATTTTCTAGGGAAGAAGCTCGAGCTGTTGCTCACAGACCTACAAATGCCTGACCCAACTCCTGGGCTAGGGACAGAATTTACACATAAATGAGTTTAAGTAATCATAAACTGGTTTAAACCTGTAACAGAACAGATGTTCAGTACACATAAACCAGTTTCAAAATGGCTGAAATTGGTTTAAGATAAACCTGGTTGAATGTAGCATCAGACTTAACCAACTGAGGTCAAACTGGTTTATGGAACTTCTGTCCTAGGCCCCTTCCTGGTCAAAGTTAAACAGAGTTCCCCAGCATCCCAACATGCTTTGCAGCCCTGGGCCTGGTTGTGATGTCTGCTTCAGCAGAGAAAGGTTGAGAAGTGGGGAGGGGAATAATAAGGACTGCCCCTCCCAAGCAAACCACAGCTAGGGTCTGGGGCCAGGGAGGGGGTTAAACCACCCTTCCACCAAGTACAGAGCTGCCCTGCCCTGCTAAAACTTACTGCTGGCTGTGACTATGGACTACAAATCCCAGAGGCAAAACTCTCAATTAGTTCTTACGGAGCTAGGATTTCACCTTCAGGCTAGGTACAGACATTCAAAAAGCCTGAGCCTGAATTGATTTAATCTTTGCAGGTTAGTCTAACCTGGCTAAGCTAAATCAGTTTCTAACCCAGAGAGATATCCCAGTAATGCAGGGACATGCCTGCAGTGGCTCAGGCTAGAAGCTGGGGGGTGCTAAAACAGCCCTCCCTTTATTTTCACAGTAGGGAGCTTGGGGGGCAAGGAGGGGACATGGTGAGACCCCAGCAGGATGCTTTGGTTATTTCCTCTCCCTGCCCCCAAGCTGCTGAGCAGGGAATGTTTATCACCCCTAACTTAGGGTTTATCAACTCATTAAAAAAACAAAGCCTCTCTCCATTAACTAATGGAGCTCTTCTTAAACAGCTCTTCCAAGGAAGGACATTAAGTTACCTGTTAATTAGCTCCTGCTAGCCTATGCTGAGCTCCAGCCAGGGAGCACAGAGGAGGGAGCAGCCCTGCAGTGGAGCAGAGAGCCCCGCCCAGCCCAGAGAGCATGCTGGGATGCTAAAGGTATCTGGGTTATTTTACACAAACAAAAGGTCTGGGACAGACATTGCATAAACCGATTTAAGCCATATCAGTTAAGTCGGATCCTACATTTAACCAGGTTTATCTCAAACTGGCTTCAGCCATTTTGAAACTGGTTTATGTACACTGAACATCTGTTCTGGTACAGATTTAAACCAGTTTCTGATCACTTAAATGGTTTATGTGTAATGTCTGTCCCTAGCCCTGATGTGCAAAGGTGATAAGGGTCCTTCTGCTGTCCTCATATTCTTTTTTCTTGGAGCTGATTCAAAAATAGGTTCTATAGTGCTCCCTTAAAGGCTAAATGAAAAGAGGTTCATTAGCACCAATACCTCTTCCAGAAGACTGGGGTGGTTTGGAAGAATCTGTAGGGTGTTGAGGAAATTTAACAAGGAAAGACTGATTGGTACAAACAGATGTCTCCTTGGACTTTTCTGAAAGCTAACTATAAAGCTACTTCTGTATCAGGAATATTTATTGCACTAAACTTCTCCCTTAAGTTACACTGGTAAGATTGCAAGAGGTGTACTGGGGTTCCTTCCCCCTTGTTGATGCTCTGAGCCTATGTTAATCCTATACTTTTCATTGCAGTGGCAGGAAATTGGCAGTGCTCTTGTCTCCTTGTTTTTATCTGTGGCTTGTTGTGGGGCATTCCTAGGTTTCCATTTCGTGCTTTAAAGTTGCATATAGGGGTTGGAAGCAGAACTTTTTAGCGAGGATTGGGTAAATGATTGCCTGGAAATTCAGGAGATCAAACTTGGTGGCCCAGAGGGGAATACTTTTACTCTCATATTCCTAAAGAGCCCCACTGAAATGGAAGACTTAAGTAATATTGTTCTCAAGTACTGGATTGTTATTTATGCATGAGTGCGGGCACATGTATGCATGCACATGTGCACATTTACACACGATACAACTTTTTACCATTCAGTTCACAGTTTAATACAAATATTTTTAAAACATTCATAATGCCCAGCTGTTTTAATATTGCTAATAAAAAATCTTGATAAAACAGACTGCTACAGCTGACCAAAAACAAATGACTTGTCTTGAAAAGACAGCAACTGTTGAGAAGAAACAGTGAAAGATATGTGCATCAAAAAGATTGACAGACATTTAACTGTCACCATTACCACTAGTTTTCAGATAAATAGAGCACACGTGTCACCGTGGTACTACTGCATGCCATCAGCAGCACCACATGCTTGCCTCATTTTTTTATTACCATGTTTCGTTAGTCAAGGGTACAGAAGATGCATTCATTATAATGAAGCTGATTAAATTAAGAGAGAACTTTAGATACTGCTGAAATGCACAGAAGATCTATTTGTTTTATATGAAGTGATTCTTAGCCACACTGGAAATACTGAGGTTGATGACAGTAGCAGCTGGTAAGAAAGATGAGTGTTCTAGTCAAGGAGCAGAATCAAAGCTGAGTACTATCATATAACATCACTTCATCTGGATGTCACAAAGGAGCATTTTAGCCATCAACTCTAATCCTAAAACCCAGTAAGAATGCAGTTTTGTTTCTGGTTGTTTGAAGCAAGTCAGGCTATTTAACTGTAACCCAGCTTCTCAAATGACTTTGTATCCATCTAACTTTAATCTCATAATAGTAGTCAAGAGGGACAGAAATTAAGATAAAAATATAACATTGAACATAAAATATAGTTCTGCTTTCAAAGTCTTCCTGGAAAGATTCCAGCTGTAAACTTTACCCATGTCCAGCTTTTATTCATAATGAGCAAAAGTGCAGCTTTGTCAGAAGTTTGGAAACTCTGCTAATTATGGCAAAGGAAATTCTCATTTCTTCACCAAAAAACTGCTTCTGAATGATCCTGCTTCCACTCACAGCACTAAGTCCTCATAAAACAAGTTACAGTCTAAAGCTAAATGGGGGGGAGGATGTTTCAAAGCCTGAAAAAAAAATTACTGAATAGATTCCAGTGCTTTTACAGGGTTTCAACAAATCAGACAAAATTTTCCATTTTCTTAAAGAAATAAAAGCTTGTTAGTCTAAAAGAGCCTTTTGAGGATGAAACACTCCCAGACAAAAGGCCAGCACAGTATCTTTGCAGTACTTAAGTCACATTTATGTCAAAATAGGATTTGGCTGGTTATATGTGTTTGTACTTCTTTGGCAATATGAATTCTCAAATAAAAAAATACTGGAGAATAAACTGAGTAATCCAACGTTGACTCTCAAGGGATGAACTGGCATAGAAATCCCTGAGACCAATAACTGTAATCTCTCTAAGACCACCTAATTGCCTAATTTTTTTATGAATCTGTACTACTTATTTACACATAATGTTTTGTAAAATATAATATATATACTGTGGAACACTTCATAAGAGAGAGAGAGAGTCTGTGTCTGTGTCTGTGTTAGGACAGCCAAAGGAGACCAGATGACAATAAGCTTTTACTAATGTATCTGAATGTTGTTATGAGATCCTTCTGTTTTTGGTGTCTGCGGTGTTTATTTTTCCTTTCTTGGATGTGGGATTTTGTGTGTAATTAACACTCTCATAACTAACTGCAACCCCCACTACCTCTAATCTCACTACTTCGGGTTTCATCTCCAACTTTGCCATCAACAAAAACTGTATTTGATGAAAATTTAAACAATTTTATTTTAAAAGTCCCAAAGCAGAGGTACATAAAGTATCTATGAGGGAGATGAAAAATTATTGGTTTTAAAATGCAGTTGGTCCACTCTGGAAATCTGACATAGCCACAGCTAGTCTGAATGCTTATGTTTCACTATTGTGATAAAGTGCAAATGCTGCATGAACCACCTGATAATACTTTGCAGGCCACAGAATGAAAACCACTCGTGTGGAACACAACATAGCCATTCAAAGTCTACCTACTGCTTTACAAATACCAAGTAATCTAACAATATTTTGACTTCACACAAAACCTTCTGTTTAAGGACCTTAAAGTACTACATATTTTAATTTCGCCTCAAAACACTCCTTTGAGGAAGATGCCTTAAAATCCTGCTTCCATTGAAGCCAAACCTCCCCCGATCTTTTTCCTGTAAATATTGTAATTCCTATTATACAGCAGGAAAAACAGGCCCAGAAAGTTTAAGCAACTTGTTTACACTACTCCGGAAAAGAACTAGGAAAGGAACCCATGAATTCAAAGTCTAAGTCCTAGGCTATTACCACTAGATCCTTCCTGAAACACAGTCTCGGACAACAAATTTCTACCCATCAGTACCAATAATAACCCAACACTCCTCCTCCCCCTGCGATTAGCCAATCAAACAATGATGGTTTGCATTTTCTATACATAAAATATTAAGCAGAAGAGCAATGGCAATTACACATTTTCCCATTTTTAACTACTGTACTTTAAAAAACCTCAAATAAAACCACTTGAAAACTATATAAATCAGAGCAAGATTAAGAGAAATGGCAATGAATATGAGGAAATGCAGACTGCAACATAATATTTAAAATCCCATGACACAATACAGCATCCTGTAAACTGCTTCAGTAGGCCCTGATCCCTGCAAATGCTTACATAGTTTTTTTTGTTTGTTTTTTTTTACTTATGTCTTCCATCACAGTCATCTTACTTTAATATACTCTCTTACATGCAAGTTTGGTCAGGGTCACCTTAATTCAGGCCTTAATTGCATAACAGCTTAGACAAAGGGATAATTTTAAGAAAATCATTAAATTCAGTGGGACTGTTCATGAGAGTATAGTTCAACATGTTTGTAAGGGTATGCAGAATTAGGGCTTAGTAAGTATACTAGATGAAATTTTACCTCCATTGGCAAAACTCCCATTAACTTTAATAGAGCCAGAGTTTCACCCATTATTTCTTCTTTAGCAGGGAATCTTGATTATAAACAATTAATTTTACATTTCTTCATACAGATTGTAATAGGAGTAGGTGGTTTTTGAAATAAAAAAATCCTTGCTCAGATTGCCTAGGATGTCTCAAAGGGGTTTCCTCCAACTGATTGTCACAGGGTCATGCAGGTGCCCTGTTCCTAGGAAGGAATAAGGCTGCTGAAGCTCCCTGAGACAGCACAGGTGGTGGTTGCCGGAGCAACCAGGCTGGTCACGTGACCAGAAGGGGGTAGGGCCAGGCCTTTATAAACAGCCCAGGCCAGAGCCTGGTGAGCAGTTCTCTTTTGGCAGTTTGAGGTGTAGGAGCAGAGCAGAGCAGAGCAGAGCAGAGCAGAGCAGAGCAGAGCAGAGCAGAGCAGAGCAGAGCAGAGCAGAGCAGAGCAGAGCAGAGCAGAGCAGAGCAACCACCCAAGCGGCTACAGCATGGTGAGGGTGGAGAGGACCCTGACTGGGAGGCCTTTGTGAGAGAGCCAGGTGGGCTTTGATCTTATGTTTTAGCCAGGAGGCTTATTGTTGTGTTTCAGCTGTTTGGCTTATGGTTCTGTTTAGTTACTGTTACACCAGAGGACTGGAGAGGCTGCAGGGGATGGAGAAGGCCTCATTTAGGAATGCCCTAGTAGAGTGGGGGTGCTCCCAGTGCCGGAGTGTGGTGCTACATTGCGGGGTGTACTACCCCAGCCCTGGGGGCGGGGGCACAGTGCCAGTGAGGGCACTGTAGTTGGGGTATAAGACCCCAGCCCTGAGAGGCAAAGAGGATTTTGGGGGCCAGGCACAGCTAAGGCCACCTGAGCCCCACTGCAAGGAGCACCAGTGAGAAGCCTGAGGGGCTTGTATTAGGCTCCAAGGGGAGAGCCCCACGAGGGGGTGGGTGCTACTAGAGAGAGGAGCCCCACGAGGGGGTGGGTTTTAAGCAAGCCCCAGGAGTGGGCATATACTATTGATAGAAACCCTAGTAGGTGTGGACTGAAAAGGATCCCAGAGGGGCTCCCAGTGTCAGGGACCCTGAAGGGCCAAAGGGGCCAGGTAAGGCTCAGGCTGCCTAAGTCTAATTGATACAGATTGGGGGTATAAACCTAGAGGGGCTAAGTAAGGCTTAAGCCACTGGCCCAGTGGGGAAGAGTACTGTCAGTAAGCCCGAGAGGGCTAATGGATAGAGGGGCGCCGAGTGTGTGACAAGCCCAGGGGTGCCAGAGAAGGGGCGCCGGGTGCGTGACAAGCCCAGGGGTGCTGGGCAGGGCTCAGAAAGGAAAAGAACCTGATAACATCTGGAAGAGCTGCGAGGCTTGGGGTGTGCTAAAGGGGAGGTAGGAGGTACGCATTGCCCATCAGGCTGGGGTGCACCGAGTCACCTCATATGGAATGGGGGATAATTCAGCATAACACCGCGTATTAGGGGATCAAAGGCAGACTCCCATATAGAGCCAGATATCATCAAAGACGTGGCGGGCAAGATAAGAGGGTGCTGAATTGCCTAATTGACACAGTAGGGCGTGCTAGCAGGATCACGGCTGCTCCTAGGCCCCACTCCGTGACATCGATGCCATTCATAATTTTATAAAATTTATAAACTTATAAAACTTGTAAGTATGGGGCATGAAACCACTCTGGGAAAACATGTTAATATTCTTCCAGACCGGCGCAGATACACAAGTTATGGTGAAAATCTGGACCAGGCTTGCTTTCCGGCTTGCTTCCTTCCTTTTTTTTAGCAGTGTGTTACCTAACCTTGTACTCTGGGGGAATTAATTCTAATGTTTATAATCCTATAAATTTGACTTAATCCACTGTAAATCTGCCACTTACTTATGCACTCCACACTTATAATTGAGCAAAAAGATTAAGGCAGTTGAACACAATTTTTTTTTATAGTTACAAAAGGTGAATTCCCATCTTCAAAAGTGATTTCATTGCAAATTACACATATAAAAACCTGAGAGAGCTGAGTTTAAATAACTGGGACATCTAGTCTGAGGTCCAAAGAAATCTAAGGCCAGGTTTTGAAAGGTACGTCAAGAAGATGCATGCCAACTGGGATTTTCAAAAGTACCTAACTTGCACTGAAAATCACACAACCTGAATGTCTTCATCTTTAACAACTTAAAACATGAGGGACACTTACCCGTATTTAAAAGTAGTACCTATCTTTTCAAGTGCACATTTGCTGTGAGATGCTAAATCTGTAGGTCTACTCTGATCTCCATTTAAGTCACTGGAAAGCCTTCCACCAACATTTCGCGTATCTAACTTAATGAGAGTTAATATGCATCCTTATGAAGCAAAAGGAATAAAGAAAAGTTTTACAATAATGACTTTGGGTTATTAAAGTAAGGTAAGCAAAAAGCCAGGGGACCTGGATAAAAACTTATTAAGGGGAAGCCTTAGCAATGTTCTCAGGGAGAAGATGGGACAATAAATTAGATCCCTGAAATGTTTATATACTTCTGCAAGAAGTATGGGGAACAAATGGGAAGAACTGGAGGACCTGGTACAATCAAGAAATTATGATGTAACTGAGATTATGAAGAAGTTCTGGGATAGTTCACTTGACTACAGCATGGATACAACTTGTTCAGGAATGAAAGGCAGTGGGGAAAAATGAGAAGGTATTGCCTTATGTATAAAGGAGATGTACATAAGTTCTCAGGTGCAGTATGAACTAGAACATAGACCTGTTGAAAGTCTCTGGGTAAAATCAGAGGAAGAGTAGCAGAGGGGATCCTGTGGTGGGTGTCTGCTACAGGCCATCGGACCAGGAAGAAGAGGTAAGTGTGGACTTCTTTAAATGACTGACTAAAGTTTCCACACAGCAGGACTCTCTTCTCATGGGGTGCATTTCCACAAGACTCAAGATTAGAGCTAATTACTGTGCAGTCAGCATCACATGTGCAGATGCTTACTATGCAGCTATTTGCTCTACTCATGAGTTTTTTGATACCTGTAATTACAGCACATCAAAGCAGATTCAATTAATCAAGTATGCTGAAGCATGGTAATGACCATGCAGCAGAGTCCAGGAGTCATGTTTATCAGCGCCCCAAGCTTCAAAATGGCAGCGGTGGCACTTCAACTAAAGCTTACTGAATGAGCTTTAGTTAAAGCATCCCTGCCACCATTTTTTCAGTGTGGGGATGATGATACACATGATACACTGGGTGCCTTAATTAGAGAGGCAAGAGTCACTCCAATTGAAGCATCCCCCTCCTCCACCCAAGCATGTGTATAAACACCCTTCGAGAACTCATAGAGGTTGGATAAGGTCCCAGATGTCTGGAAAAGAGTAGAGTGTCCATCTTTAAGAAAGGGAAGAAGGAGGATCCAGGAGATTACAGACCAGCCTGACCTGGTGCAAGTGCTGGAGAGGCCAACTAGGGGCCATACTCTTCTTGACCTGCTGCACACAAACAGGGAAGAATTGGTGAAGAATGTAGTATTGGTTGGCAACCTGGGCAGAAGTGACCATGAGATGATTGAGTTCAGGATCCTGAGGAAAGGAAGGATAGGGATCAGCAGAGTAAGGATCCTGGACTTGAGAAAAGCAGACTTCAGCTAGCTCAGGGAACTCATGGGCTGGATCCCCTGGGAAGTCAGTCTGAGGAGAGAGGAGTCCAGGAGAGCTGACTTCACTTTAAAAAATCCTTACTGAGATTGCAGGAACAAACCATCCCGATGTGTGCAGGAAGACTAACAAGTGTGGCAAAAGATAAGAAGTGGAAACTTGAACAAATAATTAGGGAGGAGTATAAGAGCATTGTTCAGGCATGCAGGGATGGAAACAGGAAGGCCAAAGTACAATAGGAGTTGCAGCTAGCAAAGGATGTGAAGGGTAATAAGAAGGGTTTCTACAAGTATGTCAGTACCAAAAGGAGGATCAGGGAAAGTGTGGGTCCTTTACTGAATGAGGGAGGCAACCTAGTGACAGAGGATACAGAAAAGGCTGAAGTACTCAATGCCTCTTTCACCTCAATGCCTTTTTCACCTCAGTCTTCATAGGCAAGGTCAGTGCCCAGACTACTGCACCAGGCTGCACAGTTTAGGGAGAAGGTGATCAGCCCTTAGTGGTGAAAGAACAGGTTAGGGACTACTTAAAAAAACTGGACATATATAGGGGGCCAGATGGGATGAACACAAGGGTGCTGTGG
This sequence comes from Crocodylus siamensis, assembly GCF_052110815.1. Classification (NCBI taxonomy): domain Eukaryota; kingdom Metazoa; phylum Chordata; order Crocodylia; family Crocodylidae; genus Crocodylus; species Crocodylus siamensis. The sequence goes on along the minus strand of NC_143398.1, from coordinate 73,673,258 downwards.
GTGTTGGCTGATGAGATATCAGAGCCACTGACCAACATCTTTGAAAACTGATGATGATCAGGAAAGGTCCCAGATTTTTGGAAAAGGACAAACATATTTAAGAAAGGGAAAAAGGAGGATCCAGGGAACTACAGATCAGTCAGCCTCACCTTAGTACCTGGAAAAATCATAGAGCAGATCCTCAAGTAATCCATTTCTAAGCACTTGGAGCCGAAGGTGATTAGGAACAGTTAGCATCGATTCATCAAGGGAAAGTCATGCCTGACCAAACTAACTGCCTTCTATGATGAGATGACTGCCTCTGTGGATGCGGGGAGACTGGTGGATGTGTTGTACCTTGATTTTAGCAAGGCTTTTGATATTGTCTCCCACATCATTCTTGCACGCAAGCTAAGGAAGTATGGGCTGGATGAATGGACTGTAAGGTGGATAGAAAACTGGCTGGAGCATAGGGCTCAGAGGGTAATAATCAACGGCTTGATGTCTAGTTGGCAGCTGGTATCAAGTGAAGTGCCCCAAGGGGTGGTCCTGGGGCTGGCTTGTTCAATGTCTTCATCAAAAACCTGGAAGATGGCATAGAGTGCATCCTCAGCAAGTTTGCAGATGACATCTAGCTGGAGGGAGTAGTAGGGCTAGGATTCAGAGTGACCTAGACTACTTGGAGGATTGGGCCAAAAGGAATCTCATGACGTTCAACAGGAAGAAGTGCAATGTGCTGCATTTAGGATGGAACAATCCCATGCATCAGTACAGGGTGAGGGCTGACTGGCTGGGCAGCAGCTCTGCAGAAAAGGATCATAGTGGTTACAGCAGACAATCAGCTGAATATAAGCCAGTAATGTGCCCTTGTTGCCAAGAAGGATAACAGCATCCTGGGCTGCATTGGTAGGTGTGTTGCCAGCAGGTCAAGGGGGAAGTGATTATTCCTCTCTATTCAGCACTGGTGAGGCCACAACTGCAGTACTATGTTCAGTTTTGGGCAGACCTCTACAGAAAAGATGTGGACAAATCGGAGAGGGTCCAGCAGAGAGCAACAAAAATGGCGCGGGGGCTGGGGCACGTGATTTATGAGGAAAGACTGAGGGAACTGGGCTTATTTAGTCTAGAGAAGAAGGCTGCTATTAAATCCCTCCTCAGTCTTCTCAACTACCTGACCGGGGGGGGGGGGGGGGGGGGGGGGGGGGGTTCAAAAGAGGATGGAGCTAGACTTTCTCAGTGGTGGCAGATAACAGAACAAGGAGCAAGGGTATCCAGTCACAGCAAGAAAAGTGTCGGTTAGATATTAGGAAGAGTTTTCTCATTAAGAGGATAGTAAAACAATGGAACAGGTTATCCAGAGAAGTTGTGGAATCTCCATCCCTGGAGGTTTTTAAGACCCAGCTAGACAAAGCCTTGGCTGGGATGATCTAGTTAGAGCTGGTCCTGCTTTGAGCAGGGGGGTTGGACTAGACCTCCTGAGGTCCCTTCCAACCCTAATTTTCTATGATTCTATGATACCTGGAAAGATCATGGAGCAGGTCCTCAGGGAATCTATTCTGAAGCACCTCGATAACAAGGGGCACCTATACATCTGCTCCGATGCATTCTTATTAGAACACGTCAGGCCAGACTCAATTAATCTGAGGACTTGAATAATCAAGACTGCTAGAGCGTTGTAATCAGAATGCTCCAGCCTCTCATGTGTTCAGCATCCCCGCATTTGAAAATGGCAGCAGAGGCACTTGAACTAAAGCTCATCGAACAAGCTTTAGTTCAAGCTCCCTCACTCCCATTTTGAAATGGAGGATGCTAAATACATGAGACATGAGCACTCCTGAGAGCTGCTCTCCTTAAAATGCCTCACTGTCCCACCCCAGAGCACCTGTAAAAACACCCAAGATGATCAGGAACAGTCAGCATGGATTCAACAGGAGCAAGTCATGCCTGACTAACCTGATTACCAAGCAGGATTTGGGTACTAAAACATAACTACCACACGTATTTTTAACAGAAAATGCTTAAAGTACATAATTTATTAATTCACTGTTCTAGAAGCTATGCCTTTTTAAAGAAAGTAATTGTTCTTGGCATGCAAGCATTTTGCATGTGCCAAGGAGATCTGTGTGAAAAAGAGAGATTAAAAAAACTGAAGCCAATATACAGCAGCTTTGTCTTGTTATTTTTAAAGGACTAGAGTGGTGTTAGAAGGTCCAGGAAATGGGTGAGAAGCTAAGGGATTTTGGTGGTATCTTTATTGGACCACCTGTATATACATTTTTAAAGGAGAGGGGATGAGGGTTGTTTTTACAATGCTTATTTGCTCTAGTTATTAATAGGGTTTTTTTGGTATTTATCACTAGCAAGCTAAGACTACAAGTATATTAATAAAAAAAAACTCTACAGCAGTAGTTCTCAGCCTCTCTAGGCTATAAACAGAGGTCACCAAATGAAGCAGATCAGCTGTGCTCAATGTGTCCTGGCACAAATGCTCTGCTTCAGTGGGTATAATAGACATTGTCTGGTGTCCCATACAGTCGTTCCCCAGCCAAAATTGTGGGAACCCCTGAGGCCACTTCTACAAGTGGAGAATCCTGGATTTTCCCCATTTTCAGAGATGCATCCCAAATTAGATGCCCTGGACATGAGTTTTTGCAAAGGAGAAATCCAAGGTTTCCCTGTTGGCAGAGGCACATCCAACTTGGGACAAAGAAACATGCTACATGCTGGGGGAATCCTCTGCTGGAAGATTCCTGGGGCTCACCTCTGCAAAAGCAGGCAGCCAGGTAGGTGTTCCCACAGCTTCAGAGGCCTAATCCTGCATGCCACAAGAATGGGAATTCCAGGAGCCCCTGTTTTGGGCTGCCTGGGCTACCTGTGCTTTTCCATCAGGCAGAAAACAAACATCCACCACAATAGAGCCATACAAATTTATACCATCTCTTATGGTGACAAATTTGAGGCATAACAAAGCGAACAGATGTCGGTTTGCTTGGCCTTTGTGCTGCCATACAATCCAGGTGATGACTTTTTCTGAGGGTTGCCTCAAGTCTATGTCAGTTCTTAATTTTCACTTGGTTTTGACTACAGAAACATAATACCACAATTCTTCTGCTGCAAAGCACTCAGACTGCACCAGGTCAGGAAGTTTGATACACACTGGTTCCCTACTTGAAACCTCTGTTTTTATCATGTGAATCATTCATGCACACATAACAAAGCTAGCATTTTGTGGCACCCCATAGCATGTTTGAAAGGCTCTCAAGGCACCCAAAATTGGTTGAGCCCTGGATGAGATGTACACAAGTCCATCCCAAGTGATACCCTCTGCTCACATTTGTACTGAAATACTCCAGTAAAGAAAATCCAGGGCATCTTGTAACAGCTGCTCTCAACACATAAGTCCCCAGCATACATGAACACAACTACTGGTGACAACAGTATAGTGGCCTCATCAGCATATTTATGGGTTTGGCATAAAGAAGTGGGAGTGGGTGAGTAGGACATGCTTGGGAATATTCTGGCCACAGCCATGGGTGTATCTAGTATCTTGAAAAGGGGGTGCAGATGATATGGCATATCATCACGTATTACACAACACGCATTTCTCCAGGAAATGAGAAACTAGAAGCTTGACTAACATGCTGGGCAGCCAGCACTAAATTTTTCCATTTTAGATCGAAGGGGTGTGTGTGTGTATTATATAAAAAAAAAAAAAATACGCACACACCTTTGATCTGAGATATATATAAAATGAATGATTTGCTAGATTATGCATAAAGCTTTAAAAAGCATAACAAACTATGCAAGGTTTTCTTGTGTGGAAATGCAAGATGAAGAGCTTCTCCCCCGCCTTCCCCCACCCCAATCATACAGATTGGGGCAAAAAACCCTACATCTTCTATTTGAGTAAATATGGTAATACCAAGAGTATACTATATACATAGCTTCTCAGATAACAGACTGTTTGTACTCTATATATTAGCACCAGGTTTAAGGAAGTGCAAACAGTGAAATTGTATAGAATGCCTACTTGCTGCCTGTAGCATCCCATGTCTGAGAGCTAGGATCAGCACCAGCAGAAATATAAATTCCCTTTTTTTTTTCTTTTTTTTTTTTTTTTAAATACAGAGATGGCAAAGATGAAATCAGAAAAAACTCCCCTTTGGTCAAGGGAGAAAAGATAGGAATTACCGAAAATGGCACTGCTCAAACTTCTTAGAGGAGTAGCAAGAACTATTAAGATCAATGCCATTAGACGCACTGTTTTCTTAGATTACCCTGTTTAATCCACTTTAAAAGATAAGTAGTATATGCAACTAAAAAAGAAATTAAGAGAACACAAAACCCACTTCAGCCTCTACTTAAGAAGCCCTTCTTATCTCTAGCATGACAGCCATCCATAGTAAAACTGTTTCTATAGCAATAAAAGTAAGCTCTGTATTCCCTGGATGTGTTCAATACTTTCACACCTTGGAGCTTGAAATCCCCTTAGATAAGCAGCTGATGTTTTAAGCACTTCACCAATCAACCATGCTCCAAGCAGGTCTAAACAACATGGTACAGTTGCTCTCATCCCATCTACACTCAGGGTTTGCATAGTTGTTTCCATGGGTTAAGCTACCTGATGGCAGCAAATATGGGGTTGTTTTGTTTTGCGGTTTTTTTGTTTGTTGGTTGCTTTGTTTCTTCTGCCAAATCTCTCTCATGAGGATAGGTCTCCAAACAGTCTACAGTCCTACAAAAAGAAAAAGTGTTTTGAAAAGTGCTGCAATTCAATGCTACTCTGCGAATGATCACCTGACAGGCACAAGATGCTAAACGCTATATTCAGAGACTAAATGTGTGAGTTCGATGCCAAATTATATAAGGACTGAATTAAGCACAGGCTCAGACCTGGATGGTCAATTTAAAACGTTTATTGTTTTATAAAGTCATAAAATAAACGAGGTTGGTTGGTTCACGAGGTTCCCAAATCAAGCCCTTGCTCTCTAACCCGAAGGCTAGGTGCGGCTGCCTGATTCAGTAGTCTCAGAACTGGTCAACAGCTCATTTAAAAGGAGTCCCTTATCTTTTTTTTAGATAAAAGATACAAAACTGTCCCCATGGCAGAAGTGAGGCATCTAACATAACTTTACTATTAGTTATATATGATAACACTTATACATATGCATTTCTAATTCTTACTTCTATTGGTTATTTAGTTAACTTATCTATATTGTAATATCAGGTGATACGCTTTGTATTATAATTTTTATGCTTATGCTAATTCTTAATGACCTTTATATTTTTATGCTAATTCTTAATGACCTTTATAGTGCTTATGTTATTTTTCTATAACCTAAATACATTATTCATCTATATGTTTTGCTGGTTTTTGCAGGGTTAAAATGTCAAGGCTGACATAATATGCGGTTGTTTTTTCGTCATTGCGGTTTAGCCATGCAGTTTTCTATTTTTAACAATATAAGCGGCTTGCCTCCTATTTTTATCATTGTTCAAAGGTCAGAAGGTCAGCATCCTTATTTAAGGGTCAGAAAGTGATTACCAGAATGTCAAATCACTGACTTCTCAACCTCCTTGAAGCATTCTGGGAGTTTTAGTGCATTGTTTTTAATGCTAGGCCTTGCTTAGCATAAGTACTCTCTCACACTAAACCCACCCTTATCCAGCCTCAAGTTACTACCCAGGCAGTTAGGCTCCAGAGCAGCGAGAGACGTGTGGGTGAAAGCCCACTGTGCCCCCACTCCCCTGAAGCCCCCTAAAGACCCCCCCAGCAGCTGTGGAGCCCCCGCCGACCTCCAGCACAGCTGGAGGCAAGCGGGGCCCGTGCTGGGAGGGGGTTAACCTCTGAGTGGGAAGAGGCAGCTGAGTGGAGCTGGGCTGGGTCAAGCCCCACCCAGGTCCCTACTTCACCCAGCCCCGCAGGGAGCCACGCGACCGGAGCCATGCGAACAGGCGCGCTTGTCTGCTGGCGCGTGAGTTAGCATGGAGTTTGCACAGAAGGGTGCACAGGAGGGTCTGTGACCCTGCCTGCGAACCCCCCCAAGGTAAACAGTCCCAGCTGTAGCCAGCCTACCAGAGGCATGACATGGATGGGCACGCGCCACACCCTGAGGGTCCCCTTGGGGTCTGTGGCCCCCCCCGGCACCTGAGACGGCCACCCAGATGGAGCCCATGGTTCCAGGATCCAAGCAGATGGAGCTCCTGGCTCTCGGCTGTGCGGGCTACCTGTCGCTTTTTTAGGCTCTGGGGCCTGGGAGCATGGCCATCTCCCCTTGTGGGGTCTCTGGTGCACCAGCTGGAGGAGCTCCAAGCCACAGTCCAGAGACTGCATGCCATCAGGGACTGTGAGCAGGAGATCTCCCCTGGGAGCCGGAGGGTAGACCACCATCTCCCTCCAGGACAAAGGAGGACTCCAGGACCTCCCGCTCTGTCCATTCGGGGCATGGACAAAAGTGGTCAAGGGCTCTAAGGCCCGCTGCACCAAGGTCCCTGCCCCACTGGAGCTTAGTAACAGGTACACACCTCTTGCTGCTCCAGCAGAGCCTGCTGAGTTGCCAGCTTTTGCAGGCAACACAGGCTCAACTGCAGCTACCGCCCCCGCTCTCCCCAAGACAAAACGTAAGGTGTTTGTTGTGGGAGACTCCATCCTGAGGGGGACTGAGGGGGCAATCTGCCACCCTGACCCCTTATTCTGGGAAGTTTGCTGCTTCCCGGGTGCCCACATCCTGGACATTGCAGAGAAGATCCCAAAGCTCCTCCAGCCCACAGACCACTATCTTATGCTCCTTATTCATGTGGGCACCAATGACACAGCTTGGAGTGCTCCCAGCCGGGTCATGAGGTGCTACAGGGATTTGAGAGCAGGGCTAAAGGATCTGGGGGCACATGTGGTGTTCTTGTCGATCCTCCCAGTCTCAGGGTATGGGCTGAGGAAGAAGAGGAGGATCCACGTAGTCAACCAAAGACTGTGGTGCTGGTGTCATCAGACCACAGCCCGCTTTTTGGCGAGAGAGGCAGTGAGCTGCTGGGAAGAGATGGCTTCCACCTCTCTCCCCTGGGGAAGAGGCTCTTTTAAGCCAGACTGGCTGACCTGCTCCACCAGGCTTTAAACTAAGCCTGTTGGGGGATGGGGGGACTACCACCACTGCTGGCCCGCTAAGCAACCATTGCAAAGCCAGCAAGCCAAGGCACTTCAGGGAGCCCACCACTGCCCCAGCCCTGGTACAATCTGTGGGCAAGGCAAGAGCCCCCAAGGGGACACTTGCCTGCCTGTACACACATGCCAGGAGCTTGGGGAACAAGCAGGAGGAGCTCACCTTCCTGCTCAGTGCAAATAATTATGATGTCATAGGGATAACGGAGACCTGGTGGGATTCCACCCATGACTGGACCACAAGTATTGATGGCTATACCCTGTACAGGAGAGATCATGTAGATAAAAGGGGCAGGGGTGTAGCTGTCTATGTTAAGAAAAGCTACATGTCCCTGCAAGCTGATCTTGGTGACCAGGGTGGGTGACTGGAGACCCTCTGGGTTAAAATCCATGGGGAACACGGCACATGGGGACACAACGGTGGGAGTCTACTACAGACCTCCCACCCAAAGTTCTGACTTTGGCTATGAGTTCACCCGGGAACTGGCTGAGGCCACATACTCCAGGACCAGGGTTGTCATGGGTGACTTCAATTACCTGGACATCTTGTGGGAGGATCACTCAGCAAAATCTGAGCAGTCGCAAAGCTTCCTCTCACATGTGGATGACCTCTACCTGACTCAAGAAGACTATGGGCCAACAAGAGGCAAAGCGCTGCTCGACTTGGTACTGGCTACTGGGGATGACCTAATCAGCGACCTAGTGATTGATGGGAAGCTGGGTGACAGCAAGCATGAGCTGATCACCTTCACCATCCACGGTAAAGCTGGCAAGTCAGTCAGCAACATGGAGGTCCTTGACTTCAGAAAAGCTGACTTTAACAAGCTCAGGAAGCTTGTCAGCGAGGCCCTAAGGGACCAGGACCCCAGGGAGAGGGGAGTTCAAGAGTGGTTGCTCCTCAAGGGAGCAATCCTCAATGCACAAGCTAAGTCTATTCCATCTTGGAGAAAAAGCAGAAAGAGGACACAGCACCTCCCCCCACCTCAGCTTTCTAGGGACCTAGCAGACCTCCTGAGGCTAAAAAGAAAGGCCTACAAAGGATGGAGGATGGGATTCACCTCCAAAGAGGATTATTCTGCACTGGTCGGGTCCTGCATGGAGCAAACCAGGAAAGCCAGGGCTACAACTGAACTCCAACTAGCTTCGAGCATCAAGGACAATAAAAAGTCCTTTTTCAGATATGTGGGGAGCCGGAGGAAAAGCAAGGGCAATGTTGGACCCCTGCTAAACCAGATGGGGCAACTGACAACTGACGCCCAGGAAAAAGCCAACCTATTAAATAGGTACTTTGCGTCAGTCTTTCATCAGTCACATGGGATGCCCATGCCTGCCAGAGGACAGGGAGGTCTGGGTGAGGGAGATTCCCCTGCCCTCCATTAATGCTGACCTCGTGAAGGAACACCCTGACAAGCTGGATACCTTCAAGTCAGCCAGCCCTGACAATCTACACCCCAAGGTACTCAAGGAGCTGGCAAGCATCATAGCCCAGCCCCTGGCATGGATCTTTGAAAACTCCTGGCACTCTGCTGTAGTGCCTGAAGACTGGAAGAAGGCCAGTGTGGTGCCAATCTTCAACAAAGGGAGGAAAATAGATCCAGCTAACTATAGGTCCATCAGCCTGACTTCTATCCCAGGGAAGATCTTAGAAAAGTTTATTAAGGAGGCCATCCTTAATGGACTGGCTGACGCCAACATCCTAAGGGATACCCAGCATGGGTTTCTTGCGGGTAGGTCTTGCTTAACCAATCTCATTTCCTTCTACAACCAGGTGACCTATCACGTGGACAAGGGAGAAGAGATTGATGTCATATATCTTGACTTCAAAAAAGCCTTCAGTCTGGTATCCCATGATCACCTCTTGGCGAAACTGGCCAGTTGTGGCCTTGGGTCCACCACGATCTGCTGGCTGGGAAATTGGCTCCGTGGTCAGACCCAGAGGGTAGTAATAGATGGAAGTCACTCATCATGGTGCCCTGTGACCAGTGGGGTCTCCCAAGGCTCTGTCCTTGGACCATATTGTTCAACAACTTCTTTAATAATGTGGACATTGGAGTCAGAAGCAGACTGGCCAAGTTCGCCGATGACACCAAACTTTGGGGCAAAGCATCTACACCAAAAGACAGGCGGGTGATCCAGGCTGACCTGGACAGGCTCAGCAAATGGGCAGATAAGAACCTGATGGTGTTTAACACTGAAAAATGCAAGGTTCTCCACCTCGGGAGGGAAAACCTGCAGCATCCTCATAGGCTCGGCAGTGCTACACTGGCTAGCACTACAGAAGAAAGAGACTTGGGGGTCATCATTAACCACAAGATGAACATGAGCCTGCAATGCGATGCTGTGCCTACTAAAGCGACCAAAACACTGGCTTGCATCCATAGATGCTTTTCAAGCAAATCCCGGGACATCATTCTCCCCTTGTACTCGGCCTTGGTGAGGCCGCAGCTGGAGTACTGTGTCCAGTTTTGGGCTCCACAATTCAAAAAGGATGTGGAGAAGCTTGAGAGAGTCCAGAAGAGAGCCACGTGCATGATCAGAGGTCAGGAAAACAGACCTTACGTTGACAGGCTGAGAGCCACGGGGTTCTTTAGCCTGGAAAAGCGCAGGCTCAGGGGTGAGCTGATGGCCACCTATAAGTTTATCAGGGCACCCCAAGGGATGAAGTCCAATCGTCATAAACTACTACAAGACCGTTTCAGGCAGGACATAAGGAAGAATTTCTTTACTGTCTGAGCTCTCAAGGTCTAGAACAGCCTACCATCGGAGGTGGTTCAAGCACCTACATTGAACACCTTCAAGAGCAAATTGGATGTTTATCTTGCTGGGATCCTATGACCCCATCTGACTTCCTGCTCTTTGGGTGGGGGGCTGGACTCAATGATCTTCCGAGGTCCCTTCCAGCCCATTTCCCTTCCAGCAGATTTCTTCATATCTATGAAATCTACAAAAATAGGTATGGCTTGCTGCACCTGTTCCAAGTAGTGAAGAAGAAAGTTTTCTTAGCCTTGTAACTTTAGCTCCCCATTAATAATAAAGACCAAACGTCCTAACGCCAGTCCTGCTGTAGTCCCAGCATGGGTGACTAGAAAGGATTCTATTGCCAAGAAGGATATCCCTCTTCTAGTAAAGCTTGGACTAAAGTTATATTTTTCCTCTACTTCTGCTGTAAAACAAATTTAAAATACTCTGTCTACTTTCTAGCCTTTTAAAATCTTACTCCAATGTAAGAGGGCCATTTCCACCATTGGGATTCAGCAGATTTTATATCATATGTCTTAGAAAACCAATAATGAAAATAATAGAATTTAGGAAAGAAATGATTAAAGCATTAAAGAATTCCAAAATACTTTTGCAAATCTAAGCATTGCTTCCACTGATCTGAGTCTCTTGTATTGTATAAACTATAGACAGGTATCATTTTAGCCCTCACTGAAATACAGTCACTAATGAATTAACACCAGCTTCTATTTATTAATCAGACATTATTTATATAATGTGAAATGAAAGAGTTAAGATTTTCTCCAATGGCTCCCAGATTTTCTTTTTCATATTTCTCATGATGTGTCTCATAGAAACGTACGGCAGCAAAGCAAAACTGCACGTTTCTACAGTAATGAACAAGCTCCATCAGAATAAATAATGAATGATTTTCAAAAAAATGTATTACCTCAGACAAATGTTTTATTTGGGTACATAATCTTGTGAGCCAAAAACAAGCAAGTTTCTTGCTGCATGCAAATATACTGTGGCAACGTCAGGTCTAGGTTTGATGTCCATCTGAAAAAAAAAAAGGATCCAAACCTTCTAAATGCCTTATGTTCTTATCTAACATAGGTCCTGATGTCTAATATCCTCAAGGCTTTAACAGAGTTCTCTAGTCTAGAAGGCTCAGCTGCTCAGTCTTCCATAAAAAAGATTTTGAGAACTTTGCACTGGCACCTCAATTGCGCAGCCAATCTTATGCTTCATAAGTAAGAAAGCAACTTCCAGAGAAACAAGCATGTCTAAAGAAAAGAAAAAGCTTGTAATGACTTTTATGCCCTCATCTGTATCAGACTGCATCTCCTACAGGTTCAAAATTCACGAGAAGAGGAATGATACAAAAGAATGATCTAGTCTCAATTTTTCACCCAGAAATTTCCTGGCAATTCCTACCTTTGATCATTGCTTTTCATGCACTTGTGAGTTACAACAATTCCTGGATATCAATTAAACTTTAACCACATATCATTTATTAGCAAATGACTTTTGGTTTAGTAACTTAGCCTCCGAAGTGCCAGTCTGACTGATTGGATGCATGACCTTGGGCCCATCACTTAACCTTATGTGCTCTGGTTTCATCATCTGTGGAACACATTATAATATTTATTCTTGTGCTTAGGAGTACATGCATTAAGCAATAAAAATATCAAGAATTAAATCCCTGTTATGCCAACATCATATTACTCATTTCTCTTAAATACTACAATGAAGTCTGAAAAAGGCTCAGTGTAAATTGTCCCTTCTGAAACTTTAACGATTAACCTACAACAACCAAGACACAGGACCCTTCCACTACAAATGGCTACTTAGATTTCACATCCCTAATTGCTGTCCAGCATCCTTTGGCACTCACCTGTTTAACAACATTTTTCCCTTCAAAGACATGCAGGGGCAGGGGCATTCCAACTAAGAAAAAGAAACTATCTTACTACAGTTTCCAGCTACTCCATTTTCACAACAATTGTTGAAAAAACGCCTAGGTAGTAGTATTTCTATCCACTAATGGATGTCTGTACTTTAATATGGCAAGTTGCTTTTGGACAAAGTGTTATAGAACAGAATATTATACACCACTTTATCTAAAGCGGTTCACAGTATAAACTTTCAGCAGCTTGAAGAACTAGCTTACAAAATTGCCAATGTCTGTCTCACTGAAGCTTCATTTTCTTCTCACTCTCTCTCTCTGTTTCCAAACTGCAAATCCCAGGAGGGTGTCAGTTTATCATTTCTAAAACCCTGCTTCAATTATATTATCACATATGGATAGAAAGAAAAGCAGAAGTCATCCTGTGCCGGACAGGTAGAACTACATTCTGGAGGGTATGAATTTTCACTTAGATATCAATAAAATGAATACAGTGTTACATGCACACTAAATCAAAACTAAAAGCCTATATACTTTAGTGATATTTTAGAAGTACTGTATTCAGGGACTTTTTGGACATGAACAGTCCCATCGTTTACTGCTGTATTCTATGTATTTCAAGTCTGATTCACCACTGAGATAATTTAGGTTTCCTTCTCCTTAATACTAGAGTTAAAACAACACAGAGAAGGCTTAAGACAAGCCCAGCTAGCTAGATGCTTCTTGCCTGAGGATCCATAGCCCTGCATTCCTTTCCCTTCTCCCAAGCGTTGATGTAATTTATAAAGTAACAGTGGTAATTATTTATATAAATGCAAAATGTAGTTGGGTTTGGATAGATCAGGGGTGCATTTTAGAGATTCTGCCACTGGATTTGCCCTGGAACACCCACTGGGCAAAACCAGTTACATCATCAGGAAGTGGGGAGTTCGAGATTTTCAAAAGCATACATGCCTATGACTAAATCCCTATCTCAGAGGTCAGCAATGTTTTTGGGCACGGTGCAAAAATGTACACAACCTCAACTAGTAAGATATTGGTGTGCTGGGGCAGATGGCAGGGAAGCTGCGAGGGGCCTGATCCTTGCTGTGGTAGTGAAGCCCCGGCCCCTTCCCCTCTGTCTGCTCCAAGGTGCACATGGCAAGCAAAATGCCTTCGCCTGTGCCAGGGGTTGCCTACCTCTCCCTTATCTTCATTTGGGCCTTTGTTTATCTTCCCTGTGGCTCAGGGGCTGGCAAATCATGACCCATGAAGAGACTACATCCAGCCCACAGCAACTCAGGGAACTGGCAGTGTGCTCCAGCCACAGCAGCAGAAGGGGCATGCCCAGGTCTCTATTGCATGCCTTTTTCTATCTATTCCCTTTATAGCATCTGCTGACCCCAGGGTGGGATGCAGGGGGAGAGATGGCAAGGGCTGGCTTGCAAGCAGCAGCCCATAGTGATAAAAGGTTGTCACCCCCTGCTATAGTCTTTACTATCTGTAGCCTCCCTAATAGGCTGCAGACCCTGTTCCAGGCTACAAACTGACCAAAGGGTCAGCACCTTATTTCACCTCCTCATGTCCAGAGGTGTCCCCAAACAAGCTTCTAGTCCCTAAAGCGCTCAAACAACAGCCTGCAGCTGCCCCCAACTTTGAGTCCAGCTCCTTCAGCCCACTGTCCTGGCTGACCAAGGCAGTGAGTTCTCCAGCTCCACTATGTACTCCTCTGTGTAGGGCTGACCAGGTTCCACCTGCATGCTGCTTTCTCTTCTCCTTACTTCAGCCTCAAGTTTTCTCTTCCTTTTTCCCTTCTCCCCCAACCCCTTGGGGTTTCTGGGAGTTGTAGTCCAAATTAAGAGTCACCACAGCTTTACAGACTGTCCCCCTGGTTCCTCCTGCTGTTACATACATTACACTCACATTACACTTGGTTATAGATAACCTCCCCCATGTAATATTTCTGCTACTGTTTGGTGTGATCTGGTCTCAAATGTGTGCTATTAGAAATATTTTGATGAGCCAAAGGAAATAACATCTGGGACAAGGATTCCTGAGTCCTATCCAGTGATGTCTGTAACAGGCTTGGCAATTACCCTCACTTCCATTCTATTTGGCTAAGTACACACAATCAGAAAGCCCAAGACTGAATCAATTCAAACTCTTCAGGATAGTCTAGGCTGCAAAGATTGAACCATCAAGCAAGCAAACAGATATTCACTTTTGATTCTGGAAATGTAGGTACATACCACCAGTGGTTCAAGCCAGAAGCTGGGGGGGAGGGTGCTAGAGTATACCTCCCAACCTACCAGTTCCAAGGCTTCTTCCCCATCCCTGCTCAAGTAGAGGGGACATGGACAAGCCCAAGTCCAGAGCTAACTGGTTAACTGGAGGGTCTGCTGCAGGAGGGAGGGAGCAGTGAATTCATAAAAGCTTGAACAAGAATAGTCCTTCCTCTGACGTGAGTACGTATTGAACAGAAGGGAACAACCCTGTAGAGCCCAGTTGGCTGTGATCATGGACTACAAATCCCAGAGGCACCTGGAAGCAGGAAGAGGAAATGATGAGCAACACTGCAAAGTCCTCCTGCTGTGGGCCTGGACTGCAAATCCCAGAGACCTCAGCGGCAGCAGGAAGAGGAACTGAACACACAGCCTATGTTGGGATGATGGAGGACTCTGATTTAACTTAAACCAAGAAGGGGCCTGGGACAGAAGTTTCATAAACTGACTTGACCCAAATCAGTGAAATCTGACACTACATTCAACCAGTGTTATCTTAAACCCATTACAGCCATTTTGAAATTGGTTTATATACACTGAACTTCTGTTCTGTTACAGGTTTAAACCAGTTTCTGAGGACTTAAACCAGTTTACATGTAACTTCTGTCCTTAGCCTTTGGGAACAAACTTTGACCAAGAGACTCCCTAGGGCTCCTCTATAGCACTCCTCCTGACACATAACTAAGCTCAGTTCCTGTTTTTATTTTAGTTATTAGCAAACACTGACTATTCTACTCAGGGCCTAATGTAAAGTGTGGAAAAGAAAATAATAAAACTGAAGATGGGGATTTGTCAAAACCATGAGAACCTTACACTGTTCTTATCTTTCTGAATGGTAGCACTTACAAAATTAGGCATGCTTCTATTAAAGGTCACATAGTATTTTTTGTCCAGTTTTATTTTATTTTCACAAAAATAGTGAATTCCTGGCAAACTTGCAACACTTAAATTTATTCAAGAAAGACTCAAGAGTTAATGAAAATAGGCCCATTTTTGCAATTAAACTTAGGGAATGTCTCTGTTGAGTCTACAGCACTTTTGAGACAACCATCAAAAAAGTAGTCCAGGCCACCCATTCCAAACCCAGAAACTGAAATGGTAGTGGTGTTGTGGGAAGTCTACCCATGCCATTCTCAAACATGATCCAAGACAGAAATCCTGAAAGCAGTGTCAGGGAACACCTATGATGCATTCTCATTAGTTTATTTATGGATTTGGAGTGTGTGGAGTAGCAGCAGGAGGTATTTTTTTTAATGGCAATCTCCTCCTCACATGCACACATTTTGCATACTGAAAAGTAATTGAAAAGTTTAATAGGGGAAGTATCTTACTTAAATGCTTTGCTGCATTATGGCTAATAAAAGGTAACTAAGAATGTTTGCAAGCACACTTGAAGGAGGAACATTCATGGCCTAGCATCCTGCAGAATTTCATCAATTCTTTAAGTCCAGTAAAGGCACTAAATTATCTCAAAATTCTGCATCCTGAGACCAACAAACTGCAGACATCTTTGGGAAAGTACAGAGAACCAGTTAGATGAACTGAACGTGGACTCAAACAAGTTGAAACAAAAGTCTCACCAGATTACAGTGTAGCTGTTGATGCTTTAAATGTTTATATAAATTGACTAAAATATTCTGATTGACAAAACATAAGCATTCTTACACTCTCAGGGTGAGGCTACAATTACTGAGAGTATAAAGAATTCTGGCTGATCAGCACACGTGGATTTTATGTCATCCTTGGGATAAATTGTGCCCCCTTTCTCCGACAAAAATGTTAGATGTGCTCAGCACAAAATAATGTGACACAGTTCTCACAAGAAAGTCCAAGTAAAAGGGAGACTCCATAATGAATATGACAGTGTGAGGACTCAGCATGACAGGATCCCAAAGGCAGCTACAGCAAGAGAGGACATAATGTAAACACAATCCAGTTATTTTTGAAGCAAAGCCCAGTAATGCAGGCAAAGAGAAAAGAATGCATTTCAGTAAAACAAGAATATTTGGCTAAGGCCATCACAGCTGTACTCCTATTTCTATACTAAGCTCTGAGTACAGCATAAGGAAAAAAGGTTCATTTGATATGCCTGAAGATCTACCAATTCTTGGACGGGATTAAGGAAAATGAATTGAAAGGAACTAAAAAGCAACAAAGCAGACATGTAATTCTCAATTGGTTTACTCATCTGATTTATGCTTAAAGGATTATCCCCTTTGTTTTGTTTAACTGACCTTTGCTGAAGCAAAAATCTCTTTTCTTACTCTTATAATTGATGCTGGAAATACTAATTAATATAGTAAGTTTGTTAAAAGACCTACTGTGCCCGCCATAGGTGGAAATTTGTAGGAATACCTGTATTAGAAATCAAACCTTTAAACAATTAGCAATTGATGATTTGTGGTGGAATTGTGATGTTTGAAAATGTCCTACAAGGGAAGTGGTATTAGGCTAAAAACAAACATCATCTTTGTAGCATGATCAGCTGTACAGGGATATATCCAGCCACAGCTGATCCAAAAGATGGCAGAGACAGATGCCACTTGAGGCCATTGTGCTGGGCTTGAGGGTCCTGATCCTGCAGCTCAGGTACTAGGTACTATTGTCCCAAAGGACCAGGCTCCTGAAGCTCCAGTAGCACCTGTCTGGGGTGCCTGGAGAGCCCCAGACTGTCCATACTCTCAAACCACAAATGAAAAGACTGCAAAAAGCTAGCACAAACTATCACTAGGAATTGTCATGTTCACAATTTTAGGCATTTGTATCATGACAAGGGGCAACGGAATCTGTTTACTCAGGTTCTGTACCAGCATAAACATTTTTATATAGGTTTCCCTCAACAATTGCAGGAGTTAAGTTCCTGGAAGTTCCCATGTCAGCAAAACCATGGTTGGTAAAACCAGAGGCTTGTGGGAAAAATGGGGTTAGGGTCTTGAATGGGACCCTGACCAGGCCGAGTCATGGGACCATCCGAGTGTGGCTGCAGCGGGAGCTGACCACCCGCACCCCTGGATGAGCCGGTAAGTGGGGGGAGACGGGGATTGAGGCCTCTGTAGGGTGGGAGCTGGGGCTGCTGCCCAGCTGGGCAGTGCTTGGGGCTTATGGCCCCAGTGGGGGGCAGGACAGGGCTGTCGGTGGCTCATCTGGGGGAGGGGGACGGCCACTGCCCTCAATGCAGCCCTGTGCGCATGAGGGACAGGGCGGGGCGAGCAATGGCGGGCAAGGAGCTCCCTGCTCAGTTTCTCTGCTTCCTGCCAGGCCAAGTCATGGAGGAGGGAAACAGAGCAGCAAGGAACATCAGGCCTGCTCAGCGCTGTGCGCTGCTTCCCGCCCCTGCGACCCAGCACAGCAGGGAGCAGAGGAGCCATGCGGGGATCTCTGCCCCCGGCTGTTTTCCCCATTCTGCTCCAGCAACGTACCACCTGCGCATGGGGCTGCACTGAGGGCAGTCGTACAGGGCTGCACCCCTCAAACCAGTGGCAGGCACAGGAGGTGCATCGCTGGAGCAGCATGGGGTGAACAGTGGCAGGTGAAGAGATCCCCACACGGCTTCTCTGGTCCCTGCCATGCCAGGTTGTGGGGGAGGGAAGCAGGGCGCAGAGGCGAGCAGGCCTGCTGTTCCTTGCCACCATGGGCAGGGCAGTTCCAGCAGCAAAGCATCAGTGAAGTGTGGAGGCAGGCAGCAGTGGCTGAGCCCAGCTGTGGCCCACCTTTGCCCTGTGCAAAGATCAGGGGCCCACGTGCCCCCCTCCCCCACTCCTTAGCTTCCCGGGGCTGTGCTGCCTCTGGAGGAGCCAACAGGCTCTGACTGCCCCACAAGCCGGCTTGGCTGGGGCCCATGTTCAGCCCTCCCCAATTTATTTTCTTCCTTCCTCCTAAGAATAACCATAGAAAACTGTGGTTACTCAAAACTGTATACTGTGGTAGGCCAAATGGTACACAGAATATTAACCGTGGATAGTCAAAACCATGGTTGGCAAGGAAAACCTGTAGCAGCACAAGGACAACATCTGTCTGCAGTCTAAAGCTCCTAAATAGTAATAGGACTGGGGGTGGGGGCATACATATGTGATCTCCAACTAAATATAAACTATGGTAGGTATACCTAAAATGTTGCACAAATAATATTTTGCACTTCATAAAGGTCTCTTCCTCTTCTACTAACATCACAAGAGACATATTATTTGTTCCAAACCCTAAGTTGTAAGGTGGAAAAAACAAACATAATTTAACCGACTGAAAAATGGATGAAAAAAGATGGTAAGATATTTGGAGAATCTCTTTTCTGGTTATGCTACACCCAATGGTACATTCCAAGTGTATTTTACTGAAGCACCTATGTTCTGTGTCTGCTTTGATCCTTATCTGGTTAGCAGTTAAAAAAACTGTATTCTCCCCAGTATGATATTAGTGCTCTTTGGTTTTATTCATGTTGATTAATATTATATGGGCTACAGGTATATATAACACTAAAATGTCCATAACATTAGATGATAAATAAATGAAATGACAAAAAGAAGAAAATCAAATTTCCCTGCTCTAGTAGGTCCAGTCTTCTGTTACATAGGTTCAGTTGCTATATTAGCTACTTCAGGTATTAGGATTCCTTGAAAATTTTGCTTGGAAAACATGTTAAAAGAGCAATGGGCATCAAATCAGAATTGTCAACGAGCATTATTACAACAGTTAATATTTGGCAGTACCTGGGAACCCACATTTACTTTTTGTAGGCATATAAAGCACTTAATCTAAACCCATTTTTTTATTTAGCTTTTCAAACAATTTAATTTCCCCATTTTACTTACAAAATATTGAATACCAGATGAAAGTAAATTCCAGGCCTACATGATTAATCACCCATAGAGCTAACTGTGGGAGCTCGATGCCGAATTATATAGGACTGAATTAAGCACAGGCTCAGACCTGGATGGTCAATTTAAAACGTTTATTGTTTTATAAAGTCATAAACTAAAGGAGGTCTGTTGGTTCACGAGGTTCCCAAATCAAGCCCTTGCTCTCTAACCCAGAGGCTAGGTGCGGCTGCCTGATTCAGTAGTCTCAGAACTGGTCAACAGCTCATTTAAAAGGAGTCCCTTATCTTTTTTTAGGCAAAAGATACAAAACTGTCCCCATGGTGGAAGTGAGGCATCTAACATAACTTTACTATTAGTTATATATGATAACACTTATACATATGCATTTCTAATTCTTACTTCTATTGGTTATTTAGTTGACTTATCTATATTATAATATCAGGTGATACGCTTTGTATTATAATCATTACGCTTCTTATGTTAATTCTTAATGACCTTTATATTTCTTATGCTAATTTTCTATAACCTAAATACATTATTCATCTACATGTTTTGCTGGGTTTTGCAGGGTTAAAATGTCAAAACTGACATAATATGCGGTTGTTTTTTCGTCATTGCGGTTTAGCCATGCAGTTTCCTATTCTTAACAATGTAAGCGGCATGTCTGCTATTTTATCATTTGTTTAAAGGTCAGAAGTTCAGTATCTTCACCTAAGGGTCAGAAGGTGATTACCAGAATGTCAATCGCTGACTCCTCAACCTCCTTGAAGCATTCTGGGAGTTTTAGTGCATTGTTTTTAATGCTAGGCCTTGCTTAGCATAAGCACTCTCTCACACTAACGTGTTCTAATAAATATGATGGGACTCTTTTTTTGTATCCAAAGGATTCTTCTGACCAAGAAGTAAGGGGGGAAAGGGAACATCCCTAATATCCTGATGAAGTATCAAAGAATTCAAGACTTAAGTCTCCAGTGTACCATCAATTCAGTCTGTTATATCTATTGTGCTATCGCCGAATTTATAGAGCTATACTGTAACAACTTCTACCTGTCTAAGCCAGTTCAAAGTAATATACCCAACAAGCATTGACTCTATTACTGTAAGAATGTTCTCACAATACAAAATGATAAAATGGAGAGAAGAAAGTCTGGCTAATTTAAGGAGCAACATCTGATACTCACACTCATGTTGAACCACACAATACCCCACAGATGCTCCCACTGAAATAAATAGGGATACTGTTCATATAAGTAAGAGCTCACCAGTGTAAATGAGTTGCACAATCTACCACTAAATAATTAAAGACAAAATTCTTGTAGTTCTGCTGACAAGAAACACCTGGTGGTTGTCCTGGCTGAATTATTTTTCTATAATCATAAAAGCACTGAAAAGAGCATGTAAAACAATGATTTCTGTAAGCAGGTTATAGTTTTGAAGATGTCCTGTAATGTAACTAGATAAATTATTCAATCTTTCTTTTGAAGAAAAGATGCATATGCTTCCAAGACCTGACAAGAACTCCTGCCTTTCCCCTATATTTTAAACTTATTAATACCAAACAAATGCTTCTCTTCTTCTTTCTCCCTCTTCCCTCCCCCGTTTGTTCCCTTTTATTTCTTGTTATTTGTGACATAGTTTGGCTTTACATGTACCAATGATATATGTCTGTGTGTGTGTGTGTGTGTGTGTGTGTGCGCGCGCACAAGTATTATTTTAATTGCATTTTTTAAATCAATAAAAAGTTTAAAAAATGATGCCAAAGGTGGATTTATAAATGTGCATGCACATGCAGATTACTAAAAGAAGCCTGATAAAGTGATAATGTCCTGGGATCACCTGATTTGTTAACTGGTTGACCTAATTCCAGCTGTACCAAGTACAGAGCACAGAGATTTTATTTTTCTGATCAATTTCAATAATTTGGCTTGTCTAATTTCCAATAGTAAAGATGTGCCCTCCATTCATAAGTAGTTCACTCAGAAAGGGTAGCATCCTCAAAAACATCCAGCACTAGCCTAACTGTTCTCACCAAAAACAATTATGGTGCTTTATTGACTGCAAAAGGAGCAGAGTTAGGTGCAGAGTGTTTTGAAAATCCCATCCAGACCACTCTGTCTTCTTGTGCCTATACTCGATTATAATTTGTTATATACTGTTTAAGGAGTACAGTAATATACTTCCTATGAGTAAAACAGTTGTAGAATCTGACCCATATTGCTTACTGTGAAAACAATGAATCCTTACAATGAAATCCTGGTCAGAGGAAAAAGTCCAAGGGACTTCAATGGTACCAAGATTTCATCTGTGGTGTTCTGTAACATTTTATAATACACATAACAACGTTGGTTAAAAATGGTAGAAGGTATGGTTAGGTGAGAGCTTTGTGAGAATCACAGGCCAAGCAAACTAAAAAATAAAAAAAAAAAAAATGAAACTGAGACAGTTTCTGCAGTCCTGATTCTGTCACTTCCATTGTAATCTGACTGAAAAAATGTTGTCCTGCTAGGACTCCTGTTTTTTTTTCCTGAAGAAATACACAGCCTCCCTAAAGCTATCATCTTAATTGAACAACTGTTTTCCTCCATGCATTGCTTTGAGAGTCCTGTAGTTGATACCAACTGGCAACTGGAAATGAATCTTTCACTTTTTAATACTTTTCATTATCAAATGCAATAAAAATGGTTCATATTAGGGGATATGATCGTAAGGAAGGGTGGTTTTGCCTTCTAGATGGACATATTCTTAACAGTAAGTCAGTTTTCTCCAGTTTAACTTTTTGCAAACTCCCTCCCTGCAAAAAGGGCCTCTGCGTTATTCTACAGTGAAGAGAAGGAAAGAGTTGCCACATGGTGAATATAAGGACAGCCAGGTAAATTTTCTAGTTCCCCATCCCACAACTGAATGAATACCAAACCATTTTTTCCAGGCAACTGAAACCACAAAACATCACAAACAAGAGAGTCACCTCCTCGCATTAGTGTTCGAATGGAGTTTGTTTCATGTTTTACACCAGAGGGAGACACAATGCCAAGTTTAAATTAAGAACAAAAGTCCAAGTAATGGTGCATCAGTTGTGGGTTTGGCAATAGCTACAAAAAAGATAACCTCAAAGAAAATGCATACCTTTTATGGAAACCAAATATTAACCACAAATAGTACAGAGCAAACTGCATGGACAACCAAAACTGCTGGATAAACAAATCAAAAAAATGACATAGGAAGCTGACACCCATTCTTTGGAGTGGAAAACCAAAGATAAAAATGAGTCATATATTTTGTATTTTTGGACAAGACAAACTTTCATCTGTCTGGCAGTATATGATTTTTTTTTAAGTCTAATATTTCCAATATTGTTCCTAAATAACTAACCAAATAATCAAACATTTAAAATTACTGACATCATGGAATAGCTGACTGCTCTGTAAAAGACAAGAAAATGGTTGGCCGTGAACTGCAATATGCTATTTATACTGAGTGATTAGAGTACAGATAGGAAAAGAATGGAAAGTCCTAATAAACCCTAAGTCCATCAGATACTGACTTTCTTTTAAGAAATGCAATAGCAACCCTAAAAAGAAATGACTTTTTAATAGAACATTTAAAAATATTCATCTATTTTCACACCTCTTAAGTCTTCTAACATGTTTTCTCCAGAGTCCATGTGGAGAACCAAGTGTCGTATATATATATACATACCATTATGCATACTTCTTGGATGAAGATAACTACTATATTTTCTTGCAAATCGCACATCCCCAAATAAGACCCACACCTTGTTTTATGAAGGCATTATGAAGAAGAAAAAAACTTTTCAGATTTATGCCTACAAAGAGCAGGGACAGGACCTAATCTTTAGCTCATTCATGCTCACTTTCATGCTCAACCAAAAGCTGACAGGCTTGCTCCTGCTGAAGACTGGTCTCCATGGGTGGATCTACAATTTTGAAAAGAGTTTAAAACAGCTTGTGGAGCTGCAAAATAGGAGGAGAGAGACTGAGAACACCAGCAGGCTACAAAATTGTCCAAAGAAAGGTTAATCTGAATAGTGGAACATCAAGATCATTAAAAGGAGAGATGATTATTAATACCTGTGGAGTGAAGAACAATTAGCTATTGAATCAGCTGCTTCCCTCAACTACCTAAATAGAAATGCCACTCCTGCTGCAAGGTGGAGGAGGAATCAAAGCATGGTGCTTCTTATCTGGGAAAAAATCTGCTTCCCCACTTAAGACATGTACCCCAATATTGGGGGGCTAAATTTTGTTGGGAAAATTTGGGTGTGGCATGTGTGTAAATATGGTACTTTCAAATACAGCGGTAAGATGACAAAGCTCCGTATCATTAACTAATTCAGGTACAGAGAACCTCCCCACTACCAAGCTATGCAAACATGTTCTACTCCTCCATGCAGCTTATATCTGGTATTTTCACTGTGTTCAGCTGGAAAGACAAAAACCAAATTCCTAATCAGGCATTCCCCATGCAGGGAAAAATCCTATGCAAATTGGGAGGTTTGCCTTTGTAAGCAGTAGGATATATTTCAGAAGTTCTACCTCCATTGATGGCAAAATATAACCTTGAAACATTCAGTTGATCTTTATTCTTCCTGGAAATTTAATGTTTAGTAAATGCGCAATTCATATTTAGCACTCTCCTGTGTGATGTCTCTCTCTTAAAGGCACCCATCCCTTTGATTTGCACTTTTTTATATCCTTTAGTTGGTGACTTTCCTATTTACTCTGCCATTTTCTGTCTCCTTACTGTTGCACTGCCTTAGAGTATAGACACAATACTTTTATTCCAAAGTAATTCAACTTTATAGTAAAAGAGGAGCAGGCACACAACACAAAGCCTTATTCTTTTCTGGGGTGGGGTATTGTTGCCCAGGAAAAAAACTGCCGGAACTTTACTTTGGGTCAAGTTATATTGGTATAAGCATCACATGCCTGCAATTTCATCTCAGGCTAGTTGTTTGTTCTGTGCTGACTACCCTTGGCCAATCAGCATCTTTCCAGGTACCAGAATAGCACTTAGCTGCAGGCAGCTACCTAGAGACAGCAGGTTGTGTGACTGCTGTGGACCCTGGTGTAATTTTACTGCAAAGTAAAAATTAAGCAAAAATTATTTGGGGCTAAATCAGTCATTTGTTTGCATCCATACATTCAATCACAATGAGTAGACCAAGGTAAAATGTGATTGGTTGGCAAAGGAGGGTGTAACTTGTATGCAAATACCAAACTAAGTGAATGAATCTAGAGTACTGTAATTTGCTGTAGTTTACACAGCAAAAAGATCAGAAGAAGGTGTAAGTTAAATCAGGTTAAGCTCCATTCAAACGTACCTCTGAAACCATATCAGGGTCTGCTTTCTGCTCTCAACACAGACTCAGAGGAACTGGAATTACATTTTACTATAAGCCTTACTATGAGAAATCATGAAAGAACAATATGGTGAAATCTTTGTTATCTGGCATCCCAGGGGTAAGGGGGTTGCCGGTTATGTAAAAATTCTGGTTATTTGAAATAACCCGGCAGGGGTTTTCAGATAACGCCAGGCTAGGGGAGGGGTGTGGCAGTAGCCGCACGTGGAGTGGCAACACTGCAGGGTGCTGGGTGGCGGCAATGAAAGCTCTGTTCAATCTGTCCTCCATGTCCCGCGTCTGGCCAGCTGGCTGGATTTCTGGTTAATGCAACTTCCTGTTACTTAAATGCCGGATAAAAAAAATATGTTGTTGTATATTTTCCACATCTGCAATGTAGACTGGTATGGACATCTACACCCAGTTGTGTAAAATGGCTAGTGTGTCAGGTACACAGAAAGAAAGCCTGTGAAACAGGTATGTGGGTTTAAAATCATTTCACTAAACCGTGTTTTTGCAAGCAAAGAGTTGATGTTATCCTTAAATCACCTAGAACAGTAACACAACTTAACTGCTGTGTGAAAAAAGGAAAGTCAGTAAATATTACATAAAAATACATAACAAATATGGGCATCAAATAGAAAACAGATGCATTAAAACTGTGACAGAAGTTCTATCACTTCATAGCAAAAGGAGCAGCAAAATATTTCAGTGCCTGGGGCAATGAAAGGGTGAGGAAGGAATTATCCTGACCACTGGAGAGCAGGGGTGGTGGGGGTGAGGAGATGGGGAGCGAAACCATTTCTGCCTCCTGCTGTCTGTGCTTGTGCAGAAGCTGCTACAGTTTGTGTTGTAATGGTGTGAGATTGGCTGCCACAGCTGCAGGATGGGCTTGCTGCACCCTAGGGCTGGTGTTGGTGCCCCATTCACTCCCCCCACCCCAGATGGGTATAAGGCTAAGCCTCTAGGCACAGGGTTAAGCCTCCAGGCACAGGGCTAAGCCTCCATGGCAAAGGCTGAGAAAGGGGCGTACTCTACTTGCTTTGCTCACTCCCTCTCCAAAAGATATGCTATGGTACGTGGGGCTGGCAAGCCCAGCTCGCTATGGTCAGGCTGCAGGGGGCTGCCCCACACTTGGAAAAGACTCCTTCTGGGGGAGGGACCATACCCCCTCTAAGTCAGCACCTGGGGCTGGTATCCTCTCATCCTGCCTTAGTTCTGATACTGTTTCATCGCACCTGGGATTGTAGAGCTTAGCTAACAACACAGTAATTGTTGTATTTTAGGATTACTTTAAGTTGTTTTGGACTCAAGGTTCTGTTGTATGAAAGACAGATTAAATGTACTGGCCTATGGCATCTTGATATGCCTCAGTGATCACAGTTTATTCATACATTAAACTCTTTCAGTCTGATGTGCCAACAAAGCATGAAAAAGAATGCAAACAGAGTAATGTCTCTGAAATAATTTGGCATAATTTAGGGGGGAAAAGCCAAATAAAAATATCCAAGCACAGTTTTAGTTTTCTAACTAAAAACAAAAGACGTCCAAGGTACTTTATACTGTACTGAGTGGTATGGGTGAGTAACAGGGCACAAAACCAGATACCTTATTCAGGCAAGTCTCCCAGTGAAATCAGCACAGGATCAAACCCTTAATCAGAAGAGGAGGGTAAACAAAACAGATTGCCAATATATGGCATACTTTGAAAGAGATGATATTTTGTGATAGATTCCATGATGAGCAATTTTACTGTAAACCAAAAATTATTATCCTGCTGTACAATAACCATTATCATATGGTTTCATTTCACATTTCACTTACTTCAGATTTTCTTGTTTTAAGTTTCATTTTTTTGTTGCAAGGAAATTGCCTGCTAGTTTAGAGAAAGCATTTGTATCTGTAAGCACTGTTGAATAAAATGTCTTGCCAGCTTTCTCTCTAATAAATATGCAAAGAAATGAAGAACTTCACCCAAGTCGAAAACTTTGGTGGTAGGGGAGTGGTGGCCACTCTCACACTGCCAAATTTCCAGCCTGTGGGGAGTCACATGGGGCAAACAGCATGGCCCCAGTCACTAGACTGGACATGTAGGGCTAGGGTGGTGGTGCAGGGTCAATCCAGTTGCAAAGGGACTGCCTGAGGCAGCAAAGGGTTCAGTCATGGTGTGCAGGGCCAGGCAGAGGCAGTGCAGGGCCAAATTTGGGTATACAGGGCCTGGCAGAGGCAGCTTAGGGCCTGACCCAGCCAGTGGACCAGCCCTACACCCAGCCTACAACAGGTAGGGGGACAAACATTTGAGCCCCCACTGCCTTAAAACATGAGTTTTGCATAAAGAATAAAAACCTAAATACTTGACAGACATCATCACTGAGAATTAGCATATGGGTATGTTTAATGGACAGTCAAACAGACCCTTCCAGACATGATCCAAGGCACATGAGCCAGGCCCCTACAGACAATAAGAAATTTATATTTTAAAAGAATAGACCTGTGGCAAGAATAATACGTACAAACAGGCAGTTCAAAAAGGGTATTTCTCACAGTCGGGAAATTAAGTGAACTATTTAGGATATTGGATATTTATGTTTGAAAGGGTGTAAACATTCTCCTAGTCATAGTTAGATCAGAAAAGATTCATGGTCTGGGTTATATACATATACAAGAAGTTATATGGGTCCCTCAAGAATTCCATGAATAATGTATGTAAATGGCCAGATAAGAAACTATACTTAAGCCTTGCCACAGGAGCAAGTGCTTGCCTAAAGTTTCCTTGATATTAGGCAGTTTTCTCACCCAGCTAGCAAGCTGAGTGCTCTGGCACAGGAGACGTTTTAGGAAGCCCTGACAGGAGGGTCAGGGGCAGCAGCTGTTTTCTAACCAGCTGAGCTGAGAAGTGGAAGCCGCATTCTTGGAACTTAGGGTTAAGATGAAGGGAGGAGGTAAATTCATCATTCTTATATTTTCTTTTGTTTGTTTATTGTTATATCTCTGTTTGAATCTCTACATATGATGACTGATTTCTTATGTTTGCTCTTGTTTTTTTTATAATAGACTCCTTAATTATCTTTTATAACTTCTTGTTAGTGGTAAATGTGATTTGAGAGCATTTGACCCCTTCTACTGAGAGGGGATGTATAATTTCTAAGCACACAACTAGACAAGGGTGCAAACCAGGGCCTCCAAGGAAGGGGAGTCCATGAGGAATGGTTGTTCCTAGAGAACTCAATCCTCAGAGCGCAAAGGAAGTCCATCCCGTCCCACAGGAAATGCAGTCAGAGGGCAGGGAAGCCTGCTTGGCTCTCCTGAAACTTAAAAGAGAAGCCTACATCAGATGGAAAACTAGAATCATCACCAAGGAGAACTACTCAGCACTAACCCATACCTGTAGGGAGCAGTCCAGAAAAGCCAAGGCAGTAACCAAACCCAGGCTATCCACCGGAATTAAAGATAACAAAAAGTCGTTCTGCAGATATGTGGGAAGTCAGAGGAAGAACAAAAGCACTGGCCCCCTATGAGATCAAATGGGGCAGCTGACATCTGACAAGGAAAGGCCAACCTCCTAAATGCTTACTTTGCATCAGTTTTCCACCCACCCAAGGGAGTCACACTGTCAGACAGGACACAAAGCAACCAGGGCTCAGGAGATGGGCCCACAATTGATGTAGATTAAGTGAGAGAACACCTCAAGAGGCTTGACATCCATAAGTCCATGGGCCCAGACGGATTGTACCTGAGAGTCTTAAAAGAGCTGGCGGACATCATAGCATGCCCTATGGCCAAGATATTTATTTGAAAGCTCATGGTGCTTGGGTGATGTACCAGAAGACTGGAAAAGAGCCAGCGTGGTCCCAATCTTCAAGAAAGGAAGGAAGGAAGATCCAGGGAATTACAGACCTATCAGTCTGACATCCATCCCTGGAAAGATCTTGGAGAAAATGATCAAGGAATTCATCCACAACAGGCTAATGGAAGGCAACCTACTGAATGCCAGACAATATGGTTTTATTACTAAAAGGTTTTGCCTGCCCAACCTCATCTCCTTTTATGACCGGGTGATGCATTGCCTGGACAAGGGAGACAAGGTTGATGTCATTTATCTGGATTTCAAGAAGGTCTTTGACTTGGTCTCCCATAATGTCCTCATGACCAAGCTGGGGAACTGTGACTCTAACCATCTCACAGTCTGATGGCTGGGGAACTGGCTCTGGGGTTAGACCCAAAGGGTACTAGTTGATGGGAACAAATCAACATGGTGCAAGGTTACAAGTGAAGTCCTCCAGGGCTCGGTGTTTGGGCCGGTACTCTTCAATAACTTCATTAAATGACCTGGTTTCAGGTGTCAGATGCAGACTGGCAAAACGCACAAATAACACTAAACTATGGGGGAAAGCGGTCATGCTGGAGAACAGGCTGGGGATACAGGCCCACCTGGACACACTTGCAAAGTGGGTGGGCCAAAACCTGATGGCATTCAATGTAGAGAAATGCACGGTACTCCAACTTGGGAGAAAAAAAACAGTATCGTACTTATAGGCTTGGCTGTGCTAGGCTTGCTAGCACTGTGACTGAAAGGGACTTGGGGGTCTTGATTGACCACAAGATGAACATGAGCCCACAATGCAATGCTGTGGCTGCCGCAGCAAACCGAACTCTGGCATGCATCTACCAATGCATCTCGAGCAAAACCAGGGATGTCATCCTCCCGCTTTACTCAGCCTTAGTGAGGCCACAGCTGGAGTTCTCCATCCAGTTTTGGGCTCCCCACTTCAGGAGGGATGTGGATAAGCTCAAGAGTCCAGAAGAGAGCCACCCATATGATCAAAGGCCAAGAGATCAAGCTTTATGGATGAGAGGCTAAGGGACATGAGACTCTTAAGCCTGGTGAAGAGAAGACTCAGGGGGGACTTGGTGGCTGCCTATAAGTATATAAGGGGGGTGCATCAGGACCTGGGAGAACACTTGTTCACCAGGGCTCCCCAAGGGATAACTAGGTGTGATGACAACAAACTTCTAGAAGGCCGATTCAGACTTGATATAAGGAAAAACTTCTTCACAGTCTAAATGCCCAAGGTCTGGAACAGACTCCCCCCAGAGGTGGTGCAAGCACCTACTCTGGACTCATTCAAAAGGCATTTGAATGATTATCTTTCTGGGATCATTTGATCCTTGCAGACTTCCTGCCTCTGGCAGGAGGCAATGGACTCGATCTCATGAGGTCCCTTCCAGCTCCTAATGTCTATGAAATCTATGAATTCTTCTAGGTGGCAAAATCTGCTTTTGTAAGAGCTGGCACCTGGGTTTGGCGAGCCAAGATGAAACCCTAAGTGAGTGAGTTGACCCTTGGAGCATCTCAGTCTTTGATCACTGGGTCAAGCAGCAGAAGCCATTTTTAACCCACTCGTAACTCCCTGAACACTTATACGCACCCTAAAAAACCATCAAATCCCATTTCTAATTCTAAAATTCAGAAATGGGTTTCATCTCTAAACTGCCTTGCATGTACTGACCTTCTCTCAACTGCTACCATACCTAAAGATTTCTTTATAAATAAAAGAAGCTAATTTTCCACTTCCCATTGTATGAGTCATTTCATTGAAAGATTACCATTTTTTTTTTAGCAGTGGAGAAGCCCATAAACCACTAACATGAGGCTACTGAGCAATACCTTCATTTCCACTTAGACCTTTTAGTTATCATAAAAAGATGCAGGATTTCCATTTTTCATTGCAGTCTGGTATTTCAAAGCATGTCATTTTGAATCAAAACAAAATGTTACTAATTTAAAAGAATTTATCAAATATTTTCATTTGAAAACTTCAGAAAGTTTTGCTTTATGTCAAAACATTTTAATATAAAATATGAAATGTTACACATATTATATAGTGCTTTAAATATATGCTATTGACATAAATATTTTAAAATAATGTTAAAACCAAACCCAATTCATCAAAAACTGTTATGCTGACATTATCAAAATAATGTATTTATTTATAAACACTCCCTCCCATAAAAATGTTTATGTTGCTGAACAGCAAATTTAAAAAATTCTCATTTATTAAAAAGTAAACAAATTAAAATAAATGAGGACTCATTTTTGCTTTCTCTCATCTCAATTAATGTCAAAAATAAATATATTCCCATTACCAATTAAGCATTTTGCTTTCTACAGAACTGCATTTTCCAAAAGAAAACTGTCCCACCAAAAAAAATTGGCCTTCTCTCAAAACTATCTAAAAGTAGTCAGTCAGAAATTATATTTACCTTCACTTTACATTAAATTGTAGAGAGGCAACAGTTAAATTTAGCAACCAGCCCTTACAGAGAGAGATGTATCATAGATCCTTTTTTGTCCCTCATAATCAAATTCCCCATGGCTTTCTACATTTCACTCTGAGTAAAACCATGTGGTCCAACCACTTTTAAACTGGATCACTGGCCTAAAGCTCGTTTTCCCCCAAAGGATGTTAATTCAGAAGGCCCAGTTGGGCGTGGTACCTGTGAGCCTTTTCCAATGAGAGTTTGTGGCTGGGTGATTAATGACTTGATACACAACTCCAGAACAGAAGCATTTAGCCCTAGGTAAATAGCTTGCAGACAGAGGCGTAAGTAGACATTTTGGAATCATGGGAGGGCAAGGCAAGGGATGCCAAACCCATTTTTAACACTCCTTTTGATTTAGTTCCATCTATTTAGATACACTAATTTCACAAATATAGCCTTATGGGCATTGGACACTTATAAAACTATTACATGCAGCTCCCTTATTCTCCACACAAGCCTACAGGTTCATGTTTAAATTAACATAATTCTTCCGTTCTACTAGATGCAAGAATCAGTTTATTACAATAGATGGGAAAAATATTCCAGGTGCCAAATAATTACGCAAAAATATCAGTTCTTGAGATGAACAACAGTGAATGGACTGAAGAACTTACCTTGAGCTCACAGATCTCTTTCGGCCTTATAGTCAAAGGCCAGCCTTGTATTGCTATAAGAAGCCTTCTTAACAAGAGGATAAATATGCATGACATGTGAGACCAAAGTAGATGCACTGAAATTGCAGTGTGTTCCCTCATAAAACATGCTGTATTAACATATAAAACAGGAGAAACTGCTTGCATGTACACATGTGTAGCAGTGACTGAATCAGCTGGTTGTAATCAAAATGTATGTTAAAGTTCAAATACAGTTTCAAATGAAAGCTCTAATGACTAGGTCTGCACTTTTAAAAATAACATATTCAGGATCAATATCCATGTATTCGGGATGTATTAATGAATGCAGCCCGTACTTGCATTTAATGAATTTGTAAGATTAAAATATTTGAGAACAGGTTCCTTTTGCCTCCAGCTCTTGTGAAGACCAGCAAGACCTCTATGACTTTTCCTGTTCAGGGTTTTTATATAGTGAATCTCACTGCTCATTCTCTTCAATATTTTTTCTTAGCTTTTTGTGATCTACAGATAAAAAATATTATTACTTAATGTGCTCTTCAACTTAAACATTTCACAGAAAACAATCAAAAGATTCAATTTATTATGATTATATTGATCACTAGAAAGGGGAGAGGTTGAGGAGGAAAAATCTGATAGACAACATGACATGCTCGAGTAACTTTACATACTACTGTAAATATGTGAGTCCTTTAGAAGAGCTGGAGTGCTGTTGTAGCCACGATGGTTCAGAAAATAGTCTGGATGACTTTGGGAATAGAAAAATTCCTTTCCATAACGAAATTAAATACAAGTCACTGCTCTATATGACATTTGGCTTAAACTGTTTCTGCTTCTTTCCCAGAGCTGAGAAAAGGCTTGTCTAACATCTCTCCCAAGTATGCAGTTGGTCCAATAACAGATATCACCCCCAAAAACCCTTCCTCCTCACCTATGTCCATTTTATTTGTAAATGTATTGTCAATCTTTTCCTCTTCCTCAACATCCTTGCCTTTGGGAATATCTAGTATATTAAAAGTTACTAAATTAAGCCTATTTAATGGATGGTGACCTTCCAATAAAGAGAAAGTTATTTTAAAACAGACAGAGACACCAACAGTGCCCCCAACAGGGGCTACATGATCCCCACAGGAGCTACCACCCCCAATTGCAGGGCCCATGTGCCCCACCCCACTTGCTCCTCCAGCCCCCTGGATTGCTCCCCCTCCTGGCCCCATCCCCCCACCAGCTCCTGCAGCCCCCATAATGGCTTCCTCACCAAGCTCCACCCCCACTTGCACCCCCAGACCACCTGATGGCTGCCCCACCTGGCCCCATCCCCCACTTGCACCCCCAGACCACCGATGGCTGCCCCACCTGGCTCCAGCCTCCCCGCACTTGAAAAAAATAAATAAGTAAAGCCCGGTGGTAGCAGCTGCCATCAGGGTTACTGGAGCATCCTGGCAAAGCACCCCTGCACAGCATGGGTAGCAGGGACCATCCCCAGCCACCTGGCACCTGCACAGCCACTGCCCCATCGTGCGGGTCTGGTCCAGGTTGGCAGGGCACCATGCGGCTCCACATGCTGTTGGACAGTTGGGGCTACTGAGGCTGTCACCCAGGGCCCAGCACCGCTCAGCCTGAGTAGAGTAGCAATCAGTGGGGACTGGAGAGCCAGCAGAGAATGGGGCTGGATGGGGCAGCAATCGTGGGGGGCTCAGGGAGCCAGCATGGGATGGGGCCAGGTAGAGAAGCAACTGGGAGGGCCTGGGGGCAAGCAGGCTGGGGCAGCAATTGAGGGGGTTTAGGGGGCAAGCGGGGAGTGGAGCCGGTGCGGGTCCCTCCCCATGGTCCACTTCCCCTTCCTTCAGCCCCCCCCACCCGTACTTACTGTCACGGAGCCCGGGTCCAGCTCTCTGCAGCTGGCACGCTGCCTGCCCTGCACAGGTAGTCACTGTGCTTCAGCCCCGGGGTGAGGGCCAGCCATAGAGACGCTCTGGCTGGCTACCAGAGCATCTCTGTGGAGGACCTGAACCTCCAGTTGCCTCAGGGCACAGTTCTTGTGAAGTTCTTGAACAATGCCCTGCCCTGCTTTTTTTGTCCAGGGTATTTTTTTTTTTTTTTTTTACCTAATTTTACCCCTGCACTGCAAATTTGGTTTCCCCCCCCACCCCACACGTCCCTCTCAGTGAAATTGGAGACAGAGACACACACACACACCTCTCAGCATTAGCTAGCAGACCGCATGCTGGCCACTGTTCCTGCTGTGGCAGAGAGAAGGAAGAGATATCTGCTTAAGCAGCGAGTGGTGAGCGAGGAGTGGGGGGCATGGGGAAGCCAGCAGACCCTGCTGTGCCTGCAAGTCTGTGCTGAGCTCCATCTAGGGAGCAAAGGGCTGAGAAGAGAGCCCCACCCAACCCAGAGAGCACGCCAGGAGGCTGGGGAAGTCTGATTTAACTTAAACCAGCAAGGGGTCTGGCACAGACATTTTATAAACTGGTTTGAGTTAAATCAGGTAAGTCTGATACTACATTCAACCAGGTTTATCTCAAACTGGTTTCAGCCATTTTCAAACTGGTTTACGTACACTGAACATCTGTTCTGTTACAGGTTTAAACCAGTTTCTGATCAATTAAACCAGTTTGTGTGTCATGTCTGTCCCTAGCAACAATCTCCAACAACTGTTCGTAGGTTCCAATTTCTTGATTGATTTGCTGCTTGACACACTTTTTGGTCCATGGGTCAGTGTACAAAACAAGCAGCAGTCTCCTAAAGCAGCACATTTCAAATGCCTCCATTCTGTTCTCTAACTTTTTATTAAGTGTCCATGCCTTACACACACACACACACACACACACACACACACTATATATAAAATATACTTGAGATTAAGTGTCTCCAATGAAGTTACTGATTTCCATTTTATCTGAAATCCACAGCTCTAAACAAACAGTTTTCCAATGTCATTTTTTTCTAATTTGAAAGACTGTACTCATGCCTTTGGTAATAAACCAAGGAGTATTATAAAATAACATAGCAATCCTGCAGATCTCTTTCCACAAAGACACCAAATGGAAGGGTTTGGGGGTTTTTTTAGACAGGAATACATGTAGGGCATTTAACAAGCTCAGTGTACCATTTAAAATGATATTCAAGAAAGCAGAAGACATAGCTGGCTTATTATTATTCTTTTGTAAAGTTTTTTCCTACCTGACTTGTTTGTTTTCTTCCCACATACAACATATAAGCATATTTCTTCAGCCTAAAATATCTTTCAATATAGTATACTCACAAGAAAGTATACTTAGCTTGTTTCTTGTGTAGCAACTCTGAAAACAAAATAGCGCACAGTCCAAATCCTTACAAATGAACAGGTACAGTACAAAATGAAGGGCAGGGAAGGCAAGCTAACTAGCTGGACCTTACCTTTTTTGAAGGATCATAATCCAACAGACAGCGAAGTGTCCTTTTACATAATTTTAGCACAGGGAACAAGGGAAGGAAGAGATTAAATATTTCAACACAAGAAAATTTCATAAGTCCGCTTGTCCAATATCCAGTCCTAATGTCTTCTTCCTGTGCAGAATGAATCCTTCCAAAACTCTCAATCATGGTTCCTCTCTTCTCATTCTTCCCTCCTCCCCCACTTCACACCAAGTCTCTTTAATCTGCTTATCCTAACTGGCTCCTTCCTCCCTAGCTCTTGTCCCCAGTGCTTTCAAGTAAGCTGATTTCTCCTCTGTGCTCTCTCTGCCACTATGGGGGTCACCAAGAAAAGAAAACATCTTCCGTTTTTTTCCTTCCATCTGTTATTAAATGTTCAAAGAAAAGGATACACTCACATCATCAGAGAAGAAAAGACAGTTACTCTATCTTAAGGAGAAATTAAAAAGACTTTGTTCTGGCTCCACGGTTTTATCAACTTTCTAGCAGCAACAGCACCAAAGGACCAGACCTTACAAGGTTAAGTCAAGAACACTTGATATTTACAATATCTTTATCATTCACCATAACGATTTGATATTCACACTTGGTCTTGTGAACTGAAAATATCCAAGATGCTAACTACAAAAGGAAAAAGGCAAGCAGGGATGAAGGAGGCCCACTGAACACATTTCGGCTTGAAAAGTGCCAGATGTTTAATCACCTTCCAAGGCTGGAAGATTTTAACGGCTGCTTTAAGGTACATTTGCAAAATGTTCTACTTTCACGCATCTTTATGCGATCAAAAGTCTTGGCATAAATTCCTCAAGACAGACAGACAGAAATAAGGGAACTGCCGGTTCAGCAACCTCCATGTCACATGTGCCAACAATATATCAAGCTATTCAAAATAAGTTGAATTGACTGAACTTGCTGAGACAGTAATAGTGGGTGTGAACAGGTGTTCAAACAACCTGACTTGGGTTAGGCAGCTATCTTTGAGCTCTCTAAACCTGAGTTCGGTTGTGCCTTGTGCAGGCATTTGCCAAAGCATCTGGAAGTAAGTTGGGGGGATGGGTTGATTGGACTGGGGACACTGGAAGGTTCGGGGAGGTAAAAACAGTAAATTCCCAGGCTGTGAGTGTACGCAGGCATTTGTGAGGCTGGCTTAGTCCATGTTAGATCAGGTTAACCCAGGGTGAGCTAAAGTTAGTTCATCTCCTGAGGTGAACTAAGTCAGATCAAGCATGCCATTTTTATGGCAATTTAAGCCCCGTGAATGCCTGCATTTTTAGGGCACCTATACACGTTAGATGTCTGCTCCAATGCATTCTAATTAGCATGCATCAGAGCAGACTCAATTAATCGAGTCTGCTGGACGATGCTAATTAGCACACTTTAGCAGCCTCCGTGTTATATGTATTCAGTGCCTCCATGCTTTAAAATGGTGGCAGTGGCACTTTAAAGTCCATTTAATGAGCTTTAGTTAAAGCAGCCCCGCTGCCATTTTGAAGTGAAGGGACACTGAATACACATGATGCTCTGGGCACTTTAATTAGTGTGGCTCTAATTAAAGCACCCACCCCCCACCCAGACCATGTGTAAAGATGTCCTTAGATTGATTTAACCATGGTCAATCTAAATGTAATGCTTGTATGTACCTGAAGTAGAGACATTGCATAAAATTACTCATCTGAGGAATGAGAGCTAAATGTAACTGGTTATCAAAGGCTTGGAAATCTGTTCAAAGCTAAGAATCACATTGATAAATGAGAGGAACTGAAAAACAGAATACCCTAACAATTTATTTAAAAAAAACTTACTGAGACACACTGAATCAAAATGTGGCGGATACTAACTCAGAAATAAGAGGCAGCAAAACCCTTAATCAAAACTACTACTCAGAAATTTAATTGAGATAGTGAAACGTCAGAACAATTACTGTAGGGTGTCAAAAATACTGAAACCCTATTTCCCTATATTCCAATATTATGGAAAAGTTTTATGAGTTAAATACTTGCTTGGCCATGGAAGAGAAGATTGGGGTTTGAAAGCTTATTTTTATTATTGTACCTACAAAAATAGAGACAATTTCAGATTTTCATCTGATTTACCAGCATCTGCCCCACTTAATGGCACAAATCTTTTAGCTCTAATTCAGTTATGAACGCATTTACAATGATTAGATTTGCTGTACTAGGCCAATTAAGCTCTCAAGTTTCTTTCTAATCTCTGCTGAGAAGAGAACATTTCACAAAGTAATAAAAACTACTAGCCTGTGACTTCTCAAAGGTTATTTGTAATTCTGGAGTTGTCAAATTGATCTTTAACTTCACGTCTTATATAAATAACACAAAAAATGCAATTAAACTCCCAGGTATATACCATGGAGGAAACTCAGCTACTGAACCAGAGCAATTGGCTTCAGCCCATTAGGATGTCCTGTGACTTTAGTTAGTCCAGGGGTGGGCAAAATGCAGCCTGTGGGCTGGATGCGGCCCGCCAGGCCATTCTATCTGGTCTGAGGAGCCCCTAAAAATTTTAGAAAATTAATATTTGTCTGCTCCTGGCTGCCTGTCATGCGGCTCTTGATGGCTTGCCAGAATTCAGTAAGCGGTCCTCCACCCTCCACCCAAAATAATTGCCTACCCCTGGTTTAGTCCCTTGATATTTCTTATTTCAGTATATGGACTAAAATAGTGTCCTTCCCACCTAGGAAGAAATTTGAATCACTAAATCCATGTATGCACCTGGTGTGTCTGTAGTGTTAAAGGTATCTGCAGATTTTATCTTCACAGCTACATTCCCATGCAGGGTAGAGTTTAACGCAGAATACAGCAGATTCTTTTCTTTATGCAGAAAGCCTTCCTGACAAAAGCATAGATTCATTCATATGAAAATTTTGCACAGGAAAAATGACAATTCTGATTTTTTAAATTTTTTTTGGGGGGGGGAAATGCTGTTTTAGTTCAGCTTTTCATTTCAGATTAAAAACAAAATGACATTTCAAACCTGATTTGAAAAACATACTTTTTATTTTACCTTCAAATGTGCTTTAGTTGCTTTCTTAAAACAGAAAAACAAAACCCAAAGTTAAATCAAAATGAAATGAAAAAAGTCATTGTTTCCTTTCCAAATGTTGTTTTGGAACAAAAATATTTTGATCAGAACATTTTGAACAAAGAGCGACTCCTGTAGAGATCAGAGTGGCAATGATGAGCAAAGAATAAGAGATTTTAAGCTACCTTTTTATTGTGATTGATCCTTTAGTTCGAGTGGGCGTGTCCAGATGTGCATGGATGTTTGGTTCCTGGAGACAAGTACCGGCAGTGCACCTTCTGCCACTGCTTCTTGTCCCTGGGGAATGCCCATGCCACGCACACTTTGGCAGGTGGAAAGTTGCCCTGGGTGGCATGGGAAGGCTGTGGGCATGTGCTGCTTCAGGGTTTTTTCCCCCACAGCTTTTTTTTGATCCCTGGATTTCCAGGGGTCAAAAAACCCACAGAAAAATAAAATGAAGCAGCACACACTTGGATAGCATGCCCTTTCAGCATGGAGTGTGCCCTTGCAGCATGGAGAACACCAGACCATGCAGTATGAGGTGCTGCAAACGACTATGCTCATCTGGACACGCCCCGTGGCTCCAAACAGCAGACACTAAAGCAGTTTCAGGACTACTTTTATTAACACTGTCCGTAATTACTTCTGATTATTCAAGGCTCATGACAACAAGAACACATTCTTCTCCTGCCCTCGCCCTACCTGATTTATATCCTCCCTGACATTTCAGTAGAAAAGCTTAATGTCAAATAAGTTTCCTTCAAACTGAGAGAGATTGTGGTCTAGTAGATAGGGCACTGGTTCAGGAGTGAGGACTGGCTTTACCAGTTCTCCTCCACAGTGGAGGAGAAACGGTAAAGCCAGTTCTGACTCCTGAACCAATGCCCTATATAATATTATACATTCCTTTTATTATTTGTATTGCAAATATTTTGTAGGCAGGAACCGTCCTCACCATGAGATTGCCCAACAATTAAAATAAGGAGGCCCTAGAGTTCAGTATGTTTGTACCACTTAGTTATAGTGCCACTCAGTACTGTATTGAGAGATGCTGTACATTGGCTCCCTACCATACTGAGGCATACTGAACCAGAAGTCCAAAAAGCACTGTCTTTGGACAGAGCTCTGGGTGCCAATAAGCTGCTCCCCAATATTTCTGGTCGTTTTCATGCAGAGAGAAAATCCAGTGTGTTTCTGTAAGGTGCTATGACTGAGCAACAGAGACATACCATAAGTGCTCCTGTGACACCAAATAAAGACAGTAACAAATTCAAGTAACAAGGTTTAAAAACAGTGCTAAAAAGATGCTAATGAGGCTAAGGATCTGCCTTGCATTTGTAACTTTTAAACATTTTTTTTTATTGATTGATTGGTTCTTTGTATAAGTCTTACAAAGCAACAGCAAAAAAAGCTGAGAAGGTAGGTTAACCATGGAGAACGTATTAATTGTACATCACAGAGAAACCTGGCTGAAAACTGTTACATTGATGAACATTCCTAATTTCAAAAGAATAAGATGATATTCTGCCAGTAATGACAATGTAAATATGTGGCCAAATACAAGAATAGTTCTGATTGTTTTTTTATTTAAACCATATCCTTATAAAAAATAAGTGTAGAAATAGCCTGGATGTTCTTCAAAGAACTCAATGGCCCATATAATAATATAAATTAAGGACATTTCTACCAGATTGTAGGGGAGTATTTTTCATTTTATTCCATTTCTTCAATTTTGGATGTAATTTGAGTACCGCTCCAGACTTCAAAAAAATCCTGTTAGCTGTAATCAAAACCTAATGTAAGACATCAGTTCAATAAGGTATATTTAAGATACTTTATCTATGTAGCTCTGATAGCAGAGCAAGCTAGAGTAGAGAACACATTCATATAATACATAAAATCATAGAAAAATCAGGGTTGGAAGGGATCTCAGAACATCTAGTCTGACCCGTGCTCACAGCAGGACCAGTCCCAACTGCATCATCCCAGTCAAAGTTTTGCCTAGCTGTCGCTGGATCTTAAAAAATTCCAAGGACAGAAATTCCACCACCTCTCTGGGTAACATGTGTCAGTGTTTTACTATCCTCCTAGTGAGAAAATTCTTCCTAATATCTAACCTAAACATCCCTTGCTGTTCCTTGAGACCATTGCTCTTTGTTCTGTTATATGCCACCACTGAGAACAATCTAGCTTCATCCTCTTTTGAAGCCACCTTCAGATAGTTGAAGGGTGTTATTAAATCCCCTCTCAGTCTCCTCTTCTATAGACTAAATAAGCTCATTTCCCTCAGTCTTTCCTCATAAGTCATGTCCCCCAGCCCCCTCACTATTTCTGTTGCTCTCTGTTGGACTCTCTCCAATTTGTCCACATCATTTCTGTAGTGGGGGGCCCAAAACTGGACATACTACATCAGATATGGCCTCACCAGTGCTGAATAGAAGATAATAATCACTTCCCTCGAGCTACTGGTAACAATCCTTCTTGGCAACAAGGGCACACTGCCATCTCATATTTGGCTTATTGTCCACTGTAACCCTTCAGGTCCTTTTCTGCAGAGCTGCTGCCCAGCCAGTCAGCCCTCAGCCTGTACTGATGCATGGGATTGTTCCATCCTAAGTGCAGGACTTTGCACTTGTCTTTGTTGAACCTCATGAAATTTCTTTTGACCCAATCCTCCAATTTCTCTAGATCACTGAATCCTAGCCCTACCCTCCAATGTATCTACTACTCCCCCAAGTTGGTGTAATTTGCAAACTTGTTGAGGGTGCACTCTATGCCATCTTCCAGGTCGTTGATGAAGATACTGAACAAAGCCAGCCCCAGGACCAACCCATGGGCACTCCACTTTATCCCATCTGTGAACTACACATCGAGCCACTGATTACTACTCTTTGAGCCCAATGCTCCAGCCAGTTTTCTATCCACCTTACAGTCCATTCATCCAGCCCATACTTCCTTAGCTTGCCTGTGAGAATGCTGTTGGATACCATATCAAAAGCTTTGCCAAAATCAAGGTATACCACATCCACAGATGTGGTATACCTTGCCTCCCTGCATCCACAGATCCAGTCACCTTGTCATAGAAGGCAATCAGGTTGGTCAGGCATGGCTTGCCTTTGGTGAATCCATGCTGACTGTTCCTAATCACCTTCTCCTCCAAGTGCTTAGAAATGAATTCTTTGAGGATCTGCTCCATGATTTGTTCAGGGACTGAGGTAAGGCTGACTGGTCTGTAGTTCCCTGGATCCTCCTTTTTCCCTTTCTTAAATATGGTCACTATATTTGCCCTTTTCCAATTATCTGGGACCTGTCCTGATATCCATGAGTTGTCAAAGATGATGCCTCTGCAATCTCATCATGCAAGTCCCTGAGAACCCCTGGGTAACTGCCTTCCTCCCTCCTCCCCCACCCCCAGCTTGTATACATCCAGCTTTACTAAGTAGTCCCTAGCTTGTTCTTTTACCACTGTTGGCTGCTCACTTCCTCCCCAAACTGTGCTGCCCAGTGCAATAGTCTGGAAGCTGCCCTTACCTGTGAAGTCTGAGGTGAAGAAGGCATTGAGCACTTCAGCCTTTCCTGCATTCTCTGTCACAAGATTGCCTCCCCCATTTAGTAAGAGACCAACACATTTCCTGATTCTCCTCTTGCTACCAACATACCTTTCATGTCCCATGCTAGCTATAACTCCAATTGTGCTTTGGCCTTCATGACTTCAACCCTGCATACCTGAGCAATGCTATTATACTCCTCCTAATTAGTCATCCAACGTTCCAAGTACTAGAAGCATCCTTTTTGTGACTGATTTTACTGAAGTGTTCCCTGCTAAGCCAAGTTGGTCTTCTGCCATACTTGCTAGTCTTCCTGCACGTTGGGACGGTTTGTCCCTGCACTCTCAGTAAGGCTTCTTTCAAGTACCTCTCCTGGATTCCTCTCTCCCTCAGACTGGTTTCCCAGGGGATCATGCCCATGAGTTCACTGATGAGTCAAAGTCTGCTTTTCTGAAGAGGGTCCTTACTCTGCTGCTCTCCATTCTTGCTTTCCTCGGGATCCTGAACTCAATTATCTTGTCCAAGTTTCCATCCACTACTACATTCCCCACCAATTCTTCCCTGTTTGTGAGAAGCAGGTCAAGAAGAGCATGGCCCCTAGTTGGCTGCTGCATCACTTGCACAAGGATATTGTCCCCAGTACTCTCCAAAACCTTCCTGGATTGCCCTCCCAGCAGATGTCAGGGTGATTGAAGTCCCCAATACCATCTTAAAGCTCTTACATCTCCATATATAAATCCCAGGGACAATATGTGTCTACTACGTAAGAAATAGAAAACTCTCACATTATTCATATTTAGAAAAGTAAATTAAATTTATCAGAGCAGCATTCACATTAGCAGGGGTTAAAGAAAAAAGGAGAGTCACCTGAGCAGAAATTTCTTTATGAACAATTAATCTCTTCTTTATCTGGAGACACTAAAGACTCAGGAAGAAAACTTTGGTCAGATACTCATTAACTTCAATCCTTGATGGAACTGAATGATCTAGATAAAATTAATTTCTTGGGCCTGATTATTATCAAATACTGGTATAAATCACAAGGAATATTTCTGAAGGCAGCGGAGTTACACTTTGTTCATCTAGTGAAACGCAGATCCTTTGACCCTGAAGTCTAGTTTTAGATTTACAGGTGCATTTTTAGTAACACTTGCTTACTCTTAGGAAAAAATATGAAGAATGAAATCGGCGTTTGACTTTGGTAAACATTTATTCTGTTGTCTAAATTAGACATATTGTCTAAATGTTTAGTAATCTATTGCCTCTCTCGGTTCAGATGATTAGTGTTGAACCTAACTCCCCAAACATTAATATAATTAAAAACCTACATAGGCATCAAATTGGCAAAATATGAGTTAGGGGAAAAAAGAAAGATGTCAGCATTAGCTTAACTCAGCCAGCCACCACTGCAGTGATCATTTGGATTTCAAACAAATTGACCTATTAAAAATACTGATCAAAACTAGTGAGGCAAGCACAATGGTAATGTATGGGTACCCGACTTTTTCAACAAAATCATCATAAATAAACTTCAAGAAGATTGGTGCCTTGTTACATTGAGGGATGGACATACTGAGAAGTCAGGAACTATACAAGAGTTCTAAATACATGTAACCTAAACTTTTGATGTTTCATTTAGTTTATACACTGTATTAATCTGTAGGGCTATGTGAAGCTTTGGGTGTTGATCCGACTGGGAGGAGATTTGGCCTGATTCAGTGGCCGAATCTCCAACTTGGAATTGAATCAGGGGACCAAAAAAAAGGTCCAAATTGATTCGAAGCTCTCCAAATCTTCAGAAAAGAGTCAGAGAGCTTTGATGATTCAGACAGTCCCCGCCCACTGCAGCAGGGAGTTGAGGCCAGATTTGGAGCTGGTAAGTAGGGGCGGGGGAGAGGGTGCTGGAGGAGGGGGGGGACCATGGGGGGACCCCTGGGAGGCCCCCTCCCCTACCTGCTCCCTCAGCCCTCCTGACCCCCACTCACTTCCCCCATGGCTACCCCACCCACCCCAGCACCCAGTGCTTTAAAAAAAATCCCCACTCCCAGGTGCTGCTGGGCAGGCAGGAGATCCCTGCTGCCCCCCCACTGCTCCATGGTGCATGGGGGGCTCTGCCATGAGCCCCCCACCGCCCCCCACTATCCCAGCCTCCTCCATGGCTGCCCTACCTGCTCCAACTCTGGCCCTTTAGGGAAAAAAATGAGGAAAACCCCGGGATTCACCAGCTCCTGCAGAACCCTAGGGGCTGTGGGGGGCTCATTCATAGCCCCCCATAAGGTGTGGGGCAGCGGAGATTGCCCCCCGCTGGGCAGGAACTGGTGAGTGCGGGGTTTTTTTTTTCCTTAAAGGGCTAG
This sequence comes from Crocodylus siamensis, assembly GCF_052110815.1. Classification (NCBI taxonomy): domain Eukaryota; kingdom Metazoa; phylum Chordata; order Crocodylia; family Crocodylidae; genus Crocodylus; species Crocodylus siamensis. The sequence continues at coordinate 73,629,742 of NC_143398.1, read as the reverse complement.
AGCTAGGGCAGACATGGCAGCCATGGAGGGCGGGGAGCAGGGGCGGTCAGAGGGCTCATGCAGAGCCTCCCCTATGTGGCATGGGGCAGTGGAGATTGCCCCTCAGCCAGGCAGCACCTGGTGACTCAGGGCTTTTTTCTTCAAGGTACCGGGAGCTGGGGTGGATGAGGCAGCCATTGCCCAGCTGGGAAAGTGAGTGGGGGATGGGCCTGATGATTCGGCGATTGGGCCAAATCAATTTGGGACAGTGATTTGAATCATCAAATCAAATCACTGTCCCCCAAATTGGCCAAATCCAACTCTGAAGTGAATACTAGCCGTTTCACACAGGCCTATTAATCTGACTATCTATGTACCTATGTACACACACACACGCAGATCATTAGTTATTTTACTAACCCATAAACCCAATAATACACATAAACCATACTTCTCAATCAATCAATCATTTCACAGTAGGGTCCTGGTGACAGAGGTCATTTTACAAAGTTTTCATTCCTCCTACAGAGTTTATTGCAGGATAATTCCAACTGTGCTTTGAAGTATTTTTATAAATAATTAAAGTACTGTAATCTACACTTGTCAAAAGCATGAACAAAACAGCTTTTGTGATATCGTATCTGGGTTCTCTTTAATTGTGCTTGCTCTCCTACTTGCTAATTTGCTCATTTGGCTAATCTATAACTTGTCTCTCAGCCATTAGTGTGAATTGGTGAGGCCCTGCTGTTAACAAGGAAATCAACAGTCATCTTGTGCTCTAGTCTTTTCTGAATCTTTTGCCTATGAAGAGATGAGTTTTGATGGTTTGTTTTAAAATATTTTTTGAATTTTGTAAGGTTCATAAGGGTCAGAGTATTCAAAGTGTGAAACTAGATGGGAGTGTAACTACTCAAGTCCATTTAAAATCACTTTAAATCCCTGATCTGTCATAGATTCATAGATGCAGGGTTGGAAGGGACCTCAATAGATCATCAAGTCTGACCCCCTGCCTAGGCAGGAAAGAGTGCTGGGGTCACATGACCCCAGCCAGATGCCTATCCAGCCTTCTCTTAAAGACACCCAAGGTAGGGAAGAGCATCACTTTCCTCGGAAGCCCATTCCAAATTTTGGCCACCCTTACCTTTGTTGATCGATTTAAACTTATAGCTCCAAAAACAAATGTAATCCCTTCCTTTTTTATTCTTAATGTTTACAATATCAAACCATAATAATGCTGAAAAATTATTTCTAAATGGCTGAGAACATTTGCTTTTTTCTTGTCACTCTTTAAACTGCCTGGCTCCATCTTAAACAGCTATAGCTTCAGACAGTACAATTATGACTTGCAGTTCTGTGTTGCAAATATATATTAACTTTAACCTCCTTTGTGAAGTTTTGACCACAGTCTCATAATAATATGCAAATTGGCTCTTTAGGGACTGAAATAGGCCCTGTGAAAGAAAAAGCTGTTTGGCATAGCTCAGCAGTGTCAGGATGTAAACAAGAGGCCTCGAGTAAAAATGACTGAACTTTATCATAATTTCTTTCTTCGTTCTCAGCAGAATTGGCATATGGCAGTTAAGAAAAATACTGGAAATGAATATGACCACATCAGCAAATATGGGATATTCAGACCATATGTGCCCAGCTTAGTTAACAATGCACCCTGAGGTATATTAACAAAAACTAATGGAAAAATGAATTTCACTTTAAAACTCATCAATAATTTGTTTATTTAAAAAATAGTTTCCTGGCAATGGCAGCTTTTATTTCACTTAATAAAATATTCCTCCTCTTACTGAAATTTAATAATAACCCAATTTCTTTTTCTTTTATTACAAGGTCTTACAGATCATGTCTGCTAAAAGTTATACAGTTATATTCCTCTTTTACCTATCAGTGGGCACATCTACACATGCCCCTGACTGTGTAGTTGGTACTGTGCAGTCATTTAGTACTTGCTTTATCCAGTACTGTACAGTCCCAGTGGCGAACAGTTATTTTTAGACACTATGGCTATGTAGCATCCCATGTCGATGAACCCAGTGTTAACTAAGAAGCACAGTAAAGTAGTTTTCTTTCAAGATATATCACATGTAACATAATTCACACGGCTGCACACAATTTTACAGCTTAACACATTTCTTTTCATTCCTGCTATTGTGACATGCAAACTTTAGCACTAACCTTTGCTATGTTTGATCTTTCCTGATTGTGCCATATACAACTACTTACATAAAAGATCTCAGTATTGCTCTGACTCCATGCAACCCCCCCCCCACCTTTTTTGTTGCCACACCAAAATAATCATTTCATTAAAAATAATCCCTGTTTCTAGCCATTTTTTTGTGATGGCTAATTGTTTCTATTACCTTTGGTTACTGTCAACTTGAAATCAGACCCTGTCTCGCTGCTCACATTCACACACAATATTTGACAACCCAGGGAGGTATCTTTGGGTTGACTGACAGAATCCAAGCAACATACATTAGGTTTATATTCTTAGCAGGACATATAGGCGGGCTATGAAGGTGACACAAATCTAGCCAAACAGTCACTGATATGAACAAGGTCACATGACCCTGAATCCTAAAGTAGAAGTGGAGTACACCTGATGCTAACAGCACATTTGAGCCAAAAGTTTCTTTTATTTGTGTCATTTAAACTTATTCCACACTTCAAAGAGTTATAGGGGCATTTTCTTTTTTTTTTCTGCCCGATTTTGTCACCCAAACTGTGGGGTACACACTGTGGAAGAGAAAGGAATTTAATAAATATCAGTTAGTGGATTATTAACTACCACCAGGGGCACAAGCTGCTGAAAGAAACTCTGTTTGTGTAAAATCAACAATATAAATCTACATAACAATATAAGGAGTGCCATACTGGACATGTCTACACAAGACCCTCTATGTGCAGTAGTGTAATAACACTGTGTAGTTGCGTGCCAGGAAAAAAAAAAGTGCTATTACACTACTACGCCGTAGTATTAGGCTACTGCACAGTAAGCATCACTAAAAAACCATGCAGCAGCACTACTGTGCAATAATTGTAGTTACTGTGCATTTAGTTAGTACTTTATTAAGTAAGTACTAAACTAAATGTGCAGTAACTACTGAGCATTAATGAGCATGGAGATACGCCCATTGGGTCAGCATAATGGTCCATTTAGTCTAGTATCACATCTCTGACAGTGGCAAACTGAACGCTATACAAGGAAAGCACTGAACCAGATCCCCCTATTCAACACCCTCGCTGTCATATTAGGTTAGAGATGCCGGAGGAAATATCTAACACTGATTTGAGGAATAAGAACAACAGATGTCACAATAGTCACTTTTCACATTTACAGTTATTCTCTATAGCAGCCAATATTATTGATTGAGGTCATATTTTGTTTACTGAACTAAAACAGAATGCCTTATGTAGAAGGCGAAGATGGAGCACATTTACAGTAAAATGACTTTTAAAAGGTTATAAGAAAGGCTATGTTAAAACTATACAGATTATTATAGTAATAATGATTGGATTGGAAATAAAAAAAAATTGATATCAATTGGAATAAAGCAAGAATCCTGTAAGATAGTAAGTCTAGACTGAATTTTCAAAGCACGCATGCCTATTCTTACCTTTAAGGACAGGAATAGTTCAGTTGATACAAATGTATATGTATACTCTAAAACTATGACAGTGGGTTGCGATATGAAGAACTGACCAGTAATTGCTCAGGGTGGCCACGTTACTCACAAATGGACAAATCACAAACACAGCCCATTTTGAAATATGCTAATATAACAACAATGCACATTTAAGAAAGAAGGAAGTTCCAATCCAAGCCTAATGGATAATTCAGCTAGCGTAATTAATACTAGTTTCTTAGCCTATGACACATCTGGCAGTGATGTGGTCAGCATCACATCTGGTTACCTTCAGTTCTCTCAAAACTAAGGGTCTTCTTACCTCTTGATATAAAATATGTCATTCTCACTAGGACTTCTTTATGTACAAGCTATTACCAGGTGATAGCATTTCTTAACACAAGCAAAGGAAATAAATTGTAAGCCAGAAAGGGAGAAGGAAAAAACCCCAGCTTTACTCCATGTGTTTAGGCATTTAAATGGCACCTAGATACCCATGTATAATCCTATCTCACTCTGCTTAAATACCTGAAACTTCATGACTACATCTACTTTTTTGAGAAGCCCCCATCTTTGCCTTTAGACTTAGGTACAAAAATAACAAGCAGAAAGAAGATCCATCTACCTTTTGCATAGATTGTTTTTTGAGGACCTGAGCAGGGTAGAATAGAATTACACAAAGAATTACAGATTATACTCTACCTGTTAGACATCCAAGTGAAGTTACATGCCAAAATATGATCTTATTCCACCCTCCTCAAGTCTCTGAAAAAGAAATATCAAAATTCTTGCTTTTGTTACATCCTCTGTCATCTAGACTTTAAGACTAAATCATCAAAAAGCAGGAAGGAGCCACCCACTCCTGGTATTAGGCCTTGGATTAGCCCAAAGAACCTAGTGCGAGCTAGTGCTCCCTCTTCTGTACCCGACTACTCTCAGTGGTTTTGCAATTACATAAGTAAGTGGCAGCTGGTGATCAGAGCTATAAGCACAGCTGGAAGGCAGAATGATTTGAGTTCTTAAAAAACAACTGAAAGAAAAACCCACCACACTTCCTCAAACTTTACCAGTGACATTTTGCTTTGAAAAGATGTTGGAACTGTCTTTCCAAATCCAAGACACCCTCAATAAAAAAAAGCCTGCTGTCATGTTAGGATTTAAAAAAACCAGTTTCAGTTAAGAAAGTTGGTGCTTGGCTAATAATGCAAAACATTGTAGTAATTTTCATGCACTTTTTAATAAATAAATTGAGAAAACTAATTATTCCCAAAAGAAAGGGATGTCTAGAATCAATTAATCCTTTTTTTTTCAAAGTACTGAGTGAAGTACAAAATTAATACTTTACTTGCATATATTTTGCAAGCTATTTGATTTGGAAATGTGTTAAGCATTACAATGGTACTAATATTCATCCAAAAAATTATAAAACTGAATAGTTCAATACATATCAAATCAAAGTACATTACAAAAAATACAAGCTGCTGTCAAGAATATCCACATTAACACAAAATAAATATCTACTAAACACAATAGTATTATCCACTCACTCTAAATTAAGTCATAGGAGACAAAAATAAAAGAATCTATAAATATAGGAACAAGGCACAATGGCATGTCTCTTTAATTTGTTGCAGTAATGGGCCTGAATAATAGGCAAGAGAGCTTAAGAGCACAACAGTGAGATCATGACGCTTTAGAAGGATGATTTTCTGTAAAATTATTGATAAACCTGATTTGAAACATGAACTATGTAGTAACAGCTTCAGGGGGATAAAATGCACTGTAATTTCACTGATGACTATATTCTAAATTTTTCCTGTATTTTAATTAATTATTTCTAAATAGTTATCTTAGTTCTTTTATTATGATCATTCAGCATGTTGGAATGTACACTATAATGCCATGACAATGCAACAATAAGAGAAAGGGAAGCAATGATGAGGAAAAATAGGGAATGGACAAGATTAGACTCCCTTAGGACTAACACAGTTCTTCCTTGCAGCATTTGTTGGTGTGTTTCCGTTGTAGCTGCAAGTGACTCAGCAGTGGTTCTCCTACCACTTCCTGATATTTGCTTATTTTTCCTTCATTCAGTTTCATCCTGTTGTGTTTGGTTATCTCTTGGGACAACAGTAAGTAATTCTGCTCTCTTTCTGGTGTTACACCCTTCAGATATTCACAGAGCTTTATAACATCCTCATCCTTAAGTTATATCTTAACCTGCAAGATGTGAAGTACGGAAACTGGAGAAATTAAAAAGATAAGGAATATCCGCAGACTTCCAGAATGAGAGAGCACACTCAGATCATGGAACCAGGAAGATTTAAGATTATTAAATACCTCACCATAAAATGGCAGGCAGGATCACATCCTCAGTATCAGCAAAAAGGATTCCAGAACTAATAACAATAGCAATAGGAAACAGAATGATACTACTAGTCATGTCAAACAGCAGTACAGGAAACTTTTGTTTCCCATTATATACTAGAACAGAAAAGTGTTTTAAACATACAACCTGGGTTATTAAATTCAGTTCCCTATTATAGACAACCATATAATTTTTCCTTTCGTAAATTTATCAGAAATTCTTGTAGTGTGGTTGGAGTGTTCTCGTAGTCATTATGGTCTATAGCATTTCCAGAGACAAGGCTTTTATGTATTATCTTTTAGTGGACGTGTCCAGAAATTGGGCCTGGGAACAGATGTTCATAAGTCTATTAGACAGTTAAAAATGTGGTCTTAATATAGGCAGTGCTTTACAGCTCATTACAACCTTACAAATGCTGCCAATCAATCATCTCTCTGCACTTCCCAGGGAATAACTACCCCTTCTTGAACTATCTCACTCTGCCATCAATTAGACTGCCTATTCTAGTGCTATTTTTATGTCTGATTTGAGCACCTGCCTACTCTTCTTCATTCCTAGTTCACAGTTCATAGAATCATAGAAGTAGGGTTGGAAGGGACTTTGTAGATCTTCAAGTCCAATCCCCTGCCTGGGCAGGAGAAAAACTGGGCTCAAATGACTCCAGCCAGGTAAGCATCAAGCCTCTTCTTAAAGATCCCCAGGGCAGGAGTGAGCACCACTTCCCTTGGAAGTTGGTTCCAGATCCTAGCCGCCCTGACTGTGAAGTAGTTCTTATGGATGTCTAATCTAAACCTCCTCTCCAGCAACTTGTGGCCATTATTCCTTGTTATGCCAAGGGGCAGTAGGGGAAATAAGGTCTCTCCCAAACCCTTCTGGTCCCCCCTAGTGAGTTTATAGACGGTCACCAGGACCCCCCTCAGCCTTCTCTTGTGAAGGCTGAACAGGTTTAGGTCCCACAGTCTTTCAATGTAGGGTCTGCCCTGTTGTCCCCGGATCATGCGGGTGGCCCTCCTCTGGACCCTTTCAATGTTGTCCACATCCCTCCTGAAATGGGGTGCACAGAACTGGACACAGTACTCCAGCTGTGGCCTGACTCCTCTATGCCTCCAAGCAGACTATTTGCAATTGCATAGTCTTTTTGGTATTTAGCCCAGCTTGCATTTGCTTCTCCTCCAGACCTGAAGGAGGATGCCCAAAAGCTTATCCCAGCTATACAACTGGTCCAGTAAAAGGTAATCACCAGAGATTCTGGTTTTCCCTGATAAAAAATTACAAATTCTCTGATTTAAAAAAAAAAAAAAAAAAAAAAAATCACAAATTTCTGATAGAAACACTCAAATTTGTGATTAAAATGAAATGCCACTATATATATAGTTAGCAGTTGAACACAATGTTTTCTTGATATATTTACAATTTTAAAGCAATTTAGAAGCCTATGAGTGCCTCATTCCCTATAATAAAATAAATTCTAAATACCTAAACATTTTGGTATTTAATTTTGGGTTTTTATCATGGAAAAATCAGAGCTCTCCCTGCTCCGTTAGTTCACCAAATGCAGGCCCAGGTGCCTCACGCCCAAGCCACAGTCCCCCTGGCCCTGATGGTGCCCCTCACCCTGCTGGTGCCCCTTGCTCCCTATCCACAGGTCCCTGACCCCCCCCCCCGGCCCTGTCAGAGGGGGCTACAGGGCCAGAGACCTGGGTCCACAGCCACATCCCCTGCAGTGGGCTCAGGCAGGGGTGGGGCCAGCTCCCTGCCACTGCACACACTCCTGGGGGGAGAGGGAGACCCGTGCCCTCCAGATCTGTATGTGGGATTGGGGTGGGGGCAGGTGCAGAATCCCTGAACTGCTGCCCTCCCCCAGTGCCTCTGCAATTCAACGGGGGTGATGCCACAGGGTTGTGCCCCTCACTGCTGCCACATGGGCAGGGAATACCTCGCCAGGGCAGCGCAGAGTTCACAGCAGCAACGAGCTTCCGCACACAGCTCTGCTGTGCCCTGCAGTACCAGGTTGCACCACTGGGCTGTGCAGGGTGTGGGGGAGGGAAGCAGGGCAGGGAGCCCCTGCTTCCAACCTGTGCATAGATTTGGGGGCACGGGGCCCCTCTACCCCACCAGGACTGTGCACAGCAGTTGGGATGTGGCCCCACACCCCCGCCCCATGGTTGAGCCATCTATGGCCCTGTCACACTGGGGCCATGCAGCCGCACTTCCAGCCCCAAGCACCGCCTGGCTGGGCAGCAGCCTCAGCACCAGCCCCAGCCCTGCCCAGCTTCCTCTCTCCCTATGGGGGCCTCAATCCCCACCCCAACTTAGCTTTGGGAGCTACTGTCCAGGCTGCCTGGTGGCCATGTGCACATAGTGCCCTCTGCCTGGCCCCCCTCTCTTGGTCCCCCCCATCCCCTTGAAGGCTGGAACTCTGCCACCCTGCAGAGCACTCTTTGCAAAACTGCAAAACTTATGGGATTCTCAGTTAAAATGAGAAATCCACATTTTCTGTGGTTAAAGGGGGGAATCCACATTTTTTTCCATTTTTCTATGGGAAACAGAAACCCCGGATCACAGAAAAAGCTTTGCCACAGGAGATCTTGTTACTAGTCTCAAAGTGTATGATTAGGCACTAACTATGTGCTATTAAATATCAATCTCATTCCAGTCACCAAGTTTATGCAGTTCTTCCTACATGATGCCCCAGTCCCAATCTATATCAATGGGACCTTCCAATTTTGTCATCGGAAAATTAAATGAGCAAAGGCCGTGCTTTTTGTCAATATAATTAAAGGGATATCAAGATATCAAGCCTGATATCTGAGGAATTTCCCAAGCAACTTCCTTCCAACCCCTTTTCAACAACACCCACCTCCACATTAGCCAGTTCTTACCTCTTACAGTTCTTGTATTAATGCCCACCTTCTAATTTCCTTTTTTTCCTGTGGGACTATGTCAGATGTTTACAGAGATCTGTCACATTTCCAGTGCAGAATTTCAGATTACTTTGTCCAAAAAAATTGATCGGGTTATAGGTATATAGCACAATTTACTCTCGATGAACCAATATGGCACTTTTATCCCATTTCCATTTACCTCAGGGTATTTTAGTATAGTTTCCTTCAAAATTTGTTCCAATGTTTTTTCATTAGATTATCTGGTAACATTTTTTTGTTTTTAATATGCTCCACTGTCTACTGTTCTAATCAGGTGGCAACCAGTCCTGATTCCTGCTATTAGGCCTGCACATTTATGTGCTGCTTTTCTCTAGTATTTGGGATGGTTGCCCTTAACGACTGCATTGAGATTTTCGAGATTTGGTTCTAGCTCAGAAACTATAAATAATTTTACGCTTTCAAATCTTCCATGTTAATGTCACTGAGCATTCCCACCCAGTTCTCTAAAGAATTGCTCTTTTGACATTTAAATCATTGGTTATAAACTTATTTTTGTTTGGTGTTTGTCACGGAGTCACAGAGGTGCCCCGTGATTCTGAGGCTGATTGGCAGAGCTGCCAATCACCCAGGCAGCTCAGGTGCCTGGTTGCCAGGGGCAACCAGGTGGTCACATGACCGGAAGGGGGCAGGGCCAGGCCTTTAAAACCAGCTCAGGCCAGAGCCTGAGACACAGTTCCCTTCTGGCTGCCGCAGGAGCAGGAGCTCTGCGGCTGAGCTGAGCTGAGCGGCCAGGGTTAGTGGCTACTACTTCATCGCGCTAACCGGCTGCAATGATGCAGGGAACAGCTTCGCCCTAACTGGAGGTAGGATTGAGAGCCCTGGTGGGGCTTGGAGTTGTTAGGTGTGTGGAGCCTTTGTATTTATGTTATAGCCAGATGGCTTGAGTGTTTAGTTATAGTTTACATCCGGAGGACCGGGGAGGCTGTAGGGGAGCGAGGAGGCCTCAGGGGAGCTCCCCAACAGCTTGGGGGTTCCCAGGGCCCAGTTGAGGCACAGTGCCGGGGGCACTAGTGTCAGTGCGGCTGGGCATGGTATTGCGCCAGGGAGGCGCAGTGTGCGGGTTACAGACCCCAGCCCAGAAGGGCGGTGTTTAACCCTGGAGCGGAGCAGTGACAGAGCGCAGGAAGCGCAGAGTCAGCCCGAGAGGGCAAGGCCCGGAGCAGGGCAGAGACAGAGCGCGGCGAGAGCGGCCTAGCTAGCCACCTGAGGGCGCTGAGATTAGGGCGGCGATAGTGAGCCGGCCCGAGGGCGCCGAGGCCAGGGCGGCGACAGAGCTTAGGCCAGGGCGGCGATAGTGCCAGCCACCCGAGGGCGCCGAGATTAGGGCAGCGGTAGTGCCGGCCCAAGGGCGCCATGACTAGGGCGGCAATTGAGCCAAGGCTAGCGCGGCGAGAGCAGCCTAGCTAGCCACCCGAGGGCGCCGAGACGAGGGCGGCGGTAGTGCTTGCCCAAGGGCGCCGAGACTAGGGTGGCGAGAGACCCGAGATCCGGGCGCAGGGAGTGAGCCGGCCCGAGGGTGGCGAGAGACCCGAGATCCGGGCGCAGGGAGTGAGCCGGCCCGAGGGTGGCGAGAGACCCGAGATCCGGGCGCAGGGAGTGAGCCGGCCCGAGGGTGGCGAGAGACCCGAGATCCGGGCGCAGGGAGTGAGCCGGCCCGAGGGTGGCGAGAGACCCGAGATCCGGGCGCAGGGAGTGAGCCGGCCCGAGGGTGGCGAGAGACCCGAGATCCGGGCGCAGGGAGTGAGCCGGCCCGAGGGTGGCGAGAGACCCGGGCGCAGGGAGTGAGCCGGCCCAAGGGCGCCGAGGCTAGGGCGGCGAGAGTAAGCCGGCCCGAGGGCGCTGAGGCTAGGGCGGCGAGAGTGCTCCAGACTCAGGCAGAGCCGGCGATTAGCCAGGCGCCGGCTAGAACCCGGCCCAGGGGGCCGGTAGTGAGCGGCGCTGGAGGAGCCGACCCAGGTGGCGCCAGCAAGTAGCTGGGCGCCAGCGTGATAGGCCCAGGGCGTGGGGAACGGGCCAGAGATTGGGGCCCGACCCAAGGAGGCGCTAGGTGGGCGAAGAACCCCGGTGCCCGAGAGTGAGAACAAGGGCACCCGAGGGGCGAGGGACCATACAAGCGTCCCCCGGAATAGCTGCGAGGCTTGGGGCGTGCTAAGGGGGAGGCTTGGAGGCACGCATTGCCCTTAAGGCAGGACACTTATCAAATACCCGTCTGGGAATAGGGACGACTAACAAGACCGTCCATTAGGGAAACTGGCAGCCTCCACATCATATATCTTAACATCAAAGTCGTGGCGGGCGAGGTTCTGAGGGTGCTACGTCACCCTAAAGTGACGGTAGGTGGCGCTAGGGGGTTCACGGCCGCCCCTAGTTGCCGCTCCCTCACAGTGTTGTCAAACTTTAGTTTAATTTAAGCTGAATCAAAGCTCCTCTTTAGTGTCATCACTACTTAGCAAAGCCATACCTAAAGTAAATAGCATCCTCTCTTGTTAAGTTCAGTAACAGCTCAGTGAGGAAATCTTTCAGCTATCACATTCAGACAGCGGCATAGCAGTGCAGCCAGGCGTCTGGGGCAAGGGGGACTTCTAGCTGCCACTGCAATTGTGTGGCTGCAATAGCATATTTTTGCTCCACCCTACCCTACTCCTCCCCTTTAGTCCAGGCTGCCCTGGTCACCGCACCCTTATTTTGGTACCCCATCTAGGAATATCATGGCCCCATTATTAGTAATAGCATTTGCTCTCCAATCTTTATCTAGAAAGCTGAAATCTCCAATAAATGACATAATTCCCAGTCGTACCTCTCTCTCTCATATTACAGAGAGTTCAATCCATATCCAGATGTGACGCTCGTGGTCTCAAAGCAGACTTTCAGCACTATTCCACAGAAACCTTTCTAATCATCCTTCCCCCACATGATATTGATCCTAATAGATTCTGCTTTATTCATGCTATGTCTTCCTACTTCTTTTAAGTCTGTGTTACCATTAACATACAATCCAGCCCACTACCTTTTACTTTATTCCCATTTTTTCCTGATACCCTTCAATATCTGTGTTCCATTCATGACTGTCATTTCATCATGTTTCTGCTATCCCCATCATTTCCTCTTCTACAGCAATAGTACCTTCATTTTGCTGCCCACACTCCTTGCATTAATGCATAAACATTTCATTTTTTATCACTAACTATAGTTATCTCCTAATCAGATTAATTAGGTTTTTGGCTAACGATATTGCTTTCCCAACTACTGCTCTAATCAACACTAGTGTTAGGGTGACAATATTTAGATCTTGGGGAGCACTGGATTTTCAGTTGAATAAAGGCATGACCTGTGGCCTAGCAGAGCCGCTGACCACAAGGCAGAACGATAGCTAAGCCAGCCATTTGCTTATGCTAAGTAACTATCTTAATTGTGTCAAACATTTTCTGACGAAAAAGCAGCAAATGAATCTGTGTGAGTCTGTGTGCTATGAATGAGGTGAAGTCTTAGGAATGTGGAAAATGATACAACCTGAGACAGAAAAACAGACTGGACTGTGAAAAACAACACGTAATTGGTAACAGAATCCAAAATGAACATATGCAAAAAGGTGAATAGTGATTGGTGAAGAAGCCTCCAGAATCTTCCAGGTTTTGGTCAAAGTCCTTGACCGAAGAAAAGTCAAGGTCTTAGACATGTGCTCATAGCAAAATGACATGTAAATTAATAAAATAGATAGGCAATTCCATGCTAATGAAGCAAACAGTAAACAGAGGTGGAGCTTGAGATGGGAGAAGAAATGGGTGGAACATAGGAGGAGCGAGGGTAGAATGAATGTTAATGAGTATAAACCAAAGTGTTTAAATGTGGGAAAAAACTATTGCTCACTGCAGGTCCCCGGTTTGCTGGTTTTTTTGGGACCTGACCCGAAGCCGTCTCCATTCTAAAAAAAGCTGTTGCAGACAATGTGTTTGCTCCCTGCTTGCCCTAGCTAATGAGTAACAGGACCCATAAGCAATTAGATCTTCATCTCCCTAGTCACTGGGTGCCACATTGGGTGCTAACAATTAGCACTTCCTTTCTTTTTCACTGTTCATACTCCTACCCTTTGATATTTCTTTATCCAGTATGGTACAGTTTTGAACCAAATACTCTTTCCTGAAAAAATTGTTTTTTTGACATTTAAAACATTATTTTTTGTTATTAGCAATTTATTTGTTTCGTTTTGTTTATCCTCCCTTTAATTTCAGTTGAATTAACTCATAATCACTCACTCAAAGCTCCTCTGTAGCGTCATCACTACTTAGTATTAAAACCAGGTTTGGAGATTACATGCAATTCTCCCAACCTTCTCCCCCCATTTCTTAGTTTAAAGCTCTTCTTACCAGTCATGGCAGCCTTATTTCAGAAGGCTAACACACCAGATACTGTGATGGAGACCATCTATTGAGAATAATTCTCTTTCTGTGACTCATGTTAGTAACTGCAATAGAACTCTGTGCAACTAATGGAAAAAAACTGGAAAAAACCTAAATAAAACTAAACAGTTTGTGTCAGTTTATAGGATATGCAGAACATTTTTTCTATTTATTTCCTGTGGAATTGTATCTGCATTGGGTTTCTGATTGCCTGCTTATGAAGCAAGTGATTTAAGAACTGCTCACAAAAGCATTTCATATTTACCTTTTCACCAATTTCCCCAATGAACACTTTGGTGAAAGTAGGAAAGAAAATGCCTTAGATCTCTATGTGAAGCAGTCACTCCCACTTAAAGCAAGTACCTTAAGTACCTGAAATACAGCATGAAAGTGAAGCTAATGCCTTATGTCTCCTCTGCTTTAATGTGGCACATCAAAAGTGTAAATGGCAAGTCAGTTGACTATATATAAAAATGTTTTTACTGGTTACGCTCCTTAGTAACAGGTTTTCACCATGTTTTTCTCTAGAGGGTTTCAAAATTTAAAACTGACTGAGGATTTTATCTTGGGACAGGAACAATATTTATGTGGTTTGGAACTTGCCATACTGCTTCTTTCTCCTACATCCCCAACTTTTGTTTTTTTAAACTGTTCTCATTTCACAGTTTCCATCTCTTGGCACACAATGCTTGTGGAAGACTTCTGTTTGCATTTAAACTGGGAATGCAACACCACCTCTGCATTTAACCTGGAAAAATCACACCTGCTCCAACTACAGTCTGTGTTAAACTTCCACCAAGAAGTTGCCATATATTTGTCTTTTTAAAGGACATTATAAAAAAAGGCTTTATTACAGACTTTGGTTTAAGTTAAATGCGACTAAGATTTTTTTAGATTCTGGATCACCTGGAAATGCAGAACCTCCTACAAGTCTCCCTGGGGGATCACTACTGAAGTTGCAGGGGACAAAACGTGACTAAAGACCAGCTGCATAACTCAAAAATGGCTTGCCTTGTGCCATTTAGTTCTATTTCTGTGCTCATGAGTTATTATATTCTGTTTAATATTTAACTTAGAATTTCAATTACAGTAACTCCTCCAATTACCCGCCCTTTAGTGGACCACTGAGTATTCAGTGGTACTTTTTCACACAGATTGCCTGTCCAGCTCCATGTATTAACTATTAACTTCTGTACCAACAATTCTAAAGTTACAGCTTCTTAAAAATGATTCTCCTCCCCTTTCCTCCTGAAGGCGAATACTTCAAAATACACATTTAGCTGTTTTTTTAGGTGAAAGGAATATAGATACAAATTTCATAGCATTTAGGTTGCAGTTTAAACATTTTTAAACTGGCTTCACTTATGCAAGTCTCAAGGGCAGGTGGTGTTTTTTCCCCAGTTAACAGGGCAGAAGAATCTACAGCCTCATCAGCAAGCATGCTATGCACCAGGGAATTTAGAAAGAACCATTATGCCTTTCTAAACTGGAGGAAATTGTTCCCTGGGGAAATAATATTTTAGAAAAGAGTTGAGAGAGGGAACTTCTGGTTGCCATGTGGATTTTGACAGCCAGTGCACAGGGGCTGGGTGGAGCAGTAGTATCTGAAGAAGAAACATTGGAAAGGGATGCCTTTGACATTTTTTGCATTCAACATACCTTTTTTTGGCACAGAAATGGAAATTTCTGTTACTTTTCATAAAAAATGCAAGCTTTACTATCATTAGTTTGGAAACCTCAGGATTTTTTCTTTCAACACTAATCAGACCTGATTATGTAGCATAGATCATCTACCAATTACCTTTAAGTTTTGTATGCTATTCATTTATATAACTTATAAAACCCATTCTGTACTTTGACTCTAATGAGAGAACATCCACTAACAAAAAATAGGCAACTGAAAATTAAGCTTATAGTCCTATCATTACTGTCAAATAAAAATAACCAATAAATTGGATAAGCCAGAGTCTCCATTTGCATCAACTGAAAGGTTAGTTCATTGAAGGGCTCTTCCCCCTTTCTAAGCAGGAGGTTGTAACAAAACAATGGAGTAAGAAAGGATAGGATGCTGTCACTCTTACATTTATTGGGATGCTCATGTTATGCCTTAAGAAGCCCAATGAGATGTACTGGGATGATGTAAGGAGCTAGTCCACATGAGTGAATAAGTTCCCTCTCCCCTGAATCCCCCGCTTATCAACTGAGGATTTTGTTGTAGCAAGAAAGAGACAAATCAGGGGGCAATTCTATCTGTGGAAGGCAATTTCAAGTTAGCATAGGTAACTAGGAGACAGAGATCTCAGGTTGTGATGTGGATTAAATGGTATAAAGCTTGCCTGGCCAGAATAAGTCCAAAAGACATGGATTCTAGCTGCTGGGAACTTCAGGTTTGTCTCAACCAATGTAAACCTTTTGTACATCGTCCCTTCATCTTCCTACCACCAGATGTCTCCAGAAGCTGAGATTTGAATTTGTTCCTTTTATTTATTTTATTTTAAATTATTTGTACTATCTAATTTCAGACATGCCAGCTCTACCTCCCTGGTTCTGATATACAAGCTCATCATTCTCATGCCTAGAACACTTCATGCCTGAGCTCCTTAATAGCACTACTTTTTCATTCCTCATAGCTTTTACAATGTATAGTGCCCTTTGCTGTCTATTCAAAATGCCTACAATCCTACTGAATTTCTGAGAGCTGTGGAGAGCAGCCTTCGTTCATAGAAACACAAGTGCTCAGTGTTTTTTTTGTACTAAGAATGAATCTATCAGCTTGCACCATTCACCAAAAATTTGAAAAATGCCTAATCAAAAATTCCAGTTACCTTCAATCATAGTGTTATACCATGCATAGATTTCAGCTGTTTCTTCACCAAATCATTAGACAAAAACCAACATCTCAGTATTTACTGAACTACTTTAAAATAAATAAAAACTTCAATTCTGAAAGTGCCCAGAAGATGGCATGTGTCACACACAGTACAATGTACAATATAACAACAGAAAGGCCTTCTAGGAAATTGCAGGTAATATGTAAGAAAAAACAAGCATGCCCTTTTACACTTTTTATTTCTTAATTGTGTAAAATATTATAAGAAGGACCCTAAAATAATAATTTTCCCAGAAGTGTTGCCACTTCTCCAGAAAGGTATTTGTTGTTCACATATAAGATGATGTAGATTCTGCCAGGGAAATACTGTTATATAAAGCAGAAATAATAACAATGACTACCCAAACTTCTTTCCCATTTTATTTATATAAAAATGGGATGTTGGTCTCTTCATTATAATCTAATTATAAATTTAGGTCCATTTAACTACATAATTCCCAAGTGATGTTTCAGTGAGCTAGAATAATATTTTCTGTTTCCTAACTTAAACTGTGCAAACCTGTCCTAGCCAAGCTTTTAAAAGCTCTATTATCCTTCTCTCAGGAAATCAGTGTGAAGTCAGTGGGAGCAGGATTATATGCCATGGCACTTTCATTATCTTTCACAATGAGCGTTACTATGTGAATTATTAAAAAATGTTTTAATATTTTACAGGACAATTTTCATCTTTAATTCCAGTTTAGTAGACACAAGCAATATGGCAAACTCTGCATAATTCACAAGTGAGATAATTTGCCACTGTGATTGAATTTGTCTGATTTGCTGCATGGTCCCATCCCATCCATTATCAGTCGCTGACTATTGGTCACTACTGGGTAAGTTACCATTATTTGCATTACCCTCAGTGTAGCAAATTAACCATATTTTGCTCTGATTTTTATCTTTGTAGTGCCTTCCTTCAGAAGTAGTATAAGCATCTGCTGTGTGGGGTACACACGGCCAAAGCAAACAATAAAGGGAGACATAGAATGGAGAGAGGTAGGCTCCAGCTGTATGCAGCAGGGCAGGGGCAGGATGCTGCTGCGAAAAGTATCAGGTGTCCCAGATAAGATCCAGGTGAACGTTTCCCTGGGGTCCAGGGGCCCCAACCGGGACTGTTGCAGGGGGAGGGGGGAGGCATCCCAGCGCTGATGTGGATACATAGAGGAGGTGGGGAACAGCCCAGCTAGATCTGGAAGGATGGTGGGCAGGCTCTGAATCTGCTGGATAACAATGGCCCAGGCAAGGCTGGACCTTGATGCATGGAGCTTTCCCACCCCTAGGTAACAACTTTTTCCAACCTGGATGTCATGGCTCCATGAGCCAGTTCTGGCTCTGTATGCTGGATGTGCTTGAGCACACCTGCTTTAAAATATAGCAGTATGTTTCAAGCAACTATTGCTAGCATTACAGGTGGGGAAAACTGAGGGCTGTGATAATTAATATGTGCAAAAAGCCACATTGCAATTTTATGAATGAACCATAAGTACATTGTCTTAGTGTTCAGATTTTAACAAGTTAAAGGTTGTCACAGTCTTCATGACCATTGGTGGGCTAGTCTTCATTTACTATAAAGCAACTGTTACATCACAGAAGAGCCTTGTATATAAACTGGATGACTTCTACATTCCAAGAATACTTCAAGAGATTGTCCTTCAAGAGAAGTGGGCAGTAATATCTAAAAGTATAAGGAACAAAAGCTTCAGAAAATCATCTATCTTACAAATTTACTTTCAACTAGATCAGAACCTCAGCGAGTATATACTGGTATAGCTCTTGTGAAATCAATGGAGCTACACCAATTTATTCCCATGGAACTTCTGTCCATTTATTTTAAATAGTGTAATATTTCCCCTTCTTAATACAGGCAGCGTATATGCTAGGCTAAATGAGGATATGTCTGTATGTATCAGTTTTTTCAATATTCACTTTTCAGCAGATGATAACCAAGTCATCACGCCAGGGGATTAGCAATGATGCTAATCATCCACAAATCACTCCTAAATCACTACTTAGCAACAGTTAGCCATTTTCAACTTTCTGTGGGATTTATTTCTTGTGCCATATCAAGATACCACAGAGAATGACTGACATTTGTAATAAAAATAATATATTACAAGAATTGTAAGTGCAAACTGACACCTTATGACAAATTGTATTGTGATACCAGTAAATGATTAAATGTACAATTGCTCAGTAAAAAAAATTCAGAGTACTTATTATGCATGAATCACATGATTATGACAGAGGAAAACAACTAGTCAAAGATGTTTGAATTGCACTCTTACATGCCCTAACTTCTGAAGAGAAGGGCTAGGGACAGACATTATACATTATTCAAGAGATCAAAATTGATTTAAACCTGTAACAGAACAGACATTCAGTGAACATAAACCAATTTGAAAATGGCTGATACCAGTTTGAGATAAACCTGGTTGAATGTAGTATCAGAATTAACTGATTTGGGCAAACTGGTTTATGCAATGCCTGTCCCAGACCCCTTCCTGGTTTAAGTTAAACCAGACTCCCCCAGCATCCCAGCATGCTCTCTGGGTTGGGTGGGACACTGCTCTCTCACTGGAGCTTCGGTACAGATTTGCAGGCACAGAGTATCTGCCTGTCTTCTTCCTACCTGGAGCAAGGATTCAGGACATGACAGGGATGCTCCAAACCGTAATCCGACCCACCGATTATTACCCCATGGTCCTAGTCTATGTGGGCACTAACAATGCGGCAAGGAGGAGCCCTGATTACCTGATGGAGGACTACCACGCTCTGGGGTGCATGCTGAAGGAGATGGGCGCACAGGTGGTTTTCTCTTCTATCCTGCCAGTGAGTGGATGAGGCAGATGGCATGAAATGTTCATCGCAGAGACCAACTGGCGGCTACAGGAATGGTGCTTCGAGGCGGGCTTTGGCTTCCTCAGCCATGACCGGCACATCACAACAAGAGACATGCTGGGATGGGACAGGCTCCACCTTTCCCCTAAAGGTAAGCGTGTGTTCTCTTCTAGGCTGGCGGACCTACTCCAGTGGGCTTTAAACTAGGCTCCTCGGGGGAAGGGGTAGACAAGGGTGGACGAAACATCAGACTGCCAGACCAAACAGCACCCACAACTACAGCCCAGCCCAGACCACCGAGTGAAGCAAATAAACAGGTAAGAGATAGGGGCCAGGGTAACACTGAGACAAGGGGGTCAGTACACACATTTACAGGAGGCGTCAAATGCCTCTACAAAAATGCTCGTAGTATGGGTAACAAGCAGGAGGAACTCACCCTCCTGCTGGCTGACACCAGCCCGGACAGAGTGGGGATTACAGAAATGTGGTGGGACTCAACACATGATTGGGCGGTGAATGTCAAGGGCTATAGGCTGTACAGGAGGGACAGAATAGGAAAGGTGGGGGCGTGGCTCTCTATATTAAGGAGGAATACACATCCTTGTCAATTAGTAAGGAGTCAGGGAAGGGGCACTCTGAAGTGCTTTGGGTTAGGGTACAAGGCAGTCAAGGGGAAAGAGACTTAACGGTGGGAGTCTACTACAGACCTCCCAACCAGGGAGAGGAGCTTGACCAGGAATTCTTGGGTCAGCTCACAGAGGTAGTGAAGGCTAAGGATGTGGTAGTCATGGGGGACCTGAACTTCCCAGACATCTGATGGGAAGAGCAGTCAGCCAGGTCAGATCATTCACGTACGTTCTTAGACAGAGTGCAGGACCTCCATCTAACCCAGGAGGTGCATAGCCCCACCGGGGGGGACGCCTTGTTGTACCTAGTGCTGGCCACGGGTGATGACCTGGTGAGAGGGCTGCAGGTGCTCGACCACCTGGGCGACAGCGATCATCGCCTGCTGGAATTCACCATCTAGCGCAAGGTGGCAAAGGCAAGCAGTAAGGCAGTGGCCCTACATTTTAAGAGGGCAAACTTCAATGAGCTAAGGAGGATAGTTGGAGAAGCACTGATATCCCGGAGGGGAGGGGAGCCAGGTGTCCAAGGTGAATGGTCGCTCCTTAAGGAGATGATCCTCCAAGCCCAAAGGAAGGTAATCCCGATGAGGATCAAAGGGAGCAGGAGAGCACACAAGCCTCCATGGCTCACCAAAAGCATCCGGAAATCTCTCCTTGCTAAAAAGGAGGCTTACACCCAATGGAAAGAAGGGGTCATCTCCAGCGAGGACTATTCTGCAGTTGCTCGGGACTGTAGGGGGGGTAGTTAGGAAGGCCAAGGTGGAGATGGAACTGGGACTAGCTTCCCAGATTAAGGACAATAAGAAGTCCTTTTTTAAATAGACAGGAGGTAAGAAGAAGGTCCTGGGTAATGTGGGGCCCTTGCAGGATGCGTTGGGAAACTTGGTCGTCACACCAGACAACAAAGCTAACATGTTTAACGATTTCTTTGCTTCTGTCTTCCTAAGTAGGGACCAGGACAGCCACCTCCCTGCTGGGCCCCCCTTGGGCCCCGGGGGAGGCACACCTAGGCCAAGGGTTAGCGACAATTTAGAGAGCTTCTCGAGGGGCTGGACGTTTTAAAGTCAGCCGGTCCACATGATCTCCACCCTAGAGTTCTAAAGGAACTGGCCGAGGTCATTTCAAGTCCCCTGGCACGGCTTTATGAGCACTTGTGGTGCTCTGGTGAGGTACCGGAGGACTGGAAGAGGGCCAACGTGGTTCCCATCTTCAAAAAAGGCAGGAGGGATGACCTGGGAAACTATAGGCCAGTTAGTCTTACCTCGATCCTAGGCAAGCTGTTCCAGAAAATTATTCTGGCACCATCCAGGAGGGACCAGCAGGGGACTGCATGCTTAGGGGCAACCAACACGGGTTCATCAGTGGCAGGTCCTGTCAGACCAACCTGGTGGCCTTTTACGATCAGATCACCAAATCATTAGACGCAGGGGTAGCAGCGGACATAGTCTTCCTGGACTTCCGGAAGGCTTTTGACACAGTCTCTCACCCTGTTCTCATTAAGAAACTGGAGGGCTGTGGCGTAGACACCCACACAGTCAAATGGGTCGCCAACTGGCTGGAGGGCCGCACCCAGAGGATGGTAGTGGATGGGTCCTTCTCAACCTGGAAGGACGTGGGCAGTGGGGTTCTGCAGGGCTCGGTCCTCGGGCCCGCACTGTTCAACATCTTCATCAGCGATTTGGACGAGGGGGTAAAAAGCACCCTGTTCAAATTTGCTGATGACACTAAGATGTGGGGGTACGTGGGCACACTGGAAGGAAGCAACAGGATACAAACAGACCTAGACAGGTTACAAGGGTGGGCGGATGAGAATAGGATAGGTTTCAACACAGACAAGTGCAAGGTGATGCACCTGGGGAGGAAAAACTGGCACCATACCTACAGGTTAGGGAACTCCCCTCTTGTCAGCACGGAGGCGGAAAAGGATCTTGGAGTCATCATTGACTCCAAGATGAACATGGGTTGGCAGTGTGGGGAGGCAGTTAGGAAGGCCAACCATACCTTGTCATGCATCCACAGATGCATTTCAAGCAGGTCAAAAGAGGTGATCCTCCCCCTCTATGCGGCACTGGTCAGGCCGCAGTTGGAGTACTGCGTCCAGTTCTGGGCGCCGCACTTCAAGAGGGATGTCGACAGTATCAAGAGGGTCCAGAGGAGGGCCACTCACATGATCAGGGGACAGCAGGGCAGGCCCTATGAGGAGAGGCTATGGGACCTGAACCTGTTCAACCTCCAAAAGAGAAAGCTGAGGGGGGATCTTGTGGTCTGTTATAAACTAGTCAGGGGGGATCAGCAAGCATTGGGGGAGGTCACTGTTCCCCCGAGCACTGCCAGGAGTGACCAGGAATAACGGTCACAAGCTGGCAGAGGGTAGGTTTAGGTTAGACATCAGGAGGCACTATTTCACAGTCAGGGCGGTTAGGGCCTGGAACCAACTTCCAAGGGATGTGGTGCAGGTTCCTACCCTGGGGGTTTTTAAGAGGAGGTTAGATGAAAACCTTGCTGGGGTCGTTTGACCCCAGTACTCTTTCCTGCCATGGCAGGGGGTCGGATTAGATGATCTGTTGAGGTCCCTTCCAACCCTAAAAAAGTATGAAACTATGCTCCCCACCCCATCCCCTTCACTGCTCACAGCTAAAGCAGGGATTCCTCCCTCCTCCCCCCACAGCACTGACCAAAACCAGCATGTGGAATGCTAACTAATGCTGAGCAGGGTCTGTGTAAGGCAGACAGGACAGTGTCTTTAGGGCTTTTTGGAGCTAATCAACAGGTAACGTCCCTCCTTGAATGTTCCCTTCCTTGCAAAAAGTTATTTTAGAAGAACTTGAACTAATGAGAGGGGCTTTGTTTTCTGATGGGGTGTTAAATGCTGATAACAGAGCTGATAAATGCTGTTATCAAGCAGGCGAGTAACCCCTCCCTTATCAGAGCATTCTGCTGGGGTCTGGCCACGTCCCCCTCAGCTCAGCACTAAGGAAGGGAAGGGAAGGCTGCTCTAGGACTCCCTGGCCTCTAGACTGAGCCACTGCAGGCATGTGCCTGCATTTCCTCAGTCCAGAGAGGATGTCTGTACAATTATAAACTGGTTCAGCCTAGGCAGGTTAGACTTACCTGCAAAGTTTGAATGAATTCAAGCTCAGGCTTTTTGAAGGTCTGCCCCTAGCCGAGATAATTCTGCAAAATGGAATGGTTGATCATCTATGCTTGTTTTCTCATGCCAAGAAAAGTTGAAAAATACTTAATGTTCTGGGAGCATCTACTGGCTTGAGAGATGTCAGCTAATTATTAGAAGTAAATTCTGTTGTGATTTAATGTGTTCACACACTTGGAAATAACTAATTATTCTTTAACAGTAGCACAGGTGACACACACCCAGGGGAAAGGAAAGCCACAGTTGCCTTTTTTCCCACTCTCCCCACTCCCACAAAATTTTGCACCCAAAGCAGTTGTCCCTATTGCCACCCCCCCCACCACCTCCCCAGTTATACCACTGCTTTTGAACATACGATGAATTAGCCAAAGTGTTTTCTGTACAAAGCAATAGGACTCTGTTAGGGTTTTAGTGAAACTATTAATAAAACCACGGGCATGGGTGACTGGTGCCTCTTGAGTCAGGGGTAGGGGGAGACATGTCCCCACCGACACCAGTCAGTGACCAGGGAGGGAGATCCCCTGGTGGCTGATCACGCTGACCAGGGGCTTCCCTGCCCCCGATCTCACTCACCAAAAAGCAGCTGTGCCCCTTCCAGAAGCCCCGCGGCCACTTCTGGAAGCAATGCAGCTGCTTTTGCTATTGGCCCCGCTCCCTGGCTGGTGCTCTCATGGGGGAACGGGTGTTCCCACCTGCCCCCCTGCCTGCTGGATAAATGGGGAACATGGCTGAAGAGGGGTACACTGGCACTTTCAGGGGGTGCACATGCACCCGCTACATGTTGCCACTTACCACAGGCCTAATAATGTGTATCAATAAGCTCTGGTGCTTGTCACTGTTGGGTGCAATCTGCACATGTGCCTGGGATCACAGCATGTTGAGCCAGGGTGGAGCAGCCCCAGCTGGCAGGAAGCCTGGGGAGTCAGCCTGCCAGCTTCCTCCAGGCTCAGTGTGCTGCAAGAGGCAGCCTGGGGCATGAGAGTGCTTCAGCATGGGGCTAGCCACCATGCAGCCTACACACTGAAGCACCCTCATGCCCCAGTCAGCCCCTCCAGTATCTTTACATGTGCTGCTGCAGAATTTTTTACTCTGCAGCAGGATAGTACATTTATTTACAAGTACTGTCCTGCTGCAGACTAAATTAGTTTACTCCAGCCTAATAGGGGTGCATGTATAGATGCTGAGCAGTTTACTGCACAGCTAATTAGTCTACTGCACAGTGAACATCTCACATAAACACACCCCATAGTGATGACTTGTCTTGGTGACTAACTAACCAGGTTTCACTGTATTTCAAACAAAGTCCAACTCAGTTCAAATAAACTGAAAATGAAGAATGAATTTTCTTAATTCTAAAAATAACAAAATAATATATTAACTTCTTTCAGAGCTAGAAGTCACAATTTATCTTCTTCAGCTCTCAGTACCAATTATTTAAGAAATAAAAGACTTCAGTTTAAAACCCAATTTCATTTTTGGAAACTCCACACCCATTATCTAAGTATAATCAAAGAACATTGCCATATTTTCTCACATATAATTTGGACTTCCCCCACCAAAATTCAGCTTCTGGAAATTTGAGTGCAAGTTATATGTGAAGGAATAGGGTAAGAACAGTTTCCGCTGCTTACTGGGGAAAGCAGAAGTAAGGACTGCACATAATCTACAGGGAACAGAACAATGAGTGGGCTCCCTAGTTGCTGCTACTCAGTTTCTTTCTTTCTTTCTTTCTTTTTTCTTCATTCTGCCTTTCAAAACAAGACACATGCAGGGCCGAATCCAGGATTTGGCAAAGGGACATGCAGAAGGTGGCTGCATCCCATGCTCCCAGCCTCCTCCTCCCTACATTGATACAAACAGACATACAGGGGCTGGACTCCAGGGACTTGTTAAAGTTCCCAAAGCATGTGAGAAGCACCCCCCGACACACCCTTGCTCAAAAGCATGCCCCCTTCCCCTTTTCCACCCCTACTGCTGCTGCTTTCCCTGCTACCCAAGTGGAAGAGGACGCTTCAGAGCCATCCCTGCCCTCTCCAGCTGGGCTGCACGGGGGCTAGGCTCAGTTGGGTTGCTAAGCAGCAGCAGTGATGAGCAAGGAGTGGGTTCTCCCATCCTGCCTGGTCTCCCCAGAAGCAGGCATGAGGCAGGGGTACCCCAGACCCTTTGCTGCTGCCACTGTCATTGTCCCAGCTGAGCCCAGAGGGAGTAAGTGGGAGTAGCTCTGAAACTTTACCCAACTCTACGACAGTGAGGAAAGCAGCAAGAGCAGGCAAGGGAGGTAGAGGACAGGGAGGAGAAGGGATATGCCCCTGAGCACTGAGAGGAAGGAAGGTGTCAGGTGGTTTCACCTACTTTGGAGATTTCAAAAAGTCCCCAGGAGTTTCTGTAGTGTTGTCCAGTTCAAAAGGCTTGACTGGCACTACTGCATACCCTTTGGATCTGCCTCTGGATACATAACTTGCATATTGTATTGACAGAAAATATAATATAATAAACAGCTGAAGTTTCATAAAAAGGACTAATTCAAGATTTTATTTTCAGCAGCTGACATACATAATGAAAATTTGCCATATTTTATGCAGCTTTATGCACAGATAGAGACAATACTAAGTCTTTCTTATGGATTGTGCGAAGTCATGACATTTGTACAACTATTTCTAAATGAAAATGCCGATCATGCTTTAGCAGCTGACAACTCAGACTCTATTAAAGTAGGCAGAAATCACTGATGAAATTAGCATGGGAAGGTCATAGATTGTAACTGAATTGTCAAGCCATGACTCATGACATTAATTCAGTTTTTAATGGCATTGAGTGATAAAGCTTTATAGTGGTCAAATTCTTCTCGACTATCTTTGCCACCTGTCATATCTACTTCTATAGAGTTAGAACACCTTTGATTCTGTTAGAAGCTTAAAAAACCATAAATTTAAATTTTGGACTGCTGAATTTGTTATTAAATGCATCCACATAAACTCTGCAATATCAGTTATTCCTGATGTAACTACCCTATACTTAGGTAAACAAGAACCTAATCTCAAGGAAAAAATATCAGTCAGTCATAATTATAAAAAAAACTGTTTTCCTGTCCTTTTTGGACTAAAATGGATTATTTTTTCCATTTATATTAATCCAATTATGTGGGATAATATTTCATATTGAGTCTGTTGTCCTTCAGCATAATAAAGTTGTTCTTTAAACCCAAAGCACACATTTGAGCAGATTATTAATTAGATGTCTGATAATGCCTTCATCCAGACCCTTCAAAGAGTCATCCTTATGAATCACAGTACAGAAATCATAATATTTCTCAGGACTTGAAATTGGGAAGTGATGTCATGTTCTGTGGAAGCTCATTTACATCTCTATTTATGAAATGGAGATACTGCTGTGGGTATGGATGAAAGAGTAAAACAAATTTGGAGCTGCTCAAGTCTCAGGGTTTTCAAAGGGAAGGCCTAGAAATAATTGCCTGCATTTTTGCCTTTTTTTTTTTTTTTTACTACAAATTATTCTGCTAGGCATAAGTTAAAACAATTCTTAAAGAAACAGTGCTTCCAGTTGCAAGTCTTACCCTTTTGTTGTAGTAGTATAGCAAAAGGTAAATGAAAGTTAACCTTGATAAACCTCAAAATATGGTTTCCTCAGTAAAAGCTACCACAAGAGAAGCTTCTCACTCCATAAGCAAGTCTGAGTGCTAGCTGGTGACTGTTTTTCCATTGATAAAATGTTCCTTTTTTAAAAAACAAACAATTTAGAAATAAAATATCAGGCTAGCAACGGCTTTTCCAGAAAATCATAAATATCAAGCAACGCAGTAAGATGTCTAGAATAAATGCCATTTTCCAATAAAGCCATTCAGTATACTCCATTAGACTTATTTTTAAAAATTGCCAAATGAATTTAGGAACAGATTTTCCCGCCCGTATTTTTTACCAAAAGCAGTCATGGTGACTATTCTTGGTGGAAGATACCCTTTAACATGAATAAGAATACTGGAACTGGGATGCTAGTGTTTATGGATGGGTGCCTGATTCATAACGACTGGAAGCATGGTGTAGATAAGGCCAAGATAAATCCCCTGGTCCAGATCTGGCCCATAGTAATTGCATCGTCCAGCCCATGGCAGAGTGGTAGTAACCTTAATTTTTGTACCTTGTCCTGCTGCCAAATTGTTGGACTTGTAGGGAGCTCCATAGGCCAGATGATATGAGCCTGAGCCCCAAATCTGAGCCACAGACAGATCCCATGCCACTTGTAGCAAAACCCCGTTTTTCTTTTTTCTTATTTTAAAATGCATTCCCTCCCCTTCCACAACCATTTCTGACTTTTTCTCTCCCTCTCTGTTCCCTATAGATAAGTATAAGTGAGCTAAGACAGGATAAGCTTCAGCATTTTATTTTGGTAGCAAGTTGTATTTGTTTTGTTTTTTCTCCTTCTTTATATTTTATAAGTATTATGGGTTTTTTTATTTTTACTGTTCTATATTACTGTTTTACTGATACTATATGATTTAGGCCTACATATGTAAGTTACCATAAGTCATGTCAAGTTTCCATTTTGTCTGTCAAGTCTCTATCTTGTCCCCATGCCCTGTTGTGTAACCTATGACTCATACCTACCTCTCCTGTGTTACTTGGTTCCTGAATATGAGTGAGAGAGAGAGAGTGTGTACACCAATAACTTCATGGGGCTGTGTAGTGTGTCGCCTGTTTAATAAACCTGTTATTTTGAAACCCCGAGTTGGGTTTTTGTCTGTTTTCTGACTGTTTTCTCCTTGCCACCACTTATCTGCCCCCCAAGCTCCCAGCTTTCTGCTTCAGTTTCCAGCCCCAAGCTCCCACGTTTCTGCCTCAGTTTCTTTCCTAGCTGTCTCCTCCTTGCCACCGAGCTTCTCCCCTTGCACCAGTGACCTCAAATAACCCTGGGGCCACTTGGCCTTAAGTAACTCCCAGCCTCAGTTCCTCAGCCCATCTTCTCTCTAGTCTATTGGTTCTAATCCCAGTTCCAGCAACTTTCACTCCTTACACTTTCTCTCTTCCCTTAACCTTCCCTCAGGTATCCCAAGTACCCTAAAACACACACATACATACCATAGCATCCAAGTTAGGAACTCACCTGTGTGTTTGTGTAGGTGGGTGGTTTGTGTGTGAACTGGTGAATATACACATATATATGTCATTGTGTGCGTGATATACAAATTAGTGATCCATGTATGTGTATGGAGTGTGTAGGTATTGACAACTGATTGTTGCCTAATTATTGGTGTGTAGTGTGTATGTGCTTGAATTGGTGATAGGTATGCATGTGCCTAGGCTGGTTTGGATGCGTTTGTGCCTGAGTTAGTAGTGTGTGTGTATGCACTTAATTGATTTGTGTATTTGTATATATACAATTGTGTCACACCCTCCTGTCTGACAGCGCAATATTGAGATCCTGAGAGCTGGCCTGACCCCACAGGGCAACACACTGTTGTAGAACAATTCAAATACATAACTGGACAGTTCTTCCTCCATAATGCCCTGGCAACATTGTGTATATAGAGAATGAGAGAAAAATTCAATCCCTAAGCTAATTAATTTTTCCCCCGGCCCTTCTTGAAACTTCAGGCTATACTGAAAATGAGTGCCAAGTGCCATTATGATGTCTGTAATAGGGATACCTGGTCACTGGGAAATGAAAAGAAATTATTAGCTCCTTTCACATAGGTGACACAGCTGACAGTATATAATTAAGTTTCAATTGCTAACACCTCGGTCTTCTTCCTAACCAGATAAATCAAGGGGAAAGTGGCAATTATAAATCTTGTGCTTTTATAGGCTTTTTTTACTCTTGAAATCTAGGAAGTGGGGAAGAAGTACCACTCACTGACATATTAAAGTAATATCTATAATCCAAGTTTGTATAATTCCAGCAAAATGTGAGTTACATTGTATAGTATATAGAAGTCAACCCTATCTGTAATTTAACTTTTCTAAGTTCATACTCTGTCTCTTTTTCTTTCAGTTCAGGTCAAGCTGAGGATTCCACGTGGTCTACCTAATGCATACAGGAGAGATGAACACTAATGGCCCATGTGTGGCTGTTAGGTGTCTGAATCTTCATGTGGATCTAGTCCTAACTGCTATTTTAAGTATGCCAGTCCAAAATACAGGATCCCAAAACTGTTTTTCGACTGCTAACCTAAACCTGAAAACACCCAAAAACCTCAGAGATGCCTGAGCTTTCACAAGTAAAATTTTCTAAGTACCTGAACTTCACAATGCTAATTATCTAAATACTCAGCTCAGACCTAATCCTCATTGAGATTCTCAGAATTAGACATATACTCTACCTCTCTTGCCTCAGAACCTGAACAGGTAGATGTTCTTAGAACAGATCTATAAAACCATACCTTGTACAAAAATGGGGTAATTACAGCATTGGCCTCTAATGTGGGAACCTTTGTTCAAATTCCTCTTCTATCTGAAGAAACTTGATCCACCTCTGTGACCTCTAGAAATAAGGCCCTGACTATCAGATGGAGGATATTTAAGTCCACAGGTCTCTCAATCACTTCTATAAAGGACATTCCACTTAATCTAAACTGCTTAACTATTAATTGCAGCAGGGGCTAGAACTTAGATCTCCCTCCACAGATAGAACTCCTAACCATTAAGTTATTCTCAATTACACTCTCTTTCTCCCTAGTGACTATTCAATAACCCCACACAATGTGGAGTAGGTCTAGCAGGAAAGGATGAAAGTTATCTATCCTAGGATAGCCTGGGACATAGGAGGTATGGGTTCAAATCTCCCTAGATAGAAATGGGAACAAAATCCTAATCTCCCCCATCCTGGGTGATCGCTCTACAATGCTATTAGCTAGAACAAGGGCTCTGTCTCCTTCTGGTCTGGGTTTTTTTTTGGTTATTTGGGGTTTTTATGAGGGAAAAAAGCTGGCTTAGGCACATAACTGAAGAGAGAGTTTGTGGCTAGGATCCCAGCAAGGGGATTAACTCACTCTTTTTGAGGAGCAGTTATCTCCTTGTCTTTGGCATTTCCTTTTGTCCACCTTGTTGGTTTCCATTTCAGCACTGTTGTCCTTTTCTGGATCTCATACTTAGGCCTTCTTTGTGCTTACTAGTGCCTATTAAGTTCATCAAAGAGAGAAAACCAGAAAGTTCCTG
This sequence comes from Crocodylus siamensis, assembly GCF_052110815.1. Lineage (NCBI taxonomy): Eukaryota > Metazoa > Chordata > Crocodylia > Crocodylidae > Crocodylus > Crocodylus siamensis. Next base: position 73,599,759 of record NC_143398.1, on the reverse strand, counting down.
AGTACAGAAGCTCTCTCTTATGCTGGGTACAAACAAATACAAATCTCCTTCCTCCTCTCCCTTCCTTTGAAGCTTTCCTCTCCTCATTGTAAGAGCCAGGGACAAACTGGCCATGTTGCAGTCTCAACAGCGGTACTACATTTACATTCTTCACATTCTCTATTACTACAACATTTCAGGCATCAAGACCCTAGAGCACTTTTATCATATTCTGACAGCATACACGACAGCAATATTATACACTACATCTTTAACAGTACAGATAGCATAGAATTAGCATAGACAGCATAGGTAGTCTGTAAATTATCAAAACATGAAGCCTAAAAATATGCAGATTATAAGCATCTAAGAGTGTAGAAAAAGCAGCTTGTGCACACATAGACACTGTTTGGCCCATCCTAATTAAATGAATAAAAATATATATGATAAAATATAGTGCATGTAAGTTATTATTGTGAAACAGAGGCAAATAGTGGGGGGAGGGGGAGGGAAACCTTCTTTGCACATTTTAAATGCTGAACTCTTTCAAAATGCTGCCAAAACATGAAGGAGGACTTTAGAAGCCTATCTCCATTACCTAATGGAGCTCTTCTTAAACAGCTCTTCCAATGAAGCTCATTAAGCTATCTGTTGATTAGCTCCAAAAAGCCTGTCTGCCTTTGACCTCTCTCAGAGCACAGACTGTAGCCAGCATGTGGTCTGCTAGCTAATGCGGAGGTGTCTGCATAAGGCAGAGGGGAGGGAGGAATATTCCCTGTTTAGCAGGGAGAAACCAGGTAGATGCTCTGTGCCTGAAAGTCTATGAGGAGTTCCAGCCAGGGAGCAGAGGGGAGGGGCCAGCCCTGCTGTGGAACAGAGAGCCCCACCCAGCCCAGAGAGCATGCTGGGATGCCAGGGGTGTCTGGCTTATCTTAAACCAAGAAGGGATCTGGGACAGACAATGCATAAATTGGTTTGACCCACATCAGATAAGTCTGATACTACATTCAACCAGGTTTATCGCATATCAGTTTCATTCATTTTCAAACTGCTTTATCTGCACCGAACATCTGTTCTGTTACAGGTTTAAACCAGTTTCTGATCACTTAAACCGGTTTGTCTGTAATGTCTGTCCCTAGCCCCAAGGAGAAAACATGTGGTCTAGCCATGTGGGCAAAATGGTGCCTGTTGTTCTAGCCATGTTTTCTGCCTTGTATCTGGGTAAGAGATGTAAAATCTTCTGGTTGGGAGGAACAGAAACTTCTCCAGGCAGACTGATTAAAAGAGAGGCACTCCCTGACTGGACAAGGCTAAAGTGATGTCATGCTAAAGGTAACTCAGGAAAAGGGACAGGGAGAGGGAGGGACAGAGAGAGAGAGAGAGAGAGAGAGAGAGAGAGAGAGAGAATGGGAGACTTGTTCCAGTATCTGGGAACTCCTCTCTCCTTTTCTTTCCCCTTTTTCTGTGGTTTTAGGGGATTGATATGAGGGAGGATGGTTGGCTGGCCAGGAATTGGGCCGGGCAGCTTTTAAACAGGGTTCAAACCTGGGAGTTTCTAATTTTGTCAGATTGGCAAAGGATGGGCTCTGCCATCTTTGGGCCAAGGTTGAAGTTTGTAACCTTCTGCTTGCAGTGCAGTTGTATGACTGAGGTTACCTGCAGCCTGGGCCCTGAGGGTAGGCCTTATCCCCAGCTTTTGTTTCTTTAAACGGTCCTTTGCTTCAGCCAAGCTGTGTGATTGAGACCAGCTGTAGCCAGTAATCAACCTGGCTCCCTTTTGAGTTTGTCCTTCAGTTTCTGTCTTAGCAAACCATATAATCTGGCCCAGAAATTTTGGACTGTGTGTATGCTGGCTAGAGCCACAGTCACTCTGGCATACAGCCTTTCCTCAGGAGCAAAGATTGGGGCTCTACCACTTCTCCAGCAGAGACAAGGTTCTCTTTGCATCACAGTTGAGCTGCTGATCACAAGCAGCTTCCTGATGTGAGGTTAACCTCAACCATAAGGCAGCTCCAGCGTGGACCCTGGAAATAAACCACTGGGGAGCCCCAAGTCCCAGACTGGCCTGGGCTAGAGTGAAGTCTCTCTAAAGGGGTTCAACCTATGAAACATAGTTGCAGGGATAACATGTGTACTGTATTTAAGGTTTTGTTCTTTTCGTTTGTGTTTTAGTAACAAATTTGTATTTTTTGGTTTATACTGCTTGTGAGAACAGGGATTTGGGATACCCCAGTCAAATTTAGTGTTCCCAGATTTCTGGGTGGGGGTTTGAGCCACTGGTATAACTTACTTAGAACCCTGAAATGTGAACCTGGTCTTTCTCGCTACCAACCTGTGCGTGGCAGAAGGATTACAGTTATTACACACCAACACAATTATATGTTCCTCGATATGTACAAACCTCCCCCAACAAAACCACCAGCGTCCATTTCTATGGCAAAGTATAAACTTAAGTCCATCCCCCTGCATCCTTCCAATCCAGCTCTTACTGGAGTTTCTGATTTACTACTGAGTCAAAAACAAATTCATGTATATATGCTATATAAAAAAAGATGGCTCTTTATGGCTAGAGATAAATCTTGTTGCTGTTTACATTAGTCTTTGTTTTGCTTATATAAATCAATTATTTGCAATATTACCCTGACAAAAATGAGTTAAACATAGTTCTGTTTTGATAGCTATGTGGCAAATGTTAGTTTAAGAGCACAGATTTTAAGTATTGCCTCAACTGTGATAAACCCACAAGCGCTGAAATTCATAGCTAGAAACTAGAGGTGCACCGATGCATCAGTCTGATATCAGATCAGTACCGATATCAAGAAAATTTACTTTATCAGATATTGGCCCAATGGAGCTGATAATTTGGCTCATAAATGCCCATGCTGCATGCAGTCCCAGCACAGCACACAGCAGAGCTGGCAGTGTGGATAGCTGCCTCCAGCTGGTAAGTCAGAAGGGGAGAGGGAGAAAAGGGGTGTGGAGGGGCAGATCAATGCCCCCTGTAGTGAGGAAGGGGCAGGTGCTGCCCAGGGAGGCAGGGGTGGCGGCATAGGATGGAGGTGTGGCTCATGGGAGGGTGGCTCCCGCCACTGCTTGCACCTTGGAATGGTGGGAGCAGGGTGTTCCCCCCAGATCTGTGTGGGGTGGGTGGGGCCAGCACTGCACGGGGCTCTTCTCAGTGGGGTCTGGACTTGGAGTGGGCACAGCAATACTGGGAGGATGCTGCATCCACCCCAAATTTTGCCGCAGCTCCACTCCCAGCACTGTTGCCACTGCCAGCTGCCCAGTGCAGTCTCGGTTCTTCCAAGCATGTGGGTGGAGGTGGGAGATGGAGCCAAGCTGTGCCTGTTGGTGTGGGGCTGGGAGTGGAGCTGAAAAGAAATTTGGGATGGCTCCACCCTCCCAGTGCCACCGGTGCCCACATCAAGCACAGCTTCTGCTGAGAAGAGCCCCACACAGCAACAGCTGCAGCCCGCCCCACCCCACCCCACCCTACACAGATCTGGGGGGCACACTACTCGTCACCCTCCAGGGGTGCAAGCAACAGCAGTAGCCACCTCCCTCCACCCACAAGCTTCACCTTCATCCCACACCCCCACCTCACTGGGCAGCGCCTGCCCCTACCCCCTCCCTCCCTCACTGCAGGGGGCATTGATCTCCCCCCCCCACACCCCTTCCCTCCCCACCTTCCACCACAACAGACTTACCAGCTGGAGGCAGCTGTATCAGACATCAGATCAGCATCAGCCAATATGTCTCCTTAAATATCAGTGATCGGTATCAGCCCCCAAAATCTATTGGTGCACCCCTACTGGAAACAAAACCTAACACCTGTCTGGCAAGCTATACACAGTTGAGTACATTACAGAAAAAGATACTGTTCCACTTCAGTATCAAATGACATATGGTTCCTTTCTCTCGATTTGAATTTTTGCACTTATGGTATCGCAAACTTAAAGTCTAAGTCTATCTTTCTGTCCTCACATGAGCTGCCACATGTCTGAAATACATAAACATTTTCAAACAGCAACTTGTGGTTTTTGAACTAGATGGAAAGTGATACACAAAAAACTACATTATAAGAATGTTTTAAGGTTGCAAGGTTAAGCACTTAGAAATCTGAAATGCCACAACTGTTTCCCGTGCAACCTTATTTCAGCCCCTTTGTGGTTATTATGATTAGGATCCTACTGAATTTGTGATTTTGCAGAAATCACAAAAAATCAGGCATTGCCTATGAACCAGCAATGTCCCCAAAATCTACTGGGAAAAAAAACTTATTAAAAATAAAATACCCGTTCCCCAATAGAAGACAGTGGTCCTCATGGCCACTGGGGCCAAACTACACAGCCTGCCAGGGAGAGGGGCAGGGCAGCAAGGCTTCCGGCACAAAGGAGAGCAGCCAAGATGAAGGCCACACTGGACCCTCACCACTGATTGGCTGAAAGGGCTGCCTGTTGTGCAGCCCCACCCCTTCCCATCAGTCAGCAGGAAGAGGTGGGTCTGCAAGACAGACACAGCCCTTGGCCAGAGTTGTGGGTGGGCCCTGCTGTGATAAGCTCGTGAAAATGGCAGCCGGCCCTGGAATCTGCTCACGAAATTGGCCACCTGCCTTCTTGATTTGCATAGGTCCGTAATTATGATACAGCATTTAATGACACAATTGTAGAGTATTTTTTTCCACTGGACCCTACCTTATTAAATGCACAGAATGGGTGGTGCTCAGTTAATGAGCAGCAAACACACTTGTTGTACAGCATGTTTCTGCAAATTTGTTACTGCAAACTGTTCAAACTCTGTTATCAAGACAAAAATTTCCTTACAGGGTTTTGTAGGGTGCTCTTTATAATAGTATCTGTAAGCTTAACATTTATTTCACCCTGTGCTTCTGAGAAATACAAGGATTAAGGTTAAAAGAGTCTTTTAGTTTTTGGTGTCCAATCTGAGACAGTTAGGATCTGCATTTTCACAGTAGTCAGCATTATATAGCACTTTATATGCTCAAAATACAACTCCCGCTGACCTCAACTGTACTGAGAGTATGAAGAATACAGAATCATTGGCAAGCTGTAAGGTAAAGAAAATTACACACACAAACTTCAGGGTAACTTATACAGATTTAGGCTCCTGCCCTGCAAGGCAATCCACTGGCACAAAGTCCTGGTGTGACACAGCATCCTGGTTCTACAGAGTCCCACTGACTTCTTGTAGATAACCTAATACCTTGTAATGGTAGCCTTTATATGACTGACGTTTGTCTACTGCATAGGCACAGGCTACAGTTCACTCTACATCAGAGGTGTCAAAGACACAGCCCATGGGCCAGATCTTGATCTTGGGGCCCTATTATCCAGCCTCAGAACTGCCCAAGTTCTCAGACTGAGCCTGGCATGCTACACACAATGCATGCCTGGATCAGCCCCACATGCCATACCAAGCCAGATCCAGCTTGTGCACTGCATTCAGCACACATAGGACCAAACTGGGACACATGCTGCATATAACACACATGCTGAAACCAGTATGCAGGGGCAGTCTGTGGGCCCCATTTGGCCCATGGACTGGTCCCATACTATTCACCTGGAACAGGGGCTCGGTAAGTTCGACACCACTGTCTAGATGCATTGGGTAAGCAGCCACTGAGCCACACTATAGGCAAGTAGGTGTTCATCTGCAGCTAGTTTCCACTAACTGTTGATGAGCTGTTTTTTGTTCAATGAGCTATAATTAAAGTGCCCCTGCTGCCATTTTGAAATGTGGGGATGCTGAATACACATGACGTGGAGGCTGCTGGAGAGCACTAATTAGCACACTCCAGCAGACTCTCAGAGGGCCTGATTAATTGAATCTGCTGCCATGTCTGCCAATTAGCACAAGTCAGAACAAAGCTCCATCACATGTATAGGTGCCCCAGAATACTGGGTTTATGCACGTGCAAGGCAAAGGATAAGACAAAGATCAGTAATCTGAATGCTATCCAATTGTCAGGAGCCTCAGGAATGCCCCAGGTAGACAGGAACAGGTGAACAAGCTGAGCAGGAACAGGCAGGAACCAGGTGGGAGGCAAGGCAACTTGTAAAGCAGGAGGTTGCTTCCAGGATGAGGGAGTGCTAAACAGTAGAGGTCCTCTGTTAGAGCTATTAACAGAGGAGCCAGGGCCAATCAGGCAGGCCAACTGAATTAGCAGGGAACTGGCTTGAACTCAGCTGGAGCCAGCTCCCTCATCAAGGTGCAGTGTTTACAGAACTCATTGCTAACAAAAAAGCTCAATGCCCAAAAAGATACTGGAAAGAAATCAGCAGGGCAGATTTACAGGAATCAGACAGTTTTGGAACTGTCAAGGATTCCCTAGATAACCCAATAAGGCACTGTGGGCTTTTTGCTGTTGACTGAAGGGGAAAAAGTGAGCAGATCAGAGCAGATTTTTTTGCCCCGTCGTGGGTATATAGAAATCCTTCTTATTCAAATGTTAGTAATTTTAAAAATCTATTTAAACAAGATGCGTTTAATACTAACATGCTTCTAGCTCCCCTGTTCATAACTCCCAGGTGTGAAATTACAAACCTGCCACATTAGACCAATAGACATCTTAGTTTTTTTCACTTCATAAATGACTAATCCTTCTGTAATGCAGCTGTTATATACATATCTTTATACCTGGGGGCTATTATTTTGAAAACTTGCCTTGACACCTTATGAAAAGTTTTAGACTAAAGCTTTAATTTTCCTTCCTTTTTTTAAGCCAATATGACTCTACCAGCAAATCACATTGTAGAGATAAGAATCAGGACACATCATGATTTTTTTTATTGGTCTGGTATGATGCGGAAGAGAGAGAAGATAAAAAAATTGAGATATGTGGTCCTATTGGTAGATGATACACCACAAGATATAGTACAAGAATAGCCGCTTTTAGTCATTTGAGAATCTGGTAATAGCCATCTATTTTCTTATACAAAACCTCAAAAATGGGCTCAGTGGAACTAATGCTGAAGTAATGAATACAAGTAGTCACCTCTCAGAACCTTTTGCTTTTCCCAAACATGTTCATCATTTGTAAAATACATGGATCTTCTGGTATGTTTGGGTACATGTGCATCAGTTTTCTGGGAAGTATTTTTGTATAATAAATATAATACCATTTTGCAAATATTTATCTCAGTAGTATGGTAACAAAGCAATTCATATTACTGAAGTGAGAAAGAAATAATGGTATAGTTTCCTATTCATATTTCAAGAGAGCTAAAATAACAAACATAGCAAGTATTTGTAACCATTTAAAATAATATACATGTATTTTTTCTCTGAACAAGTAATGATCATTCCATGAGACAGTGTACTCTTTTGGTCTAAAAAACAGAAAGCTATTTTATTAGCTAGCAGGTGGCAATTAATCAATGACAAGCTATCTCTTATGTATAAGAGAACTGCATTCAGCTTGCATGGTGCTATGTCATACTGTATACCTTGAAAACTAAACACTTCTAACTGACTTTGGCAGAAACTTATGCATGTTCATGATTAGAGCCAGATCCTCCAAACCATAACAAGCAGAAACCCAGTCAAACATAGGGAAAAATCCAACAGTTTTTACTCAGGTAAAACTTCAGTGGAAGTTCTGTGGAACAAGAATTATAGAAGACTGCATGACTGCTCTCTGTGACAGGGCACTGTAGGTGTCTGCCACTTTAAGAGCCTGAAGCTAACAGTCGGCAGGTGCCTGAAGAGGGCAGCCATTTTGGATCTAGGGCTGCCCATATAAACAGGGCATTTTTGCTGCTGGAGGGTCAGGCAACAACATTGCCTGGCTGGAGGTATCATCTGGAGAAAAGGGAGAAGCTGTAGGGGATGTCAGGAGGCTCCTGGTCCTGGGCATGGCCTAAAACTGCACCCTGCCAGGAGTGGGTGGCCTGGTAGGGCTCCCAGTGGCGCAGGAGCCCCCAGGAAATGCCAGGCCAGTTATCACCCCAATAAAAGGCAGCTGGGGGCACCTTAACCCTAGCCCTCACCTTTGGGTGGGTTTGCATACCATCGGAGGTAGCTGGGGCCAGGCACAGCTGTGGACACCTGAGCCCTGTCGGGGTGCAAGCCCCGACAGTGAAAGTTGGGGCCAGGCATGGCTACAGCCACCTGAGCCCACCAGGGAGCAAACCACCCCCCCTATGGCTCCAGTGAAGGAGGCAGTCTGGAGCCCCAAGTGAGAGGGGGCAGAAATAAGGACCCCAGTGAAGGGGGCCAAGATCTGTAGCCCCAAGCAAGGAGGCAGTCTGGCGCCCCAAGTGAGGGAGTGGAGTTGCGGAGCCCCAGTGAGGGGGGTCACCCCAAGTAAGGGGTGGAGATCTGGAGCCCCAAGTGAAGGGGGGGCAATGTGTAGCCCCAAACAAGGGGAGTAGACCCAGGTAAGTCTTGGCCTCAGGACAAGGTTTGGGCCAGAGGCCGAGTGAAAGGGGCTCAGCCCCAGAGCAAGAGAGGGGAGTCCTGACCCCGGTAGGTCCTCCACTGCTGGGAGGCCGAGTGTGGGTTGAATGTAAGATCTGAAGTAGCACCACAATCTGCTGCCTGGGGGAGCGGGGGATGAGAGTCCCCTGTGAGACCCTGGGGCACCAGTCATGGTGTGAGGTACCCCAGCTGCCCACATCCAGGAAGGTGGATCTGGAGAGAATGCGGGGCTAGTGAGGCTGGGAGTAGAGTGCCCCCTCAAGTGTTCCATGCTGGGGCCAGGACCAAGATGATCTAAAGGACCAGGTGTCCACTGTGAGGGGCACCCAGAGTCGTGGACCTGGGACCCTGCCTGGCTTTGAAGGTGAGGACAGGTCCTATGTATGGCTGAAGGTCCTGAGTGGGGACCGTGCCCAAGAGGGGACCACCTACAAAGATCTCGGCAGTCCAAACGAAGGCAGCGTAGGCTGCCTGAGCGGAGGGATCAAAGGAGGGTCCAGCTAGGAGGATTCTGGAGTCTAGTGTGGGGCTGGTGTGACTGTTAACATCTGGATGCCATCTACGGGGCTTAGGCTGGCGTAGGGGAGGAATGGAGATGCAGATAGCGCCCCCTGGCATCGGGGCAAGAAATGGGCAGACACCCACCTTATTTAACAACTTATTAATTTTTCCAACAAGTCGTGGTGGGTGCAACAGGCGGGCAGCGTGTCCAGAGGCAGGTGGGAGGCCAGCCATGGCTGGCCTGAGGGAAACCCACTTGGCCACACTCACAGAAAATTTTTACATCAATACAGGCAATAATACTTCTGTTCATGCACATGCACACACACGCATGCACAGACACATACCTGTGAGCGCACGCGCTCCACTGCCTTTTCCTTGCAAGTAAAATTTTACCCCATTGTCATTGGCCTAAACATTCTTCTGCTTTATATTTTTGCAAGAAGCTGCATCCAAGAGGTTTCTGTGACATTTGATCACCCACATGCACCCATAGCCTTGCCCAGCAAAGATGCTATACTATAGATAGAGATATTATAGAATAAAAGTCATAATATAAAATGTAAATATTATTGCTACAGATAACGGATATTTATCAAACTGCATATACTTGTTAATATGCAAAGTACCAGCATTCAGCATACTCACTGCTCAGTACCATAAACTATGTTAAATAACCTTAGCAAACTTCGGTATTTAAGCTCCTTTCAGGTTCATTTAAGGAACAGACAAGTAAACAAAACTGCCTAACACCAACCTAATTTTATCTTTAATTATAGAAAGAAATGCTCTGTTTCTGCACTTTTGACTGCGTTATATTTATGAATACTTTGTCAAATAAAGTTAGGACTAATTTGACTCAAATTGAGTCTATAGCATACATATCTGATCCCTTACTGCGTTGCCTAAGGCCAGAGGACCCTACAGCTCCCCTATGGAATTACAGCATTATATTCCCTTTCATGGCAGCATACAGCCATGAGAATTTAGTCCTTACTTGGTAGAACAGCTCTTAGAAGTTTTCAATACTGATTTCCTATGTAGAGAATGGAAGGATTAAGGGTTTGATCCTCCACTCTCACCTTGCATATATACTTAACCTGCACAGCTGGGTTTTAAATTACCATGCTTTTGTGTCTGAAATGAGGCAATTCTCATCATATAACAAAGATTAATGAAAGCTTCTAACAATGTTGTTACATTTTACTTACCACTGCTACTTTATATGACGCATACAGGTAGACATCTCCCAAAACAACACACAAACTTTCTGGTTTAGTCAGGTTTAGTCAAGGAACAACAAATTATGGATTAGACCTAAAATGCCACTTGAAACAAGATGATAGAATGCATACGGGAAAAGGTTTGATTTTGCAATTTTATTTTGGAGGATTTCATGATTGGTAAATTGTCATTTTTTGTGAAAATGTATTAAATAAGATTTTTATATCTAAAATACATCATCACACAAGATTATAGCAGTGATTCTGTTTTCTGTGATTTTTTAAAAAGACTTATTATAAAATAATCCATAGTTCACACAAATTTAGTGAAAAGTGACCCTTGCAGGTGTTTTCACTTGAAATGGTTCTTCTCAAGTGAAAAAAAACACAAGCAGCATCACCAACTGTGACTAAGAGGCTCTTCAAAGAAGGGTTAAGGAGCACAAGTGATATTCTCATAGATCCTCCTCACAGAAGGCAAGGGCCCAGGCAGGGACCATCGTATCATGGAAGTAAGTGTGTGGCTGAAATAGTGGTGTTGGTGTGAAGGCTTAATTATTTTTCAACTATGGACAGATGTTCTAAGGAGGAGGACTGCTATCAAGAGATGGGATCTATCTAACCAGAACTAGAAAGATCATATTTGGCCAATGACAATCTGGCCAATCTAGTAAGGAGTGCTTTAAACTAGGTTCTACTGGGGATGGTGGACAAAACCCTCTAGCAACAGAGAAAACCATCAAGGCTGGAAGACGCAGCTCAACTCTGAGGAAGGGCCAGGGAAACACAGGACAGCTATTAGTGATGCAAAAGGGAAATAAACAGGTTGAAATGCAAAATACATCTAATGTAAGTATGTAAATGTGAGAAGTATGGGAAATAAGTAAGATAAGCTGGAAGGTGCACCTTGTGAAAGGAACTGTGATCTGACTGATATAAAAGAGACCTAATAAAACAGCTCTTATGCCTGAAATGTCAACACTGACATTTTGGAAGGACAGGATTGGGAGAAATGTTGCCTTATATGTCAAAAATACATACACATGTTCCCTGGTTCAGGAGGAAGAAAATAGCAGAGCAGCATAGGCAACTGGTACGAGGGCATGGGGGCAGGGGCGCATGCCCCCCTGAGATTGGCTGCCACCACCACTGGCAGTGGTAGACGGTTGCCATTCGCCACCCCGCCACTGCTGCTGGCTTCTGCAGGTAGTCACCGCTTGCCCCCTGCTACTGGCTTCTGTGGGCAGTCACTGCTTGGCACCCCACCACCAATGCCACTGCCCACAAATTATCCCCCCCCCCCGAGTCTCAGGAGGCACCAGTCACCCATGCAGAGCAGGATGCATTTGGGTGAATAACTGTTGACATAGTATGTTCTTCTATTACTCAGACAACAGGTAATCAGGAATTAAGAGTGGTAAACTCTCACAGACTGGGACTTGCCTCATGAACCAAGTCAGAAGCAGTGCCAGAAAGAAAAAGGGATTGGACCATAGGCAAGTGAGATCCCAACACAATCCCAAGACACCATGACAGTGTCTCCTTAAAGGAATGTGAACTTGGGCAGACAGACAGATCTGCTAGTTTCTCCAAACCATTGTAAACCCACATAGACTACTCCCATGACTAACATCAAAGACATGGCAGGTGAGTAAGGAGAGAGAGGGTGGATGAAAGACCAATGGAAGACAGACAGGTTCATTCTTGATATGCACGTAGGGATTTGTAACACTTGGCTGGATGGCAGCTGGGAGTCTTGGTAGATCACCAACTCACTATGAGCAGCCACACAAAAGGCAAATGAGGATTTGGGATGCATCAAGAAAAGCATTAGGTGTGAGACATGGGATGTGATAGCACCTCTCAACTCAGTACTGCTCAGATCTCTTCTGGAGTACTATGTGTAGTTCTGGGCTCCACATTTTTAAAAGGACATGGAGGAATTGGAGACCATTCAGAGGCAACAAAGATGATAAAGGGCTCAGAAGGCTAGTCATCTGAAGAAAGCCAAAAGGAAATAGGCATGTTCAGCTTGTGGAAAAGGCTCTTAAGAAGGGACATGATAGCAGTCTGCCAATATCTGAAGAGCTGCACAAAGAGGCTTGAACCAATGGCCTGAAATTGCAGCAAAGTAGGTTAAGACCAGATATCAGGAAACACTTCTTTACTGTTAGAACAGTGAGGTAGTAGAATAGACTCTAGGGAAGTAAATGAATCCTTGGAGGTGTTCAAGATGAGGTTGGACAGGCATTGGCCAGGGATGATCTAGTCATACCTATTCCTATGTTCAATATGGGTATTTCCCTTGCCTCATGGTTTTGCTGGTTATCATATGGAGCTGGGAAGTGTTTTTTCCCCACCTTTTCTGCTGCTACATGTGCCAGGGATTTTTTAAAGTCTTCTCAGAGGCTTTGGTTGTTGGCTGCAGCCAGTGCTCCTGCTGGGACTTAAACCTGTAAGTTCCTGACTACAGAGCACTGCCTATCTGCTCGGGGTCAATGATAACTATATTTGGGGTCAGAAGAAAATTTTACCCCATGGTCAAATTAGAGCGATTTTATCCCATGGTCAAATGGGAGTGGTTTTGCTTTTCTCTGTAGCAGGGGATGATGCCCTCTTCCTGGGAGTCCCCAAGTGTGTTTTGCAGCAGCAGGATATTAGCCACCTTGGTCCCCCTCCTTTACCTGTGGCAGAGTAGAATGTTATGTCGTGGGTTGTGTCTCAGGGTAGAGAGAGTCGGGGAGCTAGAAATAGCCCTGTCAAGGAGGGTGGGGAGCAGGCAGCCATAGGAAGAGCACAGCCCTAGGACTGTGCTTTGAACATGTGCCGATGTTCAGTAGATTGAACTACCATATTCCCAATCTAAATTAAATCTAATTCCCTCAAGTGAACTAATTTAGTTTTGGCTGATAATTTTTTTTGCCTATGTTACCTCTCAGCTCCGTGTTCTTGGGGAACTCTGGCACAGGACATAGCCTGCCTGACTCGCAAAGAACTTTCCCCCTCCCCACCTCTGCCTGAACAAGAACTGATTAGAGGAAGGACTTACAGAAGACAAAGACGATGCAGTGGGAGATGCACATAAAGCCCTCCAGACAAGGGTGACAAGAGTGAAGCAACTCCCCTGGTCTCATTTGCATCCAAGATGGAACCAGATGACAACTCATTTACATGGGAGATGGGACAGGAATGCACCTTCATTAGCATTCAGGATGGAGAACAGAGATTCCAAAGCAAGGACTGCACTGAATTCTGGGATCAGAAAAGCACTGCATGATGGGGAATCCTTGCTCCAAATGCTAATCAACCCACATCCACACACATCCAGCTCAGCATTTATCAGACCAATTCTAGTAATGACTCCTCTCTATTGGTATCTAAAACACTGAATCTTCCTGTCTGTATTGTGAGCTCCCTCAGAGGAATGCCACCTATCCACCTATAGCCAGCAGAGATCAATTCCTATTATCCAGCATATGAACCACTCTTTACCCCTAAACAAACCTAGTGTTCTGCCTTGAGCCATTGTTAGTTCCCTACAAAAAACCCTACCCAAGCTCAAGCTTCTGTCCTGGTGCTTGGATCCAAAGCTGCACCAGTTCCACTCCTTTTCTGCCTGGAATCTCTCCATTGACCATGCTGAGGACTCAGCCTGTCTGTCAGATCAAACAACACCTGGAAACCTCAACTGGTTAAAGCTTCACTGAGTGGTGAGATCCCAACTCTCTCTCTGATTCCAGGAACCTGACTTTTATTCTCTTACACTAGGCATAGATTTCTAAACCTGACTTTTGCTAATCAAACTCAAGCTAAACTTTCCCAAAATGCTAACTGAACCCATGTAATATTGTAACTGTTTAGTTGTCTCTCTCTTGTATGGCTATTATTACTGGTATCATCATAAGTTCATATACCTGGCAATAAATAACTTTTATGGTTAAGCTGGTTGCTATACTTTTTCTATGAACTTCACCTACTCTTTCTTCCTCTCGACCTCCCCATTTGCTCGGCAGCAACGCTTCTTTTACCTACGCCAAAGATCTCTGTAATGCCCAAAATCACAGTGGGGTCTGCTCATCAAGGGGGTCACTACTAGGACAGTTAGGGCAAAAGATTGGGATGTGCTGAGTTTGAAACACATCTGGGGATCAGTTTGTACAGGCTGATTGACCCAGTTTGGCTCAGACGTGCCCTAATGATCTGGGTGCTAGCCCATGAGGGTGTCAGCTAGACACCCAGCTGGATTCAGAGGTATTCTGTTTACCTGTGTGCTTGTGTCTCACTGCATTTTGTTGTTACGTTATGAACTGATTCCTGGCACATGAGCATGTCAGCCTGTCCATGCTGATCAATCCAGCTGGGTCGGGGTGTGTGTGTGTGTGTGTGTGTGTGTGTGTGTGTGTGTGTGTGTGTGTGTGTGTGTGTGTGTGTGTGTGTGACTATTTGGTGTCTGGGGGAACCCAGCCCCATTGAAACTGAGTCCTGCAAGGTAGTTCCATTGGGGGTGAGGACTTGCAGAAGGGAGAGATACAGCTCCATATAAAAACACAGGTAACACAAGCAGACATTGACAGAATTATAGAGACCCCCAGAAACGTACCCCTAATTAATGAGCACACCCCAAAGTGATGGGAAAATCTGGTAACACCTATCTAACCTCTCCCTCCCCCCAAACATCTGTTTATTAGCATTTATATTGATCTAATACTAGTTAGGTTGATTTAAGTGTAATGACTGCACGTACCTTTGTCTCTGCATTGTATGTCTCTATACAATGTCCATACAGCACAAACATTCCTACAGCATATCTGGCTTTAAAAATTTTCCCTGTATTCTAATGTGTATGACATGGGGAGAAAGAGGAATTTTTTTTCTTACAGAACACAGTACGTATAATGCATATGATAATTGTACTTTAAGAGTTTAACTCAGATTCTGAAAGATATTCATCCTTCTGTTTCAAATAACGCTGAAACTAAATAACAGTTACCATCACAAAAAAAACCAGAGTTATGTGAATTATAATTAGGAAAAACACTTTATTTCCTTGCTGCTGAATTAAGATTACTTAAAAATCTTTGGGGCATTAAATTTACAAAGCACAAAACTCCCTTTATAATGACACTTCCCAGGAGCTATCATAATTCAGCCAATTGCTATTAACAATATTTGCCCTTCTAGACAGCCATAGCTAACTTATGCCATAACTGAGGTATAAGGAAAGCTTTCTGTGGCAGCTAAAAGCATTTGTTGGTAGTATTTATACCATTATTGGAATTAGCCAGTGAGGTATAGTATTGTATGTGAACAGGGAGCTATATTGCAGTGCTTTGTGGTTGTCACGTTCGCATACTAATCACATCAGTAACAGGCAAACATTTCCATCAGCATGGAAAAATCTCAAATATCCCCTTCTTCAAATACAACAAATCTAAGATGCAATATACACTTCTTTCTATGACAGTTACACAAACGTATTCTGGATCCAACAATACTCATGGAGTACTATTTCATGAAAAATGTGCTTAGTACTTACCACTAATGTTTACTAATGTAATCTCTTTCAATGATTCATAAGAAATTACTAAGGTAGCTATTAAGAGCTCCTGAATCATTCATAGAACATGCTAAGCACAAGTTGCTTGTAATGCAAGCTGATTTGAACAGATTAAATTTTAAATTCAAAGCGCATGTGAGCTGTAAAGGCAATTTCTCAATGTCATTGGAGCTTAACTTTCTCGAGAACATACCAGAAGCTCATTCTTTTTTGAGAAAAAAGGAGGGAAAAGAAAACTAAGCCACCAACAAGCTGAAAACACAGGGTTCCATAATTAGATGTTACTTGTAGAATTAAATCCAAATGTGTCTGGAAAAGGAAGCTTGATTTCATTTTAATATGACAAAAACTTCCTAATCTAGGAACCAAAAGACTCAAATAAATTTATACAATCGGCACTTTAAATGCTAAGTGTTGGGGGTTGCGGGGTACGTATATGTATGTATACATCCAGTTTTCCAATCATTTGCACCTCACTTCCACACAAAAACACACATATACAGAGATATACACACAGAATATGTAGCATATTAACATGAACTAATGCTGTATATGTTACATAATGATTAAAAGTCCAGCTTCCATTTTAGAGACTATAACGTAGGGTCCCTCTACACATGGGCTAAGTACAGACAGTCAAAACACCCAAGGCTGAATTGATTCAGTCTTTGCAGGGTAGTCTAAGCAGCAGAATTTGAATCAATAAGTAAATGAACAGACATTCACTTTTGATCCAGGAAATGCAGCCCCATGCCTGCAGTGGCTCAAGCCAGTAGCTGGGGGGTGCTAGAGCATGCCTGGCAACCACTCCAAGGCTTTTCTTCCTTCCTTCCTGGAGTGGAGGGGGCATGGCCAGTCCCCAACCCATGCTGTGCCTGGCTGGAGGGTAGTAGCATTGAATTCATAAAAACTAAAACTATTCTTGTTCATTCTCTGAAAAACTATAAACTGAAAATTATAAACACAGCCTGGGAGGTGTGTTCCCTTACTCTTCCTCCTGCCCATGAGGTCCCTGGGATTTGCAGTTCAGCAGCAGAGCAGCAGGACTCTGCAGGGTTGCTCATCACTCCCTCTTCCTGCTTCCAGGTGCCTCTGGGTTTGGTAGTTCACAGTCACAGCCAGCACTAAATTTTAGCAGGGCAGGGTAGCTTTGTACTCAAGAGAAGATGAATTTAACCCTCCTCCCTGGCTCCAGACCCCAGCTAGGGTTTTCCTGGTAGGGGTGGGGGCGGGGCAGTGAGCCAGCCTTCACTGCTCCAGCTAAGCAGCAGAGGAAGGGGACCAGCCCTGCTCTCTGGAACAGACAGCACAGCACATTCCAGGGCTGAAAAGCATGCTGGGATGCTGGGGGACTCTAATTTAACTTGAACCAGAAACAGGTCTGGGACAGAAGTTTCATAAATTGGTTTGACCTCAATCGATTAAGTCTGATACTACATTCAGCCAGGTTTACCTTAAACCAGTTTCAAACATTTTGAAACTGATTTATGTGCACTAAGCTTCTGTTCTGTTACAGGTTTGAACTAGTCTCAAAACACTTAAACCGGTTTGTGTGTAACTTCTGTCCCTAACCATGCAGATAAAGGCACAACAGAATCCAATGCATTATTCATTCAATCATGCATTAGATCACATCGTACCTTATTGCTGGTGAAGGAGGAGCCCAATCCTACGCTTTTTCCTGCACTGGCAAGAACCAAGCTCTTGTGGCTGGAAGATGCAGCTCCCATGATCTCCCAGACCTGGGGGGCTCTAGACACCCCTGAGACTGGGATATCACAGCTGTGGCTCATGGCTTCCAGGGTCAAGCTAGGTCCTGGCACTGGGAGACGCACTGCTGGGTCCCAGGATCCACAGCTGTGGGATGCAGGGTCCCTGTGCTGTTGAGGCTGACAGTCCCCTCAGTTGCAGGTCACCTAGCCCTAGCTGGACATGGTGCATGGCCACAGCTGGGAGCCACAGGAGAGACTCTAGTGCACTAAAGCTCAACAGTAACCAGCTAGACCTAGAAAATGTGCACTAACTGTATAACTTGGTAACTGCCTGGAGATTTTTATGGAATGATAGGTACTCCGCATGTATAACTGGTCTCAAGGTAATTGCACAATTAACCAGTTAATTGTGCACTATCTTTAACATATACAGGGGGGCACAGACATATTAAAGAGAAAGGGAAAAGGTAGTTATTCAATAGGGGTTTTCCTAAAGAACAGTTCAAATAAATGACCAGATAGAGCTTGTCAAAATGGAATTACTATAAGAAAAGAAAAAAAGCAGCTAAAGCAAGTTCTACTGAATTTATTCTTAGCCTTATTGCACCTCTCACTTTTTAATCAGATGTTACTCTTCTTGTGAGGTTGAATTAATCTGTGAACTTACAACTTTGCACTTCAAAGGCGTAAAGTATTGAATCCATCTAACTAATACCTCAAGAAATTCAGAACTGCTGCCCTACAACAACAGGATTTTATTTCATGACACAGAGTAATACTTAAAGCAGTAAATGTAAAGGCTTGTATAGTGACAAGTTAATTACTCCAGTCTAGGAATTTGTTTGCAAGGGCATATTAAATTGTGACTCTATCAACAAAGTCTTCCTGTAGGGCATTATATCTAATTAGTAATATTTGTGACCCTTCACTCACAAATAGATAGCCAGCAGGTCAAACAATGGCATTCTGCATAGCATTGGTCTTTAAATCATACAATAATTCCCCAGAAGTCAGTCAATACTAACAATTAATGATGGGCTTGTTGTTAGCAAGGCATCACATTTTGGAATGGAAACATGTTGCATCATGTAACATTTTACAATGAAAAGGCCAAAAAATAAAGACATTTGTCCAAAGCACAGAAGTAATAACACATGTTGAAAAGCAATACCTCTGAGAAGATATAAGTTGGAAAACAGCCTTAATATGTCCTTAACCTTTAATATACTTTTATCTGTTAGTATGTTAAATGGTTGGTAAAATGAGACCAAATAGCTGGAAGATGTAAGGAAGAATGCATTATTCCTGTTGGGAAAGATTTTACCTATCTTTTGAGGTTCATAAATTAAAGTCCCTCTGGAGTCATTGGTTGCTTCAAAATGCCTAAATACTATCAGTGGTAAATAATGCTTAAAGTATTTGTTTGGCTTAAGGCTTATTACCTTTTTCTTTTGGATGTGGCTGCTCCCACAGTAATCCATTTCTTTGTCATTTTCTGATTGGATTATACTAATGAATGCCATATGAGGCTGCACCATGATACTGCTTGACACCAAGGATAAGTAAATTCCTCAGTAGAGGAATTTTACATATTTTCCTGACATCTGCCAACTGCAGTCTTATCCAGATTCATCATAATTGCTGGGAAAGCCCAACACATATATAATTTAATAATAATAAGTACAATTATCTAGTTTAGACAGAAAAAAAAAGAACTTTTCATCATTTTTCATAACATCAGACCACATGTCTGAAAGTTTTACTGAGGCAAAACTAGTCTTAATTTAACAGGAATCTGTTTTGCCTGAGGAATGATGTCAGAAATTTACCCAACATGTGACTTCAAAACTGAACCCTCTTCTCTGTTATTTATATAACACTTCCACAGCTGTAAGTGGCTTGGTGTATAATTTAGTTGTCTGAGTCCAAAAAAAAGCATGCAACCTGTAGAACATTTGGGAAAGTCAAACAACACTTTAGAATTTAGAAGCCATTACAATTTTGCCATTTTCAAATTGTCAGGTACTAGAAATTATCTAATTTTTTATTCTCATTTCTTTTTCATTTATATTGACCAAGCCATTTATTCAAACTGTTTCATGTAATATGCCAAGAGTATTTTTGATTGATGCTAAAAGAAAAATAATATGACATATAGTGGAATGTGGGCAGCTTCTGAGAACAACTTTGAACGTAAAAATCAAATACAGAGAAATCACCAGCAGCAGGGTACAGAACACTTCTTTGGTCAGATGTTCAGTGCCTGATGCTTACTCAAGATTTTGTTCAATAAAATAAATCTCAAACATTGAAGACATCAATTTTCAATCAACTAAGGTCAAAGAGAGGTATACAGTTGAACAGAAATGGTTCCAGAAAAAGGGGGTACAGTTGTAACAACCAGTGCTGCAGAGATGGCTCCACCTCCCACTTCCAACCTCCTCCCACCTTGACCTGGGCAGACAGACTGCAGCAGCTGAAGAAGGAAGTCTCAGGGAAGGCAAGCATTCCTCCCCTTCCTTATCCTCTATGCTCAGCAACACATTTTTGTTCCTTCCTACCCTTTGACTCCTATCCCCCCTCCTCTGCCTAGTGCTGCTGGCATCCGTGCTGTCCTGGGACAAAGAGACCTCCTATCCCACTCCAACCAGAGACTTTTATCACCTGGAACAGTGGCAGTGACGGGCATTTTCCCCCTCCCCGTGTCTGTTCCCAGACAGCTGGGGAACACCTGGGTGGATTAAGCATAAAGGGGGAATGGGAAGGGTTTCCTCTTACCCCTGGGACAGTACAGACCTCAGCAATGGCAAGTAAGGGAACCAGGAACAGGAGGGGAGGCATCGTGCCTTTGAGCACAGAGGGGAAGGGAATGGAGGTCAGGAGCTCTTAACTTTAAGACTCAAGTCCCTGGTCACTTCCCTGGTGGCATGGCAAAAAAGGGCAGGTGCAGCCACTCCACTGCACTCCATCTGGATCCTCCCCTGAAGCTGAAAGGGTGGTTCAGATATCCTAGGCTACAGACAGAATTTACACAAACTGGTGATCAGAAACTGGTTTAAATTTGTAACAGAACAGAAGCTCAGTTCACATACACCAGTTTCAAAATGGCTGAAACTGGCTTAAGATAAACTTGGTTGAATGTAATATCAGACTTAACTGATATAGGTCAAACCTGTTTATGCAACTTCTGTCCCAGACTCCCTGTTAAAGTTAAATCACAGCCCCTTAGCATCCCAGCATGCTTTCCAGCCCTGGGCTTGGCTGTTCTGTCTGCTCCATCAGAGAAGGGTTGGGTGTGGCAGGGACTGCTCCTCCCCACCCCTGGCAAACCCTAGCTGGAGTCTGGGGCCAGGGAAGGTGGTTAAACCCACCTTTCCCTGAGCACAGAGATGCTTGCTGCTAAACCTACTGAAACTTACTGCTGGTGGTAATTGTGGACTACAAATCCCAGAGGCACCTGGAAGCAGGAAGAGGAAGTGATGGACAACCCTGCAGAGTTCTGCTTTTGTGTTTGTGGACTGAAAATTCCAGAGACCTCAGGGGCAGCAGGAAGAGAAAGCGAATGTAGCCCATGCTGGCTACATGCCATATAGGCATGCTTTAGCACCCCGCATGGGTAGCCCCGCCCCCGGTCACCATCTTGGGACCAATGCCCCAGTGTTTTGGGACTAATGTCTCAGTGCCAGCACTGGTGGGGCCCAGAGCAGGGTGCAGGCTGGCAGAGGTCTGTGGAGCCAGGTTGGGCTGCACCAGCAGGTAGAGGGGGGAGCTGGCCCAGCTCGATAGAGCCCCTGCCAGCCAAGACCCTGTACTCCTGCTGCCCTGCTCTGGGACCCGCTGGTGCTGGCCCTGGGACACTGGTGTACACCTGCTCACTCCCAGTGCCCCCCAACCCCACGGTGCAGGTGGGAGGCAACATGCAGCCCCGACTCCCTGCTCCCCGGCAGGGAATGACTTGGTGCTAAGCACGGGGGGGAAATGGCCCCTCCCCCACCTTGTGGTTGGCATTCCCTGCTGCAGCCACTCACAGCCCAAGCAGGGCTGTCTGGAGCAGGCACAGGCAGCTCCACGTGGGCTGCAAGCAGCTGCAATGCGGGGCACCAGCTATGGGGTGGGTGAGGAGCCACTTTTCCCCATGCTTAGCTCCAGCTTGTAACCCACCCCCACTGCCAGCCTGGGTCCAATGCCATCTCTGGGCTCGCCCATTGGGGCTGTGCCACAGCAGCAGCACCCACGCCTCCCCTCCCCCCACTTGCTGTGCTGGACAGAGTTTGCTGCTGCTTCTGCTGCCTGCCTGGAGCTTGTGCACTGGGCAGCCCAGAAGCAGCAGTGGCAAACACTGCCCAGCACAGCAAGTGGGGGGGGCGCAGCTGCTGCTGCCACCATGGCACAGCCCCAGTGGGCAATACCAGAGCTGATGCAGGGCCCAAGCTGGCAGCAGGGGTGGGTTACAAGCTGGTGCTGAGCATGGGGACCCTGTACTCCTGCACAGGACTGCCCCGTGTGGGCTGCAAGCACCTTCAGCAGGGAGTGCCAGCCACAGGGCAGAGGGGGGGCTGCTTTTCCCTGGGTTCAGCTTTTTCCCGGGCTCCTTCCCTGCCCGGGGTCCCCCCCTTCCCTTCCTTCGCTTATTACCTGAGCTTTTGGTGCCAGTGCAGTCTACATGGTCCCAGGCCAGAAGGCCCTGCTTCGACTCCTGGCTGGGGGGAGGAAGGGCCAGGTGGGCCCTGCTGTTGCAGGAGCCCACTGGGCTTCCCTTGGGTCCTACTGCCCTTGGCTCCTGTCATTTTTGACAGGAACCAAAGACAGATAAGTATTAATTTTCTAAATTTTTTAGCATTTCTAAATTTTCTAAATTTTTGAAAAAATTTTAGGGGCCCTGAGGGCTGGATAGATTGGCCTCATGGGCTGGATCCAGTCTGCAGGCTGTATTTTGTTCACCTCTGGTCTATGTTTAGCCCTAATGTTAAATGTCAGAAAGTTGGTGTGAGAATATTTCTTCCCATCCACACGTACAGCCAAGCCCATGTGTACATAATACAATTTTTAAAAAATATTTACACTGTATTTTGGAACTTAATGTTATAAAAAAGAAATAAGGTTTCTGTACAAATGGCCTATATTCTTAATTTTTCAGAACACCAAAAGACCATTTTTTTCAGCAAGTAGCAGAATGGACTTTTGTTCTGGAATTGAAACTGACAGTGTACTATTAGTAAATAATTATGATACTATATTTTGTAGTTTCTTGTTCCTCAGTTAAGAATCTGAAACCATACGTTATGAGATCTCCCAGATGTATATCGTCCAGTTCTACTTTCCCAGGCTGAATCATAATTCTAACCCTTTAAGAGCCCAAAGAGAAGCCAGAAAAAAGTTTAATCCCCAGATAGAATTCAGTCTCCTGATCTTACAGTTCAGCTGTCAAGAAAGTGAAATGTGGCAGCTGGTGACAACTGGTCTATACTTGAGCAGAAGAAAGAAAGCAAAGGAAGGAAAGTATAGAAGCTGGAAAGTAAAGCAAGAAATAGAAAAGAAAAGCAGAAATGCAGTAATAGAGAAAGGAGGTAAGATGAACAAACTACAGTAGTGGTAGTTTTGCTTAGTTTCAAATCCATTCAGATGGATGTGTTTGAAAACGTGATTTGAATTTACACAATATTTGAATTGCTTTGTGCTGAAAAGGCAGGGTAGAAGAGTAGGGGAAAAATCAATGAAGAGTATAGTAAAAACAGGATAAAAGTTAAACACTTTTAAAAGGTCTTGTTTGGCTATACAGTGGCACAGTTTCAACAGGAGGCCAAGAAAGTGTCCAGCCTAACCTAGCACATAATCTGCCACTTATTGCACTCCCCTGGAAAACAGGAGATACCAGTTGAGTTCCCTGAGAATGAGAGGGTGATGGGGCCTAGAATCCAGGTCTCCCACTGCCTAAGTGTGCTCTTACCACTACGCTGCTAGGCAAAAGATAAACAGTTGAGGCTCTTCCTCTGGCCATTTTTCAATGTCCTTAGCATTGAATAGGCATTTTTAGGGACTTACCAAATATACAATTTAATGAATTTCATTGAAATCATGTAATTGGCAGTCTCCCGTGAAACAGACAGTTCCCCATGAACCATCTATGTTTAAAAAGGCTGTAAAGAGCTGGCAAAAACTGCCTCATAGAAGGGTGGGGAGAGGGGGAAGAGAGAAAAGAGAAAAAAGAAGAGGCAGATCTTCTGAAGTGGTGGAGAAGGCAGGGAGTGAGAGGCAGGAAAAGTTCCCATCTTTGTGTGTCCAGAAGGGGACGGTGGGCGTGGGATGACAGCCAGAGCTATGTTTGTTTGCTCAGTGATTATCACCCTCCCTCTCTTGAATAGGATGATAATTACTGAATTAACAAGCCAGGCAGTTTCAGATAAGGCTTTCAATAAATGCCTGGAAGGGATTTATTGAAAGCATCCCTCAGACAATCAGAGGCATGGGGAGACCTGCTTTGCTCCACCTTCATAAATGGCAGTCCCAGCTACAATACAGTCATGAAATCAGGGGCTCTAACTGTGTTACAGCAGCGTAATCAGCCGCTGGGACCTTCAAATTTGGTAGGCCTCTAGTCATTTGGTATGATCTGTCTCTGTCTCTTCCTAAAGAAACAAGAACTAATATGGACTTTAGAAACCTTCCTGTGGAATAAAACTTACCTCTGCCAGGCAAGGAGAGGAGACAGCAGGACACTGCACTGGAAACAGAGTGTGGTGAGCCACCAGGGGGGAAAAAAAGAGAAAAAAAAACAGCTGAGTCAGAAGGAGCTGGGACCAGCTCCCCCATTGGTGTGGGCATGCTTTATGGCAGTGTGCTGGGACTGACTGGTTGGCTGGGCCCCGGGATAAAAGACCCGGCAGAAGACCAGTGGGGAGGAGCGGTAGTGAAGTCCCAGAGTTGGAACCTAGTCCCAGTGCAGTGACCTGGTGGCTGACCCAGGAAGGGGTTTCTGCAAGAGGTCAGGAGCAGAGAGGACCCAAGTCCTTACTGACAGAATCTCCATGGATATCAGATGACAAAAACGTAGACTGGAGCCTGGCAGGACCAAATAGGGCAAGGATCCATACATGACTGGCCCACAGCAAGTACCAAGCCCAAAGA
Source organism: Crocodylus siamensis (assembly GCF_052110815.1). Lineage (NCBI taxonomy): Eukaryota > Metazoa > Chordata > Crocodylia > Crocodylidae > Crocodylus > Crocodylus siamensis. The sequence continues at coordinate 73,575,223 of NC_143398.1, read as the reverse complement.
AGGAATGACATGCTGGGGGACAGGATGACACCTGATCAGGAGAACGCATACATGAGGCAAAGGGACGGTAAAGAACAACTGCGCCAAAACAATGTCCCCATCCTACTGCCAGAAATTTAGAGAGCTGAAGCACCAAGGCATATAGTATACCAACTCCGACAATTCAAGTAACAACATCTTTGGTTGGCGTTAGGCGGGCTGCAGTGGAGGCAGAGCCCCAAACAGGAAGAACAGCTGGGACAACCAAAGAGAGGCACCAGGAGGGACAGGACCAACCATCTTCCTCCCAATTAAAATTATTTTTCCATCAAAAACATGGCAGGCAAGACCCCCTGGGGGACCAACCAAAGCCACCCTACTAACAGAACTGTTTCTTCCCCAAAACAACGGCAAAGTCAGGAAGGAACCCCCATACTCAACGCCGAGGTGAATGGCATGGGAGATTACACTCCCACACTGATTGGGTAATTAGTGCTGATCAGGTTCACAGTGGAGTTTAGGTGGCAGTTACTCACCAAACTGTCTGTTCTGGATCACTTCTGAATATGTGCAATATTCAAAGTCTAGGCACCTAGGGATCTCTTCAGGCCAGTATGGAGGCACCTAATGAACCCAAGCAATTAGTTTTACAGCTGTTCAAGTAAGCTGATCTGGAACATGTTTTATGACTTAAGACACCTAAGTTCTACTTAAGTCCTGTTTACATACATACAAACTCCATTTGAATCTGGCCCTAAGTATAAGTATCTGAAGAGTTGTTTTTTTATTAGCCTACGGGGTCAACTAAATCTTGAAATTCTGCCGTTTTGATTGCTTGAATTTATAAACTTCCTCTTGTCATAGAAACATTAACTTCCCAATGTTCTTTTCCTTATAAGGTCATCTAATATAACAACCTCAGGAGCTTGCTTAGTACAAAGAAAAGACTAGGGTACTTTTCATGTCACTTGTATTTCAGTTTTAGATTTGAAGGCCATTTGAATTACATTCATCCTCTGTGGCAGGAGAGCACATTCTAGTTGTATCAAATGATCCTTTTCATCACACAAAGCAGACACTGTAGATAAATTAAATTGATCAGGACCTTTCTATCTACTTGAAGTGCAGCTCCCATTGATTGCTAAGTCCTAGTATAAAAATCTAAAGATGTAATAACCATGAGCATTTTTCTTTTCCATGTCTCAGAAAGCACATAGGAAATTTGATGAGACAAGTTTATAGGTATTTATAAGAGGTTTTTTTTATAATACATACAGATCATAAATATATTCACTTACGACCTGATTAGTGCTATCTTTGAGTAACGGCTAGAAGTTGCTTATATACGAATGCATATTTAAGAAAGTGCCAAGAGTGCCCAGAGCTGAGCGTTTCTTTGGCATTTTGATTAATTTGAATAAATAAAATAACTCCCCATAGCCACTAGTGTTGTGTTGGTATTGAGAGAAGCCAACAAAATTAGCATCCAGAATCTACAGAAGTAATATTTTCAGACAGGAAGTTCCATGGGAGAACAACCTCATGGCTTAGCCTTTTGTAGTCTCTTAGATTATTTAAACGGTGATGTAGTGAGCCCTCATTGACTAGATCATCTTGGAAAGATTGGGGTATTACACCAAATCATGTTAAACAGGAGAATCTTTAAAAGCTATTTCATGGATCTTTCACTATCTGAATTGCCCAAGCATTTTCATTTTAGCATTTTAAAATATTATTTGATATTTCATTAATGTATTTTATCCCATTATAGTCTCAGTTCTCTCTTTAATACTGTAACTCATTTAACTAGCAAAAACTGGATTGCTCCATGCTCCCTTTATCGCTCTTTCTTGGGTTTTGTTTTTTTAAGTCATGGCTATTTTTATGCACATCTATGCAGTGCCTCAAGAGGGAATATATGTGTATCCAGTCTCTGGGAGACTCCTAACATGCTTATGAGAATCTCTGTATTGGAGCCAGGCAGTTCTTTCTCTTCTTTCTTTCTAGTAAAGCTTTCCTTTTGACTAGCTTTTTGTTCCTAAATCAGATTTTATTTTAGACTAATTTTCCCACTTTTGTCCATTTTATTTAGTTACCCATGCAATATAGAATTTTACATCAATTTGTCCGACATATTGAAATGGAAATCTTTAACTCTCACACTGTGGCCAAAGTTTTCAACCTTGAGCACTTAAAATCAGCCATGTAAGCTATTTAGCTTTAGACCCCAAGCTTGAAAATTAGTCTGTGTGATTCTGTCCCTGTTTTACCATCAGTTGTGTGCTGAGCTCTCAAGCATTATTTGTATAGATTTGCATTTCAGCTTATCAAAATGATTTTTAAAAAAGGTTTATTTTATCCTTTCCACTTTATGTATAAAGTGCTTACAACGTACTCAGTGTAATATAAGCACAAAAGAAAAGCGTAAAGGCTAACTCCAATTTAACAGTTACTAGATAAGGAAAACAAAATGATTTATCAAGAAAATTATCTTGCCATTTACAACACTCAGCATGAAACCTAAAGGAAAGAGCACAGACTGCTGGACAGAAGATTTTAAGGAAGGTACTAAGTGTGTTCATGAAAACATGGACAGAATCTAACCAGAATCTCTAAGGTAGTTCTCTTAATAAAGGGCCAATTTAGTATTAGAAACTGAGGCCTTTCATGTTGTTATTCAGCAAATGGTAGATGAAATTTGCTAGAAAAAGCTGTTAAAGTATTATAATAAAGACTGCATTTATTGATTTCCTTCTAATTCAACATATTGACTGGACCAGACAATGTTATATCAGAGGATAAGAAACCTTATTCATGCTGCGACTGAGAAAGTGTTTCAGTGTGGTAATTTACTGATGTTTTAAACAAAAGATACAAAATGCTTCCATTCTGGGATCCCAAGGACCTACAAATCAATTCTCCAACTTAACTATAGCCAACAGTCGATCCTCTGGATTATGGTGTACACGTAAGAGGCCTAATCAGATACCATTTGAATCCATTTGTGGATGACAAGCCAAATTCAAGAGCAACACAAACTTGTCACAAGTTCCACAGACCCACATGTTGTCTGAGTTGGAGTCCAAATTTACAGCATGCTGTTTCCTTCTTTTTCACTTTGGTTCCATCTTCTGGATTAAACTAGGTTCATGTAGAGCTGCACCCGGTGCCAGATGTTCCCTCCAAATCAGACAGGATCCTGCATGCTCCTCCTAGATTTCTACACAGATGTCAAATGACCCAATATCATTTTTGCACACATCATGAGTCCATCATAGAAGACAACCCCACTTTCTAGAAGCATCTTAAATCTTGCTATAGAAAATATTCTTGAGGATACGGTCTCTTCCCATTCTCCTGATGCGATGGATCCATCACTTATTCTTGATAGTGGTTTCTAAGTGTGTCTGTCCTGCATACTCCAGTACTTCTGAGTTTGGTATTATGTCTTCCCACTTTATTTCATGACATTTCATGTGGATTCTGTTTAGTCTCTTGATGTGCCTAGCATATGTAGTTGGCGTTTCTGAACCATAAAGTACAGATAACAATAGGCAGCTCTTGTAGATTCGCATCTTCACTTTAGCTGATAGTTTCCTGTTATTCAATGCACATTTCTGTAATAGCATAAAATTCTTAGCTACCTTTCTGATTCCATTAATTCAGACTGAAAGTCAAGATTCCTCCTGATTGTAGAAACCAAGTAGCAAAGGCTGTCAAGGATACCAAGAGATATATCCTCCAGAGTGATGTCACTCAGTTTAAGTACCTGTGAAGAATTCAAGATTGCACTTTTTCCTGAGATAAATGACGCTTAATTCAAGCTAATTGCCATTCAACATGTATGTGTAAATGACAGTTCCACGCCAGTACAGGAGCAGTATAAATGTCCGCTTCCATCTCCACAGCCTCAATGACAGGCTTTGGGAAGAGCAAGGGTAAAAAGAAGCAGCCCCGTCCTGCCTCTGGACATATGTGCACACCTCCAAAGTGCTTTAATTTTGTAGTGCTGTGGAAGTATTGTCCAGAGTCTTCAAAAAATAGGAAGCTCAGAACATATGGCTCCAGAATGTCAGCCACAGGCAAATTCAAGGATAAGGCTTTCTTTTAACAGGTAGCAGAAGTGTTTCAATCATAGGCCCTGGTTCTCATGGGGGACTTCAGTAAGCCTGGCATCTCTTGGGAGGGCAATACAGCAGCATGCAGGCAATCCAGGAATTTTTTGGAGAGTAATGGGGACAACTTTCTGGTGCAAGTGCTGGAGCGGCCAACGAGGGACCATGTTCTTCTTGATCTGCTGCTCACAAACAGGGATGAATTGGTAGTATGAATGTAGCAGTGGATGGCAACTTGGGCAGCAGTGACCACAAGATGATTAATTTCAGGATCCTGTGGAAAGGAAGGATGGAGAGCAGCACAGTAAGGACCCTGGACTTCAGAAAAGCAGAATTTGACTTGATTACGGAACTCATGGGCAAGATCCTGTGGGAACCCAGTTTGTGGGGGAGAAGAGTCCAGAAGAGCTGGCTGTACTTTAAAGAAGCCTTACTGAGAGTGCAGGAACAAACCATGCTGATGTGCAGAAAGACTAGCAAGTATGGCAGCATATCAGCTTGGCTTAGCAGGGAACTCTTAAGTAAACTAAATCACAAAAAGTGGAAACTTGGACAAATAACTATGGAGGAGTATAAGAACATTGCTTGGGCATATAAGGTGGAAATCAGAAAGGCCAAAGCACAGCTGGAGTTGCATCTAGAAAGGTACATGAAAGGTAGCAAGAAGGATTTCGACAAGTATGTCAGTAGCAAGAAAAGGATCAGGGAAAGTATGGGTTCCTTACTGAATGGGGAAGGCAACCTAGTGACAGGGTGCAGAAAAAGCTGAAGTGCTCAATACCATTTTTGTTTCAGTCTTCACAGGCTAGATCAGCTCCCAGACTCTTGCACTAGGCAGCACAGTTTGGAGAGGAGGTGAGCAGCCCTCAATGGTGAAACAACAGGTTAGGGACTATTTAGAAAAGCTGGACATGTGCAAGTCCATGGGGCTGGATGGGATGCACTTGAGGGTGCTGAAAGTGTTGGCAGATGTGATTGCAGAGCCACTGGCTATCATCTTTGAAAACTCATCATGATCAGGAAAGGTCCTGGATGACTGGAAAAGGGCAAACATGATGCCCATATTTAAGGAAGGGAAAAAAGAAGGATTCAGGGAACTGCAGACTGGTCAGCCTCACCTCAACTCCTGGAAAAATCATGGAGCCAATCCTGAAGGAATCCATTTTGAATGAGGGGGGTGAAAAGCACCTTGTTCAAATTCGTGGATGACACTAAGATGTGGGGAGAAGTGGGCATGCTGGAGGAGAGGGACAGGATACAACTAGATCTGGACAGTTTACAGGGGTGGGCAGATGAAAACAGGATGGGTTTCAATATGGACAAGTGCCAGGTATTGCACCTGGGAAGGAAGAATCAGCAGCCTACCTACAGGTGGGGGAACTCCCTTCTAGTCAGCACAGAGGCAGAAAATGTTCTTGGAGTCATTATTGATTACAAAATGAACATGGTCCGCCAATGTGGGAACGCAGTCAGCAAAGCTAACTGCACCTTGTCATGCATCCACAGATGCATCACGAGCAGGTCCAAGGAGGTGATTCTCCCCCTCTATGCAGCACTGGTCAGGCCACAGTTGGAGTACTGCATCCAGTTCTGGGTGCTACACTTCAGGAGGGATGTGGACAGCATTGAGAGGGGCCAGAGGAGAGCCCCTTGCATGATCAGGGGGCAGCAAGACAGGCCCTAGAAGCGGAGGCTACAGGACCTGAACCTGTTCAGCCTCCACAAGAGAAGGCTGAGGGGGGATCTGGTGGCCATCTACAAACTGGCCAAGGGGGACCAGTAGGCTATGGGAAAGTCCCTGTTCCCCTGACACTACCGGGAGTAACAAGGAATAATGGCCACAAGTTGACTGAGAGTAGATTCAGGCTAGATATCAGGAGGTACTACTTCATAGTCAGGGTGGCTAGGATCTGGAACCAACTTCCAAGGGAAGCGGTGCTACCCTGGGGGCCTTCAAAAGGAGGCTGGATAATCACCTAGCTGGGGTATTTGACTGCAGCATTCTTTCCTGCCCATGGCAGGGGGTCAGACTTGATGATCTACTTAGATCCCTTCTGACCCTACTAACTATGAAACTATGAAGCACTTGGAGGAGAAGAAGTTGATTAGGAACAGTCAGCATAGATTGCATCCTCAGCAAGTTTGCAGATGACACCAAGCTAGGGGCAGCAGTAGGTGCACTGAAAGGTAGGGCTAAGATTCAGAGTGACCTAGACAAATTGGAGGATTGGGCCAAAATAAATCTTATGAGGTTCAACAAGGACAAGTACCAAGTCCTGCCCTTAGGATGGAACAATCCCATGCACCAGTACAGGCTGGGCGCTTTCTGGTCTGACAGTAGTTGTTCAAAAAAAATCGATAATAAACTGAATATAAGCCAGCAGTGTGCTCTTGTTGAAAAGTAGGCTAACAGTATCCTGAGCTGTATTGGTAGGTGTGTTGTCAGTTAGGCCAAAGGAAGAGATTATTCCCCTCTATTCAGCACTGGTGAGGCCACATCTGGAGTACTGTCTTCAGTTTTGGGCCTCCCACTATAAAAGGGATGTGAACAAATTGAAGAGAATCAGGTAGAGGGCAACAAAAATGGTGAGTGGGGCTTAGAGACATGACTTATGAGGAAAGACTGAGGGAACTGGGCTTTTATAGTCTAGAGATGAGGAGACTGAGAGGGGACTTCATAGCAGCCTTCAACTACCTGAAGAGGGGTTCAAAAGAGGATGGAGCTAGACTCTTCTCAGTGGTGGCAGATGACAGAACAGGAGCAGTGGTTTCAAGCAATGGAAGTTTAGGTTAGATATTAGGAAGAAATTTCTCACTAGGAGGGTAGTAAAACACTGGAACAGGTTACCCAAAGAAGCTATAGAATCTCCATCCTTGGAGGTTTTCAAGACCTGGCTAGACAAAGCTTTGGCAGGAAGAATCTAGTTGGGGATGGTCTTGCTTTGAGAACAGGGTTGGACTAGATGACCTCCTGAGATCCCATCCAACCCTAATTTTCTTTGATTCTATGAAATTCCCTGAAATGGCTTGATGCTTGCATTATGAAGCACACTCAACTTCTTCCAGAAAAGAATTAACCATAATTGTTTTGGTATGAAAACCAATCCTTAAATAAAGTCCCCTCTCATTTTCTTTACCCACTCCAGTTCTGGCAGGAAATATAAATATTTATTTCTATTTGATGTTGATTTACATCATCCTCATCACTCTGAAAATCCACTATTGAAGAGAGGTGCAATGATACATCAGTCTATATGATATCGGTACTGATGGAAGGAAAATTAACATTATCGGCAATTGACTATTTTTGGCTGATGTGGCCAATAATGCTGCCAATAAATGCTGCCTGCATGCACAGCTACAGCAATCATGCAGCCAGCCCACCAACTTGGAGAGGAGAATCCAGCTGATATGTCTGTTGGGGTTAAGGGGCAGAGGGAAAGGAAGGGGCAAGGAGGGGGAAAGTTTGAGGCCCCCCATGATGAGGGAGGAGGGGAGCTGGGGCTGGGAATGGGCCAGGTGCTATCCAGCTGGGTTGGGGTAAGGCATAGGATGGAGCCACGAGCAGCTGATCTGGGGGGCATGGGAAGGCAGGGGGTGTCTTCTGCCACTATGTGCACCCTCCTGGGGCAGGCATAGGGGCACACCCCCAGGATCTGTGCACGAGGTGAGGGCAGGTTGCCACTGTGAGCTGGGTCCGGTGACTATACTGGGCTCTTCCCAGAGAAGGGGCTGGGCCAGGGCTGTGCTCAGGGTGGGCAGCAGCAGCACTAGGACTGGGGCTAAGGGGTGGGTCCCCCTGTAGCCCCACCTCCCAGTGTCACCTATCACCCCGAGTGCAGCCCTGGCCCAGCCAACAGACTTACCAGCTGAATGTAGCTCTCCAAGCTGCCAGGCTGCATATTGGCAATCTGATCAGTATTGGTTGATATGGTTCATTAATAATCAGCCATCAGTATATGCCCAAAAATTCTTTATCGGTGAACCCCTACTAGTGAAAAGCATGATCTTGCATTTTATGCTGCACACCATGAAATCAGTAGACTGACTTGGCAGTTGTAACAGGGGTTTCTACAGTAGTGGGCAAGCCACTGTGAAGGCTCTCTTTGCCCTAGCAAGCTCCTGCTTGTCACAGAAATCTTTCTGATTCATGAATAGCATTGTAGGTAAAATGGTAAGTCTGGTCAGAGAGAGAGATTTCACTGCTGTAAATCTTCCTTATGTAAAGTGATATGTAATGACAGAGCCTGGGGGTTACAAATGTGTGGATCAACAATTAAATAAGGTATAGATAGGTAAAAATAGGTAGAAATAATACCACTGTAAGGGGACAGATGGAGGCAATACAATTCATAGAGGATTTACACTTGCCAAATCCTGCTGTAGAAGGATGGCCTGGTGGGACTGCCCATGCTAGGTCAGGGAGAAAACTCAGCCCAGAATGAATATTGGAGAAGCCTGGGAAGCCCTGTGGGGAAGAACTTACTTGAGGGGCAGCTGCATAACAGCAGGCAGAAAGGCTAGCAGATAGGCCACTGTAAGCCCCAGTGGGTGAATTAAAGGTAGCTATTGTGACCAGAAGTAGGAGGAGAGAGGGAGTGGCAGCTTTCACCTGCAATGATCCCAGATGCGGGTGACAGGAGCAACTGGTTCCTGCCTTTTCTGTTAATTTCTATTTTTGTTAATTCTGGTGGATGTGGAGGGAGTGGAAGGGTGATGGAGCTTGAGGCCAACAGTGCCCTGTTTTTAACACACAGGGCAACATAACAGGACAAACACAGCCAGCCCTTAGAGGGGCAAGCCCTAAAATTTTGGACTGAGACTACAGTGCATGACAAGCCTTTTCTTTTGGTGGATTATATAGCATTAAGATGAACCTGTCTCCCGTCATGTGCAACTTTAGCCACAAGTCATGCAAGGCAAGAGGTGGTGGGCACATATAGGTCAATTTAAGTCAGGAAAGTACCTAGTTCCGGGCACCTACCCCTGATGTTCCCAAATGTGAAGCACTGGCTGAGGACAATGATAACCCAGCTCAGATGGAGGGAATGCCGACCACTGCAGTGAAACATGGATACCTATCAGAAGATGCAAGAAATTATGCTGCAAATTCTGCAGGGGAAGCAACAACAGATGGATGAGCTGGTGAAGACTAGAGTGAAAGAGAATAAGCCCCCATTCTGTTGTTTGCCCAGCAGCTGGCTTTGCACAAGAAGATGGTAGACGCTGCTGGGGCAGCAGGAGGAATTCCACATGCCCTGGATGGTGGATGGAGAAGACCCAGAAGTGTTCCTTGAGGCTTTTGAAAGGGTGGCAACAGCATCAAGATGGGATAGAGCCAACCAGCCTACCAGTTGGTCCCCTCCTGAAGGGCAAAGCTCAGGTGGTTTATACAGTTCTGCTTCAGGAAGAAGCAGGGGTCTACCAAATGGTAAAAGCAGCAATTCTTTACCTGATGGAGGTATCTGTGGAGATTTACAGGTTTAGATTTCAGGAGAGAAAGACACCAGATGAGAAACTACTACAATCTTACTACAGCTACTTCAGGATCTGGCATGAAAGTGGCTGGATCTTGGAAAACGTAGCTTGGAAGAGACACTCAGCTTCATAGTGTTAGAACAATTTATCGAAGGAAGGAATCCAACAATGGGTGCATTGGCACCAACCACAGTCAGTGTCTGAGGCCCTAAAGATAGCAGAGGCCTATGGTGAAGTGGAAAAAAGTGCCTGGCAAGATACGGGCATAAGTCACCTATGCAACCATAGGTACAGGAATAGCCAGAGGACTTGGCTGAACAAGATAAGATGAAGGAGTGGCATAGCAAGGCAGGATAGATGTTACAATTGTGGAGAGTGACCACAGAGTGAGTCACTGGCCCCTGAAAGAGATACCATGTGTTAATCAAGACTACAAAGAGGCAATTGAGAAGCCAGAGCAGGTGGACTGTAGTTTTGGTAGGAAAGGATGTCAAAGCCCACTAAAGGCTACAATGGAAGTAAAACTAGGAAAGCTAATGCTCCATGCAGTAGTAGACACTGGTTGCATACAGACCATGATACAAACCTCATTAATCCCATGTGGCATAGGGGAACCAAGTGGGGCAATAATGATGTTATGCCTGCATGCTGATGCCAGGACCTACAAGCATCAGAGAGCCCCTTTAATAATACTTGTGGAAAACCCACAACTTGCCAGTGTGGTTATCCTTTAATCTGCCAAATCCCATGGGTGCCTGTTTATGAGCGTGGAGGCTGCTCCAACAATTTTAAGCGCAGTCTGTCCAAAAGCACAGAGAGGGGGACAAGCCGTGCACTGGGCGAGTGTGCATAATAACTTAATAAGCCATGCGTTGCAGTAAACAAGACACTGACTAGGAGATGGAAGACAACCCTGTGTTCCAGTCCCCTCCAAATTGCATAGCTATGCATAAGAAGTTACAAATATCTGAAAATGGTATAAGCAGCTCATGTTAGGGGGAGCATATCATTTAACCCCTGAAGCAAATGACCCAGGAGCTTCCTTTCCTTTGATCACACTTGTTTTCATTATTGGGTACATATGGGTAAAAGTCATGAGTAAGGGTTGCATTATTTTCACTGTTTACCAGACTCTTTCATCTCTCTTCTACTTAATTAATGTTAATTTCCTTGACAGTGTTTCTAATGTTAAATAAAAAGGGCAAAAAATCCTTTAAAGCAAAAAAAAAAAATGTTATTTCCCTCTTAAACTAGAAATTTTGGCCTCAGAGTAACACTTTCAAATATAATGTAGGCAGAGAGCATAGGCCATAAACAACAATATCAGACACCTGCCAAGTAGATGGGTTAATCCTACAATGCATGGATAGATCTCAAGTTCAGTTCTCATAGCAAATCATCTTAAGCTATCCAATCACTGTGAAAACAGACTGCCTGCAAACCCTCCAGCATGCAACAGAACATTGTTTTGGTACCACATATACATTTCATCCAAAATGTGTACATTTCATCTGAAATGACCCATGCCAAAAAAAGAGCGAGTCCTCTGACATGAACAAGCAGAAGTAAGTGCTGAGTGACTAAGACTGATTTAGGAAGGACCAGAACCATAACTTGAACTTTGATGCATGTAAATATACATATATTAAATAAATGGATGTAATCATATGATATTTATACACATACTTTTTTGTCCTGTGGTGCGCTACAGATCCACCACTTCAGAGCAGACTCAATCGAGTCAGCTCTGCACACAAGCTTAGATGAACTGCGCTGTGCTGCATGCAGTTTTATAAGCTGTGAAATGCACATCACTGCACAGAAAAAGATGGTGCTGTGCTTCTGAACTAAAGCACCCCAATGTGTTTTAGTTCAAAAGCGCATCATAATCATTTTCTCAGTACTGATGTACATTTTGCTGCTTATACAACTGCATGAGTCGCAATGCCAGGCACTTTTCAAAGCTCCTAGCACCGCAGCACTTTCATGTGTAAAAATACTCATAATCTTTATGGGAACTATGTCTTGGGAGCCTGTAACAGGAAGTCGAAGGCTCCTGTTACTAGAAAAGGGAAGGCATAGCAAGCTAACCTGGCTGCATTGCATAGGCAAGCAGGTAGCTGAAACAGGGCTAGTGGTACAACAATATTCAGGAGGAATAAGAGCACCCTCCTAGACAGCCATAGGACAGGGGCTACCAGCAGCTGAGATAACCTGCAACTGAGAGGAGCGAGCTGCCCACTAGTCCTAAAGAGGAACATCTTCACGAGGCTAGAGAGTCACCTGATCCAAAGGTGCAGTGCTCTGTGGCACCAAAACCCTGTGCCTAAAGAAAGGCAAGGAGAGAAGGCTAGTATTTTACAGGAGAGAGGGGCTGCATGCAACACCCTGGCAGGCACCAAAACGCCTTATGGATCGAGAAGTAAGAGCCTCACATAAGGAAAGCTAACCAAATATTTGTTTTACCAAGAATGGGTGAAGGGTTTTTTGTTTTGTTTTGTTTTGTTTTCTAAAGCAGCTGCTTACCTTTTTGTGTTTGATTTAGCACTGGAGGACTGGATGTGCCTGTAAGGCTAAGGACAGACATTATACATAAACTGGTTTAAGTGATCAGAAACAGGTTTAAATCTGTAACAGAACAGAAGCTCAGTGCACATAAACCAGTTTCAAAATGACTGCAACTGGTTTAAGATAAACCTGGTTGAATGTAGTATCAGGTTTAACTGAATTAACTTGAACCAGTAAGTGGTGTGGGACAGAAGTTTCATAAAGTGGTTTGAGTCAAATCAGAGGTCCCCCAGAATCACAACATACTTTCCAGCCCTGAGCTGGGCTGTGCTGTGCTGTTTGCTCCAACAGAGAAGGATTGGGAGATGGAGGCAGGGATTGCCTCCCCCACCCAGGCAAACTCTGGCTGGGGTCTGGGGACAGAGGGGATTAAACCTACCTTCCCCCGAGTACCTCACTGCCCTGCTGCTAAACTTACTGACACTTACTGCTGGCTGTGACTGTGGACTACAAATTCCAGAGGCACCTGGAAGCAGGAAAAGGAAGTGATGAGCAACTCTGCAGAGTCCTACTGCTGTGAGTCTGGACTGCAAGTCCCAGAGACCTTGGAGGCAGCAGAAAGAGGAAGTGAACATGGAGCCCATGCTAGGTACCCTCCCTCTGCCCTGCAGGTTCTAGCCTGAGCCACTGCAGGCATGTGGCTGCATTACCTGAATCAAAAGTAAATACGTGTCCAGTTGTTTCTCAGTTTAATCTCTGCACTTTAAGGTAACTTGCAAAGACTGAATTGACTCAGCATCTGGCTTTTTGACTGTCTGTACTTAGCCCAACAGTATGGTGTCCAGTTTTTCCTCCACCCCCCCCCCACTATAGAATGAATGAGGACAAGTTGGAGAGGATCCAGTAGAGGGCAGCAAAAGTGGTTAGGGGGTTGGGGTTTATGAGGAGAGACTGAGGAAACTGGGCTTATTTAGTCTGCAGAAGAGAAGACTGAGATGGGATTTGATAGCAGCCTTCAACTACCTGAATCTGGTGGTTCCAAAGAGGACAGAGCTAGACTGTTCTCAGTAGTGGCAGATGACAGGACAAGGGGCAATGATTTCAAGTTGCAGCAAGGAAGATTTAGGTTGGAAATTAGGAAAAACTTTCTTACTAGGAGGGTGATGAAGCACTGGAGTGTGTTACCTAGAGAGGTGGTGGAATCTGAGGTTTTTAAGGCCTGGATCAACAAATCCCTGGCTGAAATGATCTAGCTGAAGATAGTCCTACCTTGAGCAGGAGGTTGGACTAGATGACCTCCTGAGGTCCTTTCCAAACCTATGTTTCTAATATTCTATGATTCTATGACTACAGATGACCAGAACTGCTACTGGGTATAATTCATTCTCTGAGTGACAGCCAACAGCAGCACTTTTAAATTAAGAACATGCCTCCAAGTTACAACTATCTTTACTGGGGTCTATGCACTTGCTCACAGTTGTATACTTATTAAAGAATGAAATATTAACCCAGGTCAAAAGCAGCCTTCTGCCTCAAAACTAAGCACATGCGAATACCAGCTTTTTCATGAAAAGCACAATGCTAAATTTCCCTTAGGGTGCCTGTACACAAGTGCAGAGGTAATTACAACGTGTTGGAGCACACTTGATTAATTTTATGTTTTTAATCAAGTGCAGAGGCTGCAGAGGTAAAAACTAAGCACATGTGAATACCAGAGGTAACTACAATGTGTTGGAGCAAACTTGATTAATTGAGTTTGCTGGAGCATAGCATTGACGGTACTCCAGCAGCCTTCTGAATCTTGTCTATCGGCACCCTTGCACTTCAAAATGGCAGTGGTACTTTAATAAGAGTGGCTCTTGGGAACTGCTCTACTTAAAGCACCACCCCTGGAGCACATGTAAAAGTGCCCGTAAAGTACAGTGGTAGGTTTTCATCAGGTGGACCTGAAGAAGACTTCAATTCAGTGGGTGCTGCCTCCGAGCTGGGGCAACCCCTGGCTTGCTAGCACCCCACCTGAGGGGCACTGGGGGGTGCCACTGCTGCAGAGGGAAAGACAGTCCCCTAGCTTCACCTCTGCAGCAGCTTGCACAGGCAGGCTCTGCCAGGAAAAGAAAAAAAGTGGTGAGGGGTCCGATCCTTTTTTATTTTTATTTTTTTTGCAGAGCCTGCCCACCACTCTGATGGCCAGGGGGTTGTGGGCAGAGGGGGCAAGCTGCCGGTGGGCCCTGAGCTGCAGGGGGCCTGGGTTCTTCCCTCCACAGTGGGCAGCTAGCAGGCAGGTGCTGCCCCAGCTGGGAAGCTGCACCCAGTCTGATCCAACTGTTCCCCAAACTGAAGTGGGGGCAGCACACATGCAGCTAGCATCCTGCCCACGTTCACTACTCTGTAGCATAATGAATTTAAAAGGCAATTTTAAAGAAGCACAGAAAGCCACAAAGTAGACAAAAAAGTCTATCGACTTATCTGTGAAAAATTTCCTAGCAGCACTTCATAATGAAAAAGTGCTTAAGCAGATTATAGATAATGGAACCACATACACCAGTGCTAGTTCTATTTCTTTTCATTTTTTACGCAACTGCCTGCATTTTTTGACAATTTTTGAAAGCTCAGAACATAGAAATACATGTAGTCACTGAGAAAAAGATGCTAAACATACAGAACCACAGACGTGATTCGATCTTGAATTTATTTTTTCAACTGTCTTTTTCAAGTGTTCCCAATTAATGTGTGACTGCTATATCTCAGGTCAAAATTATGACAAGAGGCCAACATTTTCTACAGCAGCATCAGCTGCCCAAAATTTACAAACTCTGACTGCTAAATTAGAAGCACCAGTATTGATTTAGGTTTGAGAACTTTGGCACAATCATTTAGAAGTTGAAAAGCTGTGACCTGTCTATATTTAAGGCTATCAGTAGATTCTGCTGAGTATCAGCTTCTGCTTTAATAAAACTATAGAAATGCCAATGTCAGCTGCAAGTGGACAAGAGAATTGCACTCCATATATCTTAAGATTTTTTTCACCACGACAGATCTACAAAGAGCTCATATTTCAGCCCTAAATGCTCCCAGAATTGATGGAGAAAGAGATAATAATTGCAACCACTGTGCTATCAGGGAAAATACATTACAGCTTGAAAAGGCACAAACACTGTCTGTGTTCAGCAGTCTAGTATCTAATGAGATTGGCCCTTGCCATGCCAACTGATAAAAGAGCACAGAGTAATCTCTAATTTTGTTTATTGACTAAAGGTTTTTCTTCTCAGTGCAATGAAGGTTGTACGTGCAACTGTTTTTCTGCTGTGAAAGAAAGAAATCAAGTGTCTTCTCTACTCCTTCAAAGAAATAATTATGTATCAAGTTCATTTAATTCATTTAATCTGTTAATTAATCTAGGAATGGTAGATACTTAGATTTGAGCCTTCCTCACAATCCCTTTGATTATTTTAAAGTTTCCTGAGGTTTACTGAATCACTGCTTTAACAATATATTGATACCAATATATTGATGATAATTGTATTTTCCTTAGCTTCAACACACACTACCTGAACACAGAAAAATATTTCCAGAGACTATAATTGGAATTGACATATCACTGTCTCTGCTGCAGAAACAAAACAAAAACAAACAAACAAACAAAAGCTAAAGTGATTCTATATGTAGAGAAATATATATAAATATATATTTATATGTGGGCATTATAAATCAATGCATCTTAGATTTACAATCACATTGGTGAATCTGGGTCTTGTGTTCATGTGAAGATTCGTTGGCTTCAAGAGTGCTCTTCATAGATGAAGGAGTTGGCCTGTAAGAATCTGATTGAAGGATTTATTCCTATTGACGCAATTAAAAAATGTGCAGTATTACACTTTTGGCAAATACAGTATCCAAAGCAATTTATGGAAAAGTTTGGCAGCACTGATATGACTGATTGCATTGATCTTTGATCATTACACTGGCCTTGTTCAGGGGAGCTCAAACCTGAAATAGATCAGACAGAATAGATGGGGCTAGCAGCATGGTATTATTAAAGTTGCCTGACATTTACCTTTGTTAGACCCAGTCTTCAGGGGCAGGTACCCTTTGCTAAAAATGTTTATCTGTTTGGGGTTGAAGCCATGTTGATTGCCTCCATTAGGCTGAATTTACTGAAAAGCTACAACCCAAATAATTTAGCTGATTCTGAAATAATAATAGGAATAGAGAAAAGAAGTTCTTTTTCCCCATGGTAAAAATATTCTGGTGATCTTTTCACTGAATATCCCTAGAGCCCCTGTGTTTCAGAGCACAAATTTACAATTTGTCAGGCATGATGGGTTTTGTGTCAGGGATGTATATCTTGTTATTTCTAGAAAAAAATCCAACTAAATTGGCTAATTTTAAACCTTTGAGAAGCATAGTTCACACAGCTGGAACTATTCTGATTTCAGTAGGGAAGATTTCCACAGATTGTCTTCCCTGAGTATGCCTTTCATGGCTTCAAGTGCTGTCCAAACTGCACATGTGCCATCCCCATTAAGCAAGTCAATACATTCCATCCCCTCAGAGCTCCCATGTGTGTGCATAAGCAGCCCTACAGAGTGTCTGAGCACAGCCTATGTGCTCGTAACTCCTATGTGAGAAGACTGCACATGTGCTATGCTCACAGGGCAATTGAGTGTGGCCCTGATGACTGTAATTCAGGCTCCAGCAAGGGGAAAATCCAGCTCCCTGAAGGCTTGCCGGAGCCAATTTCAGGCATTTTTCAGGGCAGGCTCTGCCGTGCCTCTTATTGGCTGAGGGAGTCCACCATGTGGCTGATTACCATTGAACAGCAGCACACAGGCTGTTCTTCAGCTGTTTTAAGGAAGTAAAGCTCACCACTTATTAAACAACAACGTCTATATAAAGCTGACCCGCTAAGAATTCTTAATGAAACCATAATAAACTGGATGCGTTTGACATGGTACTGGATGGCACTGAACCACTGGTTTGTTGGAACAAAGAAATGTGCTGACAGGACAGAATGTGGACAGCATGGCTACTGCAAGGGCACCAATCAATGACGCCCAGGAATGAAGAGTCATCAGAGGGAGAAAATAATACAAAAGAAGGGATTTCAAAAAAGCAAAGGGCCCCTGAGAGGGGCCACCAGGGACAGAGGGCATACCACCAGCCCATTTTACCCACCCCACTGTGGCGGTGGGCTTCAGCCTTCAACCTCCAAGCTGCTGACATCTGGCATTCAAGAAAGACTCTCAGGATGAAGCTCATGTACTGGCCAGACATATCTTCCCTCTGTGACAGCTATAGGACTGGTAGATATAGAATTGTTTGCATTATTCTCACCTGCTATCACTGTATATCAATCAAATTTGCCTATTATTGAATGAAGAGGTTATGGTCAGGGTTTGTCTGAGGGTTTGGGCCTGCCTGGAACAAGGTATCAAGGTCATAAATCCAGTGCCAACACTGACTGTCTGTGGCTTCATCAGCCGCAATGGAAATGGAGTCGAACTCTGCCAGTGAAGCTTTTGTGGACTGCATGTGTGAAGCTATCACTTGTGGAAGATATTATTCCAAAAGCTTGTTAGCTCTCGGAATACTTCCCTAATTTGGCATGTTGTCCTGCAACTACTGTTTCAGGATTGGGTGGTCAAACTTCTGCAGAGGGATATTTGCAGCTGTGAATGCCTTGACCAGAGCAAATTTAGCCCCTCCCCTTGCCAAACTGCTTTCAATGGTCTTTTTGAACATCGAGGACATGGTGGTTTGTCACTCTCTCTGTCATTCAGCCTCTGAAGCAGCCATTCTTTTCTGGTGTACTTCTGACTCTAAATGGCAATCAATAATATTTTTTCTCACTAGAGTCACATTACATGAGCAGCAGAAGAGCTTGCCACCTTCTGTATGAAGAGTGCCTGCAGGACACTGCTTTACTTAATCCCTGGCAGAAATTTTCATTGCTACATGGGGTGTCTTCACACTGCTTTTGAGGGGAAATCTGTTTTTATCTCAGGTGCTCTGGGATGGACATTGGAATGGAGGGTAAGAACTTTACCTCTGATAGATCCTGCTGCTCTCACCCAGACAGCTCCAAGAAATTATGTCTCTAATTTGAATGGAGAGAGGTTAAAAGCTGAATGGATGAAATAGGAAAACAAAAGTCTAAGACAGTCTGACAAAACTGTGACTGCACTTGGAGAAAGAAACCCTAGCTATAAATTAGAGAGAGAGAGAGAGAGAGAGAGTTTTGACAAAGAGATTAGAATTAGGAGATGAGGAGAGGAAAGAAGAAGACTGGTTATGCAAAGAGATAAGTTGACATGGGGGCAGAAGGAGGCTAGGGATCTTTTGGCAAGAAAGGCTGGGTCTGAAACCCAGAGGAGAAGAGACATGGACTGGGAACTGACAAGGGAAGTTTGGGGACTATGAGGAGTTTGTTGCTTGGAGAACACTGAGATCAGATGAAGAGCTGAAGGAATGAAGGACACTGCACTAGATGTTAGGGCAAGTAAACAATGTAGAGCAGGGGTGTCAAAGATAAAAGCTCATGGGCCAGATGTGGCTATGGAGGGATTTCATCCAGCCTGAAGGAATGGAAATTCAGGAGCAGGACCTGCCACTGAATTCCCAAGTAAAAGACTCTCATTAGAGATGCATGTTAACACCAACACTTCTCACCCTGCTGCTAAAAGTGAGTCCTGATCTAGACCACGCACCCAAGGGAACTTGACACCTCCGGTGGGGAAGGAAAAGTGAGGGTTGGGAGATCTCACAAGAAGTTGATAAGACCCAGGACTGGCTGAACAAATTAACTGGGAGAAGGGCACTCTTTAGTTTTGTTATTACGTGTCTTTTTAGTTGTGTGTTCCCCATAGGATCCCCACACTAGTCAAAGCATGGAACAGACCTGGATCTGACAGTATTGTGCCCTTTCCTCCTGTGAATGGCAACAGTTGCAGAGGAATTGAAAGGGGTGTAACTGTACCACCACATCCCCCTAATTCCACATCTACATGTAGTGCATGAGGTTGGGGATCACAGGGACAGAAGAGACTTGTGGTCATAATAGCTGAACGCTGTCCCAGAGAATTGGATTCTGCCACAGGATTCCTGTGGGATACAAGTCAAGTCATTTAAGCCACTCTTTTCTTTGGTATTCATTAATTGTATTCCTCATTTTCTGGATGCTTAACTTGATACACTGGGGCCTGATTTACAAAAGTGCTCAGGTTTCCCTGATACAACTGAAATCAATGAGATCTGTGCTCTGAATATAAAATGTATAAGACAAACTGTGTTCTAGGCCTCTCAAATTAGGCATCCAAACTCAATGGACACTTTTTGACCTTCATCTCTGTGCATCAGATACTAACCCATAAAAAGGAGGTAAATGATCTCCTTAACTAACAGGTGTATTATGGAGATAAATTATTTGTGAAGCACTAGGAATAGATGGCTCATATAAAAGCTCATGAGAAAATTAACAGTTTGGTCTTTAAAGTAGCATTTGAACACTATGTAGTAAATAAGGCATGGGGCGGCACACTGAAAAAAAAGAAAATGAACAACACTGAATATCTGCTCATTAACTGAGGGTTGTTCAAGAAAACAGAATGTAATCAGGTAATCAAAGAAGGTATTATTTGTATACTGAAACTTCACAGGCAACTTTAATTTTTGCATTTACTAACTTCTGAATCTTTGCTATATTAAGTCTTATTTCACTTTCAACATAGCTTTAAATATTGTCACTACACAAGCTTCTTTAAAGAAGATACAGTGGATGAATCATTCACAAAGTAGAAGACAATTTTACTGCAGACTCTTACCTCTTGTATGTCAGCTAAACGTTACAGTGCTCATCTTTTAGGCTAGGGACAGAAGTTACACATAAACCATTATAAGTAATCACAACCCGGTTCAAATCTGTAACACAACAGAAGTTCAACGCACATAAACTGCTTAGAAAACGCTTGAAACCAGTTTAAGATAAACCTGGATGTATGTACTATCAGATTTAACTGATTTAGGTTAAATCAGTTTACTGAACTTCTGTCCCAGATCCCTTCCATATCAAGTTAACTCACAGTCAACCCATTATCCCAGGATGCTTTGCACCTCCCTGCAAACACCCCATCCTCACACGGTGGGTGGACTAGATTTGGCCCAAGCTGTCTGCTCCAGCTGAGCAGAGAGACATGCTCTAGCACACCCTGGATTCTGGCCTGAGCTGCTGCAAGCATGCAGTTGCATTTCCGGAATCAAAAGTGAATGTCTGTTTATTGGTTCAATCTACGTAGCTTTGACTTAACCTGTGAAGACTGAATTGATTCAACCTTGAGTTTTTTGACTCTCTATACTTAGCCTCAATGATCATTATACAAGTGAATGCCTGTGCTCCTCTTAGCCAATTGCAAGCCTATAGCCTAATTTATTTGCAGAAAAATCATAATGCAAAGGACTGGCACACCTTTCTTAAATCAGTTTTAAGAGCCAAATTTCCTTTGCTGAGTGAAAAAAAATAGCAAATGCACATGAAAATTTTGTGATGCAACAAAACTGCCAATGGTGATATTTTTCACTTTTGTTTAAACAAGTTGTGCAATAATATTTTCTATAAAAACGTGTCAAGGGTAGAAATAGCAATGATTTGACATAAAATGAGTACCATAAGACTGACCGTTAAAAATAAATATAAAATATGTTCTAATGCAAATTTTTAATGTACATCTCATCACAACCAGGAGATTAACTGCACTCATGAGGGCAGTCTCAAAAGTTTGTTTCCATTAACGGTTGCTAGATTAATAAGTTTATACAGAGATAGTATTATTCTGTGTTATGCTTTACTACAAAAATAAATTTGGCAAAAGCTGAAAAAAGCAGTGAGACAAAGGTTTTCCTTGATGTTTCAAAAGGAATCCATTATCTGTGAGAACCTTTTATTTACTAATTGCAATTTCAAATTATTGCACATTCTTTTTAATGTAAATAAAATAAAGATAATTATCTGAAAGACACATGGCTTTTTCTGTTGTGCACCGATTTGAACAATTATAGTCTCCTCTCAAGTTGCAACTGGAAGCTGGGAATGCAGCACTTATGTCACCATGTGGCTCTCATAAGAAAGCATCCTATTAGCATTAAGTGTTTACAACATGTGGTATTTGATGAGATCGAAAGCAACCACATCCTTTCCAACCCCTTCTGCATATGGGATGATAATGAAGAACACAGCAAGGTCAATACCTCTCCAGCTCTTTATTGGTGGGGACAAAGTTCTCTCTTAGCTCACTTGGGTAACAGCTCTGAAGCTGAGCTTTACTTCCCTCCGCACAAACATCAAGCTCCAGTCTTACAAATTGTTTAAGCATATGCTTGACATTAAGTGCACAGGTAGTTCCATTGCTTTTAAGATCCAGATTTGTATGCCTTTCTGTATTAGCACCTAGATATAAATACATTTATGTTTAAATGTTAGGAGCTCCCATTTCAACTTGTTTCCCCCCAACTGTAAGGATACCACTATAACCTTCCTGTAGTGATAGAAGTTATACTTTAGAGACACTCCATTACTTAGAAGAATTCACAAATTGGAAATTGGTCAGTTAGGCTAGTGAGTTACCGAAAGACAAAGGGCCTGACTCAAGCTAGATTGGCTGGGGGCAAGAAGTCAGCCCAGCTGGGCTAGAAGCTGCTGGTGCTACTGTGCTATTGCTCACTAAGTTATTTTATTACCTGTTGTCATTTAAAGTGGTGGACTGGCATGAGGCTGTAAGGGGGCAGGAGGCCTCATTGGGGCACACTACCATGTCATGTCACTGGCCCCAGCGCCAGTGAAGGCGTGCCTTAACGCACATGTCACAAGCTTTGCTTGTCAGCATCCTGAGGTACAGTTTCCCAGAACCTCCTGCACCTATCTCCTTGAAACCTGGCAGGCTTCATGGCCTCAGCAGGGGCTAGCATCCCTGTAGTTTTCACCCCACTGCACCTTAACACACATACATGATACGAGTTTCACTTGTCAGCAGTTTCCCAGAAACCCCTAAACTTATCTCCTTGAAACTTGGCAGGTCTCATGCCCTCAGAAGGTGCTACCATCCCTGCTGTTTTCATCCATATATGCCTTAATACACACACAACACATGTTTTCTTTTCAAGACTTTGAGGTGCAGGTTCTCAGAATTTCCTGCACCTATGTCCTTGAAATCTGGCAGGCTTCATACCCTCAGAAGGGGCTACCATCCCATCCCAATTTTTATCCAAATCAGCCAAAACATGACAATGATATAGGAATTTCAGAGAATCCCCATTGTAGCCTATGGATAAATCTCCGAATCTCTCTAAATCAGTGCCAAATATTCCAAAGCTGACTCAGTCGAATCAATTCAGGACAGTGATCCAAATCCCCAAATCAAATCGCTGTCCTCCAAATTGGCTGAATCCAAAACCAAATCAAATACTCCCCTATTCACACAGGCCTACTGTTTACCCTGCAGTTATACTAAAGACTGAATTAATACAATTATTTGGTTTTATGGAATAACCAGACTCAAAACCCCCCCCCCATGACATTTGTAAATTGGGGATTATCACTTTGAATGGACATTTTTCCAAACTCCCATCAGGAGCTTTGTGTCTATCTTTCTATTTTATGTACTCAGAGTTATGTGCTCTGTACTTTTAAATCCTGTATAGCAACTAGGGCAGATTTTACTTTTCACAACTTTAATATGCAACCCAATGAACAACAAAGACAGAATGGGAACTATCATTGCCTTCATAACTGACTTCTACTCTGTGAGAAGCTTTAAAAATCAAGTCACAGCTAATGGACTCTAACATGGAGAATCCCTGAAGCACTGCATCTCAAATGAAATTAAGTCTGAGGTATATCAGTAATTTGAGGTAAAATATATTGCAATTATTTCATAAAGTAGCATAAAGCCAGGAAGTTCCAAGTTTATATTAACCTGGACTTTTAAAATCATAAAGTAATATGATTTGAAATATGAATCCATGATTAACATTTTTTTTCTATCTTGTGGGGGTTTTAGAAATTCTTAAATCATCCCTACCCCCACAAAAACATTAAAAAAATTATTAAAATGATGTAATAACATTACCATATGATATCTAGAATGATTGGCAAATATACAGTACTAAACTTAGATCTAAGTTTTATACTTTTAATTTGTATCATACTTGTAGCATTTGAAATGTTTAAGATTAAAAGTAATTTCTTACAATCACATTTTAAAGAGGGTACCTTCTATAAGTAAGTATAAGAAATTACCTTTAATTTTGTTCTAAACATGATACCTTCTATAATTAATAGCAGCTGAATTTTATTCCAAAGAAAACTGTATGAAGCAGTGCCTTATTTCAAGATGGTTGAGATCTGCTAATACTCTCTATGGGACTAAAGAAATTTAAGTTTTGCTCTTATTGGAAACAATTGCCTTTTTTAAAGGAGTCATTACATTCACTGGAGGTAGTCCAAGGTCTCAAGGCTATTCAAAACAGCGGGAGAGAGCAATAATGTTTTTTAATAGATGCAGTATTGTTTTTGTTTGTTTTGTTATCCAAGAAAGAACATTATTCAGCCTCTGTTGAGGAAGAACTTTCCATTCATGAAGAATGAACCAAACATGACTTTTGTTCCAATAAAAAATTCCACCAATTTGCAGGGCATGCACTATATTTCAATGAAGAAAAAATAAATGTCGCTGGGATATGAAGAGTGTGCTTATTCCATTATTAATATCAGCCAAAACAGAAATGTTGACACTGATTGCTAACATTTAATGAAGTTAATTTAAAAAATGGGTTTGAATCAATTTCTAAATTCCCAGAAAATATTATGAACTCAAAAGCAAGTGTTGTTAGGAGAGGGTACTCTGTATTTGTCATATGTAACAAAACTGATGAATATCTATTCAGCCTATGGAACCAAACTAGTAATTCTATTATGAAAAACGTGAGATTTTTTTCAAAGTCAGTTTTTTTGGCTGTGTTAAAAAGAGTTGACTTTTTTTATTACACTTATTAATATGTCCGTACTAGAGAACTATCAGCATTCATTAACGCTCTGATTCAGCAAGCCATGTATGCACGAGTAACTCAGTTAGTAACCAGAACAATATGTTAACACATCCTTAATTTTTTTAATGTTTTTAAATCCTGATGAAGTCACTAGGCCCTTACGACCCTCTTAAGTGTTCTGCTGAATCAAGCCTCAATAAGCAAGCTTCCAATTCTAAATCTAATTATGCAAGTTTTTGTGGCAAATGTATAGATCAGCGTGACCGTCGGGCTGGAGAAGGGAGGAGGGTGAACCCCCTTCGGAATAGCGGCTCACGGTGGAAGGGTGACGCTATTCCCCTAGGACGCCGTTGGTCTGGAGCAGATGTTGGGTCATCAGGTTCCCGCCCTGGTTCTCGCCCGCCACGACTTGCTGTTAGGTTCAGTGGGACGGCTCCTGGTTCTCCATAGCCCGGGGTCCCCGGCGGTCACGTTGCGGGGCTCTGCCGACTCCTTTCACCCCGGCCTCACGCCCCCTTGGGTCTTCTCGTACTCGCGGCCCCGGCCCTCGCCCGGACCTTCCCGGTGATGCCCCTCACCGGATTCCTCGTCCAAGGTGAGAGATCTAGCTGGCTAGCACCAAGCCTTCGACCTGGGCCCTCCCGGGGATACTCCTCACCGGGTTCCTGGCCGCTAATGTCTGGCACCGGTCTAGGCGCTGAACCTCGACCTGTAAGTCCTGTGAGCTGGAGGTGCACAGTCCCAGAACTCCCCGTTGCTGGAATCCTCGTCCTCCGGGCTGATCAGCCGCTCCCCGCTCGGGGTCCTGGGTCCGGCTGCCACCGCTGTCCTTCCCTCCGCCGGGGTGGGGGGCCACTCCCCGCCGGGGTCCGCACTCCCGCCCGGTGTGGAGTCGTCTGCTGGCTCCCCTCCTGGAGCCTTCGCCTCCGTGGCAGCGAGTCCCCTCTCTGGGCTCCTGCCCCGTTCTTTCTGGCCGGCCATTTTTATTGCCAGCTCCCAGCCGCCGGCATGGGCACCGGCTTCCAGTGCAAACAAGCGGCGGATGTCCCGCTCGGGTTCCGCCACCTCCGTGGGCAAGCTCCGCCCCGTCTCCCCAGGACAATCAGCTTTTCATAAAGTTGTGTATGCCTGCACAATATACAGTATTTCATAATCAGCTGCTGGTACAACTATAATGACTTTTTCAAGATAAAATATATAGGCAAAATACAAGGGCATTCATGGATAATCTATAACTTAACTTACGTCACTTTTTACCCACTGAGAATCTAGTTGCCACATTTCACTGGCTTCATCTCTCTTAGGTATTGAAGCTACATTTTCACTCAATCTCAATAATAAAAAAATAATAAAGGCAACAAACTATTGCCTTTAGTAAACACCTAAGTAATTGCCTTCTTGTTTATGAACTGTAAAACTGTAATTAATAAAAATCACTAAATTCTCTTATCCCTGTTTTCACAATCTGCCCTGATTCCTTTCTCCCTCAACCCTTAACTACAATCTCTCTTCAATCCACCCTATGTTGTATAATGTCTGCAGCTGAAAGGTCAAAGAATTTCAGAACAGCCACCCAGTAAGTACTAGAGATTTTGGTTTTACTAACGTTCTGTAAATTTTATAGCCTGCAGTATATTAACCTTTGTAATACTTTCAACCTGACTTTAAATATTCAGCCTTTAACCTCATTTCTAAAGGGGTCAACAAATTCACACATATTCATCAAATGTTCTTATTATAAAGAAGTTAACATGACACCAGAGATATAAGTAATAAACTGTTTGCATCTGAACTTGCTATACACATATGTATTACAGTAACACCATTTCTTGTAGATTAGAAGTTTAGGAAGAGATGTTATTTCTTTGTGAAGTTTTTTAATCAGAATATTCACTCATGACTATATATTTTCTAAGAATCTGAGCTGCAACCCTGCAACCAAAAGGATCTTTTCAGGCCTTGTAAAAGGAGGAAACTCCTAATAAATGGTATTAAGGGAAAACTAAATAACTAAGGATAGGATTCTGTCTTCCTTTGTGCACCTAACAAGCAGTTCTCTAGTGAAATACATGAACATTGTTGGCTCTGAATTGTGAGCACCTAAGCATGCATGCATAGACTAAACATAATCAGTAGGTTACACACTGGGCTGGCACCTGCTTGTGTACTGAAGCACAAGTCCAGGAAAACGCTAGGAGGCCAGGACACCCAAGGAACAAAGATACAAATAGGAAAAGAAAGAAAACAAAATAGAAGTATGTGTTTCAGTTAGATAACTGATGCTTTGGATGAGAAGGATATTGATTTCATGGCTCAATATCCTTCTCTTCTTTTCCATTATTTCTCTTCTTCAGCAATCCCTTGCAGTTGAGGATTATGGTCTTTCATGATTGTTTTATCTATGTTTCCGAAGATGGCTGATGAGGCCTATCCGGGATCCACAGACTCTACTGCATCTTAGATGTTTGTTTCTGTGTGGGGTGGGTTGTGCTGGATTCTTGATTCAGTCTGCGACATGCTGTTTCTGCTGCTCCTGATTTTCCGTTTCATGCTGTTACTGTGAGGTTTCAAAATACTAAGATCCCTGCAAAGACTCTTCCTCTATTTGGGGAAGTCTGGGGCAACAGTCTTCCATGAGTTGACACTGATGTACTATTTTTTTAAGTTGGCCTTAAGGATGCTCCTGAAGCACTGTCTCTGCCCTCCTCTTGAGCGAACACCTTGGCTAAGCTGGGAGAATAAAACATGCATTAGGAGTCTGGAGTCAGACATCCAGATGATATGGCCAGCTCAACCAAGTTATGCTGAGTTTAGCATTCTGAAAAAATTATTCTGGCGCATATCCATGAGGGGTCAGAAGGGGAGATCATGCTTAGGGGCAACCAACATGGGTTCATTAGTGGCAGGTTCTGTCAGACCAACCTGGTGGCCTTCTATGACCAGGTCACCAAATCCTTAGATGCAGGGGTAGCAGTGGACATAGTCTTCCTGGACTTTTGGAAGGCCTTCGACAGTGTCTCTCACCCTGTTTTCATTAAGAAACTGGGGAACTGTGTTGTCGACACCCACACAGTCAATTGGGTCGCCAACTGGCTGGAGGGCTGTACCCAGAGTGGTGGTGGATGGGTCATTTTTGACCTGGAGGGATGTGGGCAGTGGGGTTCTGCAGGGCTCAGTCCTTGGGCCCGCACTGTTCAACATCTTCATCAGTGACTTGGACGAGGGGGTAAAAAGCACCCTGTTCAAATTTGCTGATGACACTAAGATGTGGGGGGATGTGGGCATGCTAGAAGGGAGAAATAGGCTGCAATCAGACCTAGACAGGTTACAAGGGTGGGCGGATGAGAATAGAATGGGATTCAACACCAACAAATGCAAAGTGATGCACCTGGGGAAGAACCAGCACCATACCTACAGGTTGGGGAACTTCATCCTTGTGAGTACAGAGACAGAAAAGGATCTTGGAGTCATCACTGACTCCAAGGTGAACATGGGCCGGCAATGTGGGCATGCAGTCAGGAAGGCCAACCGTACCTTGTCATGCATCCACAGATGCATCTCAAGCAGGTCCAAGGAGGTGATACTCCCCCTCTATGCGGCACTGGTCAGGCCGCAGTTGGAGGACTGCGTCCAGTTCTGGGCGCCACACTTCAAGAGAGATGTGGACAACATGGAGAGGGTCCAGAGGAGGGCCACTCACATGATCAGGGGGCAGCAGGGAAGGCCTTATGAGGAGAGGCTACGGGACCTGAACCTGTTCAGCCTCCACAAGAGAAGGCTGAGGGGTGATCTAGTGGCCTGTTACAAACTAGTCAGGGGGGGACCAGCAGGCACTGGGGAAGTCCCTGTTCCCCCGAGCACTACCAGGAGTGACCAGGAATAATGGTCACAAGCTGGCAGAGGGTAGATTTAGGCTAGATATCAGGAGGCGCTACTTCACGGTCAGGGCATCCAGGATCTGGAACCAGCTTCCAAGAGAAGTGGTGCTGGCTCCTATCCTGGGGGTCTTTAAGAGGAGGTTAGATGAACACCTTACTGGGGTCGTTTGACCCCAGTACTCTTTCCTGCCACGGCAGGGGGTCAGACTAGATCTACTCAGGTCCCTTCCAACCCTAGAAACTATGAAACTATGTTTGGTGATCATTGCCTCAGTTCTCATGGCGTTTGCTTACAGGAGGATGCTAATGTTGGTGCATCTGCCTTCCCATTGGATTTGGAGGATCTTCTGTGGGCAGCATTGACGGTACTTCTCCAACAACTTTAGATGTCTCCTGTATGTTGTTCATGTCTCAGCTCCATACACCAAGGTGGGGGTCATGACTGCTTGATAAACCACAAGCTTAGTTTCAGATCTGATGCATCTTTGAAAGAATCTCATGTAACAAGTATCTTTGAATACTTGTTTCTTCAGGTATCCAAAGACACCTTGCACATTTGAGGCAATGTTGGCTTTCTTCATCAATGCCAGCATTCTGCAAGAGATGGCTTCTGAAGTACGAAAAATACTCAGTGTTCTCCAGAGTCTCACCATAGATATGGATTACCAGAGTTGGGG
This sequence comes from Crocodylus siamensis, assembly GCF_052110815.1. Taxonomy (NCBI): domain Eukaryota; kingdom Metazoa; phylum Chordata; order Crocodylia; family Crocodylidae; genus Crocodylus; species Crocodylus siamensis. The sequence goes on along the minus strand of NC_143398.1, from coordinate 73,546,552 downwards.
ACTTTTCATTAGGAGCTTATTGATGGAGGACCTTAGTCTTCTGAATGTTAAGCATCAGTCCCATTTTCTTGTATGCCTCAGTAAAGATGTTAACAATTGCCTGAAGGTCTGCTTCCGAGTCAGCACACGCTACAGCATCATCAACATACTGGAGCAAAATGACTGAGGTCAGGATGGCCTTGGTTTTGGCTCAGAGTTGGCTGAGGTTAGAGCTTACCAGCCATTTGGTAGTTTAGCTCCACCCCAGCAAGAAGCTAGTTGCTGGTCAAATGTAGCATTGAGGCAGAGAATATTGAAGAGTGTTGGAGCGATGATGCAGCTTTGCTTTACTCCCATTTTAACCACAAAGGGATCTGTGTGTGGAAGAGCCGGCATGAACGTCCCTGCTTACGGCACCGTCTCCTCTTGCCTCAACGCCCCTCTCTCCGATTGGTAAAGGGGCGGGTCTCCAAGCGGCGTACACCAGAACCGCCTGCCACGACTTTGATGATTAATAGGTTCAGTGAATTCCTCCAGTGTTCGCTCGGCTAAGGACGAGACGGCCAATTTTTTCCCCCTACCCCTTCGGGGGGGGGGAGGGTCCGAGAGGGCTCCTTCCTCCCCTACACCCTTGCCCGAGCCTCCGGGACCATTGATACCCAGTCTCTCCACACCCACACTCCTTCAACTGAATAGGGTGTGGGCCAATGTCCGAGCTCCGTGAGCCCCGAAGCCTCCCCGTCCGGGGGGAGTCCTCAAGAATGTCCTAGCGAGTACCAGATCTCGGTGGCCCCTGGTCCGCTTGAGCCCCTACCAATCTCTGCCACCAGGCTCTTCCTACGTCTACCCGGGAGGCTTCCTCTCTCCTGTAGGAGGTACCTTCCGAGCCAGGATGGGCTGGGTCTCACCCACTGCCTTAATGGGTCTGTGGGCTATCACTCTAGCCCGCCGAGTCAGGTCCCCCGACTCCCCCCCCACACAGTCTCTCCGCTACTCGGGGCTACAGCCCCATCGCCTTGCCCCTTCCGAGGCCTTACCCCTGCCCCAGAAAGTTCGGGGCCATCATGAACCGGACAGCCTCCCTCCTGTTGAATCCCAGCCGGCCATCCTCTCCAGCACCGGTGCTTCCGGTCCGCCCCTCCTGGAGTCCAGGCCGGTTTTTAAATTCGCCGGCTTTTCTTCCCACCTGCAAGGAGTGGGTGAATGTTCCGCCTCCCAGGGCTTCCGCCGGGCAGCTGCCACCACTCCTTCCACCCCTCTGGTCTCCACCTTCCCCCGCCGCGGTTCCCGGAGTGGCGGGTGCACGGCAGCCGCAGAACCCTCTGCCCCGCAGGTCTCCGATCTCCCCGGCCGCTTCTCCCAAAGGGGTAAGCGGGCGATCGGCGCTGGGCTTTCCGATCCCGGGGTCCCGGGGTGTGCCAGCCCCTTGGCCCTCGCACACTGTGATATATCCATTACTGAGAACCACTGCTTGCATGCTGTCATGGAGCAGGCAGAGAATGGTGACAAATTTCAGTGAGCATCTGTAGTTCAGAAGGTTCCTCCACAAGATTCCTCAGCTGTCAGTGTTAAAAGCTTTCATGGAGGTCAAAGAAGGCCATGTAGAGAGGCTTCTGTTGTTTCTGATATTTCTCCTGCAGCTAGTGAGCTGTGAAGATCATGTCAGTTGTGCCTCTTGATGCCCTAATCCCACACTGAGATTCCAGGAAGAGCTCTTCAGCAAGTGGAAGGAGACTTTTCAGGAGGCAATAATTTTTCTTGTGGTGGACAGCAAGGTGATCATTCTGTAGTTTTCAGTTAGACTTGTCTCCTTTCTTGAAACTGTCACAATCATGGTATCCCTGAGGTTGCCCGGGATTTCCTCATTATTCCAGATCCTTAAGATAAGGGCATGAAGCTGTAATATGAGCTCCTCTTCTTTCTGGTTAATTATTTCAGCAGGGATTCCATCAACTCCAAGTGCCTTCTTGTTTTTCATCTGCTTGATGGCTTTCCTTACGTTGTCAAGGGTTGGAGGGAATCTGAGATCATTTCTGTCTCTGTTGCAGGATGGAGTTGAGAACACTCATCAACAGCAGAGTCTCGACTGACAAAGTCTTCAAAATGCTCCTTCCACTGGGCATGAATAGCTCTCCTTTCCTTAATCGGGTCTTTTCCATCCTTAGGTATCAAGGGGGTTAGTCCCTGAGTGTTCAGACTGCAGATGGCTTTAGTAGCACTGAAAAAAACCATGCATATCATGGATGACAGCAAGACTTTCAAGCCTTGTGTTCCCGCCACTTGTTCTTCATAACATGGGTCTTCCTCTCCTGTTATTTAATAGCTTCTTAAAGACAAATTCCTTGTTTTCTAGGTGCTCACAGGTCCACATTTGTACCAACCAAAGAAGTCACATTCAGGATGGCATTACAATTTATAGGAACAACTGGAATGGTTAGAGACCTTGTTCCCACATTAGTAAAACACACCAACTTGTATATATATATATATATACACATATACTCATTTTAGATGTAGCTGGTCCTGCCTTTGATTAGGAAGCACTCCTTTCATGTGTTATATGATATACCAAAAAACAAAGAAAAAGAAAAGTACAAGTCCCACCTACCTTAAGGCCCCACTGTTCTAGGCTCTGTACAGACAAGCAACAGTAGGATAACACACATTTCTCACCCTGAAGAATTTATAATTTAAGTCTTGACACCTTCACATATTAATGCATATAATAATTCAAGGTATGAATGCAAAATTGCCCATACAGATAAGTGTTTTTCCAGGATCTGGGCCTACACAGATCAACAGAAGCAAAATTAGGAGATAGGGAATAGTTTTATTTCCAGTTTATAGGAAACAGATGCATTGACAGATTAAGAAATTTACCCAAGATCACATAGGGAGTCTGCAGCAGGGTGGGATTTGATCCCAGACCTCTTTTCAGTTATATAACCAAAATAATCTATTTTGTCTCTACTATGAATCAAGAGAAATACCAATCAGAATAAGCAGGTAAAACTACTATGGTCCTAGAAGCAGGAATATATCTGGTCCATAAACCCAACAGGAAAAGACCTAAGATGAAATACAGTCACATAAAAATGTAAAAAATAATTAATTACAAAAGAGGCTATATCATTTCTGGTCCTCATAAAAAAGATGTAATTGCATGTTGTAATATGATGCAAAAACATTTGAACTTAAATAAAGAAAAAAAAACCAGGAAAGATTCTGATCATCATTTTGAAGCTCATTTCATATTAAATTACTTCCTGTTTAATTTGGTTACCTACAAACATTTCAAACCATAATATATGCTGTTGTAATATTCAAAAACACATAAGCCAGTCTAATTAGCCCACAACTTGGCTGTATATGTTTTAGATGATGAATCACCATTTCAAGCCTTTTTCTTCAGACATCAAAACTTGCATTCATAAATTCACATTAGGCAGTTAATGAAATAGAATAGAGGTTGCTATGGCAACAGTGTGATGTGCCCTCTCACTTAAGTGAGAAAAATGAACACTGGTAATTATCACCAAGCAAATGGTACCTTTGTATACCATATTTAATGTTTAGCTCAGTTAATGAATGGTTTTGAGGTTTGGGGGTTTTTTTTGCATGTGTGAAACATGAAAAGTGACTAAAATGGTTATTAATTGAACCAGTCTGTTAAGCAGGCATACGGATAGCCCATTATGGCTAAATGCATATAACTTATACCATTTGCAACACATATTTCTGTAAAAGTATGATTATTTCGGAAGCCTAGAACTCAGAGGTCAACAGCATAAAGCAACAGATACAACACACAAGGTACCACAAAGTAAGACACCCTTAATTAAGAAATTACACAAGAAAGTAAAATGATCACCATAGGCACAATACCAAAATGACAAACAACAAAAATACAGAAACTACCTCTCCCATAAGAGTTTCACCACATGACATGGTGAATCCCATTCAATGGCACCTTATTACATTACTGCCAAATCCTAAGCAGTTACCTACGCTTGCCCTACACCCCTCCCTCAGCATTTAGATTACTCAGGCAGACAGCAACATCTGTTGATCTGAAAGGATTTAGGACGAAACGCTCAGAATTCTTCAGTCTTAAATATAACAGTAAAACATGTTTTTAAAATAGATTGGGTTCTTTATTGCCTTTATATCACCAGAAATTGCATTAAGGTTTAGCGTTTACATAGCAAGTGCAAAAAAAGGGTAAGGGATACCCCTAAAAAAGGAGGAAATGATTTCCATGTATTGCTAAAAAAAAGCAGTTTCAATTTTTTTTAAGTGTACCATTGGTCAGTAAATGACGTACAATCCAAACCAATTTAAAAGTTACTTGACTGTAAAATATCTGTTCATGTTTCAACTGCAGGCTTTTTCTTGTTTGACTGGATTCTCCTGCAGACCTCAGATGTACCCAGCTCCTTCAAAACTTACTGTGTGATCATGGCAATATAAAATCACAGGACAGTTTTCAAACACTGTAAATATCTGCTGCTCCCAATTAAATTAAGCTAAAAACCATCAATTATGGAACTGAACTTCTGTGGAATAAAGAAAATATTTTCTTGGCTTAACAAACACAAAAGTGTGCTGTACATGTGCAGAATATTCCAACATAGCCGATACTTCGTCCATATCAGGTCTTTCTACATATCCTGTCATCATGACATCCAAATGCTGAACATATAAAAATACTTTAACATTTATAAAATGACTGAGACAGTGTTCTAAATGTACTTATAAGTAGCTCAGGGCTAATAGTTGATTCACCAAGTTAAACAAAGGCAATTAAGTTCCTACTTTATCCAACTCTGACATAATCTCCAAGTCATCCACTGTTCTCCTTGATGGATCTGCCCCCACCCCTTAACTCTACTCCCCCATGTGAAATAATAATTCTTTGTAACATCAACATTCAATATGCCAAGCCCAGAGCATGACAGGGGGAGAGTGAGGTGATTTGTTTTGTCTTGTTTTTAAAGCATATGTAATAGATAAAATGTCTTCTGTCGACATTCCAATACAAACGGGAACAGTGAGGAACATGGACCGATCCAGGATTTTGTATATGGAAATGTGGAAGCAGTGACTAGCACTACAGGTGGATGGACTCCAGTCCCAGTTCCCTCCCTGCACTGGGATGGGCAGACATTGCTGAAGGAGCAGCAACTAGAGACTTTAAGTCCCCAAATCAGGTAGAAATCTCCCCCCTGGCACCTCCTTTCCTCTCCCATTCCCCCTGTCCCCACCTGCCACCAGCTGTCTCCAGCTGCCCTGGGGGTGGTGGGGGGGCAGGTGTTCCAGAGCCACTCCTGCCCTACTCCATCTGGGTTGCAGAGGGAACTAGGCTCAGCCAGGGACAATAACAGCCACAGCAATTTCTGCTCTTAGGCTCACAGAAAACACCCGGAAGGGGAAATCTGACCAGAAGAAATCTACTCACTACAACTTCTGTCCCAGGCTGAGCCTGAGTCCCCATGCAGACTAGCTGCACCAGGGCAGGAGTGGCTCTGAAGCTCCCTCCACCCCTGGAGCAGTCTGAGGTAGTGAGAATAGTGTCAGTGGCAAGCAAGGGAAGAGAGGAGGGAGGAGGACATGCTACTGAGCACAAAAGGAAAGGTAGTAGATTATTACTGGATTCAGGGATTTATAAAGTCCCCTGCTGTTACTCTTGTGGCATGATCTGAAACAGGTTATGACTGTACCACTGCACCCACTCTGGATCCACCCCTGGGCAAAGCAGAGAATTATTAATCCTACTTCGTATCTTCTGGTAGGATTTCCAAAATGGGAGAACATATCACCACAGTAAGAACGTACAAGATAGAACTGAAATGTGAGAAGACCACTACATCTCTCCCCAAGTCTAGAACTGATGAAGAAGGCAGAACAGGCTGGTTATAGGCATCCTTCTTCCATCCACCTGCATATATGTGTGATTTCCATCCCACTGAATTCAATAGGCCTACTCACTGTGAAAGTTATGTATTTAAAACATTTTTTAAAATAAAATCACTAGCTTTTAAGCAATGCCTTCCAATCAAAAGCCTTCTAATATTTTTTCTAATAATGCAATAATCTAAGTCCGGTCTCAGCAGAACTGTGCCATAGTTGTCAGTGCCCCAGATCAGGAAACTGATCAGCAGGGATCCTGGTTTTCTGTGATAAAAAAAATCACAAATTCTCTGATGAAAAATTGCAAATTCTCTGATAAAAATCCCAAAATCTGTGGTTAAAATTAAATGCCCCCCACAACCCCCACACAGCCCTATTGGTGTGTCTCACTCCCCCCACCACAGCCTCCCAGCCCTGCTTGTGCCCCTTGCCCTCCACCCACAGCCCCTGCCCCCCAGCCCTGCTGAAGAGGGCCCCCAGCTGCCAGGGCTGTGGGGCCAGGGACCCAGGTCCACAGCTTCCTGCCCCCAATGGATGGCAGCAGCTGCTACAGCAGGAACATGAGCCACCTCCCCCACTGCTGCCTGCCTGCTGTGGGCTCCAGCGGGGCTGGTTCCCAGTGGCTGTGTCCACTCCTGGAGGGTAGGGGGGACCCACAACCACAGATCTGTGTTGGGGGTGGGAGCAAGGTGGATGTGCGCTGCCCCCGTGCACACAAAGGAAGTATGGCATGGGCAGCACAGAGCTTGCAGTGACAGGCAGCTTTTGTGCTTGGCCCTCTGTGTCCTGCCATGCCAGTCACACAGGCTGTGCTCCAGGGGACCTGGGGGAGGACAGCTGGGCGCAGAGTAAGCATTTGTGATGCAGGGTTCACAGCTGGCTGGGGACTCTGGCCAGCAGAGGGGGGGTTTGCAGTCTCCCTGCTCCCAGTCAGAGTGCCTGGCTGGCTGCAAACCCCACCTACCCACCAGAGAGTGCCCAAGCTGGCTGAGGGAGCAGGGGAGGCTGCAACCCCTCACTCCCAGGCAGAGTGCCTGCCTGAATGCAAGCCTCCCCACTCCCGCAGCCCCCATCCAGTTTGGGCACTCCCCAGTCAGACACTCTGGCTGGCCAGGAGTGGGGGGGTTTGTGGCTGGCCAGGAGTGGCAGGAGTTTGCAGCCAGCCGAGCACTCTGGCCAGGAGTGGCCAGACTGCATACCCTCTCCCAGCCAGACTGCCTGGCCAGGGAGTGCTCAAGCTGGCCAGGTTCTAAGGGAGTGGGGAGGCTGCAAACCTCCCCTGCTCCTGCCTAGAGTGCCCAAGCTGGCTGGGGGAGTGAGGAGGTTTGCAGCCAGCTTGGACACTCCAGCTGTCAGAGGGTTTGCAGCCTCCCCGTTTCCAGCTGGAGTGCCTGGCCAGGGATTGCCCAAGCTGGTTGGAGGCTGAGGAAGCAGGGAGGTTTGCTGCCGGCCGGGCACTTCAGCCAAGAGCAGGGAAGCTGCAAACACCCTCCCAGCTGGAGTGCCCAGCTGGTTGAAAACTTCCCCACTCCTCAGCCCCTAGCCAGCTTCCCCCCCACCCCCTCGCCCCAGCCTACCCCATAAGTCCCAAGACCCACTTATCTGCAGCAAGAAGAGTGAGCCTGAAGGAGCCTCTGATAAGTGCGAGTTTTGGGCCCTTCCCTTCCCCCTCTCCCTTCCCCTTCAGGCAGGGTTGAGGGCTTCCCCATCCCTTTTGCAAACAGCTCTTGTAGGCTGGAACTCTGCCAGCCCCCAGAGCTCTTTACAAAAGGGGGAAATCCTCAGGTTTCTCACCTAAAAGGGAAAATCCATGCTTTCTCTGATAAAAACAGGAAATCTCTGGTTTTCTCTGTTTTTCCATGGAAAACAGAAAACCTGGATCCCTGCTGATTAGTAATTTGATGACCCCTTAAAGAACAATCACTAGCCAGACTCTTACCTTCATGCCTGATGCTGGAAAAATCATAGAATAATAGCTTTTTACGTAAAAGGAGAAATTTCCTTTTACGTACAACTATGAAAGAATTCCCAGTGAGTACACAGGCAGCTCAAAGAAGTTTTTTTTACTGCTATTCTTTTTAATAAAAAGAGGTATGAAATTAGCAATGTGATTCTTTTAGCTTTCTACAGTTCATTGTACGTAACAGGCTAAAGAAAGAAAAAAGAGCATAATATAAAAGACATCCTTTTGAGCTACAATCCAAGAATGTCCAGAAGAGTTAGAGTCAGGCATAGAAAGAGACAACATGCTCTTGATGGTTTTGGTGATCAAGGCCTCTGGGACTGGTGGGCCCAAGAATAAATCTGGCCTTTCGTGAAGCATACCCTTCAATTCTGTAACTACTACATGAGTTTGGGAAGAAATCAGAAGGCAGAATTAGTGGCATGCAATCATAGCAACACATAACAGCATTGAACAAGTTCTCCCTGGGTACATCTACATGTGCAAATGCTCTGGGGTGGGTTTACTCTAGACTGATTTAGAGAAATAAGCATCTCCCAGCCCCTTCTGAGAGATAAGAATCTCCCAACCAATTGCAGAGCAGGGGCTGGGAGCTCCATGCTGCAGGGACATGTAGGCATTGTCCCTGCCCAGACTTTGGTGGTGGAGCCCACCCTGGCAGCGGGCAGCTCCTGGGGGCAGGGAACAATCTCCTTCCCCCCAGCTGCCTGGGAACAAATTTGCTCCCAGTCAGCCATCTACATGTGCCAAACTGCACAGTAATTACTCCTGAGTAAATTTGCTATTTGTATTTACAAGTAGTAAATGTACTCGAGATGAAAGCAAATTACTGTGCAGTAAGCATCTGGCACATGTAGACGGTGACACTTACTACATAGTAATTTGCTCTCATCTAGAGTAAAATGTCTTGTGTGGATATGTCCCCTGTCCTCTGGTTTGCATCATTCATCTGAACTTCTTTTTGAGTACTCTAAATGACCTCCTGAACATACCCCGCCCCCTCTTCTATACATTTGACAGCATATGCTAAAAGGTAACCATAGGAACTTCCGATGTAAATTATATCTTACTAATTCTGCCTTCAGGTCATCAGGGCAGAACAGTCGTACCAATGGCCCTTACAGTGCAATTTGTAATGCTATTCTGAATGGGTGTTTTCACATACAATATAATATCCTCCAGGCACATTTTTCCCCTGTGAATTTCATGATTCATTCAGCTCTTCTTCAGTCACCAAAACCCATCAAGTACCCAAGCCTTAACTGATCTAGGACCCTGTTGTAGATCTATCATCTTACTGGTTTTCAGCTGACCCTTTCTCTTGTAAAAACTTTTCTTCTGCAGCAGCATATGAGGAGCTAAAATAATTAATGCCTACCATGGTAAATATAGTGTTTTTTTAACTACCAGATAATACATTATCTCTATCCATATTTTTATTACAGCAGATAAAGTTAGACTATTTTGTATATGATTAACTATATACTTTAGCATTCCAAATGCATTACTATTTTTTATATTACCCATAATTAATTGCTCTGAATATAGGTTTCAGACTATTTTGAACTGAAAAGTCTATGCTAGAATCAGTTCTAGAAATTAGAAATCAGCAAACAGAAAATGACAATTAAAAAAAGAGGTGTCATGATGACAATTGCCTTTTAATCTCATTATTTTCCTTCTAGCCAGTTTTCTACAATGATAAAAGCATTTATCTTATGTAGCCCCCAGACAATTAATACTATATAGCATGTGTGAACTCAACTGACAGGATATGCCATCTGAAGCTTCTATGAAATACCTGTGGAGAAGCAACAGACATTGCCTCCAGTACACATGCCTATGCTATGGCAGCCTCTGAACCATGGGCCACTGATGCCTCCTGAGTCTGGGGGGGCACCAGATCACCAACTGGGGGAACAGAGTCCCTTAGCAGCCAATCGCCAAGTGCAGAACCACCAGTGGCAAAACTGGAATTGCACTTTCACCAGCACTTCCAGTTTCATGGCTGATGCTTCCAGGGGGTGCACAGCTAATCTACACATCATTAATGCTCTGAACATTTCAAATCCTAACTAAAACAACAATTTTTACTGGATTCAACAATAAAAATTCCAAATTATACTTACTTTAGCTACTGATTTTTTAATTCTCCATGGTATCTCTAAAAATCTAAGAAACTGTCAACTCTGTTAAACATAGGTCAAAAAAAAGAATGGAAGTTGAATTATGTAATCACTTCAAACTGCTACTGTTGGAGTAATTTAGTAACAAAGGGCAGCGTTCAGAATATGTTAAATAGAGTCCACTATGAGCTTGTGAAGACAATAAAACTAACTACCATAAATGTTAGAATTATATGATTCAGACAGAAGTATAGCACAATGTGCTAAGCAAATTGTGCTATGTACCACATAATAACATTAAATGCATTCTGGCCATAAGAATAAGAAAGTACTATCTTGATAAGTCATTGATGACTTTTCCCTGTACTTCAATCATTTCATTCATTCATTGGTATCATTTCATTCAACAGTATCATTTCAAACCTGCAGACAAGTAAAAATGGGAGAAAATAAGCCTGTCTATTGTCAGGGCAGTATGCTGAAACACTGGGAGAACCAAAATTCTTGGATTTTCTTTTTTTCTGTATTGTGCCATGAAGTTGTGTGTATGTGCAAATATGTATGTGACTTGAAGTGGCAATTTTAAGGATTCCTTGCATAAATGATTTGCTTGAAAGCAGGGTATTGGACTTGACAGCCAAGGAGACACCCTCCAATTCTGTGCTCTTTTTCCTACTTCTGCTATTGACTTTGTAAGTGAATGGGACATTATTTTCAAACTCTCTGTGATTCAGTCTACCAAATGTATAAAATAATGATATAGTTTGGCCTCAAAAGGTTGTTTGAAGAGCCTGATTAAAAATTACGAAGTGCTTTGAAATCCTTTCATGAACAACTCCATAAAAATGTGCACTACTAAATTTAGCATAAATATTTCATAAACAGTACTGTTCTAGAAGGACTTTCACCTGAAGGTCACACTCACATGCTGTTGTTCTCTATGATTCTCTTTCCCCACTTCATCAGGGAGCATGACTAGGAAATTAAAAAACTGGATACCATCTTGACTGGCTGTCTCAATTACGTATCATATTTTCTCTCACACAATCCACACTGTCACCCCAAAACCAGGTTGTGAAAATGGCAGTTTGCATTACATGCAAGAAAAAACAGATCTCCACGGGTCCAGAAAGGCAGCAGGGGAAAGGTGGTAGCGTAAACTGCTGCAACTATTAATGCTCCCGCTGCTCCTCTGCTGCCAAATTTCTGAACCCATAGGGAGGCCCCTAGCTAGATGACATAGTCCCACATACCAGACCAGGATGGCATGCAGCATCAGTCGACAGCTACACCTGGTGTGCTGGGTTGGACCCACCACATAGCCCTGAGCCAACTACATCCTGGGTGGGACTGGCAGCTGACTCAGCTCCCTATCTGCTGCTACTCAGATCTTTTTTCTTCAAGTTGGCTTCTGAAAACCAGTTGCAGATAATATATGAGGGCATGTTGTATGCAAGAAAATACAATATGATAGATCTCTAACAAATAGGTATGTGCTACTGCTAATGTGACAGCATAGCTACTTAGTAGTAGCAGACATTGATGTGAAGTGTGCAACCAGTCTTCATAACTAAAAACAGACAGACAGAAAGCCCAAGGCTAAATCAATTCAATCTTTGCAGGTTAGTCTAATCTGTGAAGATTGAAAAGATAAGCAAGTGAACAGAAATTCACTTTTGAGTCCAGAAATGCAGCCACATGCCTGCAGTGGCTCAAGCCAGAAGCTGGGATGGAGGTGCTAGAGCATGCCTCCCTGGTCAGCTGGAGCAGACACCTTGGGTCAAGACTAGCCCACCCACCCTGGAAAGGGGGATTTGCAGGCAAGGTGCAAAATACCCCTGGGATGCTGGGGTACTGAGATTGAACTTGAATCTGGGACAGAGGTTCAATAAACTGATTTAACCTAAATCAGTTAAGTCTGATAATACATCCATCCAGGTTTATCTTAAACCACTTTCAGCCATTTTGAAAGCAGTTTATGTGCACTGAATATGTGTTGTGTTACAGATTTGAACCAGTTTCCTATCACTTATACCGCTTTATGTGTAATCTCTGTCCGTAGCTCTTATGGCTAAGGAATATTGAATGGGGATTAAGGAATCTAAGGAAAGAGCAGGGATTTAAGAAATATTCTTTTGTTTTCCTTTGTGCAAACACTAAGTTTTTGTGGTGATAGTGAACATGAAATAAATATTAAATTACCATCAACTACATCAAAAGGATAAGAAAAATGAGTAAATCAGAGAGAGAGAGAATGAAAGAATATGAGCAAACCTCAGCATCAGTCAATATGTGATACATACATTAGTAAAATAAGGGAATAAAGTAGCAAGTTGGGGTGAAGAACAGTAAATGTAATGATTTACTACACTTACTTTTAAGTCCCATTAAATAATAATGAGATAATTTAGATCTAGATAGTATAGAAGATATATATCGATAAGCATGAGACAGAGGAGGAGGAGACAGGAGTAAAATTTACTAGATACACCTGAAAGAGTCGTGGGGGGGCGAAGAAAACAAAAAATGGTCATCTAGTCAGAGGTAATTTCATTTTGTGTATATACAAGTGTGTTCCTAAAAATCACTTTCTTTATCAACCCTGGACTCACTGGACTGAAACAGCAATAGTGCTGAAAATGCTTTTTCCCACCCAAAGCTTTTACCTCTAGACTTGAAGAAACAGTTTCAAGTTTTAAAGGAAAACAATGTAATTTTCAGTTCCAACACTGTCTTGAAAGTTAGGGAGATTTCAGAAGTACATTTCAGATAAATAACCTCTCTTACGTGACTATGTGATCAGTGGAATTTTATAGTCTAGGTTGCAATTCCCATCTTGTCAGTGGCAAGATATTTTTGTTTTTACTATATTAACTATTACTTGCAGAGTCCTTCCCTTGGCAAATTAAAAGAATTGGTTGTTGTTGTCTTTTGCATATTTAGTGGTTAAACTAGAGCCATTCAGAGATAAAACGTGATTTACCATTTTATTCTGAGTACAGGGCATCAGCACTATCTTGCAAACAGAAAAAATATGTAGATTATATTAAGAAATGATTAATCAGATTAACTTTTTTTTCTTAATATAATCCTCTCCTTGTGCTATAAAATATGCTCTAGGTGCTGTAAGATATGCTCTAGGCTTCATATTTCCATGACACTGGAGTACCTAGTTGTCTCTACTTAAAAGCAGTGAAGTGAAAAATTACAAAATGAAAGACTAGATTACGTTCTCAGTGACATAAGGGCCAATTCAATGCAACTCTGCTGAAGCCAATGGCACTACACCAGTTTAAAGGAAAACAGAATCTGACCCTATATCAGCTTAAACAGTCTACATCTCTTGCTGTTCCAGTATCAACATTTCCTATCGATTGTTTTTAATCAGATATAGGTGCAGGAATCATTTACCACACTTCGCAACCAGCCTAGTGATTTAGGTGAGTTACAGTAAATTCACAACAAAACACATTTTTATAAAACTTCCTCCCTGACTCTACCACCACCTCCTGCTACTCATCCCCAAGCAAATTCCACCTCCTGGAGAGATCTTCCATTATATTTTCTGGAAATGGCAGTACAATTGTAATCTATCAAACCCAGAGAGCTCATATAAAATACATTATCTAAACACTTACTTTAAAAGAAAAGGCACTGATGGTAATCTCCCTGCTGAATGGAAGGATGTGTATTTATTTGCACACCAAGAAGTTTTTTTACAATGCATTCTCTGCTGCTCATAAATTGACAACAAACAACTTAATAGGTTGCTTTCATCATAGATCTGCATTAAAGATACTGTTTTTTGAAAAATGAACCATTTAAAGAGAACGGTTGACTGAAACATGATGCTATGTCTGTGCATAATGTTTGTTTTAGTTGACTACCCATCCAGAATATTCTAAGCCAAATTACCTATCTGTTTATACCAGCAAAGTTATCGTTGGAGGATCCTTTGAAAGCATTCAGGAGAAGAGAAAGAGGTGGTACAACTACCTACAACTTCATTTAGAGGTAAGAGTATGTGTAAAGAGCCAGCATTATTCCAAATCTCAAAAGGTTATTTCTATTCAGAGCATCTAGAACAGCGGGTCTCAACTAGGATGCCATGGCCATGGCCAAGTAAGAGTGCCCCAAGTAACAGTAGAACTTCTGTACTCTCCTTCTATCTGTATTAGTGCTATCTAATAAGCGTATAGCCGGGGGAAGAGCTGGCTGGTGCTGCAGCCCTTCCCAGTTCAGTTTCCCCCCTGCTCCTTTTGGAAACCAAAGCACCGGACTGTTCCACTTGCCCCAGATGCCTCCATTCCTGGGAGATGCTGTGTGGGATCGCACCAGGAAGGGTTGCGGCACCAGCCAGCTCTCCTGCCTGCTTTAGGCTGATCAGACACTTTTAACACAGGCAGGAGAGTGTATCCTGCAACCTTTCAGGTTCCTCTATGTGTCAGGCCCACAGGGGGCATTTTTACCTGGTCATGGGACTCTGGCTGAGAACCAGAGAGGTAGACTGAGGCAGCAAACTACAGTCTGGTGGAGCCATGCAGTGTAACTGAAGGAAATTGATATAGAAAACAAATCATAGGACATTAAAATAACTCCGTATTAATTCACCAAACAGATACAATTAGCTCACTGCTTTAAAAGACAAAGCTAGAGAGACAATATCACAGACTCAACAAGGAGTTTTGTTCTTTTTTTTAAGAAGTCTTGTCAAGCTCAGTGGAGCAGCTTTCAGGAAAATAAAAGACTGCACAGTATGTCTGCGTTTAACTCTTCACTGCTGCCCTGTTTCAAATGATTAAAAATCAGTAGCCCAATCAGAGAGAAGAGTCTTGAAATGCTGCAAGGCAGGAAACAGAATACTCTTGGTTTAAGGCTAAGTGATTCAAAGATATATTTTGATCTGTCTGGTCCAACTCCCCCTTTTAATGCAGGAAGGTTTTTCATGGCCCCTCTATGCCTTTTCTAAAGCACTTTCCATAGGAAACACATGGAGCACACTTGAATTGTTCAGTGGTTCTTGACCAGGAATGCCCCCCCCAGTGAAAAAAGTTGTGGAGGGGTGCCCTGATTCCACAAACGTTGAGAGCCACTGGTCTAGGAAGTCACTTGATACCAGTTTCTTTCCAAGCTTTCTGTTGATAGAGCGCATCTGGGATTCCACCCAGATTTAAAGCTTCCTTACGTCTGGAAGAAGCCAAACAAAGAGCAAACGTGTCTACTACTCTGCAAGACTGAATCTCCTTTGAGAGAAACAGTCCTAACTGCTTGAAGAGATGGCTTTGCTGCATTTGGACATCTGAGTTTTACTGAATATGACAACATCAAGACAAGTGTGAATAGTATCATATGCTATTGCAGGATTCCGTTCCTCTATGGCACAGTTTCTCAACCTGTGGCATACATACCCCTGGGGGTACACGAGACACAGGCAGGGGCTATGTGGGTACCCCAACACTCACTCTCTCTCCCCCTCTTTTCCTCTCTCTCTTGCCCCTTCCTCCTCTCAAAACTATGGCAAAAAATGTGGTGAGCTGCACATTGAGCAGCACTTTAAATTCCTCAGTAATAATTTGGTGTGCCACTGGGTTGAGCCCTCCTAGCATTAGCCAACATCACCTCTAGCCCAAGTACATACTTGAGTTGTGCATCCCTGATGTAAAAGTTGGCAACCCTACCCACATCAGATCAGATATCTGTCATATCACAGCCTTACATACACAGCCCTTCTTCCAACATATGGCACACTTTAGTCTGTAAACATAAAATCCCCTGAAAAATTGAGTGTTGGGGTACTTACAAAAATTTTTAGAAGCTAGGGGTACTTGCTACTTAGAAGAGTGAGAAACAATGCTCTATGGCACCAGAAAACACCTTTTTTGCATATGTGAAAAGGGTCAGGGCTCAAGTACTTGGAAGCATTATTGTAGATAACAGAGTTTCGGAAAGCTAAAATTCCCACTGCACCATGTAGAGAGTTTGTTTTTGTTCTTTCTTTGTTTAAGGTGGGATTTACAGAAGTGTGCTTTTCTCTGTTCCCACAAAAACCAATGAACTTCCATTGACTTCAGTGGAACCAAAGCTTAGGCCAGCACATGTGCTTTTAAACACCCCATTCTCAAAATATAATACTTCTGTTTGTGTTTGGAAAATACACATGGAATACATAGCTGGGCAATGTCCAACATTATAATTCTGGGTTTTGTTTAGATGCCTTAGATAGGTTTGTGTTTTTGTCTAAATGCATATAGTCTCTGCCACATCATGCAATGTGCAAGCCTCATTACAAAGCATATATACAAGTAAGAAGCATACATTTAGTATAGCTTCCTGCATATACTGCTGACAGACAGAAGTGAGCATAAAGCAAGCATTATACATACTTCATACCCGTATTTCAGTTGGTGCATACTCTTGACAATTATGTCTCCCTTCACTGGTATTAAAAAAGGCAAGTACTATCAGTGGACACCCACGTGTAGAAGTAATATCTATTTTTCTGTTAGTATCATAAGAGTCTGAAGAATGACAGACTAAAGAAGAGGAATTGTTTAAACATACATGTCAAAACATACAATTCTCAGTCAGACAAAGGCAAAGTTCTTACAAAGACTTAACCACATTTTTAAAAAATCCACAATAGATCATATTTCATGGAGTAAGAGCAATATGATTTTTTTTTTTCTTTTTAAAAGAGAGAGAATGATTGCTTCCCTAACCTAGGGGTGAATGCCTGTGCTAAGAGCCAAGGAATCTAATAAAGGCTCTGGGTAGAAAGATAGCTTTATGGTGGGTTTGACCAACCCATGCAATCAGATATTTTGAGACACTCCAATGATACACATTTCTTTTTCAGAATCTAAAGTGTGAAATATGAAAATAAAATGCCTAGATGGGATCAAATACGAATACTAGTATGCTCTCATTCCTCTTAGGGCATTCTTTTAAACTCTAGGTTGAGCTGCAACAAATGAATAGGGTAATAAGCACCATGGACAACTGGATTTACAGCTTCTCTTGTTTGCACTCAGCACTTTTTTCATTTATTCGTATGAGGGTATTTGGGCTTGCTCTATAACAACTTATACATAATATTTGGTCTATATATGTTTGATTGCTGTAATGGAGTTAACTGTATGAAAGTGTGGGGTTATTCCAAGAAAAGGCTGATTGTATTTAAGCAGAAAAGAACAATAGTTTCTGATAGCCATTTAGAGAGACAATGCAGGAACCATTCACTTCCAAGTTCTTTCAGGTAAACTGTCAAAGCAGGAGGTTCCTAGAGTGTAAAGGAAGTATAAAGGCAAGAAGTTCAGAAACACACTAATAAGGGGCTTCCGTGAAGATAACAGATTCTCTTGATGGAAGGGGCAGTTGTTGGAAGAGAAAGTGGCAGACATCCTCAGCAGGTCTCTCTTTAAAAGATGGCAAGCCGCTAGGTAAAGGTAGACATGCATGTAGATTTGTTATTTTATAACCATTTTTATCATGCTTCCTATAAACACGACTTGGTTTACAGAAATCTCAGGGTAACTGTACACAGCAGTGGACACAGCTCCCAAAGGGAAACTAACCTGTCCAGTTCATTGTACTACATAGTGTTTATATATGGGACCTTAGTTCTACTTCTTGCATGTAATTACACACTCATTAATATCTCCCACCACCTGTACCAGCCAGCACTGTTCTTTATGCTCTGTGTGAGATACAAAGTCTTCAGTGCTGCACAGGATATTCAAAAGCCCAGGTCACCACTCAGCATTGGATAGGAGGAAAACATTCTGTGGACGTTTGCTTCCCATCCTGCTACTGCTTTCTCTACCCACCCCAATGTAGGTGGAGAAAGAATGGAAAAACCTGTGACTCCACCAAATCTAACGTGCCAGCCAGCAGAAATGACCCTCCACAGGTTTGTGTAACTCTCCATTATGACTCTTGGGGCCACAATTCCTTGCTTAGACTGCCCCTGAAATGGTGTATTTCTTCATCATACCTTACAGTGGGGTGGGGGGTAACCCATTTGGGTTCGGTCCCTAAGTTAGCCAGAAAACATGAAATATTAGAAACAATATTAATGCTGTATTTGACAGTATCCAGGCTATGCAAACAGAAGTGGACAGCTTTAAAGCTCTCCAGTGTCCTAGTAAAGGTTAATGCTTTCTTACACTGTAAAATCAGATTTCTGAGGAACAAAAGCATAACATGTAATTTGAGAGTATTAGCTCTAGCTGAAGAGGCAAGAAAAAGAGGGCTCATGAGAACACACTATACTCACTGGAAAGTATGATGGATAAAACACCTGGATCTCCTGTGAATGATGAAAGTTTTCCATTATGAATTGGGAATTATAATTGATACTATCACAGTCAGCTATATCAGTATTTAAAAACAATATTATCTTGCTACACGGATCACTTGATTTCGTTGCAGAGTTATTGGGTAGTCTCAAAAGTCTATAAAAACAGGCACATTTTCAAGATAAATTCACATGTTCACATACATATCCAGAGGCTTCGCCCCAGGCAGATGACTCAGTTACTGCCAATAAACCTGTTTGAAAAATTGTATGTAGAAGGTGATCACAAACGAAGTACAAGCACAACTGAAACATACGTGTTTGAAATCTGAATAAACATACGTCGAAAATATTTTCAGTATCCACTGCCCTAATAAAGACCCAAAACAGAGTTTGTGAGTTTTTTCTTGAAATATATTTTATATATTCCTTATTTTATACATGATTACAATATATATATTTTGTTCCTGTAATTGTTCATAAACGTTAAAAAGATCTTCAAATTGCTACAATGCATTCTAAACTTTGTGATTAATTCAGAAAACTGCAAAAACCTGGAACGCACATGACAGCTTTGTGACTACATCTAAATCCTTTTTCTATTTACTTGCATCAAGGCAACCAATACACAGCTTATGAAATATAGTGCAAAAATAACTATAAAAGTAAAATAATTACATATTCCAGATCAGTATCCAGTGCAAGGAGTTATATTAGAAGTCTAGGTTGATGCAACAAATACTCAGCATTTAAAAAAAAAAAAGAAAGTTGGGAAGAGCAAAAGTATGTCAGAATAAATTGAACCAGTCAGACTATTTCAGACAACTCAGGGTTTATGAGGTAAAGTATAGAAGACCAGGGGGGTGGGGGCATAAACAGGTCTGTTACTGGAAAAGCAAAATGACCTAACCCATGAAATTGCCTCTAGCTGACATCATTCTGTTCTACTTTCCCAAATTACAGATAACATTAATTACATTTGAAGGAATTTCTCATATAGCAGAGTATGAAGATAATTCTACTGAAATAAACGTGAATCTTTTTATATCAATTTCCATTCCTATTCGGGAAGATCCATTTGTCTCCAAAGTGGGTCAGATCAGTGAACCTCATTACTTGAAGAAAGGAAAATCTTCAGATAAATACAGATGAATTGTCCTAGTATCTGTAGGAAGATCCACAAATTTATTAAAATGAGACTTTCACAGCAGTGTGCCTCCAGGGTGGAAAGTAGAATCATCCATTAAACAGTCATCAAAAATAAGATATATAATATATCCTTTGTCCTTCTGTGAGCACTGAGGCAGGGAGAAAGCTTCTGCTAAAATAATGACATTGACTAAAGGCTAAATGGCTAGTATGAAAATGTGATGAATTTGTGTACCAGTGGCCCCATAATCATACAGTAGATCTCACTACATGAGACACATTTTCATTGCCCTAATAATGTCACTGCTCCTAGATATTGGAATGGGATGCTTGACAGAAGGAAGAATATTTCTTGAATTTATTTTGAGAATAAACTGGCTATGGCAAAGGTGAGAACCATTTGTATGAACTAAAAGACAGACACTAGTTTATCCTAGAAAGATCCCAACTTCAGAATTTCATCTGATGGTTATGGCCCTGAAGGGGTTAAGTCCGAGTTAAAATCATATGGTTAACTCTTCGGGCGTTTCTTTTTTTTTCTTTGAGTTCATGACTAGAGGACTAAGCTGTGGCTGTAGACAAGGTCTGGACCTGGTATAAGGGGTCTTCACCAGATAAAAAGGGCAGAGCCCAAGAAGGCTGAAGCCTGGACAAGGGTTTGGGGCCTGAGGTGCCCAATGTCTATATGGGACCAAGAGATTCCCCTACAAGAGGCAAATGAGTCATCTGGAAGGCATGGGTATGATTTATAGGGGTGGTTGGAGGTCCGGAGTCTAGCCCTTTTCAACTAAGGCAACTAAGGCCCTCTTCAAAAGGGTGTATATACCCATTGGGTGAGGGCAGAAAAGTAAGAGGCACCAAGGAATAGGCCACTCAGGCCTCCCCTTCGCATATGTAACATCAAATCATGGCAGATGACACATAGGAGGTGGAGGAGGCCAGGGAACTCGGGCAGGCCAGGCTGGCCATTAGGGGGACCAAACTCCGGAGAGCGCAAAATGTCACAGGCTGGAATCAAGGATATATTAATTGTCAAGATTTACATGAAACTTGTTTTCTTGATAATCTTGAGGGTGTTATAATATAGACACGTGACCTTTTTTCTTGGATACATTCATGCAACCACAAGAGCCTTCCTAGTACATTGTACTTTCATCGATTTCATAGACATTAGGGCTGGAAAGGACCTTGTGAGATCATTGGTCCCAGCCCCCTGCCCAAGGGGCAGGAAGTCAGCTGGGGTCAGATCACCCCAGCAAGATAAGCATCCAAGAGTTTCTTAAAAGGTATCCAGAGTAGGTGCTTCCACCACTTCTGGGGGGAGTCTACTTGAGACTCCAGAGACTCAGTTGGTAAAGACGTTTTTTCTTATGTCCAATCTAAAACTGTCTTCCAGCGGCTTGCGACTGTTAGACCTTGACTTCCCGTGGGGTGCACTTATTTAATGTGGCAATCGATACACTTTTCTTCAGGTCAGTAAAATAAGTCTTATTGTTTAACTTTCAGTTTCTAGGAAATCAGTTCAAATGCATACTCATTTTGAGGCTGTCTAGTTCTAGATGGAGGGAGTTTTTTGCAATAGTACACAACCACTGAGAGATAGAGACACTGGAAAGTTCAGAGCCAGGTTAATTAGGCCTGAGGACAATAACTCACGATTATACAGTAAATTTACCACATGAGGTAAAGACTGCACTGTTCTACCTAAACCAAAGCAAAACAGCCAGAAGCATCAATGGGTCTAATTAGTACCATGGTGGGGTAGCTGGAATCACAGATTGACAGTGTTAGTCATTTATCCCTCTAATTATCCAGCCAAATTCACATGATGTGCAGAGCTACAGTGCTTCTCATTTAAGAAGTAGGTTGCTCAGAGAAGCACATGTTTGAGGCTGCTGAACTTGGCACAATGCTTACTCTGAAGGTTATGGCCTGTTTAGCACAGTACCACTTCCTCCCTGTCTTTCCTATTTTTGTATGGTCCTGGGGAAATATGGAAGACATGGAGAATCATAGCAGAACCTCTGCCCAGATTTATATGAAATTCTCCATTACTTTTCATTCTGGCTAGGACAAACTGGTAAAAGTGACTGGAAACCTGTAACAGAAGCTCAGTGCATATAAACTGCTTTTAAAATGGCTGAAACTGGTTTAAGATAAACCAGGGCAGATGTAGTATCAGACATAACTGATTTAAGTTAAATCAGTTTATTGAACCATTCCAGATCCTTTCCAGATTCATGTTAATTCAGTCCCCCAGCATCCCAGGATGCTCTGCAGTCCTGAGCTGTGCTGCCTGCTCCAGCAGAGCGGGGTCGGCCCCACCCTGAGATGTCATAGAGCCAAGGCAGTAAAGCCTGCTTCCTGCCTGTGCCTGTCACTGTGGTGGGACAGGAAGCAGGGGAATGGACACCTGCCATCCCCCACCCCCTCAGCCCAGGTCAGCACAGCATAAGGGGAGGAAAAGCCCCCATGGCAGGGGTTTGTCATCCCCCAACAGCCTGGAAAGCTGGGCTAGGATCACCGCAGCCCCAACCCCTACCCAGCTGCTGCCTCAGGGTTGGGGGTGGTAGCAAGGGGAATGTAACCCCCCCAGTCCATCACTGGCAACCCTGCACTGTGCAGACCCTGGCCAGGGGGGGTCCAATGCCAGGCTGGGGAGCAGGGTGCATTCTCTTCCCAGCTTGCAGGGATGTGGGGACAAAAAGGCCCCACACCGTGCAGTCTCCCCCACTCAGAGAGGCAGGCAGCTGGGGAGGGGGAGAAGCTGGGAAGGGATTGTCTCCTGGCTGTGCCCTCCAGTATTGCCATGAGGAGTGGTGCATGTGAGCACCCCCAGACCCCTCACCTGGACCAGTGCAGGTTTCTGCCTCTCTTAGCCATCTTACCACTGAATGTCAGTTCAATTTGTCATCGGTTCAATCTACACAGCTTAGAAAAACTCACAAAGATTAAACAGATTCTGCCTTAGGCTTTCTGAATCTCTGCACGTAGCCTCTAAGGGCATTTTTACACATGTACCCGACAATGCGATGCATGTAGTTGTATAAGCAGTGAAATGCACGTCAGCACTGAGAAAATGGCAGCGGCGCACTTTTGAACTAAAACACCTAGAAGGTGCTTTGGTTGAAAAATGCACCACTGCCATTTTCTGTGCACTGACGCATCTTTCGCCACTTATACAGCTGCACATGGCACAGCACAGTTCGCCTCAGCTCGCATGCAGAGCAGACTCAATTAATCAAATCTGCTCTGCATGCAAGCTGAGGCAAACTGTGCTGTACCGCATGCAGATGTATAAGTGGCAAAATGTATGAGTCTGCTCCAAAGACTTGATTAATTGAGTCTGCTCTGAAGTGGTGGACCTCTGGTGCATTGTGGGAAAAAAAATACATGTATAAATGCCCTAGGTCATGAAATACAGAGAGGCCATGTGACTCATCACACCTGTTTCAAGACAAAGAGCTCCCCCCAACTGGTGTATGAGTCAATCTCCTTCTGGGTGCAGATCCCACGCTACTGAGCAATTTCTGCTGCCATATAAGTGATGACTGTGACAGGCTATGCTTTTAATGTCATATTTCTGGGTTAAATGTGTTCACAATATTGTAATGTCACATGCCTCTGTTTCCCTGACTGTCTCATATAAGGAACAATAAAGGGTTTAAAAGAATCTGAAGCTAGAGCTGCCTTGCCTAAGTGAAGACAAGCATTAACCAACAACAAAGAACTGAATATCCTTGGTAACATCTTTGGAAGAAGATACCCCACTGCCCTGGAGGAGGAAGGAGGAAGATAAGTATGGGAAAATGCATTAAGAAGCCTGAAAAAGAGGGAGTCAGCCTGAGAGCTGAAGTGTTTGAAGAGCAGAACTACTTTGGGGTATTCACAGCTGTGCAAACCAGAGAAACAGAACAGCTGAGCTAATCTTGGGGTGCTTGGGGCTGTGTGGGCTAGACTAGGAACAGAGGGACTGCTTAACCCTTTCGAGGAGGCAAGGTCTTCTCACTGCGTGGTCTGCTGTCTGCTTTGCTGCCTGGAACTCACTAGATGTTCTTCACCCTCACTGGAAGGAGGATGTTCACCCTTTTAAAGGATGCTGAAGTCCCTCAGAGGAGGTGTATTGGAGAGCTATGGATAACTAGAGAGGGTCACAGACCAGAAAACCAGAGTCTAAGAGTCAAAAGGAGCCATATTTCACCCCACCTTAGAAGCCATGCCTGGGCTAACTTTAGGGGGTACCCAGAGACCAAATTGGGCTGGGGTCCTGAGTAAGCACTCCCCTTGGGTAATCCATGACACCTGCAGGGAAAAAATTCCTATATTTGTTGACTGACATGAGCAAAGCAATTCACATTCCTGGAAGGAAGAATGCTCCCAGATCACAACAAATCACTAGTTTCTATTGCAGCAGATGCTATGCTCTTTCTTTCTGGTTCCTGTTCTCTAGAATTAACTGGAACCTAAATGGGTCTTGTCCTTTCTCCACAGCTAACTGGAGAAAGGACAAGAACTAACTTAATTACTCTTCCTAGTTTACTAATGGATAGATCTTCCAAAAAGATCTGATGCTTTGTAATCCTCAACTGAGGGAGTGGAGAATATGTGACCTTGACCTTGCCAAAACATGTGGTAAAGGTATTACTGGATAACACTTGTGTGAACTCTGGTTCACTAAAGCATGACTTCATATGAGATCAGCATTCACAGTAGGCTCCACTGAGAACTTCTTCTTGTTTCTCTGACACATCTTTTCTCCATATTGTTATCTTCTGATAACATTCTTTTGACATGAGATGAAACTTAGTATCAAGTCCCATCCCAAGGCCATGATTGACTTGCCTGGCACGGTATTTCTGCACTCATTATGAATCCAAGATATTGAGGAAACCATAACATTCTGTGTACAGACCAGAAAAATAATTAACCAAAAGAAATAAAGTGAATTTATTTCTTCCTTAGAGTCAGTATTAATACACTGCCATGGTCTTGGAAAAGACCCTGGTAGCACTTGTAAGATCAAATGGAAATGATCAAAGTAAAAAAAAAAAAAAAATTGATATGCAAAGCAGAATTGCGCATGAAAAGGTAAGGGGGCTGTGAAAATAAGATTTCCTTTAAGATCTTGTTCAGATGCATCAGACAGAGCCCTTTTCTGATTCTTACTCTATGTGGCTAGAAATAAGATATAGAATATAGCTCTTGAAAGGGAAAAGGTTACATCATTCCGATCGAAAGTATCAGATATATGGATTCATCATGCCCAGGCATTTCCATAAGCTGTTTAAGATTGGGTACAAGATGGTGTTGTTTCTAGAGATCCACATAGAATCCCCTCTAGATAAAACCCTCATTTTCCCCTAAAGCTAGAGATCATTATTTGCTCCTAAAGTAAAAGAGACTGACACCAAGGATCTGACTGACAGGGTCCTAGCTCATTTACTTCAACACTGGATTTCAGTGATGAAAGGTCTATATACCTATGTGAAATTACATCCCACTGTCTTGGGCTCTGGAAGTTTTAAGTTAAGAGGGACCACACTTGCACATAAAACTGGCTGTGAACCATACACAAACTCAGAGGCAACTAAAAGCTGACTTCACCTTGGCACCCCATATTTGATCCACCTGCTGCTTGCAAAGCAAAAGTTTCTTGATCTACTTCGGGAACTGCAGGCACAGACAGAAGACTGTGAACAATCTGGCCCCTGAAAGTACTCTACAGCTGTGACTTAACACATGTACATGGCTGCACAGTGCTTCTAAAATGGCCAATCACATGAAAAATTAACGGAGACAGGAGATCAGGCTCGCTGCTTTTCCCTGGTTTTCCGGGCTGCTGCCAAGCTGCCTGCAGGGCTTCTTACAGAGCCCCTGAGCTGCACAGAGCCTGGTGCTTCACTCCACAGCTGTAGGGGCAGCAAATTAAAACTCCTGAAAGGAGTTTTAGTTTGCTGTGCCCCAAGTCATTTAAGGCACATTACACCACCGAATTACCTACAGCAGCTGGAATTAATGCGCAATACGCCGCTGACAGGTGCAAACACCAACACCATTAAAGAAGTGCAAAAGCATTTAGCTCTTCTAAGTGCTGTGCAAACACACCTCTCATTTTGTCTACACACAGCCCTAGAGAACTTGTGCTCCCGCCAGATTTCATTTTTTCTTGTGGGGGGGAATCAGGGCTGGGCTGGTGTCCGGCCCTTCAGCCCTGGCTGTTCAGTGGGAAGGAGAGGGAGCTGCTGGCTGCTGAGTGGCCAGAGGTGGTGGGTAGGGGTGAGGAACGGGGCCCCTCACCTTGTGGCCCCACCCCAGCTACCATGGCTGGGGTATTGGGGCCCCCGAGGTAAGGGGACTCCATTCCCTCCCCTCCCCCTCAGCTCCTTGTTGGCTGCTCCCAGCTGCTGAATGGCCAGAGCTGGGAGCAGGGAAGGCAGGGAAGAATGGAGCCCTGTTGCCTCAGGGGCCTGATCCAGATCCCCCCTATACCCAAGCCACAGTGGCTGGAGTGGGCCGCAAAGTGTGGGGACCCCTGATCCCACCCCACCCTTCAGCTCTGGCCATTCAGCAGCTAGGAGCTCCCTTGCTGACAGCCTTGGAGTTGGGGGAAGGGCAATTTGGCAGACCCCTGGGAGGCTGCTGGAGCACTCCATCTGCTGGCCTGGGCTGATGCAGGCTGCCTGCAGCCCCCTTTCGCCTTCCCCCTCTACCCCAACAGGCAAATATCTGTTGGGTTGGGGGTGGAGGAGAGACACTTGGGGTGCTCCACCTCGTGGTGCTTTATGTAAAGTGCCATGAGTTAGACTGGGGTCCTAACATCTGTCTGCACCCTTTGTCAACTTCCCATGCTGACAGCCCATACATTCTTTCCTGTAGCTTCTGACAGAAGGCATATAAATCTAGGTTTTCAAAAATCCTATGACTCTAGAATGTTTCCCACTGTAATACAAATAATTCATTCACCCTGAAGCCTGATTTCAGTGATGATGTCCCCATTTACCATCATGAAGTAAATTTTCACACAGTGCCAGATTATGACATGCTGAGACCCTAAACTGTGTCCAGTTTAAGAGGTCCCACACAATAAAAATAATCCAATGCATGTATATTTTGTCATATTAGAACAAAAATGTCCATATCTGAAGACTCATTTTCCCATATCTCCTTTATCTACTAATTGATTATTATAAAACTTGATATTGATTCAGGTATTTTTTCTTATTTAGAGGCCCCTCATATTGTGAGGCCCTAAACTGTAGCTTAAGTAGCTTAAGCCTCAATCTGGCACTGTTTACACACCACTACCTTGGGCTGTGGGAATTTTAGGTTGAGAGGTACTGTGCTCGAAATACTGTACTGTCCACCCATGTAATTATTGCTTGTCATGTGGGACTACTTCAATGTATTTTAGTGGTGGCAGGTTGCCACCAGTGAGTTTTCAGCCACACTGGAGGGACACATTCTCAGTTAATGTTTCCCTGTCAGTTTCAGGTCTCACAACAGAGCAGGGGTAAAGTCTGGCTTGTGCCATTTATGCCTGCAACAGCTGGATTTACTGATAGAAGAAAGCCCAAAACCTAGGAAAAGAATCAAGACTTTTTACTTAAGGCAGTTTCCTCTGTCTATGCCCAATACTGCACAGGCACAGGCAGGGGCAGATTTAGGTGGGGTGCAGTTACACCCTCCTTTGACTTTTGCTCCACTCAAGCTTTCAACCAACTTCCCCAGAGGGGCAGCAGCATTTCAATTCAGGCAGCTCTGAGGGAATTAATTGATTTCATGGCTCATTAAAATCTATCTGATCCCTGCCAATCTTTCTTCTTTCCAGAGGTGTTAATGGCCCTCTCTCCTTTTTAATAGTCTTGAACTTTCATTATTCAAACTATCTTTTCTTTTGCAATTTTTCTACCTGTTAGCTATTCCTGGTAATGTCTCCCTTCAATTTCACAGCCCTGCAGACTCTTTTTAGCTCTAGCTAAAAAGCTTCTCTCAGGTGTGGTAACATTAACTCAGGTGAACATAAACTCATGTGTGGAGACAACAGACAGTGAAGTGTTTGATGTACCATAAAGACACTCAAGAAAACTAGATTTTGTTTTAAGGATCTGAATAAGAGATGCCTATTTAATTATAATGACTACCAACCCAATAAAACAATCTCTTTGACTATATTTACCTAGTGTGTTGTGTTTTTAAACTTTATAAATAATCAAACAAATCTGCTGTGGAAATGCACCTTTGGTGTCTGCCACTTTAAGGGCTGAAGGCAGGCAGCAAGCAGGTGCCTGATTAGGGTGGCCATTTTAGGACCAAGTTCTTCTAGGGTGAGGCAGCCTTTTGCTGCCAGCTGCTAAGAAAGAAACATCAGCTGGCTGAGCTACAGCTTGGGGACATCTTGGGAGGTAAGGGCAGGAGTATACTTGGACTTCAGGAAGGCCTTTGATACGGTATCCCACCCCATACTGGTGAACAAGTTAAGGGGCTGTGACTTGGATGACTGCACAGTCCGGTGGGTGGAGAATTGGCTGGAGGGTCGCACCCAGAGAGTCGTGGTGGATGGGTCGGTTTCGACCTGGAGGGGTGTGGGCAGTGGGGTCCCGCAGGGCTCGGTCCTTCGACCGATACTCTTTAATGTCTTCATCAGCGACTTGGATGAGGGAGTGAAATGTACTCTGTCCAAGTTTGCAGATGACACTAAGCTATGGGGCGAAGTGGACACGCCGGAGGGCAGGGAGCAGCTGCAAGCAGACCTGGACAGGTTAGACAAGTGGGCAGAAAACAACAGAATGCAGTTCAACAAGGAGAAATGCAAAGTGCTACATCTAGGGAGGAAAAATGTCCAGCACACCTACAGCCTAGGAAATGACCTGCTGGGTGGCACGGAAGTGGAAAGGGATCTTGGAGTCCTAGTGGACTCCAAGATGAACATGAGTCGGCAGTGTGACGAAACCATCAGAAAAGCCAATGGCACTTTATCGTGCATTAGCAGATGCATGACAAATAGGTCCAAGGAGGTGATACTTCCCCTCTATCGGGCGCTGGTCAGACCGCAGCTGGAGTACTGCGTGCAATTCTGGGCGCCGCACTTCATGAAGGATGCGGATAATCTGGAGAGGGTCCAGAGAAGGGCCACTCGTATGGTTAAGGGCCTGCAGGCCAAGTCCTATGAGGAGAGACTAGAGAAACTGGACCTTTTCAGCCTCCGCAAGAGAAGGTTGAGAGGCGACCTGGTGGCTGCCTATAAGTTCATCAGGGGGGCACAGAAGGGAATTGGTGAGTATTTATTCACCAAGGCCCCCCCGGGGGTTACAAGAAATAATGGCCACAAGCTAGAAGAGAGCAGATTTAGATGGGATATTAGGAGGAACTTCTTCACAGTTCGAGTGGCCAAGGTCTGGAACGGGCTCCCAAGGGAGGTGGTGCTCTCCCCTACCCTGGGGGTCTTCAAGCGAAGGCTAGATGTGTATCTAGCTGGGGTAATGTAGGCCCAGCACTCTTTCCTGCTTATGCAGGGGGTCGGACTCAATGATCTATTGAGGTCCCTTCCGACCCTAGCATCTATGAATCTATGGGGAGGTTTGGAGGCTCCTGGTTCTGGGCATGACTTAAAATTGCACCCTGCTGGGTAAGGCAGGTCTGAGAGAGCTATCTGTGGTGGGACAGCCCCAAAGAAATACCAGACCAGGTACCCCTCCTCGTGAAAGGTGGGTAGGGGTGCCTTAACCATGACCCCCACCATCTGGTGGGTAATTGGTGAGAACTGTGCAGGGGTGGCTGGTGCCTCCTGAGTCTAAGGCCAAAAGCCTTATATCCATTCCTATACCCCTCGGCTAACATACTGCCAGTCCACGCAGCAAAAAAACTATCCCATCCTGAGCGGTGCCAAGTCGGGGGCCAGTCCTAGGTGGGGCATGTACCCCACTGTGCTCCCCCTACCAGTCTCCTGTGGAGCTGTGGGAGCACTGGGGCCAGGCGTGCCCATTAGTAGGGACCTGAGCCCAGCAGGGACAAATGGTCCCGGAGGCCCTAGAGGGGACACTGTTGTGGTGAAAGGGTATTGTGAGGGCCCACACAGACTAGGGTAAAAAAGGGGCACTTGAAGGACTTGTGTGTATGTGGTGCAGAGTAGGGCCACTGAAAGAGAATTGAAGAGCTGCACCAGTGGGTACTGAGTAGGGCAGCAAGAGCAGCCTGAAGGACAGTACATGGGCCAACCCCCATGGGTGAGAGCAGTGTCAAGGGGCCAGTGAGGGCTAATGCCAGAGTCAGCCTGGTATTTGGCATAAGTAGGGGACCTTGAGGGAACCAAAGGTGTCCTACCAAAATTAAAGCAGCAAAGCCCAATGGCCCAAAAGGGGCCACTCAAGGGGAACAAGGGCAGTGGATTGTACCTTAGCAATGGGCAGGATGCTAAAGGCCCCTGTGAGAGGGGGGGCAAGAGTGTAAGAGGCCCCTGCGAGAGGGGGACAGAATGAGCGAGCGCTAGAATGGAACCCAATGGTGGACTGAATTTGCCCCAGCCTCAGACCAGGGAGCAATATCAATCTGGATGCCATCTGTGAGGCATGGGCCATACTGTAGGGGAGGTTCGAAGCCATGGATAGTGCCCCTGGCATCAGGGTCGTGAGTGGGCAGCCTCTCATTTGATATATTTGCAAAAATTCAAGTCATGGTAGGTGAGTTAGGGCAGACTGTCCTAGGCAGGTGGGTAGGCCAACTTGTGACCTGGCCTCTAGTTTGCCACCCTGTCACATCAGCATACATTCCTATAAAATTATATATTTTTCTGCTTTGATCTTACATTGAATAAATATATCCCTAGGCCTCTACCACATTACTAAATTTCTAGTTTCTCTTTAACTGGAGAAAAATGTGCATTGTATTATGTGATGGTGCACCACACTGTCTGAGGCCCTCCATCTCAAAATCCTAGATCCAGAGTTTTTCTTCACTGTAGGACTATCACAAAGGTGGCATACATTCACTTAACAGCACTCCTTAGAATCCATCCCTAGCCTATGGTGTGGATCATTTACATAGATACACAAAGTCAACAAATACTTTGTCCCATTATTTAGTTTCCATCCACAGTAGATCCAGTGTAATAAAAGCAGTTGTGAAGAGAAGACACAAGTTTCCAACAAATCGGGACTTTTTGAAAAAAGTTCTGACCACTATACTGTGTCTAAAAAAAATCTTCACAGAAAATGCGACATACTGAAAAACAAGCAGCAGGATAATAACACAAAATACCAGTACTGAAAAAATGTTGTGACAGAGTACTACTGTCCATCTGACTAGCACATTAATCATTGGCCCAGACATACAGGTCTTTGGGCCACTTTCTCTGAGGCTTTAAAAGTAATGTATGTCAAGCCACACAGAGATATTCCCAGCCTAATGACATTTTAATCTAATTCTTGGAATGACATAACAAAACTGGTGTAATTTAGCAGCAAGGAAGATGACTCTGAAAGTCAGTTAAGTGCATGTCTTTCCAGCTCGATCCATATTTTTAAATACCTGAAAGTAAATGCTTTTGTTACTTAACTTAAAATGAGTCTTGTGGGTGAGTTTAAGAAAATAACTTTAAGGTGGGCATTCCTATAGTACAAAATTATATTTGATAGCTCTTGAAGATTTCCTTGTAGAAGCATTCCTTTTTACATAAGATAAAACAAATGTATATAAATGTAGGCAACTATAAAGTACTCCCATCCCAAGTAAAAAGCAGACTTACTACTACATATTTAGTTAAAAGTATGAAAGTAACAGCCGTATAGAGTACTAGGACCCTAAAGCACTTGGATAAGGCAATTTATCGAACAATAATTGTTACAGATCTTGGACATACTTTAAGATTTCCTCTATGCCTATGTGTATAAAAATCAAAACTCATTTTCATGGTTAGCTAGTAACCCAATAACTAAGTTACACTAAATTTACAGAACCCTTTAGTAATAACACACTCTGTGGAAAAAATGTGGCGGACTTCAAACACAGCGGCACCTGCAGCTGGCTTAGAGTAGGCAAACCATTGGTCAGTGAGACTCCAGGTGGGTGCTAAGGAGGATGGAGGTGTACTTTACTGAATTTGCTCCAACTCTTTGGACCCTCAGTATTGACATGCATTTTGACGGCCTTTTACTGGATTACTCTGATTTGCAGCAAGATTAACATTCTGTAGTTATTTCTAGCCAAGGATTCCTGGTGTATTCCACACTTTAATAAAAATATTCATCTCTGCCTTCAGTGAACCTATATTATACATTTGGTGCTAGCATTTTGTCTCAGTGGGCACATCTACCCGTGCCACTATGGTGGCATTGTTACTGTGCCTTCATTTAGTACTTCCTTTTGGAAGTACTAAAAGATGGTGCAGTGACACCCTCTATTGCACCATGCATGTTTATTTTTACTGACGTAGCAACATGCTATAACAGGAGAGCGTGTCACTATGGCAACGTAGGTGCAGCGTCACCGTTCTTGCCCGTGGATGCTATGTCAGCATAGCACATTGCTACAGCGATGTTGCATCACATATAGAGGCACCCTGTATGAAACTACATGCTACCTGCTTCAAGTGCGGAGTTCAAGAAACAATGTGGAAATATGCATTTAAGACAGAACTTAACAAAAAGGGGAGAAAATGTTTACAAGAAGCCCTGTACTTCTGTGTATTGTGCATGCCTCAATGCACTCTTGGTGGGGGGAGGGGGGTTCCCAAAACCCAAAATATGAGGGTGGGAATGAGGTTTTCACCACTTTCTGCTGTGTACCATAAAGTGATTGGCCACACAATGTGCAACCTATCCAGCTCCCCACGCACTGCAAGTTTGCATCTCCCTCAAGTACAATCTCTTCCAAAACGCTATCTCCGAATCACTCTCCATTCAACACACAGATCTTAGAGATTACAGGTTTGACTACGCCTAATGCTGCATGAATGTACAAAGAGGAGAAGAGAGAATACAAAAGTAATCGCCTCTTCTTAATTTTTGTCTCAAAACAAAGGTTTAACACAATGCTAGTTCTCACTTTCTCACTATGTAAGTAAGGCGTAATGGGCTCTGTAGCACTAACATAGGATCTAGCTAGGATCACAAACCTATGCACTAAGTAAAGTTGATTTGGCCCTGAGATTACTGATGTTGCACTCTACTGAAGGCTGCAATACAAATATTTGCACACTACAAATGTGCACCATTCCTTCACAGTCAAAGGTCCACTTTAGTTGAATGGCCCAGTGGCCGTCCATGGTTAAGGCACACCAGTTTCTATGGCCAAAAGCATGACATCCAGCTGATTCCCTAGCTTGAATGACCAGGCACTCAATACCACCTGATTCCCCAGCCTGAATGATCAGGCACCATGCCCAAGTAAGGACAGCTTTCTGCAAAATCCAGAAAAAAGTTCAAATACATGCCTCTGGAGCTGTAGCAAGATGCCTTAACAGCTCTGCAACCATGCCCTGCCACAACTCTTTTGGCAACAGAGGAACACAATGCAGCTAGGCAGCTGCCATCTACAGAGACAACAGCAAATTCTGGCCACTGCCACACCACTGGCATGATCATAGTAGTCATTTTCTTCCTGCACCTCCTCCACCCATTCCCTACCCGCCCCGCCCCATCCTGCCCCAAACCGATGCCATAGGTGGCTGCCCAGGTCACCCTGCCAAGTTATGTCTTTGGTTTGCAATAATTTCCGTATTTTAAAATAACAAAAACATAAACAACTGAATAACTTAACCAAATAGCAGACCAAGAAGAGCAAAGTTCAGCCTAGTATTCAGCACACAGCAGTGCAATATAAATATACTAATACTAACACTGACTATCATTCCATTTTGTGGAAAACATTTAGACAGAGCAGTTATAGTTTTATCAGAGACCGCCATAGGAAATGTACATCATTACTCCATTAACAATCTATAACCAAATTCTACAACTCCTACTCAACTCATCTGCAGTAGTCTTTACTTAGAATACAGAAGTACTGGAAATCTACAAGCCATCACATGACAATTATTCAACATGAGTAAAACTTGTGGAACAAGATTCCTAAAGTTACTAGTTTCTTTTTAAAAAATTCTGAGAAGGCCTTCTGTAAACTGTGAAATTCCCTTTTTTAAACAGAACATTTAAATGATGTATAGAATAAAAGAATTGCATTTTTTTTTGTTTAATATAAATCAAAAACATGTTTTATGACCCAAACACCACATTTTATTATTCTTTTAAAACTGATTTTTTTAATGATTTCTTTTTTCTGCTCAATACACAGCACAACTTAAATATCTATAGCATGTCTTGGGTCTTGGATTTATGAACCCATTACATCTTAGCCGCACAGCAACCAATAATGCAGGAATTTACTGTGCCAAATACTGAAGTATCCAAAAAGCAGAAATCAAATGAGATACCATCAAGAAAACAACTAAAAACATCCAGATCTAGCTTTTATGATCAAATTATCCTTCCATTTTTACAGTATTTGTAATATCTACAGTACAAGTAGCACTGAGTTATTTTAAACAGAGCAAAGTAATGAAGCCACTTCTGAGACTCAACATGGTAATGTGAGTAAAAAGGAAACTGTACTTTATTATCATTCTTTATAATAGTATGTCCCTATAACTCTTTTTCCTATTAAGGACATCACTATGTCATTAGTTCCTCATAATCTATACTAGAAATGTAACAGTTATGAAGGGGAGAATTAAAGCTCACTGATTTATAGATGCTAGGATTGGAAGGGACCTCAATAGATCATCAAGTCTGACCCCCTGCCTAGGCAGGAAAGAGTGCTGGGGTCAAATAACCCCAGCCAGGTTCCTATCCAGCCTTCTCTTAAAGACCCCCCAATTTAGGGGAGAGCACAACCTCCCTTGGAAACCCATTCCAAATTTTGGCCACCGTTACCATGAAGAAGTTTTTTCCTGATACCTAGCCTAAACCTGGTCTCTGC
Source organism: Crocodylus siamensis (assembly GCF_052110815.1). Taxonomy (NCBI): domain Eukaryota; kingdom Metazoa; phylum Chordata; order Crocodylia; family Crocodylidae; genus Crocodylus; species Crocodylus siamensis. The sequence goes on along the minus strand of NC_143398.1, from coordinate 73,512,159 downwards.
CAGTTTGCGACTGTCCCGGGGATAGCAAAAAGAGGGACTGGGAAGCCCTGCCTATGGGACATAGCCTAGAAAAAAACAAGAAAATAAAGAAGGAAACACAGAACAACCACTTACCTGCAGGAGGAGGGACACCAGAGGGACGAGGAGAAGAGATCACGCGGTTTACAAGCCGTGCCTTTATGCAATTAAACCCAGCGGGTGATGTCATGGGGATGCACCAGCTGACAGGGATAAAAGCAGCCGCCGGCAGTAAGGCAGGGAGAACAAGTAAGGAGGTGGAGGCTCTCCGTGCCAGCAACGGATGGAGCCGGCACGAACTGGGAACACCTGGACAGGTGGCAGCTGAAGTGGCAATGTTCCCTTGCACCAGAAGTGCCGAGGTCAAGCCCCGGGAGGGGAGAAGCACTGGAGGTGACTTCCCCCTAGTACCACTGAGGAGGTTTGGTGGTGGAGATGCCGAATGGCAGCACAACCAGAACGGTGACCTGGAGGAAGAGGCTGAGGCCAACTCCAGGGAAGCAGAAGTCGCTCCCACATACCAGGTCAGGGATCTGGGCTGGTGGCAGAATGGAAAGAGGGAAAGAGGGACCCCACTGCTTTGGCCTTTCTAACTGCCACCTGCAAATGCAGGCCAAGTAGGTATCCTCCTCCTTGGTAGCTTCCCCCTACTTCCATCACCTATATGCCTTCTTTTTTGCCCTTAGTCTCCCCTCAATTTCCCTGTTTATCCAAGGAAGTTTTTTGGCTCCTTCCCCCTTTTTCCTCGTACTGGGATAGTCTCCCTTTCCACCCAAAGGATTGCTTCCTTTAGAAACAACCACCCTTCCTGGACTCCCATTTCATCAATACTCTTATCTTGCAGTGCATCATTGACTAGACTCCTAAGCACACTGAAGTTAGCCTTCCTAGAGTCAAGCACTTCCACCCTACCAGTTATCTTACCCACCCTACGCCATATGGTGAATTCGATTGATTGGTGGTCACTGTCCCCAAGGTGACCATGAATCTGAAGCTCCCCTAACAGGTCCTCCACCAGCCCAGGGTGGCCAGCATGGGGAAAGAGAAGAGTTTAGAACAAGGGTTTTGACAATGCGGTATCTAGTCGGATATAGTTCTAAGAGAATGGAAAGCAAAAGAGCATTCTGTTTCTGGGCCCCTATTAAAAAATGAAAAGTATATTTAATTCATGGATTTTTATGATAGAAATTAAAATATTTTATTTTCTGCATTGAAATTACAACAAAAATTGAGTGCAAATAACCATTCATTCATATATGGTGACAAGTTCAAACCAGATATGCACTATATAAATAAAAAAAAAAATATTGGACGAGTATACAGCATATATATATATATATATATATATATATATATATATATATACATACACACACACACACACACATCTATACATAATACACATATGGGAGGTTTCTTTTTTCTTTCATCTGTTTTAACATTTGAGCACTAGCGTATTACTGCATTTCCGCTTTCATCTTCCTTTACTAGTAAAACTGAATACCTAGGAATAAATTGAAAGTCAGAGCACAGTAATGAGCAGAAGTCTCCTGTAAGAAATGCTGCTAAATGAGCAACGATGTATTCTGCATGAGCATAAGTTGCTGAAGGTTTTTCAGATACAACCTCAAGTAGAGTCCATGGCAGTAATCAGATCTGAAGAGACAGAAACATGAAAAAACAGGGTGAGACCTGGACCTGAAAGACAAGGTCTTAGTTAAAGACATAGGTAAAGGAAATAATTCTGTCTACTTCTGGTACTTGAAAGCAGATGGATAATTCATCAGGACTACTATACTGTACCCCTCACTAACAAAGCTGGGCAAATAGCTATCAAGACATCTGATCTCAACCCTTTTAATTTCCGCTAACTATATCTCCCATCCAACACAGGCTCTAACTGTTTAACTTGGACTAAGTTTCAGACAATCCCCATCCAAGCTATAATTTCCATTAGATTTCAGGAAAGCTGAGAGGATGCAAGCCCTATACAGATGAAAGGTGCTGGAAACCAAGCAACCTCAGTCTCACCCCAAGCAGCCTTAGATATGTATTTAACAGGTGTGGTTGAGGAACAGAATTACGCTTGATCCTGAAGTCACATATAGCCTAGGAAAATAGGTTACATCTTAAAATGTGAAGCGACTTAAGAGCTTCTAGAACAGAACTATTCAATGGGTCCTTTCAGACATAGAAAGGGAGAGTCAACCAAGCAGCACTGTGTCAATCTCTAATAAAGCCAATCTCAGTATCAGCTTCAACAAAAACACTGAGATCAGTATTCAAGTCAACTAAAATAGATCAAAAACAGAAACAAAAACCGTATAAACAAAAAAAGCTCGTAAGCCAAAGACACAAGGACTGTCTTTGTAGTACCACGGCTGGTTCTAGTTATCCCTGCTCCCAAAAAGTATCAAACAAACGTATAATATTTAATTTTATTTTAAACAAGATAACAAAGTTTAGGTTGGAGATTAAGAAATTTCTGACTACGAGGTTGGCTAAGAAGTTGAGCAGGCTACCTAGAGATTTTTGTGGATAGCTCACTGGATCTTAGTATGTGAAGTCCGCTAAAGTTCCACTTCGACTTTGCAGCGTCTGTCTCATGAGATCTACAGAGACTTTGGTAACCTGCCTGAAACTAAAGGAGCATGGCCAACATTAAGAATTGCAGGTTTTATAACCACACTAGCAAACTGCCCATCAAGAATGATGGGGGGGAGACAGTGGAGACAGAACCCTGTGTCTGGCTCCGTTCTACCCCCACTCCCCTCCCAGTGCTTCAGGTCCGACCCTGCTCCCTCACTCCTCCCACTGCATCAAGTCTAACCATGCACCACTTTGGGTCTGACCCCACTCCTGCCCTCCCCACTGCCACTTTGGGCCAGCCCAGCTCCCCTGCCTCCCCACTGCTGCTTCAAGTCTGACCCCACTCCCCACCATCGCTTCGGTCTGGCCCCATCTGCCTCCCTCTCCCCCGCTGCTTCAGGTCTGACCCCACTCTATCCCCACCCCCTCACCACTTTGAGCCTGGCCCCACTCCACTGCCCCCCGCTTTGAATCCAGCCCCACTCACCCCTCTTCTCCAAGTCCACCTGGCCCATGTCCACCTGCCTCCCCTCTCCCTCCCTCCCTGCCTGCTGCCTCCCCATCCTTGTCAGCTGTTCTGGGGGGCATCCAGGCTGGGTGCCAGGTGGGCACCACCACCGTGATCTTCTGCCCTTCACCCTCAGGCAAGGAGATGTGGGGAAGCTCCACTGCTTGGGCAGCTGGGGCGTGTTCCCCACTGCCACATTTCCCTGGCAGTGCTGCAAACTTGGGCCCACACAGGCCAGGCCACTCAGCCAATCATCGCTTCAGTGCCACAAGTGCATTTGGCCAAAAGTGTTGCAGACAGACAGACAGACTAAGCCTTTTATTATATTAGAATACTGGAGTGAAGAGGAGATGGGGTGGCACAGGCACTAAGGCAGAGGGTTGACAGCCTAGATATTGCAAATTTGAGGCCATAACAGGAGCACTCAGTGTGGCCTGCAAGAAAACCAACAAAATCTGCAAATTCTACTAAATACCTTGTCACAAGGACCTGAAAAGGAAGGATCAGAGGAATTAACAACTCTGTTTATCTATGAAGGATACTACTATGAAACCGTACTTCATGGACCTAGTATTTCACTGTTAACTTTGGCAGTTAGGAGGGGCATACATAATCCCAGCTCATAGCCTAAAGTCTTCCATACACCTCAAAAACTTCCATGTACATGTGTATACAACACCCTAGGAAAAACTTGATTAGTAGATTAAAATTGTCCAGATCTTTGATGTGAAACTTTGGAGGTTTGTGTGTGCTTGATGCATTTAAGCACAATATGTACCCAGTGGAAAGACTAGAAAGGTTTCAGAACTGGGACTGATCTCTCTCAAGAAATAAATCATTCTTATCTTGTTTAAGGAAAATGACAAAGTAACACGACAAAGGTACATGACTTTAAGGATACCAAAAGGCAAAACAGTCAAGTGAGTTCATGTCATCTCTTCAGTAGATCTAGCTACTATAAAAAGCAGTACAAGCATAGAACCAAAGTATCCGTAAAGTTTAGAAAACAAGAGTTCTAAAGTAAAATATGGATATGTATATGAATATGTATGTGTATATATGGATATGGACTTTTACAAATTCATTTTTGCCTGAACACACCATTTTTATTTTTGCACAAGTAACAAAGATTACATATGATTAGGGGCTGTGATAAGTGAAGTGGCAGGCCTTCAGCACAAGTTGTTTGTGTGTAGCATAGTGTGAGGGAGTGGGGCCTAGGAGCGGCCGTGAACTCCCTAGCGCCCCCTACCGTCACTCAGGGCTGTACTCAGCACCCTCGAATCCTCGCCCACCACGACTTTGATCTTAAATGGTTAAATGGGAGGCTGCCTTTATTCCGCTAGTGAACGGCATGTGTTCTTGCCCCTACTCCAAATGGGTGCGCCTCGGTGCGCCCCTCCCTTAAGGGGTACGCGTGCCTCCAAACCTCCCCTTTAGCACGCCCCAAGCCTTGCAGCTGTTCCGTGGGACGTTGTGCGGTCCCTCGCCCCTCTGGTGCTCTCTCTCCTTCTCAGGCACCCTGGGCTCCTTGCCCGCCTGGCGCCCCTGAGCCGGGCTCCTATCCACCAGCCCACCCCCAGGCCTGTCTCGCCAATGTCCAGCTACTACCGGTGCCCCTGGGCCTGACTCGACACTGCCGCCCTGTTACCGGTGCCCTTGGGCCTGGCTCGAAGCCGCCGCCCTGTACTGGGCCTTGCCCCCTCTGGGGCCGATACTGTGCTCCTCACACTCTCTCTCCGCCCTGCTCTGGGGCCTAATACTGCCGCCCTGTTACCGGCGCCCTTTGGGCCTGGCCCGAAGCCGCCGCCCTGTTACCGGCGCCCTTTGGGCCTGGCCCGAAGCCGCTGCCCTGTACTGGGCCTTGCCCCCTCTGGGGCCGATACCACGCTCCTCGCACTCTCTCTCCGCCCCGCTCTGGGGCCTGATACCGCCGCCCTGTTACTGGAGCCCTTGGGTCCGGCTCAATACTGCCGCCCTGTTACCGGCGCCCTGGCTCAATACTGCCGCCCTGTACTGGGCCTTGCCCCCTCTGGGACTGATACCGCGCTCCCCGCGCTCTCTCTCCGCCCCGCTCTGGGGCCTTGCCCTCTCTGGGGCCACTACCGCGCTCCCTCTCTGCCCCGCTCTGGGGCCTTGCCCTCTCAGGGGCCACTACCATGCTCTGCACGCTAGGGGCACAGGCAACCACCGCCGTGCCTGTCCCCTTGACCCTTCTCTGGGTCCGGTTGCCCGCACTGGGCAAAACACTGCCCTTATGGGCTGGGGTCTGCAACCCCGCACACCGCGCCTCCCCGGCACAATACTGTGCCTCTCTGGCACAGACAATAGTGCCCCGCTGGCACTGTGCCCCTACTAGGCATCTGGAACCCCCAAGCTGTTGGGGAGCCCCGCTGAGGCCTCCTCACTCCCCTACAGCCTCACCCGGTCCTCCGGTGTAAGGTTAACCATAACCAAAATTCAAGCCACCTGGCTGTAACATAAACCACACAGAGTCTCCGTGCTCCAAACAAACTCCAAGCCCCTCACCAGGCTCTCAAGCCTACCTCGCTTTAGGGCGTTCTTGTCCCCAGCATCATCGCAGCCAGTCAGCATGGTAATGCTGCAACTCCTAACTCAGGCCACTCAGCTCAGCCACAGAGCTCGAGCTCGAGCTCGAGCTCGAGCTCGAGCTCCTGCTCCTGCTCCTGCTCCTGCTCCTGCTCCTGCTCCTGCTCCTGCTCCTGCTCCTGCTCCTGTCAAAAGGGAACTGCTGGTCAGGCTCCGGCCTAAGCTATTTATAAAGGCCCAGCCCTGCCCCCTTCTGGCCACCTGACTGCCTAGTCACCCTGGCAACCAGCACCTGAGCTGCCCTGGTGATTGGCAGCTCTGCCAATCTCACTCACAGTCACCGGGCACCTATGTGACTCCGTGACACATAGGAAACTATTTTCTTCCAGTCTGAAGCAGACATGGCTCGAACTGAAGCTGAACTCAGCTCAAAGACTTCAACTAGCACGTGCTTTAACTGAGACTTTAGCTGAATTCAGAAGTGCAATCTTCAGCAGACAAGTGAGGTTTTAGTTCTTCAGGCAATCCATGCTTTTTAAAATTCATTAAAAATTAAATAAAGGAATCTATGTAATTGTGACATTAAAACCACAAATTTAAATGAAGAATCTAAAAAAAAAATCAAAACCTAAGGTTACATCAGACAGTTAACAACTGTAATGTCTATATCAAGGAATACATTTAATAACCTACTATAATCAAAATACTACATAAGGACACGTGAAAGAGCAGATGAGCTAATGTTACTGTCAGGCTCATGCCTTTTGAATTACTGGACTGCAGAATACAAGGCCCCTTTATGTTGTTAGGCTGATATTAGGGAGCACTGGTGTAAATGAGAACCAGGCTCCTTTCATTTAAAAATCAACAACCTTAGCTGAAACTTGTCTTTACCATATGGAATCAAAAGGGCCATGGTAGGGTGAACAGGCAATGAAAAGCAGCATTCTCCTAGGCACAGCAGGGGGCCATAAGAAGAAGTGGATATTAGTACATTGGTTCACCTTACAAAGACCATTTCTAGCACCCTTAAGGGTGGTGTTTTGAAGCTTCATGGCTTAAACTAATGATAACTATTCATTATGCACAGGCCTAAAAAGTATCATGGTCTTATCCTTCCCTGGAAACACTAAGTTAAAAATATACTAAATCATAACAGACAGCATGTACAAGATCATTGGCTAGGTTATACAAGCCATTGACTTTAGCAGATCTAGACCAGAATATCTATGTTCAGGAAAGTGTCCTGTAGTTTATGGTTGCTTCTCAGAAAAGGTAAGGATAGAAAAGAAAAGTTAAATATATATATATTTTGCTCCCCCAACAATAACCCAGGAAGTTCTCGAGTTGGATATACAGGAAGTTTTGGCATTCAGAGCCCAGGAACATTAATTGTACAAACTAGGATGATCTTTCAAAGGCTGAGACAGGTGGCCGAGACAATGCAAGGAAGCTCCATCCATTAACTGCATGTGGACAGGAGCTTTATATGAGAGATATCGATGGGTCAGGTCAGGTCAATGTATGACACTGCCTGCAGAAACTGAAGGTCCTATAGTCAGAACTTGGAGAGTTCCTGCCTTTGTTTCATTCAGGGGCATTGACCCAGTAATGTGCCTTCACATCTACAACTTTGGGACTATCAGTATTACTAATGATGATTATGAGAATGATAAAGTCCAGTCCTACATTCTTTGCTCAGACAAAGCCTAAGAGTATTTCCAAAGTCAGCACAGCAAGATAGAGCCTTTGGTGGAGGAGGAGAAAAAGCAGGAGAGAGAAGGAAAAAATGTGTGACACTTACTACAACAAGAGGAATAAACATTAGAAAAGATTTTTTGAAGAACAAAACTGAAACAAAACTCTTAAAAGATCATTAGACAAAACATCACAGCCACTTCTCAATAAAGTTGTAAAATGTGAGCCAGACTCTTTTAAAATGACTGCCCTGAAGGAATTTAAATATATAAAATCACAAACACTTGGGAGGTATTTTACACTATGCTTATAAAGTGCCAAGTATACTCCCAATGCATCTACAAGTAAATTTTAATAACTATATTGGACAACTAATGTATCGTGATATTGTATCATCCCTGTGAGATGAGAGACAAAATTGTACAAATGTCCAAACCTAAAATTGTGCTGTCCAATTTGCATTACATGTCTTTCAGAAGAATGTCAGTCCCAGGTACAGGCAATAAGTTAATTTTTAAGCTGGAATAAATGTACACAGAACACTCACTCATGCCTGAAAACTGAAACCCATACCAAAAAACCTAAATAATCATAAGCCTAGAGATATTATCATGGAAAGAAAAAATCCCAGTTCATTTAAGAAAGGAACTGAAAGACACTGGGGTAATTTATCAACTCCTTTGATAGACTTTGTCACACCAGTTTACAATAAAGTGATCTAATAGGATTTCCATCTGCTGCTGAATAGTCAGTCAAAAAGTACACTGATTTCCACTTCTGCACAGGATTTTGCAACCATTTCTTTCAGAGGTAAAACTATTGCCACAATCTAGGCCAATCATTATGCTGATGTAATTTACTAGATCTACATCAATTCTTATCAATTTTCCTATGGAGTTTAAGGAGTTGATTTTGACCACAAAGTTCACAGTGATCTAGGGTATGCCCCCCACCCTTTTCTCTCTGTGCTGCCCAACAACAGCAGAAATTAGTTTATATGCCTGAGATGGACATCTCTTGGTTTAAAACAGAGAGAATAAACAAAAGGATAATCTCCTTGCAAACCCCTTAGCTTTAGAATTCACACCTCTTTCTTGATCTACAGTAGCTTAACAGAAACATAATTAGCAAAGTTTGCATCCTGAGAAAAAGGATGCAAACTCTGCTGGACAGCAAGGGGCAGGAGAGTTTCTGAGCTATAGAGCAAAAGGAAGCAGCTGGGGAGAAAGGAAAGGTCTTACCTGTCCTCTGCAGTCTGCCTGCCCCAGGTTGTTGCTTTTGCCTTCACAGCAGCAGTGCAATGTATTACACAGGACTGATGCTACTGCCGCTGCCACATCACAGACTCCTGGGGGGGCCCTATTCTGGTGTCCCCTCTAAGTACACTAACTCAGGACTGATGCTGCATTCACTGAATGCTAGTTACACTATTGCAGCTCAACGTTATTGATTTCCAGAGCATGTTGCTACGTGGATCCATTTTTTTTTTCAGACTTTGGGGAAAGGGGAATATGGCTGATTTGGGGGAAGAATGTAAAGATTGGAGTACTTGTAAATGTAGCTGATTGGCATGTAGTTATTTATTAGGGAAAGCAGTAGGGCTGTGTGAAATGGCTATGTTTAGTTTCGGTTTCGGATTTGGCTGTTTCGGAGGACAGTGATTCATTTTGGTGTTGTGGATCACTGTTCCATTTTGATTCTACTGAATCTATTTCAGAGTTTTGACACTGATTTTTGGAGATTTGGATCAGCCAGGAAGAAGAAGGCACAGCTGGGCAGCTGCAGGTTCTCCTGCTGCTCCTCTGGCTGTGCCTGCCTCTCCTTGGGTGGGAGGAGCCACAGGACATGCCCCCCCCCCCCCCGGCCCTATCCCCTCCTGCCACTTTTTTTTTTTTGAATAAGCTCCACACTCACTGGATGCAGCAGCAGCAATCAGGGCCTCCCGGGGCTCAAGGAAGAGCCCCCCACACACAACACAGGGCAGCAGGAATCACCCTCCCCTGCCTCCTTGGCACCTGCACAGTAGCTATTGCATCGTGCAGGTGCAGTGTGGCTCAGCAGGGTGCCAGCTGGGGGAACCCAGCACCATGCAGCCCAAGTGACCCCAACTCCCAGGCATTGCACAGCACACTGCTGAGCCACGCTACACTCATGCCATGGAGCAGCTGCCACGTGAGTGCCAGACAGGGGTAGTGATCCCCGCTGTCCCCCACACTGCCCTGTGCTGCATGGGGGGACTCTGCCATGAGCCCTCGTTGATTGCTGCTGCTGCAGCCGGTGGGTGCAGGGCTTTTTTTTTTTTTTATGTGCCAAAAGGCTGGGGCCGGGCAGGGGATGGGGCTGGGCAGGGTAGCCATGGGGTCTTCTCCTGAAGCTCCTCTGGCTATGTTTGCCTCTGACCCAGTGATGGGAACTGCAGGAGAAGCCCCCATGGCTGCCTTCCTTGGCCCCATCCCCCGCCTGGCCTCAGCCTCCCAGCACTTTAAAAAGACAGCTGCGGGGCTGTGCTGGACTATTCCCAGGGGTCACCTCCAAAACATTCTGAAACATCCAAAATGTTTCAGATGGTTGCATTTCATTTTGGAGATGTTTTGGAGCCTACTGTTTCATTTAAGATTCAGTGTTTTGGGCACCAAAATGGACTGAAACACCTCCAAAATGAAATGGCTAACAAAATTTCTCACAGCCCTACAAAGCAGCTAGCAACTCTGTTAAAGCATTGTATTTTTACAATAATTGTACCTTTTAAAAAACATTTACATATGAATTGAAAAGGGAAAAAGTAGATAAATACTCATTCGAGAAACATTTTATCCTTCCTTCACTCACTATCAAAAGAAATCAAGATGTAGGTTTACCTACATGGTGATGATATGTTTGACATACAAAGGTGAAACCACAAATATTTTGGTAATCAGACCTTTCCATCGTGGGATGGGAAGACAAAGCATTCAATGAGGAAGTTTCAAAGCTTCATCTACTGCATGGCAAAAAACAGCAGTGTCTATAATAAGATGAACAAAGACATTTAAGTATACGGGATGTTTTCCTTATTTCATATTACAAGAGCAGGCATACCAGTGACCTAGACAACCCTTGTGATTAGCTGTAATAAGACTTACTACATGAAAGCTTTTGGCAGAAAAAACAGGCTGCCTAGCTCACAAGAGACAAGGACTTTCCCACTATTTACAGCAGCTCAAAGATGTAACAGTAATGATTCTCCACATCTCTAATCCTATTTGCATGTCTATTAAAATACAATATATTGTTCTACTAGCGTAACACTGGAGTCTTATCTTATGATATATATGACTATTACAAGCATATTATGACTGGGGCTAATGTGATACACCCGTATAAATTTTCTACTGTATTACTTATTTGCTTGAAAATCATTAAAAACAGGATCAGAATAACAGTAATGCAACTGCAAATTGATTCTTTTCCTTCAGTGTTTTCTAAATCTTTCTCTTCCTCCCAATTCTCTTGCTTCATATGCATATGTTTAGTTTTAGGGTTCCATATTATTATTTTCAAACAGTAACATAATGTATTAAGCAGTTGTTCCAAACCCTCCCAAGGGTTTGGTTAGTAGGGATAAGATTTTTGTAATTAAAGTAAAAAAATAACCATTTGGTTGGCACAGTGCAGTAATTATTGCATTTACAAAATGGTTTTCTTCTAAGTTGATATATGAATTTTCTGAAAAAATAGTTATTACTACAGTCTAAAATTTTAATCAATGTTTTCTGTTTTTATCTTTTTAAAACACAGCTAACAGCCTTTTTGAACAGATACTTTAAATGGTTCTATCAGCAAAGAACAAAAATTGAAAAAGAGGTGTTTTCTTTCCATTCTGACTCCCAATTTCATATAACTAGGTCAGGGGCACAGCACAGAGAGCTTATTAACATCAGATTTCTGCTAAATTCAGTTCTTGAGTACATGCACTGTGAAAACACAGGCAAGTTTCAAATACAGTACAAAGCACAAAAGTCTGAATGTCAGTGGTTAGATTCATTTAAGAATAAAGCTTCAGAACATAATTGACAGGTTCTAGGGAAATAAGTTCAGAATATTAGTGAGCTCTCATAAGAAAATGTTATTTCTTTAAAATGCCACTAATTTGAGCCTTAAAGATGCTCAAACAGGTTTGTAAACTCTTAACATGAGAGTTCCTTAAAAAAATACAGATAATTATTTCTAGCAAAAGGTGAAAAATAATGTTCTTCTGTTTAAAAAAAACAAACAAACATATATAAATCACATATTTTAAAATGTTGGTGTCCAGACTAGCTCCTATTTTAAACCAGTGACAAGGCTCCAACTGGGAGCAAGAGAAGATCCTTAATTGCTGGTAGTGACAATATACACGCATCACAGCATATAGCAGATGTGTCCAAATGTTTCAGCCTAGAAGCAAATATCATTATTTCATAGGTAGGGATCTACCCTATTTGTGATTTCATGTTTTTCATGGGAAAAAAATAGTTTCTGTGAACCCTGCAAAAATGGTGATCCCCATAATTTTGGCGTGGAATCACCAGTGGAAAAAACTTACTAATAATAAATGCCGACTCCCCAGTGGGAGCCAGTGACCTTCAGGGCCCCTAGGGCCCATCCTTGCAGCCCACTGGAGAGGAGGAAAGGGGAACCCACCAATATGAAAAGGAGCAGCAAAGATGGCAGCTGCCCTCCCACACCCCCAGTGCTCATTGGCAGCAGCAAGGGTGGGGGCTGTCCATCACGTGGCCATGTCCCTCCACCAATCAGCATAGAGGAGCAGGGCTGCACAATGGGCAGCCCACTTGGACAATCAGTGGTGAGGGGTGGGGCCACGCAATAGGCAGACTTTTTGGCCAATTAGTGGAGTGGTATAGAGCTGCCAGGGCCAATTGCTGTTGGGACGGTCATTGCAAAAAGACTGTGAAATGGCACTGCATGCAGCCTACAATTTTTCCTTCACCTCAGCAGGAATTAAGTAGATCCCTATTCACGGTGTCCATATGAGAAGCAAGGAATATTTAAATCCACTATTTCTCATCCTCCCCCCCCACCCCAACATTGTAAAGAAGTTAAAACAGAGAGCTGAATGCAGTTCCCAACTCAGGTCCTAAGCACCAAACTCCAAGCATACAGCAACTATAATACTGGTGTATGCTCATACACACTGAACTTCTAATAAAGAACCAAAGGATTGGTTGAAGTAAAGAGTCCTGTAAGGAAGTTTTTACCTTTAAACCTTATCTAACATGTTGATGGCTAAAATACATATTACCACCACACTGATGACTTTTTGAACAGTTGCAAAATGACTGACCAAACATATGGATAAAAAAAATGTGCTCTCATATTCCTGATCTATACTGTTAATTACTCTTTAACACCCATCTTCAAGCATTAAGCTGTCTACTGTCCACTACACTCGTACGTTAAAAACTTCTGAAGCACATTTAGTTGATTTTGACTATCACCCTCAAGGCAAACTTCAAAGTACTGGAAATCAGACACTGGTATGCAAATATCAAGACTCTCCTTAATAACTATATAAAGACTCTCCTTAATGACTTAATAACTAAGTCAAGTTACTTCAGTGATGACAGCACCAATTGAAGGCTTCCTGGCCCATTCTTCTTCTTCATGATCAGGCTCAATCAGTCAGTAATCTTACGCAAAATAACACACACATGCCTCTCAGGGCTGGATCTCCATATAAACTGTGTTACAGCACTTGAGTGTCCAAATCTCAAAATACATTCATGCAGAGAAGTTAGAAGTTGATATAATAGTACTTACACATTACACAAAGATGGTTTGTTCCTGCTGTTGATGAACCTTGCTGTTGTAGCTACTAATTTCTGGTAAAGCATTTGTTAAAGGCACACAGTTCAGAGCACATAGCAATACAGCAGTATTTTCCTATTAAAGACAGAAGCTTCTACAAATGTCCATTTTGCCTTCCCTGGACTTTCCATTGCTGTTCTCAGAATAGCTGTCCTTAAACAGCAGCAGGAACAAAAAAAACCTATAAAAAAAAACTTGAACAAGAAACTGCAAAACAAAAACTCATCCACAGTCTAGATTTTATTAATCATGATTTCAACTGGCACTATGATTTCTTAACCCGTTACCTGTACAAGCTGTTAACTTCAATGTTCCTCCAAGCATTAATTGCTTTGTTTACGTCAGTTGATCTATTCAACCAAGTTACTGTGTCTTTTAGAAGCACCCCCTCCCCTTCTATGTAATATCTTTTCTTTCTGCCAGTCCAGTGATAGTATCAGATGGAACAGGTGAGAGCTCATACCTCCCTAAAGTTAATCCCTAAGGGAGGGGTCAACAACCTACTGCTTGTAGAGCCTTTGGACACAGCCTGCAGAACTATAGCTCTCGCAACATTTGTCAGTGGGGGCTCTCCTTGCACTGTGCCACAGTTAGCCACTGGGAGCACTAGTGAAAGGGAAACCCCGCCCACACCGCACTACAGCAGCATTGGGTCTGGCAGAGAGGGACTTTTGTCACACCATGCTGCAGCTCTACCTTATGCCTATTTTTAGGCCACCCCCCCAGGTACCTATTGCTGCTTATATTGCTAATTAAGGAATCACTTTTAAAGTACAAAACCAGTCTCTCTTTATAGTCCTATCCACCCCTTCCAGCTTGTAGCTAGAACCTGTGGACGCTCTTTCACAACTACATGATTTCACAAAAACATTATGAAATCTTGTAACAGCAGTTATCAAAACAACTATATCCTATACTATAGTGGATATAAGACAGAAGTTCATTTTTATTAGATTCAAATAGTCAGTCTTTTCACAATATTTTAATTCTTTCCCTTTCTGCTCAGGGGATTACTGGTTTCATTCTTCATAAGTGCCCAAAGCCACTTTCATCTTTATTTATCAGAAAAATTCTGATGAGACAGATAGAATAAAGCAGTGAACTTTCCTTCTTACTAGTTTGTGTAACAGCACTAAATGTCTCCATGCATGGGCTACAGTGCAATAAAGGAAGCAATTTTTTGTTAACAACCCATTACAACAGCTCTTTTCTTCGTTATTTAAAATTTAAACCTCACTTTCAGGACAGAACCAAATCCAGCTGATTTTTTACTGCTCAACTAGAGGTCTATTTAAGCATTGTGTTAAAACTGAAAAAACACAACAGAGAATCAGATTAACTTGGCCCTCTATCCAATACACAATAATACTGCTGCACTAATTCTACAAGTCTAAGAAAACTGATTATTTTAACAGGAGAAATCTATGGGGAATCATATATGTAAATTATGGTTTCATTACACAGTTTAATAAGTTCAAGTAGACTCTGACCTTACAAGCAGTGTATGAGGAACAAGAATACACCTGGGTGCATACGACTGCCAGATCAAGGGCAAGCTTGTACACAAACTGTTAGGGGCAGAAATCATGTCTCTTTGTGTGTTTATATAGTGCTTTGCACGACGGGGCCTAGATTCCAAAAAATGCCCCTGTAAGCCATCTTCTCTGCCAAACTGATGACCTTGGGCAAGCCAGGACCAGGAACAGCAGCAGTCCTGGGTACAGCAAGCAGGTGAACTTAGGCACCTAACTCAGGTTTGTGAATTCCACTCCTGGAGCAGATGTCTCAAAAATAAGTCTGACCAAGCTCAGTGTCACAACACCTAAACCCCTTTGTGCATCAGGGATTAAATGTCTAATTTCCCTTTAGCTTTCACCTTTTGTAAATTTGAAAATCTGCCCCATCAACCTTATCATGGATCCACACCTAAGGCAAGGAAGAACAAACAGAAAATGACCTATGTAGTATTTTAGGCTGCATACCTTCAAATAATCTGAGAGCAGACTTCCAGGTTTGTTCTCCTGATAGAAAAACCTGCCCAGAAACACATCTACAGATGTTCAAATGATGAGGGCCTGAAGAGTGGAAAGCTTTCAGTGTTGACACTGTACAGCTGGGGAAAGCAGGGGGGAGGGGGCCATGCACACATATCAGTGCATTCCACAGGCTCCTTTAGTCTGCCTGGTGCCAAATGAAAGCAGTGCATGGGGCAGCCCCAACTGCCTGACCCAGTCTGCCCATGGTCAGTCTGTTTCTCTGCTACACAGTGGAGGAATTTTGATTGGGGAGGAGGGGTGTTCTGCTCCTTGTTGGAGCAACAGAGTCCAGTGAGCAACACAGCAACAGAGTCCAGTGAGCAACACAGCGTCTCCCTGGTGAAGGAGGATGCTGGAGGACTATTTTCTCTTCTGAGAGAAACTACAGCATGTACAGACTTTCACTTTCCCAAGAAACTCTCGCAGGAGTGATTTAACACTGGTTGTTCTTAGATTATTTTTCTCCTGAAGCAGCTATTTTTACTCTGGGCTGCCAGGAGGCTGCAAGCCCTGCTGCAAGCAATGCAGGCTCCATGGCAGGTGGCAGCTGCCCAGAGCCCAGGCCATCTAAGGCAGGCAACTGGGAGGCTGCAAATAGCTGTACTGGGCTCTGGTGCCCTGGCTGGGCTCTGTGGTAGCAGCAGCTGCATGTGCACCTCTGGGAGAACAGTGGGGAAAGGCCCAGGGCAGCACAACCTTGGCCTCTCATGTACCATCTGCCTGGAGGTACGCATGCACCCACTGCCGGCAGCAAGGATTGGGCCTCTCAC
Organism: Crocodylus siamensis; assembly: GCF_052110815.1. Lineage (NCBI taxonomy): Eukaryota > Metazoa > Chordata > Crocodylia > Crocodylidae > Crocodylus > Crocodylus siamensis. The sequence continues at coordinate 73,496,143 of NC_143398.1, read as the reverse complement.
AGCTGTCCCGCTGTCTGCCCTGGCATGACAAGCTGAGGCATGGGTGAAGGTTGGGGTGTTTCTGGCAGTCTGGCCAAAAACATTGCCAATCCCTGGTACACGGCCTTAGTATTATACCGGTAAGCACCATGGCAGTTAGTAATCAAAAGAGGTGTAGTGCTAAAATCATCCATAAATATGGTAGAATGATGTTCAGTTATGAATAGTTCTTCACAAGCAGCAAGTTCTCCAAGAAAACTTACATTATGGAAGAAAGTGTTAACAGTGAAGCTCTGTCAAATTTATGCAAATATAAAATCCACAGAGGCAAGTAATAGACTAAGAGGAGATTTTCAACTAAATGAAAGGAAGAAGATTTACACTGTCATTTGCATTAAGCTATTTGTTTTGTTTTGTTTCCAAAACAAGGGAAAATACTCAGTGAAGCAAATGTTCAGAATAGTAATGAACCAATGAAAATGAACCAGAGTTGTATCATTTTAGAACATTAAAACTTAGCACATAATCTTATTTTCCCTGGAGAAAGCTGTTGCTTTGACCATGTGTATTACACAGGCTTTAAGCACCACTATTTCTAAAGGGTCTGGCAGACACCACTAGCACAGAAAGATATCCAGGATATTCTGTATCATACCACATCTTTGACACTACTCCAATGGTCAATTTTTTTTCTACACTAAAATACAAGAGAATATTTTCATTTTCTTGTTTGCATTCTAACCTTCAAAACCCACATTTTGTTCTAGAAATTTAAAAATGTGCATGTCTGCAGGCATGTATACACACCTGTATTCACAATGAAGATACCAATAGCAGAAGTTACTCAGAGAAAATAATTTTTCCCTAACCATGTTATTTTTCTTTACCTAGACCAATAGTTTTCAACCTTTTTTGAACTCATGGAACCCCTCCATAAGTTTTCAATCATTAGCAGCCCCCCATTTAAAAATCTAATATAATGCTCATACCGTGAAATCAATAGAATTATATTACTAATTATGTGCTATTCATTGTATTAATATAATATAAAATACAAATTTAATAATTACCCCTTCAGGCCACTTCCCCAACTCTATTTGACCCCACACACATTTGCTCCCAGAATGATACCCAAGCTTCCTATACAAGGGTGCAAGTCACTGCTAGAAATGAAGAACTGGCAGGCTAATTTCTCCCCTTGGTTATCCCAGGGTAATCCCCTCTCCCTGACCTCTAGCCCCACAGCCAAAATGAATGGAGCCTGGGGACACACTGCTGGCAGGCATGAGGTACCAAGCTGCATGTGACACATGGGGGGGTGCCAAGGGGATCAGAGGGATGCGGAGATTGGACAATGAAAACAAGGCCCCAGAATGAGAAAGAAATGGAAGGGGTGCTCCTTTTTACCCCCAGTCTGTACCTGACAGGCAAGCACAAAACCCACTACCTCCAAGCATTCACATGCTAGTGACTAGACACCAGAGGCTAATTAAGACTTTACAGGGCCCTGGACAAAGAGATGATTATGGGTCTAGATCTCCAGCAGGGGGAAGAATCTGTTCCCCTCTTCGTGCTACCATGGAGGTGTATGACCTAGTTTCTCAATCATTGACAAGTTATGGTGAGCCATGTAGAGTGGATAAGATGATGACATATTTGCATATTCTGGTATGTAAATTAATAAGCAAATAAACCAGATACAGATACTGGTGTAAGATGACACTCTGTCCCAAAGACTTTGATTCTCAATTTATAACAAAAAGCACCAAATGAACTAAAGATTCAAGAAGCCGTTTCCCCCACCCCCATCAAGTCATCAAATTCCTTACAATGTCTTCAGTCTTGAAATCTACACAACACAAACAGCATTATACCTTTTACCAACATTCATCCTACAATTTTTTTAAGTATGCAATATATGTTACCTCCCCATAAGGTCAGTTCTCTCACTTGGCAATTAATTAAAAACATAACAATTGGGACTGCTGAATCTCAGAGATCTTTCATAGTATCTAAAAATTCGTAAGCTAAAGAAAATAGACAATCCCCAATTGATAAATACATTTTTAAAGATAGTGTCAAGGTTACAATAACTTACACTGTTGCAGACAACTTCAAAAGGCAGCTAGCAGCATATTGTTGATATGAAGCCTGTTTCCACAAGCAGGTGCATCCTACTGGGATACTTTATATTGCAACTTTTTAGTCACCATGATGCACAACAAAGTTTTAATGCATGTAATGATAAGAATAGGAAAAAAGCACAGATAGTCAGCACAACGCTACTCTTCAGTCCTGTTCCCTGATGCGAGAAGTAGGATGGCTCACCAAAAGCATCCATGGCTGCTTTTTGTAAGCCCCCATGAAGTAGGATGGCTCACCAAAAGCATACGGGAATGTCTTCTAGCTAAAAGGGAGCCGTACACCTAATGGAAGGGAGGGACCATCACCAGGGAGGATTATACTGTGGTTGCTGGGGGATGCAGGGGGGCATTCAGGAAGGCCAAGGCGGAGATGGAACTGGGACTAGCTTCCCAGATCAAAGACAAGAAATCCTTTTTTAAATACATAGGGGGCAAAAAGAAGGTACCGGGTAACATGGGGCCCCTGCAAGACATACTAGGAAATTTGGTCATCACACCAGACGACAAAGCTAACCTATTTAATGACTTCTTTGCCTCCATTTTCCTGAGCAGGGACCAGATCAGCCCCCCCAACTGGGATCCCTGCAGGCCCCAAGAAGGCGCACCTAGGCCATGGGTCAGGGAGGATCTAGTCAGGGAACTTCTGGAGGGACTGGATGTATTTAAATCAGCTGGTCCAGACGATCTTCACTCCAGAGTGCTGAGGGAATTAGCTAAAGTCATTGCAGGACCCCTGGCACAGCTTTATGAGCACTCATGGTGCTCTGGTGTGGTTCCAGAGGACTGGAAGAGGGCCAATGTGGTTCCCATCTTCAAAAAAAGGAGGAAGGAGGATCCAGGGAAACTATAGGCCAGTTAGTCTTCCCTCAATCCTGGGTAAGCTTTTTGAGAGAATTATCCTGGCACATGTCCACGAGGGACCAGTGGGGTGGGGGGGTATGCTTAGGGGCAACCAACACGGGTTCATTAGAGGCAGGTCCTTTCAGACCAACCTGGTGGCCTTCTATGACCAGGTCACCAAATCCTTAGATGCAGGGGTAGCAGTGGACATAGTCTTTCTGGACTTTAGGAAGGCCTTTGACACTGTCTCTCACCCCTTTCTCATTAAGAAACTGGGGGACTGTGGTGTCAACACCTACACAGTCAAATGGGTCACCAACTGGCTGGTAGGCCACATCCAGAGAGTGGTAGTGGATGGGTCATTTTCAGCCTGGAGGGATGTGGGCAGTGGAGTTCCACAGGGCTCGGTCCTCAGGCCCGCCCTGTTCAACATCTTCATCAGTGACTTGGACAAGGGGGTAAAAAGCACCCTGTTCAAATTTGCTGATGACACTAAGATGTGGGGGGATGTGGGCACATTAGAAGGATGGAATAGGCTACAATCAAACCTAGACAGGTTACAGGGGTGGGCGGATGAGAATAGGATGGGACTCAACACTGACAAGTGCAAGGTGATGCACCTGGGGAGGAAGAACCAGTCCCATACCTACAGGCTGGGGAACTCCCTTCTCGTCAGTGCAGAGGCAGAAAAGGATCTTGGAGTCATCACTGATGCCAAGATGAACATGGGCTGGCAGTGTGGGGAAGCAGTCAGGAAGGCCAACCGTACCTTGTCATGCATCCACAGATGCATCTCGAGCAGGTCCAGGGAGGTGATACTCTCCCTCTATGTGGCACTGGTCAGGCCGCAACTGGAGTACTGCATCCAGTTCTGGGCGCTGCACTTCCAGAGAGATGTGGACAACATGGAGAGGGTCCAGACAAGGGCCACTCGCATGATCAGGGGGCAGCAGGGCAGGCCCTACGAGGACAGGCTATGGGACCTGAACCTATTCAGCCTCCATAAGAGAAGGCTGAGGGGGGATCTAGTGGCCTGCTACAAACTAGTCAGAGGGGACCAGCAGGCACTGGGGGAGTCCCTGTTTCCCCGAGCACTACCAGGAGTGACTAGAAATAACGGTCACAAGCTGGCGGAGGGTAAATTCAGATTCGACATCAGGAGGCACTACTTCACTGTCAGGGCGGCTAGGATCTGGAACCAACTTCCAAGCAAAGTGGTGCTGGCTCCTACCCTGGGGGTCTTTAAGACAAGGCTTGACAATCACCTTGCTGGGGTTGTTTGACCCCAGTACTCTTTTCTGCCATGGCAGGGGGTCGGACTTGATGATCTGCTCAGGTCCCTTCTGACCCTATGAAACTAGGATGGAAAGGAGCTAGAAACTCCAATGGTTTGTCAGTCTGCAATTTCTGTCTGAAAAAACCCCCCACAGGAAGTTCAGATCACTAGTGCTGTTTCTGCCCCTTCTCCATTTACCCCCATTATAACAGTCCCTCTCATCTCCAATCCCAACATTACTGCTCCACATTCAGCTCCTCTTTCCTCCTCTACATTCAGAAAGACAGGGGCATATATGCAGGAGGAGCACAGCATGGGAGTCTAGGGCTAGGGACAGACATTTGAAAAGCCTGAGCCTGAATTAATTCAATCTTTGCAGATTAGTCTAACCTGGCTAGACTGAACTGGTTTGCAAGTTCACAGACATTCCCTCTGGATGGAGAAAATGCAGGCACATGCCTGCAGTGGCTCAGACTAGAAGCCCAGGGGAGAGGGGACATGCTACAGCAGCCCTCACTTCCCTTCCACAAAGCTGAGCTGAGCGGGGTGTGGCCAGGCCCTGGTAGGATGCTCTGAGCCCAGCAGGGAATTAGTAACAGTGTTCATCACCCCATTAAGAAAACAGCAGTCGGACATTACCACCTATCTATTGAGTCTGCCACAGCACAGACCACAGCCAGCTAGCTAATACAAAGACACCTCTCAGCGAGGCAGAAAGGAGGGGGGAATTCCTGCTTAGCAGAGGCAGGGTGGGAACAGCCTGAAGTCTCTGCTGAGCTGCAGCTAGGGAGCAGAGGCGGGGGGGCCAGCTCTTCTGTGGAGCAGAGAGTCCTGCCCAGCCCAGAGAGCATGCTGGGATGTTGGGGGAGTCTGGTTTATCTTAAGCCAGTAAGGGGTCTGGGACAGACATTGCATAAACCGGTTTGACACAAATCAGTTAAGTTTGATACAACATTCATCTGGGTTTATCTCAAACCAGTTTCAGTGCACTGTGTGGAGGAATCCCCCTCTCTGCCTCCCACTTGGGACAAAACCAGGTGCCCCCTATATTTCCTGGGTTTCTTCATAGTACTGGTTGGTTAGTCAGGGGACCTAGGCTGGAGACACTCCTGAGGGAGGGGGAACCTGCTCCCTTTCTCTCAAGTTTCCTGCCACTACAATTCATGTGATTAGTTCCCTCACCTGGAGGTGATGTCATGAGGAAGCATCAGGAATCATCCAATGGGGCTGCTCCTGGTGGGAACTTAGTGATGAGGACACAACAGGTGTATAAAAAGGTCCCCCATGAGGAAGGAGAGGGGTGAGCCATCTTGGGGGAACATATGAGTAACTGACCAAGCAGAGAGGTGGGGATCTCTCTGGAAACTCGCTGAACCACCATGAACTGCATGCCTCCAGAGGAAAGCTCAATCGGCCTGTGGATGATACTTGTGAGTAAACTTCTGGGAACCTATCTAGATATATAGTTTGCAGTAGAAGAGATGCGCGATCAAAGGCTACCTAGCTACACTGCTTGCTCTAGGATTATTCTGTAATATTTCTCTATCCTGCACCCTTCCCCAAGCCTTCCCTCTGTAACCAATAAAGTTCTTCACTGTACTAAGCATGGTGGACTTGTTGGGAGAGGCATGCCTTGGTGCCCCCATGGTCCGGCTGACTAAGTGAGGCTACTATTTGTGCTTCAGACTAAAGCAAGCACCCCAAGTTCTTGCAGTGGGTTGAGCAACCTCTAGCATTGCAAGGCCTGTGTACCTCAGGGGGTTTACAGCTGTTGACAGCCCAGACCCCTGGGTGGTGGCATCAGTGACCCCAGACTTGCACGTGTGCTCCAGGAAGGCCCTCCCTGGGAGGCACTCAGAGTTTGGTAGGTGGTCAGGTGCAGTGAGATGGGTGGTTCAGCACAGGAGCACCCACTACTGGTATGCCACACACTGAACATCTGTTCTGTTACAGGTTTAAACCAGTTTCTGGTCACTTAAACCAGTTTATGTATAATGTCTTTCCCTAGCCTAGATGTCAAGATGGGCGGCTCTGAACACAGAAGCTATTGTGACATCTGAGCAGATCCATCATCATGTTTTTACACATCTAAATTAGCTTGTAACAAATACAAGGAATATTTTTTTTTTTGGTATTCAATTAAAATTCAAACGCCATCCAAAGCATGAGCTACTACGAAAGGCTGCAGGTCTAGGAGTCATTTTAAATTTCTGGTTCTTTTTGTTTCTAGTTAAACACTAACCAGAAATCTGGACTAGCTTCAATAACCTCATCTCCCTCAATAGGTTCATTGCCTTGTTTATACGTATTGATCTACTGAAAACACTTTCCCATTCTCAACACTGTCCCCTCCCCTTATCCTTTGTATTTAAACTTTCTACTTGGAATCCTTGCTTTCTGTTAATCCATTTATAACATCTGATGAAATAGGCTGCCGCTTATGAAAGACCATGCTTCGCTAAACTAGTTAGTCTCTAAGATACCCTGCCTTTTCTTTTGCCAATTTAGTTATAGGAATCTAAAAATAAATAATATCCTTAAGGGATGCTCCAAAATGGAGTAATTTTTATTATGTTTTAGATGGGACATGTTTCCTTTTCCAAAATCAGTCTTTGATTAAAACCCTGGTAGGGAATATTTAACCATCCTCTGAAGAGTCACCGCAATAAAATCAGAAACCATATAGATTATAGATTCATAGATAGATTCATGACTGGAAGGGACCTCACAAGAGTATCAGATCCAGCCCCCCTGCACTAGCCAGGAAGGACAACTGGGGTCAGGTGACCACCGAGTCTCCTCTTGAAAATGTCCAGGGTAGGTGATTGCACCACCTCTGCAGGAAGTTTATTCCACAGTCTGGACACCGTAACTGTGAAGTTTTTCCTAGTGCTAAGCCTGAAACAGTCTTCCAGGAGTTTGTGACCATTACTCCTGGTTTTCCCCAAGGGTGCCCTGGTTAACAGTTGTGGACCATGTCCAGGCAAGGTGTGAAACAGGAAGATTTCATTCTTGCTTTAAGTATAATTCTCAATACTAATAACTGAACCACAAAGGAGCCTTCATAATAGCTTTAAGTTGGGTTTTGTTTGGGGGTTTTTTGAGCTTTTTTGCACCAAAAATATAATTGCAGTTGTTTTTGTGAGGCTGGTACAAACAGTGCCTCATCTACTGCCTCGAACCTGAAAGACCACATCTTAGGCGGTTTTGTCAAAGGAAGCAACTGATTCTGTACTAGTGATGAAAGTGGCGTTTCTGCCAAGTTGACTTTCAGCTCTCTGCCTCTACAAGTCCTTATGTAGTACAGTCTGAGAGAGCAAAAGGGGCAAGGGGAGAATTAAAGTTCATGCTTCCTGAGTGAGGCAACTTCTGGCCCCAAAGAGGCCCATGAGTCAGCTAAGAGAATACTGCTAGTACCCACAGCTCAGTTAGATTATCCTGAATAAGGCAAACTATTTTCATGCTTTCAAATGCAGTCCAGAACCAAGGGAGTGTGAGTGTGTGTGCATGCATCTGTGGTGTGTGGGAAGAGGGTATAGGCAGACACAGTTCTTTGGGAAGAGGGTGGATATTTGGGGACAGAGATGACAGTATACAGAGACTATGATTATTTAGCTATACAAACCCAAACAAATAAGACACAAACAAGGGAAGTTAGTATGTTAATATGTTTCTCCTGAAAATTTAGCAAATATTTTACTAAAAAATTATATAGAAAAAAAGAACAAGTAAAGGACCTGATCAAAAGCCCAATGACACCAATAGGAATTATTTCAGCGAGCTTTGGATCAGGGCTATAGTCTCTAGTATCACTCACTTGGACACCTAGGCCTTTTGTTGATGTGTTCACCATTTTCTAAACCATGTTAACTGATTTGCATCATATAATTTGAATCAAATTTCAGATAATCAAGGGGGTTTGCTGCCTCCTTCACAGACCAGTAGTACATATGTTTGGATAGGACTGAGGGCTTAGTCAGGATACCGATACTTAGTCACAGGTAAGGTGTTGTTGGTACACCTGATTTTGTAAAGGTGTTACTTTGTGCCTCATAGCCTCTGTAGGGTGCAAAAATCCTTGAGTTCCCCTTGAGGGGATTGATGCTGATCTGCATTCCTAAGGAATGCTTATCTGAGTTCCTAAGGACTGTTTTTCCTAAAAGCAAAGCCCTACATACATGTTAATAAACACAGTTTAAATGGCCTGTTTTGGACTGCCCTAGTCTTCATTAACTTTTAATCCTCCTTCAATGAGAATGAGGATTAATTAATTCAGATTGGAGTCAATTTTAATGCAGAGTACAGATGTCCACATCTATATAGTGATGGCTGTAGTCCAGATTAAACCTAGAAAAACATAACGTCTATAAATGACTCTAATATATATTTTTACAACGTGAAATGGAGGGATTTATTGCAAATTGAAATGCCATCTTAACTATAAGTTTACTATCAAATTACTACCAACACCTGCATATTTTTATCCAACTTACTTAAGGGCTGAATGAATTTTGAGAATTGAACTGTGCACCCGCCGGGCCTCGATCATACGGTCCCTTGCCGCCTTGCCCAGGGACCTGGTGGTAACCTTTCGCTCCATCCCTTAAGGGAGTGGCCCACGATCTCCCGTTTCAGGTGGTCTTCCACCTCCTTATCCCGCCTGCCACGACTTCAATGATATTTCAGTGGTGGAGGGGTCTGATTGCCTGATGCCAGCTGCCTCCACAAGGCCGAAGCGTGATGTTCTTTGCGAGGCTCCAACCTCCCCTGTACCTCGCCCTAGAGCCAGCCTCAGCGGTGTGCTATCGTGGTTGCTGACGGCCGACCCTCACTCAATGTAGGGTCCCTCTGGGTTCCAGCTAGGCTCACACAGGGGCCCAGGAAGCCCTGGCTCCTTCTTGGCTAGTCTGACCTTTAGTGACCTTGGCTCCCTCTAACTTTAGAGCCCCAAACAATAATAATAAAGATAATAACACTAACAATCAAGCGACAATAGTAATGACAATAATAATAAACTAACCACAAGGCTACAGGAACCCCTTCCAGGTCCCTCCACAACCTTTCCTAGGCCAATGTTTAGGTATGCCTACTGCAATGCTATCTCCCTTAATCTAAATGCCCTTCCCCTTGTAGGATACTGGGCAATGCCGCAGATCCCCCCGCCACAAAATATGCTAAGCTCCCTAGCAAAGGAATCTTTCTTTAATGAGCTTCAGTCAGGGTCCTTTGTCCCAGACGTGGAGTCTCAGTCCATCCTCCTGTAAGGATCCCCTCTTAATTCTTATGTCCATCAACCTCCACCTGAGTTGATGAAGCCTTTAGCCTCGGCCTTTAGCCTTTAGCTCTTTAGCCTTTAGCCACGCGCCCCCAGGGTGACATACAGTCAGGACACCTGGGTCTTCTCAGGTCCAACAGCAGCGTTTTCCCCTGGGAACAAATCAGATTCCTCCTGTGAGTCGAAAGCAACGTTTCCTAGCTCCTCCACCTTCTTAATGCACTCTGGAGCTCTTCTCCCCAGGCTCTCTTGCCGCCTCCCCTCCTCTTCTACCCACTCACTCTTCCTTCTTATCCCCCCGAGCTGGTCCTCCTCCCCCTCTCTCCCAGCTGTTTCTCCTTTAAACAAACCACGGCTAATGAGTCGCGCGGGTCCCGCTGCCGCTTTCCACTCCAGTGCGATTCCTGCTGTCACTTCAGGCCCCGCCGCGATTCCTGCCGCCGGTAAGTTGTTTTTGTTTATTCTTTCTTCCTCTTTCCTTTCCCAGGGGTGCGCTGCCCCCCAGGGTCCCTTTTGGACCCTTCGGGGTTCATGCCTTCGCCATGCCCCAGGACAAACTGAATGAGTTTTGAGAAGCTCAAAACTCAAAGTGTAATACTACAAGACATAAAATAGTCATGCAGTAATGAAAACCTCTTTATTTTAGTAAGTGTGGCAAATCACTACACTTTCTCTTTGTCCCTTATTTCAACCTCAGTGGGTAGGAGTACAGTTTAACACATCTTCAACATTACCAAAAATATTGAAAGAAATTTTCAAAAGCAAGGCATGCTTCCTTACACAGATCCCTCAATACCATTCCTCTTCCACTTATCTAAATCCTCTTTTGATTCAAATACTGCATTTCTGAGAACATTCTGTCCATAGCAATCATGCCTGCGACCCCCCCAGAGTTGCCTGCGACCCCCCCAGAGTAGTCAGCCCCAGCCGTAGCCAGCCTACCAGAGGCAGACACGCATGGGCACACGCCGCACCCCGAGAGTCCCCTCGGGCTCTGCGGCCCCGGCCATTGGGCACCTCAGAGACGGCCACCCAGACGGAGCCCATGGTTCCGGGCTCCATGCAGACGGAGCCCCTGGCTCTTGGCTGCGGGGGCTGCCTGTCCCTTTTTCAGGCTCTGGGGCCCAGGAGCATGGCCACCTCCCCTTGCGGGGTCTGCTTCCTACTGGGGTCTCTGGAGGAGCTCCAGGCTGGAGGAGCTCCAGGCCACAGTCCAGAGACTGCGTGCCATCAGGGACTGCGAGCAAGAGATAGACTCCTACTGCCAGGCCCTTCTCCCCCGGGAGCCGCAGGGTAGAGCACCGTCTCCCTCCACGACTAAGGAGGACTCTGGGACCTCCCGCTCTGCCCAGTCAAGGGCATGGACCAAGGTGGTCAAGGGCCCTAAGGCCCGCCGCACCAAGGCCCCTCCCTCGCTGGAGCTTAGCAACAGGTTCGCACCTCTCGCAGCCCCAGCAGAGCCTGCTCAGTTTTCAGCTCCCGCAGGCAACCCAGGCTCAACCGCAGCTACTGGCCCCGCTCTCCCCAAGTCAAAGCGAAAGGTGTTTGTTGTGGGAGACTCCATCCTGCAGGGCACTGAGGGGGCAATCTGCCACCCAGACCCCTTAGCCCGGGAAGTCTGCTGCTTCCCGGGGGCCTGCATCCGAGACATTGCGGAGAGGATCCCACAGCTCCTCCGGCCCACAGACCACTACCCCATGCTCCTTATTCACGTGGGCACCAATGACACAGCTCGGAGCACCCCCAGCCAGGTCATGAGGCGCTACAGGGAGTTGGGAGCAGGGCTTAGGGGTCTGGGAGCTCAAGTGGTGTTTTTGTTGATCCTCCCAGTCTCGGGCTATGGGCTGAGGAGGGAGAGGAGGATCCACGCAGTGAACCAAAGACTGCGGAGCTGGTGTCATCGGGAAGGCTTTGGCTTCCATGACCACAGCCCGCTCTTTGGCGAGAGAGGCAGTGAGCTGCTGGGAAGAGATGGCCTCCACCTCTCTCCCCTGGGGAGGAGGCTCTTCTCAGCCAGGCTGGCTGACCTGCTCCACCGGGCTTTAAACTAAGCCCACTGAGGGATGGGGGGACTACTGTCACTGCTGGCCCGCTGAGTGACCCTTGCAAAGCCAGCAGAGCAAGGCACTTAAGGGAGCCCACCCTTACCCCAGCCCTGACACAATCTGTGGGCAAGGCAAGAGCCCCTAAGGGGACACTTGCCTGCCTGTACACTAATGCCAGGAGCCTGGGTAACAAGCAGGAGGAGCTCGTCCTCCTGCTCAGTGCAAAGAATTATGACGGCATTGGGATAACGGAGACCTGGTGGGACTCCACCCATGACTGGACCACGGGTATAGAGGGCTATACCCTGTACAGGAGGGATCGTGTTGACAAAAGGGGTGGGGGTGTAGCTCTCTATATGAAGGAAAGCTACATGTCCCTGCAAGCTGATGTTGGTGACCGGCATGGACAGCTAGAGACCCTCTGGGTAAAAATTCGTGGGAAAAACGGCACAGGGGACACAATGGTGGGAGTCTACTACAGACCTCCCACTCAAAGTCCTGAGCTTGACCAGGAGTTCGCCCGGGAACTGACTGAGGCCGCTTGCTCCAGGACCTTGGTTGTCATGGGTGACTTCAATTACCCGGACATTTCGTGGGAAGATCACTCAGCAAAATCTGAGCGGTCACAAAGCTTTCTCTCGTGCGTGGATGACCTCTATCTGACTCAAGAAGTCTATGGACCAACGAGAGGCAAAGCGCTGTCGACCTGGTACTGGCTACAGGGGACGACCTAATCGGCGACCTAGTGATCGATGGGAAGCTGGGTGACAGCGACCATGAGCTGATCACCTTCACCATCTGCCGTAAAGCTGGCAAGTCAGTCAGCAACACAGAAGTCCTTGACTTCAGAAAAGCCGACTTTGACAAGTTCAAGAGGCTTGTCGGTCAGGCCCTCAGGGACCATGACCCCAGGGAGATGGGAGTTCAAGAAGAGTGGTTGCTTCTCAAGGAAGCAATCCTCAATGCACAAGCTAAATCTATTCCAACACAGACGAAAGGCAGCAAGAAGGCACAGCAGCCCTCCTGGCTCTCTAGGGACCTAGCGGACCTCCTGCGGCTAAAAAGGAAAGCCTACAAAGGATGGAGGACGGGATTCACCTCCAAGGAGAATTATTCTGCTCTGGTCCGGTCTTGCAGGGAGCAAACCAGGAAAGCCAAGGCTGCAACTGAACTCCAACTAGCTTCAAGCATCAAGGACAACAAAAAGTCCTTTTTCAGATATGTGGGGAGCCGGAGGAAAAGCAAGGGCAATGTTGGACCCCTGCTAAACCAGATGGGGCAACTGACAACTGATGCCCAGGAAAAAGCCAACCTATTAAATAGGTACTTTGCGTCAGTCTTTCATCAGTCCCATGGGACGCCCATGCCTGCTATGGGACAGGGAGATCCGGGTGAGGGGGATCCCCTACCCTCCATAAATGCTGACCTTGTGAAGGAACATCTTGAGAAGCTGGATACCTTCAAGTCAGCCGGCCCTGACAATCTGCACCCCAGGGTACTCAAGGAGCTGGCGAGCATCATAGCCCAGCCCCTGGCACGGATCTTTGAAAACTCCTGGCGCTCTGGTGTAGTGCCCGAAGACTGGAAGAAGGCCAATGTGGTGCCGATCTTCAAGAAAGGGAGGAGAGTGGATCCGGCTAACTACAGGCCCATTAGCCTGACTTCTATCCTGAGGAAGATCTTAGAAAAGTTTATTAAGGAGGGCATCCTTGAGGGACTGGCCCAGGCTAACATTCTAAGGGACAGCCAGCATGGGTTTGTTGCGGGTAGGTCTTGTTTGACCAATCTCATTTCCTTCTATGACCAGGTGACCTATCACCTGGACAAGGGAGAAGAGATTGATGGCATATAATCTTGACTTCAAAAACGCCTTTGATCTGGTATCCCATGATCACCTCTTGGCCAAACTGCCCAGTTGTGGCCTTGGCTCCACCACGATCCGCTGGCTGGGAAACTGGCTCCGTGGTCAGACCCAGAGGGTTGTAATTGATGGCAGTCACTCATCGTGGTGCCCTGTGACCAGTGGGGTCCCTCAAGGCTCTGTCCTGGGACCCATCCTGTTCAACATCTTCATTAACGATGTGGACATTGGAGTCAGGAGTGGACTGGCGAAGTTCACCGATGACACCAAACTTTGGGGCAAAGCATCCACGCCAGAAGATAGGCGGGTGATCCAGGCTGACCTGGACAAGCTCAGCAAATGGGCAGATGAGAACCTCATGGTGTTTAACACTGAAAAATGCAAGGTTCTCCACCTTGGGAGGAAAAACCTGCAGCATCCTTATAGGCTCGGCAGTGCTACGTTGGATAGCACTACAGAAGAAAGAGACTTGGGGGTTGTCATTGACCACAAGATGAACATGAGCCTGCAATGCGATGCTGCGGCTAGTAAAGCGACCAAAACGCTGGCGTGCATCCATAGATGCTTCTTGAGCAAATCCCGGGACGTCATTCTCCCCTTGTACTCGGCCTTGGTGAGGCCGCAGCTGGAGTACTGCATCCAGTTTTGGGCTCCACAATTCAAAAAGGATGTGGAGAAGCTTGAGAGAGTCCAGAGGAGAGCCACGTGCATAAAACAGATCTTACAATGACAGGCTGAGGGCCATGGGACTCTTTAGCCTGGAAAAGCGCAGGCTCAGGGGTGATCTGATGGCCACCTATAAGTTTATCAAGGGTGTCCAGCAGGATCTGGGGGAACGTTTGTTCACCAGAGCGCCCCAAGGGATGACGAGGTCGAACGGTCACAAACTCCTGCAAGACCATTTCAGGCTGGACATAAGGAAGAATTTCTTTACTGTCCAAGCCCCCAAGGTCTGGAACAGTCTGCCAGAGGAGGTGGTTTAAGCACCTACATTGAACACCTTCAAGAGTAAATTGGATGCTTATCTTGCTGGGATCCTATGACCCCAGCTGACTTCCTGCCCTTTGGGCAGGGGGCTGGACTCGCTGATCTCCCGAGGTCCCTTCCAGCCCTAATATCTATGAAATCTATGAAATATGCTGTGTTAGTGAGAGAGGAAGGAAACAATATGATAGTATTTAACATAATCAAAAGAGCATTGGGGTAACTAAGGTCCTGTGTTGGAGGGTAGCGTTTCACAAGTATTATAATACTCGTAATGAATTATTTTCTCTCCTTAATGCAGTTTTACTTGCTTTTTTTGTTAACTGAAGCCCTGTTAAGGAAAGAGAGGAGCTGATTACAAATGAAGAGAGAGACAAAATAAACAATTATACCAGTGGAAACCAGTTCCCATATAGAACAGCCCCCAGTTTCCCTGGACAGCTGCCACAGCAATCACCACACTCACAATATCCTCTTCTACCAAAACACAGTATTTTATGCTGTTTAGCTTGCCTCTGCTGAAATTCCATGTTATGCCAAAAAGCAATACAGTGTGGCCTGCAAATGTAGCTCTTTAAGGTCCTCTACTGAACTTTCCCTGGTGAAAGCTCAGTCCTTGAGAACACAGTTTCCAGTCTGTTCTGCCAGCTTTTATGGCAATCCTGTCTTTCTCTCTAGCTTTGCCATGAACTGACAGATCAGGATAACGTGACATGAATTTTGACAAATCAAATTTGCACTGGCCAGAATCAGCAGGCACATGTTTTCTGGACACTGTGGAAGCATCACTTGACTGAAGTTATTCTTTTTAATAAAGACATAAAGCGAGATAAGTACTGATGACCTTAAAGGCACTTTGCAGCTGCTGCATGATTTGTTTGCTGCTACCCTTCCAAAATTGTAAAGCAACTGTAAAAAAACAAACAGATAGAAAGGGACTCATTATCTTAAACCAAGAGGAGCCAGAATGAACCCCAAGCTGTGGCACTTTCCAGTTTTGAATCCACAGAGGAATTTTTCAGTTTGGACCCATCTCTGCTTTCACTAAGTTGTTTTACCTCATTTCTGTAGAATACGGGAATATTATTTTCTGTCAGAGAAGCCAACTATTTATACAATGTCACTTAAACCTTAACATAGTGTTAACTCTGGCTTTCTCGACTCACTGGTGTATTTGTGCCATTTTATTCTATTTGTTTGTGGCCAAAGCTGTTGTACAAGTTGGCTTTCACAACAGTGCAATCTGTAAAAGCAGATCTGCTATGGATTCTGAGCCAAAAAGCTCTTTCTACGTAGAAACTGATGCCATTCCAAAACTCAGTGTTACCAGCTCCATCTGCTTTCAGGAAGAACTAAATCCCAGTTCTCTGGACTGGCATAAGAAAACACTCTGAAAATCCCTCTAGTTCTTCTCTATTATCTCCTCCTTTTACCTCCTCCACTGCCCGCATTAATTCCACTTCAGCTGATTTTTTTAAAAGGTCAGTGCACTGGTATATTTAATGAATACCTGGCTTAAGGAGAACCAGTCACATGACAGTTTCTTAACATGAGGGACAAAGTAACACCTAACTCTAAGGCAACTGATTAAGGAGAAGTTTCTGTGCACAATATAGAGTTAACCTGATGAATTCACTCTGAACGTAAATCAATCAACAAAGATCACTGTAAATTTTGAAAGTGGTTAGATATTTATATGACCAACTGTAACATATAGAAACAATCTAATTAGGAAATTGGGCAATAGTTCCAAGAAGTAAAATTTAGCATGATTCAAGTCATATGCTTCTATTAGGGGCAGGGGAAAAGTCAATATATAATCATTTCCCTTACTTCACACAAGTGATTTTCCTCACTCCTTCCCACAGTAAAGTATTACCATATATTTTATAACAAAGAAGGTGGTCACTATCCACTGAAGAATGGAAAAAATGTCCTGGTCAGAGCCTAGATACTAGAAAAGAAAGTCTAATAGTCCTACAGCCTGAGTCAGATAAATTTTTTGTTCTTCATTTGTGAAGCACTTAGTCATGGGCTAGGATCCCATTATGCTAAAACTCTTTAATGGTACCACAATTTACATAAATAAGAGTGTATTTAAAAAAGAATTGTCAATTATACTGGATATCCCATCTGATGATCTTACCACACTTTATGAATATCAAGGAATAAACAATTCTTAAATTTGATATATGTGGGAATCTGCACCAACATATTTAAGTGACTTGCCCAAAGTCATAAAATGATAGCAGACCTAGGATTCTAACTCTCATGCCCAATTACCTGTCCCATGCTTTATTTAGCAACATATTTATGGGTCGTACATAGAACCACATATATTTTTGAGAAAGGGAAGGATTTTTTATGGGTGACCTATTTTATTCGACCAAGTACACAGCTAGGAGACAAACTTTTGGCACAAGGTACCCCTTCCTCAGGTCTGAGAAAGAAGCAGACACAGCTTGCTCTAAGCAACAGTACCAAAACTACCACATATATTTTTACAACTTTGAAAATTGCACAAGATGCTTCGGAAAGCAGACAGACAGACAAGCATCCTAAATCAAAAAGTTTATAATTCAAACATAACAAGCAGCAACAACATCAAGGATTTTAACATTAAAACCTTAATAATAGTGCTTTTCTGAGTTATGTAACAAATTTTACCTTCCAAAAATAGTTGAATGACAGTATATGCAGTTGCATCTAGTATTAAAAAAATCAGTGTAGACCTGAAACTTTAGGTATAGAAAATACTCCAGGTATAATATATTTTTGCCTTGAAATCTACTTCTCTTCCCCATCCTGTGCCATCACTCTAAGAATACATAACATCACATAACAAACCTGATCTGATACAGACTACCCCACTGGCTTAGATACAAGACAATCCTGAATGTAAGCTGACCCCTCAATAATAAGATTCAACACACAGAAAAATTACAAATGTATTATATTTTTTCCATGTATGGACTCTAATTATTGGGATACCACCTTAAATTCACATCCCCCCTCCCCCAATTAGTGCAGGTAGTGAGGGAAGAAGTGATGAGGGGGCAGTAAAGGGGCAGGTGGTGCAGGAGGCAGTAAGGAGGGCACGTGGTAGAACAGGCATGGGGCAGTAATGGGCCAGGCAGTGGGAGAAAGGCACTTTGCCCCCTGCTGCCTGTCCCCCCATTTAAACTCATTTTGCCTGCACCCCCAGTCCCAGGTTGCCTCGATTTCCTCTTCCCACTCTTCCCCTTTCCATGCTGCTTCTGTCAGCTGCAGCCTCAGGTCCCTGCTTCCCTTATTCCCATCTTCCCCCACCCCTGACATCTCTTCCAACCCTGCCTACCCCTCAACACACTCCCTTTTACCTCTGCTCCCCACTTACAGGCTCTGACCCTGCTGCAGCCCAGGGCACAGAGCATTGATGGCTCCAGCTTGGCCCCATAGCAGCGGTGTTGAGCCAGCACTGCCATTCCAGTCCAGTCCTGTGGCAGCAGCGGTGGCAAGCTGACAGCACTGCTGCTAGGAGGCTGGGCTGGAATAGCCAGTGCAAAGCAAAGGTAAGGAGGACTATGCAGATTGGGAGAGAGAGGGAGAAGTGGCATGGGGTGGAGGGAGACTGGGGACTGTGACAGCAGTCTGGCAGCGTGCACAGAGACAGTGGAGGGTGGGAGGGAGGCAGCAGCTCCGGCTCCAGCTCCAGGCCAGAGCTGGAGCTGCTGGCTGCCCTCCTCTCCCTGCTGCCTTGTGTTCAATTGCAAGGCAAAGGGCTCCCCGCCCTTGTTAAATACGGGGGAAACCTCATCTTCAAGTGTTGGACCCAGTGGGAGAAGCCCACACATGTTTTACATGAGGAGACTGTTGTGCATCCGAAACCACACGGATGTTGGCGGAGAAGAAACCTGTGTCCAGTGGCAAGGAGATACAAGACAACTGGGGTTACTCTTCTACTGCAAGCTTCATCCACCTTCACAGTTGTTGAGATATATGCCTGCTTCATTCGCCTACTCCACCACTGAGGTCTTTATGTTACGTTGGACTGCTCTTCATCTGATACCTCACCTTTGACCTTACCAAGAGTACAAGACTCTTGATGTGGTTGCTCTTAGGGTCATCAGTACATGCAAACCTCTCCACCCCACTGAGGTCTGATCAAGTAAATATGGTATTTAAGACTGAAATGGAATGGAGACCTAGGTATCCAAATCCTAGCAGAAATCAGAAATTCAGAATATCCTAACAATTGATCTTATAATTTCATTTTACACAACAAGATCATTTTTCATCTGCACTGAGCTCCCTCTAAACTTAAAAAAATTAAATGTACTGCCAGTGGATTTATGTTGGAGATTTGATGAGTTGCAGATAATGCTTGCTGCATGTTTCAGTCATGCTCTACTATCAATTCTTTTTGGAAAGAAATTTATAACTAGAGTTAATGTGGTTTCGAACACAGCAGTGATACATTTGGCAAGCGTGTGTGTTCTTGGGTATATCCCCAAGGAATTCTAACTGAATCCTTCCCAAAACGCTCTTACAGCAGGCCTTATTAGTAACACATAGAATTATATTATTGCATTGGAAAAGCAGGACATCTCTAAATATCAAAATCTGATACAATGAGATAGTTCATTTGGCATCTATGTTTAGAAATCTTAAGTGCTTTAAAAATTTTGGTGTAACTTGGAAGGAATTTTTGGAATATTTTGATAGCTAGATTGTTGCTTATCACACACTTTGCTTTTCTTCTTTTCTTCCTCTCTCTTCACTCCTTTTTGCTTTTCTTTTTTCTTTTATTGCATATTGTTTGTGGCAGTTCAGTTTTACATGTACAGTTGATACTTTATACACACATATTTTTCTGGTTTTTGTATTTTTTTTTAAATCAACAAAGAATTAAAAACCTAATATTAATTAAAAACCTTAATATTAGTATGTCACCTGGAATTTAAACTAAAAAATAGTGTTTAAGAACTGAGTCTATCCACAGTGTGCACTATCCAAATCAATATTTAGCCACAGTTACCACAGGTATAGGGAAAATATGAGCAAAAACCTCATATACATTTTGTGGTAATTGTGGATGTGTTGATATTTAAATGATGGCCATGGTGACAGAGAGGACTTATTCATTGGTGCTTTGTGGGAGTGTACTAGAGCTTTCAAGCTTATTATGTAGAATCCTGTATGTTTGTGTCTCATATTATAATCAATGCTTTTCTTTCATGATCCCAACCAAATTAGCCTTGATAAAGAAACCTTGCTGGAAAAAAATCACTGATTTCAAGCCAGAAATTATTGACATCAAGTTTTTTTTTAAATATTGCAATAAAATTAAAAGAATATTGGTAGCCTCCCTTAGCTTCTGCACATGTAGCTTGACAAGCTACTAATGAAATATTCTGCCCTATTTCAAAGACCTGAGACAGCAGATGTCATTACCACAAGTTCACACTTACTGATTGGCAAGAGATAAACCTTCTGAAAGAGATACTGTAAACTAGGCACTCAGATGAAGTAGGAGATTCACTAATGAAGCCTCTCAGAACACATTCAGTGTTCTTACAGGGCCAGGGACTGAGCAAAACGTGAAGCTTGTTTCCTTAGCATAGATATAACAGTTCTTTTCACAATGGCAGGGATGCAGCTTGGCATTATACCAAGGTTTATGCCTGAGACTAAACTGTAGCAAATGAGGGGATTATGAATTGCCTCATCTGAAACTCTCTCCACCCCCCAAGTCCCCAGCTTACCACAATATGGGTCTGGAGAGACACAGGGGGAAGGGGGAAGATTGGCT
Organism: Crocodylus siamensis; assembly: GCF_052110815.1. Lineage (NCBI taxonomy): Eukaryota > Metazoa > Chordata > Crocodylia > Crocodylidae > Crocodylus > Crocodylus siamensis. The sequence goes on along the minus strand of NC_143398.1, from coordinate 73,475,948 downwards.
GAGAGCAACTCTCTTGGAAGGGCCTCCACTTACACATCTGAAAACCTTCTTGTCTTATCTGTGCATGTGACAGCCTTTTCCCTTCCTTTCCACGGATGGATTCTTTCAGGTCAAAATCCTTGTTAAGCAAATTAACATAGATTAATCATACAAGATAAAAGCAAATTAACATAGAAGATAAATGCAAATTACATAAAAGAAAAATAAAATGCATGTGTAAGTGTGATTGCCACCTTTCTGGCCAAGATACACAGAACTACTAATAATAAGTGTCAGCTGATAAAACGGGGTAACAAGAGAAAAACTGTGTATCAGCATAGCCTAAGAAATGTCATACTTTTAAAAAAAATACTCATTTATACTAAAAGCTAGAGGAATAGAAATACTTAATATCATTATTGTTATTGCTGTTTGTATTACCGACGGCCCCAGTTAGGATCTAGCACCCATTCTCTTAATCACTGTACCAACACTCAGAGAGACACATGGGCACTGTCATAAGGATACAACATTATAAATGACATATAAAAGATGGCGGGCTCAAATAAATCAGGCTGATGTCAAGCCTGCATCTTGGTGACTATGTTTTAAAATTATAAACACATAGGCATGCACTACATGAGTGCACACACTGTGTACACAGAATCATAGAGAGGGCTTAAATAGGTCAGCTAATCCAACCCCATGCCTGAGATGGGTTCACTCCTAGCCAAATCATCCTACACAATCTGCTGTCTAGCCTATTGGCAAAACTACAGAGTCTATCCTATTAGGAAAACTACGTAGTCAAACCTGACAACTACAGCACATAATACCCTAACCTCCCACAGGTAAAGCAGGTCACAGTGCCCAAAGTCCAGGTGCTGTAATGGTTGTTTCTATAAGCACAAGAAAACCCAGGAAGAGGGCCATGTACCCACTACAGAGGAAGGCAAAAAGTCCCCAAAGTCCATACCAATCTGAGATGAGGTAAAATTCCTTCCTGACCCCAAATCTGGTAAATCGGTCTCCCTGTAAGTGGAGGGACAAGACCCTCTAGCCAAGAACCTCCATCTCTAAGCAGAATAACTGGCATACTCCAGGGCAGACAAAGTCCCTCCCAGCCTCATGCGGCAAACAGCAAAGCCCAGAAGCAGGGGAAATATCTACAGCCCAGAATAATGGGAAATACCTACAGTAAACACTGGCATAGCCTGTGATCATCCCCAACCAGTGGCTGTCCGACCTCTTCTTGAGCACCCCCTGCGATGCAGAGCCCACCACTTCCCTAGACAGTCTTTTCCACTGCCTCATTTTTCTAATATAGACAGGGTGAGAATGGGAATGATAAGAAAGGGAGTTAAATTTTAATAAAGGAACAGAAGAAAAGCAGAATACACTGTAGGAATGAAAATGTCATGGAGAGTGGCAAGAGTGTAGAAAGGCATGCAGGAGAATGGCAGGTAACAGAGCAAGGCTGACAGTGAAGGAAGAACAAACAAACTTGGATTAAGAAAAATGTCTAGGGTGCAAACTGTGAAAGCAGCCTACCGACTTACATTTAAATGGAAGACCAAACAGCACCCACAACTACAGCCCAGCCCAGACCAATGAGCGAAGCAAATAAACAGGTAAGAGATAGGGGCCAGGGTAATGCTGGGACTAGGGGGTCAGTACATCCTCAGGAGGCCTTAAATGCCTCTACACAAATGCTCGTAGTATGGGTAACAAGCAGGAGGAACTCACCCTCCTGCTGCCTGACACCAGCCCGTATATAGTGGGGATTACGGAAACATGGTTGGACGCAACGCGTGATTGGGCGGTGAATGTCAAGGGCTATAGGCTGTACAGGAGGGACAGGATAGGAAAGAGAGGTGGGGGCGTGGCACTCTATATTAAGGAGGAATACACATCCTTGTCAATTAGCAAGGAGTCGGGGAGGGGCACTCTGAAGTGCTTTGGGTTAGAGTAGAAGGCAGTTGAGGGGAAAGAGACTTAACGGTGGGAGTCCACTATAGACCTCCCAACCAGAGAGAAGAGCTTGACCAGGAATTCTTGGGTAGGCTCACAGAGGTAGTGAAGGCTAAGGATGTGGTAGTCATGGGGGACCTGAACTTCCCAGACATCTGCTGGGAAGAACAGTCAGCCAGGTCTGAACGCTCACGTAGGTTCTTGGCCAGAGTGCAGGACCTCCATCTAACCCAGGAGGTGCACAGCCCCACCAGGTGAGATGCCTTGTTGGACCTACTGCTGGCCACGGGTGATGACCTGGTGAGGGGGCTGCAGGTACTCAACCACCTAGGCGACAGTGATCATTGCCTGCTGGAATTCACCATCCAGCGCAAGCTGGCAAAGGCATGCAGTAAGGTAGCGGCCCTAGATTTTAGGAGGGCAAATTTCAATGAGCTAAGGAGGACAGTTGGAGAAGTGCTGAGGTCCCAGAGGGGAGGGGAGCCAGGTGTCCAAGGAGAGTGGTCGCTCCTTAAGGACACGATCCTCCAAGCCCAAAGAAAGGTAATCCCAATGAGGATCAAAGGGAGCAGGAGAGCACACAAGCCTCCATGGCTCACCAAAAGCATCTGGGAATGTCTCCTTGCTAAAAAGGAGGCTTACACCCAATGGAAAGAAGAGGTCATCACCAGGGAGGACTATTCTGTAGTTGCTCGGGGATGTAGGGGGGCAGTCAGGAAGGCCAAGGCGGAGATGGAACTGGGACTAGCTTCCCAGATTAAGGACAATAAGAAGTCCTTTTTTAAATACGTATGGGGTAAAAAGAAGGTCCCAGGTAACGTGGGGCCCTTGCAGGACACGTTGAGAAATTTGGTCGTCACACCGGACGGCAAAGCTAACACATTTAATGATTTCTTTGCCTCCATCTTCCTAAGTAGGGAGCAGAACAGCCACCTCCCTGCTGGGCCCCCCTAGGGCCCCGGGGGAGGCACATCTGGGCCACGGGTTAGCAAGGATTTAGTTAGGGAGCTTCTGGAGGGGTTGGACATATTCAAGTCAGCTGGTCCGGATGATCTCCACCCTAGAGTTCTAAAGGAACTGGCCCAGGTCATTTCAAGTCCCCTGGCACGGCTTTACGAGCACTCGTGGTGCTCTGGTGAGGTACCGGAGGACTGGAAGAGGGCCAACGTGGTCCCCATCTTCAAAAAAGGCAGGAAGGAGAACCCAAGAAACTATAGGCTGGTTAGTCTTACCTCGATCCTAGGCAAGCTGTTTGAAAAAATTATGCTGGCACACATCCAGGAGGGGCCAGCAGGGGACTGCATGCTTAGGGGCAACCAACACGGGTTCATCAGTGGCAGGTCCTGTCAGACCAACCTGGTGGCCTTTTATGATCAGATCACCAGATCATTAGATGCAGGGGTAGCAGTGGACATAGTCTTCCTAGACTTCCAGAAGGCTTTTGACACTGTCTCTCACCCCGTTCTCATTAAGAAACTGGGGGGCTGTGGTGTAGACACCCACACAGTCAAATGGGTCACCAACTGGCTGGAGGGACGCACCCAGAGGGTGGTAGTGGATGGGTCCTTCTCAACCTGGAAGGATGTGGGCAGTGGAGTTCCACAGGGCTCTGTCCTCGGGCCCACACTGTTCAACATCTTCATCAGTGATTTGGACGAGGGGGTAAAAAGCACCCTGTTCAAATTTGCTGATGACACTAAGATTTTGGGGGACGTGGGCACACTGGAAGGATGCAACAGGCTACAATCAGACCTAGACAGGTTACAAGGGTGGGCGGATGAGAATAGGATGGGTTTCAACACAGACAAGTGCAAGGTGATGCACCTCGGGAGGAACAACTGGCACAATACCTACAGGTTAGGGAACTCCCCTCTTGTCAGCACGAAGGCAGAAAAGGATCTTGGGGTCATCATTGACTCCAAGATAAACATGGGCCGGCAGTGTGGGGAGGCAGTTAGGAAGGCCAACCACACCTTGTCATGCATCCACAGATGCATCTCGAGCAGGTCCAAAGAAGTGATCCTCCCCCTCTATGCGGCACTGGTCAGTCCACAGTTGGAGTACTGCGTCCAGTTCTGGGCGCCGCACTTCAAGAGGGGTGTCGACAGCATGGAGAGGGTCCAGAGGAGGGCCACTCGTATGATCAAGGGACAACAGGGCAGGCCCTATGGGGAGAGCCTATGGGACCTGAACCTGTTCAGCCTCCAAAAGAGAAGGCTGAGGGGGGATCTTGTGGCCTGCTATAAACTAGTCAGGGGGGATCAGCAGGCATTGGAGGAGTCACTGTTCCCCCGAGCACTGCCAGGAGTGACCAGGAATAATGGTCACAAGCTGGCAGAGGGTAGGTTTAGGTTAGATATCAGGAGGCGCTACTTCACGGTCAGGGCGGCTAGGGTCTGGAACCAACTTCCAAGAGAAGTGGTGCAGGCTCCTACCCTGGGGTTTTTTTAAGAGGAGGTTAGATGAACACCTTGCTGGGGTCGTTTGACCCCAGAACTCTTTCCTGCTATGGCAGGGGGTCAGACTAGATGATCTGCTCAGGTCCCTTCTGACCCTAGACACTATGAAACTATAAATGGGGGGGGGGTTCCCCTCACAAATGATAAACTTTAGACTGGAGGGAAAGATGACCCAGTACATAACTTCAAATAATGAATTTTCAAACCAGTGTACTTTTCCTTTCAGTGACTGAAGCCATATTATGTCAGTCTAGCAAGAAATGTCATTGATGTCAATAGCAGGGTATGATGCTGACAGCTCAAGACAACTTGAAGTAATGTAATACTGGAAATGAACTGATTTTCAAGCAGTGTGCATCTTTACCAAGACAAAATTTTATCACATTTAAACATGATACTGTGAAAAACTAATACTTTATGTCATTCCCGTGTTCAACTTATCAGAAATAGGTTATACTGCAGTGTTAAATAAATGCTGTTGTCATGTAGTGGAAAAACAATGACACTGGAAATATAACTAAAATGTCAGTAGCTTCACTTTACTTTTCTCCTCCTGAAGCCAACTAGCATTGCTCATTTACATGCAGTAGGTATAAAACATTATACCTGAGGTCCAAGTGTCTTTTTACACATCAGTATGAATATTTATATTTTTCTGCATCAAAATGAGAAATAAATGAGAAGCAAAATGAGAAAAGGAAATTCTGAGTTGAGGATAAAATACTAACCCCTTTTTAAATGATTCTCTGCCTTTGTGGTCCTTTATGTTACAAAACTGGAGGATAAATATAGTGGCTTCCAAACATTTTTTCAAATTAGGAAATATTTCTCAATTTATATAAGTACAGCAGGAATATGCTATTCAAATTCCTAACTTAAGGCATAGCATGGTGAGGAAGCATGGTCTTGGTTATAACCCAGGATAAAAGAAGTTGATCTTTCATAGATTTCATAGACATTAGGGGCTGGAAGGGACCTCGTGGGATCATTGAGTCCAGCCCCCCCACCATAGGCAGGAAGTCTGCTGGGATCAAGTGACCCCAGCAAGAAATACATCCACCTGTTGTTTGAAAGAGTCCAGAGTAAATGGTTGCACCACCTCTGGAGGGAGTTTGTTTCAGACCCCGAACACTTGCACCATAAAGAACTTTTTTCTTATGTCTAGTCTAAATCGTCCTTTCTGGAGTTTACGGGCGTTAGACCTTGTTGTCCCTTGGGGAGCTCTGGTGAATAGTTGTTCTCTCAGGTCCTCTTCTGTAATTGTAGGCTGCCACCAAGTCCCCGCTGAGCCTTCTCTTCTCCAGACTGAAGAGTCCCAAGTCCCTCAGCCTCTCCTCATGCAACCCGCCCTCCAGGCCTTGGATCATAAGAGCGGCTCTCTCAAGTTTCTCCACATCCTTCCTGAAGTGGGGCGGCCCAATAATGGATACAGTACTCCAGCTCACCAGGGCCGAGTAAAGCAGGAGGATGACATCCCTGGTTTTGCTTGAGATGCATCGATAGATGCATGCCAGAGTTTGGTTTGCTTTGCTTTCCCAGCCACAGCATTGCATTGGTGGCTCATATTCATCTTGCAGTCAATCAAGACCCCCAAGTCCCTTTTGGGTATCGTGCTAGCAAGCGTAGTACTACTGAGCCTGTAGTACTGCCGAACCTAAGCAGGTTGAGGGTTCTTTCTACAGAGGTGCAGCACCTTCCACTTCTCTACATTGAAAACCATCACATTTTGATCAGCCCACTTTGAGATCGTGTCCAAATCAGCCTGTATCCCCAGCCTGTCCTGCAGTGTGATCACCCTCCCCCATAATTTGGTATTGTCTGTGAACCTGGCCAGTTTGCCTCTGACTCCCAAATCCAGATCGTTAATGAAGATGTTAAAGAGTACCAGCCCAAGTACCGACTCCTGAGGAACTCCACTGGTCACCCTGTACCACATTGACTTGCTCCCATCAACTCTTTGGGTCTGACCCCATAGCCAGTTGCCTCTTCTGCTAAGGGATCCTTGTGTTACCTTTATGACTCATCTAGATCCTGATCATGTCTGTTTAATTTTACAGGCATGAATAAAAACACTGATCTCAAGGTTGTGCAGTCAGGGATTCAGTTTATGTGCACCTCAGTTTCTCATTTGTACAAAGATAACACTTCTTTTCACCTACCCTTTGTCTTTTTCCAGTTAGGAGGTAGAAGGTCTGTTACTATATGTTTGCACATTCTCTAACTTAATGGGTGCCATTTGCAAGTATGGTTGTTAGGAATAATAATGACTACATGGATCTGTGAAACTTGTAACAAGTTATGTCACCTTCAAATTGGGCTTGTCCATCACAAGTGCATTCATCAAGCACCTGACTAGGCTTTTTATGCATACACCATGATCCACAGAATTGATGGTTGCCTTATAGGATTTATTTAATTTTATTTTGTTTTACAGAAGTGCCCAGAACCATGGCTGCTTATGCTGAGTGCTGTATCTGAAAAAGATGGTCCCTGCCCCAAAAAGTTTTCAATCAGTTAGAATGTTTAAAGGCAACATAACCCCCAGGATTAATAAATAACTACCAAATGTGGAAATATTGAAAAAAGGTCTCCAAATTATTCCAGACAGCAGCATCTACAGGAGGAACTGAGAGAAGGAAGTGCTGAGAGAACCAGGACCACTGACAGCAAAACAAAACCATCAACCAAACTGTTTCATGCAACACTAATAATAGAACGGTGTGATGCTGTTTTGATTCTCAGGCTTATTTATATAGTTGAAGAGTGTGGAGGGGCAGGAGTTCTGGTTGATTTAGGTTTTTAACAAGTTTGGGACATAGTTCTAACTATAAACATGATTGTGTTGAACCTGACTGGCAACACTGGGAAGCATCTGACCGAGTCTTGCAGGCTGGAATTCTTGGGAAGGGAGCTTAAGAAAACAGCCAATTACTTTGCATGAACACTGTTTGATTATAGAAACAGACTGAAACATGTAAGGCATAATAAAATCAGGCAGACAGGACTGCAAAACTGCTGACTTGTTAGGAAGAAGACTGTTCCTACTTCAAAGATAAAAAATCTTACAGTAAAGAGTCCTGAAATAACTCCCTGGACCTGTGTACTATTATTGCAGTGTTCTGACACTGACATTTGAAATCTCAAAACAATTGCATAATAATCCCACAAGCCATGATGCCTCATGTGTCGGTTTTTCCCACAGACAGTCAAAAGTGGCAATTTTAAGACAAACTCAGCTAAATGGTTACCATTCACTTAGAACAAGCGAAAACTGTAATAATAATTGGCAAATTCTGGCTTAGGCTAAATACAGATGTTCAAGAAGTCCAAGGCAGAATCAGTCTAAGTGATGTGGGTTTCTGTAAGTGAGCTAGGTTAGATGAGTAGCGAACAGGTACATAACATTAGCCCTTGGGGGGGCAAGGCTTGCGAGTTGGGGGTGCTTATGCATTCCTTCCAATATGTCCTGTGGGCTCCCTGGATTCCCGAAGGCTGCCAAGTGCAGTCAAGTGCCTGGGCCACTCCAAATGGCTGCTGAGCACAGGCAAGCACACCCCCGCATTCCCCCTGCCCCTCTACTTTGGAACCCTGTAGCTGCGGGCCAAAAAAAGCCTCAAAGCACCCCAGGTGCCTATGGCCTGAACACCCACCAGCAATGCAGTGCTGGCCCAATTCCAGTTCCAATGAGCATGGGGTTCCCTGCCTGGGTGTGCAGGACAAAGGGTTGGGCTCCATGGGGCTGGGCTTGACCACTGGGTCTCTGGCTGTGCATGCGAGAACTAGGGTTGGGCTCCATTGGGCTGTGCCTGAGCAAGGGGGCTCCGCTGATCTCAGCGTCAGGTATGCATATGTGTACTTCATGGGGTGCTTTGTGATGGAGTGTGGGGGCATGGCCATAACATGTGGCCAGCTCCCAGGGATCTTGCAGGGACACAGACACCTCCCTTCCCCCCACCCCCAGTGCTTGCCTGCAGCCAACAGATGGTCAGAGGCAGGAGACAGGCCTGGGGAGAGGCTCTGTGATGGCCAACTCTGGAAGAGCTTGGGGGCTGGGCTTGCTGGGTGCTCAGCTGGAGCAGTGAAGCATGGGCTGAGCACTAGCAAATTTCCCTGTGATGGGGTGGGGTTGTGGGGGCCACAAAGGAGGCTGGGATGCTGGAGGATGATGATCTAGCTTGAATTGATAAGAGATCTGGTACAGAAGTTCAATTAACCCATCTAACCTAAATCTATTAGATTTGAATTCATACCAAACCAGGTGCTCTTAGTGCTGAGTGCACTACTTTAGGGTGCAGACACAAGTGACAATTTCCATCTGATATGGCCATGGCAGTCAATCTATATCTGTGCCCAACCACAAGTACATGGCTGGAGACAGCTTCAAAAATGGTGCAAAAAGGGTAAAAATCTGAACCCTCATTGCATGAGGGGGTCAGATGAAGACATTTCAAAACAGAGAGTCTTCCGTAACTTCTGTGTGCCTGTGTTTAAAAACTGAGCCAGCCTGTCACTGTTTTGAGAATGAGGGAAAGGTGCAAAGGGAGTTTGGTCTGGAGGGCTTTCAGTCCCCACTGGAGGGTGAGCAGGTGTATTGGAGCCCCCCGACGTGGGGCCAGGGCTCCAATACACACACCCTACCCCTCCAGCACCAGCTGGGGAACCCTAGAACAAGCTCCCTTTGTTCCCTTTCCTCCCTCCCATTCTAAGAATCTTGCAGCCTCACAGAAAGGAGGGGCCATTGCTAGGGGAAACCAGCTGCAGGCTGGCAGCCAACAGCTAGATTCCCCTCCCCCCTGGAACCAACAGTGAACTTGTGAAAACCAGTGTGAAAACTTGTGAAACAGTGAACTTCCTGAAAAACACTCTCAGTTAGTGTAGGGAGCTGCACTTCTGTCTGCAGCCTTGGACTGGGTTCCACCATTTTTAGACTAACCTATGTGCACCAAATTCCTACACAGTTACAGGTTCAGATGGATTTCAGACCACTTAGACTGGTTTGTGTCTCTACCTGGCCTTTGTGTAAATCTCTGTCTGCATGCTAATTTCTTAAACCTCTTACAGAGTAAAAACAGCAGAGAAAGCTTAAGAGCCTCACTTATTTGTTCATTTATTTAACGCTATCTAAAATATCCTCCTTTATCCTAAACCTAAGAATAAAAATTTTCTTTGTCAAAGTTAGGACTGAGAATGACCAAAACTTAGATTTATAATGGAAGGTTGGTTGCATGTTTTTTAACAGTTAATAACCAGAAAGGTTACAATTATTTTGGACACTTCAAGTTGTCTAATAGCAAAGATAGGTAATCAACAGGGATGCAGGTTTTCCAGTCGCCATGGAAAAAAAAGGGGTAAAACTTGATGTTCTTATTTTAAGGACAGTGGGTTTCCCCTTGCAGGCTGATAGAGTTGCAGCCTGCAAGGGGTTGGGGGAGAGAGAGAGAAGGGCAATCAGCAGTGGGTGCCATGTGCGCATGTACACATACACATGTCCACCAGGCAGCTCCTGACAAGTCAAGTCTGATGGCTTAGGGGGTGGGAATGGGATTGACACCCCCATAGTGAGGGAGGGAGTCTGGCCGGGATGGGGCTTGGGCTACTGCCAAGCCCAAGCAATGCATGGGGCCCAGGGCCAGGGTGGGAATGTACGTCTGCAGGGCCCAGGTGGGGAGTGGGACAGAGCCACAGGCAGCTCATTTGGAGGCCGTGGGGGGTGGCTCCCTACCTCTGTGCACGCTCCTGGGAGGTGCATGACAGGCACATGTGCATGCAGGGGAGATGTAAGCTGCTTACTGGAGGCTCAGGCTCCCTGCTTTGCCCTCAGGGCCTTCACAGCCTAGAGGGCAGGACCCAGCACAGCAGGGTGGGGAAACTCAAATGTTGCTGCCACCACAAGTCCTGTGCTACCACGGCAAGGCACCCCCTGCTCACCTGCCAGCAAAGGGCACAACTCCTGAAAATTTGTGATTTTTTTTTAAATCTGAGAATTTGATTTCTAAACAGAGAAAACCAGGATCCCTGGTAATCAAACAAATAACTCTTACCTTTACTACTTTTATCTCCCCTCTAACTTCTTAGGGACTGCATCTTCTGTCTAAGTATATTGTAAGCTCCCTAAGACAGGGACAATATAATTGTCCAAGAACACAGAGTACACTACAATGAAGATCCTATTTCAGTTAGGATCTTTGGACTATAGAAGTAATATACCTGCTTGACTATGAGGATACAAGCATAACCCATAACATCTAGTTCCATTCTTATATATTTCTTTTAGACTTCTTTTAGATTCTACATTTTTACAGACAGGAAGCTCTCATTTTAATGCATGTAAAGAGCCATAAAGCTACATAATTAATATCTATGGGCACCCATACATGTGCACCGGGGAGAGGGGGGCATTTTAATTAGAGCAGTTCTCAAAAGCTGCTCTAATTAAAACATCTGCAACTTCTCATGTATTGTGTGTCACACGTTTCAAAATGGTGGCTGGGGTGCTTTAACTAAAGCTCATTCAGCAAGCTATAGTTAAAGCACCCCGTCACCATTTTGAAACTCAGGGACACGGAATCCACAGGATGCTGCAGCACACTGGAGTGCTCTCATTAATCGAGTCCGCTTGAGCGTTCTAATCGAGTCCGTTCTGACACGCTGTAATCAGAATGCCTTGAAGCACATGCAAAAGTGCCCCGTATGACCCCAGTGTTTATAGCTTACATTTTCTGAAAATAAATTTAAAAGAAAGTCAGTCATCAAAACAAGTAAGAATGCTCTTTATTCATTCCAAACCCCCTTTCCTCTGCAACTCAGAAAATAAGGCAGTATGTATACACATAAAGTGGTGTTCATCTCAGCTATTTGATTACACAAAAATCTGCCAGCACAAACAACTGTTAAGCAGCTGAGTCCCTTCAACCAGACAGAGACGATGGTCTGGTGCAACTCCTGCTTTGTAGTCCATAATGAGTTTTATTCAGTTTTGGGCGGGTGTTAGCAGCAAGAGCTTAAGGATAACATAGGGTTGAAAGGAAAGCAGCTAGCTGTAGAACTAATATGTAAGACTGGAAATCAAAAAACAAAATAGAACTGTGCATTTTTCTTTAAAAAACAAAACCAAAAAACCACTAATAATTTGCATTTTATTTTTTAGTTATTTTGGTTCAGCTCTGGGTCAAAACATTCCTTTCTAATTAAGAGACTATTGCAGAAAGTTAGTGGATTAGAGAAAGCAATAAACAGAGTGAATACATAGTAAAACAATATTTATTAGCCTAGTCATAAAGTAACAGTAAAAATGAACTGTGAAATGTACCAGGTTTATTTGTTGAATTGTAGTAGTTTATTAGTTGAATTATTAAAATGTTCAACTTTTATAAAGCAATATATTAAATGCTGAACATTAAGCCTAGAGTAAATGAGTTTTAAAATTGGGACAACTGGAGCAGAGCTGTACACAAAGTGGTTTCCCTGGATTGCCTAGGAACATTTTAGCAGCTAGAGGAAGTGATACAAGGAATATTGGCTGCAAAACAAAAGGATCATAGAGAGGTGGTGTATGTGGAAAGGGAGGTAGAGAGGTCATGGAAAAGCAAGGAAACAACATGTGACAGGGCTGCTATAGGAGGGCATTTGAAACTCAAATGTATTCTGTTTCCCACAGTTGATTTCCCTTGCTCAGTTAATTGGCTCCTTTTGCTCCTTTGTATGTTCGGATCACACAGATAAGAATGACATTTTTTTTGGTGCCAAATCAAAGGATATATACTTCAAAACTGGAAAAGCTCCTCTTTTGAAGACACAAAGATTAGCAGTGAATGTTAGACTCTGCAGTTCCTACATAGGTTTTCAGACCTCTGTTTTATCAACATGTTATGAGGCAAGGACAGATATGTAGGGTGTGCCATTGGGATGCATTGCAGGTGGAGAGTTCCAGTGGAGGGACTAGGATCTTTTGCCAGTATAGTAGATCCAAGGCCACTGCCACATGACACATATATTATACAACTAACTTGTAAACTGCACAATAAATTTAGACTGGCAATATTCAAAGCAAAACTGACCACACATGTACAGCAAGACTTGCCACACATGCAAATAATTATAATGCAATTAACTGGTTAGTAATACAATAAACTTAGACCAGACACATATGCAAAGTAATTATCACACTATAAAAAGTCCATCCAGCTATAAAACAGCCAACCAGCTACAAAGTTAGTGCTGGAAAATATGCAACAACTTTATAGGTGGTTTCTATCCAACTTCAATTTGAACTTAGAGCCCCAAGACATGGCACTTGTATACTGAAAATGACATCTGTGCATCCTGTAGTAAAGCTTTAGAGTATGATCCAAATCCAATGAAGTCAAAGAAGTCTTCTCTGGCGTTACTGGATCAGGCTCCTGATACCAGACCAAGGTCTCAAATTCACTTTTTCCCCCAAGACTACAAATTAACAGTTTGACCTATGATCCTGATGTAATGTACCAATATCTTCCTGCTAAACATATGGATTCTTTTTTTACAATCTGCTTACACTGTAGTCTAGGTGGGTTAGCAGAAAAATATCATGGAAAGGTGGTTAGTAAGGGCCCAATAATGCATTTCTGATACAGTATTACTTTGGGATGTACAATGATTGTAGAAACTCCTAAACACCAATGAGTTGAGACATACTGAATGCATGGCAGAGGTGGGGTGTGGTGTGGCTCCTTTAATCTTGCAGGCTACCCCTACTGATTCACAGAATCATAGAAGTAGGGTTGGAAGGGACCTTGTAGATCTTCAAGTCTGACCCCCCGCCTGGGCGGGAGAAAAACTGGGATCAGATTATTTCAGCCAGATAGACATCAAGCCTCTTCTTAAAGATCCCCAGGGTAGGAGCCAGCACCATTTCCCTTGGAAGCTGGTTCCAGAACCTAGCCACCCTGACTGCGAAGTAGTTCTTACGGATGTCTAATCTAAACCTATTCTCTAACAACTTGTGGCCCTTATTCCTTGTTATGCCAGGGGGCGCTAGGGGAAACAAGTCTCTCCCAAACTTTTCTGGACCCCGCTACTGAATTTATAGACTGTCACCAGGTCCCCTCTCAGCCTTCTCTTATGAAGGCTGAACAGGTTCAGGTCCCGCAGTCTCTCACTGCAGGGTCTGCCCCGTTGTCCCCGGATCATGAAGGTGGCTTTCCTCTGGACCCTCTCAATGTTGTTCACATCCCTCCTGAAGTGGGGTGCACAGAAGTGGACACAGTACTCCAGCTGTGGCCTGACCAGCATCATGTAGAGGGAGAGGATCACCTCCTTGGCCCTACTTGAGATGCACCTGTGGATGCATGACAAGGTCTGGTTAGCCCTGCCAACTGTGACCTCGCATTGTTGGCCCATGTTCTTCTTGGAGTCAGTAATGACTCCAAGATCTCTTTCTGTTTCCGTGCTCTCAAGAAGGGCGTTTCCCATCTTATAAGCATGCTGCTGGTTCCTACTGCCCAAGTGCAGCACCCTGCACTTGTCAGTATTCAAACGCATCCTGTTTCTGTTAGCCCACCCCTGTAACCTATCCAGGTCTTGCTGCAGTCTTTCCCTCCCTACTAGCGTGCTCACCTCACCCCAAATTTTTCATCAGCAAATTTAAACAGGTTGCTTTTCACCCCGCTGTCCAAATCTCTGATAAAGAAACAGCACAGGCCCAGGGACCAAGCCCTGGGGGACTCCGCTGCCCACTTCTCCCCAGGTCAAATATGACCCCATCCACCACCACCCTCTGAGTATGACCCTTCAGCCAATCAGCAATCCATCTGACTGTGTAGGCATCAATGCCATAGTTGCCCAATTTTTTAATGAGGATGAGGTGGGAGACGGTGTCAAAGGCCTTGCTGAAGTCCAAAAAGACTACGCCCACAGCAACACCTGCATCCAGTGCCTTTTATGATTAGGTCACAAAACCAATCAGGTTGGTCTGACATGACCTGCCCCTAATGAAACCACACTGGTTGCCCTTGAGCATCATCCCTGAAGCCAGCCCATCGCTGATGTGCTCCTTGATGATCTTCTCAAAGAGTTTCCCTGGGATTGAGGTCAGACTGATGGGCCTATAGTTGCCCAGGTACTTGTTCCTTTTTAAAGACGGGGACCACGTTGGCTATCCTTCAATCATCTGGCACCTGGCCCAAGCACCACGAGCACTTGTAAAGCCATGCCAAGAGCCCTACAATAACCCCTGCTAGCTCCCTCAATACCCTGGGGTGGAGAGCATCTGGACCCGCTGATTTGAACATGTCCAGCCCCTCCAGAAGCCCTCTAACCCGGTCCTCCCCAACCTGAGGTCTGGAGGCATTCTCAAGTCTGTCTTGCATCATGGTAGGGAAGTCCTGATCCCTGCTCAAGAAAACAGAGGTGAAGAATTGGTTAAAGAGATCTGCTTTCTCCTCTGGCGCAACCACCAGATTGCCCAGAGGATCTTGCAGGGGCCCCACGTTTCCCAGTGCTTTCTTCATCCTCCCTATATATTGAAAAAGGACTTTTTGTTATCTTGATCTTGGACGCTAGTCCTAGCTCTATGTCCGACTTAGCTTTCCTGACAGTCCCCCTACAGGCCCGAGCAGAGGAGGTATACTCTGATGATAGCACCCCGCTTCCACCGGGTATACTTTGCCTTTTTGGCAATCAGGCATTCCTAGATGCCCTTGGTGAGCCGGGGGGCTTTCGGGCACTCTTGCCCCGCCTTGGTTCTTGTTGGGATGGTCACCCCTTGAGCCTGGAGTATCGTTTCCTTAAGGAACGACCACTCATCTTGGGCACTGAGTTCCCCTGCTCTCAAGAACCCCAGCGCCTCTCCCACTAATCTCCTCAACTTGTTGAAGTTGGTCTTCTTGAAGTCTAGGGCTACTGCCTTGCTGCAGGCACCCTGTGCTGGATGGTGAATTCCAGCAAGCAATGATTGCCGTCACCCAGGTGGTCAAGAACCTGGAGGCCCCTTACCAGGTCAACAGGGCATTTCCTCTGGTGGGACTGTGCACCTCCTGAATTAAGTGGAGGTCTTGTATCTCCGCCAGGAACCTCCTGGAACAATCCGAGCTGGCTGACTGTTCCTCCCAGCAGATGTCCGGGTAATTTAAATCACCCATGACAACTACATCCCTTGCCTTAAGTGCCTTTGCAAGCTGGCCCGAAAATTCCCGGTCCAGCGCCTCCCCTTGGCTGGGGGGGTCTGTAGTAGACCCCCCCCCCATTAGATCCCTCTCCCCATGGTGCCCTTGTATCTTGACCCAGAGCACTTCAGCTTGCCCCTCCTCTGACCCCATTCTGCTAGCAGAGGATGTGTATTGCTCCTTAACATACAGCGCCACACCCCCACCTTTCCTTCCTTCTCTATCCCGCCTGTAAAGCCTATAGCCTCTAATGCTAACTGCCTAGTCATGGGATGAATCCCACCATGTTTCTGGAAGCCATATTATGTCTGGGTTTGAACTGGCTAGTCTAAGGGCGAGTTCCTCCTGTTTGTTCTGCATACAACGAGCGTTGGTATATAGGCATTTAAGGCCCTGCCTAGCTGCGATTGGTAGAGGAGTCCCACTTGTGGCTCACTCACAATCAGCAGGGAGGCAAAAAGTGTGGTTTTAAATATGGTACCATTTTTGCCTCTCGCCACTGATTGGCTGATGGGCTCTGGACAGCCCTGATGTTTGCTGCTGACTGGCAGGGAGGCAAAAACAACACTACGTTTAAAATGGAAGTTTTAGCTTCCCTGCTGATTAGAAGTGGTGGGATCCTCTGCTAACCAGCAGTGGGGTGGGGAGGGCAAGGGACAAGGTGCATACAGGGGAACATGAAAGGTTAAAGGAGCAGTTGTGCGCTCTACTTCTGCCATGAATTCGGTAGGTCCCTACCAATGAGGTAATGACATCACTTCCCAGTAAATATAGCAAAAGAAATTGTTGTAGTGCTCCACTAAAATGAAACATTTTAAATACAGACAAAAAGATCTCTATAACCTAGGGCAAGACCTCAATGATAATACATTTCTCCCTACATACAGGCATGAATAGAGGAAGAAAATGTGTCAATTTTTCTCTCAATGTAGATACCAGAAGGGGGGAACCCTTTTTCTCACTCTCAGCTTTCTCTCTCTCTCACGCATCTTTAAGTATTTTGAAACAACAGAAAGCAGTTAATCACAAAGATAATAGAAAGCAGTTAATCATTACGTTGACAAAAAAGCAGATGTGCCACATCTCTGTTGTTTGATGAAGCAGTGCTGTTACTTGGATGCATTTTATATACTTTCCATCCTTCTGAAAGCATTTTTACAGCTTTGCACAAGGTCAAGTACTTAAGTGATGCTTGAAAGTACTGCAACTCATATTATTTGCCAGAGTATTACCGAATACCCACACATGCACATGCACCTTATGCATACAGTCTCCTGACTTCAACAAGACCCCAGCTGCAGCAATCATTCAAAAGCAGTCCTTTGTCTGCCTCAGGTGTTTTTGAAGATACCAAGTAACCTGGGTAGTCTATCAAAGGAATGCTTTCAACAAGGCTTCTTGGGAAAAAAAGAAAAAGAAAAAAAAAAACTGTGTTAATTGATGGATACTGAGGTGCTTTTACAAGCAAGTTAAATATATGTATGAGTGTGTGTGCCTGTTGACTGTAAACCATGCATATGAAAAGCAGATTACAGATTTTCAGTAGACAGGGGAAAAGAAAGAGCCGTAGTAAATAATAAAAGATAGTTGAAACAGTCTTTGTCTATGTTAAACAACAATCAATCTGGCAAACAGCATTATAGGAGCCAGTTATTCAAGCTGGTACCTTAGCACTCCCTGTGCTGTTTGCCCTACATTAGAAGCACAAAGATGCAAATCACATTTTAGTAAACCAGATGTAAATTTAATACCCTTAGGTAGTAAGATAGTGTTATTAAGCACTATGATTAAATAAAACATTAAAAAGTGAGGCAATTACTGTATGCTGTGGAAGCAATAAATAGATGAAGAGGGAAAATCTGAAAGCTTTGTAGGTACGTAGCTGCATGTGTGGCATTTCTCACCAGTAAGAAGTGGGAAATGATTTCTCCTTCAAGGTGCCCTGGAGCTGAGGGAAGGATATGTGAACAAGAAACGGCATGCCCCTGTACTTCGCATTGGTACAAGGGAAAATAACTGATGTTGGAGAAGCTAGTGGGAAACCACAGACCATCTGAGGTAAGGGATTTCAGGGGCATTTCTTGAAGGCAGTGGAACGGACAGAAAATCCGGAGGCAGCCAGGGATGGCTGCCTGGAACAGCCCCTCTGGATAGGGACAGACATTACACAAACTGGTTTAAGTGATCAGAAACTGGTTTAAACCTTTTACAGAACAGATATTCAGTGCGGATAAACCAGTTTGAAAATGGCTGAAAAAAGGTTTGAGATACTACATTCAACCAGGTTTAATCAGACTTAACTGATTTGGGTCAAATCCATTTATGCAATGTCTGTCCCAGACCCATTCCTGGTTTAACTTAAACCAGACTCCCCCAGCTTCCCAGCCTACTGTGGGCTGGGTGGGACTCTCTGCTCCACAGCAGAGATGGCCCCTCCCCTCTGCTCCCTGGCTGCAGGTACAGCAGAGACTGCAGGAATTTGCCTGGCTTCCCCCTGCTCCCTGCCCCTCCCCACTCCCTGCTAAGCAGGGATCCATCCTCCCATCCTCTCTGCCTTGCACAGACACAGCTTAGCTTCAACTAGCATACCACAAGCTGGCTACAGTCCATGCTGTGGGAGAGAGGACTATGTCTGCTTATGATTTTTGGAGCTAATCAACAGGTCAGCTGCTAATGTCCCTTCCTTCCTTTTTTAGAACAAGTTGTTTAAGAGGAGCTTGAACTAATGAGAAAGACTGCTGCATTCTGATGGGGTGATAAATGCTGATAACAGTTTATAAATGTTTCATCAAGGATGGGGTGGAACCCCTCGCTAATCAGAGCATCCTGCTGGGGCCTGGCCACACCCCTCACCTTCAGCTCAGCACTACAGAAGGGAAGGGAGGGCTGCTCTAACACCCCCTCGCTTCTAGCCTGAGCCACTTCAGGCATGTGCCTGCATTTCTGGGATATCTGTACAGTTAGACTAACCTGCAAAGATTGAATCAATTCAGGCTCAGGCTTTCTGAATGTCTGTCCCTAGCCTCTAACTCTATTCTTCTGATGCCTCTGCCCCCTCCGCCACCAGATCAAATAAGGAAGGGATGGTCAGCCACAAGTGCCATAGGCAGCCTGTGTGTGAGATGCAGTAGGTCCAGGATAGGACAGGCAGCACAGCAGCAGGCAGGATAGGAAGCAAAACAGCAGATTGGGATACAGCGCAGACATGAGCAGCAGATAGGCAGGGGAAGGGAATCAAAGTGGCATTCATGGAGGGTCTGGGGCTAATTTGTGGCATGCATTCCAAAAAGACTGGCCCCTACTGAAATAAGGGTTGCTGCAGGGGAGTCTTATGTGTTATACAGGAGGGCAGACTAAAGTATCAGAATGGTTCCTTGTGTTTTTATAACCTATGAATTGGTCTCCGTACTCCTGTTCCACTTCTCCTGAAATTAAGCTATTTCTTTCTTTCATCCTCTACAATGAAAATAAAAAGGAGCAGTGAGAGCTCTAGAGACAGGTCTCCCTGCTCTGAATACTGGCACCCAGCAGCACTGTCTTCCTCATGGACAAAAGCAGTAACTACCAAAAAACTCCTGCTCAGACCCTGACCCTCGAAATCTCTGCAAGAATACAGCAGGGCTGAGTGAGTACATGGGAGGAGGGGTGAATGCTTGAGTATCATAACCAGTCTGTGGTACTTGCCAGTTCAGCAGGTGTAGTGGAATACTGAAAGAAAGAATCAGAATTAGCACTTTGTTGTGGGACTGCCTAATCACTCAAGAGCTGTACAGCTGTTCAGTCATGGGACAAGTATGCACAGTATTAAAATTCATATTGCATATAAATGGGAAACAAATCTGTACACTGCTGGAGAGTAACAAACACACAGTATCAAATAAAATAATGAAAGCTATTCAAGAACTTAATATGGACAGGACACTTTCAATTCTCTCCCCACACCTTGCCAAATATTAGTTGCATGCATAGTTGTACAATACGTTGCACCATGTGATAACTGCTAAGTTTAAATGGAAACTGATATACAATACAAATTATATAAAATTCCATAAAATGTTACATGCCCAAACTACAAAAATGATGTTTTACAGTTACCACTTTGTAGGAGGTTTTACAGTTACCTCTTTAGAATCCCACCCAAAAACTGGCCATCAGAAATACAGTGCTTCCATAGGTGGCAGAATGAATAGTGATGCTACAGCTCAATCTTTACCGAACACTGGGCTTTCCATTTATTTATGGAAACGTAAGTTAGGTGTCTAAATCCAGCAAGGCAACCATGTAACATCTGTAAACTGAAAGTAAGACACCCAGACAGTTTT
The DNA here is from genome assembly GCF_052110815.1 of Crocodylus siamensis. Classification (NCBI taxonomy): domain Eukaryota; kingdom Metazoa; phylum Chordata; order Crocodylia; family Crocodylidae; genus Crocodylus; species Crocodylus siamensis. The sequence goes on along the minus strand of NC_143398.1, from coordinate 73,456,076 downwards.
CTGCTATAAAAGCAGACCAATCACTTAGTCACATCTATTTCCACGTGTGCTCCAAATGAGAGGCAGTGTGTCTGCACTTCACAATGTTTACATATTACAAAACTAGGCTTTGCAAAAAATCTCAGTTAACTAACATTAAAACCCTCTTAAAACAGTACTGGCCTAATTTGTTAACAAAACAGGTAGTAATACTTCATTGCTGAAGGATTAAAGATTCCTATTAGCAAATATGCATTTCACTGTTGGTAATTTATTAATTCTTCAGAATCACACAGCATACAAGATATAGCAATTTTAAAAACTATAGGGAAGAGTGCTTTGCAGTCAACAATTAATTCTTCTAGAATGGACAAAGTATCCACAAGCTCGTTCCAGGAAAGAATTTGATCTCTAGTACAAAAGGCCATCTTTGAAACCATCTTCATCTTCCTAGGAATTCTGTGCTGTCAATTTGCCTATGGGCCTGGATCTTCTCCATAAACCAAACGGCAAAGATATTTCATTCTAGAAAAGGGAAGGATTGGTCTACAAAATATCCAACTCAAGTGTACCTCTTCGAAAATACAGACTTGCAAAGCCACACATGTAACTGTTTTGATTAATACTAAATAACACTCATCTTTTCTTTTGCATTTTAAATTGATAGGAATTATGATTTGGAAGAAATTTCAAGCTCAAAGTCAATTATGTCAAATCATACCTTTGAGTGTTTTCCATTACACAAAAAAAGAACTCACAGGCTGATTAAATTTCCTCAATAGCAATAGCCTGACATACTTTTATCACACGTGTTATCCTGGTATATTTCCAGAAATTTTCTGCACTTTTAGAGGAGTGTCAGCTGTGACTTACTGCTTAGTTCAACGTACACAAACACAGCAAAGACTAAAGCCAAGTATTTGCTTCTGACTGGATTTGCCACAACCGTATTTAAGGCTGTCTGTAAAATCTACTGATGTGGATTTTCAACGTGAGGTCAAAATAAATTAAATAGCCCATGGCTTCTACATCTGTTGAAATTGCACAGTTTTAGTAACTCTCACTGACAACAGTAAAGATAAACATATCAGTACATAAACATGCCAGCCATGCACTGGAATCTTAAAAAGCAACTTGGAAGTCAGGTGTGACATGCACATACAGGCACATCTGGAGTCAGCTGTATTTTGAAGCCACACCACTGAACCAATGGGCAGGTTCACACAGTCAGAAAAGTACATGGTACAGCAGGAGCCCATTATGAACTACTTAGGTGAATAAATATCTATGGAAGAATGAAAATGTTGCATCTTGGTCAAACAACTCAGAATAGGGAACAAGTTTCTTTGATACCAAAACACAGAGCCCAAGCATTTCACAATTTTCTTCATTCTTGGGGAGGTGCAGAAGGACAGACAAGATTCTCCTTTTTTATATTATGCTGTTTTGGGAGGATGGTTGCATTCCTCCACACAGTTCAGCAAACCAAAAAAAACTAAATACTTGTATTCAAGTTTCTCTCTGTAATGTTTCCTGCTTTGTTCTTGCATAACAGAAATTAAGGTTTTTTGCTGAACAGATGCACAAGTCCAGGAACCCATGAAAGCTAGCAGGCATTGCTCGCACATGAGCTTTAGTTCAAAGTGCCCCACCAACATTTTTCAGTGAGGGGACACTGACACACATTATGCTGGAGTCTGCTGGAGCACAGTAATTAAATCACACTCTAAGAGACTTGACTGAGTCTCCTCCGATGGGGGCAGCCTCCCTGCACGTGTATAGGAGCCCCTCAGTACTATGCACCAACATGGCCCTGGCTCACCTTCTGCTCCTTGTGCCACATAGCACTGACTTGTCCCCTAGAACAGGGGCATAAAAGCAGCAGCTGAAGGAGAAAGGAGAGCTTGAAACCCCTGGCTGCTGTCTCAGCTAAAGCAATAATGGGAACTATGATTTAGTAGGAATCTGAAGGTTACAATTTAACCCCTTGTGGGCTGCATGAGGCCAGTAGGCCACCAGTTGGACAGCCCTGCACTAGTTAGTCTTCTGATTTACATCTTCTCCTAGGTCACAGCTGAAAGTGAATTTGGTGGACACGTCCTGGTTCCTTGCCAAAAAACCATAATGCAGTTTTGAACATTTAAATGATTTTTCAAGAAAAACCCAAGAATGTAGCAGCATAGTATGACATAATGAAAGAAGCCTGAAGAACATTAAACTCAAGCTCGTGCAATGAACTCTCAAACGCATTCAGATTTTATGCTAAGGCAGTGACATAGTTGGATTTAGTAGGCGTGCCTCCAAAAGCAACCTAATGATCCTCCGAGGACTAAGCTGTCAGGGTGGAAAACTTGTATTAAGCAAAAGAGAACTCTATACTAAGTAGGGATCACTTTATTTGATTAAGCCACATCAAATAGTCCAGAGACATGGATTAAGTTAATGATGATAATGCAAAATTATCTGGTAAGAGAGTTGCTCAGAATCGCTGCTGGGATGTGATAAAAAGGTGCATATTTGCATGCTGACTATATGGGATGATGAGCTCAAACAAGGTCAAGACAAAGTTAAACATATTCCAGATCAGCAGGTTTTTGGCATGAAGTCAGCATGGACAGCAGAGTAAAAGTTCTGCCAACCAGTTTGCTAGACAAAATTTAGGCAGCTTTGGAAGCAAAATTACAAGGCAATAGTGAAATTTGGTTTCTTAACAGTATGCTTTACAGTAATACTCTATAAGTAAGATGCCAAAGTAATGAACTTGTAAGGCATATTAGTTACCAGCTTACTAAAAATCACCTTAAGAGCACGTGAGCAGTTCAAAGATAATGTAATTATCATCCAAAGTAATCTTACCTTTTTCTGATCTTCAAGCTTGTGACTTACTGGATTCCTTCCATGTCTACTCATTTCTGAAGATAAATCCATCACATTCACTCCTTGCCCTTCAAAATGGAAACGGTTCTGCAGGACAGCAAACTAATCCAAAATGCTGGGGCTACAAACACACTGGCATGCTGCTTTTCCCATCACATACCTTCTTTCAACTTCATTGACTCAGAGGAACGAATAAAAAACTATTGATTGTGCAGAGAAAATAAACTTTGCAATTCACTCCAGGGACTTTCCGAATCAGCATAGTGTTTTTAAAAGCTGACACTTCAAAGGAGAAATATTCATCCACTACTTTGGCTCCAACCGCTATCTGTATCTTTCTTCAGAAGCTTCCATTTTAAATAAAGTTACATCCTGTCTGTGAACCTGTTGAGAAAAAGACAAGTAGTAAGGTTAATTTGCAATTTACTGTCACCCTTGGTAGCTAATTATCTCTTCTGTAGTGTTTTTATTTCTGAAAAGCATTGCTACCACCGCTTTGTAGATGAACTTCACTGTAGATTTAGCACCCTCAGATAGTTAGCACTACCAACTTCTCTATCACTGCAGTATACAGAAGCATTCATATTAAGCACATGTGCAACTTCTAGGCAAAGAACAAGAGGAAAACAAAAACTATTCAGTATGAAGGTCACCTAGGACACTCTCACATCCTCTAATCATACTAGCCTATAACACTTGCATGCTATGGGCTACATGCCCATCACATGTGACAACCCATATGCCACCTCTAAGTGAGACAGAGAAAGCTCAGTCAAATTACTAAATCCCAAGTCAATACAGAACATACATACACATTATTTGTATACTTTTGCAGTTGGAAAAAATAATCAATACAAGTGAAATCTGCTCGCCAATAAGTTGCAGTTCCATTAATAACAAAAACTGAAAATGCTCAGATATATAATCAACCTGGGTCAACAATAAAAAAAAAAAAAAAAGAGAATACCGATGCCTTTAGTGCAATTAAAAGTCAATTGCATTTGCACTGAATTAAATTGATAGGATGAAGCTCACATAAAAATTAATTTGAATGCAGCTTCATTTTAAATGCATAACATTCACAGTATGACATACAACTATTTCAAACTGAAATGAAAAATATATGTAGTTAGAAGGTATGAAACAGTGTGAGGTAGAATATGCAATTTATTTCCAATAAGATGATTGTGAAAAGGTTATATTCTCTCATACAGAACCTGGACCAAAACCCACTTAAATCACTGGAAAGACTTCCACTGATTTTAATGGACTATGAATCAGGTCCATGGCACAGGGATATTCAACAACAATTCATTATTCATACTTAGGCCAAAAGTCACAAGCCTTGAGTGCTTGGGGTTGGACTCCAAAATTCATACCTAAGAACCTAAGTGGTTTCACACTGCCATTAATTTCCCTGGCAACTTTATTTTCTCAATACCTCTGAAAACCAGGTCTTTTTGAGCCAAGTATATAACTGTGAGTTTCAGAACTGAATATTAAACATTCAGGATTTGAATTATGGTTCTGTATATGCAATAGGAAGTTGTTTTTATTTGACAGGAGGCCGCCATTTGCCCATTCTGGAATAGAGGAATTCACATTGCCACCCATTCTTACTGGAGTCATGCCATTTTCCTGCGTGTTTATTCCTCTTTCTGATTTTCATTTTTATCCAGTATTTACAGGCAGGACATAGTGAATTTAACAGATTGATACTAAGTGATACTGGAGATTTTCATACAGGTTTTCCCTGCCCCCAAAGTTTCCATTGAAAATTTGAGAAATAATATTTCCTCTACTAGAAGAAGCATAACACTCTCCTGTGCTCAACTTCATTAATACAGTACAACAGGTATATATATTCTGCAGGGCTATTTCTATTTGTAAGTTGCCATAAGTCACAATGTCCTAAAGTACATGGAATAAACTCACATTCATATTTCAAGAGCCTATTAAAGCAGTAGATAAAGATACCAAAACAGGGTAATCCAAGTTATCATGCAAATCCTGAGGAGCCTCCAGCGAGACATGAAGTTGTTTTCCCCAGAACCACTGGAATTTGAAGTAGTTCGTACTTTGTAATGTTACTGTGAACAAAACAGCACCAACTGACAATTCATTTTTTCAGGGTCTGTGGCAGGACGACCTCTAGGGGAGCCGTGACCGCCCCTAGCGCCCCTTTCTACTGTGCCAAATCGGGTCTCGAACGCACCCTCTTTATCTCGTCCGCCACGTCTTGCTGGTAATATCTTTAATGGGAGGCTGCCTTCCTGCCCTCCTTGGCACGGGCCTTACTGTACTGGGGCTCCGCCCAATTGCCCACCTGCGCCCTCACGGGCGCCCCCTTGCTTTCCTTGCAGCCCTCGCTGCACCAGGGCCTGTCTCCCACGGCTCTCGTAGCCCGCACCGGGACCTTGCCCCTGTACCATTGCCCTCACGGGTGCCCTCTCGCGGCCCTCACTGCACCGGGGCCTGTCTCCCATGTGCTCTCGCCCCCCCCCCCGGGGCTTCTCCGTGCGCTCTCGCCCCCCCAACTGGAACCAGGGCCTGTGCCTCGCACTCCCCACCCTCACTGGAGCCTTGCTCGCACTCCCTGGAAAAATTGGGGCTCAGGCAGCCTTGGCCTTACCTGGCCCCCCGACCCCCTTCCTGGGGTCTTACACCCACTGGGCTCCTCACAACAGGGCTCAGGCAGCCTCAGCCTTACCTGGCCCCAGACCCCTTTCCTGGGTCCTACGCCCCACTGGGGCTCCTCCCAATTGGGGCTCAGGCAGCCTCAGCCTTACCTGGCCCCAGACCCCTTTCCTGGGTCCTACGTCCCACTGGGGCTCCTCCTGCTAATCGCCCACACTGGGGCCGGGGTTGAGACACCCCAAAACGCAGCACCCTCTCCAGCACCAGGAATGCCCCCACATTGCTGGGGAGCTCCCCTGAGGCCTCCTCCACCCCTACAGCCTTGCCTGGTCCTCCAGTCTTATATCACAACCAAAACCAAAAACACAAAGCCCCTTGGCCGTAACACAAATCTTATGGACGGAGGATAGCCAGGTCGGCTTATCCCTGTCAGGGTCCTCTTCACCCCAGACCATGCCAACACTGCTCAAGCCATCCGGCTTCCTTACTACGCCCATCCTGCTTGCTCCAGCAGGACTCCTACCCTTTAGGCTGCCAGAGGAGAACTGACTCTGGCCTCAGCCTCGCTGTTTATATAGGCCAGGCCCTGCCCCCTTCTGGTCAGCTGACCAGACTGGTTGCCTTGGCAACCCACACCTGTGCTGCCCTGGGGAGTGGCAGCTGAGCCCATATCCCTGTTATCAGTGGCAGGCACCTTAGTGACCTGCTACAGGGTCATTTGGTAGAAATGTACATCTCTATTGTCAATTGTTTGTGAAATAGTAGTATGTTGTATTGTATAATTAAGGCTACTGTATAATCTAAATTTCTAACCATTGATCCAATAAGCAGCCTTATTTTGCCAAATACAGATCTAGCCTGACACGCATCGTCTAAGAAAATGAATTATTCAATTTGATATTGCAGATTTGAGTAATGATCCAAAGCCAAGTGCATTCAATAAATAAGGTATTTGACTTCATTTGGCTTTAGAACAACCCTTTTGTTTGAAAAGTATATAGAAAATTTTAAAAGTATTCAATATTATTCCTGTCACTTACTGCACATCCATTACTAGAAACTAAGAACTAAAGAGGTCCCTTTATATCAGAAGGCAAAGAAATTTCAGTAATACTGTATAATCTTCAGTAGCATTCAGTCCATAAACTCCAAAAGATGAGACTACACACACAAAATGATGTGCAAGCGATCGACATCTGGAGTTGTAAAGCTTTTTGTAGACATCAAATAATTTTACAGCTCCAATAAGTGAAAACCAATTGGTTAGAAATACAGTTTATTTGTTGGTCAGACACATCCATTACACCAACCCCCTCACTAGAAAAATTCCAGAAGATTAGGCTATTGAACTGTTCAATTAAACTGTATAGTGTTTTCATGCCAAAGCTGGACAGAATACAGATAATTCTGTTTAGTCTGGTCTCATTTTTAACATGCAAAGCACAATACAGCAGTTCTTACATATTCCATTCAAGACTTTATTCAAAGGTCTTCAATCTTTTCAACATGAAAAACTGTAATTAACATACTTGGCTGGCAAGTCCTGTTTTATGATGGCACCCAATTTAATATTTACTATTTTATTTTGCACAGAGGCATCATTTGTCCTGGCAATTCTATAGGCTGTGTCTACAGCCAGGAGAAGCAGGGTTCTGAGCCAGCCAAGGAGGGAGGGAGGGAGGGAGGGAGATGGCCTTTTAGTGGTGGCCTTTCCCCTTGCTACTGATTGGTCAAGGGGGCCATTGCTCCCCTCCCCCCCGAAGAGAATGCCCCATGATCTAGGGAATCATCAGTGGCCACCCTACTTACATATGACAAGAAGCTATAGGATGCAGCTCCTCTCTGCCTTGCCTGAATTTTTAAGTACTATTATGCGTATCACTAAACTGTGAAGTGGGAGGGTCCCTGCGAAATGGCATTGGGCATCCACAGGACATTCTTTGTGTACCATCATACATTTCAAACATTGACATCAATAGCTGTTAGTAAATTATATACAAGAATGCCTAGGCACATGAGCTTTGGTGGACTCCGGCTGTAGGGCAGGTATGTTGTGCATGCATTCTTGATCTAATACCAATAGGATTGGTCGGTCCCCAGCCTACAGGGAAGATCCAAGCCATGGCACCATGCCATCCAGCCCACGGGGCTCCCCACAGGTCCAAAAATTTGGCCACAGGAGACTGGTGGCACCAGAGCTGGCTTTAAGGATGGGCAAAGTACGCAACCACCCAGAGCACCATGGTCATGGGGCACCATGCACACGTGTGCACAGCAGCACTCTACCCCTGCCCTGACCCAGCCGACACCTATCCCACATCCAACACCCATTCAAGAGCTGGACCAGACCAGGCTCCTCAGGCAGATATGGGAGCATATTCCATGCCCCCTATGATGGGGCCAAAGAGATGCCCATAGCACTGGAGACAGCTGGGGATAGGGCCACCTGCTTAAGCAGCCATGTTACTCTGCCCCGTCCCCTCCCCTGCTACCTGCCTCTGCCTGTAGCAGTGCCATTGACTGGGCATTTGGACAGCAGAAGATAAAGCTTCCATCTAAGTGCAATCACATCACAAATAGTGGGTGACAAAAAAGAATCAACATTTTAAAAACATTGAGCTATACAAGATGGCGTGGAGAAAGCTTTAGAGGGATTTATTTCAGAAGCTCAGAGAAGGCTTACAGCTAGAGACAGTAGGGGCAGTTCAGGAGCTTTGAGGCCATGGTAATTGCCACAACCCATCCATAGGGCACCCCTAGAGCCCCACATTTCTCCTTCATTTTCACCACTTGTCCCAAGGAGCAGACTGAAGTTTGGCCTGGGATAACTCCTTATCCTCACAAGCCTCAGCTCCACTGCTCTTATACTGGACTCCACAGCTGCAACAAAGGAATCTTCGCCAGCCCTAAGTGGCTTCCCCTTGGGCAGAGAGAAATTAAGTCTCTTTGCCTTCAGGGCGGATCCAGGTTAGGGTGTGCTGGTGCACTTGCATCCCACTTTGATTCCCGGTCCACGCAAAATTTAAAACCAACTGCCTGGCAGTGGCAGCAAGATTTCTAGTCAGACTGTGCTGAGAGAGTCACTTGACTTCATGGCTCATCGCAATCCACCTGGTCCCTTCTAAGCTCTTCATGCCACAAGGATTAATGACCCTCTCTCCATTTTAATAGCCTTGATGTTCCACCAATTAAGCTATCCTCCATTCTGCAATTCTGCTGTCTATCTATTAGCTTCTCCTGCTAATGAAGCTCCTATTTCACAGCCCTGTAGATTGTTTTCAACACATTCCAATGAAGTTATGCCTATAGAATAAACACAGACATAGACCCCTAATGTACTAGTAAAACTTCTGGTTTATGTTTGTTTAACTGGACAAAAAGTGTGTTGTTTTCCATGTGACAATGCATCTCACCATTTGCACCCCACTTTTCACAATTCTGGATCTACCCACATTTGCCTCCCTCTATCCTCCTTTGCTTGCCTCAGGAATTTTCTTCATTTTAAAGCAGGCTTCCCACACTTTGCATAGTCCTCTACGAACTCCACAGATCCCTCTTTTGGACTTTTCTTCTTGACCCAAGGTTTTCCAGGCACTTGGTAGCAGGTAAGGTAACTGTTTTTGACACTAGAAAGTTGCTTTATGAGTTTGGCACCTACAAGAAAAGTAACAAGCAGGTACTATTTTTCCTGGTACCACAAAGTTTTTTTGATCCCTTATTCTGGGGTGCCATGTCAAGGGTCTCCTTCACCTCAAGACAGTCTCTGCAGCAGATGGTAAGTCCTTTTCCAGTCTTCCCATGATCATAGATGCATTGCTACAAAGATTACGTGGATTTGAGTCAGTCTGCAGAAGTATTCCATCAGTCTAGGTAAAGGTGAACAGCTCCTGGATGTCAAGTGCATCCTGATACAAGAAATACTCTACCCTGTTATATTCAACATCCTCTAGTTCAGTGGTTCACACATCAGGGGCTTCAGGCCCCCCTCAGCTCCCTGGCACTTCCTCTGGAGGAGACACTGGCGCTCTTCAAGAGAATGATGCAAGGCAGGCACAGGGGTGCTGGAAGCTCCATCCCCTCCAGCCCGGCAGTGCAGCTGAGGCTAGCCCCACTCCCCAGCTCTGGGCAATGACCCTGGGTGTGGGGAAGGGGCGGCCCCACGGGAGCAGCAGGCCCTACTCCACCCTGCTCTCTGCCACTCCACATCTGCCTGGACCCTTGTCCAGTTCCCTTTCCATCCCTGGCAGCTGTTCTGGGGCCAGGCCAGGCAGGGGGTTACCACCACTGTGATTCATCCCTTCACCCTCAGGCGGGGAGGCAGGGGTAGTCCCACTGCTCAGGCAGCCAGGGAGGGGCATGTTCCCCACCCCCAAACTTCCCCCGCAGCCTTGCAAACTTGGGCCCCACAACCAGGGTGGGCAGCCAATCACTGCCACCCTCCCACACTTTTCCTGAGCTAGCCCCACCTCTAATCAAATGCAAAGACCAATTCATTGTTTTTCCAGGAGTGGAAAAAGTGGCTGAGGAAGCTGCCATAGGGAGGCTGGAGGAGGTGGCAGCACCCACAGAGAGGTCCCCACTTTTCCTCAGCTCACCCCGCTGCTGTTAAATTGCAATTCCCAATTAAACCCCTGCACCAGAGACTGCAGAAGGAGACTTTGCCAGCATATGAGCAGTTGGGCAAAAGCGTTACAGACAGATTAAGGCTTTTATTATATTAGAATTGGCAGACATAACTGCACTATTTCTTACTTTAGCCAATGCCAATTAGCACCTTAATTTGCAATAGCAAGGAGCATTCACAAACTTACAAAAAGCAACAAATTAAACAGCAAGCTAACTAGGAGAATCTAATTTTATGCTTCTACACTAATATTCTGCAGATCAGGATGTTGATCGCCTTCATTTTATCAGGCTGAGTAGACAGTTCTGTACAAGGTACAAGTTACATATTTGTTATTTGGTACAGCATAATGTCCCCTAACAATACCATATTTGGAGGCTCTCAGTTGATTCCCCTAGTCCCACAAGCCATTACTCTAACTGCAGAAGTAACTGCAATTCTTGTTTCCACAGAATAACATTGGCTTAGGTTCTGGCTATCATCTTATCACTGGAATCAAATGAATGTACTTGGTATTTTTTCCACTTCATTTTAGTCCTGATAGCACCTTTGTCATATGAATTGAGAGGCTACGTGCAGCACCTAGAGCCTATGTTATACGTAATTTTATTTCACTCCTGAAAACAGTGCTAGACAGGAATGTCCTTTATCTCTTCCATCATTCAGTTCTTTGGCCACTGAGCAGCAGAGAGAAAAAAGGAATGAGGAAATACATCTCAGATATATTCTTGAGAGAGTCAATATCGACCATGTGTTTAATTCCATCTCGTTATTACCACTTTTCCTACACATATCTTATAGACAGCAAGACAGATCTATTGTATGCACAATAATTTTGCTGAAGCACATGATCGAGCACCAGCCTTTAAATCAGGCTTGTCTGACATGCGGCCCACCAAGCCATTTTATCTGGCCTGAGGTCCCTCACTCGGGACAGGCGAGGAGTCCTGGCGCCTGCTCCACACTCCACAGCGGCGGCAGTGAGATGAGGTGAGGCGAAGCGGGCAGGGCCGGCCCGTGGGCCCCAGCTGGCAATGAGGGGAGAGGAGCAGCTTAGCCACACGAGGCCGGGCTCATCACCTGAGCCAGGTCCCACTGCCGCTGCCCCGAGGGCTGCCCCAGCTGTGCCTGACTGGATGAGCTGGGGACAGCACCTGCAATTTCCCCTCTGGCTCTGCCCCTTGCCCCCGGCATGCAGCCGGGGGAGCTGCAGCATGGCCTGTGCCCTGCCTGCATGTGTGGTGGACAGAGGAGTTCCCACATGGAGCTAGAGGTGCCTCGGGGCCGGGCCGGGCCGGGGCTATGTGGTGTGCAGTTGCTAGAGCCGGGCTGGGCAGGAGTCATCCAGGCCAGAGGCGGTCTACTGGAGGATACCGGTTGCTGGCGGGGAGGATACGAGCATCCATGCTCCTGCCTCTGCCTCCCCGCTCCAACACAAGCCCAAGCCCGTGCCCATGCCAATCCTGTGCCCGTGCCCTGCGCTGCTGGAGCAGCGCCGCGCAGGAGGCCAAGCAGTGGCCACTGGCACTGCTAGCCCACACCTGCCTCCACTTCAAGACATCCCTGCTGCCCTGCCCTGCCCTGCTCCACAGCAAGGCAGTGCCTGCTCCCCCAGCCAGTCTCCCCCTGGGCGCTGTGGCTTTCCGGGCCCAGCCACCCACGGACGAGGCCCTGAGGGGACCACTTCTCATGTGCTGTTGGGGACAGGAGGAGCCTGGCCAGGTCTGCACTGGCCAGTGGAAGCGGCGGCGGAGCCATGTGCCACTTGGGACGGGGACGAGCCTGCACCAGTCAATCCCAAGCGGCACACGGCTCCGCGGCCACTCCTGCTGGCCAGTGCTGACCTGGCCGGCCTCTTCCCATCCCCAGCAGCACATGGGAAGCTAGCTTCAGCTGCATACTGCTTTTCACAGCTGGTGCCAACCCGGTTCTGCCTAGGCAGGTCTTGCAGCACCATGTGAACCCAGGCATGGCACCAGCAGGCTGGGCGGGCCCCAGGTCAACCCCGGCCTGGCCCTTGGCTTCTCTAGCACCAGGTCAACTCAGTTGTAGCCAAGCAGCTCCTGCAGCACCATGTCAACCCAGACATGCATGCCATGTCAACCAGCACCGTGTCAACCCCTGCAACTTCATTGGTGTCAAAGGTCACGTAACATCACTCCCCGATATGATACCACTTCCTGCACGAATTGAATATGGCTCGTCGGCCCACTAGGTGATAAAAAGTTTGCGATCCTGCCCCACATTCAAAAAGGTTGGACATCCCGGCTTTAAATGAACTTTGGTTATCAACTTTGCAAGCATAGTGTTGCTTGGGATGCAGTCTTTTGAACGATGTGCAAAATGGCTACTTCTTAAGCATCTCATAGCATCTTTTGCAAGAGCAGAGGTATTATTCTCTGATCATGAATGATGCGTGCCCCTGGCAGCTGTGGGGGCACGGCGGTGGCGGGAGTGTGGTGGCAGTAAGCATGGAGCTCCTGCAGATGCCACGGGTGACAGGGAGAGGGGGTTGCAAATGCCAACCAGGGGTCAGCAACCACCCACAGGCAGCACCAGCAGCATCCAGCGGGGATCATGGACTGCCCACAAACATCATCTGAGGTATCAGTGGCAGGCTGATGAGCAGTGACCGCCCACAGGTGCCGCTGACACTATCAGCTTTTTGTAGAAGGTGCACCATCACACTCAGGGGGAGCACACGCACCCACATGCAACCCATATGCGTCACCCCTGCCTCTGATCTTGCAAAATATTGCAAAGTGGTATTGCCTGGACAAATTCCAACTAGTGTCGCTAGCTCAATTCCCTACCTAATTTTCACCTGTCATTTCAATGTTTTCTGACAGACTTTATGCTTGTCCCTAAGTTTTTACTGTACATTGTCTCTCCTCAGAAATGGCTATGCTGCTCTGAACAATTTGTTTCTTTACATAAACAAAGTTGACAGTGATTTAGAAACCATTCTAATGGAATGAAACTCAGTATACGCAACTGTTTTACCTCTATACTTGTTATCACTACTTGTGCATCATGCTGGATCTTGGATAGCCAGGGCTGGGGCCACTCTGGGATCAAGGTGCTGACCAAGGTCAGGAGGAGCAAACAGAATCCAAAGACAAGCCAGGTAAGGAAGCCAGAAGGTCAGTACAAGAGCAGTGTCTAGGAACAAGCCAAGTTGGGAAGCCAGGAGATCAGGCAGACAGCCAAAATATCAGAAAGCAAGCCTGGTCAAGAAGCTGGGCAATCAAGGAAAAAGCAGAGTTAGAGAGAAAGCTGGTTCAAGCATCCATGAGACAGTGGCATCAGAAAGCACATGACAGAGCAAAGCAGTCTGGGATGAAATTGAGCCCTGTTGCCTAGATACACCCATGATTCAGGACAGGAAGTATATGGGGAAAGTAGAGGGTCAGGTGACCCTAACCAGCTACTTCAGTGCAAGTGATTGGGCAGAGCGCTAAGTCTTACTAAAGCCTGGTCTAGTCAAGGTAACCAGCTATAGAGTGGCAGGCTGAGGTGAACAGTTTTGCTGGCCAGGCCAAGAACCTAGGTATGGGGCTGTGGCCTGACGTTATGGTATTGCAGATACAACAGAAGCCCATTTTTCTTTACAGACAAAAAAAGATAAGGGCGTTTACAGTCAATCTAATTGGGTTACAGAATGGGAGGGTAAAAGATCGGAGAACCTGGAAAGGACATGGCTGGGATTACTACTGAAGATGATCATTCATATTATACTGTATGTTTATAATAGTTTGAAGGAACTGAAAGGGGCTGCCTGTAAAAATATATTAATGTTTTGACTAAATTATTGTATTACGCAAGATGTTTAATCTGCAGGCAGGAGGGGAGTGAAGGACAATGCAAGTATACAGAAAGAATGATGCTGACTCCTGATAACAGCCCTGATAATAGCTTGTCCACAACACCTGACACAAAAGAATTGTTCATCATGAAATGCCTAACTCCCTTACAGAGCTGTCCTTACTCATGTAACCACATGCAAGAGACAGAAGAAACCAAAAAAGCTAGCTGGAGTCAAAGGTATATGTTTCCTAAAACAGGAGACAGGGGTTTTAAGCTAAGATGAATCCAGACTTTAAGTTTGAGAGACAGGAGATAGTATAGGCCAAGTCTGGTTTAGACATGAGATACTGTGTGCACAAACCTTTCGTAGTGTTAAAATACCTCCCCTTCCCCTCCCAAGATTATGTTTTGTATGTAACATTAAACAGTACCGTGGTTAAAGAAAACTTCATTTACCATTTCACCCAGCTCATGCAGTCAAGGGATCATTCATACCAATCCACTCAGGCCTGGTCATATACAGACCTGGGAGGCTGACACGATTGCACCCCCGATTCCACAGGCTTGGGTTCCCTGTAGCCCCATACTCCCATTGCCAACTCTGGACCACCTCATGGAAGCAGTAGCCAGGGACTTTAAGCCCCTGAATCAGGTAAGAATCCACCCCCACACACACCCTACTCCCTCTGTGCTCAGCAGCAACTCTCCTCCCATTTCCCCCCTGTCTGTCTCTACATGCACCTCTGGACACAGAAAAGGGAAACCTGCAGCCACTACCCACAGTCCCTTCCCCACGCGAAGCTAGAGCTGTGAGAAGATGCTTGTTGGGGAGTCAGTCCTCCCAGATGTTTCTCACCAGACCAAGAACAGGCACACAGAGGGGGAGCCACTAGCTGCCACTGCTGTCCCTGGCCAAGTCCAGTTCCCTAGGCAGCGTCACCCCACAGCCCTGGTTGCAGCAAGGTAGGAGAGGTGGTACAGCAGTGGCAGTGGATGGGTCTCCCTTTACTGTGCCCAGTGGTATAACTAGACAGGGTGAAAGGAGAATGGGAGGGGAGGGGAGGTGCTATTAAACAGAGAGGAGAAGGGAGTGGGTACCAAGAGTGCAAAGGGGAATTCTTACCAGATTTGGGCACTTTAAACAGCAAGTTCTTGCCTGCTGCTCCCATAGTATGACTTGTCTTCCCAGGTCAAA
This sequence comes from Crocodylus siamensis, assembly GCF_052110815.1. Classification (NCBI taxonomy): domain Eukaryota; kingdom Metazoa; phylum Chordata; order Crocodylia; family Crocodylidae; genus Crocodylus; species Crocodylus siamensis. The sequence goes on along the minus strand of NC_143398.1, from coordinate 73,440,957 downwards.
GGGAGGGGAGGATAGGAGCAGGGCAGCAGCCAAAACTGCAGCACTGCTCCCACACCCCCTTTTCAAAAATTTGGATCCACTTACAGGCCTGCTAAGTAAACATGACACATGTGATGTAGCACTAAGACCTGGTCAGTGGGTGAATCATGGTATTCCCAAAGACGAGAGGCACAAGGCCAAATCCTAGTACAAGTACACACAGGGAGAAGAGAAAAGGGTTGCTGCATACCTAAGGAGCTTAGTTTCCCAGGAACCTCTTGAACTTTATTTTCATGAGGTCTGGGTAGGAGTATGGCAGAGGGAAGGACCAAAAGGAGGGGGGTGGTGAGGTTATGAACACTAGAGAGGGCGCTTTTTGTGGTTTCAGTTACTTGGTGTTATAAATGTCAGATTTGCTTTGAATTCTGAGTTGGCGTGGATGCAAAATTCAAACAAAAAGAAAAAGAATTTTAAAAAATTACATGCCATCCCTTTTCAGACCAAAAATTTTAAAACCAATAATCAGATACTGCAATAAAACCCTTTGATAGGGAGAAAATGTATGCTTTACTCATTTCCAAGGGGAAAAAAAATCCAAAATAGCCCCCAAATTTTGACTGGAAAAAAAGAGCATCCCTAGTTTGATAAACTAGTCTGGAAGTTGAGAGAGAACATTCTCTGGAAAAAAAAGAAAAGGCACTCGAATATTAGTTGGATACCAAATAATAATAATATAGTTAGATACCAAATGAAAAAACAAAACTGAAAAAAATGCACTGAGCAAATTGTTCAGGAAGAGCTCATTCATGCAAGAGCACAGCCCCTTTATTACAACCAAGGTCAAGGTGATACGTCAAGAAAGGATTTACTGCAAGCTTAGAACAGCCAACATAAAGCACTAGCAAGCCATTATGTGTACTAATTTGCTTCAGTCCTATCTTATGTATATTTGACTTAATGCCTCAGCTATGCATCATTTTTTTTTTTAATAAAGAGCACACCAGTATTTGAAAAAGTCAGACTGAAAACTTGGACTTGCAAAGTCTGCATAGGATCCAGTAGGCACTATCCCAGATGTGTCAACTTCTGTACTGAAGAAATTAGATGTTTTGAGCTTGAAGTAAATCCTTCTGTTACTAAATTTATGGACTAGGCTGTATATATCCTCTCCTCTGTTGTCCCTTACCAGAAATTCTAGAGTTCACCTGGCCCTGATTCTTCATCTATAATATTTTCTTTTCCTACTAGTGCCTTTTTTATTTAGATAACAAGCTTCTTGGAACAAATGCACTCTCTATATGTAGGTGTAGCATGAGAGACCAGATGCTGATTGTGGTCTCTGAATTTTTTCCAGTCCTGCACTCCACCCTTGTTATCAGTCGACAAGTCCTATTCAGTCTTCTAAAGCAGCTTTCAGCAAATTAGTCTGCTTAGTGTATCAAAAAATTTCAGGAAGTGCTTCTTCCAGTACAGACCAATATAAGCATTGTATCCTGACAGATGCAGAATCACAGTCCTATCCAATGAGAACACTAGTGTAACCAGAGGTGGGTAACTGGGACGCTGCCCCAGGCACCCACTTAGAGTGGGCACAAGAATAGCAGCCACTGCCACTACAACAACTAAGTCCTCAGCCAGCCAGGGCACCGACCCTAGTAGTTATGCCTCTGAATGAGAATCACGTTTGTCTGGCAGAAGAAAAAGAAGCAAAGGAAGCACTTCTGGGGGTTTCAAGTTATTGTTTAAATGATAAGTTACATACCTTTACAGAATAAAGAGGTCTTAAATACTATTCTTGCATGAAATAGTTAAACCTCGGAAGAACAGAGCAGACGCTCCCACCTTTGGTATTCCTAAATCCTTCAATCCTAAAAATACCATTAAATTACACAGAAAAAGTCTCTTAGACTGTGTTGTGACATGCTGAATAACTCAATTTGATCAGACAGCTAACTGCTTTTTAATAGTATTAAGTCCCTGCCTGCTACTAGTGATACAGCATAAATCACACCTATCTTCGCAGAACATATTCTTCATGATTTTATGGGTGCCTCAAAAATTGCCAATTCATTCTGGCATTATGTATTTAGCTGCAGTTTTTTCAGGTGTCTCCCATGTTTATCCCTGGAAATTATGTGGCTCCACGTGTCTCCTAGGTACTGCTCCACATAACTGAAAAACCAAACCCTGATGCCTCAATATTCTATCCTTTGTTTAAATTAATCAAATTAATTACTAAACGTGTGTCTGAATCAACATAGCTCCTAGAGAAAGCATGTCACAAGAGTATCCCCGCAAGAAAGACAAGATTAAAAAAAGGAAAAAATGCTGAGGTAATGGAAATTAATTTTAGAGCAAAAACCCAGAAAACTAAAGCTGACAGATCAAAGGGCAGCCTCCCACTTACCCAATGAAGAGCCTTAACCCAGAACGTTTTCTTAAAAAATGAACTTTACAAATGAAAGATTATTTCAGTTTCCACCATCATGAAGTCACAGATTAAAATAAACTAGAACTGGCAAAGACCCGAGTTGTAACTAGCAAGCATTTAAATCAACTGGTCCAAACCATTGTGCAGGCAATCTTAATTTGATTGCCTTTAAATCTATTTCTAATCAATTTAATCAAAGCAAAAGCATGTTTGTTTTAAACTAAGGGTTTGACTACCCAGACAATGGAGTGCCATAGAAAACTGGGCTGGAAGGGACCTTGAGAGGTCACTTACTTCATTCCCCTGTCCCAAGGCAGGATCAACTGTACCTAAACCATTTCTGACAGGTACAAGAAACAAAGTTATCTTAGGCAGTGGAAGCAGTGGAGTTTCTTCATAAAAGCTAATTCATCTTCCTTTTCTGAAAGACCTCAGACGTCCTTTCATGGCATTGCACTATATAGTACAGACATATTACTACTTCACACTACTTTTTGTATCAACTCTATTCATCAGTGTTTAAACCCACTGTATATTTAGCTGATGCAGCTGTCTCATGTAAACAAGTCTTTGCTTGTAACATAAGCAAGCCATACGGGTAAGGACTGATTCCCTGTTTGAAGATGAGGAGTCAAGCAGCTGCTGTTCCTACCAAGCAAATCAGGCCAACTTGGGTTTTTTTAAAGCTTTCCATAATTTTCTCCAAGTTAACTGTGGTTTGCTGATGATATTCTTATGGTCAGTAGAGATGAGGCAGTCCCTAGATCCTGGTTCACAAAAACAAAGGGTCCTGACAAAGGTGATTAAAATTAGTTGAGTCCTGGAAAGACATTAAAAAATGCATGGGAAAATGGCAGAAGGTAATTTGGGGTTTATTGCATATTCTCTCCTTTTGAAGAATGCAACATTCAAAAGGTGGTAAATCTAAAGACAGATCAAACACTGCTTTATGAACAAAAGCATTTAATTATCCCGAGGAAACTGTAATACAAGCCATCCAGGATATCAAAAATTTAGCAGTTTCCAGTTAAGAATGAACAACAGGGCATTGCAAGTTTAGAATTTGATTACAGTTATATTTTTCATATTATTTTGATTATTTTTTTAAACAGAATCCATGCCTCTATTGTAAAGAATGCATACGTGCAGAGTGTTACAGTTGCATGGTAATGTCTTAGAACAGTGGGGACCAACCCTTTTGTCAGGCATCCTACAAATTAACCCTGCAGTGTCACTCCCATCCCTTTCCCCCCAGATCTGCTACTCTGCTTTCTGCTCCCCGTCCCATCTGCCTCTGTGCTCCCTGCTCCCTCCCCACTCTGCCACACACTCAGTCCACGCGCCTTTAAGCGCCTGTATCAAATTGGCCACCAGCTTTTTAGGAGAACATTATTTACATTACAAAATTAACAAATGGTGGATGTTGTGGGGCTTTGTTCAGTTTCTATCTATAGTAATAATTACATGTAATTAGACATGATCCAAAAACTTTCACTACTAACTGGCAAGATTAGAGGAAAAACATACTGAGCATGTTGTTCTATAATAGTTCATTTTGGAATTTCCTGAACTTTCCCCTGTAGCAGGTGTCAGCAACCTACAGCATGCAGGCTGGATCTGGCTTGTAGATCTAATGAATCAGGCCCATGGATATGGGTTTTCAGCAACATTCATGATGAGGAGGGCTTCGGGTACAGTCACTGTCCCCAAGCCACCATAGAGATAAAATGGTAGAGGTGGCAGGGTTCTTTTGTTTGCCCATCCGTGTTTAACCTGGCATGAGTCATAATCATTAGGGGTGTGCGAAATGGGCCATATTTGATTCGCATTTGGATTTGGCCCGAATCAGGGACAGTGATTCAATTAATTGATTAGGATCACTGTCCTGATTTGATTCAGCCAAACCCGAATCTGAAGATTCGATGCCGATTCAGAGAATCAGCAATTAGGCCATAGACAAGCTTTAAATGTATGTAGGAAAAACCTCAAGGTACCAGGTGCAGCTCGTGAATGCTGCGAGCGGTGGTGGAGCAGATGGAGCATCCCATAGAAGCATGGGGGGGAGGCGCATGCTAGGCAGCCAGAAATGGACTGGAAGTACTTCCAGTCCACTTCCAGGTCTGCTGCCAAGCACGCGGCGGCCCCCAGCTTGGCGATTGTCCATTAGGGGACCCCAGGTGCCCCCCCAGACCCAGAAGGCACCAGTTGCCAAGCTGGGCAGCAGGAGGGGGTCCCCTGTGCGCTCCCCAGTGGACCTAGAAGTGGACCGGGTCCACTTCTGAGCATGCTAATTCAGGCCATCTCTAATCCAGATGTATTTGAATAGGGGCATAAAGATCTAGATAAGGTATAGTTTCCCCATTACCTCCAGGTTCTGTGGGGTCCAGTCTACCCGAAATAGCATTGGCCTATCGTGCTGTGACATGATATTAGAAATCTGCTGCCCAGAATCCTTTAAGTCATAGTCATTACCACTTTAAGAATTTTTTTCCTGCAGTGAATATCTGTTCCTCCTTCCTCAACTTCATTTCCAAATGGAATTTCATGGGGGTTTTTTTCCTTGCAGAGCTAAACTTTCTAGATCTGTTTGCATGTTTGCTTTGTTCAACTGACTTTTGCACTCCCCTAAAGTTAGTATCATCTGCAGATGTGTTTAACATGCTGCTTGCCCGCTTTCTGATTTTTAATGAAGATGCTTAAAAAGGGAAAATAGAAACCTGATACCTGCTATATTATTCTATTTGTAAATACACACACACACACAAAGGATAAAGACACCCATGTCTTCATGGGTTGGATTTGAATATATAATCTTTAATGGTCTTGTGTGGAGTCTCTGACAATCATAGCCTTAAGTTTTTCCCTACCTCCTGGAAAGCACAAGTTTCCCTTTAAGTGAAAAATAGTTTGCGAAATGGTCATACAAGACAGATACAGATCATCATTAAACATAAGGAGGAGGTATGTGCCTAACTTGGTCGGGCACTTCTGTAAATCCTGCTAGGTATTTATTTGCATTTTTAAGTACCTAAATGACTTCATAAGGCTTATTTCTCTGGTTCCTAAGCTATAAGTGTTTTCAAGCAACAGTCAAAGTTTATATAAAAAAGGATTTTAACGTATGTTTTATGGGATTAGAACACCGTCAGAGGTCTGACCAGTCACTCAGAAGGCTACCTGAAGATGCTGAAACACAGATTTGGGGTATTTGATAATAAAGGATACTTTTATAAATTATTAATGCATTATATTTTAATCAACTGTTATAATCACTAGCAGGTAAATGAGTTGTTCCAAAACATAACTTATAACTGTAACATCATCTATTGATATGCTTGTAACTGTCCTTCACAGGTTAGAATCTATTCACGCATTCCACTTAGGACATGTTAAATGCACTTAAAATGTGAATGTCCACACATTTAAGCAGTAAAAAAATGCCTAATTGTGATCGTATGATAGCAAAAATAAGACTCTTTAGGCAAGGAGTATCTCTGGATCATACTGTCACATGCGTTCAGCTATCATCACATTGCTCCATATTCTGTGGTCCACACCCAGCCATGACATCACCAGGGACCCCTCTACTGTACCAAGCTTCCACTTTCAGTCCCAGGCCCAGCCCCAAAAAGAAGCTGATTTAAGACTCCAGTGTGGTGCGAGAACCAGAAGCAACAATCAGGTGAATGAGACAGTCTCAGACTTAGCACCACCACCAGAGTCAGTTCAAGACTTGAACTAGCTCAGGTACAGGGCTAAAGCTGGGACCAACAATCAGCTTACTGTTGGTCCTAGCTCCAGCACGCACCAGAGACTTGAAGCAGCTCCCATGCAGTACTGGGGCTGCGGCCAACAATCAGCTTACTGACCAATAGGTCCCTGCCCTTACACCAGAGCCTTGAATCAGCCGATCATCAGTCCCAGCCCCAGCACTACATCAGAGTCAGTTCAAGACTCCAGTTCAGTGCCACATGGGCTAGGGACAGACATTCAAAAAACCCAAGCCTGAATCGATTCACTCATTGCAGGTTAGTCTAAGCTGTGCAGCTTAAACTGATTAATAACTGGACAGACATTTTCTGTTAAATTAGGAAATGCAGCCACATGCCTGCAGTGGCTCAAGCCAGAAGCTGAGGGGTGCTAGAGTATGTCTGCCAGCCACTGCCAAAAGGGAGGAAAGAGATATACCCTCCATGGCTCTCAGTCCCCCCTGAAGGAGTGGAGGGGGCATGGCCAGGCACCAGGTGGGGCTAGCACAACACATGGGATGCCAGCCTCCATCCTGGAGAAGAGGAGGGCAGCTGCTGCCAGACTGAGGAGTGGGAATAGGGGAAAAGTCCTTTCTCTGAAGCAAGCATGTACTGAACACAGCAATTTGCAAAGCATACAACAGGGAACTACCAAAAATCTTCACTCAAGCTAAAATACAGCTGAGTAAATCACAACATATACAACTCAGTCTAACTTAAAATGTAAAGCAGGAAGATTAGAATTGGTTTTAGTAATCCTGACAGCAGAGTGTCTTCTTACAGCCAGGCATTCAAAAAGGCTTTGTTTAGGTATTCCCAGGTTTTACACGTTCTGCTTTATAACGTAAATGTAGCTCTCTGCATTTTTTGGTGAAGCTGTCTGCAACTTCCCTTAACTAAAACTTCAGCATGTGTGATGTTTGTCAGATCTTTACCAACACCCCCTACCTCTTAGTTTGGTCCTGCAGGTCTTAGCTGTGGGCTCACAGGTGCATCCCTGCTTGGCTGCAGGCAAGCCACAGAGACTGCAACCAAACCCCAGGGGGTGCCAGGGGAGAGAGGGGACAGAGGAAGGAATTAACTCCATCCCTGCCTGGCTGCAGACAAGCCATGGAGGTGGGGCTAGAGCTGGCAAACCCCAGGCGCAGTCCCCAGGTTTGCCAGTGGAAGGTGGGGGGAAGAGGGGGACAGAGGGAAGAATTTGGCCACACCCTGCCCCTGCTTCCTCTAGAGGGCAGAGCGGAGGGGCCAGCCCAGGTCACTGGAGCAGACCTCTGACCAGCCCAGAGAGCATGCCAGGATGCTGGGGGAGTCTGATTGAACTTAAACCAGCAAGGGGTCTGGGACAGACATTGCATAAACCAGTTTGAGCCAAATCAGTTAAGTCTGATACTACATTCAACTAGGTTTAATTCAAACTGGTTCAGCCATTTTCAGACTGGATTATGTGCAGTGAATGTTTGTTCTGTTACAGGTTTAAACCAGTTTCTGATCACTTAAGCCAGTTTTTGTGTAATGTCTGTCCCTAGCCGTGGAGACCAACAGTCTGTGAGCTACGCATAAAAGATTGTGTTAGAACTCGTAGTAAACATTACCCACTGAGAATTTCCAGTTATGTTTACAAGTAGCTTTGCATAAAATTCACCTTCATCTACATGACCAGCAGAAGGGTTATATTTCACTTATATCCACTTTCACCCTCCTGTCAGGCCCAGGCATCACTGAAATTGAGATCTGGCCTTTTGAACTGAAGAAATGGCATTTAAGTACATACACAACGTTTGTGGATACTACATTATTATTGATTGACTCTACTAGCATATCACCTTGTAGGAAAGCTATTTTATAGAACCCTAGTAAACAGAAATCTTTGCTGATAATACAGTATAGAGCCTTTAAACTGCCAAAGAAGCATTTTGTAAAAACATTAAAACTAGTTATGTCCTTTAAAAATAAATACTTCTTTAGTTTTTAATGGTTTTTAAAAATTATTTTTCCTTTCAAATCTTTTTTTTCCCCCCAGGCAATGGGATTAAAATTTCCTTTCTTGGAGTGTAATTAGGCTAGAGAGAACAATATGGGGCAATTTCCCCTTCCTTAGAAGCAAGACAATAATCTAAAAACTTGTCCAATCTGAAAGCTTGGTTTGAAAGGGGCTAGATTCTTGTTTTTTAAACAGCAGCAGTTACATTCTATTAAAATTGCCAAAAACACACTGAGTATATTTCTAAATGTAGTAATTAAAGAAAGAAAAAGAAACAATGATTAACAATGCAAACAATTCTCATTCTGCTGTTAAGACAGCTGTCATGTAATTTATCTTAACCGTTATTAAAATGTGGCTCATGTCACAGACACTGCTGAATCAGACCATGTAATATGCACTGTTTGCAGGGGTGCATTTACATCTAAATATTGTCAGTCTCACAGACATTATGGGTAATCACCATTCATAACATGTAGCAATCAAAGAAAAAGCAAATGTGGAGGTTAGGGGTCATCTGCAATCATATCACTGCCATTCACAAAACAAACATTATGTATGTGAGCAAATGCACATGGCCATTTACTGGCAAGCACTGTGAATAATGTTTAACTGGCTGACACTAGTGTATCCTCTACATGACATTATTGTTAGCATTACCTGGACAAAAGCCTCAGTAATTACAGAACATGAATGAAACAACACAAAAAGGGAAGATCAGAGAAGTCATTGACAATGTAGTTTAAAAATTTGATTGAACTAAAAAAAAAAAAAATCCTAGCTCAACTGGTAATTATATGTATAAGATGCTCAGATAGCTAGAGTGCCAAATAGGTTAGTAAAATTATGAGATCTACATATATATGCAGAAAACACTTTTTTTCCCTGCCAATAAGAGTATAAAATACTTGTCTTCAAATACCAAAGTAGCTTTGCTCTACCAGAATTTTGAGCCAATACCATTAATTTTCTAGTACTGACAATACTTCAGAAAATAGGATAATTTAAACTGGATCATTGCATCTTAAAATACACCTGTGATACAGAAGGCATCATTTGTAGTTGTTTATCCTACACACATCATATTGATATATACTCAGATATATAGACAAATAATATATATGCATGTCTGTTATATACATGTATACATGCAGACCAGATATGACTTACACAGGCATACATTTGCAGTTTTACTCTTTTGTCCTCATTGTTTTCTTTTTTTTCATGACTGTCTTTGTACTGCAATAAGTTTTGGAAGTATTTGCTTAAAAGAGGCCTCAGCAAGCTTTTCCAGAAATCTGAGGTTTATAGTAATAGCTTACTATATGATGCTTAACATACTATTGAATCCAACAAATATTGAAATACTTTAAAACAGAACATTACAACCACATATACAATCCAGTCAACTGATACAAAGCAATTTGATTTAAATGGCACATTTCAATTCTACACAGGCTCATTCAGAGAACATACGAGGCAGTGCAGCAAGAACGTATAATTTGTTTCATCTAGTCATGCATTGTAAGATGCTGTATGAAAAGAATCTGCTATTACTACTTACATATTTTTACATTCTTGCTGTATGTAGATTCAGAAAAAAAAAAAAAATCGCACAAGTGGAGCTTACTACAGAAGAAAAGGCTCACAAAACAATGTCTTTACCCAAGGAGTGGATCACATTGCACTGATAGAAATTTAATGGTTCTTCAGGAAGCATAATGAACAACCTTATCTCAGGAGACCTCTGTTCTCTACACACATCAAGAGTGGTGACAGCTCATCCTTCCCAGAAACCAACACCAGAAAGAAAGTGAGCTGCCTAGGAGTGTTAAACCTACGGCATGTTGGATGCTTGCTGTCATCAGAGACAAGTATTACTATGCAGCCAACCAGGCTACTTCTTATATTGCACTTCACAAAAAGACCTTCATGACATCTCTCAGCAATATATATCAAAAACGTATTTGTTTAATTTGCATCCATTTGCATTCAGTAGCCTGGGAGCCCTATGTTTAATGCTTCATACCAGTGTATCACAGAGCCAAGTCTGGTCTTTTGTTGGCAGGTGGCGGGGTGTTGCAAAGGCAGCAAATGCAACCCCCTGGAGTGGAAAGGAAAACAATGCATCACCCTGCCAGATTAGTAGTGGTGCTGATTGGCTGCAAAGCATGTTTCACCCAGACATCTTCCGCTGCAAGTTGGCTCTCTAGCAAAAAGGTAGGGGGGGAGGGGGAATAAGTAGGGTTACAGAAATATGATTCATTTTCTCTAAAAACAAACAAACAAACAAAAAAACAGAGCTCAGTATTTACTCAGATTCAGTCCTGGTCATTGGGGTGACAAATGAAACAAAATAAAGTCTAGGCCACTTGTGAAGGGATGGGTATGAACAGTGTAAACCAGGAGTTGGCAACATTTTTGGCTGGAGTGCTAAAACCACTCCAACCTTAACTTGCGAGATGTTTGTGTGTCAGGGCAAAGAGTGAAGGAGCTACGAGGGACCTGACCCTTGTTGTGACAGTGCAGCCTCAGCCCCTTCTCCACCATATGACGGGAGGCACACATGCACACACCACCAGCAGTGGGACAGGGTTCCTCAGATCTCAGTGCAGTGGCATGCAGCCTCCTGGCTGCCTACCACAGCCAGCCTAGGCTCTGGGAAGGCCCCTGATGCCAACCAGAGCCCAGAGTGCTCTCAGCAGGCAGCAGGGAGGCTACAAGAAGCTGCACCAAGGTCTGCAGAGCAGTGGAGCAGCCTGCTGCTGGCAGCAGGTGCATGGAGCAGAAGGGCCATGTTTGCACTGGCACAACAAGGATCAGGCCCCTTGCAGCTCCTCCACTGTCCACCCCAAGGTGCACGCACACCTGCTGCCAGCAACCAGCTGGGCCGGGACTCCGCAGACCTTGGTGCAGTGGCTTGCAGCCTCGTGTCTGCCTGCCACAGCCAGCCTGGGCTCTTGGAAGGTCCCTACCACCTTCCACAGAGCCTGGTCTGTTCATAGCAGGCAGCAGGGAGGCTGCAAGCTACTGTACCGGGGTCTGTGGAGACCTGGCCCAGCTCATTGCTGGCAGCAGATGCTCATGCACCTCTGGGTGGACAGCAGAGGAGCTGTGAGGGACCTGATCCTTGTTGTGGCAGTGCATCCTCGGCCCCCCCTGGGCCGAGGCATGCATGCCAAGCAAGATGCCATCACATGCCACACTCTGGCACACGTGCTAGGGGTTGCTGCCCCTGATCTAAACCCTTTTAAGTCATCTTGTAAATATGAAGGGCCAAATTAAAGTGAGAGAAACCTAACTGTAGGCATTTACTACAGGCCACCAAACGAAGAGGAGGAACTGGATCTGGAGTTCTCTTGAGAACTGACAGAGGCCGCACATGCAAGGGACTTGGTTGTCATGGGTGACTTCAATTACCCAGACATAGATTGGGAGGAACACTTGGCTAGATCAGATAGTCAATGCAGTCTCCTGACTGTGATTGAGGAGCTCCTCCTGACCCATGAAGTACAAGAGCCAACCAGAGGTAATGCTTTCCTAGACTTGGTCTTGGCCAAAGGAGATTATCTGGTGAGTGGCTTGAACATTGAGGGTAACCTAGGCAACAGCGACCATGAAATTATCAGGTTCACTGTCCTCTGCAAGGTCAACAGATCAACCAGCAGGACTGAAGTCTTGGATTTAAAAAATGCTGACTTTGACAGACTCAAAGCATTAGTAGGGAGGCAACGCAAGACCAGGAAGGCAAGGCAAATGGGGTATACAAAGAGTGGTCATTGCTCAATGGTATGATCAAAGCACAAAGGAAAACTGTTCCTGCAAAGAGGAAAGGCAGCAGAAGGGCTGGCAAGCCCTCCTGGCCTAATCGAGACATTGTGGTCCTCTTAAAAAAGAAAAAAGAGGTGTACGCACAGTGGCCAGTGCAAGCTAAGGATGGTCCTCAACGAGGACTGTATAACAGTGGCCAGCACTTGTAGGGAAATGATCAGGAAAGCCAAGGCAGTGACAGAGTTTAGCTTAGCTATGGGAGTCAAGGACAATAAGAAGGCCTTCTTTAGGTATGTAGGCAGTAGAAGGAAAACAAATGGAAGTATGGGAACCCTGCTTAACACCTCGGGACAGCTGGTAACCAACATTCAGGAAAAAATTGAACACCTGAATGCCCACTTTGCTCTGGTATTTCACCAAACCATGGGGAAAGTCAAGCAAGATAAGGCTCATAGGGGGCATGCCAAGACTGACAGCCTCCCCACTGTTGGTGCTGAGTGGGTGCAATACCAATTAGAAAAGATAGATATTTATAAGTCAGCAGGACTGGATGGACTCCATCCGGGAGTGCTGAATGAGCTGGCTGAGGTCATCACAGAGCCCCTGGCAAAGCTCTTTCAGATTTGTGTACACAGGGGAAATCCCTGAGGATTGAAAGAGGAACAACATTGTACCCATCTTCCAGAAAGGGAAGAGGGAGGACCCAGGCAATGACAAGTCAATCAGCCTAACCTCCATTCGAGGGAAAATCCTGGAAAAGCTCATTAAAGAATTTATGTGCAATATGCTCGCAGAAAGTAAGATTCTGAATGACAGCCAGCATGGCTTTGTCATGGATAGGTCTTGTCTTACCAATCTCATCTCCTTCTATGACCAGGTCTCTTGCCACCTGTACACAGGAGACATGGTAGATGTTATATACCTAGACTTCCAAAAGGCTTTTGATCTAGTATCCCACGATATCCTTGTGATAAAACTGGAAGATTGTGGGCTCAGCTGCTTGATGGTTCAGTGGGTGGGACACTGGCTACAGGGTAGGACCCAGAGAGTTCTCATGAATGGATCTATGTCATCCTGGAGCAAAGTGGCCAGTGGTGTCCCTCAGGGGTCCGTGCTTGGACCAGTGCTTTTCAACATCTTTATCAATGATTTGGATGGGGGAATGAAAAGCTCTCTGGCCAAGTTCATGGACAACACCAAGTTATGGGGCAGCGTGGTCACAGATACAGACAAACCTGGACAGGTTCAAGAGTTGGGCAGACTGGAACCAGATGAATTTTAACACTTCCAAATGTAAGGTGCTCCATCTGGGGGGGGCAAACAACCCTCAACATACATACAGGCTTGGTAGTGACAGCTCGACTTGCACAATGGCCAAAAGGGACCCAAGGGTAATGATAAACTATCACATGAATATGAGCCTTCAGTGCAAGGCAGTGGTCAGCACAGCAAACAACACGCCAGCATGCATCAACCAATGCATCTTATGTAAAACTAAGGAAGTGATACTCCCACTGTACTTAGCACTGGTGAGACCACAGCTGGAGTACTACATCCAGTTCTGGGAGCTGCTCTTCAATAAGGACATAGAAAAACTTGAGAGGGTCCAGAAAAGAGCCACCCTTATGATCAGGGACTTGCAAAGCAAGCCATATGAGGAAAGTGTGAGGGACCTGGGCCTCTCTAGCCTAAAGAAGAGAAGGTTGAGAGGGGACTTGATAGTGGCTTACCACTATATCAGAGGAGTGCGTCAGGAGCTTGGCAAACAACTGTTCATTAGGGCATGCCCAGGGAAGGCCAGGACTAATAGATACAAACCCCTGGAAGTCTGCTTCAGGCTTAATACCAGGAAAAACTCCTCCACAGTCAGGGTGTCCAGACAGTAGAATAAACTCCTCCAGAGGTGGTGCAGTCACCTACCCTGGAGGTTTTCAAGAGAAGACTAGACAGTCACCTCACTGGGATCACCTAACCCCATTTGTCTTCCTGCCTAGAGTGAAGGGACTGGACCCGATGATCTGTAAGGTCCCTTCCAGACCCCAACAATCTATGAATCTATAATGCCACATTCTGTATTTGCTACCAAAGACAGCAGGTTCTAATGCCAGCATCTATGTAACATGAATATAGCTGTTTATACTCAAGATGCAGATGAGTAAATTTACAAAGAAATATGACCTAGGCCTCAGTGTTTCCAAGAAAGAGGTTAAATGAATGGAAAAAAACAACCCCTATCACTGTAAGCAATATTATCTGTAGTTGCAATAATATAAAAAATCATGAATATTAACACTGTATCCTACAGTAGCAAAATAAAAAATACAGCCTATGATTTAATACAATCACAGTATACGAGTTAAACACCTAATACACAGAAATTCTTTATTCATATTGCATAATGCTTTCAATAACAAAAAAAAAATTAGATGAAATAAGATCATTGTTTCCCCAAACAGTTAAAATATTTCTCTTCTAATTTCACAGACCTGACAATCCGGACATCTGTCAGCAGTTATGAAAGTACTTTTTCACATTAAGGAAAGCCTTTTTGTTTCTCAGAATTTGCCAGTTATTTTACCATTTCCTAGTCCAGCATGAAATTACTACAATTAATTGCAGCCCAATATGCACATTCATGCTTCCTCCTTTATACTGATTTCTTCCTTGACCCATGCATACCTTTCCCCTTTTCTTTCCTATACAAGTTAATCACTTAAAATCAAGCCCAGGTAAGTGGCAAAAGTTATTAGTACCTCAGGACTGAACAGTGCTCTATAAAAAATGATTTAAACTGTGCTAAATCTGTTCCCAGTAGACAAATATCCAAATCATAAAACTATTGTCATAGAACTGGCACTAATTAGCAGGGATCTGGGTTTTCTCCATTTAAAAATTGCAAATTCTCCCATTTAAAAAAAACAATCACTAATTCTGTGATAAAAAACCCAAAATCTGCATTTTTCTGTGATTCAAATGAAATACCACTGTGTACCTAGGTATCAGCTGAATGCAACGTTTTATCAATATATTTACAATTTTAAAGCACTTTGACAGCCAACTGGAAAAGCTGGAAGGACTTCCAGTGGTAAAAGTGAGAGGTGAGGGGGCAGCGCTTCTGGTCCCAAGATAGCAACGAGGGGACAGGGCTCTTGTCCAGGTGCGGGGCCACTATTTGTAGCCCTTGACAGCTCACCAAAACTCGATAATGCCGAAATAATTGCCCGCCATGATCTAATGCTTCTATCGATACATTCCAAGACCACACTTATCTTTTGTGCGACTGAATCACACCACAGACTCGTATGGAACCTGGGGTCTATGAAGATTCCCAAATCCTTTTCCTAAGTGCTGTTATCCAACCAAGTGTCTCCCATTTTGTATTTGTGTTTTTCATTATTCCTCCAAAGTGCAGTACCTTGTGTTTGTCCGTATTGGACTTCATCCTGTTAGCTCTAGCCCAATTTTCCAATCTGTCAGAATGTTCCAAATTGCACTCCCCTCCTCCCCTCCACCCTTGCAATGTGTCCACTATCTTTCCTGTTCTGTCTCATCCTCAAATTCACTCAAGGAGCTTTTTGTATGTCAGTATCCAAATGTTTAACAAACACATTGAACAGCACTGGGCCCAAGACAGACCCCTGTAGGACTCCATTCAAAACCTCCTGTCATTCTGACATGGACCCATTAATAATTACCATTTGCTTCTGTCTATTGAGCCAGTTGTCTATCCACCTTCTAGTAGTTTTGTCTAGCCCACATTTCTCCAACTTGTTTATGAGAAGGTCATGTAGGACTTTGTCAAAAGCCTTGCTGAATTCCAGATACACTATATTTACACTATTCTCTTCATCCACTCAAGTAGTTACTTTGTCAAAGCAAGAGATCAAGTTTGATGCTATTAGTTTTTCATAAATCCATGCTGGCTGCTTGCAGTCAGCCTTTCTTCTTCCAGGTGCTTGCAAATGGCCTTCCTAAGGATACAGTCCAGTAACTTCCAAGGTACTGAGGTGAGACTAACCAGTTTGTAGTTCCCCAGATTTCCTTATTGCCTTTTTTTAAAGAGGCGCTCTATGTTGGTCTTTTTCCAGTCCTCTGGTACCTGGCTGGTCTCCCACAATGTCATGAAGATCATTGCCAGGGACTCCAAAATCTCCTCTACAGCTCCTTCAGTACCTGGGGATGAAGTTTATCCAACCCTGATGACTTGAATTCATTCAGACCCCACAAAAGCTCTATCCGAGAGTCTCTCTTGTCACCTCCTCCCTCAGCTTGCCCCCTTTCTCACACACACACATACACACAAGCATGCACATCTTAGAGAGGAGGCATAGAAACATATAGCAGCAAAAGGATTAGCCATAATAGTAATAAGTAGGCTTAAAAATAAAATGTTGTAGCATCAAACACAACACAGGTTATGTTGATTGGAGAACAGTTATTAGTATTGTTCCTCATGGAACAGAGTGCCTATCCTGTTTAAAATGTCTATGAGTGACCTTGCTTCGGGAGAATGACGTGTCCTCATAAAATCTGCAAAGGACATGAAGCTGGGAGCTACTGCCAAAGCAAAAAAAGAATTGGATTATTATACTGGAGTTTTAAAGAACCTTGTGGAATGGAATATAATAAACTGAATGAAGTTATTATCCCCTTTGGACTGCTCCTGTGGGGTCCCCTAGGGCTCTAACTTCTTGTCCCCTCTTTTCAACATGCATCTGAAACCACTGGATGAGTTTATGCAGAGACTGAGCAAGCTGCTATCAGTATGCTGATGACACTTCTTGGCTTAAAAATGTTATTTAAAGGCCATTTTTTAGGGAATGGGATTATAGGTATAGATATATGCATTATAAGGCGTCACGATGGGCAGCGGGAGTTAAATGGATTTCTAAAGAGCTTGGGAAATGCACACAATTTCTCATGGCCCTGGAAATAGACAGGCTGTCTAGTACAACAAAGCCAACAGATGGACACAGACTGAGAATGAAGGGGAGCATGCCATAACACAAGATCACAGCCTTCAAGGCAGACAGGTTTTCTAACATAACAAGGACACGCAGCGTGGAAACCAAAGTAGTATGTACCATACAGTCCCATAATACAAGATAAGTGACACCAGCAACAAGGCCTCAGAGACCAGGGGGGCCTAAGTCCCAGTTTTGGGGGAACAGACCAAATTAGGAGAAGGTCCAGAAGGCTATGTGGACTTGTGACCACAAGAGAGACAACCAACTAGCATTAACCATGGATGAAGAGTCATCAGGAGTCACCAAGGGGGAAGGAGAATACAAAAGCAGAGACTTGAGATTAACAAAGGGTCCTTCCCTTTGTTCCACCCCTCACCGTTCCTCCCCATTTTGCTCCCTGAGGGGTCCCATCCCTCTCCCCTACGTAGGGTCCCTGAGGCCACTGAGAGCATACCAGCAGCCCACTGGACTGCCCATATCATGCACCCCACTGGACGGGGACTGTGGGCCTTGGCATCCCACCTCCAGACTGCTGACACCTAAGAGAGAGAGCCTCAGAGTGGAGCCTGCATCCCGACCAGATGTACTTTGGCTCCGATGACAGCCCTAGGATTGGTAGATATAGAATTGTTCAATTGTTTGTTGCTTTTTTTGTTCTTACTCTGTATCACTAAATTCACCTATTATCAACTGGCAGGTGTTGTGGTCCGTCTGAGGGTTGTGCTCACCCAAAACAGAGATATAGGTGCTGGGTCCAAATCCAGTATCATCAACAATGTCCTTCTTGCGGACTCGATTCTTATTTAGTGCCTGGCTACAGATAGGGATCAGATAAAAGTAAAACAACTGAAACTGACTCCAGACAAGATTGAGGTGATGGCAGCTGGTAAACTTCATGACTTGTCAGTGATAAGGAAATATATCATTTGAGGGTTCAGCCTCCCCTTGTCACTCAATTTTACAGGCTTTGGGTGCTCCTAGAATCACTGCTGCACCAGATTCTCAGGTTGCAGTAGTGACTAAAGGTGCCTATAAATGCTTAGGAGCCACAGTGTAATTCATGGTGCTCTGTACAAAGTGCCATGAGTTAGAGCACCCCCTTCCCCCACGACCCAACAGACATTCACTTGCTGGGTCAGGGGAGGGGAGGGGAGAAGAAGGGCAAAGAGATTGAGCCTGCCTGCACTGGCCCTGGCCAGCAGGTGGGGCTGGTCCAGCAGCCTCTGGGGAGGCAGCTGAACCTTTCTTCCCAGCACTGCCTCCCCCTGTTCCAAGGCTGTCAGCAGAGAAGGGAAGAGGAAGGGAGCAACACAGAGCTGGCAGCTGGTCTTTGCCTGGCCAGAACTAGACAGGGGGTGGGGCACAGGGGAACAGAGCCCACATGTCTCACGAACTCTCCCCAGCTACCCTGGCTGGGGTATTAGGGCCGGGCCCAAGAAGGCTCCATTCTACCCAGCACAAATACCAGCCACGTCTTCCCCCTGCACAAAAATGTTAATCTTAAAGGGAACACAAGTTCCCCAAGGCATTCTGTTTTAGAGCACCTTCATCTAATACCCAACTTGATGAGGGTTATTTTTTTGTGTGAATGGCTATTTTAAGTGCTCTGCAGCCATTCACGTGTGTTGCATCACAGCTGTACAGTGCTTTTAGGGACCTGATGATGTGAAAAATAGAATAAATGTAAGTGCCCTAAGTGCCTTTCACGAACTTGTGTAAGCATTTTTTCCACGATAACTGCCTTTCACCAACCCCATCTGGTAAGACGACTGTGACACTTTCTTTCAGACTTGAATCTGGCCACCATCATCCATGCTTCATAACCTGAAGGCTAGACTACTGTCATGTATTCTATGTGGAGATGCTCTTCAGGACTAATTTGGAAGCTGCAGCTGGTACAAAATGGGGCAACATGCCTTCTGACAGGAATGGGTAATCAAAACTACATTACTTTCATGCTCCTGAGCCTTTACTAGCTTCCAATATCTTTTGGGGTGCAATTCAAAGTATTTGTTTTGACTTATGTCAGGTATCCAGGTTGTAGCCATATTACTTTAGAGGCAAAAGGAATCAAAACACGTGGCAGAGGTCATATTTTTTATTCAACCAACTAGATATTAACAAAATCAATTATTTATTTGCCAGATTTCAGGCATAGGCACCCTTCATCAGGCATAGGAGATTGCAAAGATTGTAAAGTTCTTCTAGGTAGAAATGAAATTTCATATTTCACAGAAGAGCTGAAGGTGTAGTAAAGTCTCCAATTTTACAAATTTTGCAATCTCCTTTACCTAATAAAGGGTGCCTATGCCTGAAAGCTTATAAATAAAGAATTTGACTAATATCTAGTTGGTCTAATAAAAGATTTCACCTCTGCCACAAGTTTTGATTCTGTTTTGACTTATAACACCCTAAATGGCCTGAGTCACTGTAGCAGGACCAGGACCCCAGCATTACCATGCTGCTCCCGTGGGTCCAAATGGCTACTGCCTCAACCTGATTCTAGGTACCCTCCCCTTTGCTCTTTCCTGCCATGCCTTGACATAATGGTTAAATTATGAAAGAGAAACTGCCTGTTAGTCCTAGAACTAGTCCTTGTCCTTCCTTCTCTGTGGATCCCTCCCCAGACCTCACTAAGCCAAACTGAGTCTGGCCCATGCAAGCCTTGAGGCACTCATTGCCTTAAGGGCTTATTACATGGCTCCAACTGCACCTTTACACCATGCCCATGCCTTAGAGGTCACTGGAACATCATTCCCTTTGTTTGAGCCACAGTCTTCTCAGCCTTTTTCTCTAGCTGGGCCTTCTAGCCAATGTCTGCTGTGCTGGACCCGGCTTCTGGGCACTAGTTTTTATCTTATTTACTGTAATCCTGGGCTCCCTGGCCCTGTCTCCACCCTGTTCTGGGTGCTGAGCCTGTTCTGGCTCTTTCTGAGCTCCCTGGCGCTACCTCAGCCCTGCTTTGGGCATCGAGCCAGCTCCAACTCTCCAGGCCATCTGGCCCCAGCTTCTGTCCCTCCCTGGGCCCCAGGCTCTCTGGCCCCAAGCTCAGACCTTTTCTGGGCTCTAGACCCTCTGACTGCACCTTTAGCCTGACTCCTAGCAGGACTCAAGGCAGTCACATACCTCTCAGGCACTAACGGGACCTCCAAAACCAGGCTTTAGTCCCTTCTACAAATCACCAGTGAAAACAATAAGTTATATCTTGCTGTACTAATCTTGCTGTCCCTCTAAAATCAGCCCTATTTTGCCCACCCCTAGTTATACTGCTGTGGCTTACAGGGCTAGACTCCCTGGCTTAGCTCAGTCCCAGGCTTATATATCATCATGGTAGTTATAGCATGCTCATGGTCTATATTCAGTAGGCAACCCCCTAAATATTACCAGGGATTTGCTAGATTTTCTGCCCAATCACCATGGTTTACAAATAATCTGCACCAGATAACGCATTGGAACAGAGGATTATAATGTATTTGACGCAGTTGACAAGGAACAATAATGCTTTCACCAGTCCTTGTAAAGCCAAGATATTATAGCAATGGACACAATAGGACTAGATTAGACATATACTAAAGTCAACAATGACCAGCTTTATGGTCTGATCTAACACCATGGAAGTTAAAAGAATGCCCCCTGCCCCCCTCTCTGCCCCCACCATTGGCTGGGTCATATTTTATGAGTACCTCATTACTTTGGCATTTGGACATAAGTGCATTTAACTGCCATCAAGAAGTGATATTGCAGCACATAAAACCAATGCATTGATAAAATAATACTTCTCTTTTAACCTGATACACATTTACTGGATACAAATTCAATCCGAAAGAGAATTTGTGCTCAAAATCCAGAAAAAAATGTTCTCTGTATCTGGAAAGTAGCAATATATTCAAAGACTATGAGGATTTGAAGAATGACTAAACTGGCCCAACAGGGCTATTACTTTAAGCACCCAGGGTAGGAAGGGATAAAACTTATAGACATGCAGTGAGGCTGCTCTGACATGATGCAATTAATTGAGTCTGCTGGAGCTTGGTAATTACTGCACTCCAACAGGCTCCAGCATCATGTGTATCAGCATCTGTGCTGAAAAATGGTGGCAGGAACACTTTAACTAAAGCTCATTCAACCAACTTTGGTTAAAGAGCCCCACTGCAATTTTTCAGTGCAGGGACACTGATACACATGATGTTCTGGGCACTTTAATTAGAGCCCGGCCCTCTCCCTCTGCACAACTTCTGGAGCACATGTATAAATGCCCAAAGACAGCCCATTTATGCCCTTTGCTTTAATGATTTTACATAACAACTATACTTTATTTCTTGACTACATTGAGCTAAGTAATATATCCTTCACTTATTCATCCTATTCTCCTGCAGTTTTACTATCTGTAAACACTATTATAAGGTTAAAGTATACATAGACTATTTATTTAGACAAACTGAGTAAAAAAGAAGAAAAAACCTCTCCCAGAACTTTATATGAAAAAATAATTCATGCCTTTTCCTAAATAATTTAATATGATAAGTATACAGTCGTCATACTTTTTTTTATCAGCTGACTCAAATCTGCACTTCCCTCAGGTTTTCCCTTATATACACTTTGGATTTTAACATTTTTGTTATCAACTGGGCAATTCCAGGCGAGGAAAGTACAACTGCATTCTACACCTTGAAAAGTTACAACAAAAACTAGTCATTATTGTTGATTTTTTTTAGCAGATATTTTCTGAGCACCACGAAAGCCAGCTTGCAATGCCCATTAGCATTGTTGTATTTAATAGTCTTCATTCAAAACTACTTTTGTAGACTTGTACTAGGGGTATGAAAATGGGAATCTTGGCTTTAAAACACAAATATTCTAACATCCAATTGTCAACATTGAAAAACAGCTATTTAAAAACTGAAGCCACATACAAATAAAGATGACATTTAGGAATTTCACCTTTTCTAAACTAGGGCTCCACCACTCCAGACTAGCATAACACAAAATTGGAAAAAGAGGCAAGAAGCCAAATTTACAAAAAGCATAATCCTCTGGCCAGACCAGACCCCAGTTGCTTTAATTAAACACTCAACTCCCAGAGGCCAGTTTGGCAACTAGGAAACACTAGTCAATATCGATAAATCTGGCAAAGATCTTTTTCTGTCAAAACCTAGGGAGTCAGCTGGTGATAGAAAGGGAACTGCTGGTTCACAGGAATCCTCAGAGGTCTGAATCCACTACAACCAAAGCAGGGTACAGAAGTTGGGATGCTAACTGCAATAGAGCTCCATACCCTAGGTTACAATCTGATTTGTTATATCCATAATGCCCAATATATAATGCAACCCAGAGATCTTAGCCCTATATTTCCTTTGATAAAAAATCTTAAATGATTAAATTGGTTACTAAGAATACGCTCTCACTTATAAGTTATAAAAAATGAAAACTAAAACAACCTGTAGTTTAGAAAATAATCAATACAAAGCTGTAGCACTGGATTGTCTTTGGAGTTAACAGGTTTGGAAATGTATTTAAAAAAAAAGATTAATACATAATTCAAAAAGTTTCAGTCTCCAATGCTATATCAAAAACATCAAGGCATAACAAGCAGGGAAACAAGTTCATGGAAAACTTCTAAAAGAGGAGAAAAACAAATATGCAGTGGGAAGAATCAACTGGTACTGCCCATTTGATGTCATGCAAACTTGGTTCAGAAGAAATAGCAACAGTTAGAGGGGCACCGATTACATCAGTCCAATATCAGATCACTACCAATATAAAGAAAACTGGCTATATCGGATATCGGCCTGACAGGGCCGATAATTTGGCCAATAAACACCAGTGCTGAGTGCAGCCTCAGCACAGCACTCAAGCAGCAAGAAGCACAACTGGCAGCATAGAGAGCTGCCTCCAGCTGGTAAGTCCGGTGTGGTAGAAGGGGAGGGGGTATGGAAGGGGCATGGGGGGGCAAATCAATGCCCCCCATGGTGAGGGAAGAGGCGGGGGGTAGAGCCACAGCTCATGAGGGGGGAGGAGGCAGTTCCCGCCACTGCTTACATGAAGGGAGGGCATAGGGGGCATGTACCCCCAGATCTGCGTGGGGTGGGGTAAGATGGGCTACAGCTGGGGCTGGGCACGGAGCAGGCATCAGTGACACTGGGAGGATGCCACATCCACCCCAAATTTTGCTGCTGCTTTGCTCCCAGCGCTGCCACCACCAGCCTCCCAAAACAGCCCCGGCTCTTCCCAGTGTGTGAGTGGAGCTAAGGCATTGAGCCAGGGCTGCACCAGGTAGCAGCAATGAAATTTGGGGTGGATGCAGCATCCTCCCAGCACTGCCAGTGCCTGCTCCAAGCTCAGCTTCTGCTGAGAAGAGCCCCATGCAGCCCTGGCTGCAGCCTGCCCTGCCCTGCCCGGCATAGATCTGGATGCACTTGTCCCACCCACACCCCGTGCCCTCCTGGGGTGCAAGCAACAGCAGGAGCCACCTTCCCCACTTGCCTTGCAGCTCTGGCTTCCTCCCTGCCTCACCTGGGCAGCACCTGCCCCTGCCCTTTCCCTCACCTTGGGAGGTGTTGATCTACCCCCTCCACCCCTTCCACCACACCAGACATACCAGCTGGAGGCTGATCAGAAATCAGATCAGTATTGGCCGACATGCCTCCTTAAATATCAGCTATTGGTATCAGCCCCAAAAATCTCTATCAGTGTACCCCTAGCAATACTACAAGGTGAATTTAATAAGATTGTTGCTGATGTGAAGGCAGGGAGGTTGAGCTGGAGAGAGGGAGAGACAGAGAGATATACTCCAGTAAGTAATGCAGAGGGGCAGAATATTAATAAGGATCAAATTAAAAACCTCCCTTTGAAACAGAGTGGAGGAAGCAGAGGAAAGATCATCAGGTAAAACACCTAAGCTTTTAAGAGGTCACGACTCATAAGATCATGAAAAATGTTTACCATGAAAGGAAAATAGGAAATTAATGGATTTCACTATTTGAAAAAGAATGAATAGGTGCACTGAATCTTAAGTTATGAAGAAAATCTTTGGAGGCATGAGAACTGGAAATTGTGGGCCAGTGGCCAATAGTATAGTTTTTTGCGCTGAATTTTATGATGTGCAAATATAGATCCAACAACCCTGATCACACCTGAAGCTATGACAGAAGTCAGGAACATTACTTTAGTCTAGGTGATTAAAATACCATTTTGATCAAACGGTCACATTTTCCCCACAGCAACCTGATCAATGCAGGCTTTATTCAATGCAACTGAGGTTGTTCATGCGATATAGATTCTTTCTGTCAGAACCCTGGGGATTCAAACTGCACTCCATGGCACTTATGGTGTCACCAGGCTGTGATATACTACAAGGCAGCTAAAACACACACCTGCTCTAGCCCAGCCTGAGCCATCCTATGAGGTCCCTCAGGGCCTTGTTACACAGTAATTTTGGGTGGCACCTGGAGCTCTTAACCCCCAGATTGTCTGTACATTAACACCTGAAACTAGTGTTAAGCACTCATTATGCAGCTCAAGAAGTTATAACACTACAGGAAGGGATTCTCTCTGATCTATGCCACCCAGCTTGAGTTCCCCTAAGGTGAACAACCCACACATCTCCCTTCCCCTACCTCCCCCCACGGGCTTTGAGCAGGCCCACTGTCCCCCCGTACCACCCTTCCTAGCACCCCCAAGCTAAGGAATGACAGTCAAATCGACAGGCTGAATCAACTCAGGCTTTGCAGGTTAGTCTAAACTATGGGGATTAAATTGAGAAGCAAGTGAATAGACATTCACTTTTGCTTAAAGAAATGCAGCCACATGCCTGCAGTGGCTCAGCCAAAAGTTGGGGGAGGGGATGGGCTCAGTATGCTGACCACACACCACTTTCAAATAGCAAGGGATAAGTGCACAGAACTTCTGTTCTGTTACAGGTTTCTACCAGTTTCTGATCACTTGAACTGCTTTATGTGTAACTTCTGTCCCTAGCCTGCTCACTGTCCTCATCCTCCCCTGCCCTGCCACTTATTTGTGGCTGCCGGCACTGTCTACCCCAGAAAGCAGAGGGAAGGGTTAAAATGCCTGCTCAGCTGCCACTTTTGCTCTCTGGCCTAAAGAGGAGCGGCCTGATGGCCTTCCCTACCTGCTCCCCTGGGACAGACAATACACGCAACCATGAGTAAGATTGGGGGAGGGTTGAGGGGAAACCCTGGAACAGGATTCCAGCACCGAAATAAAAATTACAAGTGTTTGCCCCAATAAATAACACTGCCCCTCCACCTGAAAACAAGCACTCACACATACATTTACAGCTCTTTCTAGGTCTAATCATTCTAAAGTACTTTTTAATTTTCCATTCTAACTTTTCCTTGTTGTCCCTGCATGAACTTCTGTTTCGGTATTGTTTGTGTATGCTTCTAAGATCTCTGCAACCACATCTTTGTGGTCTCCGTTTTTGTAAATCAAAATAGGTCTGTCTTGTTTTGGTGGATGTGCCAGTTTATACCAGATGAAGAGTGGTCCATTATTTGAAATTTAAGTGAAAGAATTTAGGTTGTAGTTTGTATTCCTGTTTTACACTATAGTACTTTAACTATAATTATATTAGGCTTAGCTTCAGAAGTAATGGATCGGAAGTATTTCTGCTACATTTTGGACATGGCAAAACTACCTACAGTAAGGGTCAGCAACCTATGGCCTATGAGCTGGATCCAGCCCCGAAGTGACCGGATCTGGCCCCAAGCAGTTTGGGTAATTAGCAGCATGGTTCTGCTGAGACAGCAGGACAGCCAATAAAGGCTCTTACAGCCTGCCTTGTTCCACATCCCCTCTACAGCATCTGCAGACCACCAGGGACTGTGAAAATTTACAGCTTGGTGTTAGGGGCCTGGGCTACAAGCAGTGAGCCTGTGACACCAAAAGGTCACCAGCCTCTGATCTACTGGGTGACACTGCGTGGGCCTCTGTACTTGGAATGCTCTTTCTGGATGCAAGGAAGCCATCTTGCAGTGACCAAGTCAGGAGAGGGAATCTTTGCTCTTTTATTTGTACATTACAGATTCAGCATTTCCCTCCTCTGGGATACAAATAGGGCCATTAGCACATTACTTCTCTTCCACCCTTTTTGTGATACTGGTCTCTTGGGAAATGAATTAGAAACCTAGATACACTGAATTTCAATCTGTATAGCCTTTCCCATGGGAACCAACAATAAAATTAAAGGAAAAGATTTTCAGGGAGAAGAGCCAGACATGTCACAGAAGCCTAGAAATTAATACTTTTGAGGATATGTTTGTAGTTTAGTTTGTCATTGTAACTAGTGGACCATCAAAAAGTACTATAAAGGACACAGCATTCTTGGCAGAAACAGTTGAAATGGAAAACAAAAAAGCAGGCAGTTCTGTATTGCCCCTGGATGTTCAGAAAATTATTGCTGTCATTGAGGCCGTGTTTTTCCAGGACACAGTTGTGTCTCTTCATATTCTACATCCACTTAACAGGCAGAGACTCATTTTTCTGAGGCAGTCTGAGACAGCCTGAGACAGCTTACTTGGGAATCATGCAGTGTGTAGTGTGATGTCATTACTGTTAGCTACAGACTAACAAAAAGAGTTGAAATAAGATAATTCATTTACTGTTCCTTGTAGACTGGTTAATCGACCAAAGGAGAATGCAATAGATTTAGCATTTTTTTTAAATCAGGACATTAATAGCTTATTGAGCAATTAATAAGAAATGTAGAAGTGCCCAACTAAAAAGCCTTGAAGCTTTTCTGCATCAGACCTGCATTTGAGTGCCTCTATGCATGGGATGCTGACAAGTCAAGGCACAGAGTTGTGCAATGGTTTCCTGCACGGGGATATAACAAAGTTTTGCAGAGAGCCATCTTCTGAACATGCTAGTGAGGACCTAAAATAAAAAAGGGTGGCTAACAAACTGTGGTTTGTTTATGGAAACTTATTTTAGGCACAATCTTCAAAACTGTTCCATATTTTGTTCTGTTACAGTATAGACTCCACAAGCCATGATAGTCCAACACCATGGTTTCATATACTTATACAAATAACTACACACAGTGACTGTTCTGTAAATATGTTGTGTTATAAAAGTCATGACATGTAAGATTTATATTACTTGCATACACTCCCCCTACAGTTTTTTCCTTAAATATGACTTCAAGAACTCTCCTTATAGTTCCTATGGAACATCTGGTATTAACGCCACTTTCAGCTATCAGCTGGAAATGTATGCAGAGATAAACACATATACAGAAATCCACTGTCCTCTGGACTCCATATGCTTCTGCATCTCTATACTTGCCAGTCACCATAAGAAATATTACCCATGGCATTATCATGAAGTGCCATCCTCTAAAAAGACACCTAAAAAGTGGTAGTATTCTTCTGAAGCTATGTTATCTGCTAGGTTGTTAATTTAAAACAAAAACAAAAACAAAGATCATTAGCTTGTCGAATGTATCATACAAAGACTGTTTTCTTTTATGAGGTTCTGGAAGAAGATCAGTATATGCAGGCAAGATGAAGACATTCTTTCAGCTACTACTGTACATAGTTTCAAGAAACAAGAGATTTCCATAATGAAATACACATGATATAAACTTAATATCTTATGCAGACAACATATGGATGGATTTATTAGGTAAATTGGCATTTGCAATATCCAAATATTTCATTATATAAATATGTAAATGAAAAAGATTCATGACAAAACTGTTCTGTGAAGTGCTCAGTGTGGAGGAAAATACTCCTCCCATCATGAACATTTTACAGCAAAACATTTTATTGCAATGTAAACTAAACTGGTAATATTTTTTTCATGAAACTATAGCAATACCATTCAGGATTTATTGAGACATTATTATGGAAATGTACATTGTAGAGCTAAATAATATACCTATATAATTGATACAAGCCTCCAGAGGTATAAAATGATGGTCTGTAAGAAAATTTGAATACTGATACTTTTGCAAACTTTTAAGAATAATATTGCAATCACACAGCAAGGTGCAACATCTAACACAGGTAAGTAAGTGTCATCTCCAATCATATCTGAGATTTAGATGTTGTAGCGCACTACATATATAGAGAGGTTGCAATGGCTGCATTAAAAGGATGCACATCTTAATGCAAATGTGTTTAACTCACCAGAATATTGAAGACACTACAAAATTTTGCTTAGGTAGTTAGAATACATAATAACCAAGGATCTCAAAACAGAGGTCCAGTATAGCACAGAGAAAGGTTGAGGACTTCAGAAAATTACTAATACTGCACATTCACTCAGTGTATTAACAAGTGATCTAAAGATTAAAAACTATTTGCATCTCAAATTCAGAAAGTTAAAGTGTATTATATTGAATCTGTAATTTTATATTGCTTATTACCAGTATCATAATGAAATAATTCCTGTACAAAGTGTTTCAATACAATTTAAACAGCCCAGCTGAGAAAGATAACATAAAGAGAGCGATGCAATAGGCAAAAGAGCATTGTAGGAGATGAGCATAAATAAAAAAAAAAAACATGATGAGTGAAATATTGGCTTTCCTGGTGTCTACATGGGTGTTGTCATTAACTTCAAAGGAGCCAGGACATCACCCAATTCAAGCCTAAGTTGATATGAACTGCTCCTAAGAATGGTCTCAAGGATGGTACACAAATAAAACTAGCAAAACAACTTTCACAAAAATAAATGACTATAAAGGATGGAAAATAGTAATTTTCTTTAAAACTTCTTATTTCAATATTTGTACCTTCCTGCAAGAATTTACCATGCAAGGTCAATTTAAAAACAGAACTCTTGGATGTGTCAATTTAAAAATTCTTTGGTAGGGTGGTATATAGCAAAGAATATACTCGAACACCCAGAGGAGGTTCAGCACACCTCTAAAATCAGAACAAAAACAACAATTGTTTGCTGCCAACCAAAACTATGCGAGTACAGATGCCATTATCAGTTAAGTCCTCAGGTTATCTCTAAAGACAAGCTACTGCAGAGGCAGGTACATTTACCACGTGGGAGGAGGGAAAAAGAAATAAAGAGAAATCCATATTCTTTATTTGTACATTGAGCTCAACTATATAAGTCCTTGATAGGGAAACTCAAACTACACTGAAGGAAGATACAACATGTAAAGAAGAAAAAGTGGAGCTGTTGGGGGTTTTTTTTTTAAACAATAGCAAGTACTCTCTGCACTACACAAATAGAGAAAAACGACACTGTTTGTTTCAACAAACTAGGGATGAGGAAGGAGCTCAATAATTACCACTCCAGCTCCCTAAGCCTGCTATTGACATCTTTGGGATGAGTTTCACTGAAGTTTTTGGTGTGCTGTGTGATGGCTGTACTACAAAGTTGAGGTGGGGTTAAAAAGAAGGACACCATAAATCTCTGTAAATCTAATTTTTTAGAGTATTCAGTAATCTGCCCCTGAATTTCCCTTCACTGTTTTAATATATATAGCAGAATGACCAATCATCATCAACTGGAGAATACAAGAAAATTCTTATGTCCAAACTGACCAAGCACGGAAAGGAGGAACCTGTACTCTACCACCACTGTCCCCAAGTACTGTTGGCCGTCTTCTACCCCATGCTGCTGGGAGCAGCTGTTCTGGGAGCTGATGACAGGAAAATGGTTTTTAGAGGTTTGCTTTTAGGAACTGGCTTGTAGGTAAAATAAATATTGCATTAGAATAATGGTCCAGAGCAACAGCAAGGGTTAATTCATTTCTAAAAGCCTGTTTGTGACCGTGTCCTTCAAGGCATACACAGGCTGGGAAGTTTGCACAGTGTACCCATAACAAAGATAAGGGACTCTACAGCATTAGCACTAGGTCACAGTACCCAGCTGCAGAGCCCTTGGGATTTTCGGTTTTGGTGGGGAGACCGAAATAGGAGGCTGAGGCATGCCCAGATTAAGACACTGGTAAATGACCAAATTAAGATGTGTGCATGCAATGGGTTGGGGAAACAAAGGAATATGCTGACAGAACAGAACATGGACAGTATGACAACCACAGGGAGAGCACAATCAACAATGCCCAGGAATCAAGTCAGAGGAGGGAAAGAATACAAAAGGAGGGATTTCAGCACAGCGAAGGGTCCCTGAGAGGGGATTCTGAAGCCACCATGGACAGAGGGTACCCCCCATCCTGTCTCACCCAACCCATAGGGGTGGGAGGAAGGGGGGCCATGGCCGTTGACCTCCAGGCTACTGACATTCAAGAAAGAGCCACAGGGTAAAGCTTACATACTTGCCAGATGTGCCATCCCTCTGTCAACCCTAAGACTGGTAGATACAGAATGGGGTGGGGGCAGTTATTTTGTCGCCTTGCCTGCATTATTCTCATCTGCTAGAACTGTGTATCAATAAAATTTGCCTATTATAGAAAAAAGAAGTCATGGTCAGTCTGAAGGTTTGGATCCACCTGGAACAAGGTATCTGGGTCATAAATCCAGTGCCAACTGAAGCCTGCCCTGGAGCAACGGTGAGAGTGGGGAGGATGGAAAGACAGGTAGACAGGTTCTTCCTTCCCAAGCAGGGAGCAGGTGCTGGGAAGGAAGAACCTGTGTACAACTGATTCTGCCCTATTCAAGTCAGGCTTCCCACACTGCTACTCCCTGCATAATAGGGCAAGGAGGTCAGGAACATCTTGGGACCTCACCATGGCATGCACGTTCCTCCTTCCAGCACCTGCTCCCAGCCAAAGGGGGTGGAAGGCAGGGGTGAGAGGGGCAGGGGAGGAAAGCACAGGAACTGGGCACAGAGCAGGTGCTGGAAGGAGGAACCTGTATGCCACTGCAGTCCTCTGCCAAACCATGCTCCCTGTACTGCTGCTCCCAACAGCTCTAGGCTGAAGCAGTTCAATACTCAATTGTAAGAGAACAATTTGTCATCCCCCATCCCCGCCCCAATACTGAATGAGAGAAAAAAACCCTTATTTCAGAACCAAGTAAATACAGTATTAAGAAAGAAGAGCTATATGAATTCACTGTTATGCAATATCAATAGGAGTAGAATAACCACAAAAAATAAAATATTCTCATGATGATCAAAAATTTCAGAGGAAATTATTTTATTTCTATTTTTGTCATAAGCATCATGCATAAAGTAGACACACTATTTCCTTATAACCTATGCAATATTTTGGGCTGTAGTTATGTATTCTTTCTGGAAAGACGTTAATTTTAAATTTGATAAAATGAAGAACTTTCCCAGCAGCAATATTCACATTACAATAGAAAGAGAATTGGCAAATATGAATCACCAACTCAAATATGTACTCTTCCAAGTCTATGCTTATAAGCAGAAGTCCAGATGATTTTAACACATGTATTCCAGAAGGCAGCTGAAAAACAAGTACTTATTTTGTTCAGGAGAAATGAAATTTCAAATAGTTGGGTTTTTTCTTAAACTGAGGATAAGCCTTTTAATTAAGTATTAATAATTATAGATTAATCTTTACCTATCATAACATATTAGAAAGTATGGAAATTTAGAGTCAAGGTCTTGCAAAGAACCTTCTCCACAACTTTTATGCAAACTGACCTGTACCCAGAACCATATTAATTATATTTAACATGGAAAGAAAGAAGGAAAGCGAGTGGGAAAGAGAGAACAGAAACCCACCTGAAAATGTTCCAGGAAAATACGCTTTTCAGAATGTTTTAAAATGTCCTTTTCTTCCCAAGTGCTTTGCATTTGCTATAAAGAAGCTATTACAGCATCTGGCTGGGGACCCCCACAGTGGCTAGAATGCCAGCAGAAGATCTAGCCACAAAATCCAAACAAATTCCAGGCACCAACTATTCAACTCTGGTCTCTCTCAGCACATTGCTTTGCACCTCCCCAGAGAGCTGGAATGAGCCACCAACACAGATGTCACAGGGTCCCCCCCCAGGGTGGCCAGGACACCCCTGGAGCCTCCTTAGTCCTTATCACCTTTATTTTCCTTAGGCAATCTCCCCTTCCGTTCACCTGCCAAATCTTGATGTAATCATGCCTTTAGGAAAAGGGAAGCTGACCCAGGGCTCTCAAAGCAAGAGCTCACTCATGAACACAAGTGTCACTACTCATCATCTTAAGCTAATTATATAGCCTCCACTCCCCTTTTAGCCATGCCCAAGCCCTGCAGGTGTTAACAATCACTGGCTTCTCATGCGGCATTAGGCCCCACTGTCCCATCCGATCAATCTCTCATCCATAGGTCTTCAGCCTCAGCATCAACCCCAGTCAACACTCCAGTCTAAAACCTGGAACAGTCTCAGCCATTGTTGGCTTTATCCATCCCTGCCCCTCCTGGGCTCACATTTCCCTCTCTTTAACTGTACTTCCAACTTCTTCCCGGTCATCTCAGGGCCCAGGCCTGCATTCTCTGCCCCTCCTGGGTTCAGGCCTCACTGGCTAGGGACAGACATTACACATAAACTGGTTTAAGTGATCAGAAACTGGTTTAAACCTGTAACAGAACAGATGTTCAGTGTACATAAGCCAGTTTGAAAATCGCTGAAACCAGTTTGAGATAAACCCGGTTGAATGCAGTATCAGACTTAAATGATTTGGCTCAAACTGGTTTATGCAATGTCTGTCCCAGACTCTTGCTGGTTTAAAATAAACCAGACACCTCCAGCATCCCAGTATGCTCTCTGGGCTGGTTGAGGCTCTCTGCTCCACAGCAGGGCTAGCCCCTCCAGAGACTTGCAGGCTGCTCCTCCCATCCCCTCACCACTTCCTGCTAAACAGGAATTCCCCCCCTCTCCTCTACCTTGCTGAGGAAGTGTCTGTTAACTAGCATGGCATTTCCCAACTGGTGTGCTGCACATCCAGGTGTTGTATATGAATCTTATAGGGCTAAAAGCAAGGCTTTGTAATGCTAAAAGTGAGGCCATTTCTTTGTCCTTTCGCCTCCATTTCATAAAAGCAGACACAGCACTTATGAGACGGCTGAGAGGGAAAAGGGGTACTGTGTGAGGGTTACTGATAAGATATGAAACTAGCTGAATCCAGTCAACAGGGGAGTCTCGTCAATAGGGGAAACTTCAAAGTCAGGCATGATTTGTTTTTGTTAGATAAAGAAACATCTTGAGACAAAATATAGGGGGCACATAATTCACGAGAGTTAAACTTTGGTGTTCACGCTCACAGTGCCGCTTGATTGGATAGAATAGTGATTTAGTTAATAGATGATTGGGTATTTTTACGAGCACAAGCTAATCACGAACTAACACTTCCGCACTTAGAAAGTATAAAAAAATATTATAACTAGTAGGCGGGGTCCCTCTCTGCAGAGGCACCTTGCTTGAGTGAATAAAGATTCTGTATTTGACTTTGGATACTTAATCACACAGAGCATTGCCCCAGCCTAGAGCAAACTGCATGTGGCTTTAACAGCGTAATTCATAACACAGGCTTGCCACAGCATTTTGGGCTCGAGCCTCACCCCACCAACTATTTTTTTCAAGAAACCCTGGTCCCACCATGATAAAAACAAAATTCCACTTTTTCCAAGACATGTATTTTTACATTTACATGCATTTTAGGCCCCCTGCCTCTCTCAGAAATGCCACTTGTTCCAGAAAAGTCCCACCTATACAACCTTCACGTCACACTGGTTGAGAAACACTGGAGTAAATCGCCCAAGGCTCCTCCTCAGAGTACCACCTCATAAATGTATATTTTCCATCAAGAAGTTATGGCAGGTAAAGACAGGCTGTAGCCTGAAAGACCAGAGTAGGTGAAGGCAGGATTAGTGTGGCTGCCAAGGGGGTGCTACAGTTGTCCCAGAGGGATCCTTGTTACAGAGAGAAAAAGGACCTTCATACACAGTTTCTCTCTTACACCATGCGTAAAGTGCTCATGTTTTGCAATTCCATGGGCAGAATACCATATGAACTTTCTAGCCTAGAGAAAATGCTTTTAAAAAAAATGTCATAATTCTTAAAGAGTTGCCATGGCAATCAATATATCAGTCAGAAAACCATTTTAGACAATACAGCTCCAAAAAATTGTTCATAGACAATTCTATTGAGTAAGGAGTGCCAGAACACCTGCCAAAGTCCACAAATGCCCAAGGTCAGATCCTATTCCACATACTGAGCATCCAAGTGCACTTATATACCTAATTGTGATTCTATTCCAACCTATTCAAATCCTAGTCATTGCATTAATTTTGTAACACTCTGCCTCAAGAATGAGGCACCAAAAAAAGGAGGACCTACTAATTCTGTATCAGTAGCTTTTTAAGGATTTCAGCAGGGTGGAATAGAATTGTACTTAGGCACATTTGTCCACATACCTAATATTAGGTATTACATACCTAATAGGTGGAACAGAATCTGGCCCTGTTTCTTGTGTCCCTCTACAATCAGGCTTTCAAAAGTAAGTTCAGTAGGAGCTACTTGTACTCTATCAGAAGACTTGTTTCTTGGAGGCATAATGGATTAAGATTAAAACCTAGGTAAAAAATAAAGACACCTAAATTAAGGCACTCCTCTATACACACTTTTTAAAAATATATAAGGGAAAGGAAGGAAAGAGATTTTCCATAGGAGCCAAGTTTTGGTGTCCGGTATATACAGCCTACATAAACCAACTTCAGCAAGAACGGTGTATATCCATACTTAAAAGCAAAAAGAATTCTTTAGCAATATACAATATGACAGAATATGCAAGTGCCAGCACTGATTTTGACACTAGTGCTTAGTATTCATAGCTAGCTACTGTAAGTCTGCGCATGAAGTGTGTGTGTTTGAGGGGATCAGCCCCAAGGTTTATGATCTGACTTTTGCATCCATCTAATAAACTAGAATTTTATGATGATCCTGCGAGTTGGTCCTTTGTAGCCAACATTGTGGCTGCATCAGGCCTGCAGTTTTCACCCCGCTCTGCCCCAAGACAGACACAGACAGTTGCACAAACACCCATGTCACAAGTTTTGCCTGTCAGCAGCTAGGGGCGCAGGGCCCCAGAACCCCCCTGCACCTATCTTCTTGACAGCTGGCAGGCTTCGTGGCCTTGGCAGGGGCTACCATCCCTGCAGCTTTCACCCTGCTGCGCCTTAACACACACAGTGTCACCCATGTCATGAGTTTTGCTTGTCCACAGCTTGACGTGCAGTTTCCCCCAAACCTCTGCACCTATCTCCTTGAAACTTACTAGACATTGTGGGCTCTGCAGGGGCTAGTACGTCTGCAGTTTTGACCCCACTGTGGCTTAACACATACATGTGACACAAGTTTTGCTTTCAAGAATTTGGGGTGCAGTTTCTCCAAACCCCCTGCACCTATCTCCTTGAAATTTGGCAGGCTTTATGCCCTCAGAAGGGGCTACCATTCCTGCATGTTTCATCCAAATCAGGCTATAAATGACAAAGGTATAGGCTGTTTCAACCTTCTCCATTATAGCCTATGGGCGAAATGTTGAAACAGTCAAAACGGCGAAATGTTTCAATTTGCCTTGTTTTGTTTTATATTTGTTCCATTTCAATTTTCCTGTTTCGACCTCAAAATGTATTGAAACAAAACTGGCAGCAAAATTTTGCACAGACCTACTAAGTAGATGGCTGGAACTGCAACATACATGTAGACATTGATTCATACTTCCATTACTTATTCTACCATCCCTCCTGACTAAACTGTACTTTTATGTAAATTGCAATGATAGTTGTAGGTAAATGAACAAAAATTAAGACCTACTGCAAATGAAGCTCATCCATAAAATATGATTCATGTTAGAGCAAATTAATTCTATTTTTTTAATGTTCAAAGCAATTGATCTGCTGCTGTTTCATTGAAATAGGAACCAACACATATATACATTAACATCAAAAACTCACCAATTATATGAACATAAAAGCTCAGCAAGGTGGCTCAACACACAAAGGGGCCCGACATTTGCAGCCTAGACTTCTCACACACAGCCCTTACATTAATGGTGTTATAATTAGGCTGTGCTTGCTTACTATAGATGTTTTACTACTTTGCATTGCTTTTCAGCAGCTCCTAGAAAAGCTGGGGTGGGAGGGGAAGGAAGAGTGAAAGGGGAAGGGTGTGAGAAACCAATCTTTACAAGATTTTTGGGAGTGTCAAAAGGATACTCTGATAGTAAATTATGGTACCTGAAACAAACAGGACTACTTATACACACATACATAACTTAGTGTTTCCTGGATTAGGACCAAAGTTCTCCATATGCTCCACAGATGCTTCTTGATGGGTAGTGCAAAGGGAGCAAAAGTATCAACAGGCCTTTCCGTTGTATGGAATCTGCAGTCCTTTTCCTTTCTGTGAGTATATGTAAAGGGCATTGAGGGTTACGTAGGTTAATCCTTCCCTTCCAGGTTGCTTCAATTCGTATCACACCACCTCACACATATACGTTCCATTGTATCTGCTCACCAACCAGCCAGTTATTATCTGTGGTGTCAAACTACATAAACATGCCTTAAGCAGGTACAGAAAGCTATACCATTGTCACAACTACCTTTTTCAGCACTGACTCTTAAAACACTGCCCTGCTTGCTGCGATACAGACCTTGTAAAATGAATCAACTCTCCATGGTCTCAAGAAATCAAAATCACCACTTCTAGTATCCAGATAGCCATACCACTGCACTCTTGATTTCAGGTAAGTTGGCTAGTAGATATGCTACAGCAATGGTGGCCAACCATCTTGGCAAGTGAGCTACAAGTTAAGTTCGAAGTATGAAGTAGAGCCACTAACACTCGGCCACTGCCATCTCCGAGTGCTACTGAAATCAGTTGCCACCAGGATGTGGCAACACTGAATTCAACAGCACTTACCCCTGCTGTTCCCACAAGGCCAAACCCTCAAGTAAGCACAAACCCTGACTCTGACCCCCTCCCCAACTGCCACTGCAATCCCTTTTCTCCCGCCTCCCCAATGTACTGCATGGCAAACATACTAGCTGCCTATGCCACAGATTGACCACCAGTGTCCTCCAACACATAGGATTTACAACTGCATAACGATATTTCCTATTGCTCCATGCAGACATTAAGACTTAAAGTCTTGAATAAGATGTCTGAATAAACTCTACTGAATAAGTAATTGCAAATGCAACTTATTAGCCAGATAGGCATAACTCTCTAGTGACAGAGACAGTGAGATGCAAAAAAAAGAGTTAGTCATGGTAAAAACCTCAGATTATTACACAAGTTTTAAAAAGGTAATAGATGGAGTTAGGTGCATATATAGATTTTAATTGGAAAAGGTCTGGAACTCTATCTACTTACAGAGTCTTAATTTACTCGGGTGAGATTCAGTAGGCAAGGCAGGACTCAGGGTTTGTTATCTCAAGAAAAAAGGCTGAGGAACACCTTTGAAAAGAAGGGGCAAGAGAAGCTATTCCAGAATAAGTGGAAGGAATGCAAAATTATCAGCAAAAAACATATTTAAAGGATACTTACCCACCAGAGCCCAGAAAGTCAGCAAAAGAAAGCAAGAAGATTCCCTTTAAATTCAAAATATTGTGGTATGGCACATACCCAATGTGGCACTATTTGTGAAACTTCTAAGGGCCTGGTTACACACTGCACTTCGTGCTACTCAAAATGTTGTTTGCTATTAATGCTAGCTTGAGTTTCAAGCAGTCACACCTTAAGGCTAAAAACCTTCATTGACTGTCCTCGACCCTCACAATTGTGACTTAACATGAGAGGGTTGGTAAGCAGGGGCCCGACTAGGAGCTGCATCTGTGAGTTACAGGGCTGGTGAGCCAGGATAGGCTTCTATGCCTGCTTTAGGTAGGGGGTGAGAGATGGGTTGGGAGTGGGGGGGACAGAAACATGAATTTAGGAAGCAGAGAGTTAATAAGATGGTGGGTAATAAAATGGGAGGTGGAAAGGGAAGTGGAGTGGGAAAAGGATGGTGAAATTAAATAAAAAATTAATAAATAGAAATAAATAAAGAGGAAGCAAATTAAAGAAGGTCTCATGATTTTAATGGATTGGGGTAATGTGGCAGTGAGGGGTAGGGTGCTGATCGTGCTGGGAAATGAATTTCACTGCAGACCTGATCTGGCCTGTAGGTTAGACTTTGCCCATCCCTGTCCTAGACCCATCCATGGCCTGTGACCTGGCTTGCTATCATGTGGCAAGGTCACACTCTCAGGAGCAGGAGGGGGAGTTGTTCTGGTGCCAGAACTACTCCCTGATCAGTAGAGTTCAAGGGTAGAAAGTTTGTCCACACAAAACAGGAGTGTGAGGGAGGAAATACTGCATCCTGGGATTCTGGAAGACTACAGCTGGGGGTTTTCATTTGTAGGGAATAGTCACACATCAATGGAACATGAGCTGGGTAACACCAATCAGAGATAAACCTGCCCTGGAGTGGTGTAACTTTAAGCCGCCTAAAGGATGCTTAAAACTAGTTTTAGGTATTAATTTATGGACAATCCAAGCTTTAAGAGCTCCAGGAGCCACCCAAAATTAATGTGCAACAAGGCCCTAACATGCCTAAGACCTTATTTCAAACTATTTTGCATCTCACAGGTTTTGGGTATTTAATCGGTACAAATAACAGGTTAAACCACTTACTTTGTGTTGAACTTTGAATAATAGGTATTCATTTACACTAGAACTTAGAAGTACCAAACAAAATGAAAACAAATGAGTACATCCTCCAGACAATAAAACATTATCTTGATTAGATGGTACTTCGATTTTTGCTACTTGAATGAACGACTGACATTACTGTATGCTATTTGCTTATTCTTTCCCATTACAGTCAGACCCAATTTGTTAAATAAAGATCAACTTAATCATGACAAAGAGAAATAAGTAAACAGCATATTTTAATACCTACCTTCATGAGCTTCAACACACCTTTCTTTTACATGAAAAGCATAAGCTTGATTAGCTAATACCACACAAATCATTTTCTTCTTTCAATGTAAATGTTAGTCTCTCCAAACCATAGGATTTATTTCCCTTGAATTTCATAGTCTATTAACTCATTGATTTATCTCCTACTATTATGAAATTGAAATGTACTATTGTAAATTCAATTGTTCATTTAATAAACCCAGAAGCAGCAGCAGCACAGGACCAAAACAAAACAAGCAAAAAAACAACCACCCTACCATGACAGTTTGTCATCTGCCCAGGTCCACTTGTCAAAACTTTTTAAATGTCTGAAACCTGAAGAAAAACAGCACTGCCATTCCTAGTTATCTCAGTATGTCAGAATCAGATCTTTGAAATTTATGGGAGTAGGAAGTCATCTTTATTTTTATTTCATCACTTTATTGGGAATTTGTCATCCAAAATGTCTAGTTTTACAGCATCACCATTAAAACAATTTCCATCACTCTGTCTGAGTCACTACTGTCCCTTCATATTACCAAGATGAGTAACTTACCCTGCAAAACCATATGAAGAAACTTCCCAGTCTTCAAGTTTGCACTTTCATTTACTTACAAAATTATTTTACGTAGCCACAAGCTAGGAACTGTACAAACAGCTACAATGTCCTCACAATGATTTCCATTATGTCTTTTGACCTGGCACTTATGCTAGTAACTGAAATATTACCTGGTCAATATGTTTGCAGAGTCTCTGAGCATCGTTTGATGTAAGTACATTAATAGTTTCTACAAGAAATATAATGTTTTCCCCCTCTGTGATACAGACTATTAGCCTCTAGGTGCTGAGTAAAGCTCACTAGAATATTTTTCTTGTGCTCAACTTAACAGTTAAATAATAATGTTTAA
The DNA here is from genome assembly GCF_052110815.1 of Crocodylus siamensis. Classification (NCBI taxonomy): domain Eukaryota; kingdom Metazoa; phylum Chordata; order Crocodylia; family Crocodylidae; genus Crocodylus; species Crocodylus siamensis. Next base: position 73,401,338 of record NC_143398.1, on the reverse strand, counting down.
AGACTTTAATACTAAAATGTATCTACAATTTACTGGTTGGTGGCCTGATCAGCTATTATCCAGCCCCTGTTTGGCTCAGGACTTGGCCTGAACAATCTGAAGAACTAAAAAACCATCAGTGAAGTGAAACCAAGGCCACTAATTTACAACCAACCTGGTACTTCTGGTCAATTATGAGGAACCATAAGAACATCCTCCCTCAACCCTATCTGTCAATGAAACAACTAAATAATCACACCTAAGTATAGAAATCAAAACGAAAAGACTGTCAACACCTTTGCCTTCAAAACTGACACAGCTTATCACAAGTTACCAGCTTGACAGTTTCAATGGGGAAAAGTGCATCAGCTTTCAGAGGTATTGTTAGAAGTATCAGTAACTTACCTACAATTGACATCAGCTTGGGAGTGCAAGGCTTCAAAAGAAGACAAAGGTACGAAGCATAAGAAAAAGAATACTCTGCCCAATTATAGCTACTATGTGTCACTTCCCAGATATGCAAGGTATTTCAAGCTTACTCCTTACCAGAAAAGCAAATTCCACCCAAATTAGTCCACTTCCTATTTCATAAAATTCCCTATCCCAACTATTATCCTTTCTTTAAATGTGACCACAGTACCTCAAAAATGAGTTCACCATTTAATGCATAAAAAAGCAGTTTATCTGAATATACAAACTATTTGATTAATGGTTTATACATGGTTCATGGATCTAAACTGTAAATAAACTAAATCGGAAATGCATACCACTAAGCAGATCTTAACATTTAACTACCTTACTGGTATACTTAAAATCGCACCAGAGTTACAAGGCAGTGAGATGAATACTGACAGAAGTCCCTTAAAGAAGATTCAAGTTGTTTCTCTTCCTCATTATACAGTAAAAATTGTTTTGTTTTACTGATGAAAACCTGATGCTTTTTTCTTGTGGTTTCATGGGGAAATTATAAAAGCATTAGCATTTCAACTCATGAATATCAAATTTTACGAATTCATTAAAAATGCAGCCCCCAAAGCACAAAATGTTTTTCAGAGTGGTTTATAACAACATTTAAAATGAAATCAAACAGTAAACAAAAAATGGGTTTTCAATCCAGCCTTTAGCAAGTCCTGGTTTTATTGATATGACAGGCAATAACAAAGCCTAGTGTGCCTAGCACCTATATCATGAGTGGCATAATAGTTTTTTTATGTGAAAGGGATCCTGCTGTCACAGACAAATCAATTGCTATTTTCTTTTTCTTCTGGAAGATGTTTCTCCACAATCTACTGTCTATCACTATATTTCTTGTAACACCCTGCATACTCTTGACTTTTATTTTTCACACGAATGCTCCATTTTCATGGGTCTTCTTTTGTTTTCTATCCCTAATTATAATGATCTGAACTCCCTGTTCACATACTCTTCAGGCCATCTGGCTACATACCTAAACCATCGCAACCTACATTTGGACAATGCTTCCTTTACTGAAGTCACCTTTACCCATTGCCATAACTGTTTAGGTGGGTTACTCACCCTGCTTCTTTATCAAGGCCAGTCAGCACTTCATCCAGGACTACCAGCCAGTTTGTTACATGGGACAGCCTTGTCACGTAGTAAAAGAAAAACAAAATAAGCAAGCAAGCATGCAAACAAACTAACCCCAAACTTGCAGTCTTTCTTCATACCTTAGAGAGGGTAACACAGGCTCTGTCCTTCTCTCTTAACATTAGCACCTTCTCTCCCTTTGCACCCTGTTCTTTGAGCTTTTAACTCTCTTTGGGCTCCTAAATACATGTGGAGCCTGGTCCGATGCACTGGAAATCCAGCACATCAGAGCACACTCAATTAATTGAGTCCACTGCAGCACAGAAATTAGTACACACTCAGGCAGCCTTCCATGTTACACATATCAGCATCCCAACACATCGCCATGCTGAAAAAATGGTGGCGGAGTGCTTTGAAATAAAACATGTTCAATGAGCTTTAGTTCACTGCCCCACCGCCATTTCTTCAGCGCAGGGATACTGATACACACAACACAGAGACTTTTAATTAGCACAGCTCATTAATTGAAGCATTTCGCTCCACGTTCCATAGCACGTGTAAAAATATTCTTTGTGGCTTCATTTACCCTCAGCAGTTGCAGCTGGCCTTCCAGCCCTCCAGCCAAGCACCCTGTAAATTAACAACCTACCTGCAGCCGGGGCTGGCCCCTCCAAAAGCTGTAGTTCCTTGCACTTTTTCTTACACTATCTTTCCTGCTGACTCCACAAATCCATTTCAATGTTATCTTGGGCACTTATTTCTTCATTGCCACACACTCTGGTCCCTACAATAACACTAGCCTTATCACTTTCTTATAGATTTTTCCTTTCAGGTGCCATTTTCCCCATCACAAACCACTCCACTTGGTTTTCTCCTTTCCACTGAATCACTGTGCATCTCAAATTATGAAATGTTATGGAATACACAGACTGGCTTGTGTTTGTATAATTTAACCAGGGACTATGGATTTTTATCCCATTACCTAGGTTAGCTTGGGTGACCCCTTCGTTCCTATAGGTTCTTTTCTTGGTTTCCTGTCCTTGCCCTTGTTTCCATCCCTCACCACTTTTCATATTCACATCACTCACTCCACTTTATCCACTGCTCTATGCTTGTCCTTTCACAGCATCTTTAGTAAACTCCAAAATAACTTAGTAAATTCAAAATAACTTATGCTTTCTATATAATCCTATTTAGTTTGTGTATAAGGTGAATATCTACCCTGCTTTCAGAATATCTACTCTGCTTGGCCTCAGACTAATAAAGCTAACCACTTCTCTCAAATTATGAGCCGTTCTATTTGCAATATGGTTTTGATTGTGGTATTAGATAGCTTTGCTCATAAGAAGTAGCACCCACCAGCCAGCAGCAGAACAGCAACTGAATTGTGACTCAGAATCACAACTCAAGTCTTGGTTTCGTTATTTCTCCAAGGAGAAGTAATTTCTAATGGACCTTACCTTACCTCCCATGGGCACTGGCTCAGCTATGCTGACCTATTCAGCTGATAAGGACAAGCAGTGGGAGAATAAAGTCTCAACCCACAGACTGCAAATCTGTCTCACAAGCTCGCTCTGATCTGAAATGCGAGTAACACATGCACACATACCCAAGAGCAGGGCAGTTATTTTTGTTCTGCTTTTTTATGCTTTTACTATAAAAGAACAACAACCTACAAACACACAATTGCAAATGTTCCATTAGGAAAGAAATGCAGTCAGTCATTTCAAACAGTTAGAAAGCGCCATATTCCTGAGACTGCTAAGAAACAGCATTCTCTCTTATCCACTCAGAAGAGATTCATAGCAAAAAAAATCCTAGATGAGAATGGGCTTACAAATAGATAGGTTAAGATTTTTAATGAAAAGTCAGTTATTTTCCTTTACCTTCCCAGCCTTTACATATGCTTAACTCTCCCTCTCTGGTTCCAGACCCCAGATGGGGTGTGCCTAGAGGTGGTGAGCCAGCCAGCAGGGGTGACACATAGGGGGTGCATGCAGGTGAATGTGCACCCCCTGCATGTGGCAGTGCACCTCCTACAAAAAGGGGCCAACAGTGTCGACAGCACCTGTGGGCAGTCACCACTTGCAACCCTGTCACCAGCAGTGCCAGCAGTGTCTGCAGGTGGTCCACAATCCCTGCTGGCCACCGCCAACACTGCTGGTGGTGGCTGCGGGTGATTGCCGACCCTTGGTTGGTGCTTGCCACCCCCGCCACGCCACCACTGACAGCACAGGCGGTGGCTGTGGGAGCTTTCCACTTGCTGCCATCGGGCTTCTGCTGCCACCATGCCCCGCCCAGCCAGTGGGGGCACAAGTCATTCATGTCAGCCAGTGAGCCAGCCCTCACTGCTCCAACTAGGGAGCAGAGGGGCAGGGCCAGCCCTGCCCTCTGGAGCAGACAGCACAGCCCACCCCAGGGCTGCAAAATGTTGGGATGCTGGGGGACTCTGATTTAACTTGAATGAGGAGCGGGTTTGGGACAGAAGTTTCATAAACCTGTTTGACCCAAATCAGTTAAGTCTGATACTACATTCAACTAGGTTTATCTTAAATCAGTTTCAGCCATTTTGCAGCTGGTTTATATGCAGTGAACTTCTGTTCTGTTACAGGTTTAAACCAGTTTCTGATTACTTAAACTGGTGTATGTGCAACTTCTGTCCCTAGCCTCTATAATTAACAGGAAATTTCTGTTCCTCTCTTGGTGATGCTCAGTAACTAACTCATCTAAACTGAACCACATAAAAATAATGGAATGTGAAAATACACAACAAATATTGTACAACCTTAACCATACACGTTCTCCACATGGCACTGCTTCCACTCATGTGTATGCTATTATACTGATTAACAACACACAAATTAGAAAAGCCTTCACAATTATACTGTAATATGAATGCAATGTGTGCAAGAGCAGAAGCCTGTGGGACAGTCTTCACCACTGTCCTGGCTGTTAATTTGGACTACAAGTCCCAGAAACTCTCAGGGACTGGGGACAAGGGGAAAAAAAAGAGGAAACTTGAGGCTGCAGTAAGAGGAAGTGAGAGCAGTCTGAAGGTGGGATCTGGGCAGTCCTACTCAGAGGAACTGGAGATATCACTGGCTTGGTCAGCCAGGGCTGTAGATTGAAGGAGCTGGACTCATACCTGGGGACAGCTGCAGGCTGCTGCCTGAGCACTCTAGAAACTAAAAACTTTTTTGGGCACACCTCCAGAGATGTGTGTGTGGGGGGGGCAATTAAGGTGCTGAGTATATGCGCTACTACTGTGTTGATGTTTCTTTACCTTTTACCTGTTCCCTCCCTTTGTTCCACTGACTTGACTTGACCCTTATGATTTTCTTCATAAAAATAGAAACTCCTCCTTGCATCATTTGCCAGGTTCTATATTGTAAACATCTTTACTCCCCTGAGATCCTTTACAGTGCACTAAAAAGGCTCCCAAAATCTCAGCAGTCAACACATTTCCTTAACACTGTCACTGTGAAAGAAAAACATAAAGCTGGCTTGCAAAAACCCACACACAAACACCAGCATTGGGTAGTGTGCTGGGAAGGAAGGTTGAAGCGGTTTGTCTTGGGAGACAGGAAACAGCAGCATGTTCTGCGGCAGAAATTCTGGGCCGCACTTTGGACAATAGAGAAGCTCAGGTCTGTTACCATAACTTAGACCAGACCACAGACCATGTACATTATCCTGTACTTTTTTTTCTTTTTTTTTTTGCTGCAAGTTCCAGGTTGAGGTGCAACACAGAATTTTACTTGCGGAAGATAGGGAAAAACCCCTTTAAAAGACTAGGGAATCAAGGCACTCATTCCCATTAAATTTGAAAATACTGCAGTTTGATGAATTTCTTCATACCCTCCAAATGCCAATTCATAGCTTAGACTACCATGAGTTGTTCCAGGACCCAGGTGCATGGGCTTGATCCAGTGCATAGAGCTGCATCATCTGTCCCCCAGGGCTGAAGACAAAACTCCATGGGTTACATCTTGGGTCACCCCTGTATTAATGCATATCTTGAGAGAAAAGGCTTTGAATGATGTGAAACCAATCTAATCTTTGTATTTCTCATCAAAAAACCCATACCACACCAAAATAATTCATATTTCATTGCATGTCTGAAAGGTTGTAAGATCCTCAACCCCTTCCTGCTGAAGTTGAGCCATGAGTTGGGGAAGAATGCAAGAGCGATGGGGCCAGGAGAGTAAGGAAGAGGAAGTGAGAATGTGTAGCTGAGCAATTAGGGCCCTCAACTGGGTGGAAGAAGATGTTGTGGGTTCTTGCCCCGGCCGCTTGGACTGTTAATGCCTTTTGCATTAAGCTGCCATTAGATAAAATGGCTAACCAGCACCGATAACAGTGGTGAGAAACTAGAACTGGCCTCTCCCAGCTGAGTGCTTTCCATAACACCTTCCTTGCTCCCTGAACTGGTTATACATTTCATACTAGATAGGCATTGGCTAAAAACTAGATATAACCATGGCAGGAGAGACTGGACCCAGAAATTTTCTTCCCAGGAGAAGTGCACTGACTGCCAGGACTCAAACTCATACTCCATTTTGCTTGCTGTCCTTCTGAGTCTTGCACTCTTTTACACCAACAAGATCAACTTCAATGGGAGATATGAACGTTATTCTCAGACTTGCCTTGTCTATGGACTCTGTCCTAGAAGGTAAAGATACAAATGCCCTAAGTGGGTTAGGCAGGGCTGGAAAGCAAGTGTCTCCAGTACTTGCCCAAGTGGCTTAGCAACTAGGGTATTAGGTAAAAGGTGAGCACCACCACCACCAATACTGGTTTTCCCCCTATCACTTTTCAATCCTTCCCTCGGTGAATTGGATCAAGCTGAATATTGGTAAGACAGAAGTGCATAAGATAAACCATAGCTCTTCCCATTAATAGAACAGGATGTTGCATCTCCCTGGGAGTGCACTGACTGGCTGCTTCCTCTTGACAGAACTAAAAAGCTTTGCATCTTCGTAGGATGGGATGGAATCATGCTCCAGGGATGTACCATGCTACCGATTGAGAGAATGGAAGTTAGGCCCCATAGTGGTTAACTAGGATTGACTCGTCCGAAATGAGGAGACAACACAAGTTTTCAGCAAGGAACACTTAAGTTTCAGTTGCCTTATAGGTGAAATAGTTTCTGGGCCCATGATTCGTCTGACCAGCCAACAGTTAGTGATTAAATTGAGTTATATAGTAAATTTCACATTTATTTCAGGTAAGGTTACAAATTTTCTTTGTCTCCTTGTTTAAAGCAACAGAACAGGCCAATGACACGTTCCACAATTTTGACAATGGCATAACCTTATTATTCATAAAATCCTTCCCCAATGAAAAATTCTAATATTTTTTAAATACAAACCTCTTGTGTCATGCTCCATTATGTTTGTCTAGATAATCCTGCAGGTAATTCAGACCCTAATTCTGTATTTATGAAGTCAACAGAAAGGCTTCAAAACGAGCAGGATCCAGCCCTAAATGAAGAATTGAAATCATGTTTTTTCAAATGAGAAAAAAAATCAAATAATAAAGCCTCCATTTAAAAAAAATTCAGGTTATGTTTTAATTATTAAAGAGCATTTAGTTTTAATCAAGTCATATAATTAAGCAATTAAAAATATATTAGGCTTTTATTTCTGTCTAGCACCAAGAAACCCAGAAGTAAAAAAACCCAAATCTTTGTTTTTTCTATACTGAACACCGGATTTGTACTCCTAAGTTCTATGTGTTTAAACACATAATATATATACAGAATGCAACTTATTGTGTTACTAACCACAATAGTTTTGTAGAATTACTGAAAAAAGCTTGAGCTGGAAAGAGAGTTTCTAAGGAACAAAACATATATATCACACTCATTATCCCTTTCCTTAGCCATTAAAGCTTTCTCTGGTCTTTTCTGAGCATATGGCAGAATCCTAAATCTAAATTTCAACAGACTATTATAGCAGCAATACTGATGTTTACAGTGCAGCAGTGCTCTGACTCACTGCCAAGGCAGAAATCTTTTCCATATAGACAGGCTGATGCAGATTTGTCAAGCATCCAAAAGATATGATCTGATCAGCTTGAAGAATTGTCAAGCTTGTCTGTTTAAACTTAGCCGTCAGAGTACAAGCATTCAAAAGATCCAAGAGATCGCTATTGGTTTTGTTCTCCCAGTAGAAAAACCTACTGGTAAAGCACTGTACAAGTACTACAGCGACCAGCCAGGTATTTTTCAGACAGTCTGCTCTGCTGATGGCACCCAGCCAGGAAGCCCCAGTGCACACATGACAGAGTGCTTTGTAGGCTTACATGTCTGCCTGGAGACAGCTGACGGCAGCCAACAGCACAGGTCAGGGCTGGCTGGCTGGGTGGCTGCTCCAGGGAAGCATGGCAAACCCCCTTGCACACAACATCTCCTCCAGCTTTCTTTTCCAGCTGGCAGCCTTTCAGATAAGAGACGCAGAGTATGTCTGATGCCTCTTCAAGCCTATATGTTTCTGTCGCAGGGTACTTGCGCACCCCGCTCCTAGTGAGAGGTACAGACTAAAGGGGGAAGGGGTGTAGCAGAGCACTAGGGTGCTCGCTACTAGCAAAGGTAACAAGGACCCAGCTGCCAATCTGCAGGGCAGCGCAGGTGGAAGTTGCTAGGGCAACTGATTGGGTCAGCTGACCGCCAGGGGGCAGGGCCTGGCCTTCATAAGCAGCCAGGCTAAGGCCAGAGGTCAGTTCCATTGGACTGCCTGAGGAGTAGGAGCAGAGCAGAGCAGAGCAGAGCAGAGCAGAGCAGAGCAGAGCAGAGCAGCCCAGCCCAGCCCAGCCCAGCCTTACCACCTGAGTGTCTGTATGAGGGAAAGGGGGGAGAAAACCCTGACTGGGAAGTGCGAAGAATAGCCAGGGTGGTGTGCAGTTTGTTATAGCCAGGAGGCTTATTTTGAGTTATAGCCGGTTGGCTTATGGCTTTATGTTCCCTGGCTTATGACATAACAGACCAGAGGACTGGGTGAGGCTGTAGGGGAAGGAGGAGGCCTCAGGGGAGTGCCCCAGTAGTGTGGGGGTTCCTGGTGCCCTGGGAGGGCACAGCAATCTGGTGCCAAGGAGGGCACAGCAGGTGGTGTGTGGTAGGGTGGTGCTATGTAGTGGGGTGTCCTGACCCCAGCCCAGTGGGGCAGTATCAGGGGTAAAGCCCAAGCAGGGCATATGACCGAGAAGACAGGTCAGGGGGCCAGGCATGGCTACAGGCCACCTGAGCCCCTACCGTGGGAAGCGCGGGCGACGAAACCCCAGTGGGCTAACCTACCGCGGGAAGTGTGGGTGACGAAACCCCCGTGGGGGTGCTGCACCCCGTGGGGGTGCTGCCTCTACATGAGGAGCCCCAGAAGGGGGGGTGAGCTTATTGAGGAGCCCAGAGAAGGGGCGAGCTACATAGTAAGAAGCCCCGGGGGGGTGGTGAGCATAAGAGCAAGATGACCCAGAAGGGGTCACTAAGACAAGTAGAGACATGAGAACATCTGGCACATTTGGGAGGCTTGGGGCGTGCTGAAGGGGAGGTTGGAGGCATGCATAGCCCATAAGGCTGGGGGCACCAGGTCACTCCTTATAGAACAGGGGCCAGTACAAACATAGCACCGTGTCTAAGACTGCAAGGCAGCCTGCCTTTAATATGTTATATAACAGCAAGACATGGCGGGCAAGATCGAGGGTGTTACACAAGTAACTTGGCATGGTATGGGCACCCGGAGGAATCACGGCCACTCCAGGGGCCCTGCCCCATGATAGTTTCCCTTCCATCAGCCTACAATAGCTCCCTACCCCTCTGGGACCAAATTACCGAACCAGTTCCAGTACAGGTGGGTGAATCCAGTCTGGGTTAGCTGGAGGGTTGACTCCTGCCATGAGAAGGATCTGGAAGCTCCAGTTAAAATAGGGGCTGGGTCCAGCATGATTATATCCTGCCCCTTCCTGTACAGAACGTCATGGACCCAGCTCCCACCAGAAACAAAGCCCCTAGACCTGGTTCCCCTGCAGACATGGAGCAGACTTGCAGATCCATAGGTGGCTCTGGAAACAGAGGTGGGGTTAGGCTAGTCTGGGCCTGTTGGTGGGGGGCAGGTGGGGAGCAATGCTGACAGGTCAGGGTTCGGTGCTCACCAGGTCTGTTTCTCCCACTTGCACAAGTTTGATGGGGTCGTCAGCTGCACAGCCTTGGGGCTATGGACAGGGTGCAAGCTTCCCCAGTTCTGAAGCTGACATTGGGAGAGGGTTTACTCTGTGCTTATCTGATGCAGTAAAGTCACAAACTGTCTCCACTCTGGAGGGGAGAGAAGAGGAGAGCTGGAGTAATGCACACTGAGATGCTGAAGAGCATCACAGTAGCTTTTAGCACAAAGGTAAGTGTACAAGTGTTCATTTCTCTAGTAGATACTCTACTACAGACCACTTCTACCTCATCAGAGGTGGACAAAGTTTCTACTAGACATGACAGTTTTGATGCAGTAGAAAATGTTTGAACATATGTGCATGTAGTTTCTTCCAAAGGAAGACTGAGGTTTCTTCAAAAAGGAAGACTGAAGAGGAATTTGATAGCAGCCTTTAACTTACCTGAAGGGTAGTTACAAAGATGATGGAGCTAGACTGTTCTCAGTGTTGACAGATGTCAGAACAAGGTGCCACAGGGGAAGTTTAGATGTTAGGAAAAATCTCTCTCACTAAGAGGGTGGTGAAGCACTGGAATGGGTTACCTAAAGAGGTGCTTGAATCTCCATCCCTGGAGGTTTTTAAGGCCCAGCTCAACAAAGCTCTGGTTGGAATAATCTAGTTGGGGATGGTAGTGCTTTGAGCAGGGGTTGGACTAGATGAACACCTGAGGTCCCTTCTAACCCTGCAATTCCACCAGTAGAAATGTGATGCCTGTATGCATCCTAAATAAACAGCCTCCTATTTAGAGCAACTGAGAATACCCTTGTCCCACTGAAGTCATTCATATAGCTTGAAAAAAATGCAGTGTTTAGTGTCCAGGCTTGTCACCAGACTGAATTATAGCACATGTATATCATGGGCTCATCCAGTTTAAGGCCAGAAGGGACTGTTAGATCATTTTGCCTAATCTCCTATGCATCACAGACCATTACATTTCATTCTTTTATCCTGTTATTTAATTCAATAACTTCTTATTGTTTAAAGTAAATTTCCGGAAAGGCATTTAGCTTTAATTTGAAGGCATAAAAATATGAAGAATTCACCACTTCCTTTGGTAGGTTGTTCCAATGGCCAGTCAGTCACCTTTACAGTTAAAAATCTCTGCATTATTTCTGACTTTAAATTTAATGGCATCAGCTTCTAGCCACTCATTAATACTTTTCTCTGTTACAGTAAAGAGCCTTTTAGTACCCCATATCTTTTCCTTGGGGGGGGGGAATTTGATTATCACGTTGCTTCTTCATTTTCTCATTAGCTGCCAAATATTCCTAGCAATGTGAAGCTACAACCTTTTTCAGGACTTTAGTGAGAGTTCACAGGTTTGAGACCAGCATATGTAACACTTACCAAATTACTCTACTCACCAAATTCCCCCCCCCCCACGGCAAATTTTGTTACAACATCTTTGGGAAGATGACCACCAATATCTCCCCAGACATTTCAAATAGTGTTGAGTTATATAACAACTGCTTATGTAAATCACATTATTTCAGTTATCCTTGATGTTCCTCTACCTCTTCCACCCTGCTGTCACAGTCACTTGTCTCAGTTTAGGTTGCAAGTTCTTCAGGGAAGAGATGGTCAATGTCTGTGTGTTTAACAATTGTCAGTATCTACGAAAACAGGGACTATTTCTGACTGGGACCTGTTTGGCAATACCACAATACATAACATGAAGAAACAAATATCAAAACAAACATTCTATCTTCATTTAGTAAAACATCCTAAAAACCTTTTAGGAAATTCTCGTTCTAAAAATAGCGCTCTTTCTATAGATCAAGTTGTGAAGACAACACTAGCTGGTACAGCAGTAACTTCTCATTCTCATACTGGATATTAATTTGTTCTGCATGTCTATAAAGCTTCTCCCCAGAATAAACAAAGATCACATAACTCAATTAGCAGTATTACCAGTGTTAGGAGAGAGAATTTTTAACATCACTGTGGCTAGAGAGAGAAGTTACACAAATTGACTTAAGTGATCAGAAACTGGTTTAAACCTGTATCAGAACAGAATCAGTTTCAAAATGGCTTAAACTGGTTTAAGATAAACCTAGTTGAATGTAGTACCAGACTTAACTGCTTTAAGTCATCAGTTTATGAAACTTGTGTCCCAGACCTCTTCCTGGTTCCAGTTAAATCAGAGTTCCCCAGCATCCTAGCATGCTTTTCAGCCCTGGGCTGGGCTTGGCTGTCTGCTCCAGAGAGCAGGGCTGGCCCTTTCCCTCTGCTCCCTAGTGAGAGCACTGAGCGCTGGCTCACTGCCTCCCCCAGGCAAACCCCAGCTGGGGTCTGGAGTCAGGGAGAGGGAATAAACTTCCCTTCCCCTGAGTACAGAGTTTCCCTTCCCTGCTTACTTAGTGCTGGCTGCAACTGTGGACTACAAATCCCAGAGGCACCTGGAAGCAGGAAGAGGAAGTTATGAACAACTCCGCAGAATCCTGCTGCTGTGACTCTGGACTGCTAATCGCAGAGGCCTTGGGGGAAGCAGGAACAGTAAGCAAACACACAGCCCAGGCTGTGTTCATAGCTCTTCAGTTTGTAGTGTTTGTTTGTTTTTTTTCAGAAAAAGAACATTTTTGTTCAAGCTTTTATGAATTCAATGCCACTACTTCTCCTTTCCCCCAAACCCTCTTCCCCACCCAGGCAGAGCATGGGCTGGGGCCTGGCCATACCCCTTCCATTCCAGCAGGGCTTTCTCTCTTCCTTCCCCTTTGGGAATGGCTGGCAGCCCTGCTCTAGTGCCCCCCCCCCCCCCCCCCCGCTTCTGGCTTGAACCACTGCAGGCACATGGCTGCATTTCTTGAATCAAAAGTGAACATGTGTTCATTTGCTTATCAGATCAATCTCTACAGCTTAAACTAACCTGCAAAGCATGAATCAATTCAGCCTCAGGCCTTTTGACTGTCTGTACTTGCCTATTAAGGCTCAACATATAATTTTCAAAGAAGGCATCAGCTCTACAAAATAAACATTTTATATAAATGATATTTTAATTTCTAAACATTATTTCTAAACTATTCTTCTGTAGCTATCACCTAATACAGGTTAGATGCTATAGAGATAATAAATGAACATGATCTATTCAGGCTCTAATTATTAATTGAAAATATCTTACAATTATCACTTTTTGCAATTATCTCATTACTTCAAATAATAATATTAATGCATTTTCATTAACCTGCAATTTTTTTTTAGAAATAATCAATGAATAATTAATTCAGAAATGTTTTATCCCATTTTCAGTGAAAATCATTCACTGAATACATTTTACTGCTGTTTGCACAAATCTATTCACTAATGTTGAATACACTGATACATATGGTGCAGGGGAGTCCAAACTGTTCTATACCATCCTTTTTATCTACTCATCCTGAAGTCTCCTGTGACTGTTACTTAGAATTTTATAAGTACCAGAATTTCTCACCTAAAAGAAAGCATTCACCTATCTTGCATAAAATGCATAGTCATTATTAAAAATAAATGTGTTTTTAGAAGAAATGTGGAGATGTTTGTCACATTTAGTGATGCAAACTTGAAACTTTCCAAATTCATTAACACTCAAGCAATTTCAGACTCAATTTGCATGTTCATCTTCCAAACATGGTTTTCAAAGTTTACCCATCACATTATACCTGGCAGTAGCTGAAAACATTAAATGCTCAAAATTCATTTTATATCATCATAATTATGACCTCTCTCTTTCTGTCTTCTGCTGAAAATAGAGAGACATGCAATGCAAGAAAAACTGAAACCAAACTAATTCTTCATTTGTGTTATCACCATCTCTTCCCAGATTAAACGAGAGACTTCTATTAAATGACAGATTTGTGTTTGACTCTGTCTTTCCTTTCACTTTTTCATATTCTTTGTACCCTCACTTTTGTGCAAGTCTTCATTGTCTTTTTTTCTTCTTCTTTCCAACTGGAATTATTACTTCTCAATACTAATCCTCTCAAGTGGCCTAAATTCTCACCTCTTTGTACTGAGCCTGATTCCTCACCAATTGATCCACTAATGGGCTTTTACCCTCTAATCCCTATTTACCAACTCTGCATTCAACCTGGATCTTTCACCAACTAAACAACCCATTTTTCACACACACACCACCTCTTTCTTTGTACTACCTACATCATCCTTAGCAAATAGGATTATCAGTTTCTTTTCTACTCAGTAATTCTTGTCCTTTCTTTCTCACACAGTCTGTATAAAATGCCACCTGTAATCTTATTCTCTCTTCTAAAATACTTGTCAGGCCTTTTTTTATTGATGAATTCATACTTAGTACCCAGATTTTATACAAGTGTTCAATCAGTACTATACCGTAACTCCTTAGTGTGGTATCACCAAGAAAATCAACAGTAGTCTCAAAATCTAGAAAGCAGATTTAAAGAATGTAAAAGGCCATTCTGGTATTTTGACTGTGTAAACACATATACAGGGTATAACTTCTCATCTCTTTCATTGAAGTAGGGTTTGACCATCCATTCTCCCTGGCATGAATACAGTAATGAGAAAATACCAATTTACTGGACAAATGCAGAGAGGGGGATTGAAGTTGTGACCTTTAGTTTAACTCAAGCCCCTTTGTACATTTATGGTATGTGAATGAGCTAATGTTTACTGGATTTCTTTAAGGATATTGTCAGTGTTTTCACTAGATTGCTCTATGAAAAATTTCAAATAATTTGTACTAAATATACATTCAGCTACGCAAAGACTCAAAGCTTGCTTTACATTTTGGTGACATCTACCTAAGCCAAAAAAAAAAGTAAAGGTATTCATAAGTTATAAACTTGTCAGTATTTAAATCTGAATGACCAAATGTGTATTGATATTAATTGAGGACAATCAAAAGGATAGAAAGAAAGACTATAATGAAGCATAAACACACATTGGAAAGGTAGAGTTCTCAACTTTAATGCTGTATTAATCTTAGTCTTCTATTTTTATAACTTCCTTGGGAAAAGCTAAGAATAACGAAGACCATCAGGATAACGCAGGTTAATGGGATTGAGTCTCCAAACAGCATGCATTTCCATAATCTTGAAAGGATAGATTCTCTCAAAAAAAAAGGATTAAAATCATATGTCTGAAGGGTAGGCAGCAAAGACTGCATAGAATGTGGTCATGCATGTTCTTATCTGTGTATCTTTAATATGGGAATATGTAATCAAGAATATTAATGCTTTTTTTCCAAGTAAATTATATTACTTGCATAATCATTTGCAAATATCAATATCTAATAAAATACATGAAAGGGATTTAACACTCACATACCACATATTTGTTATGATGAAAACAATATTACAAAATATCATAACACTTAGTATGTAAATAAAGCTTTTGTTGAACTATACCACAGCCTTACTGGGCACAGACACTAGAATTTAAAGCCACAATTGACACTCTAGGCAGCATTCTTAGGTTGACTCTCAGGCATTTGGGTGCAAATTACTTAAACAAAATATTTTTATTCAAATATACACACAAAAAAAAGGCTTCATTTCCTTAATTAAAAGTGTTACAATGTGAGGTGTTTCTCTCCTTTTCAGGAATCTCTAGTAAGGGCTCCTGAGCAGAGATGTAATGGACGTAGTGTGCACTCCAGGCCACTCCTGTGAGGATTAGTGCCACAGAAAAAGTATATTGAGCCACTATTTAAAAAGGTAACATTTGGCATGAAATAAAAAGAAGGGGAAAGTGTCAAACATCTGACTTCCAACCACACCTGTACCTCCTCCTCAGCAGCAGCAGCTTCTGGAACCAAGGCACTGGCTCCTCTGTCCTGGTTGCCTGAGCCACAGCAGGGAAGGTACAGAGTGCAGGGGGACATCCCCACTCCCTTGCTTTAATTTCAGTGCTCCCCTTAGGTTGCACTAAGGGCTACAGACCCACTTTGCCCACCTGTTGTTACACTGCTGCTGCTAAGTGGCAGGTCACTTCAGAAAATGGGATTTATGGCCCAGATCCAAAAAAGAGAACTTAGGTGCCCAGACATTAAGCAGTGCAATTTCAACAGTTCAGGCCACTGGCCCCCCAAAGCAACATCCAAAATGAAGAGTTAGGAGCCCAGACTCCCTGGACACTGCACTAGGAGAGCCAAGCACCCAAATGGGTGATCCAAAAGGCCTCCGAGCTGAGGGAATGCCTAAAACTAACCAATGGGGAACACTAAGCACAGGATTTCTTTCAGAACTCCAATTCCATTCCCAGGAATTAGATGCCTAAATCAGGATTGCAAGGGAGGAGCTTCTGTCCATTCAAGATCCAGAGCCTAGAACCAGTTCTGAGGATAGACACCTATAGGCAGCCTTGAAAGAACTAAGTATGACTCACTATTTTAAAGCATGATCAAAGGACGAGCATGTGCCCCTTTCTATGCAACAGCCTAATGGTTAGAGCACTCTCTCCTCCCAACTGGATGCTCTAACTGCTATATTTTATCCTGTTTACTCTCCTTCCGGCCCCACAAATCTTGTATCACCAAATGAAGTGGAGGGTGCTGCACCCAGAAGAGTCTATAGGCTGCGATAGGAGAAAAAGGAGGAGAACCTGGAATCCACATTTCCCACTTTCTGTATGTATGTTCTAACTGCAAGCCTACTGTATAAAAGGAAGGCAATGGGAAAGACTGAAAGCAGGCCTGCATTTTTCAGACTGATAAATTTTTACCTATTAACACATTCCAAGGATCACTGAAGCACGAGTTTGAGCTGGTTCCCCAGTCACTAAAACAAAGTGAACTGAGCTAACCAATCTAGGAAAAGAGCCAAAGCATAAGCATTATGGGAAAAGTGCCTAGACTAGTTAAATTGAAAAAGGAGATCTACTTGGATGAAAGTGATGTCACAGCAACTAAAGAAAGGGTCATGGGAAGACTTCAGGCCCTCCCAAGCAGCACAGATAACATTTCACGTTGCTGCATTGGGTCCAACCAAGGTATTTGTCTGTACCAGGGAGGGTTAGCATGTGTGAGATGCATCTAACAAAAAGGACTTTAATGCATTTTGGAGTCATGGGCTAAGGAGAGAAGTTACACATAAGCTGGTTTGAGTTATCAAAAACTCATTTAAACCTGTAACAGAACAGAAGGTCAGTGCATATAAACCATTTTAAAAAAGGCTGAAACTGGTTTAAAATAAACCTGGTTGGATGTAGTATCAGACTTAACTGATTTAGGTCAAACCAGTTTATGAAACTTCTGTCCCAGACCCCTTCCTCATTCAAGTTAAATCAGAGTCCCCCAGCATCCCAGCATTTTGCAGCCCTGGGCTGGGCTGTGCTATCTGCTCCAGAGAGCAGAGCTGGCTCTGCTCCCTAGCGCAGGGGTGGGCAAACTACAACCCGTGGCCGGATCCAGCCTGTGAAGCCATTCTATTCAGGCTGCGGGGCCCCTAAAAAAAATTTAGAAAATTAATATTTATCTGCCCTTGGTTCCTGTCAGAAATGATAGGAACCAAGGGCAGTAGGACCCAGTGGAAGCCCAGCAGGCTCCCACAACAGCAGGGCCTGCTCAGCCATGCCCCCCCCATCAGGAGCCCCAGAAGGGACTTCTGGTCTGAGATCGCATCGCTGGCCTGAGATCGCATGGTAGAACCGGGGTGGGGAAGGGCAGGGGAGGAGCCCAGGGGAAACTGGCCAGAAGAAAAGCTGAGCACAGTGGGGGGAAAAGCAGCCCCTCGCCCACCCCATCTCTGGTGCCCTGTGCTGCAGCCACTTGTAGCACTCCTGGGCTGAGCACAGGGAAGAGCGGCCCCTTGCTCGCCCCATGCCTGCTGACCTGTACTATAGCGTGGGACTGCCTGTGCCTGCTCCAGACAGCCCCATGTGGGCTACAAACAGCTGCACCAGGTTGTACTGGCCATGGGGTATGCGAGGGGCTGCTTTTCCTCATGCTCAGCACCAGCTTCTTCCCTGCTGGCAAGCAGGGGGTTGGGCTGTGTGCTGCCCCCACCTGTACCACAGGGCTGGAGAAACACTGGGAGTGAGTGGGCAGGGAGCCAGCGGGAGCACAGGGCCTGCACCAGTGTCCTGGGGCCAGTGCCAGCAAGGTTCAGAGCAGGATGGCAGGAGCATGGGGTCCCAACTGGCAGGGTATATGGAACCGGGCCAGCTCCTCCCTCTCTGCTGGTGCAGCCCAGCCCGGCTCCACGCACCCCTGCCCCACTTTGGGCCTCACAGGTGCTAGCCCTGGGACATTGGTCCCAAGATGGTGACCAGGGGGCGGGGCATCTGTCAAGGGGCAGGGATACCCATGCGGCCCTCAACAGCCTGCCAAAACTGGGTAAGCGGCCCTCCACCCAAAATAATTGCCTGCTCCTGCCCTAGTGGCAGCAGTGAGCACTGGCTCACTGGCCAGCTCACTACCTCCCCCAGGAAAATCCCAGCTGGGGTCTGGAGCCAGGGAGGGGCATTAAACTTCCCTTCCTCCAAGTACAGAGCTGCCCTGCCCTGCCCTGCCCTGCTTACTTAGTGCTGGCTGCAGCAGTGTGCTACAAATCCAAGAGGTACCTGGAAGCAGGAAGAAAAAGTTATGAGCAACTCTGCAGAGTCCTGCTGCTGTCAGTCTGGACTGCAAATCCCAGAGGCTTTGGGGGAAGCAGCAAAAGGAAGTGAACACATAGCCCATGCTGGCTATATGCCACAGAGCTATGCTTATGCACCCCCCCCAGCTTCTGTCTTGAGCCACTGCAGGCATGTGGCTGCATTTCCTGAATCAAAAGTAAATGTCTGTTCATTTGCTTATCGGTCCAATCTTTGCAGCTTAAATTACCTGCAAAGGCTGAATCAATTCAGCCTGAGGCTTTTTGGCTTTCTGTACTTAGCAATGGAGTTCACATATAACAATCTGAAAGTTCAATGACAACAGCAGGAATACTCCCCCTTCTTCCTCAGGCCTTGCTTTTTGAATGAGCATGGACACAGCTGCTATGTTTTGTGCTGATCTCAATCCTGTCCGTATGTGGTCTCAGCATGACTACAAGATGGTAGCCCCTTAGGGCTTGTCTATACTGCTGCAGCATCCAGTCCCTGGGAGGTCAGGGCTAAATATGCCCTGCACATTCATGTCCACTCACACTCTCCACATATGGAAGTTCATTATACAAACATAACTGCCATTTACTGAGTCAGGCCATAGGTCCATCTTATCCAGTATGTTACGTCACACAGTGGCAGGGAGGGGAGGTCAAAAGGGAGAGTGAACAGGGTATGAACTGGGTTTTTTCCACTTGTTACCCTCCCACTTACAGCCTCCAGTATTTAAGGTCTAGATAATTCTGATTCAGAGGCCTAACTCCCATAT
Organism: Crocodylus siamensis; assembly: GCF_052110815.1. Lineage (NCBI taxonomy): Eukaryota > Metazoa > Chordata > Crocodylia > Crocodylidae > Crocodylus > Crocodylus siamensis. The sequence continues at coordinate 73,382,311 of NC_143398.1, read as the reverse complement.
TCAATAGCTATTGATGCACTCTCTCCCCAAGAATATGTCCAACACCTTTTTGAATCTGGTTAAACTGTTAGCTTCCACAACGTCTTGTAGCAATGAATTTCACACTTTAATAAGCACTGTGTGAAAAAAGAACTTCCTTGTGTTAGTTTTGTTACTACCTACTAGTTTCATTTTATGAACTTTCGTTCTTCTATTGTGAGAGACTAGTAAATAATAAATCCCTCTTTACTTTTTCTTCACAATTTACTATTTTGTAATCCCTTATCGTATCTCTTTTAAAGTCATAAGACCAGGCCTCTTCAGCATCTCCTCATATGGAAGCCCCACCATTCCACTAATCATCCTTGTTACTCTTCTCTGTACCTTTTCTAGTTCTGCTACATTCTTTTTGAGGCATGGGGACCAACCCTAGGCACAGTATTCAAGGTGTGGATGCACTGTGGATTTATAAAGTGGAATCATGATATTTTGTTTACCATTCCATTCTTAATCATTTCTAATGTTTTGGTTGCCCTTTTGCCAGCTGCTGAGTACTGAGATGATGTTTTTAGTAAACTGTCCACAATGATTCCCAGTTCTCATTCCTGTGTGGTAACAGCTAATATAGAACCCATCATAGCGTAGGTACAGTATGTGTTCTCTTTGCCCATGTTCACTGTGATTCTACCTAGGCTCACTTTATATTTATCTACATTTAATTTCATCTGCCATTTAGTTGTCTATTCACTCAACAGTGCAAAATCCTTCTGTAGTTCCTCAGTCTACCTTGAGCTTTACTACTTTGAATAATTTTGTTGAATTTGCAAATTTGGCCACCTTACTACTCCAGCCTCTTTCCAGATCATTTATGAATATGTTAAACAACACTGGTCAGAGCACAGATCACTGCAGAACCCCACTGTTTATTTCTTTCCATCCTGAAAACTGACCACTTATACTAATTCTATCTTTAAACCAATTTCTCATCCAAAAGTGGACCCTCCCTGTAATCCCCAAACTATCTAACGCCATTACAAGACTTTGACAGGTCCTTGTCAGCAGTTTTTTGGAAGTCAAGTCAACTGGATCACCCGGATTCACCTGCTTATCAACACCATCAAAGAACTCTGGGAAGATGACGAAGCATGATTAGCTTTGACAAAACCATACTGATTTCTCCTCAGCAAGTTATGTTCATCCTTGTGTTGAATTTTTTTATTATTATTATTTATACCAGTTTTCCAGGAACACAAACTGGACTACCAGCCAGTAATTCCCAGGGTCCTTTCTATAACCTTTTTTAAATATGGGATGCACTTTGGCAAACCTCCAACCGCCTGGTACCAAGGCTATTTTCAGTGATAGATTACTAACCAGCAAGGCTGTTGTGGGCATGTCACCAGCCACTGCTTTCAGACCCACTGAAAAACCAAGGGCTTAAGACGGGGCAGTGGGAACAAACCCAGAGCAGGCTTACTTGTAAACTTCTGGGCTACTGAGTGAATCAGCAGACTCAGGTGGATGGGGGTATGCTAACTGAATCCTCCTTGGCAGCAGTTGCTGCAGAGGTATAGGCAAGCGCTAAGGTGTCTTAGGCACTGCTTGGCTGGGTTTGTCGATCTTGGTACAGCTTACGTACGAGTCAGCTGCTCAGGTTGGAGCAGTTCTACACATGCCCAGAAGGCATATCTGCAGGTGCTCAGAGAACATTAGGAGTAGTCAGGAACGGTGGTACCTAAAGAATGTAAGTGCCTTCAAGGGAAGGTGGATTTTCTAGCTTACAGTTTTAGACTTACAGATGTAGGGTGCTTAAAACAGGACTTAGGTAAACTTTAGATACCCTAGTCCCTCAGGCACTATGGAAAATTGTTCTCCAAGTCTATTTTTGAAAACATAATTTTCCATGTGCATTTTTGTTAATCATTTTTGCACCAGAATGACAGAATTAACCTAGGTGAATCCTCATCAACATGTACGTGGTGACTTGTATGCAAATGAGGGATAGGCAAGAGCTCTCTGAAAATTTACTTAAGTTTTGGGTTGCTTATCATAACTTGTTAACATACTTTTCCAAAATATGTTTTCAAAAGTCAAGGCTGGGTATGATATTGGGTTATACTACATATATAGAATCCAAGTTACATCTGTTAAGACTTTCTAAACAAAGCTTTAAACCAAACCAAATCTTCAGAACAGTTTTAAACCTCTCAAAAGTGGAGGAACTGTAATATGTACTGCAAATGTGTTCCTTTTGTTCACAGAGCTATCCTTTGTTGCTTTCCAACATGGATTTGGATAGTTCTGTTATAATTCCTAAACCAGTGCTGCTCAGCTGTCCAGCCCCATAGCCTGGATGAGTAGTGTGGGGCTGACCTACAGGCCAAATCCAGCGTGGGGTCAGCGCACAGCAGTCAGTCTGTGGGTGCAATCCAGTAGGTGCACCAAACCAGCCCTATATTCCAGATCCAGACATGGCCTCACTCTTCATACCAACACAATTCAGCATATTGGGCCATGTCATCTGCGCTGCAAGAGTCACACAAGGGTCAGGAAATTTGGTGGTGAAGAACAGTGACTGCTGCTGCTCTGGATAGTCATGTTACCACTGCTCGCCACTGCCAAATTTCTGGACTTGTGGGAGCCCACATGGGTCCAATTCAGCCAAAGGTCTCTGGGGATTGTGTGCCACTGTGCTAAACAATTTTAAGTTCTTGATCAGAAGTTCATTTCGTTCACCAGTGAGGAAAATGATTTTCACTTTATGTTTTAATTTATAAAATGGTTTCATGACAGCCTCTTAGTACAGTCAGGTCTTATAACCGCTATCAAACACAGACCCATTGGCAGAAACAACCCACCATTTAAACACTCTTAAATAATCAGTATTTGGTCCTAAACATAAAGCAAAGGCTATTGTTATAGTTGTTGAGGACAGGATCACAACTCATAGCATTGTAACTGAGTTATAGTACATGGAGAAAAGAATACAAGCATTTGGAAAAAAGAAAATAGAACCCAGGTATTAGCTGTTCTCATGGCAAGTACAATAAGCTTTTCAGGACTTCGAAATTAAGCACCTGCAGTTACATCTGTTTGCACTTTTTAAGCATCATTAGTCTGATTCTGTTCTTAAAATACTGGATTTCGACATCCAAGAGACAACAAGCAAACAGCATCTACCTACAACTCCAGCACAATGTAAATCATGAGAGCAAACTGCTTCTCTTCTCAAATTGTTTCTCCAATTGCTTTCCAAAGACATTATTTCACCTCATCGTAACAACTGTGAAGCAAAATGTAGCACAATTAGTAACCATTAGATTCTCTATGTTGAAGTGGAGTTTAACTATTGTGCAGAATCGTCTTCATTGCATGGTTAATACTAGTAATTCAGGTCTAAAAACCTAGATTAACCTTCCCATAGCAAAGTCCTTCCACATTACTCTTTTCTCTGTTTATGCACTCACATGCAGGTTTTTTTTGCTGAGAAGCTCTGGAATTTGCCTGCATTCCCACTGCAAAACAGATAGGTTCCAGTATGAACCAAAGCAAACCCAGGCTGTAATTTATAAGCAGCCTAAGCTTACCAGTCCTCCAAATCAGAGTGAAAAAAATTCCTTTGGGAACTAGGTTTGGACAGTATGTGGGCTGAAACTCAAGTAAAAGTCTAGGGTCACTGTACAAATGATGATTGACTTGCGCTAGGAAGATGACCTAAGTTAAGGAAGTCCAATTTTCCACGTTAAAAAAAAAAAAAATACAAAATTGTAACATGTCTCTCTTGCCCTCTCCATTATCTGCACCCCCTTTTTAATACACATATTTTTCACACAGTTTCCTACAATCCCCATTTGTCTTTCTGTGTAGGTTACAACTGAACAGGAGGATGGATGAATGAAGTATTGCCTATTTCCCCAAATCTCACAGTTGTTATATTTAAATCCTTTCTTCGTACTGATTTTGTGTTGAGGTACTTTCTCCAACAGTTCCAAACGTCTACCCAATAGAATGGGAACTAATAAGAATGCTAGGTAGTATATTTGACCTTTTCCTTTCTCCTTTACTCAGGTGCATCTTAAAATCAGTTTTCAAGTTGGGCCAGTTAGTGGTGGCTCTACAATGGCTGCTGTCATCTGTTCCAGAGTCTAATTTTTCAAAAGGGCCAAATGTTTCTGGCCCCCAGATTTATGAAGACAATTAAAATATATTAAGAAAAACAAATAAACTATGGCTCAGCCTGAAGACTGCCTACAACAATAGCTCAAAGATTTCTGAACTGGTTCCATTCACCTGAGTGAAGCCAAGTAATAAAGACAACATATTCTAAACCAAAGGTTCACAAACTGTGGTACGTGTACCCCTGTGGTTATGCAAGACATCTCTGGGGTCTATGCAGAAGAAATTGTATAATGGCAGGTTTGATTTTCATTACAATAATAATTGGTATTTAAGGGGTTAAAGTATAAACCATATGCTAGTAGGGGTACGCAGGTGGCTGGTAAACCAGGAAGGGGTTATGCAAGAAAATATTTGGGAACCTCTTCTAAAGACCTCCTTAATTTTCCCTCAGTAGTAGCCTAAAATTGGCATCACAAATGGCATGTGATAGCGAAATTGGGAGAAAATAAATGCTTTCTTTTTCACCTAAATTAGCTCTGAAAGGATCCTTTGAATATTTTTGCCCTCTTCCCTCAAAATTATACACAATACTTTCAGAATGATTCAGTGTTCCTACAGCCTAAATAGCAAACAAAATCTTTCAAAGTCTTACAATGGATGCATCGGAGAGTGAAAAAAGCAACTTATTCTCCCTGAAAACTACCAGCAATTCCCAGCAGTCTAAAAAACAAAGACACTTCCAGACACAGCTTCCTTCACAGGAACGTTAAGCTCTACCCATTACATCTGGGGTCATCCCAAATGATCGCTGTTTTCCTCTCAGTGACAATTTACTGCAAATGAAACACTCCCTGAAAAACTACTACAGTTGGAATCTTCTAATATAGTAAAAGCCTTACCACTTCCATCTGTCTGTCCATAATGCTCTGGGCCAACTGTGCATGCATGGCCCAGAGCCTTAGGACAGACAGAGGGACAGGCAGAGTTGGAGGTGGGGCCTGAGGTGGCAGGATCAAGCTGTGCTCCCCACTGCAAGGACCAGCCATGCAGGGGCATGGCACATGGCTGCAGGGTGCTGCAAGGGGAGCAGGCAGGGGGGTGCAGGCAGTGCCCACCAGCTGCAACATGGCCATGGAGTGGGGCACATCCTCCTGCCCACTCCCTGTGCAACACCCTGCGGCCAGGTGCCATGCCCCCACCCACCACACTGGGAGCACCAAAACACGGGAGGGGTGTGACGCATGGCCACGTGCTGCAGCTGGTGGGCACTACCCGTGTTCCCCTGCCTGCTGTCCTCAGGGCTGCTTGCGGCTGTGCCCCCACCTCCCCCCAGCACCCCACACCCTCCACAGCCTGCATCCGGCGGGCACTTCCTGCACAGTGGGGCGTGGTGCACAGCCACAGGATGCCATGCAGGGAGCGGGCGCGCACCCAAGCCTACATGTTACAGGTGGCGGGCGCTGCCTGCACCTCATATGCCCCTTTTCCATGAAGGACTCTGCAGCCACACACACCCCTCGCATGAGGAGCACCTACCCAGGCACATGGCCACACGGTGCTGTGCGGGAAGCTGGTTCATGAAAGACGCCCCGCGTTGTGGGGGAGGGCATGGCATGTGGCCGCAGTGCTACAAGGGCAGCAGGCAGGGGGACACGGGCAGCACCCACCGAAGGCAGCACATGGCCATGGGGCAGGGCATGTCTGATTTTTAAGAGTTCATCTTCTCCACCTTCCTTTTAAAATGTATAGGGTTTAAAATGTGAATGGTACTACGCACTAATCTGATACAGCTCCAGCTTTCCTTCTAGTAGTATTTATGGTGTTGTGATTTATGTTAAGTACCATATGATGCAACTCAAAAGACAAAGCTTTACATAGCTCTTCTTACTGTATTATACCAGATACTCCTGCGTCTTTCACAACAGTAATAAATAATTAGGACTGTCATCTGCCTTGTTCATGTTTGTACAACCCCTAAGCAGAACAAGGCTACAGAAGGTGATCAGTCTACTAGAGGTTGGGAAAAATATCTAAATCCATTTTTCATTTGTGATTTTACCCATGCTCATGTAACTTAACAGATTGAAAAAAGAAGATCAGATCATGGCTCCTATTCTATCCCTTCAGCACATCTTCAAGGACATAAAGGGAGGAGGGAATAGTCTTAAAAGGACAGCTGGGAAAGATGAGGGGCAGGGGCGTGCTCGTACTGCCAGCAGCTTTAAAAAGTATGAGAGGTTACATCCTCTACACCAGGATTTTAGGTGGAATGGACTGGGAAATTACTTATTGCCTCCTAAATTTATTGATACCTAGGTGTACCTGAAGGTCTGGTCAAAATTGTTCAAAGTCTGTTTATATCACTGCTTCTTTGCTCAAGAAAACCAAAAGGCACATATGAATACTGTACTGGGCCTATTTTGATTTTCATTGAATTCCAGTCTGGAAAAAATTTCCTGCCTCTATAAACACTCACTCAAGCTGTTATCATGTGACGATCACCACATTGTGAAGAAACTCACCCAGCTTCATATAAATCACATACAAATGGCATGTTTTCTGTTACAGCTGTCTTTGATCCTCTTTGTGATGTATAATAACAGGGTAACAACATCATGTGCATAATAGTAGGCTGTGTGTTCCATTAAAAATAAAAGACTACACATCAGAACTAATAACAGAAGCATGTTCTTCGCTCTATTATTTCTTTAGGTAATGGATTTATTTGGATACCAACCATCAAATTAATGGAAACATTTTTAAGACTGAATATATTAAAATGCTTTCTACTGGGGAAATCACAGACGTCATGAAAATGGATAGGAAATAGCTTTTCAAGTGACAAGTGAGGGACAGGCACTTTATAGCTGCTAAATACAGGTAAAAAATATATAGTAAAGACTCAAATTTTGATTCTACTTATATTTATCAGAAGAAGTAAAGTTATAATTCGTGTAGATCTTAGGCAAGTTTTCTCCCTTTTTAGGGAAACTGCAGGGAATATAAAAGTGAACTGTGGTAAACAATGAGGTAGAACTGTGATCTGTATCACTCGTCTCACTGAATGACTCAAATCAAGAGTATTTATGCAGATTGTATTGTATGTGCAAGGCCAGCCATATATTTCATAACAATTTGAAAGTCAGATGTGATTTGAGTACTATGCTCAAAATTATTACTAAGAAAAGGAAGAGAATAACTTGATAAATACTCTATTACCAAAGCGAGTAAATCCCATTGCTTTTCCAATGTGCTTTTAGATTCCAACAGAGAATTCAATGTGGCTTTTAAAAAAAAACAAAAAAACAACCTCACAGTTCTATCTATATTTCCCTTGTTTAGGCTCTCCTTTAAATCTGGACGCTACCAACTGGGGGGGGGGGGGGGGGGGCAGCATTTTATGGTTCATCCAGATGATCTGACCCAAATCCCTGTTTCTTTTGGTTTGGGGCTCTTCAAACCTGCTCCAGAACATTAAGTTGGTCTCCTGGTTCGGCATAACTGTTCCCTACATCTCCCCTGCTAGTTTTGGCATGCCAGCTTCCCAAATATTCTCTTCCTCCCTCTATTCATCAGCCCCATCCTCCTCTCACATTTGGCTGTAGGCATTAATTCAAATATTTCCTTCAAAATTCCTCACTAATCTTAAATTTGTTTTAGATTTTGCTTTATTTCTTACATATATGGAAGCATAGTCATTCTCTTACTATATCCCCAACAAATCTCATGAAGGGGTTTTGTATGCATAATGCTGTGACTGCTTATGCATCACTTATGCTACATTATTGAATTAATAGGTATAAGGAATTACATATAGAAGGGTAAAGACAAGTAGCATACACAATACTTTAAAAGATGGAATTCATAGAGCTTACTTAGTACCTTCCATTTATTTTCAGTTGCAGATTAACTCTATTTACTCTCTAACTTGAACATTTTACTTAGTGAAAACATGAGGTATGGGTTAATGAGGTATGAGTTTTGACAGATCAAATAATACAGAAGAGGCCAATGCTATCAAGCTCATTGGAAGTCGTTAAGAATCAGAAACATTTACAGTGCAATGTGATGTCACCATTCTAATCCAGTACTGCTCAGTCTAATACTTCCATTTATTATATCACACATCTGAGGTCAGCACAGTAGATACAAAAACTCACTATCTCAAGGGAGTATAAAACACAGACATCCCAGTAAAATTCATTTTCACATACTGAAGCTGAAAAAGTAGCAGAAAGAAAAATGTGGTCCAGCTTTTCAAAATGGTAGCAAACAGATTTTCCATGTTTGAAAAAATTCTTAGGTCATAGGTAGTGGCAGTGATGTGAGCAATACATAATCTAACAAATAGGGACCTGTCACAGGGGCACTGAGGTGCCCTGTTCCTAGGCAGGAATAAAGGCAGCTGCCAATCACAAGGGCAGCTCAGGTGATGGTTGCTGGGGCAACCATGCTGGTCAGGTGACCAGAAGGGGGCAGGGCCGGGCCTTTATAAATAGCCCAGGCCGAAGCCTAGCTAGCAGTTCCCTGCTGACAACCAGAGGTGCAAGAGCTCTGCAGTAGAGCCAAGAAGAGCAGAGCAGAGGCAAGCGGTGCAGCCTAAACACCCAGGCGGCTGCATCATGGAAAGGGGGAGAGAACCCTGATTGGGAAGCTTAAAGGTGGGACATAGTGGCCATAAGGGCAGGGCACTTAAGTTCTAGCCAGGAGGCTTATTTTCGGTTATAGCCAGTTGGCTCACGGCTTTACGTTTCTTGTTTGTTATTGCTACATACCGGAGGACCAGGTGAGGCTGTAGGGGTGCGAGGAGGCCTCACGGGAGCTCCCCAGTAATCTGGGGGTTCCTGGTGCCCTGTGGGGTACAGTGAGTGGTGCCGGATAGACATAGCTGTTCGCGCCACTGTGGCGTGGTGTTGAGGGGTGTTGATCCCAGCCCTGTGGAGCGATAAGCGGAGAAGCCCAAGTAGGGCGAAAGACCCTGACGATGGTCTAGGGGGCCAGGCATGGCTACGGCCACCTGAGCCCCAGCTGTGAGAAAGACTTGAGAAGCCCCGAAAGGGGAATAAGCTTATTGAGAGACCCGGTGAGGGCTAGGAGTGCTTAAGCACGAAGAGACTGGCCCGACAGGATGCAGTCTGTACGAGAGAAGTCCCAGGAGTGGGCATGTGTACTGAGAGAAGTCCCAGGAGCGGGCATATATTATTGATAGAAACCCCAGTAAGGGTGAGGACTGGAAAGGGTCCCAGAGGGGCTCCACAGTGGTGGGGACCCCAAAGGGTCAAAGGGGCCAGGTAAGGCTCAGGCCGCCTGAGCCCAACTGGGAAGAGTACTGTCAGTAAGCCCGAGAGGGCTAACGGATAGAGGGGTGCCGGTTGCGTGACAAGCCCAGGGGTGCCAGAGAAGGGGTGCCGGTTGCGTGACAAGCCCAGAGGCACCGGGCAGGGCGCAGAAAGGAAAAGGACCTGATAACGTCCGAAAGAGCTGCGAGGCTTGGGGCATGCTAAAGGGGAGGTAGAAAGCACGCATAGCCCATAAGGCTGGGGTGCACCGGGTCACTCCATATGGAATGGGGGATGGTATCAGCATAACACCGTGTACAAGGGGATCAAAGGCAGCCTCCCATAGAAGCCTATATATACACTAACAAGATGTGGCAGGCGAGAAAAGAGGGTGCTGGATCGCCTACTTGACACGATAGGGGGCACTAGAGGGATCACGGCCGCTACTAGGCCCCACTCTGTGACGGGACCTACCAACATCATGATTCCATGATTTCTGTGGAAACTACAATTTGGGGCAGGTCCTGTGAAAAAGTACAGGGTCTGCAAAAAACTATGAGCTCCACACTTTTGGCATCCTCCCTTGAAAAAAAACAAAAAAACCACACTCACTGAAAATAAAATGCTGGTTCCCTCTGGATGCCAGCAGTTCTTGTGGCCACTGCAACCTGGCTGAACAGCCCACCAGGAGCAGGGCTGCTGGCATTACCATCCCACCCTTTGCCACTGATTGGCTGTGAGGGCTGTTCATCATAAAGCCCTTCCCCTCACCAACTGGCAGTGAGGGGTGGGGCTAAATGATGGACAGCCTTGCAGCCAATCAGTGGCAAGGGGCAGGGCCACCAGGGCCCACAAAAATGGCTACCAGCCTCACAGTCTCCTTGCAAAAAAAAAAAAAAAAAAGCCAGTGGCCACCTCAACTTAGGTAGACCCCCTACTAATAATATACAAGGACATATAACTCATTCTGTGGCAAGAAGTCACAATACTGTTCTAATCCATGAAACATCTGAGGAAATCGCAAGTGAATCTAGTGATCTAGTGCAAAGGAAGCCACATATGTGATTATAACTTTTAAACATTCATAGAGATCTTTAATCAGAGACAATCATATGAACTGCTGTTATCACACTTGAGAAAGTTGGATCAAATTCTATTGTCGTATACTGCCCTCCTTCAACCCATAAAATAGGTCTGCTATAAAGCTGACATGTCAAATGAGTATATCAAGGAGGAAAAATGCTTTACTGAAAAGACTTCCAGGGTTGCATTACAATAATGGCAAGGAAAAAAGAGAGAATACTGTTGTCCAATCCAGATCCAGCCTTCTGGAACTCACACACTGAACTTGTAGGTTTTAAGTTACCTGAATCTGGACAAAATGTGAGCACTGCATGGATGTCCTGCCTCTGGTTTTGGATTTCTGAGACATTAAGAGCTTCATATCCTCTTTTAGCACCTCCTTTGAGACCTGGATATCCCACCATTCCACAGCTTAGAGCCTGAAACTATGGTGGTTTTCCATAGAATACTCAGTTGCTCAAGCAAACCATTTTTCAGAGTTCCAACTTTATGGATGGCATAGACTAGACCAGGGGTTTTCAACCTTTTTAAAGAAGTATTGCCCTCATCCCCACTGGCCCTGCTCCTGGGAGGCAGCAGCATGGGATGGTGAGTGGAGGTACTCCACCCTTGCGTACCCCTAGGGGTATGCATTTTCAAGTTTCCAAGTACCCCTAGGAGTATGCATACCCCCGGTTGACAACCCCTAGACTAGACTCTGCTCCACCTATTGAGCACACAAATGCAATCTTATTGCATCTCATTTAAGTTCCTGAAAAATCCATTTACACATCTACTTTTATAATATGCAGTCATCTTGGCCTTAAAACTAAGGATTTCTTTGGGTGATATTTTTTATTGGACCAACTGCATAAATGGGACATACCAACTATGCAGTTTTTCCAGTAACATATAATAACTCAGAGATATCTTTGACACGTGCATAATTTCTGGAACATCACAACTATATCTCTCTAACACTATCTTAAATGGAAGTCACAGAAACACAAGGAGAAGGATCCATCCACTTGCTGTATTCATAGTTTTTGGGGACTAAAGTCTGCCTAGATACCTAATAGATGGAGTAGCATTTGGCCCTATGATTTGTGTCTTAACTATCATGTGTTCTCGAAAGAGGTAAGGCAAAATAGACATAGACTTGGAAAACCTTTTTTTTTGGAAAGTACAAGAAATATACAGATCTAAATGAAACAATGACATGTCTATTGGCCGTTTCCTGCCACATTTTTCTGAACAGTTCTGGGTATTCTCAGAGATTTAGTCAGTTTTCTACAATACCAGGATGCCTGCCACAACATCCTGCCACAAGTCTCTCTTCTTTACTCAACCCTGCTATTAGCATCCGTCAACTCTTAAAGGAAGGATCTCTCACCGGGCACTCTATAACTCCAGACTCCCATTTGGATGAATCCTTGATTAGCCACACTGAGCTATCACTAGATGATCCATTGTCTGGTTGCTAGTCTATTTAGCAGGACCAATTTTCTTGGCTTGGCCACCTTCCTTAGCAGACCCATTAGATAGCCTGGGTAGACTTGTTCAAATATCGCTGAGTTTTGATAGTCTGCTCACGTAACCCAAACTTGGTCAGTGACATGCACATTGTTCATCACTCACAGTAAGCACTTCCAGAAAAAATAAATGCTCAAGACAGCTAGCACGTAGCACAAAATGAAAAAGGTAAACCAAGTCAAACATATTTCTTAAAAATAATACACAAATCTTCCACATTCTTTACAAGTGATCTTTGTTCTATAGATTAGTTTTCCCAGTAGTATTTATCAGCACACACTGCTCAGAGCAATTAGATGACTGGTCAGTAATTCTAGGCAGGGAACAGTTATCCCATCCCACACAATTAAGATTTTCCATAGCTTATGCCTGTTTCTTCACTCACAGATTTTCAAGGAAAAAGCAAATTATGATATGCAAATTACTACTCCTTTGAAAACAGTTCTTTTGTTCCTTCCATAACTTGTACCACCATTTGCAGATTTTCCCAGATGCAATTGGCCTCTGCAGAGGAGACAACATGAACTTCATGTAACACTTATACTACCCGTTATTTTTTTTCTGCAGCTAGTCTCCCCTGAAGCACACTGTTGCCCCAGGACCCAATCCCAGCATGCAGAGAGCTGGGACAGGGTGGCACTAGGCCACCAGAAGCCAATCCCAAACACTGGGATGGGAGAAGACAGTGCCAGGCCCCCTCCCACAAAGACTTGTTCCCAGGGCGGTGCTGGGTTCCCAGGGACCAATGCCACAATGCAGGGAGGGAGGGAGTGTTGCAAGATCACTGGGGAAACAATCCCAGCAGGAAGCAGTGTTCCAGATCTCTGGGGACCTAATAGCAGAAGAAGCTATTGCCAGGTCCCCAGGGACCAATCAGAGTGAGGAGTGGAAGCAGGTGGTGCTGGCCCCCTGGGGACAAATCTTGGCACAGGAGAGGGTGGTGCTTGGTCCCAGAGCCTCTTGCCAGTGATTGAGGCAGGGAGGGATTGAGCCCCAGGGTCTGGTCCTGGTGCACAATGCTCGATCTAGCCTATAGACTGGTCCCACCCTACTCATCTAGCTTGCAGGGCCAAAATGTTGAGCACCACTGCCATAAACTAGACAAAGAAGAACGTTATAAATACAAAGCTCTTCATGTTCAGCCAGCCACATGCACTGTGCATAACCTCATTTTCTTACAGGACAGAGATCAGAATGAATAATTATCCTCCTCTGATTTCACTAAAATAAAGTGTTTGTCCTACTTGTATGTGGGATCTCCTAGTGTAGGAACATAAATCTCCCAAACACTTCCTTTAAGCAAATTCAAGCAACAAATCTTTTTATTGGTGCTGCCAACCCTAAATCCTTTTTAGAAGCAGAAATGAAACAATTCTTCCTTTCTACCGCAAATGTCCTTTCCCTTTCCCATTAAACCTTTTCTTCTGAAAATACAGTTGCCTTTCATCTTCTTTATGCCTTCCCAGGTTCTGTTTCAGTTACTGTGTGAAATCATATATATTAGCTCTGTCTTATTCCATTAGCTATCAAAATGTCTCAATAGAAACGTCCACAAGTTACCTTCTTAGAACTTGCAGAATCTATCTTCATTCGTAGAATCATTAATTTAATTATGGCAATGGGCACTTCCATATTCACTCCCTGAATGTGTGTTTTAAAACATAGCTATGTTTTAAATGAATTAATGTCAGTCCTTCCCCTGATGGGCATATATAATTCTCAGTGATGACAAAGGAGTTAAATCTGTGCAATGATGGGATCGGGGAAACTAAATGGTAAAAAATAGGCCAAATCATGCTCTAAATTCAGTGGGAGTAGACAAGGAGCATCTTAAAGGTTGACCATGGGTCTCTGTCAATAGCTGGATTTAGAGGTGTACTCAGGTGTTAATGATCACATCAGCAAATTATAAGGAGCAAATAGGAAGCATTTCAGTGGTGTAAAACAGAAATGAAGCAAAGGTATATGATAGCTATTAATACTTAGGACAAACATTGTCCAATGACACCATAATTATGATAATAAAACTTAATAATTACTGCTTATATTGTGGCATATCTTTTCTTCAGAAGCTCTTAATAACCAGCAAACATCAGTAAGACTGACCAGTTCAATAGGGTAGGAAATCACTACTACCATTTTAAGGATGAATAAAATGAGACAAAGAGAAGTTAAGTGATTGATGCAAGGCAATATCTTATCACATTCGTAGTAGACCCAGAAGCCTAATCACTCAGTAGACAATGCTCCTCCTGTCTTTCCTCAGAAACACAGACAACTACTGGACAGATCAGCATTTGATACGTTCCATCACATCTACTCATGTCACCCCAAAATGATGTAAACAAAATCAGCGACCAATGAAGAGGTTCAATATTAAGTGCTTAAAAGACCCTGCTAAAAGCAATCATCTCCAGCAGTGCCTTGATGAGAAACTCTCCAAACTCCCTGATGATCCTGACACTGCTGATCACTGGGAAAGCCTCAAGAAAGGCATTCATTAGGTGTGCAAAGGAACTCTAGGCTTCTCTACAAAGAAAATCAGGATAAGTTCAATGATAGTGACAGGGAAAGGAAGGAACACTTTCAAAAGCTTCGAAACCGAGATTCTAATGTCAAAGGCGTTACTAAAACCATTTCATAACACCATATTAAGATCTACCAACTTATCCAGAAGCCTTAAGAGCCATTAAGCAGCCACTTAAACAACAAAGCATGTGGTCCTGATGAAATATAGAAGCATAGTAGAAACAAGCTCTCTCACTATGCCATTATTCTGAAAATCTGGAAACATGAGCTGGTTCCCAGTGACTTAAAAGATTACAAATTTGTAACCATATTCAAGAAAAAAAAATTAATCAGATTGTAGTAATTACCGTGGTATTGCACTTTTGTCCATAGCTAGAAAGTTCCTACCCACATTCTCCTCAAGAGACTCACTCTCCTCACCAAAGAGTTTCTATGCAAGTCCCAGCATAGTTTCGGACCACTCAGGAGGTACAGTAGGCATGATCTTTGTTGCCAGATAGCTGCAGGAAAAGTGCCACGAACAATACCAAGATCTCTTTACATGGCTGCCATTGACCTGACTAAGGCCTTAGAGTCAACCAACAAAGACAGTCTATGGAACACACTGAAGAGAGAAGGATACAAGCCAAAATCTGTTACCATCAGACTTTTTCACAATGGCATTGCAGCAACTGTCCTAAGCAATGGCTCGGAAGCAGACTCCTTTGCTATTAGAACTGTGATGTTCTAGGCACTGATGCAAGGCATTGATCGTTTTAAGCAAACTTGCCTCACTGTGGAGGTGGATAAATGAGAGGACAGGAAAGAGCTATGACTCAAAGTCAACAAGTTCACTCCTTTCTCCTAGAATTATTTGCCATGGCTTCAGCTGAATATGTAGATCTCAGATTGGCCCCTCCATTTATCTCAGAACTTGCTGATGACTTCCCTATTTACTACAGGACTGTCATCCTCATATCACATCTGCAGTAGACTTAAGAGCCTAATCACCTGTAATACTCATTAGACAATGTTCCCTCCCATCTTTTAAGATACTTACAACATTCAGTGTTGACCTAATATTGCTTCCACCAAAATCAATGAGCATCTATGACCTTAATGGATTAAGACCCAATTTAATGGATTAGTCAGACCAATCCTGAGCTATTCTGAAAATACCCTCTGTGCTTCTGAGTATCAAAGTTAGCACCATCAAAAATGTAGAGGGTCAGGGTGGAGGCCAACCTCCTAGGTAGGTTTGCCCACTTTGCCCTAGGTTGGTTAATGGATAGTCTCATACGTTTATAGGCTGGTCTTAAATAATTTCCCATGTTCTTATTCATACAAAGATAATTCGTTTTTGTGACCTTTGCTCTTCAGAATTAAAAGGAATATTTGGCAGAATCATTCCATAATTGAAACCCACAGCATGATTATTGGCAGCACATCTCCAGAGATTTTTTTACCTATAATCTACATCTCACAAGCTTGTAATGAGTATCACAATTAAATACATTGGGCAATAATAATAATAATATGTCCAGTAATCTTATTCAGTGTTGTCAGTTCCATAAACAGAATGCACAAGAGAATAATTTGATTATAACAAATTCATGACTAGAATCATGTTTAACTTACTTTCAATAAATATTTTATGAAAAAAATGACTATCAGGCCAAGTTACTGATTTTTATTTTAACATCAGCAAGCAAAAAGGACAACTAAAATATTTCGAGTATATTTAATACAACTTCAGCCACTATAACAGAAATTAACCAAATGCACCCCAGAGCCAAAAATTATGCTTGTGGAACTCTTTTACCTGGTTTTCTTCCCCTGTGTCTTGAAGACAGGAGAATATAAGGCTATGAGCAAACATGTCATTCTTCTGGGATTTTCCCCTCCCTTAATTCACATATAATTAACTTTTGCATTTTTTTACTACCGCAGTTCACCTCCTTTCCTTCTACACACAATTTTCTAATATGGATTTATAATTCCTTTATAAGGGCTCCAGTTAGCAGAACCTCAGCTAGGCATTCACCGAGCAATACATGTCCAAAGGAAACGTTTCCTCCCTAATCTTGCAACAGAATGAATTGCTCCAAGTTTCTGTACATCTATCCACACATCTCCCCCACTCACAGATACAAAGCTGAAACCTACTTTTCCCTAATCACTGTAGGTATCCGTAAATATGTATTGTAAGGTAGCCACAGGTATTTATACCAATACTATCAGAAATAGGACTAAATCCTATTTTTCCTTTATGTCACTACAAAAGTAAAACTTGGGCTTGCACAGTTTGGATTCTATGTTCACCTGTAGTGGAATACAATCACCTAGATATGTGCATAACTTGCTTGATGTAAAATAAAAGCAGCGATGGTCCCCCTACCCATCTTTCAGCTCAGTAGCCTAGTGATTACAGCAAGTGTTGAGGAAGAACCCCGCTCCCAAAGGATATTCAAACTTCCATCTTCTACTACCCAGCAGACTGCTTAAAACATCAGGTCATGGACCATGCATTAGCCAAAGCACTCTCTAGCCCTGCGTTTGAAGTTGATGCACTGGGCAGCCAGGATGGAAAGATACGTAGGGTTAGAGGAAGGATGACTTATTTGAAAAAAATGCTGCTCGTAGTAGCTTTTCTGTATCTTGCATTATATATTCTTTATATAAAGAGCAGCAAAATAGCTTCTTCCCGTCCGCTCAGTTTTCACCAAGGGCCCCTTATCACCCTGCCCCAGTATCCACCAGGTAGGTGCTGGCCCCTGAGGGCAGCATCCATTTCACTCAGCAACCCTCTCTCTGATTTTCTCTCCTCTGCCTGGTCAAACGTACCTTCCCTCATGGCTGTCCAGTGGGCCAACTCTAAAAGAAGAGCCAGAGGATGATCTGGGCAATACCTAGTCCATGGCCAGGTAGTTAAGAGTATTTTACTAGAAAATAGGAGGTACCTAGACCGTAGGTGTTCCACTCCCTGGCCAATTCCCCAACTATAAGTGTAGGGCTAAAAAGTAGGAGGGCCATCCTCTTTCCCTCCTGTCATGGATTTTCTGTGACTAAAGTTTTGGGACTTAGCATTACATGTGTCCTTGGGCTATTCTACTCCACCTTGCACCCTATACAGCCAGAACACAGCCTTCTGCGAACAGCAGGCTTTAAAAGTTTGCATTCTGACTTTACATAGCTATGGACATGCATGCAGAATCCACACTGCCAAAAACTGCAGTTTCGCAGCCACACAAGTGCCACTCAAGTGGATAAAGATAAAATAGGATTTAGCTTTAGAGATTAGCTGGTAATTACGGAGAAAGATGTAAACCTGCTGTTGAGCCAGTCTGAATGGGAGTGAAACCCATATTGCACACTTCTGTTCATGAAAATGTAAAATTTAATAGATACTTAATATTGTCAACTTAATATTTCAGTCAGGTGCTGGAATTCTGTAACTAAAAGGTATATACAATATTCACCCTCAAGGTGAAAAACCCCTGGCCCTTTACCACCTTCCCTCTACCAATCCCTCAAGCAGGCAACTGCCAGCTAAAATATAGCTTGGCTTAGTCAGGCAATCAGGCCAGGTCATTTTCATTCATTCTTTTGTTAAATTCTATAGGATGATTGAAACCTCTATCACAAAGGTTATCATACTATGTTATACTTATTGGACTTTTACAGAGCAGGGTGCCAAAAAATTAATGAGCCTTTTAAAAAAGTGGAATTGAAGTTGTTGGGAAATATTAACAGAGACAAACTCCTCTTAGGTGCAGAGAGAAAGACATTAGCAATTCCAATTGCTCTGTAGGGCTACATTTGGGCTGGCAATCTGCAAGAACGTGCCTTAGAGGTAGCTATGAATGACAGGCTGATGATAATGAATGACAGGATAGTGAAAGAACCAAAATCACCTTTATTTACTCCACTGAAACAAAGAGCAACAACTAGGATGAATTTGGCCAAGGAAACAGGCATATCTTGCAAGATATATAGGTCTTACAATGATTCCATCCTTCACGTGGTGTTTGCCTTTATTCACTTTCCTCAGAGCCTTATCTCAAAAATAAACAATTGATTTAAAACTGTGCTGCAAAGCAAGTTACCATGTTTGGCTCTAGTTCCTTGTTTATCACATACACTCCTTTTGCAAGAATCCTTCTCTTGTGCCTCTGTCTCTTCTTTTAGAAAACGTTTTAACTTCTTCATTGCTACTTACTGAGGTCCACTTGACATGTTGCAAGAGTGAATCACCAGGGTAAATCTGCTACATATAGATATATCTACCACTTGTAAATGAATCTACTACTTCTAGCAAGTTATAAGGTTTGAGTTTCTCATCATAAGCTGTCTGATAGCATCTGATGCAGTACACTGTTGCCTATGGAAGCTCATGACTCTGGCCCAGTCAGTATCTAAGGCAGTGCTTCCCAACCTCTTCCTCAGCATGACCCCATTTAAACAGGGAAATCTTTGTGACCCCAAAATGATGCAGACACGATGAATGCACTCTCTCCCTTTGCCCACACAGACTTACCTGGAGGGAGCTGAGGGAGCTGCTCTCCATACCCTCTGCCTGATCACCCTTCAAAAATTTATATAAATGACCTTGATTGCAAACAAAGTTGACAAAGATAGTACTATGTAGTGCAGAGAAAATCTGTTAGAAGAGAGAGAGTGTGAGCCATCAACCTTACAGATGAAGTGAGCTCTGAACCCGTACAACGGGAGTAGAGTACCTTTATTTTCTTTCATAAAAATGAAAAAAAATAAAGGTACATACAGTGAGGGCGAAAGCAAAGGGTAACTAATCTTGTAATGAACAAAAAAGTCTGTGAACACAGAGCAGCCAAGGGCTTTTTCCAAGCCAGGTGGCTGAAAGAAACTGAAGCGTAGGAAGTTCACATTGCGCCCCATTCCTGTTCCCAGGTGTGCAGCATAGGTGGTAGGGAAACAGTATTGGAGTGTATTCTCTGGGTACTAAAAGGGCTACAAAGGCTCAAGGGCTCAGCATACCCACAAGTGAGAATGTGTAATGGACAATTAATAGAAGGGAAATTCCACACTTTTCTGGGTTTGAGAAGAGCAGCAAGAGTTTCTAAAAAAAATTAATGACAGTATGGCTAATAAACATAATGGCAAATTGTAGAAAGCTATATTTGGCTGATGCTGAATACTTACTCAGTGCATATACATAAGACATTTACAGTGGCATAGACTAATTAGCTCCCCTGTAAACGTCACGTGTCTACATCTATGCCCCTATTAGGCTAGAGTAAACTAATTAACTCCACAGCCAGACAGATTTTTTTTTTACTCTGAAGCAGCACGTGTGTAGACACTGTCCCAGCTGGCTGGGGCACAAGGGTGTTCAGTGCAAGGGCTACCTCTTAACTAGCCCCACACTGAAGCACCCTCATGCCCAGCCAGCAACTCTGCAGCACATTGAGCTGGGGGGGTCAGCCCTGGCCTGGCATGCTGCCCCCCTGAGCCCTCTACTAGCCAGGGGTACTCCAATCCAGCTCAGTGTGCTGCAATCCCAGATGCACTTTCAAACGACAAACCCAAGAGCATTAAACTCAAAAGCAATAAGCTCTGGAGTTTATTGCTTCATTTTAATTGTATGTGTAGACACACCCACTGAAAATTATTCTGTTCCCTCTGAATCCAAACTCGTTTGTTAAAAAGGAAGTTATGTTTTTAATCCTATGTATATTTTTAAACTTCTCCTTGTATTTTTAAAACTTGAATTTGGAGGGGATCTGGGAGAGAAGTTAAATAAACTGGTTTAGTCTAAATCAGTTAAGTCTGCTACCAGATCCACTCAGGCTTATATTAAGCCAGTTTCAGCCATTTTGAAAGCAGTTCCCTCCAGATTCTAGTTAACTCATTGTTCTCCACCATCCCAGGATGCTTTGCACTTCTATATCATTCTCCATCTATAAACATATATTTATTAAGCATATATATTGTAGTTGGATTTTCGTAATTAGAATTAATTTATTTTAAAATTATATATGTTGTTGCTGATTACATTTGGGGTTAATTTGCTTTAGCTCAACAATCTGGCCCTCTTCTGAATAACAATTTATGAAATTAAATTGTTTGCTGCTGTATTATCGAAATGATTATAAAAGAGGCGCACATTATCTAATACTTGCACAACAGAAAGTGACTGCTATTTCTTGCTTCAAGACATCAACTCGTAGCAGAGGTTATGATGGAATTCACCCTTCTACTGATGTACAGCATCCTACTCCTGGTTGGGTACATTTTGGGAGATTCTGCTTTTGTTTCAAGTCAAGCACTTAAAGTACATTATTCCTTTATGTACACATTTTAAATCTACTGATGTTCATACTTAAGTGCTTTATTGAAATGGGGTCTAAAGTCACTGCTCTAGACCAGCAGTCTTATCCCGTATGGCAGACCCTATGATTCCTGTTATTGAAGGGCTCTATTTTCTTCAAGTGAAACTGCATAGCTGCAGAATATCTGGCATGTAGGGGCAGAGTAAAATGCATGCTCATTTACTGGAGTTGCAAGGGTAATCAATCACCTTTGCATGGATAAATACAATTATGAGAATATACATTTGTGGCAGGCTTGCCAGTAGCAGCCTGGCTCAGCGGCTTGAGCTGAGAGGCTCACAGCAATTAACGGGGGCATTTTCTTTTCCCCACCAATCAGGAAAGGGAAGGAGAGTGGCTTGCCCCACTCTGACCTAGAGGTGAGGTGAAGAGGAGGACCGACCTGAGACTAACCCCTCAGACTACCCTATTGGTCTGCTTCCAATCTGGGGGTGGAGACTTCTGAAGAAATAAAAAGGCAACATGCCCAGCAGATAGGAGACTTTGATGAGGGATTACAAAGAAGGGTTGAAAAGACCTGGTTGAGCTGACCAGCACAGTGGAACAGTTGCTCCAGAGGCACCCTAAAGATGCCTTCACCGAACAGGGAGCGGCAAGTGGCTGTGTCTTTTCCTTGCTGTGGAGGGAGCCATAGCAATGGTGCACAGGTCGGTACACAGAGTCTGGGAACGGATGAGACCTTAGCAGCTGCACAAGGCAGCACAGGTCCTCAACCCATGATGGAACAGAAGGGAGGGGCCATCACCAGGGAGAACACCTCTGCTGCTTAGGGCTGCGGGGGGCAGTCAGGAAGGCCAAGGCAGAGATGGAACTGGGACTAGCTACCTGGATCAAGGACAACAAGACATACTTTTTTAAATACATAGCAGGTAAAAAGAAGGTTCCAGATAACATGGGGTCTCTGCAGGACACGCTAGGAAATCTGGTCATCACACCAGACAGCAAAGCTAACCTATTTAACAATTTCTTTGCCTCCATTTTTCTGAGCAGGGATTGGGTCATCCCCCCAACCAGGACCACCGTAGACCCCAGGGGAGGCACAGCTAGGCCTAGGGTCAGAGAGGACCTATTCAGGGAACTTCTGGAGGGACTGGACATATTTAAAATCAACAGGTCCTGATGATCTCCATCCCAGAGTGCTAAGGGAATTAGTAGAGGTCACTGCGGGGCCCCTGGCATGGCTTTACGAGCATTCGTGGTGCTCTGGCATTGTGCCGGGGGACTGGAAAAGGGCCAGTGTGGTTCCCATTTTCAAAAAAAGGGAGGAAGAAGGACCCAGGAAACTATAGGCCAGTCAGTCTTACCTCAGTCCTGGGTAAGCTTTTTGAGAGAAGTATCCTGGTGCATGTCTGAGAAGGGGCAGCAGAGGAGAGTATGCTTAGGGGCAACTAACATGAGTTCATTAGGGGCAGGTCTTGTCAGACCAACCTGGTGGCCTTCTATGACCAGGTCACAAAATCCTTGGACGCAAGTATCAAGGTGGACAAAGTCCAGAAAGACTATAGAAAGGCCCTCGATACTGCCTTTCAACCCATTCTCATTAAAAAACTAGGAGACTGTGGCATTGATACCTACACAGACAGATGGGTCGCTAATTGGCTGAAGAGCCGCTCCCAGAGAGTGGTGATGGCCGGGTCTTATTCGACCTGGAGGGAGGTGGGCAGTGGGGTTCCGCAGGGCTCAGTCCTTGGGCCCTCACTGTTCAACATCTTCATCAGCGACTTGGACAAGGTGGTAAAAAGCACCCTGTTCAAATATGCAGATGACACTAAGATGTGGGGAGAAGTGGGCAAGCTAAAAGGGAGGAATAGGCTGCAATTGGACCTAGACAGGTTACAGGGGTGGGCGGATGAGAACAGGATGGGTTTCAACACTGACAAGTGCAAGGTGATGCACCAGGGGAGGAAGAACCAGCACCATACCTACAGCCTGCTGAACTCCCTTCTCGTCAGTACAGAGGCAGAAAAGGATCTTGAAGTCATTATTGATGCCAAGATGAACATGGGCCGGTAGTGTGGGAATGCAGTCAGGAAGGCCAACCATACCTTGTCATACATCCACAGATGCATCTCAAGCAAGTCCAAGGAGGTGATCCTCCCCCTCTATGCAGCATTGCATAGAAGGGTCAGACTGCAACTAGAGTACTGCATCCAGTTCTGGGCGCTGCACTTCAAGACGGATGTGGACAACATGGAGAGGGTCCAGAGGAGGGCCACTTGCATGATCACAGGGCAGCAGGGCAGGCCCTACGAGGAGAGGCTAAGGGACCTGAACCTGTTCAGTCTCCACAGAAGAAGGCTGTACAGGGCACACTGCACAGGGCTGTAAAGTCCTAGACAGGTTGAGTCCCTTTCTCCTTCCTCCCCTCACACCCCCATCACCTGCATAAGGCAGGTGTCCCTTCAGAGTACAGGGCAGTGCACAGGGTGGAGAGTGGGCTGACAGGCCAGGAGAGCCACACAAGACAACCTGGGTCCTCCTGCAGTGGTGGCACAGGTCAACCACGCCAGGAAGGGGGAGTAGGGAGGAACGCCTCACCCCTACAATATGCCGCTGGAGACAAGCCAACTTGTCAAGTGCAGAAGTCGCGAGTCACCTGGGGAAGGGGATTCCCACAGGGGAGGAGGGCCCCTCCACACTATGAATGGTTGAGGAAAAGCCTCTGACAGGAGGGGGCAATTTGCCCTGGGGTATAGCAAGGGATCCAGGGCTCCTGTTTGTTAAGGGAGTTCCTGGGATAAAGGCCCCACCATCTAAGCATTCCCAGCAAGGGTAAGGGTGTCCTGTTTGGTGATGGAGTCCCTCGCCTGGGTTGTCATTTCTTCCTTGGGCACAGCTGCTGGATCACTGTTGGGTTCTGTTTGTTTTTCGATGTTCCTGGGATTTTGCTGTAGCCCTGCACCTTGATTATTGTATTAGAACGGGGTTTTAAGCTGTCTTGTATTTGTATTTATTGTATTATTTGATGCACTGGTGTCTTATTTGATGCAACTTCACTGTATGTATGTATGTATGTATGTATGTATGTATGTATGTATGTATGTACACATATATTTTAGTCCTATCATCAGGTATTTGTGTCATTAGTTTATGTCAGTTATCATTGGGTACATGATGTAACCTATTTGTGAATGTTTAATTATTGACCCATCACTGCCAGATATTTTAGTTATTGGTCCATCAGGTAACCTCTGTATTATCATTGGATGCCCCCTTCATATGGATGCCCTGGAGAGCTCATAATGAGGAGCAGGGACTACAGTCTAACCCAAGGGCCACGGGGAACCAGACCTATGCTTAAGTTCAGTGTTAATTAGAGTTTTGTTTGGGTAAATTCATATCTGTAAATTATTTTTATATATATATAAATAATTATATATATACACATACATACATACATACATATACACACACACACACACACACACATATATATATATACACACACATATATATATACACACATACACACACACACACACACACACACGTATACACATACATGTGTGTATGTAAGTTTGTGATTATAAGTTGTATATTATTTTATAATATTAAACCTGTATATAGTTAAGATTCATTGGGTGTCCTGGCTCTCTGCTTTGTAGGAAAAGGAGGTGAGCTGCATACAGCTAGGCAGCCATGCCTCCCACAGCATACCTGCACCCGCTGACATTCCTTCAACTGGAGAGAGAGTACCTTTCAGCATACCACCTGGGTTACACATTTTAGACAAAAACAGGCATATAATTTTTCATGTGCAGAAATCCTTCCTGTTCATTTGGAGAGTTCAGAATTTATTTTGCCTGGAAATAATTGACAGCTGATCACTGATCCAATGAGACTGTAGTGGCAAGTAAACTTAATGTCACTCTATTTGTTCTCTTGCAGGATTTTAACGCTTGAGGGTAACTGTGGCAGCAAGAAAAGCTGGAAGTTATTTAAAAATAGGAAAGAATATTAAGTCCTAACATTTCTCCCCCCTCCTCTGACACAGACGTGATTTATTATTTCAAAAAGAATGTGCAACTGTTTGTTGCTCAGTGAAACATTACACGCACACACAAAGCAGCTGCCACTAGAAGGATGAAGGAGGCTTTGGTGCCTGAGGGGTCATAATCAGCAAAGAAAAAACTGCATTTTCTTTTCTTTTTTCTATGTATGCAAGACACTGCATATATGAAGGTGAAATTTGTGTGGGAGGAGGAAAGAAGGCATGCAAGTTTAAGAATTGCTAGTGTTACACAAGATTTAGAGTACATCATAAAAAAAAAGGAGAGAATGCATGGGCGGAGAGAGAGAGTGTGCATTTTAGAGGTCTGAGGGGACAAAGAGACGGAGATCAAGTAAAGGAGACAGGGAAGGGAAGGGAAGAGAATGATTAAATGATTTGGAAAGTGGAGAGAAAACACAAGGCAGGGAAGAAAGAGGAATAGAAATGAGGGAGGTGAAAGGCAAAAAAAGGAAGAGAACAATATAAACTGAAAGACATGAACAGGAGTCAAGATGAACAACAAAAAGAAAGAAAATGTGGAGTGAAGGAGAAAAGGGTGGAAAATAATTCTGTTTAACTATTTAATTTTGTACACTCACCATATATATTAGTATAAATTATACCTTCCAGAGGTTATATGTGTCTGAGTCATTAACAATCCACTAAGTGCAAGTATATTAAAATACAATAATAGGAAAACCTATCTATCTATCTATCACTTGGTACTATCAGCACCTTACCTCTGCCTCTGGACTCTGTGCATTTCAACAGTCTAAGTTGGTCAAAAGACACTTCTTAGGCAACAGTATACTATATGATACAAAGATATGCTGTCTTTATTTTATTTCTTCAGCTTTCAGAGAGACATCTGTCATTCAAGCAGGTGTCATCTTGCTCTCTGGCGACCTCTAGGACAGTTAAATTTACAGTCTCATCAATATCATAATAATAAATGAAGAGCTGTTCACTGCTCTATTAATACCTAATTTCTATAAGCCACTGTAGAGCAATAAAAGCAAGGGAGGATAAGCAGTCTCATACACTCTAAGACAACTTCACAGAAATTCTTAAAGAAAATGCCTTAAAGCTGCCTGACCCTGCATAAATGAACACTAAACCAAACACCCCTGTCCATGGAACTAAGTCACACATACAGATAGAGTCTTTCACACTTAACGAGGTCCTAATCTAAGAGTCAAAAACAGCTATGTGAATCCCACAACAGTGATACTGTAGGCTGTTCATATAAAACTTGTACATATAGATTCTTCAGCAATGACTATTTCTCAGGTGGTCTCTAGACATAACCCTCTACAGAATTCACTGCAACGATCTGACCTTGAGGTGACAGAGACATGGATAAGCAGAGGAAGGTTTACCTCCTAAACTGATAATTGCACTTAACATATAAATCATTATAAAAGAAGTGTGCTTCTTGTTAGAGTTGGTATCAGAACAGTGAATCCACCAAAAACTGCAATGCCCTAAACTGTAAATCTATCCCACTTCTTTTATTGTGTTAAATGGAATGATCACCAGTTATTCTGGATGATCTAGAAGTCTAATATAAGAAAAGCCTTAATTTCTCTGTCTATCCCTAATGCTTTTGCCCAACTTTACATATATGCTGACTGGCTGCAGGCCAGGAGGGCAGGAGTGGGGCCTAGTAAGTTCAGACAGGAGCCCTTACTGCAGGAGGCGGCACTGCAGGCCTATCTGGTACAGGAGTTCCCCCTACCCTACCTCCACACCTCAGAAATAAATAATTAGAAATAAATCAATCTGGAATTGCCATTTAACAGCAGCAGGGTGAGCTGAGGAAAAGTGGGGATCCCTCCACGGGTACTGCCGTCTCCTCAGCCTCCCCATTGCAGCTCCCTCAGCAGCTCTTCCCTCCACTGGAAAAAAATCAATGAATTAGTCTGCACTTGATAACATTCTAAGGGATAGCCAGCACGGGTTTGTTGCGGGTAGGTCTTGTTTGACCAATCTCATTTCCTTCTATGACCAGGTGACCTATCACCTGGAAAGGGGAGAAGAGATTGATGTCATATATCTTGACTTCAAAAAGGCTTTTGATCTGGTATCCCATAATCACCTCTTGGCCAAACTGCCCAGTTGTGGCCTTGGCTCCACCACGACCCGCTGGCTGGGAAACTGGCTCCGTGGTCAGACCCAGAGGGTTGTAATCGATGGCAGTCACTCATCGTGGTGCCCTGTGACCAGTGGGGTCCCTCAAGGCTCTGTCCTGGGACCCATCCTGTTCTACATCTTCATTAATGATGTGGACATTGGAGTCAGGAGTGGACTGGCCAAGTTCGCCGATGACACCAAACTTTGGGGCAAAGCATCCACGCCAGAAGATAGGCGGGTGATCCAGGCTGACCTGGACAAGCTCAGCAAATGGGCGGACGAGAACCTCATGGTGTTTAACACCGAAAAATGCAAGGTTCTCCACCTTGGGAGGAAAAACCTGCAGCATGCTTATAGGCTCGGCAGTACTACATTGGATAGCACTACAGAAGAAAGAGACTTGGGGGTCATCATTGAGCACAAGATGAACATGAGCCTGCAATGCGATGCTGCGGCCAGTAAAGCGACCAAAACGCTGGCTTGCATCCATAGATGCTTCTCGAGCAAATCCCGGGACGTCATTCTCCCCTTGTACTTGACCTTGGTGAGGCCGCAGCTGGAGTACTGCATCCAGTTTTGGGCTCCACAATTCAAAAAGGATGTGGAGAAGCTTGAGAGAGTCCAGAGGAGAGCCACGTGCATGATCAGGGGTCAGGAAAACAGATCTTACGATGACAGGCTGAGAGCCACGGGACTCTTTAGCCTGGAAAAGCGTAGGCTCAGGGGTGATCTGATGGCCACCTATAAGTTTATCAGGGGTGACCACCAGGATCTGGGGGAATGTTTGTTCACCAGAGCGCCCCAAGGGATGACGAGGTCGAACGGTCACAAACTCCTGCAAGACCATTTCAGGCTGGACATAAGGAAGAATTTCTTTACTGTCCGAGCCCCCAAGGTCTGGAACAGTCTGCCAGCGGAGGTGGTTCAAGTACCTACATTGAACACCTTCAAGAGTAAATTGGATGCTTATCTTGCTGGGATCCTATGACCCCAGCTGACTTCCTGCCCTTTGGGCAGGGGGCTGGACTCGCTCTCCCGAGGTCCCTTCCAGCCCTAATGTCTATGAAATCTATGAAATGGTGGGGCCAGCACAGGAAAAGTGGGAGAAGGCAGTGGCAATTGGCTGCCCATCCCGGTTGCAGGGGCCAAGTTTGTGTGGCTGCGGGAGAAATTTGGGGACAGGAACACGCCCCTCCCCAACCACCCAAGCTGCAGGGCTGCCTCTGCCTCCCAGCCTGAGGGCAAGGGGATGAATCACGGTGGAGGCACCCCCAACCCAGCTTGGATGCCCCCCAAAACAGCTGCCATGGAGGGAAGGACAGGGAGGGGAGTTGGACAAGGGCCAGGCAGACATGGAGTGGCGGGGAGGGGCTGGAGCAGGGCCCACTGTGCCCATGCAGCTGCCTCTTCTCAAGGTCATTGTCTGGTGCCAGCAGCCCCTGCAAAATCGCTGACCCCTAGCACCGAACCAGCCGAGCACCACCTGGGGCAGCCTGGAGCTGGAGGCCAGAGCGGGGTCAGCCTCAACTACACCACTGGTCCAGAGGGGATGGAGCCACCAGCATCCTCTGTGCCCACCCCACATCATCCCCACAAAGAGCCCCAACAGCCCAGCAGCTACTCCAGAGGAGGCACTTGGGAGCTGTGGAGCACACACTTCCCCCAGTCTGTGCACAGGGCAGAGCAGCTGCAGGATGCCTCTGCCTGCTCCTGTCTTGGACAGTGGTGCAGTGCAGCACCATGTGCCTCCTGCCCACCCCGCGGGGATGCACATGGCGCTGCACCACTGTCAAAGGTGAGAGTGAGGTATGCAGGTGGGGAGCAGATAGAACCTGGCCCCAGTTGCAGCCACCCTGCCCTGTGCACAGATTGGGGGCCACACGCCCCCCTCAGCTCCTCAGTGCCACCTCTGGAGAAGCTACCAGACTGTGCGGGGTTCTTTATGGGAATAATGTGGGGTGGGTGAGGGAGTGCCGGGGGCTCCAGCCAGTGCAGCTGAGGCTGGCCCTACTCCAGCCCCAAGCTCCGGGCCCTCCCTGGTGGTGGGAAGGCAGCCTGGGCTGGTATGGGGCTGGGGGCTGGTGGTTTTGCAGGGGCTGCCAGCACTAGGGAATGACCCTGGGTGTGGAGAAGGGGCCACATGGGCACAGCAGGCCTAGGCCCCAAGCCTCACTCTGCTTCACTCCCTCTTGATCCCTGCTCCACTCCCTGCCTTTTACCCTCCCCCCACAGACTTTCCTGCATGGGGAGGAGCAGGGGCACATGCTTAGCCCCCCCCCCATTCTTTTTTCTCTTTCCGTGTGTGTGTGTGTGTGTGTGCGTGTGCGTGTGTGTGTGTGTGTGTGTGTGTGCGCGCACGCGCGTGTGCCTGTGTTCACGGCAGGAGGGACAGTGTGTTTGCAATCTGTGTCCATGTGCAGAGTGAGTAGAGTGCATGCCTGTCTGCATGTGTACATGCATGTGTGTGTGCACACGTTAGTTCATGTCCGTGTGCGAGTGTGCATGCGTCTATGTTTATGGCAGGGAGAGTATGTTTGTCTCTGTGCGTGTCCATGCGCAGAGTGAATGAGAGTGCACGCCCTCCTGCATGTGTGCATGCATATGTTTGTGCATGTGTGTGTGTGTGTCTGTTCATGGCAGGAGGGAAAATCTGTTTGTGTCTGTGTGTCCATGTACAGAGTGCAAGTGAGTAGAGTGCATGCCTGTCTGAGTATATGCATGCATGCGTCTGTGAGTGTGTCTGTGTTCATGGCAGGAGGGAAAGTGCATTGTGCCTGTGTCCATGTACAGAGAGTGAGTGAGTAGAGTGTTCACACGTGTGAGTGTGTCTGTGTTCCTGGCAGGGAAAGTATGTTTGTGTCTGTGTGTCCATGTGCAGAGCATGAGAGTAGTGTCCTCGCATCTGTGTGTCTGTGTGCACACCTGTGTGTGTATGTTTGACCACAGCGGAACAGGGGAGCAGGGAGAAGAGGCAGTATGTGCCCCCTCCCCCCACCGCAACCCCCCACCTGCATCAGCAGAGGAAGGGTCCCTGCTCCCCACCCCCTCCCTGCAGCCCAGCTCCCAGGGGGAGAAGAGCCTCTGACTTTGGACTTGCCTAGGGCCCCAGTACACATTAATCTGCAGAGTGGTGGGGTGGGGTTGGCACTGGGCCGGACATGGAGCAGCAGGGGGTGGGTAGAGGAGGGATGGCGTGTGACGAGATGCAGAGTAGCGGAGGGTGCAGGGGAAACATGGGCCTGGATGAGGACTGGCGGGATGGGGATGCAGGTTGTGTGCAGCTGGATGCAGAGCTGCGGGAGCGTGTGATGGTGGGTGGCAGCAGCGGCTGCCGTGTCAAAGCTTTTCCCCCCCATCCTTTCCTGGGAGGCAGTGGTAGCGCAGGGTGGTGGGTTACAGTGCTCCATCCCTCCCCTCCCCTCCCCCATCATTCTTGACAGACATTTGCCTAATTTATCAATATTGACTCCACTTTGTTTGGAGTAGAAAGCTAGCTGGCCATCCTTAGGTCCTGATAATACAGCTTTAAATCTCCACATTTCTCAAGCACTATCAGCTTTATGTCCATGTACATGTAGATTTTTGATTTGTGGATGTCTCGATGTCATGATATTTAGGGATTTGAAATCCCATTTTATTATTACTTTAAACCATCTAAGTTCACTCCTTTTCATTCTTGCATGCTGGGCAAGAGTTATGCTGGATTTTCTAGTTTAAAACCTCTTGCATGTTCACTTACACCAGCTTTTGATGTTCAGCCATTTTTTCCTTTGCATGTTTTACCTCATTAATATAGTATTTCAAAACCCCCTAGTGAATAATTAGCTAGGGTAGGATCCTTAACTCTCATATATGCATTTTTAATTTGACATTTAAATGAACATCAAATTATGGAAGCTCCACTCAAGAGCGATGTACAATACCAACGGCAAACTATACAGAAGGACAACTACAGAAAATCACTTTCCTAAATATATTACAAAAAACCCCCAAATGTTAAGTTATTTAGGAAGTTAACTTATTGCATTGTCCAAGGAGGAGCAGATTGAAATTAGACCCAAAAATAAACCAAGAGGGAAAACTGTCACAAAGCAGCAAACAGTTGTCACTCTTATGTGTTTAAAAATGTAAATAAATCAGTAGGGTGATCCACTTTACATAACTAGCAGTTATGTAGAAATTGTCCCAACTGACACTAACTCCAGAAATGTTATAGGGATTATGTCAAAAAATAAGAATTCTCCACCAATTTTCCTATTGTATTTACTGGGCATGTCTACACATTTAATGCAGTTTGGCCCAATTTAAGTTGCATTAGGGGCACGTGTCTACACGTGAGTGCCCTTAATGAGGCTTAAAAATGGTGATTTTAGGCTACGTGAGCCTAAATTTAATACCTGCCCAAACCAAGTATCAAATTTAAGCAGGATTAGTTAATGTGGGTTAACATGTGTAGATGCATCACTCCGCATTAACACAGGAATTTAGTCCTTGGTCTGCCCAACCCTAGGTCTCCTGTCTCGGCACCTCTCCTCCACCAGGGCTGGGATGCTCTCTATATAGTTTGCCACTTGTGAGCAGGTTTTTTTATTGTTGGTGGGTGGGGAGGGTGGTGGAAAGGTACTATTTGTTGAGGGGAGAAGTGGGAGGCAGGAACGATAGAGGTGGGGGTTGTGAGGGTAATAAAATGTTTTTGTTTCAACTATGTGTGCATGCTGAAAATAGTGCAGGGGGGTGGACAGAGAGTAGGAGGTACATGAGCAGCAGGGCAGGCAAGCTGAAGCAGGGAATGCAGGAAGAGGGAGTTGGCTAGGGCCTCCCATGGCTGGTGTCCTGACCTCCACTGGTTGGTGCATGGCTCTCCTGGGGCCTGGGTGTGGTGGTGCCTGCTGGGGTCAGCAGGGACAGCACCATGGTCAGCAGGAACACAGGGCACTGGTCATCACTGGCAGGGGCTGGGCTGAAGCAGTGGGGTGCTGGGTGTAGCTGGCAGGGACAGGGGCAAGAGCAGGGGCAAAGGTATCTCTGACACAGGGAGGCCAGATGGGCAAGGAGGGTGTGCTGCCTCTGTGCTCAGCATGCAGCTCCTGAGCAGGGAAGGGGCTGCCCAGGGACCAGAGAGCAGGGAGGGAGGGGTTCCAAGATAGCTGCCAAATGCTGGCATCTGGTTGTGGCTTCAGCATAACTGCGAAGTGCTGGCAGCCATGTATCTGGAGGCTGGAGTTCTCCCAAGTGGCCACAGGGGCACATGGCAGGACTGAAACAAGCTGGGACTAAAGTTAATCCCAAGTCCCATTACATGTAGACACCTGCCAAAAGCCATTTAATCCACATTAGTTTAATGTGCATTAAAGTTAAGCCCACTTAAAATCATGCATAGATGCACCTACAAAAACACCACGTACTTCAACATCAGCTTTTAAATGCAGAATTAGTTAATTAGTTAAACTAACTATAGATTTTACTATGCAATAGGAATCCTTTGTAAATTGCTTCAACTAACCTGGATGTCAGGCAAATATGATTAGCATTCTAATACAATAATAGCCTTAGTCTGTTTGTCCGTTATGCTCTAGGCCAACTCTGCATGCACTGCCAAAATGGCGCGCGCAGATTGGCTGCAAGGGCCCAGAAAGCTATGGACAGAGGGAGCAAAGGAACCACCACAACAAAAAATTCAACAACAGCCAGCAGGGAGGGGGAGGCAGCAGGGAATAGGGGAGGAAGGGAGGGAGGGGAATGGGAAGGCGGGGTTTCCAGTGGCAGTACCACCCCCCCACCACTGCCACTTGTACCCAGCCCTGACAGCAGGTGGCAGAGAGAGGGAGGTGGCAGGGAGAGAGGGGGAGGCATGTTGCATGCCACTGGGTGTCGCCAGCCACCGTTGTGTGCAAGCTCCCTTCCCCTCTCTGTTCCTGGGAGCTTGCAGTACTGCAGGGTGGAGCAGCAGGGGATAGTGGGGGATGGCGGGGATGCAGGGGCAACAGGGGTGCACAGACCCGGAGACTGCAGGGCACTGGGTGTTGGTGATCCATCCCTGCCACCCCCCCCCCTTCTTTCATGATGGGCAATTTGGTAATCATTATATAAAGGGCAAATTAGATATAGGGGGATCCAAGGCCAGAAAACCAATTCTCAAATAACACACCTATACTCAAACCATTACTCCATGTTACCTCTGACATATTATTACAGTAGTATTCTATGAATAGAGAAATATTCAAATATCAGATACACTACCATGTGGTAAATGTTGGATACTTAACAACTGATGCATGTCAACAAAAGCAAGTGCCCCACTTACAAAGACATTACAATGTTACTTAATTATGGTTTTTCAGTTACAGAATCAGTATGGCGATTACTAGGATTTTGCCACCAAAAAAAAAGGGCCGAGCCACAACAACAATTATTCTTCTCATTTCCCCATAGCATCTCTTCCCTCGCAAGAGCCTTTGATATCTCAACTTTTTATTAATTCCTCTGTGCAGGATGCAGCATTCTGACCAATAACTCCCACAGCACTGGGCCTAATGTGCTCACGGAAGGAAAATTATTTGTCCTGTTCCTTTCTCCTAGTGCTTCAAAATGAGCTGTGTGACCTTTCTGTCTTCACAAAGGGATGGGGGAAGAAGGAAATCTCAGAGCAGCCTTTGCCTTCCTGTTAAATCTGCTGAGCCTCAGCCGTCTAAAAAAAGGTTTGTTAGAAGTGAATCTGGCATCACCTTTAGACTGCATATACTTTGGAAAATGCCAGGGTACTCTGGGACTACAGAAGGGAGAATTTCAAACCCGTACTTGCAAAACTTAAGTTAGTGGGAAGCAGTATCAAGACCAGGAATCTATCCAGCTAATTCCTGAAAAGCTTTTAAGAACGAATGGGACATACCTCCTTCCAAAAATTGGAGAGGTAGCAACCATGCAACATACAGCCAGAAGATCTCAGGGGTGCTCACACATCAGGCGACTCAAAATAAATAGCTGTGTGACCTGTATAGCCAGGATTATAACAGTAATAACAACAAAAACAGTTTGCTCCATTTCTGGTTTCTTTGCACGTCCCTACAACTGTGCTTAACTCTTACATAGCCTGTGAAACAGAAATGAAATGCAAAACTCTCACTCCCAGGTGAGAGTAGTGTCAGAAAATCTGAATTGTATACGATAAACATTTTGTGCATGCTTTTAGTGACTGCAATTCATTTTTGTCATAGTGATTGCTAAGACAGTTAAATCATTAGATTCAAAAGAGAATCCTTCTCCCTTCTGATTAAATAGCATTTAAATCGTGGAACAAGTCAGGTGTTTCCCAGCCCTTGAGATCGTCTACTGCATTCAAAGGAAATCTTTTGTCCAAAGGAAGCAAGAGATCTCCATTCAAAACTCTATCACACATCACAACCACAAAAACCCTATTGGGAAAAATAAAACCCTCTACATATCTACAATTAAAGAATAATTCCCATTGCATGCAGAGAATATGTTACCATGGTGATTAGTACAAGTCTAGAATGAAGTTTCCTTCAGTCATGGTGGCTGCATATTTGTATACAAAACCAGTAAAAAAAACTGCTTTTCTGAATTTCAATCCCAGCCTTGCAATCACTTGATTCAAGCACTCTATTAAGATTCTGTTACAAGGACCAAAGTGTCAGAAAGCACAAGGCGCGACAACATGACAGTGTCATTCTCTTCCCCAAATAAGGGACCTTCCTTCTGCTGTGAAGTGTTCTTATCAGGAATGCCCTGATGGAACCTGAAATCTCTCCTCTTTTTCTTCTTCCCTGAATTTGAAATATTAATGAACATTCATGTTATGATACAGCCAGTGGCCAAAGCAGATTAAAACAGGAGGGGGAGCTCTCACTGCACCAGCTGGATGGGAGGAGAAGCTGTGGGAAAGTGCTCCTTATCTAAATCAGACAGCACTGCTCCTCCCACTACCTTAAGTGTGGGATACCCACTACCCCTACTACTCCAATCCCTGAACATACTGCCTTAAGCAAGCAGGGGAGCAGTGGCAAAATGATGTTACTCTCCCAACAAGCTTTATTTTTCTCTCAGCATTGCCACTTGCTGTAATCATGCTCTCTTTTTTAATCTCATCTTTCCACTTTCTCTTTGCTCCTGAGAAAGGAGGCAGGAATTTGCCACTCTACTACTAGATGAAAGAGGTTCCTCCTATTCTGCTCTGCAGTATTCCTTCTAGCTGTTGGGACACAGAATCTCCTTGTTTTCTTTGGGGGGTTTTTTAGTCTCTTTTATCTCTTCCTTTTGATTTATTCATTTTCAGTTTCTCTGTTCCCTTGGTTTTGATTTCTCTAAGAAAAATGAATTATATTTTACAAAAATCATCATTAATGGACCTTTACAACTTAGCAGTTAAATCCACAAATCAGGACATTCAATGCAATGGTTCCCACAGTAACCCAGCTAGATAGCACATATATGTTATGGCATTACAGCTTAATAACACAGAGGTATACGAGACACTACAGAAGCACAAGTGGGGGAGAATCACAGTTGCTTTGGTAACCATCTGTTTGAATTTCCTCATTTTTTTTTTGCATTTAAATTCTCAGCCATAACCTTACATTAACTCAGCTTTCTGCATCGATCTTTGTAAGATTTAAGTAAAATACCATTTCCAACCCTTTCTGGTCTGACATTAGAAATATTCTCATTTTAAGCATATGCACGTACACCTGAAAATTCAAGCAATTTCTCTTCCTGAACTAAGCGCTGAGCCAAGGCAGAACTGAATGCAAAGACAGATGCTGGGTTGGTGGTTTGACTAATCAGGTGCAACCATAAATAAAGAATAGCTATGATTTCAGAACTGCTTTTACACCCTTTTGGCATGCATTTCATATATCAAAAGTAAACAATATGCACAGACAGTACTCAAAATGTTGGATTCTAATAACCCTTAATGTCAATCTGAATGCCAATGTTTATCGCAAGCATAACTAGTTATACTGCTGATCTTACAAATCATGATTAGAGGGGCTGTCAAAAATATATACACTTTTAATAAAACCAATATCTAACTCCTGTAAAAGGATGCAGGCTCAGTTCTCCTTCATATGCAATTCGTATGTTCAATTTTAATTGTACTGTGCTGCCAGAATATCAATGTAATCAACAGGCTTATGACAAATCCCCACATAATTTGAAAGCAAACCACAGGATGCTTTTAACCAATATTTCTTTAATTTGTAAAACCTTGGTGTTCTACTGCTGAAGAAATTAACTAGCTGCTCAGACAGCAGTAAAGGAAGATACAATAAAGAATGAAGATAGCAAATGCAAGTGAAAGGCTTTCACAAAAATTGCCTGTAAAATGCTATTTATAGCAGATCTTGACTAACTAAAAGGCTGGCAAATTAGCAGTTTACACTAGCTTTGGCTCCACTATACAAACCTACTTCAGAGTAAAGAGAATAAAAATGGATAGTAAACTCTAGAATAGTGTTACATATAAAATGTGATTTTAAAAAGCTGAACAGCTGTGAATTAACCTTGTTAAGAAAAAACAGCGTAAACATTATCCTTCCTGTAGTGCTGTATTATTACAGGCTTTTCTCATGACTGAAGGTCAACATTAGTAGGGAAGGAGAGAGCAAAAATTTGAGAAGCAAACTCCTCTCTTAGCATTAAACTGTGTCCAATCCCTGCATGCACATTAAGGTATAAAGCAGGGGTGGGCAAATAGGCAGATCCAACCGGCAGCCGGATTCCATTTCCCAGCAGCCCCTGCCCTCATAACTTGGGCTGGTCTCCATGGAGACTCTGGTCGCAACTGTGCTGTGATAGCGGCTGGGGTTGCCATGGAGACCGGCCCCAGCTGCACTAGCAGGGTGCATGGCAGGGCAGGGGGCTGGTCCACAGCTACTGAGATCTTGCAGCAGGGGCAGCTTGATCAGGGCTAGGGCTAGGGCTAGGGCTAGGGCTGCATGATCTGCAGCCTGCACGCTTCAGGCAGGGGTGTGCAGGCAATGGCTTGCAGCTCTGCCCCAGCTCAGGACCAGAGGCGGCTGGGAAACAGAGTCCACTGCCAGCTGGATACAGCCTATGGGCCAGACTTTGCCCACCCCTAGTGTAAGGAGTGGTCTACTGAAACTGCTGTACTTGCACTCAGTGCGTAAAAGCCACTTTTGTACTGAAAGCCTGTAAAAGCTTATTGTACTTAAGCAGTGGGTAACTGCTGCAAAAGCCTTGTGTGGTAGGGACTGAGGTGAATTGTACCCAGAGAATGACCCCTAGCTAGGGACAGAAGTTACACATAAACCAGTTTAAGTGATTCGAAACTAGTTTGAACCTATACGAGAACATAAGTTCAGTACACATAAACAAATTTCAAAATGGCCAAAACTGGTTTAAGATAAACCTGGTTGAATGCGGTATCAAACTTAACTGATTTGCATCAAAACAGTTTATAGAACTTCTGTTCCAGACCCCTTCCTGGTTTAAGTGAAATCAGAGTCCCCCAGCATCCCAGCATCCTTTGCAGCCCTGGGCTGGGCTGTCTGGTCCAGAGAGCAGGGCAGGCCCCACCCCTCTCCTCCCTTGCCAGAATTTGAACTGGCTGAGAAGGGGGTGGAGGACTGCAGTGGGGAGACAACACTGCCTGGCTTCTTCCCCCCTGCCCAAACCACCCCTCACTCACTGCTCAAGCAGGGATCCCCCTCTCCCACAGCACAGACCCCCGAGGCACAGACCCCAGCCAGCATCTGGCCACACCACCCCCATTCTAGCTAATGCTAACCAGTGTCTATGTCTCCAGTTTCACTGGAGCAGGACAAAAGGCACATAGGACAATGAAAGACTGGACAGTATCTGCTTAGGGCATTTGGAACTAATCAGCAGGTCACCTGGTAAAGTCTCTCCATTCCTTCCTTGAAAAATGCTGTTTAATAAGAGTTTAAGCTAATAAGAGAGGCTTTGTTTTCTTGATGGGCTGCTAAGCTCCCTGCTGACTTGCTTGCTTCAAAGGCTGCGACCTGTCAGTGTTCAAGAGAGGACAGAGAAAGGTGTGAGAAATAACCTAGTCTGCAAGGCATGGGACCCGTGAGTGCCTGTCAATTTGCTGCAGACAACATGAAGAAGCAGGACGGAGACTGAAAACCTCAGTATCATCAACAAATGCATGCACTCCACACAAGCAGTCCTCCTTCCCCCCATCCCCCCTGCCTCAGACTGCTAGCCACTCCTTCAGCAGTGAGCCAGGAAAGCCTGGCAAGGGCTGCTTCCCCCTCCCCCTCCAGGCTGGGGACTGTGTAAGTCAGGATGGGGGCTTAAACCCTAATCATAGTGTCCTCCCAGGGCCTGGTCACAGTCCCCTCAGCTCAGTACTATGGAAGGGAAGGCTTACTCTAGTGCCCTCCAATTTCTAGCCTGAGCCACTGCAGGCATGTGCCTGCATTTCCTGAATCAAAAGTGAATGTCTGTCCACCTGCAACTCAGTTCAAGCTCTGCAGGTTAAACTAAGCTGCAAAGACTGAATCAGTTCAGGCTTGGGCTTTTTTAATGTCTGTCCCTAGCCAATGTGTACTTTTAAGTTTTGAACCTAATGGTTCCCTACTAAACCAATACCTAATATGCACTGATGAACAATGAGTTTTATTTCTTCCACACACATTCTAGATGCCACTTACTCATTAAAATGTAGGCATCACTATTTTAGTGTTGGCAAAGATACAGTTTCAATCCATATGAAAAAATGTATATTATGCTTTTTATGAAGGCTATAGATAGATTAATTCTATTTTGGAATTGTTAATTAATTTTCCACATTAAACATAATTTAGAATTCATTTATACAATGCATGCAACATTTTGCTTGTAGGTTCAAATCCACAACAGGCAGGCAGCATTTCAAATGTTGTACCAACTGCCATATTTTTGATGAACTACCTAACTAAAAATGGTGCTCTCCATCCAATTCCCAATAAAGCCTTGTGGCACTAAAACCATTACTGAAAGTGGCATTAATCTGTATCCTTGGCAAAGAACTGAAGTGAAATTAAATTACTATCTCTGTCATGTTCTTCCAGGTTCGAGGTGAGGGTAGCACACAGAAGAAAAACTTGAATTTTCCCCAATTTGTACACTACCTTTTCTCACGGTAAAATCTTAAGTGTATGCTGACAACACAGAAGTGCCAGAACTGTTCTGTTGTTCATTTACCTCTACATGAGCTGTTGACCAGCCCTGGGACTTAAGAAGTGGGCAGCCGCCCCTAGCCCTCCGGGGTTAAATAGCAAGGGCCCACTCCAGAACCCAGTCTGTTGTTTTTGTTCCTGTTTATTCGTAACTGTAACTGAAGAAAGAATTGTGCCTCCGCTTCAAAACGTGAGTAAATAAATCCATCCTTTGCTTGAAACCATAAGCTTCTGTGCCTCAGACTCCATCGCCGCTAATCCCACCTGTTCGTTTCAATCTGCCACCACCTGGCCGCCAACCATGACACCATGAGCTTGGTTTACCAACTCCGGGACATGGCGTCATGAACAGGATCAAAGGGAGGCATATGTGAGTCTGAATTGATCGAGAGCTGCCCATGGCACAGCGGGGTCTGTCTGAACACCAACCCGGAGGACCTATGGAACCATGTGGCATTCCACCAGGCCGCAACCCAGGCCTCAGCCGCAGTTCACAGCTACCCGTCTCTTGATGGGATAAGCGGAAGAGAGAGGGCTGTCCGGCTCAGTCTGGGAGCCCTGGGCTGTGTATTACGAGACTCCCGGGCCATTTATCACCCGAGGGAGGAGAGCGGGACCGTATCCCCGGCCCATGCAAAATCTCCGGCCACGGCAAGCCTCAGCCCGGCACAGGAGTTGGCTCGGTGTATTAAATACATAACGGAGAGCGGGAAGGAACCCCTTCCATATTGGTTCCAGTATCCGGGCCTCCCCGCCGGATCGAGGGGCCATGAATTAATAACACAGCTCCATGAGGCCCTGGAGCGGGACGGAAAAAGGGCCAAGTGGACAGGCCTCCGTAAATGGAAGAAGGGCTGTATAATAAAGGTATTATTCCAGGAATATGTTTTATTATTGGGGGAGTTTGTGAATCAGGGAACCAACTGAAGGCCGCTACTGAAGCCACGGCAAAAAATTTGGCTGAACGGCCATTACAAAATGGCGCTGGCCGATCCGAGAATGCGCCAACCCCTGAACCTATGTCACTGTCCGCCCCGCCCGCCAAAAGCCGTCCTCCTGTGGAGACGTCACTCGTAGCTCCGCCCATTCCAAGCCCACCTCCCGTCAAGGTTCCACCCACCTGGAACCTGCCTCCCGGAACAACGCCACCTGTTGCGCTTATGTCACCGCCCCATACGTCGATCAGCGCCACCGAGAGGATGTATGGGAGAATTGTAACCACAATGCTAACCAAGCAAGCGGAATAGTGTATGATCATTGCAACGAAGTAACACCAAAAGGAATGAATGTAACCACAAGCCAGGATCCAGATGCACACACTGCTATGTACTCCAGCAGCAAAACTGTAAGCAATCGGGTAATCAATACAATACAACAACCACCAAAAGTAACCATAACCAAACCTACAAGTGCTATGTCAGCTGAACCTGGTACACAATCGAATGACGACGAAGAAGTGGTAACTGCGTATCCAATAGCCGTACAAAAGCTCGTAACTGATCCTCAGGGAGGAACAAGAATTACTGTAACCACAAGATCCAGAACCCGCTCTGAAATGAGCGAGCTAAGAAGACACATCAATCCGTAGCAATGAAACACCTATCGCATGGTTGGGACGATTGGTAACAGAAGCCAGGAGCGAAACTATTAATCAGGAAGAAGCGCTACTTCTAGTAGGAAGTTCTGCATGGAGTAGGGCTAAAGTGCTTGACCCGGTCCCCATTTTAGCTAATTACCACTGGTCAATTCCGGTGCCAGTGTTAGCAGCAAAGGCCCTGTTACATATGGTCCATACCTGGCACGAGGGAGCAGGGAGTCGTGCTACTGCAACATCACTAGTATATGCAGTCATCGGAGCATCCTATGTGCTGTGGAATCCCGCGCATCAGGCTTTAAATTTGACACCTGCCCAGGTGCAAGGAGCAAGGCTGCACCGGTATACCACCACCCCTGAGGACGTACCTTGTTTAGCTGAAGCCGTAGACGCGGCCACAGAAATCTATGGAGGGAATCAGAGTATTACCGCCCGATTATTATTAAGCGCTTCCATTAATGGCCCTGTTATTCACACCCTGGGCCAGTTGGATCAATTACAAGGGGCAATGAAGACAAAGCCATCGAAGAACGTGTGCCTTGTCTCTGACGATGAGTATGAAGCCGCCAAAGTCTTATACTCGAGACCAACGAACAAGGGATATGAGAAACAATCAGTACATAACTCTCCAAAATCCAACCGTAACCAAGCTAAGTATTCACCACCTCAGGAGAGGAATTGATCTTCTCAGGCCAAATACTCACTGCCCCAAAGATCACCAATGGAAAGAGCCATGTTTGGGTTCTTGATTGCAAAGTCAGGTCTGCCAAAGGAAAACATACGACTGTTAGGGGATGACGGCCAAAGGGACCTAGCAAAGACCCTAGGGTTCCAAGAATACCGAGCCACGCCAAAAAACAAGTGACCACCATCGGCGTGAGTCCGGTGACCGGCGGCTGTAATGATCCTGAAAAGCTAAGTTATAAACGGAAAACGGACCTCGAACTGAAACGACGCGAACTGACGACTTACGAACCAAAACTAAACGAACCAAAGCGAACCGAATCAACACGTACCGAACCTAAGCGAAATGAACCCGAATGAACCAAAACAAAGCGATATGAACCAAGTCAAGAAAAATCAAAACGAAGCAAAACAAAAAACGAAGCCCGAAGCGTAACGAACGAGACACGAAACTTGAATTAACCGTACGGAACGAATCAAAATGAAACAAAGCGAAGCCAAACGAATCAGAAACAAAACCTGAAGTAACCAAAACTGTTTTGACTGAAGGAGTGCAGGAAGGAGTTAGAGTTAAGAAAATAGGCTGTCCAAGACCGAGTGCTATCGTAGCAGCGAACAACACAAAAATTTTCGACGACGATCCACGACCGTACGCATCGATTGAAGTTCAAGACCCCAATGAACCGAGTAACGTAATGCCTACAAAGTTTCTACTAGAGACAGGAACTCATATGAATGCCATCGAACGATCAGTTCCCTGAAAAGAAGCTCGTAGTCGAAGGGGGCATCAGTCTCGATACGACGTGGAAGTAGAACCAAAGACAAAGAACCAAAAAATGGAAACCGAGAAACAGAAGCTACATCCACAACTAACGAGAGCCCAGGATACTATAAAGGACCTGTAGAAGAAAAACGAAGTCCTGGAAGAGGAAATTAAGGAGCTGAGGGAATTTAACAAGAACTGCATGTTGCAAAGACTTAAGAATAAAAGCTGTGCATGTATTGTTTGTTTTCTAGGTCACGTGTGATAATCAAACGTCGACCAAGAGAAGGTGCAACGCCCTGCTCCACTGTTACGACCCACCAAAGGCGACAGAAGACGCTATTTACTCTCGAGTGGAGATGACAACAGACCCGAGAGAAGGCTGAGATGGCACCAACCAAGCCTTGGTATTATATGAAAACAGAAAAGAACAAATGGAGGACTCCTAAGAAGAAAAGGGCTCGAGTAGACCCCACAATTAAAAGGGAAGAAACATTTATGAAGGGGGTTAAAGTAAAGGTTAAAATTCCAGAAAAGCTGAAACCGTGGCTTGTTGATGACTGCGATTTGATTGCAAGGCAAAGACAACTCTTTTATCTTCCTGCCAAAAAGAATGTTGATTCCATTCTAGAAGATCATGCAAACTACGAAAAATCGCGAGGAAACACTGATAACCGAGAACATGCTGTTGATGAAGTTGCTGCTGGGATTAAGGAGTACTTCAATGTAATACTGGGAACTCAACTGCTGTACAGCTTTGAGAGGCCCCAGTATGCTGAAATCTTAGAGCATCCGGACGCTCCCATGTCCCAGGTCTACGGCGCACCTCATCTGCTACGACTCTTTGTGAAGATTGGGGCTATGCTTGCTTATACACCCCTGGATGAGAAGAGCTTGACTTTACTATTGAAGTACCTGCATGATTTCTTAAAGTATTTAGAGAAGAATTCGTCAACGCTGTTTAGCGCCAGTGACTATGAAGTAACCTCGTCTGAATACCATCGAAAAGCAGTATAACACTATGTTGGCGAGGTGTTCTACGGCAACCACTGTGAAATAGGCCCTTAGATTTATAATGTAAATAATTTTGTTAGGAAGTTGTTCTGTCCCATTTTGTTTTATTTTGCAGAATCACCAAGCCATTGAGAGTAGGGCGTTATCAGACCTTGCTGAGCGACCATCCAAATTCCAGAATCACCGAAGAGCACTGCACCCCTGCACCTGCGAATCCGCGACGAAAGAATGTTAACCACAAACATAGTGACTGTGTACATAGTTATTACTCTGTTTGGACACCTAATCGGGCTGGTTTCAGAACTCGATCACTCAAGAAATACTGTTCTGCACCTGCTCTCATTGTGGGCTAATGACACTGGGGATGACGAGACGGGACAGCAAGGTGTGGGAAGTGTGACTGTACCCATGCATATCTGTATTTCTGTGCATCTTGCCAATTTTATATTTGTCGTACTTGTCTTTGTGTTCCTGTTTATTTTATCAGTCATTATTGTCATCCTTAAATCCTTGAGTCATGGCCGCAGTAACCATTGCGTGTAGTCTGAATCCTCCAATTGTATATCTTTTCAGGATTAAGTTGGAATGCATCCTCATGGCTATTGAACCTGCTGACACCCTTGTTATCATTTTTGTTTGTGTTCATAGTTGTTGTTCTTATCGTAAGTTGTATTTTTAAAATCTTGACGCAGAAAGTTGCCAAATTATCCGCTTATATGTACTCCACCATTCCCACGTATGACAAAAATTTGGCACTGTGAAAATGCTGAGAAGGAGGAATTATAATTTGGATGGTATGACTTCTGTGTTGACAGCAAGGGGGCATGTCACGGTAAAATCTTAAGTGTATGCTGACAACACAGAAGTGCCAGAACTGACATGCGCATTTGA
This sequence comes from Crocodylus siamensis, assembly GCF_052110815.1. Classification (NCBI taxonomy): domain Eukaryota; kingdom Metazoa; phylum Chordata; order Crocodylia; family Crocodylidae; genus Crocodylus; species Crocodylus siamensis. The sequence goes on along the minus strand of NC_143398.1, from coordinate 73,338,226 downwards.
CTCTGTGAGTGGAAAGTTCCGAAGCTCACCCAGTACGTGCCCCCTGGGTGACCTGCGGGCCTGTCAGTCATTACTGACCTACTTTCCCCACAGGCACATGCTCAGACTGTGTCACCTTCTGACTGAGCGCATGCTCAGAAGGAACCTGACATGAGGTAATCGGACTAGAAATTTCTCTGCGGAGAGCATTTTGATTGGCCACTAAATTTGTATAAAAGACTAGTGAGCCCCTCCTTCGGGGGAGACCGGACGCAGTGCGTTACGGAGACTGTCTCACGCTGTGGGGGGAAACCCGCTCGAGCCAAAAGCAGAGGCTGTTGCTACAGGGACTGCTCCTCAGCTAGGCCTCCTGGCCTATTGGTCTCCTCCCTCGTTCGGCGTTTCACATCGTTCTCGTTACTGTTATTGCTATACCAATTTTTTGACTTCTGAACATTGGCACCGATCAACAACCACCGATCCGAATCATCCCTATAACTTCGATCTCAGCTTCTTTGGTTATCGGCTCACCTGGCATTCAACCTCGGCTTCTTCCATGACCACCCGATCGTATTACTGGACTGGCGTCACGACTTCATTCCTCATCCTGACGTGTTACAGTTTTGTACTGTTGTTTGTTTACCTCTACATGAGCTGTTGACCAGCCCTGGGACTTAAGGAGTGGGCAGCCACCCCTAGCCCTCCGGGGTTAGATAGCAAGGGCTCACTCCAGAACCCCATGGGCCAGCAGACCCCTTCTGTTGTTTGTTTTCGTTCCTGTTTATTCATAACTGTAGCTGAAGAAAGAATTGTGCCTCCACTTCGAAGCGTGAGTAAATAAATCAATCCTTGCTTGAAACCATACGCTTCTGTGCCTCAGACTCCATCGCCGCTAATCCCACCTGTTCGTTCCAATCCGCCGCCACCCGGCCGCCAACCGTGACACCGTGAGCTTGGTTTACCAACTCCAGGACACCTTTCAGTGGAGAAAAAGGTAATCTTAACCTTCTGGGAAGTTGCTTTTTATTATATGAAAAGGGGTGCATCTATATGTGCAATTAGCATATAGCAATAAACTCTGGAACAGTTCGTGCCAGAGTTTATTGTTCCTGGGTGCAGTGTTTACATGTGCACCTGGGACCACAGCCTGTTGAACAGAGGCCGAGCAAACCCAACTGACAGAAGGGTCCAGGGGGTTAGCCTGCCATCTCGGGCCTGCTCCACCCCAGCTCAGTGTGCTGCAGAGGGGCTGGCTGAAGCACAATGGTGCTACAGTGTGGGACTATCCCCCGTGCTGTAGCACCCTCATGCCCCAGCCAGACCCAGTCACCATCTACATGTGCATTTCAGTGCCCATAACCACTGTGCTACAGGATAGTACTTGTCCCAGACAGTACTATCCTGTAGCAGAGTTAATTAATTTACAGGAGCACATGTAAATGGTGACACTTTACTGCAGAGCTAATCAGTCAGCTCCTTAGTAAAGTGCATGTGTAGATATACCCAGGGAGTACAAATGACCAACAACTAAAGGTGTGGGTTCAAAGCTACAGTAATTTATAAAATAGTAAATATCATACTGTGTCTGACCCAAAACTGTGTGGCTGAAGCCTAGGTAGTTCTTCCATGATAAGAGACTTATTTAGCAATTGTGGCTGCTTACAGATGTGAAAAAAACAAAACAAAACAGCATTTTCAGCTCACTGTGCCCCTGCACCAAACAGTGCATTCCTAGAAGAGGTATCATGTTAGTTTGATTCAGCTTGCCCAACATCTGTATAGGTCAGGTGATTCAGACAGGCTTTTTGGTGCTCATCTAATAGCTGATTTAATCATCTTTAGATAAAAGCACCAAAAAGCCCTGCTGAAGAGCCCAATCTAGACATACAGTGGGGAGCCAGGTTGAATTACCATGCTGCTTCTTCCAGCACTATTGGGGGGGGGGGGAAGGTTTTGTCTGTCAACAGCCTGAGAGGTTCTCTCTCCGATATGCCAATTATAACAAGCTTATGTCATACCTAATGATACACAACACACTGTCTTTGGGGATGACATCAAGTATGCCTTGAACTACATCCTGAAGATAGTTTTGTCAAATTTGAAAGATAGACTGATGGTACAGATAAGCTCTTCTTAAAAAGTTCATATTTAAAAACAGAAAAAAGTAGAACAGAGAGAATTCCAACTTTATTTGCCTGCACAGTTGCTCACAATAATGAGGATGTCAGGTAAATGGTAATTTCCACATAAGCATAGGCTTATTCTCCCACTTTAACACAAGGGGTGCCTGTAGATTTGTGGGACATTTGCTCCAACACACTGCAATTATAACATGTTGGAGCAGACTCAATTGAGTCTATTGAAGCATACTAATTACCAGGCTCCAGCAGTCTTGGCGTCTCTTGTAGTCAGCCTCCCCATGCTTCAAAATGGCGGCAGGGGGCACGTTAATTAAAGCTCATTAAACGAGCTTTAGTTAAAATACCCCTACCACCATTTTAAAGCTGAATTCACATCCCTCCTCCTGAGAGCTGCTCTAATTAAAGTGCTCCTCCCCCTCAGCCCCAGAGCGCATATAAAGATGCCCAAGGAATCTAGTTACTCTTTCTTAGGAATACTGTAGTTTAGAGCCTAAAGTATAAGTGATGTAACCAGTCATCTGCGAGTTAACTAGATGACAACTTAATTATTTTTTCCATTTTACAGTTCCATAACCAATGTCCGAAAAGATAACAAATCTACTACATTTCTATTTATATATAGCTATAAAGAGGTCTGAAAATTGTTAAAATACTGGGATGTTAAAATACTGGGATAATCACCAATCCTTCTCTTAATTCATTATATTGTTACAAAACATTACATTAACCTTATAAACATTTATTGCATTATTAGCTAATACATTACTGAATGATCTTAAAACAAATGCCAGAGATTTTTTGAGACTTTGGCATTTTTATTCCCAGTTCTCTCCTCCATGATGCAGGCCCTTTATGCCACTGAATCTGAGCTCTGGTCTTTACAAGAAATGGATTTTATGAGAATTTTAAAAAATCTGTTTGTTTGGGTCACACCTATAAATGGAAGTCCCTGAATGCAAATGCTTTTGGATAACATAAACATTAAAAATAATAAAAATGTTGAAAAGCTTTTCATGGCATTTCCAAAGCAAAATATTTCAATTACCCAGGATAGATTCATAAAGACACCCAGCAGCCATTTGCAAAACTGTGGAGGAAAATGTGCCCTGCCAACCCAATCATTACAGCACTAACTTGGCATATAGAAGACTCCAGTTCAAATCTTTTCTCTACCTGATTATTCAGTGCAGCAACATTCCTCGCTCCCAGGGGAGTACCCAAACCACCAAGTCCATTCTCATACACTTTGTCCTAGTGGGTATTTAAGTTTTTTTTTTGTTTTTTTTTTGGGGGGGGGGGGTTCATTTTAAAAATAGAACCACTTCAAGAGGAGAAACTGAGATCTGCCTCAGAATATACTTTCTGGCCCCATGTTTAAGGGGGTAGAAGATCATTTCAAATCCCTGTTCCAAATCAGGAAGAAATGTGATTATGAATCTTGGTCTCTCATATCAAGGGTAGGAGCACAATCACTGAGCTACTCTTCAGGGTTATATATTGCACTTTATGCCCTTAGGAATCTGGCCCCTTGAGTGTCTACACACATGCTCTGGGGTGGAGCGTGTGGAGGCAGGGGGTTTAATTAGAGCAGCTCCTGGACAGTCGCTGTAATTAAAATGCCACAGGGTCATGTGTATTCAGCATCCCACGCTTCAAAATGGCCACTGGGGTGCTTTAACTAAAGCTCATTTGACAAAATTTTAAAGTGCCCCCACCACCATTTTGAATGGACACTGAATACACATGACAGTGAGGCATGCATTCTAATTAGAAGGCTCCAGCAGATTCAGTTAATGGAGTCTGCCCTGACACATTTTAGTTAGAATACATCAGAGTGTGCGTGTAGGCACCCAAATTTCCTTTGTTTTTAATAAAGCGTTTCAAATGGAGCAAATTAGGGTGAAATGTTTCACTTGCCCCAAGGCATTTTTTCCTAATTAACTGAAAATAAAACCAAAAAATCTGATTTCCCAAAACTCCTATGGAGCAAGCAAGGATACAGTTGAGGCTTAAGTGGTTAAGGTAACCAAGACAATTGGGAAAAAAAACCTGCCTATTTTATCCTTAGTCCAGAGTTTCAACATGGAAGTTTGTAAATGCAGTGAGCCTTAATTCTCTATTTATATGATCATTTTAATGGTTAACTTTTTGCTAAAATTATTAGGTTTTTCCTAACATAGTTTTACAGAACTGAGCTTTTTTTTCTCACTAATGTGAAATGTTTTAGATAAAAATCTGCTACCCTTCAGGAAAGTTTGTATATTGCTATCTCTTTTCATTCCAGGAGAAAACGCCATCCACCTGCATCCAATTACAGTAAAACAGAGTTCCAGTACTGAGTTATCAATCAGCTGTCAAGTTATAGGAGCTTCAGAAATCAAACTCTAAATCTCCAATGATTTCTTTCTAATTACATTTGAATCTTTGCTCATTTTTGCAAAGTACTGAATTAAATCTACCCAATACTATTCTTGGTTCCCACACCAACTCAGAGATATGCACCTGCCAGCAATCAATGAAAGGACGTATTGATTTTAAAGTTCTTAGCACAGATAGAGCATACAACACATAACAGATTCTCATGTGCAGATTTATCTACATCACCTGAGTCACAGAATGTCAGTATCTATTACCTGTCAAAGGTAGAAATGCAGCAGAAAAAAATACTACTATAAGTTTCAGAAATTGCACATTGACAAGTATCACTAATAAGATGCACCAAACACATACCATGAGACCCCAGGTAGCAAAATGCAAACCTGAAATAGCTTCCTGCTAGTTACACAGGGAAAACAGAAGAGCAAATTCTAGTGTAAATCAACACCATAAAAATTATCCTAGTTATTTTAAAGTTAATGAGAGCTCACAGTGCAACTGAGACCATGATTTGACTTTAATTATTTCCCACTTTCCATTCCTTCAAATTTAGAAATTTTATCATAGCATCTTTCCAAAGGTCTATAACTACGTTATAGTCAAGCTTCACATATACAACCAGTAACTTTTTATATCATCCTTTTTTTTCATTTATGAAAACAAAATGTTTAGGAGGATATCAATTAGTGATGGATTATTTATACTCAAGGGACAACTTTTAAACTAAGAAACATGTTCTACATAGTTGAACAGGGAACTTAACACACTTTTGTGACCTCCACCCTTTGGTTGATTGTAGATGACACCAGCCACATACGCTCACTTATCTTGCTCAAATTTGTTGGCCCAAATTCATCAAACAGAACCGGTGACCCAGAAGAACCTAATTTCTCCAATCTGAAAGTGTCACTCCCAACTTTAAGCTATTACAGAAGGAAGCAATATAATTTCTTGTAAATTTTTGGACAGGTGACCTTTTGGTGATCTATAATAGAAATATCAAGTTTCACACTTGTGCTTTTGCTGTAATCAAAAGGCCCATAAGGAATGAATGAAACCATTTCCGATTCTAGTTCAAAAGGGCGTTTGAATGTTAGAAATCAGACAAGATTGAGTTGACTTTTTTAAATATCAAACAGAGGAATCAAAAAGGGACATGGGGAATTTGTGTTTCTCTCTCCACTTCTCTGCACCTTGTCACGCATGTGTTTTAGATTTCTATGGTACTGCAATGAAAACAAGGAAATTAACTTCTCTGGTCATCTCAACCTGGATCCTTCCCTCACTCCCCAAAAGATAGTGGATCCCCAGGACCTTTGAAAGGTCAGTGGCATCCACAATGGCAACTGTGAAAGATGGAATCACACTCCTATCCCTAACAAGGTAGTTCCAGGTGGAGCTCTCCCATTCCTTGGGGGTCTTCAAGAAGAGACTTGACAAGCATCTCCTGGGGTCATCTGACCCCAGCACTCTTTCCTGCCCAGGGCAGGGGGTTGGATTCAATGACCTACTAAGGTCCCTTCCAACCCTAACATCTATGAATCAAGTAACTCCAACATACCCAGGGTTGTTCTGGAATCCTGGGGCTATAGTAGGCTTGGGCTGTGTGGGCTGAAGGCACCACAGAAAAATACCACCACCCTCAGGTGTACTTTTTTTTCCTTTACGGGGTTTTCACAATCACTAGCAGGGATTCTGTTCTATGCCCCTCATCCCTCACACTTCTTTCCAGCAGCTTTAGCTTCCCTGGTCACTGCTGACTGAATTCCAAATTCACAAATACCTTATTAACACTTGAAGGAACATGTAAAGGTGAAAGATCCAGATACACAGGACCCCTGCCATAAGTATCAGCATCATATTAAGTAGTCATATTTATAAAGACTATATGCCATGAGGCAGGTAGTGTCATGCTGGGTCATAGGTAGCCTGGTCTGATGGTTCTCAGGGTCAGGAGAAGCAGCCAAGGTCTAAAGGGAAGCATGCCAAGTCAGAGCGGACAGTGCTGTACAGGTCCCACCATGGCCGCCATGCACTGAGGCTCCCAAACCCCCTGCCAGCTCCAGTCACTCGCCACTCTTTCCTCCCCCGCCCCCAGGACCCGCACAGCCCTAAGGACGGCTCTGCCTGGACACTTTCTCTTTCAGGTGAAACACTTATATTGGAAAGGGTAAGGGGTTAGCTAACCCTGGTTGGCCACTCTGGTGGCAGGGAGTGGGTGAGCCCCAGCTGGAGGGTTGTGGCCACTTTTGTCTGCCTGAGGGCTCTGCTGAGGAGGTAGTAGACCAAGATGAATGTCTGTGCCAAGCAGGCTGAGGCCCCAGGTTCAGGGCCACAGCCTGATATGACTCTTCCCTTCCCCTACCCAACAAACCTTTCCGTGGTGCTCTGATCCAGGCTTTCCTTAGTGGTCCTTGTGATATTTTTTCACTAGAGGATCAGGTAAAGTGTGGAGTCAAAAGGCTAGCCCAACCAGATACCAGGGATATAAAACCAGAATTGGGTCAAGTATCAAAAGGGTCAGGCCAAACTTAGGGTCTGTGGGCAAGCCTGGACGGATATCCAGAGTCCGTCAGGAAACCAGTAGCAGCACAAGCCAAGAGTGCAGCAGCCTATATATAGTGTTGAATCTCGTTGCCTGCACACTTCATCTTAAGGGTCAGGGGTTTATATTGAAAGGGGTGAGGAGCAGATGACCTCGGCTAGCCTCTCCAGTGGCAGAGTGTAGGCATGTGGTGGATCCCAGCTGGAGGGCTGTGACCACCCATGTCCACCACAGTGCTCTTCTGAGGAGGAGGCAGACCAGGATGAGCAATCATACCAGACAAGGTGAGACTTCAAGTTTAAACCCACAGCCTGACAGATAGAGTTCATTAGGACCCTTACACATATAGCAATTTGGTTCCAAATATGGAGAGATTTTATCTGATAATAAATTTCTTACATTAGTATACCATATTAACACAATTACCAGCAGCAACATAGGATTGGCTATGCCTTTGGTCTGTTACCTTGTCTGGTTTTAGGATCAGAATATCCCTAACTGGATTTTAGTGGCATAAACTTTGGATATAACAATGCTAGATGCTGCAAGATGCAAATAGCCTATTTAATCCTATATTCTGTGTCCATTTAATTCCGCCACAATGCACCCAACTCAAATGATATTGCAATGGACCTTTGGGACACAAGACAGAAAGGAAAAAGGATGATTTACCCCCTACCCAGAAAGATTGAATATAAAAAAAAAGTAATTAATTAATTTGGCCTTTATTTTCATGAAAAAACAGGATGATCAGTATATTAGTATAAGAGGTCAGTAAAACAGGAAATTAAAAACTTTTGAAAGACTAAATTAAAAATATATGAAAAACAGGTATGCATGTTAATCCATAGTATTTTTTTCACCTGTGGTGAATACACCACGTTGCATTACTATTTTGCTACTTCTAACCCTACCATCTATATTTTTTTAATTTAAAAAACTACCAGACAAATTTTCTATGCCACCCTGATTGCATAAGCAAAGATGTTTTAAAATGTGCTCCAAAACCCACTCAAGTCCCAAGTACTACATTAAGCAGTGTTACTTCTGTAGTTCCATGTTCTTGATGCATTTCAGTGATTTCCAGATCAGTGTACTTCATACAGATAAAAAGACAATTAGAAAGGTGTTTATTTTGCCAACTGCCAGTTCTGCAAACTCAACCTGCATTCTTAAAGTGAAGATAGGTTTTTTCAGCTCACACAGAAGCAGCAATAATACAAGTTTTGACAACATTAAGCCTGTTGTTATACCTCAAATTCTGCAATCAAATACACATATAGAACCTTGGTTTTTGACACTGGATAGAAATTTGCCCTGCAACTATAAATCCGTTAATGATTCTGTTGATTACATCTAAGGCAAAACAGAGCAGTCCACTACTGTCTTAGGTCTACTAATAGAAATGAAATTCAGTAAAGAGAAAATCTCAGTTCTGTCATTAAAAAAAACAGATTAAACTTATATAGAGGCTTTTACTTTGTGAAACATTTGACAATTTACAATGTAGTTCTGAATTGAAAAGTGACAGTATGAAATGGCAACTTATTACCCCTGAGATCAATTCTATACGTTTTTATTCCCGCTCTCCAACTAAGTGTATCTTTTTCATTTTCTCTAAGCCTCTCCTTACAAATTAGACATAAAAAAGCCAAGAGACTAGCAAAAACTACAAGGATTTTAAAAAGAAAGAAAAGAAACATGACATTTAAAAGCCCCCTTGAGTTGGCTTATGAGAGAATTCTTAACAGTAAAGGTCACTTTCATAATATAGCAATACAAGAATAGCAAAATAGCCGACCACAAATTTTACAATTATATATTACAAAAACTCAATTTTGTTTGATACTATGCACATCTCCATAGTATTGGAGTTCCTTTACAGACTTTTATTTGACCAACTGAATAGTTGGAAAATAATTTTCATAGCAAGCTTTAGGGTTTAAAAACCCATTGTCAAGCTGAGGAAGCATCTGCATTTGGTGTGTGCTCACACAGTAATTGCAGATGCTTCCCCAGCCTGATGATGGGTTTTTAAACCTGAAAGCTTGCCAAGAAAAGAATTTCCAACTATTTAGTTGGTCTAATGAAAGATATCAGATTTACCCAAAGAACTTTGTCTGCCTATATCCTCAGATCACCACAGCTACAACCTACACCCCTTTATAGATGTGTAACCTACTGTAATTAAGTCATTTATCACAAATTAAAAATATTCTCCAGTAACTTTCTCCAGCTCCATACAATCCCTCTACCCCAGCTAATGAAATGCTTATGTTAACTCCACTTGGCTCAGTGATCTCTCACCTAGAAATATATACACAAACTTGGCACTTTTATGAATAACAGCATCATTAACAAGAAAAACAGGACCTTGTAGTTAAGTCACCAGACCATGAGAAGAGTTGGGATTCCAGCTACACTTAGTACACCACAGGGTCTTTGAGGATAAATCTACTTCTTTCTATCTTTCCTTGTGATTCTAAGAAAGAAGAAGTGAAATATTACTATAATATAAAAAGTGAAATTTTCATGAACACATGATACACAATGCTAATAAAACTGCCTCTATTTAATGTTGCTCAACACGTTCCATGGTTTTCAGTTCAATAGAATACAATATTGGCTATTCACAAAGGTCCCTGAATCAGCTAAGGTCCAAGTCATAGAACAATAAACTAGAGTTTCATGTTAATATGATTTAACCCAGGGGTAGGCAATGTCTTTGGCTGAAGTGCTGAAAAAACTGCAACGTCTATTTTGTAAGGTGCCAGAGTACCAACATGCCAGAAAAACAAAACTGGAGTGGGGAGCAGTACACGGCAGGATGCACTGCACATTAATATAGTTAATAATAATAAATGTTTCTTCTTAAAATGGTAAATACCAGGTTTTCTAAAAAATTTAAACCTGGTGACAATAAATAAAGCTTCATATACTACCTTTGTTCTTGTTAAGCATGTTACAATGAGAGAGAGAGGACAAAAGAAAGGAAGAGAAAGAGGAAAAAGGGGGGAGGGAAATTAAAAAGAAGAGAACAAAAAAAAAAGAAAGAGAGAAAGAAAGAGAAGGAGAGAGAAAAAGGAGTAGAAAAAAGGAGAGAAAAAACAGAAAAAGGAAGGAGACAGAGAGAAAGAGGGAAAAAAGAAAAGAAAAAAGGAAAAAAAAACAAAAAGAAGAGAGGAGATAAAAAATTGAAAGAAAAAAGAAAAGGAGAAAGGAGAGAAAAAGAGGAGAGAAAGGAAAAACTACACTACCGGCTGCAGCTCAGGCCCACTGGTCCATGGCAGTGTCTGGCAGAGGAAGGCAGCGACACCCCAACAGCAGCCACCAAGGCCAAGGTGTTCAGGCCTTCCCAAAGGTCCCAGAGCAGGGGCGACTGAGTCCATGGCTGAGAGGGGAGGGTGCATCTGGGGCTAGGAGAGGTGGACGCCCCGTCCCACCCAGGACGCAGGAGCAGCATGGGGAGAAGCAGGTGCAGGGGGAGGCGCTGTGAGCAGGCAAGCTCAGCCAGCCCCATGGGAAGGCAGCAACCAAAGGAGAGCAGGGCCCGGAGGGAAGCAAGGGGCTGCCCCAGGGCTCTGAAGACTTGGACCACGGCAGGTGGGTGGGACACGCAGTAACACGAGGTGGGGTCCAGCTTAGCCAGCACAGCTCCACGGGGACAGGGCGCAGCTGCCCTACCTGTGAGGGGATGCCATCTGGCCAGGGCAGGACGCTGTACTGAGGGGACTCCCAGCTCCAGGTCTGACCTCCCTGCATGGCGGGCACAGCCTGAGAGGGACCGAGCCGGCCCCAGTGCAAAGGCCTGGCTACAGGAGCCCCCAGACCCTGGGAACAGCTTCTGCAAATGGCACTCAGAACCAAGTTGGCTGGTAGCATGCAGTGCAATGGCCCTGCACAGTGCCTGCCCCTACCCTGGGCCTGGAGGGGAGCTGCAGGTGGGCAAGACCTGGGACTGGGCAGGCCAAGACAGCTGTGGTGGCTGTTTCTGGGGTCTGGGGGGGGCTCCCACAGTTGAGGCCTTGCACCAGGTGTGGCTCTACTCTGCTTGCACTGTGCCCAGCATGCAAGAAGACTGAGCTGGAAGCTTCCTGAACCCAGTGTCCTGCCCTGGCCAGATGGTGTCCCCTTGTGGGTAGGGTGGCTGCACCCCATTCCTTACAAAGTTCATGAGTTGGACTGGGCCCCACTTCAGGTGTTGCTGGGTGCCCCCCGCCAATCCACCAACCAGCTGTGACCCAAGCCTGCAAAACCCTGGGGCAGCCCCCACCCAGCCCCTGCTTGCCTGCCTGCAGTGCCTCCCCCATGCCTGCTTCTCCCCACGTTGCCCAGACCATGCCCTGAGTGCCTGGTCCTGGCACTCTGCTGCTGCCCCCACCCAGGTGGGATAGGGCGTCGGTCTGCCTGGGCCCGTGCCTGGGCCCGGGGGTGGGAGGCGAGGGAAGTCAGAAGGACACAAGAAGCATTCCTGCCTGTGTTCTGACTCTGCCCCTGGTGCTTGCCATGGTGCTGGGAGCTGTGGTTGCTCTGGAGAGCCCAGAGCAGCAAGTTTAAAAAAAAAATTAAACAATTTCCTCACACGCCTCCTGGTGTGCCAGAGAACATGTCTCCATGTACCACTAATTGGTAAGCATGCTGGGGGTTGCCAATCTGTAAAACTGTTCTGCTTGTTTTATTTATATGATACATCACATTTTCACGAGATTTAATTCTGTCATGTTCTTCATTCAATATCTCCCAGAGTGCCCACTATACAAGCTCCACAACACCTCTTAAAACAAACACACTTTTTACAAGTAATAATTTCTAATAAAAACAGAACATGAGTCTCCAAGATGGATTTTGTTTTTTAGCTTTTACCTACTCACCTAAGTTTATGGGGATTGAACTATGCTGCTTTCTTCTTTAAGCCTGTTTAATAAAGCTATAAAATAACTGTAGTTATTGTGAAGCCTATGAGAAATGCTAAACAATAAAATTATCTAGCAAGCATTATTCTAAGCAATGCTTTGGTTTATTTACAATTTATACATTATACATAAACTGGTTTAAGTGATCAGAAACTCGTTTAAACCTGCAACAGAACAGATGTTCAGTGCACATAAACCGCTTTCAAAATGACTGAAACTAGTTTGAGATAAACCTGGTTGAATGTAATATCAGACTTAACTAATTTGACTCAAACCAGTTTATGCACTGTCTGTCCCAGACCCTTTGCTGATCTGAGTTGAATCAGAGACCCCCAGCATCCCTGCACGCTCTCTGGGCTGGGTGGGGCTCTCTGCTCCAGCCCAGCCAAGCTGGCCCTGCCCCTCAGCTCCCTAGCCCGAGCAAGAGCAGGCAGGGGCAGAGGTCTGGCCAGAGACGGGTTTAATTCCCCCTCCCTGCACCGCCAGTAGGGACCGGAGCGGGGTCTGCCCAGCACTCCCCCCTCACTCACTGCTCAGAATAGGCCCCTGGCTGTCCCCTCTGCCAGAGACCGGAGGGAGGAGGAATAACCCCATCCCTGCCCAGCTGTGCCTCCTCCCTGCCATTGCAGTGGGAGGTGGCAAGGCCCTTATTGAGGGCAGGAGCCCCTGTCATACTGCAGGGGAACGCGAGCCCCTTCCCAGTGAGGGTCTGTCTTGCAGGGCTGGCAGAGCTGCAGCTGGCTGCACACAGGAGCGCCTGGGTCCCAAGACGGCCAGAGCCCTGCAAGTCCCCTACAGCACTTCACAGCGCAGGCCCCACTGGGAAGAGGCTTGTTCTCCAAGAAGCCGTGACCCATTCCCGCCCATCACAACTACTCACCGGTGGCTGCTCCAGCTGCTGGGTGGGGCCAGGCGCAGGCCCCACCATTCTGTGCTCAGCAGGAAGGGGCTTATTCAGCCACTGGCACTGGAGCATGGTTTGCCAGGCCAGGCTCCAGCCACCGCTGTTCTGTGCTGAGGCCAGCTCCCTCCCAGTCGGAGGGGGCTTATTCAGCCACTGGCCCCAGCACAGAGCAGCGGCAGCTGGAGCCTAGCCAGGCAAACCATGCTTAGACTAACCTGCAAGGTTGAATCAGTTCAGACCCTGGCTTTCAAATCTGTCCCTAGCCCATATACCAAGCAATTAAATTAAGTCAATGGCATTACTTGTGTGAGTGTTGTAGGAGGGAGCCCAGAATTTTTTCTGTGGAAAAGTAAAATACCTTCAATGGACTGATATATTTATGCTCTGGGCTATAAATCTGCAGTTTGATTCCTATGGTGGATAATTTACGTCTGAACAAAATCATTAGGAAAGTCAGTGATGTTCCACATAGGCAGAGGAGTCCCACACCCACCAGATCAGCTTTCTAGACCAGGTTACCATTTCTTAGTCTGCAAATACTGCTCTTGTAGGATACTCAATAAAATAAATAAATTAAACAAAACAGTCATTATTATTTCTATCCAGCTCAATTCCTAATATCTTTGATACTTGTTACCATTACAGCATTTAGATATAGGACAAAAGCAGTGTATTAGTTAAAAGAAAACAAATTATTGAGTTCTGGTGTCTGGTAATAGAATAGGCGACAGAGGGCACATGTATACATGCAATAACGGTTCAGCAATAAACTCAGTTTTAGTGTTCTTGGGCATGCCATATGAACATGCACTTGTGACCACAGCATGTTGAGCTAGAGTGGAACAGCCCTGGCTGGTGGGGGGGGAGGGGCGTGTCAGCATGCCAGCATAGGGCTACTCCGACCCAGCTCAACATGCTATGGAGAGGCTGGCTGGGGCAAGACGGTACTCCAGTATGGAGATAGCTAGCAGGCAGCCCCGACACTGATGCACCCTCATGACCAGATACCCCATCAACATCTACACATACATTTCTGCACACTAAAGAACTCCAGAGTAGCAGAGTACTTACAAATACTATCCTGCAATGGAGATTATTAGTTTACTGCAGCCTAATAGGGCCCCACATGTAGATGCTGAGATGTTTAATGTGGAGCCAATTAGGCAGCTAACATCTCATGGAGACCCACCCTGGGATATACAAGTGAAGAAAAATCATGCATCTAAAAAAATCCTATTTTTCCGCATGCTAAATTTATTATGGTTGTCAAGTTACTTTAATGTTATTTTTTGGAAGTGGTAAATGTGAAAGCTAATTTAATGTCATACAATCTTTCATTAACTATCTTTTAATAGTATGCAATACTTCAATGTAAAACGTGAAAAATCTATATTTCTATTAACATGAATCGTTAAGTTCTTCATAATCATTCATGTTAATTCTGTCTTATTTTATGTCTTAGAATATGATTTGTTATTAGCAAGTTAAGAAAAGATACTACTACACTCTTGTCAGGGGAAAATAATGTTTTCAAAACTAAATAGAATATGAAGAGCAGAAATTTATATTACATTTCTCTAAATGATTTTAAAATAGAGCTCAATTCAAATCTCAAAGCCACAGACAAATCAATCCATCAGAATGCTTTGAATAATTAAAGCAATTATTAGCTTTAATAATGAATGATATATATAGATCTCAAGATAGAAATTGTTCATTTTATGTCTAGGGCAACTAATGATGTCTGAACCTTGAGTATTTTCGAATAATGGACTTTTAACTCAGATTCACATTACAACCGCCTCACTTCAACCTCTTTGAAAAATTATTTTAAAATCACCTGTCATACTTTTAAGTTAACAAATGTTTTGCATGTCAGAAAGGGGAATATACTGCAAAAACTGGGTATAGCCAACTCTATTCAAGTTCTTTTCCCCAGAAAAGCTTTGAAGGACAGTAAGCAGAAAGGGAGATTCATGAATATATACATAAAGGCAGCAGAAGTAACTAATAGCTCTGTTATATATTATAAAGCATTCAGCTTCACCATCATTCAACTAGCAAAAGGTTGTATTCTACTCCTAATGAAGTCAATGACAAAATTCCCTTTGACTTCAGTTCCTTTTTTTCTTAAGTTTAAAGTCTCAGTCCTGCAATCTTTATTCAGTAAAATTCTGCAGTGATAACAACAGAACTGAGGAAGGACTGCAGGATCCAGTCTGGAGGGTTTCTAGTTAATTACTCTTGTGTATAGCTGGTTGTGGAAAACAATGAAGGTCTTTAAACACAATTAACAGGATTTGCCAATCATATGATATTTATCCAAGTATGTGGATTTTAGATTTTGGTGTAAAAAAAGTCATCACTATAGCTTTATACCTCCAAAACACCTGCTGCTTATAATAATGCCCCAACAAAACATGACCTAGAGGGACTTAATTGTTTAATAATCTTGTCCTGGATGTTCTTGACAGATTAATATGGCTCCTCAGTTATTCATTCAGATAAACCATTCAAGACAAATGACACAACATT
Source organism: Crocodylus siamensis (assembly GCF_052110815.1). Taxonomy (NCBI): domain Eukaryota; kingdom Metazoa; phylum Chordata; order Crocodylia; family Crocodylidae; genus Crocodylus; species Crocodylus siamensis. The sequence goes on along the minus strand of NC_143398.1, from coordinate 73,322,833 downwards.
GAAAAATAGCTGAGATACGTGATAATCATAAAAGCTGCTGCTTGGCATAATGCCACAAATAATATTCCTATTATATGACAGGGACAAGATAATTAAAAATATTACAGGTTGATTATGAACTCTCATACCATGGGAGAAACATGCTTTCTTGGACTGTTGCTATGTACAGTGTCAGGAACCGATCCCTTCCCTTCTCACACAAGCCCTAGCTGGCTCTGATGACTTGGATGGGACTGGCTGCTGGCTGCCAGCTGTAGACTGCCTTCAACTGACTCCTGCTAGGCCCACGGCCTTTTTAATTGAAATAAGTCAGCTGACTCCTACTACAGTTCTTGGGTGTGACTGCACTGCTGTGGGCTTGCAATAAGAGAAGTTCTCCTCTGTGTAGCCCCAGAGCTCCAGATTCCTGTTCTGTGCCATGACTGCTGGTACCCCATTTTTTCTGTCTAGCTCCTGCCTGAATCCTTACCCAGCCTGAATCCTCTACCTCAGCCCTTAGCTTCTGGACTTCCAGTTTATGACTCTCAGCTTACAGACTCCTGGCTTGTCACCCTCATGCACCATGTCCCCAACCCTCAATGCCCAGGTTATGCTTGTGGCAGACAGTGCAACATGAGAAACTGATGAATGGAGTTTCTAAAAGCAAGTTACTCTCCACTGGCATGCTGAAAACTCTTGGACTATTGTAACTAGAAACAAAAGGGTCAAATTCCTGAATGTGTACAACTTCTTTGGGACAGAACTACAGTGATAGTGTCAGTGCTGGCATTTTCATAGGCCATAATAAATTATAATCTTTGTGTTGAGGGCTCTTTTATGATAAAAGCTGATCCAAGAATGATAAGACACATCTGCAGACTGTATTTAGTGGTTGAACTGAGACACAGACAAGGAAATCAAAGTGTATAAAAAGCAACAGCATCAGCACATTATACCTGCATGTTTCAAACTGGGAATTACATCAACCACAATCCCCTTTATTTTTCTTCCCTAATAAAATATAGATTAGACATCTTCCTATACGAACTCAATGGTCATTTTAAAGTTTGCTTAGAACGATATTTCTTCTCCATTGCAAAATCCTAAATAAACATTTAATACTAAGCACTGTCACTACATATTTCCAATCAGTAATAATTACCAAGGAGTTCCATATTTTATTTTACTCCAGCTATGTGAATTAAACTAAAATTTCTCTTGGAGTGCTTTTACAGTTAAACTTGTGCTATATATGTATCTATGTTGGTTACTCTGCCCTGCAAATCCACCCTGCCTCTATACTACCAATAATGCACTAGCTATTCTAATCTCAAGGGGAAAAGTACTATTTATTATTTTTATAACAAAGGTGTTAAATGCCAATCAGATTAAGGAGCTAGCATTGCGCCAGAGATTACAGTCCAAATGGAGACAAGGCACAATAAATAGGTAACATACTGAAAGAAGTGGGTGAGAAATAATGATGTTAACAGTGGCAAAGATGCACTTTACTGGAGATCCAGAACCATTCATTAAAGAATGATACTATATTACTATGCAAGAGAACACAAACAGACAACAATTCATTTGAGGAGCATCTTTTGGTTCCACTTTGTAGATCTGGAAACTGGGGCGCATACAGAAAGATCTTGTCAAAGACTACCAGTCCATTTGTGCTACATATCCTTTATTCTGATTAATATGTATGTGTTCATTAACATTTCATTCTATATATGGACTTTTCTTATGCTAAGCTGTGAACAACATTCTCATACTTCTGGAAAGCTCAGGTTAAAGAGTCTTAATTGTACTTTGTAAAATATCTAAGGATGTGTCCATACTTGCAGACGAGTCCATTGTTGTTTTATATGCATGTAAAGTATCAGATTTGGCCAAACTCTTAGATTCCTGTTTAAACAGGATGTGGAAATAGAAGAAATGTAAGGTTCCAATATTGCATGAAATACTTTAACAGTTCATTTGTTTGAAATGAGTAGATAAATACTGAGATATTAGACAGCTGCACTGGGCTTGCTCCTTCTGTGTAGTCACCGCATCAGATTCAAGGATAGGTCCCGGGTAATGTGGGGCCCTTCCAGGACACGATGGGAAACTTGGTCGTCACACCAGAAGGCAAAGCTAACATGTTTAACAATCTCTTTGCCTCCATCTTCCTAAGTAGGGACCAGAACAGCCACCTCCCTGCTGGGCCCCCCTCAGGCCCCGGGGGAGGCACACCTGGGCCAAGGGTTAGCGAGGATTTAGTTAGGGAGCTTCTGGAGGGGTTGGACGTATTCAAGTCAGCCAGTCCAGATGATCTCCACCCTAGAGTTCTAAAGGAACTGGCCCAGGTCATTGCAAGTCCCGTGGCACGGCTTTACGAGCACTCGTGGTGCTCTGGTGAGGTACCGGAGGACTGGAAGAGGGCCAACGTGGTCCCCATCTTCAAAAAAGGCAGGAAGAAGGACCCGGGAAACTATAGATCTTACCTCGATCCTAGGCAAGCTGTTCAAGAAAACTATGCTGGCACACATCCAGGAGGGACCAGCAGGGGACTGCATGCTTGGGGCAACCAACACCGGTTCATCAGTGGCAGGTCCTGGTGGCCTTTTACGATCAGGTCACCAGATCATTAGATGCAGGGGTAGCAGTGGATATAGTCTTCCTGGACTTCCGGAAGGCTTTCGACATGGTCTCTCACCCCATTCTCATTAAGAAACTGGGGGGCTGTGGTGTAGACACCCACACAGTCAAATGGGTCGCCAACTGGCTGGAGGACTGCACCCAGAGGGTGGTAGTAGATGGGTCCTTCTCAACCTGGAAGGACGTGGGCAGTGGGGTTCCGTAGGGCTCGGTCCTCGGGCCCGCACTATTCAACATCTTCATCAGGGATTTGGACGAGGGGGTAAAAAGCACCCTGTTCAAATTTGCTGATGACACTAAGATGTGGGGGGACGTGGGCACACTGGAAGGAAGCAACAGGCTACAATCAGACCTAGACAGGTTACAGGGGAAAAAGGCGGACAAGAATAGGATGGGTTTCAACACTGACAAGTGCAAGGTGATGCACCTCGGGAGGAACAACCGACACCATACCTACAGGTTAGGGAACTCCCCTCTCATCAGCAGGGAGGCGGAAAAGGATCTGGGGGTCATCATTGACTCCAAGATGTACATGGGCCGGCAGTGTGGGGAGGCAGTCAGGAAGGCCAACCGCACCTTGTCATGCATCCACAGATGCATCTCGAGCAGGTCCAAAAAGGTGATCCTCCCCCTCTATGTGGCACTGGTCAGGCCACAGTTGGAGGACTGCGTCCAGTTCTGGGCACCACACTTCAAAAGGGATGTCAACAGCATGGAGAGGGTGCAGAGGAGGGCCACTCGTATGATCAGGAGACAATAGGGCAGGCCCTATGAGGAGAGGCTACGGGACCTGAACCTGTTCAGCCACCAAAAGAGAAGGCTGAGGGGGGATCTTGTGGCCTGTTATAAACTAGTCGGGGGGATCAGCAGGCACTGGGGGAGTCACTGTTCCACCCGAGCACCACCAGGAGTGACCAGGAATAACAGTCACAAGCTGGCAGAGGGTAGGTTTAGGTTAGATATCAGGAGGCGCTACTTCACTGTCAGGGCAGCTAGGGTCTGGAACCAACTTCCAAGAGAAGTGGTACAGGCTCCTACCCTGGGGGTGTTTAAGAGGAGGTTAGATGAACACCTTGCTGGGGTCGTTTGACCCCAGTATTCTTTCCTGCCATGGCAGGGGGTCGGACTAGATGATCTGCTCAGGTCCCTTCCAACCCGAGAAACTATAATGTAAGCCTATGCTGCTGTTTGAACACGTTTTTAAATCATCATTAGCAACAAGTTAACTGAGGTTGGTCAGTTTGGTCTTCTGAACCTTTTCATTAATAAGCAGCCACCAAGGCTGTGAACAGGAATAGTGTCCTAGCTGGCTCACAATATAATTTGCTTATCAGTGGGCCACATTCCTTCCCCTGAAGAAACTCAGTATACAGACCCAGTATGTTGTATAAAAAAAGACAGTTTAAAATGTGATTTTTACAGTTCTTTTAGAAGACCAGTGATCAGACAGCATAACCATGGTCCTCAGACGACTCACAGAAAGGGCCCTATTGGTAGCAGTCTGTTCTGTTGCCAGTAGAATCACGTTGTATAATTCTCACAGAAGTCACTTGAATCTCTGAGGGGCTCCAGTTATCATCAGCCTTTCTCCACTCTAACACAATTGGAGGAAATATATATTTGTTTCTCTGATTGCATAGAGAAGAAAAGAAATGCAGGGGAAACCGCATAGATTATTACTAGCTTCAGATGAGACTTGTATGACTCAGACTTGTATATGAGAGATGAATTCAGCTGTGGGATGCACAACGGTAAGGGGGGAAATGGTGGTAAAAGTAACTATGCAAAGTTGAAATCCATTTTATTTGTGACTGAGCATGAAATAGAGCTGTGCCAGGACCTCAAAGCCTGCGGGCCCAAATTAGCCAAGTATTTAAACTCTACTTTCCAGTCTGGGAAAGACTGACAGAGGACCATATGTGCTACAGCCCATAGGTCTTAAAATCATAAATCTCCTCCCGTTCTGTGGTTTGGTGACACTTAATATTATTCCTGTAGTCTTGGCATTATCTAAACACATACTAGGGCATTGCAGTCTGCAAAGAAAAGATGGAATTTTGAGCTCCTGGAGTGTAACAGTGTAAGATGCTCTGCTCTGTTAAGAACTTAAAGATATTTTACTTTTTTACTTACAGACAGGCTCTACCTTTGCCAGCCAAATCAATACAGCTTTGTTATGGTATCTAGTACTGTTTTTATGGCATCCCAGCTCCTATGTAAAGATGCATCTATTTTTCACATGTGGGTCATAAATTGGGGCCAGACTGTGCTCCCTAAATGAGTGACTGTGCTCCCAATTAAGCCGAGTGGAGCTAGGGACAGACGTTACACATAAACTGGTTTAAATGATCAGAAACTGGTTTAAACCTGTAACAGAAGCTCAGTATACATAAACCAGTTTCAGAATGGCCACAACTGGTTTAAAATAAACCTGGCTGAATATTGTATCAGACTTAACTGATTTGCATCAGACCGGTTTAGGGAACTTCTATCCCAGATCCCTTCCAGAGTCCCCCAGCATGCTTTTCAGTCCTGGGTGGTGCTGTGCTGTCTGCTCCAGCAGAGAAGAGCTGGGGGTAAGGAGAGGGAATTGGAGGCAGGGACTGCTCCCCACCCCCCAGAATATTCACCTGGGGTCTGAGGCCAGGGAGGGGAGTTAAACTTCCCATCCCACAAGTACAGAGCTGCCCTACCTTGCTTAAAATTTACTGCTGGGTGTGACTGTGGACTATAAATCCCAAAGGCACCTGGAAGCAGGAAGAGGAAGTTATGGGCAACCTTGCAGAGTCCTGCTGGTGTAATTCTGGACTTGTGAATCCCAGAGATCGCAGGGAGAGCAGCAAGAGGAAGCAAACACACAGCCCATGCTAGCTACATGCCACAGAGCCATGCTTTTGAGCTCCCCGGCTCCTGGCCTGAGCTATTGCAGGTATGTAGCTACATTTCCTGAATCAAAAGGGAATGTTTATCCAGTTGTTTCTCAGTTTAATCTCTGCAGCTTAGGCTAACCTGCAAAGACTGAATCATTCCAGCCTCAGGCTTTTTGACAGTCTATACTTAGTCTTAGAGTACTATTCCGATTCTGTCCTACAAAACCTGCGCAAGGAGAGAACCTGAATTCTGCCAAGGCCACCACTGGGAGAAGGTACAAAGTCCAAAGAACCATTCTGAGAGACTTGGATGCCTACTGAGGAGCTATTTCAATGCTTCTCACCAATCTTGTACTCTGTATGCTTCCTCTGTACTAGATGGCATTAATTCTTTAATGAAGACAGCCATCCAAAGGAAGCGCAGGAATTAGGACCGATTCTTTTTACCAGTGAAATCAATGGGAATGTTTACATTGCTTCATGTAGGAGCAAATAGTTTCAATGTAAAAGTAATGAAACAAAGAGTTATACCATCCTCTTTTTGTCTAATGTGAACAATTCTAAAATGCAACAAATATAAACAAAGTTACAGTGCACTTACCTCGAACCTCAACAAATGCAACTGTTTTATTTCCAGAACTTTGTGAAACAAAATTACATGAAACACCCATGTCTTACTACATATTCAGAAATCATGCCAAGTTCATCAGGACATTTCCTCATTTATGTGAAAATGGGCTCTCCTGCACACACGCTTGGGATGATGCTGAAGTCACAGAAGAGTGTGTTTGTGTTGGAGTAGTGGGTGGAAAAGGACCATGGAGAAGTGAATGTAGCTTTCAATGAGATGTGGAGGCTCCAATTTGTTAGCCCCTCTTCCTGACAGCCATGGGTATCAGCTTATTCAGTATTGCACATGTTCATCTATGGCACACAACCTGATGCTAATCTTACACATGCCTAACGATATAAAGGACCATCCCATGCACAAAAAAAGACATGGGGCCAGATTCCCAAGCCTGAAACAGTCCTTTTGCACCATATGTTCTGTCACATATCACCAGTAGAAAACCCTCTGCATATGCAGTATTGCCAAACTTTAAAGTCGCTGTTGCTGCTTCTCTGCCCCAAAACTGGGTCCCATGTCAAGGATGAGTAGGAAGCTTCGTACTGCTCCACTACCATACATCAGATCTCCACTAATAAGAAGCCCAGACTTAGAGCTGCCTGACAAAAAGTTAGACCTGTAGTTAGAGTGCTAATGCTTTCAATTGAACTGAGCCTAGCTCTGATGCCAGACAGAACCTCCCTCTACGAGACCCTACTCAGCATTCCAGTGTGGCTGTTACTAATTTCAATCCATGTGCCTTCTGGCTATTTTGGATCAGCATTTCCAACCCCATGCACATTTCTAATGTAAATTTTGTTCCAAAATTGGATGAGGAAAACTAATAAGCTTTGCCACAGCTGTTCCAATTAAAAGCAAGCAACTAAGGTAAACAAAGCTTTTGAATATAATCTCTAGTCTCTCACAGACTTGGACTGGAGTCCACACCAATCAGGGCACCCTCTTGCAGAACCCAACAGTATAACAATATTTTATAGTATAACTGAAGTGTAAAAGGAATCCATTTCTCTTTCCAATGAAAAATTCCACTAAATCTCTTGAAATGATGTGAAATATAGCACAGTGAAATACTGTTGCTTGAATGTCATCAGGATGCTGTTTTTGAGCATGTGTGTGACATGAAGTAATCCATCCATGTAAAGTTAAAATTAAAAACTGGTTTCATAAGAAGTATAGGCTGAAGTTTTTTTGGAGTCCAGGCAAGCTAGGAAAAGCTTCCAGTTAATCACCTCAGAGGTGGTTGTATAGCAGGTTTCAGCAGCACCTCCCCAATGAGTGTCTGAGAAAGGTAGAGGTGCTGAAAAATGCTTTGAATGCCCTAGTTAAGTTGACAGTGACAACAAACAGTTCCTAGCAGCAGAGATGGAGAAGCAGCTACTTGAGCAGACACTATCTAAAAGACTGCAAAGAGTAAATAGGTGGAATTTTCTGTAAATATGCAGAACAGACTTTTAGACAATGGAGATGGGCCAAAATAAAAGTGTCCTTCATCTAAACATATCCAGACTTTCAGGCAATTCAGTCCTGGACCTATACTTTGTGAATCAGACCAATCTTTCATTCTCAGTGGTGCTGGGCCCATTGAGTCCAGCATGGAGCAGGGCAGTTGAAGTACTGCTATTCAGTCTGTGACTACACTAAAGCAAGTGTGCTAGGTCAGCTGCTACTGTTAGCTAAGAGCTGGACTAGCAGCTGTCAACAAGTTTAAAGGCATCTTGGATCAGTCATAGTTTGTCTAGTAACTTTCTGCTCCTGAACCTTCCAGCCTCCTGCATAATTCCCTGCAAAAACCCTGTTCATTCTGGCTTTGGGTACTACTGGCAATTTTCATGCTCAGAGAGAACAGTGCCACCTACTAAAATACCAGCAGGTCACTTTGGAAAGCCCCCTGAGAGAAATTAACCAGGTCTAAGAGACAGACCCTCAAACATTAGTTTGAGAGGTCTGATGCAATCAAAGCCTGAAATGTTAAAAGTCTTCAAGTTAAACAGATCTACAAAAACAATAAGAAAAATGGCGTATTATTACCAAGGAGTGTCACTGACCAAAGTCGGAGAGGCAACAAACACCAGGCATATTCCACTTGATGGAAATGGTTACTGAATCCATTTTATACAAGACCATACTAGACATACAGCCATATGCAGACATGTGCAATGTATTCATGGGGGCAGTAAGGGGTAGGGAATGGCACAGTGGGGCATTAGGGGGAATGGCATGGTAGGATGGGGTAGAGCATGGGGGTGATGTGTACGAAAATGGGGAACAGAGTGGATCCAGGGAGCATTTGAGGAGGCAGGACAATGAATAAAGAATAAGGCCATATCAAGTGTTTGGGCAATCCATGTGTGGCATTCAGGGAGTATTTCTGTTCATGGTCAGGCTGAGGGATAACAGTTGTAGCCCTCTGACATCAAGCGCTTGCACCACTCTGGGTGGCAGTCACCCTCCGCCCAGCCTAACCCTATTAGAACATAAAAACACCCATTTATTGGGGCAGACCATAGGTCCATCTTGCTTGGGTCACACAGTGGCAGAGAGTGAATGCTGAAAGGGACAGTAAACAGGGACTCTTTCACCTGCAGCCTCCCACATTTAAAGGTTTAGAAAGTTCCGATTTGGTTCTGATACTGATATGCGAGATCCAAAGAACAAATATAAACCTGAATAATATAACCCAGTGGTGCTCAACCTACAGCACGTGGGCCAGATCCAGCCTGCAGAGCTGTGTAATCCAGCCTGTGGGTCTCCCCACAGCAATGCAAATTTGGCAGCAGGGAGCAGTAGCAGTGTTAATTGCCAGTTGCTACATTAATGTGCTCTCCAGCACTAATTACCACTGCCACTGATTTCTATATACCATGCTGAAAACATACCCCTTGTTCTCTTCTACAGAAGCCTTTCGGGTTATTAGAAAGTGAACACTTAAACACCCTGATCTGGAAAGATACCCATATTTTGCAAGTACAGTTTCAGTCCATGACCTTTTGACCCCAGCCAAACTCCAGTACTGCCAAACTGGCAATATCCTTTTTATAGCACAGAACCAACCAATCCATTTCAGTTTACTGCATTAAAATAATGCATAATAAACTAAACAGGAAATGCCAAAACATTTTATATTTTGTACCACTATTGGCTCTTTACAATGTTATTGCTTAAGACAAGTTAGAAATGCATTATTCCACAGAAACCCAGGTTTTCTTTGATGTCCAATCTAGGAGACAGTACAACGCTACAGACGTCTGCTCAGCAGACACCAAGCTGCAGGCATTGAACGAAGGCCAAATAAAACAGTCATTCATTAGTAATTTTCATTATTATTTATTCTGTGGCAATACTTTACAGTAATACACACCATTATGAGGACAACTTCAAAATCAGCACAAATGTTTGTGGGGTGGCTGTGTAGGCACCATACCCAAGTGTCTGCATTTCCTTCATCCCTTGCTCGCAACCCCTACATAAGTACTGAACTGAGATCAATCCGAGTACACGCAGCCCTATATATCCCGGAGGCTGCAGGGGCATGGCGAGCTCCTGCAGGCAGCAGCAGTGTTGTCAGTGGTGTGGACATGGCGGCAGTGAGCTACTGCAAGTGGCCATGGCACTGGGGGGGGGGGGGGGGGGGGTGCAGACATGAGCCAGCAGTCGGCAACCACCCGCAGATGCCGCCGACGGTGGCAACGGCAGCCAGCAACAACTGGGGACTGCCTGCAGACACCGCCAGCAGTGTCAGCGGTGGAGGGGTGGGTGGTGAGTGTCTGTGGGCACCACCAACAGAGGTTTTTGCAGGGGGCGCACTGCCAATTTAAGGGGGTGCACATGCGCTTATGAAAGACTAGTGAAAAACATCATCATTGTATAAAATATAATTAACCCCACCTATAACACAGCTTGAGAAACTGAATCCCTGAAAGATCCAGAGTTTGTTTTATAGTTGCTTAAATCCTAATCTGTCTTCACAAATGATAAAACAGAATAAAATCATACTACAGTTTTCCTCAATAAAATTTGAAGAATTAACATGTTCAGCTGAATTAAATGAAGCATAATGATCTTAAATATAAATGTTTACATTATGGCTATGCCCCAAGCAATTTATGTTCAGAAGAATGTTTATCAAATGCCTATTTAGTCATCTACACATATATGTGAATACATGTTTAGTGATAGGTTAGATTTGTAGTGGCATTAAAAATATTTGCATGTCTTTTCAGGATCTGGTGTCTCACAAAATCAAAACCCTCACATATCAGGATCACCACCTGATGTCCTTAATATGCTATTTGGCTCAGCTGTGCCTTATATTGCATAGGCAACACGTGGGGCGGGGCACAGGGGAACACGTGCCCCCCTGCTGACTTCTGCGGGCGGTCGCCAGTTGCCACTCGCCGCTGCCACCGCTGGCTTCTGCGGGTGGTCACAAATTGTGGCCCCCAATCTCAGGAGGAACCAGGTCATTCATATTATATTACATCAGCCTGATTGAAAATGATTTATTTCATTTCATTTGCAGAAAAGGAAACAGATACAAAATTATTAAGTTCAAGTAAAACTCACCAGGAACGTAAACTCTAAGAACTCAGTTACAAAGTCCTTATTCATACTGAATGAAGACCAAATTAAAAAAGAAACAAAACAACACACCCAAAAAGCATGAAGTTTTATCTTCTTTTTATTTATTTTTAATAGTTTAGGCTTCTGCTTGGGTTTTTCAGTTCACAAAATGGGGGTAATGGTACCTTGCATTGTATAATATTTGAAGATGTGAAGGCAAAAGTCCATACAGAATCAAGTGTCATCAATGCCATGAGAGAGGAAAAAAAACCTAAAACAAAACGTGTCTACTGAAATGTGACGCACCTTACCCAAGGTCACACAGCTAATCAATATAATAGCCAGGAATAAAACCTGTGTCTGAATCTATATTCTGATGTGTTGTTTCTGGACCACAGTTTTCCAAACTGATCTCAGTTATAATAGCTTTATTTATTATTGTGAAACTGTCCAAATACTTCCGCCCCCACACACAAACACACTCCCCACCCAAATGTCTGGTCAAGGAGGCACTCGGTTACTATGGTGAAGAGAGCCAAGTGATAGTCATGAGAGATTCAGTGCAAGTCACATTGAAAAGATTCCCCTTCTTTTCCATCTTCACTTCACCAAAACCCTAAAATAATGCAGTACATTGTATAGTACTTATTTTTCTACCTCGAGAAAATGAAGGACTGAAATCGTTCCTGCTGGAATATAAACAGGTAGTTCAAGACTGCATGAAACGTGAGGCTGATTGCCCATATTTGTCAAGGTGACCACTAACTTCAGTGAAGGCTTGGTTCTATAAGGAATGCAGGGGCATGTCCGTTGATGCTTAACAACGGAGCAATTTTCTCCCGCAGCCCCCTTGGAAGTAAATACTCCCATGCTCCCACCTCTGATTTTGGTCAGCTTCCAGAGACATGCACCAGAAGCTAAGCCGGAGAATAATGATAAGTTGTGCTCAAATTATGTAGAAATATGGGCTACTTCACTTGGAAACAACAGATAATTAAAGCCCAAAACACTCCCAATTTTAAATAACAAAAGGACCAGCTAAAATAAATGTAGTTAAATACTATTTTCTGACTTGATGGCTTCCAGGGTTTGAAGAAGGGGAGGAACACTGTCGCAGCATATTTACCCTGTATTGTTCATGCACATGCCTCAGAGCTATACATTTTTTAATCTGGTTGAAAAATGCTGATAAGCTTTAATTAAAATAGCCTAGGGTGTAATGATTACAGAGCTCTGCATAGTTCAAGAAGATTTAATTTCCAAAAGGTTAGTTACGTATCCCTTGAATAAAGTTAGTGTATGTTCACTACAAAACTATTATTTTGACTTTTAAATCCCTTTACTGAAAACTAAAATTCAAATGTAAATAATAGATCTTCAACCTACCGCTGCTTTTGTAATATTATATTTTAGTTCTTATCATACTACCATGCAAAATTTTATTATTAGCCTAATTTGCAATTTAATTTAGAGAACTGATTTCTGGCTATATCATGTCTTTCAATACTAATGAGATCTGAAATGTAAAATTATATTCCAGCCAAGTTCCTTTTTCTATTTAGTGCATAATTTTTTGGTATTCCTTTTCTAAATTCTTTTCAGTCAAGTTTTAGGCAAGTGTGAATTACAGACACTTTCTGTAATTTGGGAGAGATGTACAGGGTTGCAAATGCAGGCATCTACCTAGGAATTTATTCAGCTTGTACTAAAACTCCCTAGGGGCTTCCTTCTGTGTCTTCCACTGAGGTTCCTGATGAACAACAGAACATTCATTCAAGAACTATGCATGTAGGAAAGGAAGAAAGGGCCAGGATGGCAGGTCAGTGAAGATTCATACAGATCGCTCCTGATTTCACATACTTAAGAACTCTTTATCCAGAAGCCCCTGCCTAGGGACAGACATTCAAAAAGCCTGAGCCTGAATTGATTCAATCTTTTTAGGTTAGTCTAACCTGCAGAGCTTGAACCAATTTGCAAGTGAATAGACATTCACTTTTGAATCAAAATGCAGGCACATGTCTGCAGTGGCTCAGTGGAAGACGCTAGAGCTGCCCTCCATCTCTTCCACAGTGCTGAGCTGAGGGGAAGAGGGGGCAGGCCCTGGCAGGATGCTCTGATTAAGGAGGGACTTAGACCCCCAACCCTAGCCTGCACAGTCCCCAGCCGGGGTGTGCCTGGAGGAGGGGGAAGCAGCCAGACTTCTCCTGGCTCACTTCAAGCGGCGGAAGCATTGCCAGGCTATCACTCAGAGGCAAAGAGGGATGGAAGAAGGGTTGCTTGCATGTAGTGCATGCATCTCCCTCTCCCTGCTTCTTCATGCTGTCTCCAGCAAACTGACAGGCACTCACAGGTCCCATGCATCGCAAACCAGGTTCTTTCTCGCACCTCTCTCTGTCTTCTCTTGAACACTGACAGATTGCAGCCTTTGAAGCAAGCAAGCCAGCAGGCAGCTTATCAGCCCATCCAGAAAACAAAGCCTCTCTCATTACTTTAAACTCTTCTTAAACAGCCTTTTTTTAAAGGAAGGAACAGAGGGACATTAACCAGCTAACCAGCACAGGATTAGTTCCAAAAAGCCCTAAGCAGATACTGTCCGGTCTGCCTTTGTCCTATGTTACTTTGTCCTGTCCCAGTGAAATTGGAGACACACACACACACTACTCAGCATTAGCTAGCATGGGGGTGGCATGGCCAGATGCTGGCTGGGCTCCATACCGCACCACCACCTGGACACTGCAGGGAGAATACTTGGTTGTTACCAGAGCTATTGCAACACCTGTAGTAACAAACAGTTAGACACATTTGGCCAAGAGTCCCAGTAGCCTATCCCATCCTTTGGAGGACCTTACATGGGATAGGAAGGCTTTTCCTCACCAGCCTGGTGTTGAGGAAAAAATGCTGTGCTGGTTCACTTGACTATGCTTCACCATCAGCATGTTGTTTCAGCAGTTTACTATGCCCACCTGGGCATAAGAGGCTTCTCTTGTTACTACATACCATAGTTAGAGGCTCCTGCCTCAAACCCTGCTGATGACACATGATGACAGTTACAGCAGTTGCACAAGTGAATTTGTTTTTATCTTTTACAATATAAATCAAGAATATTACACACAATACACCCTCCATTAACCCCCATCCTTTGTGCATATTAAGATAGTTCTAAATTAGACAGTTTCTCAGGATGACCTCTACACATCAGACCTATGCATAGGGCTCACTGCAGGAAGACACAGAATTAAGACAGCACAGGCAACTGTGAATTTCCCATTGCCTAGCTGTTAAGTGCTTGACTTTGCAACCTTTAATACTCATTTAGTGCCAAGTTTGTTCAGTTTCCTGGGTTTCTAACAAATGCAACCTGAAAATGAAGACATTCCAAATGGACTCCAGCCTGGCCTCATTTCAGCTTTCTGCCTGCCACCAGCCTGCAGTTTCTCATCCCCACCTTGCTTTCTGCACCCTCAGCACACTCCCTCACCCTGCTCATAGGTAGAGCTCCTTACCCCTCCATCCTCCAGTCACATTACTCCTTACCTTTTCTCTTACCCAAATACTAGCCCACAGAGAACACAAAAGTATTATTCCCCGCTTCCAGTTCCTGAGCCAAGCACCACCCTTATTCCTGAATACTGAGAGAAACAACTGTAGGGAGAGAGTTCTCTTTAAGTCCTGCAGCCCACGGATGAAGCACGCTCAGTACAGTTGGACCCTCCAGAGAACTGTCTTCCAAATCTCTTAGAAATCTGACAAGCCGAGATGGTCAAAAATGATCTCATTGAAAATTCTGTTTAGTCAAAACTTAGACATGTTCTCAGTAAAAGTTTAATTCAACTACAGTTCAATTTTAAAAGAAGAGTTAAAAAGGTAAGCTTTTGACCTTATCAGAATGGAATGTTTCAATTTTTTTGAGTCTATGGAAGAGCTTTTCATTTTGAAATAAACTTTGTTTTGAAAGAAATTTCATTTTATTATACTGTAAAACTGAGTGATTTATTTCATTTTGACTGAAATAACAGTTCAACTGACTTGAAATAATGTATTAAAAATGTAAATTCATGGGAAAAATGTTTACTTTCCATTCTGATAGGGGGAGGGGGGAGAAGAATGGCACAAAGTTTCAAAATGTTGGAATTTACTCTGGAATAAAAATCCCAACAAGTTACACTACCAAGAGTCTGTGCATTTGATTTTCAGAATTTCACATCTATGCAAAATTTAGATGAATATTTACAGAAATGATATATGGTACACTTTTCATTCCAGAACAACCCCTCTACTAAAGCCTGGATGAGCTCCAGGTTCTCAGTAAAACCATTAAACAATTTAACATGGGAAAAACAACACATTTTTCCCTAATATCATTCTAGGACATGGACATCCACCACGGAAAAATTCAGCCCAAAAAAAAGTAATGTTTGGCAAAGTTTTAAGCATCCAAATACAAGGTCTTGTAATGGAAACTATCAAGTAACCTTAATAATAGGCATTACCACCTGCACTGCTTATAGATATGCATGTATTTGCTTCAAAGATCTGCAAGAAATTCATAAGCATGCAAATGCAACCTCTCCTAGGAAGTGATGCATGTGTTCACTGTATTCAAAACATTATTCCCAGAGATTCATTGTACCCAGCAGTAGTCATTTTTTATTACAACATGCCTCAAAATCCCTAGATATAATCATACTGCCAAAAATCAGGGTTTCAGGATACACATTGTCAACTGTAGCCACCTGTTCCAGCACACTAAAGCTACTCCAGTAATTTTAGCACTGGAGTAGATTAATCTGCTGGGGGATACTGCCTTGAAATTGTCTGTGGAGTGCCTGTCTCATCAGCTGGCCAGGACATTCAAAGATTATCTAATGTGCAGTCCTGGCTGGGTGACTAAAGATTACACAGAAAGTAGTGTCTCATCCAGAAATTAATGGTATTAAATATATAGCATCAGCTGTGGCACACTCCTCCATCTAGGGACCACTGAGACACCCAAAATGAGACACTGAGTTGTAAAACTGAAATTGCAATAAATTAAGTTCTGCTTCGAAACTTTCTGTGACACTGGAGTCTCTTCTCTTCTGTGGTACATGGAGGGAAAGATGACAATATAAACAGGGAAAAGAATACAAGAGAATCCCAAATCCATGAAAGAAGGGAGCAGAGACTATGCAGCATGTTTGAATCAAGCCTGCAGCTGTCCCTCCATCCAAATCTTGTGTACCTGAGTGTCCAACATACCATCCCCCACAACACACACACCACACAGAAAAGGTTTCATATGTGGTTTGGCCAATAGAGCACAAGTAAAGGAGCTCTACAAAGAATAAAATTTCCTCCCAAACTAGCAGAAATCTGTATGAAGGTTCAAGAACAGCTGATTATATTACCTTGAGGGAGAGGGATAGTGTTGCAGCTTTGGACAGCTGTTTTAGAGAATTTTGTGGTTATGTCTTCACTGTAGAGGCAATTTATCTACACCGGAAGAAACTCCTCTGAAGTGAGAGTAGCTATGCTGAATTAACACTTTTGATGCACAGAAAATTTGAATATAGTACAGAAATATTATTAATAATCATGAGTTGTGCTAAACTGAGCTGTACTCCCTTGAAGGGCAAGCCCATTCAAGTTAAGCAGTTTTGTCTATAGGTAATCTTAAGTGAGGGGCAACAGTAACTTCAGTTAGCAGTAGA
Source organism: Crocodylus siamensis (assembly GCF_052110815.1). Classification (NCBI taxonomy): domain Eukaryota; kingdom Metazoa; phylum Chordata; order Crocodylia; family Crocodylidae; genus Crocodylus; species Crocodylus siamensis. The sequence goes on along the minus strand of NC_143398.1, from coordinate 73,306,463 downwards.
GACAATTCCCCTGTGAGTTCTGCTGTCAGTTCACAGAAAGCCTGAAAAGCAGAGGACCGTTCACCTCAAACCTTCAAGATCTATGGGAATGGATCCCGATTTCCCCATAGATCTTCAGGATCCAAGCTCATGGACAGCCTGAGTTTTAATTTAATTTTCCAGACACTTTCCCCATACTTGCATGGGAAGAGACACACAGAATAATATACAGGTTCTTGAGCCAGATACACTAAACACAACACTGTGACAAAGAATCATGATACGACTGTTCTGACAAGGAGCTTTCGTTGGAATAAGGACAACAATTATCATCCTTAAGTCTGCTGTTCCTTTGCATCAAAGTAAACCCTAGAACCTTCCCACCTGCCTAACCACATCTACTTAAAGAAACCATTCACATACCCTCACCAACCCAGCATTTTTTTACTTTGCTATCAAATATATGATATGTAATTCAGTCTCCCTACTGCAGTAAACAAACAACAGTAAAAGCATTGCAGTTAAAGGGCCTAGTTACACATTGCTCAAAATTTGACTGATGTTGGTGCTAGCTTGAATTTGGAGCAGTTGCACCTTAAGGCTCCAAATCTGTCTCTGACCTGCCCAGCTATGGCTTGCCACTGGAGGGCTGGCAAGAAGGAACCTGACTGGGAGCTATAGCTGTGAGTTGCCAATACAGGGCTAGTGTGCCAGGATGGGTTTCTGTCCCTGCTGGCGGGGAAGTGAGAGATGGGTTGGGAGGGAGGGGACAGAACACGAAGCTGGGAGGTGTGGTGAGTTAATGGGATGGGAGTGGGTAATGAAATTAAAGTGGAAAGTAAATGGGGGTAGGAAAAGGGAGGTGAAATGATGGAAGTCAGCCACTGAAGGATAAAATAAAGTAAAATATAAATAAAGAGAAAGTAAACTAAAGAATGTTTCATGTTTTAATAAATTGGAATTTAGGATTGGGGCATAGAGGGTGCTGGTCATGTTTCCTGGGAGTGGCTGGGAGGTGGAAACAGTGAGGGAAGGCACTTTTGGGGGAGCTACTGCCCCAGCCCCAGAAATGAAGCCCCAGCTGATGGGGACTCAATCTGACCCACTACGTTGCTCCCACCCTCCACCTCTGCAGCACGCCAGTCCTAGACCCATCCATGCCCCAAGATGCATCTAGCTGGCATGTGGTCTGCAGGCTATTTGCACACGCTGCACCTCTGGGGGTGGGAAGGTCACACCCCCAGGAGGTGGAAGAGAGAGTTGGCTTGGTGCCAGTACTGTCCCCTGAGCAGTACAGTTCAGTGGGTGGAAAGTTTGCCCACACAGAACAGGAGGGTGTGGAAGGGGATGCAGCATCCTGGGATGCTGGAGGACTGCACCTTGGGGTGCTCATCTGTGGGGAGTGGCCACACATTAATGGAACATACGTTACATGAATTAAAGATGTTATGCCACTCCAAGGCAGATTTTTTAAACGGCCTAAAACATGCTTAAAACTAATTTCAGGTGTTAATGTGTGGATAATCCAGGGGTTAAGAGCTCCAGGAGCTGCCTAAAATTAATGTGTAACAAGGCTTTTAGACTTGGCAGAGTTACCCATCTTCAGCGTTTTTGTTTTCTTCTTTCCTTGAAGAATGAAATGCTGGAAAAATTATTTCTTTTTCCTTAAACTTTTTCATAGTGCAAAGAAAGAAAGTTTCACTATCACTGTCACTTATTATGCAGTCCACATTACAAACTGGAAGTTAAGTATTTTTGTGATTGTTATAGCTTAGGCTAAACTTTTTTTCTAAGTATGTAAAATATGCAGAACAATAAATTCATCCACAAAGTCATGCGGAACACACAGTCTACATAGTATATGTGTGTGTATGTATATATTGCTATAATTTATCATTTTAATTTTTACTCTTTTTTTGGAAAAAGTATTTAAAAGAGTCTTTGGAGACTTTGATCTGAAGTATATATTCCACTCCCTGGATGAATATACCATACTACATATTTTACATATTTAGAAAAAAGGCGTTGATCTAAAGCTGTAAAGCACATAAAAATATATGTGGCTTTCAATGTGTAGTATCAACTACACAATAAATGACAGTGACATTTTTCAATTAGTGCTATCAACTATGTGGAAGGGAGTGCCACATCACCATGGCTGCCAAAATGAGTCTCCCCTTCTCTGCCCAGCAGCAGTGGGGGCACAACTCCACACTGCCACTGTGTCTCATCTTGGCGGCCATGGCAGCACAGTGCTCCCTCCCACACTGGGTTCTGCCTGCTGGGCTGCAAAGGCAGCTCCTGCCTGGAGCTAGGCCAGCTTGGTTGCAGCCCCATGCTCTGCACCCCACTAAGTGCAGAAATCTCAAGGGGCACTTGTTCTTCCCCCCCCCCATGGCATCACCTGTGGCCCACCCCCCACGTTACCTATGGCCATACCTCTCCTTCCCCACACACTGGGAGCCTAGGGGTGGAGGGAAGTGGGTTCAGAGTGAGGGGCATCGGCAGGCCTGGTGCGGGTTGTGGCTTGGGAGTGAGAGGCAACAGTACGGGCAGCGGTAGGGCACCAGCATATCAGGACTGCTCAGTGTCATAAACACAGCAAGGGGGCCAGCTGCAGTTGGATCTGCATCCTAGGCAGAGGTGGTAGGGAGAGCTCTGATTTTCCATGATAAAAGAAACAAAATAAAAATCACAAAATATATAAGGATTTATTTATTATAATGATTGAGGGTGTACAAATTGTGCACCATTAGTTATGACATACCATCCCTCCTTGGAACCTATATGAAAAATCCCCAAACAATTGCAACCCATACTAGAAAACAACCCAATTCTTAAAGAGATCTCTCTCTCAAACCATCCATCCTACCTTTTAAACAAACACCAAAGCTCACCAACCTCATCACCAGAAGCAAACTTCTTATGGCCCAAAGCACACCAAATGGATCCAGACCATGCCAGGAGAAGAAATGTAAAGCCTGCCAACATGTCTCCACCACTCCCACCATAACTACACCCCACAACAGAACCATAACTATTCCTGGATCTTACACCTGCACCTCCGGAAATGAAATACAATCTCATCCAGTGCACTAAGTGCTCTGATGGAAAATATGTAGGAAAAACTAAGCAAGAACTGCTTACCAGAATGAACGCACACCAAAAATCTATCAAAGTCAAAAATACCCAATTACCTGTAGGGGCACACTTCTCACAATATGATCACTTTCTCTCTCTCCATGCTAATCCTCAAATGGAAATTACAAAGCATCTTTTGTAGACAAACCTATGAACTTCACTTCATAAAAATCTACTGGATACAAAAAACATGGACTAAATATAGACATTGGATGTAAGGCACATCTGACATCTGATAACCCCAGGTAATCTCTCTACATTTTACCAGCTTCATTCTAGCACCAGGTCAACATTCTCCCCTTCCCAACCCCTCCCCCACTTGTCTCACCCCTATCGTCTCCCATGGCCTCTGATACTTACTGCCACACATCTACATTTTCAGAGATCTGCATTTTGCATATTGGCTTCTATTCCATTCAGGAGAACACAAAAACACAAGCAAACTCTCCCTCTACCTGAACAAGGGTGTTTGTGCCTAAAAACTGGCAAAAAACAATTTTTTCCAGCTATTTAGTTGGTCTAATAAAAGATCTCACATTTACCCAAAGAACCTTGTCTGGTTATAACAACTGGTAGGATTCCAAGTTGCTTTCAAATTGTAAATATATCAATAAAACATTGTGTTCATATATATATATATATATATATATATACACACATATACATATACACATACACATATACACACACACAGAGAGAGAGAGAGAGAGAGAGAGTGATGTTTCATTTTAAAATCGTGGAAAAACATGGATTTTGAGTTTTTTTAAAGCAGAGGATTTGCAATTGTTTTTTTAAGTCAGAGCATTTGGGATTTTTAAACAGAGAAAACCAGGTTCCTCGGTTATCAACTGCCTAATATGATAGCACCATTAATGTTCGATCAGTCATTTCCAGGACTAAAGTTAGCATTCTTCCCAGCACCATCACTCCTAACCCACCACTCCAAACATGTACCATGGGAAATGACATACTGGCTACACACCATTAAACTTGGCTTTCAGGATGGCTATTTTAAAAGGACTCTTGGGAGTCGGTGTAACATTAAACAGGCATAGAGAGCCCAAGATTTTGCAGATTGGCTCAAGGATTTGAAGGCAAAAAGGTGGGAGGGGCAGGGGAAGGGAGGCCAAAAGTAACTTTTGCCCCAGCCAATGCACTCAACATGCTTCCACTATTCCAGAAGAACGGTCTTATAAGGTTAGTTCACTTCTTTTATCTAAAGAGCAAATTACTGAAAGAGAAATCCCAGAATGAAGTCATCCCAAAACAAATGAAGTCAAAGACTGTAAAGACCAACGGAACATGGTGCTTTGGTGTCATTTATATAAAATTGCTAGATCTTGGGAGTTAGCTAGAACACACAACATGCTGAGTCTAATGATTTCAACATTTGTTTCATGATATTTTTCTAAGATTCTTCAATTCAAGAATTACAGCAAAATCTCAATTGAAATTTTAAAACGGGAACTTTCTGGCACTTGTAAGAAACGCTGATGTGATAGAAGTGTGCCCAACGATTCCAACCAAAAAGTTATTATTTTTTTACTATCCCATAATTGTTTTACTCAGGCTCATTAGTGTTGTAGGACTTGGTGATAATTTTTATTTCAGTGTTGTCAATATTCCTAAATAGCTTTCATACTTCTCCCATTTGGTCATATTACAAAACCTAGGAGCTTAAAAAAAAATGCAAGAGTTTAAATGAGACTTGACCTGCCATTCCATCACATCACATCATGTAGCAACAAAATAAGCTCAATTTTAAGTATTCTTTGAAACACAGAAGCACTGATGATAAATAACATATACAGTGAAGCCTGCACTAAGGATCAACCCTAGCAGGAAGCCAATTATCTCAAGAGACCACTTTAAACTATCCCTGAAATTTCCAAGATAGTTATGCTTGACCTATAGTTAAAAACACCCTTTTATTAGCCAACCAATTTTTGCTAGTCTTTCTGGGAGACACTAAACATTTCAGCTGTGTTCTCTACTGAACAGCAATACATTTTACACACACACACACACACACACACACTTTTAAATAGAACATTGTTTTTCAGCTTACCACTTTAAGAGGAATGTCTGCAGGACCAAAGTTGTCAGCAGAATCCAATTCAAAGCTTCAGCTTGTCAGATTCAAAGCTGTGCTGCTGCACCTTGAAGGTACTGCTGTGTAGCATCCACAGTCATCTCTGTTTTGATGCTGTAAAAAAAAAAAAACCAGAATATTGCCTTACAGATACAGATTCTTTGTTTTTAAACCCAAACAAAGCTTTTCCTTCCTTATTCTTAAGCAAAGGCTTGGAGGGGGAATGTTCCATGTTACATAATGTGAAGGTCCTTCCCCCGCCCCCCACCCCCCAAGTAGATGTAGTGAAATCCTGAAGAAAAATCCTGAAGAAATTTCTAATGAGTATATATTATCCCTGAGGTTCTGCATTTATTCTGTCAATCAACAGAACCAGGTTGTATGTATTTACTGGAAATTAATTTGATCTTTTTGCAGAAATGGCACAGACATGGTTTATTAACTGTTTGCAATCAGTTTTACCGTACTGCACCCAGTTGTTCTCATTTACATTTTAATGCTTTTTCAGGTATCATGAACAAATATAACATATGGTCTTATTAAACCCTATAGGAAAATGAAAACTCTTAGGAGAATGGTAAAAATGTACAAATAACTGCGGTGCACATTATTTCTGATTTATGAACTTCTTCTTGTAAATGAAAGCAGAAGCATCATATTAGAACGTTGGATAACTGTCCCTGTATATCATAGAAATAAAAAGCAACCAAAGCATCAAACAGCCATCAAGAGGTTCCCATCAAGGGAAAAAAAAGAAATCTTCACCAACAGCAGCTTCAAATTAAAACAAAATGACAGTTCCTAAATGGATAGTTCCTAAAAAAAGCCACCCAAATGCACCCAAGAAGCCAGCATTTTAGTTCTCCACAAGTGGGTGAAGCCAAATGTCACATTCAAGAAGTATGAAATTAAATTATTTCATTCTGAGCACTGAACAGACCCGGGAGACCCAGTGCCATTCTTGACTCTACAACTGACCTTCGGCAACTCACATTCCCATGCTCTGTCTCAGTTCCTCCATCCATAATACTATGATCATTATATTAACTTATTTTGTAAATAGCTTGAAGATTTATACATGAGAAGTGCTATATAAAGACTAGGCATAATTATTAAGTGTATTATTGAATTACTCCACCTCCTTTTCTCACCTCAAAGACTCCATGAGAAGCGCAGCATAAGATTCAGCCCTATAGTAGGCAAGTGCAAATTTTGGAGCCGTGTCATTCTGCGCTGAGAGCGAAGCGACTTACACATTGGTCTTCTATATCCAATCAAAACTCTGGAGCCTTTTGTTCTCATTTCTGTGCTCAGACCATTGCTTCTTTTTACATACCAGTACAAACCTGTTCTCTGCATTGCAGGTGTATCAGATTCTCCATTTTATTTTTAAATATAAAGTTAGGGTTTTTTTAAACTCCCAGGTTTTACACAAGACACCTCGGTATAGCTCTTCTAGTGTCATATGTTTGGCCATATAGACAGGTAACAAGACAGAAGGTGAACCAATTATCTATCAGAAGAATGCTGTTAAAAAAGGGGGTGGGGAGAGATTTAACTAGGATCATTAAGATAAAAGTGAGAGGGAATAATTATGCTGAATATCAGAGAAAACTTCCTCAAAGTTGCTGTCAAATTATCTCCTAAGGGAACTGGTAGAAACCCTTTGGCAAGGAACTACCCTGGAAAGAAGTACTGAAGAATGTATTGCTGGAAGAAAATCTCTCTGCCAGTGAAGTTAACTAACTGCTCTAATCAGTATGTTTTCTTCTAACTTAATGGCTTAGAGTTCATTTGGTTATTAGTTTTGTTAGTTATATGCAGGGATCCAGGTTTTCTATTTTTCATGGAAAAATGCAGTAAAACCCAGATTTTCTCCTTTAAAAAGGAGAAGTTCCTGCATTTCCTCCTTTAAAAGAGAAAAACATGGAAAGCAGTGAGTTTCCCCTTGCAGGGTGGCAGAGTTCCAGCCTGCAAGGGACTGGGGGCACCATGTACATGTGTGGACATACACATGCACGTGGCTAGCAGACAGCCTGGAGATCCCTTCAGGTAATTTGGGGGGCGGGGGGAGCAGGAGATTGAGACTTCCATTGGGAGGGAGGGAGAGAGAAAAGGAGGGAGGTAGTTGGACAGGGCTGAGGCTGCTGCCCAGTGTGGGCTCTGCTTAGGGCTTAGGCCCCAGGGCTGCAATGTGCAGTCACAGGGCCCAAGCAGGGAACAGGATGAAGCTACAGGCAGCTCATCTAGGGGGTGGCAGGCAGGCTGGCTCTGCCACTGTATGCACTCCTGGGGAGGAGGGTGGCAGGGAGACATGTGCTCCCCAGATTTGTGCATGAGGTAGGGGAGGACACGGGCTGTCCGCTGCGGGCTCAAATCTCCCTGCCATGCTGCCCTCCCCTTGGGGCCTCCACAAGCCAGCAGGTGAGACCTGGTGTGGCAGGGCACACAGGGTGGGGAAGCTCAGTGCTGCTGCTGCAAGCCCCATGCCACCATAGCAAAGCGCCCCCTTCCCACTGGCATCAGCAAGGATGGCAGTGTGGAGTTGTGCCCCTTGCTGCTGCTGGTACGGCAGGGGGTGCCTCACCATGGCAGCACAGGGCTTGTGTGATGGCACCAAGCTTCCCCACCTGGCCCCACTCTGCCCTGGTGTGCCAGACCCAGCCCATTGTGCTGCAGAGGCCAAGGGGAAGCAGTAGGGCAGGGAGACCTGCAGCAAAGCAGGGCAGCCCATCCCCACCCCTCCCATGGTTCTGCTCCAGCCATGCTGCTCGTGGGGGATGGGGAGCCAGGTTTCATGCTCTGGCTCCACCACAGCACCTGCCACCTTCTACAAGCGGTGACTGGGGCTCAGGCACTACTGGGGTGGGCAGGGGGCTGCAGACCCAGGTCCCTGGCCCCATAGCCCTGGCTGTGAGTGGGGAATAAGGGCACCAGCAGAGGTGGGGAGCTGTGGGTGGGGAGTGAAGGGCAATGGCATGGGCAGGGCACTGCCATATCAAGGCTGCTCAGTGCCACAAAGTAGGGGATGGTGAGGGGCAGCCAAAGCTGGACCCACATCTTGGTGAGTGAAGGAGGCAGGGGGAGCTCTGATTTTCCATGATAAAAAATCCAAAATCAAACACCAAAATTTATAGATATTTAGAATGTATTTTATTATAGTGACTGAGGCACTGGTAGGCTTCCAAATTGCTTTAATATTGTAAATATATCAATAAAACTTTGTGTTCAACTGACATCTATGTTCTACTAATCAAGATATCCTTTCTTCTTCAATTTAGTCTTTTAGCCATTTCTGGTAATGTCTCTCTTCCTTTTTACAACTCTGAAGACTATTTTTAGCAGGGGTGTACTAATAGAGATTTTGGGGGCCAATACCAATAGCTGATATTTAAGAAGGCATAATTGGCTGATACTGATCCAATTTCCAATACAGCTGCCTCCAGCTGATAAGTCCACTGTGGTGGAAGGGGAAGGGGGCAGATCAAAAGCCCCTCATGGTGAGGGAGGGAGGGGGCAGGGGCAGATGGGGCAAAAAGGCAGCTCCCGCTGCTGCTTGCACCCCAGGAGGACATGGGGGGGCACCCCCCAGATCTGCATGGGACAGGGCAGGCTGTAGCCAGGCCTGCACGGGGCTCTTCTCTGTGGGGGATGGACTCGGAGCAGGCACTGGTGGCACTGGGAGGATGCTGCATCCACTCCAAATTTCACCACTGCTCAGCTCCCAGCACTGCCACTGCCAGCCACCTGGTGCTGCTCCAGCATAATGCCCTGCCTCTACCCATGCACTGGGAAGAGTCGAGGCTGCACTGGGCAGCTGGCAATAGCAGCACTGGAAGCTGAGATGTGACAAAATTTGTGGTGGATGCATCATCTTCCCAGCACTGCCAGTGCTTGCTCCAAGCCCAGCCCCTACTGAGAAAAACACCATGCAGTCCCAGCTGCAGCCTGCCCCACCCTGCACAGATAAGGGGGGCACACACCCATTCTCCCAGGGTGCAAGCAGCAGCAGGAGCCACCTCGCCACCCCCCCACCATGAGCCACAGCTCCAGCCCTCCCCCCCCCCCCCAGCACCTGCCCCTGGCTCCTCCCTCACTGTGGGGGGCATTGATCCGCCCTGCCATGGCCTTCCCCTCCCCTTCTATCACAATGGACTGACCAGCTGGGGGCAGTTTTCCACACTGCCTTTTCTGCTTCTCGCTGCCCGAGTGCTGCGCTGCAGTTGCGCGCAGCACGAGCATTTAAAATCAGCCCCAATAAATAATTCCTGGATTTTAGAGAGATCTCCCTGCAAATCATATGCAATCCAGCATTTCACATTTAAGGTGCATGAAACACAGCCAGGGCGGCTAGGAGCTGGAACCAACTTCCAAGGGAAGTGGTGCTCGCTCCTACCATGGGGGTCTTCAAAAGGAAGCTAGACAATCACCTAGCTGATGTCGTTTGACCCCAGCATCCTTTCCTGCCCATGGCAGGGGGTCAGACTTGATGATCTGCTTAGGTCCCTTCCGACCCTATCAGCTACGAAAACCGAATGGAAAGAATTCAGTTTCAGCAGACTCACATATCTGTGTTTATGTACATAATCAACAATACTATCTAACACTGACCTGTGGGTCATTTGGCTCCCTCCAACTGACTGATTTTACTGTGTTACTAGCCAAGCTGATAACAGTGGCTGCAATTAGCAACTCATTCCTGTACCACAGCATATAAGAGAGGGATTCATTATTTGAACAAATGCCATGTTATAGAAGGGGGGGGGGGCAGAAAGGGGGAGAAAAACCTATAGTGGCTTGGATTAATGAGCCAGTGCACATGCTGCAAACTTAATGGGCAGCACTGACAGGGTTCAATTATAAAGAAGTCTGCAGCCTCATTACTGCCACTGGTTGTCACTTAGGCATTGGCATAGAGGACCGATGCAGCAGGAGACAAAGGAGAGTGGGCAAGTAAATGAAAACAAAGAGTAGTCTTACAGCGTCAAGGATATTGCATCTCTGTTCACAAAATAGAGTTTGTGGGTCTGAAAAGCATGAGGTACACGTATTATGAGCTGGAACAGAAATGCAAACACAGGCTCTCACAGCAATAAATGCACAAAACACAAGAAAGCAGAGAAATCTGAAAGACAAAAATTAGATGCCTCATTTTTGTTTCACATGAGAACCACTGACTTCTTTACAACCTTGTAATTTTTTTAAAAATACACTTATTTGAAGACACTGGTAGCAAACACCTTTTCCATAATTAAACCAAGATAATCAACTTCCTAACTCAAAAGTTACTAGGCCAACAGGGGTCTAATCTTGATAGAAGATGCCTTCCACTGGGCTTCTGTGGTTGTTCCACCAGGCAAGCAGTCCCATAATTACACAATACATATTTAATTGTATACCTTTGTTTAATAAAATTAACAAATCATAATTTCTATGATTAGCCCATCAATTTTCATATTTTTTATAGGAAGACTGTATACAACTCTTTTTACCAACTATATTGAAAACATGTCTTTGAATTAATGATTACTTCATGGAGGGCTGAAGTGTTCAAAAATATAAGGATAGATATAAATGGACAGAGAATTTTAAGAATGAACTGAGACTCAGGAAATCCAAGCTTATAACCCAAGTCAGACATTAACTTCCCGTGTGATGTTTAGTAAGTCACTTTAGGGGAAATTTTTCAAAGGCACTGACTTCCAACAGGAAATGAATATTTAACACCCTTTTCTACCTTTGAACTTTTGAATTTGACACCCTTTTCTTCCTCTTAAATTTCACTCCGATTTAATTCCCCATCTACAGAGAAAGAAAACTGTTTTCCTCATTCCATTTTACTTGTCTATATTAAAACATCATCAGAGCAGGAACCACCTCTCATTAGGTCTTTGTTCAGTGCCAGGTAAGGAGAGACCAAATCACAGTAGGAACTTGTAAATGCTACTATTAAAGAAAACAACAGTAATTACAGTAGAGATCTATGAAACAAAAAAAAGAGCCCCAAACTAGCCACAATAAGTGCCTTACATCCACTGCATAAAATAGTTACAAACTGAGAGCACTTTTACATGTGTGCCAGGAATGGGGGGACAGGGGCACTGAGGGTGGAGAGCTTTTATTAGCTTAGAGTTTGGTGCTTAAATGCCTTTGTGGTTATGGGCCTTGGTAAGCATATGTCTCATGTTTTTACTCACTTGTTTTACTTGACTCAGGACCATGGTGGTCAAGCTTTCTGCTCATAACAGCTGTTTATCTGAGATGTTTAAAGAATCCCAGGGTACATAAGCACCCAACTACCATTTGATTCTGATGGATTTAAAAAACAAAAACAAAAAAACCCTAAGCGGATAGCTGTCTAAAAAATCATAGTCTAATACTTTGGGGCACATGTACACAAGGCCTGAGGCTGCTCCAGTGCACTGGAATTCCAGTGCATTGGAGCAAACAGGATTAATTGAGTCTGCTGGAGTACAGCAATTGCCATACCCCGGCAGTTTCCTGTCACTTGTGTATCAGTGTCTCAATGCTTAAAAATGGTGGTGGAGGCACTTGTCCAACAAGCTTTAGTTCAAGTGCCCCCACCACCATTTTTAAGTGTGGGGATGCTGATACAGTAGACACGGCAACATGTTAATTAGACCACCATAGTCCTGAGTCAAGTAAAACAAGCAAGTAAGGACATGAGACACGCTTACCAAGGCCCATAATCACAAAAGCACCTAGGCACCAAATTCTTAAGTAAACCAGACAGGTACATCTGATATTAAATGCTCCCCCCCCCCCAAACATAACACAATTAGTTGATAAGAGTCATCCATGGGCTGTTTCTGAAATATTAAATTGCCCACTTCAGAAACACTTCAATATCTAACTAGTAAGTACTTACAGACATAGATTTAAAATGTATGATCACAACAGGCTTCATTCTTTCAGAAACCACAGAGTTAGCATCTACTGCCAAGACAAAGATTTTTCCTCTGCTTTTGGCAGTTTACATTACGCAGATTTAACTTGAACCATGAAGGTGCATACAGGTGTTATATTTAGACGGACCACTCATCCAAGGGTGCAGAGGGCTTAAATTGCCCCAAAAATGGTGTACCCAATTTAAGTAAGTTCACTTGAGGAGGTATACTTGTAGCAAGCAAACATTTTTTTTGCTTGCCCCCCCCACCCCATGTGAAGCCCCTCCATATGGCAAAAAGCCCCTTTTGTAATATTTGCCCCCTTCTGGGGATGCTTTCTGTTTTCTACCTTTTCTTCCTCCCTCCCTCTTCTTCTTTTATTATATTATTATAGAATATAAGGTGCACTTGTAATAAAAATATAGTTTGTAGATACATTTATGGGTATAAAATAGTATTCTGCATCAGTATACCTCCCCTCCCCCCCTCCAGCATTGTATTTGGTCTATTTGTTGCATGTGCCATGGCATTTCAGCCTTTTATGTTTTATATTCTATGTTTTTTAATTTTGTAACAAATGTACTTTAAGTTTAAAAGTAAGTTGTACCATGTAACAATGTTAGCAAGGGTGGGAATCAAACTTCAGCTTCTCTTTATGGAGTGGGTCCCTGAATGAATCTTGACTGATTGCATAACAGTAGCTAGACAGGAACAAGCAAACAAGTGGCAATTAACACCTAGGAAACCACAGGCTAAAGGAGAGGAAAGGATCAATACAGAGCCAGGAATTCCCTGAAAAGTCACTGTTAAAAACTACAGAAGCCCAGGTTTGAACTAATTACAGCAGTGAATTAATCAAACTTCAATCAACTGACTCCCAAGACTGCATGTACCTGCGGACATGACCCCTGGGGCTGACAGCTGCCATCCACACACCAAGGAGGACGTCCCATGAGGTCAATGATCCCTGGATTGGGTAAACCCGAAAATTGGGGAGTCACCAAAGTCTGCCAGAGAGGAATAAAAGGCAGCGAAGAATGACCCCCAATGGCACCCCCTCTTTGACCTGACCAGTACCCTGCCTGCCCGGCCAGAAGGACCAGCCAGTGACCCCCTTCTGAAGCAACATCACACTGAAAGAAGGCTCGACTGGCCATCGACAGCAAAGTCCAGTGCTTGGGAATAGGCATATATTTTGACATCAGTGCTTACTGTTCATAGCTAGCTACTGCGAGTGTGTGCTTGTGCCTGAATGAGTGTGTTGAGGGGATCAACTCCTAGGTTTATGATCTGACTTTTGCATCCGTCTAAAACTAGAATTTTATGATGATCCTGTAAGTTGGTCCTTTGTAGCCAACATACTAATGTGGTTCAAGATTGGGTTAACGCCCACTACAGGGCCAAGCTTGGGCTGGGATTCCCCCTGCTCCCCTGCCTTCCACCCACCCTGTGTGGCTGGATACTGCCTGTGATGCCAGCCCTGGGTGCTGGTTTGGAACCACTATCCAGCCTGCATTCAGACCAGACACTGTCCATCTGGCTCACTGCAAAAAAGGTTGAGCAACACTGTTCCAAATTAAGGATACTTAATGGCCAGCAAAAATAGCATCAGTTGATAACTGGACAACAAATAAAAATGGATTATTAAAAACTTGCCTGACAACACTTAAAAATGCAACACAAACCAATATTACATAATATTGATGATTGTGTAGTAGAGGCACTCTGCGTGTTTTATTTTCTATTTGAGGACATAAAAAGGTTGTATAAAATTTGCCCCTGAAATACTATATGCAGTACTTGAAAACTTCCAAGTATCATCTCATAAAGTAATCAGGATACATCAAGCAATCGATTATAATTCAACAATGCAATATACTGGTTATAAATCAATACCTTTTACCATCAGTGTTCTGTCCAATATTGTCAGTCAGCTAAGCACAGTTGTTAGGCTGTGCTTATGACACAGGCTGTACATCCCATTGCCCAAAACCATTAATATGAAGTGCTGTGCCCATCAACTACATACTGTAACTAGCACCTCACACTGTGGATTAAAATTCTGAACTAAGAGTATTAATAAGATAGTGTAGGAAAAAAAAATCATGAAAATAAATTCTTTGATCTGCCTTCTTTCCTTATAAAAGCATGAAGTCCCAAAGCATATTGCCAAACTAATGCTCCATCCTTTTTGCAGTTCATTCAAAAGTTGGACATGTTCCTTCTCTTCTGAATTTTGGAAAAATTGAGGAAAATGGGCATGTTTATCTTAAAATAACATGAACATTTACATCTGGCAGGGAGGGAAATGTCTCGCTGATCTAATCATTGGTTTACATACCTATAATCTTTAGCCTGTCATAAATCTACAATATTTCTGAATACTAGGATTCTGTATTTGCATCTTAGGTTTAGCTGACAGATGCAAACAGTAGATGCAGTCAGTCAATTCACTAGAGATTATGCAGCTGCAGAGGAGAGAGCAAGTTATTCCAGCTAAATTGGAATTAATTAACACTTAAAATAATCTCCTGTAACTCCACCCTTCTATACATTATTATAATATTCTCTAAAGGTATAATAATTTGGCCTAGTTCTACCTCCTTTGGGTTCAACATTTTCCCTTTGCAGACATAGAGAAGATATAAATCCACCAGGAGTCCCTTCAGTATATAAATAAAGCCTAATTTCAACACAAACCTGGCAGCATATACGGCCTTAACATTTTTATTTCAAAAGATGAGAAGAAGCATCCAGAAAGTCAAGGAATACACTGCAGAGTGCCATGGGGGGGGGGAAAAAATGAAATCAGGAGAGGGATGGTGAGAAGCCAATAAGAATATATTTAGTCATACGTTTTGAGTCCCCATGTTTTCAAGAACAGGCATCACCACAACCTTATAAGAACTCAACTAGTTTTATAGCATCTCTACATCTATAAATCACTGTTTCATAACAGGAAGCCAGTGCCATTACCAACAGCCCTAACATTTCTCTGCGGTATTACTTTAAAACTGAATGGCAATTAGCTATCCAAATATAATTCCTTGCTATAATCTCTTTTTTGTTGCAACTTTGCCCCCTAACATTGTTGCACAACATCCTGTCCCACTCACAAATCTGTTTTTGTTTGTAAACAGTAACTCCGCATTGTATCCAAACAGACATGGTACACAACAGAAGCCTTGGGCATTGATGTCACTTTCTGGCAAGCTTAGTTGTTTCTTTTGGGGAGGAAGAAATTCCCATTATAAATGGGTCCACATAGGCTAAAAATTCTTTAAAAAGAAAGGAATTGCTTTTCCTACTTGAGTCTTCCCAAACTTCAGATAATTTGAAGAAGTTTGATGATGGGTGTTAGGGGACAATGAATATCTAAGATTCTAATGCACAGCATTCAAGGTGCCCCATGTAAAAGTTGGAGGAGAGGGGGTGCACAACAAGGAACCCATTTTTAATTACTCCCCATGTGGCATTTCATTTTTGCTTGTTTAGCAGTCTGCAAGACAGATGATAATGTTCCTGCATTAGTCAGAAATAAGATTGTAAAGAGTTTCTAGATTATTATTTTAAGAAACAGACATATTGCTAGGAAAAAAAAATAGTAGTTATGGAGTAAGTTCAAAATGCATCCTAACATTTTTCTAAAAAATATGGCAGCAGATAAACATCTTTCCAAGCAAGTGAAAGCTCTCAAAAAGTTTAACCTGCATTTTTTTAAATATGGTTATTGCCCTGACAGCAAGTGAAAATGACATTATGGAGTTCTATACTTATCTTCCCTCAGTAACTCACATACCCATTTGCAAATCAAAATATGCTTTATGAACTGCAAGTATTGTGAACTCAGCCTGGGATCTCAAAATAAATCAAGCTATTTTAATTCCTGCCTCTTGTTCTAGACCTGCTCCAACTAGGAGATGACAGTTTTGCCGATGAGTCACAATGCAGAAGAGAGCCACATGCAGCCATGCTATCCTATTGCCTACACAGTTACCTACATCCCCCATCAGATATGTTCCTTCAGCACCAAATCAAAGCATCCTACTCATTTTTCCTTCTGGGCTTCTTTTTTAGGAGGAGGCCACTGAAGATGGTTAAGTTCCCTTTCCTCAGCTACTTAGAAAGTGGCACTTGAACTCCACTAAATGGTTTACCAGTACCTGTAAGCAAAGGTGTTGCCAAAGGTCACAGAACCAGAGGAAGAGAAAGCTCACTAAATTGGGAAGGAGATGGCACAGATAAAAGTTGGGTGGAATCCATCTCAGAGGGCACTGACAAAAGTGATGTTCTGTTGTGCAATCAGCCCTCTAAAAATGCAGATGCAACCTAGAGCCACCATTGGTACTTTCTTCAGGATGGGAGGGGGGAGAAAAGAGGGGAGAGAGCTCTGTTTGGAGTTTGCTCAGCCTTTGCTGGAGGGAGAGGGTGGATTGTAGGCCCCCCTCCTGAGCAAGGTGTGAGCAAACCCCAAACCACGCTCCCTCCCATCCTGAAGACAGGACAACAGCAGAGCTGGCGGGGTGGGGCTAGGGAAGAGAGGCTGCAGACATACAGCAGCCTCCGAGCTAGAGCTTGATCCCCCAGCACCCAGATCAAGAGAACATCTATTAAGTCAGGGGGATTGCTATAACTCATGACACTTCCTGTAAAGCGCCATGGTTTACAGTGGGGAGCTGCACATTTGTCAGGGCCCATAGGGTCCTACAATACCCAGGGCAGTTTTTGCAGCCTGCTCTCTCAAATCCACATTGGCCACACAGCACCAAACTGTTAGATCTTGCACTTGCCCGGCCAAGTCAGTAATGCTCAACACCACGAAAGGTACCAATACACAAAGTAATGTGATCCTACTGGTTTAGGATTTTTTTTTTTTTTTTTTTTTTAGTTGGAAAAAGTAATCGCACTTCACTCAAAACCTTCACAAAATCTTGAGAGACATGGTAGTGTGTTTGTTATAGTTTTCACTTATTCTGTGAAGTTGGGTTTACTAAAATTCTGGTACCTGCTACTTGCTTCTACTCCATTTTTAAAAACCATTTCTTGCATGAGTCCGTTAGAGTGACAGCATAGTAACAAATGGCAGCACAGTATCTTGTAAGGGCAGGCAGTTGTGTGAACTCAGACCATTGGCATGATTAACAAATGATCAATCAGGGTTCACAAATTTCATCACAGTTCTTCCCCTGAAAATACAGCACTTAAATCACAGTATCTACCTTGAACTTGCTGTTATTTTAAACTGCTTCACTTTATCACAGCTCTTCATCTGAATGACTAGTGCCAGGAACTTGCCACAGCAGAATTAACAACATATTGACACTTTCAACCCCGCTGTCTATCTTTGAAGTCTGAGAGCAATAACAAGCAACAGAATATTTTGCTTGGAAAAAAAGACAGCGCGGTTCAGGCTGTAATGCTGCAACCTTCTCAATGCAAAACAATCACAAAAGAAAGAGAGGCCCCCCTCTACACATTAGAGGTACTGTGCAGTTAACGGGTTAACTACACAATTATCCAGAGACCACCTACACATGCAAACTAGCTATCACATGATAAAAAGCTCCAACCAGCTATAAAGTTAGATCTGGAATATCTGTGCTAACTTTATAGCTGGTTGCTACCAAGCTTTAATTTGCACATTTAGCAGTCTTCTCTGGCTGGGGGCCCCGTCAGCTGACAAGGCTCCCAGATGCAGGGATGCACCATGCCTAGTGGAGAGGAGTCTCATCCCCAGCAGCTGCCAATTCTGGGATCCAGCAGCACCTCCTATCTGTCAGAACCCAGTGTCCTGTAGCATGCTTCCTGATGTTAGAACCCAGCTGGGGCCCAGTAGCTGCAAGGCATGACTACCATCTCCCTGCCCTGAGGGTACATAAAGCCTCTGGGGCCGGGAGATAACAGCTGCCACAATTTCCCAGCCTGTGGCGGGGTGGACACGCGAAACCCCTGGGGTCCGGATGGGGCATCATGGTAGCTGCAGTCTCCCAGCCTGGGGAGTGTGTAAAACTGAGGGAGCTCCCAGACATGGGAGCTTGCTTCTTTCTGGTGCAGGGGGAGCCTAGGATAAGGCTCCCCCTGCACTGGCAATAAGGCATGATGGGATCTAATGGATGATCCCACAATCATGCCTCCTGCCCTGCAACTGTGGATCATGAACTAGAATCATAGAAAGTAAGGGTTGGAAGGCACCTCAGGAAGACATTTAGTCTAATCCCCTGTTCAAAGCAGGACCATCCCCAACTACATTATCCTAGCCAAAGCTTTGTCTAGCTGGGTTTTGAAAACCTCCAAGGATGAAGCTTCCATCACCTCTTTGGGTAACCTGTTCCAGTGTTTTACTATCCTCCTATTGAAAAAATTCTTCCTAATATCTAACCTAAACTTCCCTTCCTGCAACTTGAGACCATTGCTCCTTGCTCGATCATCTGCCACCATTGAGAACAGCTTAGTTCCATTCTCTTTTGAACACCGCTTCAGGTAGTTAAAGGCTGCTATTAAGTCCCCTCTCAGTCTCCTCTTCCCTAGACTAAATAAGCCCAGTTCCCTCAGTCTTTCCTTAGAAGTCATGCACCCCAGCCCCCTCACCGTTTTTGTCATCCTCCACTGGACTCTCTCCAATTTATCCACATCATTTCTGCAGTGGGGGGCCCAAAACTGGACACAGTACTCTAGATGTAGCCTCAACAGTACCGAATAGAAGATAATAGTCACTTCCCTCGACCTACTGGTAACACTGCTACCAATGTAGCCCAGTATGCCATTAGTCTTCTTGGCAACAAGGGCACACTGCTGGTTCATATTCAGCTTATTGTCCACTGTAACATAACCCCCAGATCCTCTTCTGCAGAGTTGCTGCCCAACCAGTCAGCCCCCAGCCTGTACTGGTGCATGGGATTGTTCTGTCCTAAATGCAGGACTTTCCACTTGTCCTTGTTGAACCGCATGAGATTCCTTTTGGCCCAATCCTCTAATTTGTCTAGGTCACTCTGAATCCTAGCTTTACCCTCCAGCATATCTACTACTCCCCCCAGCTTGGTGTCTTCTGCAAACTTGCTGAGGGCACACCCTATGCCATCTTCCAGGTCACTGATGAAGACATTGAACAAAACTGGCCCCAGGTCCGATGCCTGGAGCACTCCACTGGATAACGGCTGCCAACTAGACATTGAGCCATTGCTCTGAGCCCAATGCTCCAGACAGTTTTCTATCCACCTTACAGGCCATTCATCCAGCCCATACTGTCTTAGTTTGCCTGCAAGAATGCTGTGGGAGACGATATCAAGAGCCTTGCTGAAATCAAGGTACACCACATCCACCAGTCTCCTCACATCGACAGAGCCAGTCACCTCATCATAAAAGGCAATTAGGTTGGGCAGACATGACTTGCCCCTGATGAATCCAGGGTGACTGTTCCTAATCATCTTCTGCTCCAAGTGCTTAGAAATGGATTCCTTGAGGATCTGCTCCATGATTTTTCCAGGAACTGAGGTGAGTTGAGGTTGACTGGTCTGTAGTTCCCTGGAACCTCCTTTTTCCCTTTCTTAAATATGGGCACTATGTTTCCCTTTTCCAATCACCCAGGACCTCTCTTGATTGCCATGAGTTTTCAAAGATGATGGCTAATGGCCCTGCAAATCACATGAGCCAACTCCAGCTCTATGGACTTGTACACCAGCTTTTCTAGGTAGTTCCTAACCTGTTCTTTCAGCACTGAGGGTTACTCACTTCCTCCCCAAACTGTGCTGCCGGGTGCAGTAGTCTGGGAGCTGACCTGGCCTGTGAAGACTGAGGCAAAAAGGGAAAAAAAGACACTGGGCACTTCAGCCTTTTCTTCATCCTCCCCCATTCAGTAAGGGACACACACTTTTCCTGATCCCCCTCCTACTACCTACACACTTGTAGAAACCCTTCTTGTTATCTTTCAAATCCCTTGCTAGCTGCAACTCCAGTTGCACTTTGGCCTTCATCCCTGCATGCCCAAGCAGAGCAGTGCTGTTATACTCTTCTCTAGTTGTTTGTCCAAGTTCCCACTTCTTATAATCTTTTTGTGTTTTAGTTTACTAAAAAGAGTTCCCTGAGAAACCAAGCTGGTCTAGATCCCATCATGCCTTTACCTGCATGTGAAGAAGGGCTCAGAAAGAAAGAAAATAGCTCAGTGGTGTAGCTGCAGGAAGCAGTTTCAGGCTGCTTGGGGCCATATAATCTCTTTTGTACAGGTTCTGTGTGCAGAGTAGTGATGGAATAGGGATTTGGATAAACTCAGCCACCGTCAGAAACTGCACTCTCGTTAGTACGTGGAACATTCCTTTCCAACATGCCTTGTCAGGGTAGCCAGTTGTAAGACTTAAAGTATCCAGGCAGAAGCTACTTTATTATTTTTAAACAACTTTAAAGCACAAATCCAAAGCACTTTTGAGGTACGCTGTCTCACAGGTCAGTTATGAAGGCCCTTGGGAGTCTGGTAGCTAATTACAAATAAACATCTACTTTGTCTGATTATAACGAGTGTAAGCACATGCACTATTTAATTAAGGGGTACAAATCCTCAATGTAAACAAGCACGTCTAATTGTGTAGCATAAAGTTGGTGTCACAAATGCATAGATCACTGAAGGTAGGCCCTTCAAAACTTGTCATACAATTATTTTAGGCTCTGACTTAAGAGAAGTAAGAAGTCCACCAGAGGTCCAAGAAACTCTGACTCCAAGAATCAAGCCAGAAAAACAGCTGGACTTTCACTGTTATATTTCCTTTCCCTAGGTGACCTCATGAAACTTCTGAGATTTCATCCACACATGATGCATTTCAACCTCATAAAGGATGTCTTCACTGCAAATTAAGCAAACTAGTTACCTACTGTTTACCAAATTCTCTTACCAGCCAAACAAAACCCCTGACCAGAATTGAAGGCCCTTAAAACAGTCTAATCTTGGGGAATGAGAGACGAGCCCAGAATCTGATGCTGACTGCTCAAAGTCTTCCACTATGAAGTGAGGATGCAGACAAAAAGTCACTCAAGAGCTGTTCTCAAATGTCATCCGCATAATTCCCCCAGAAGGACAGATATGGTCTCCCACAACTGAAGCAACCAAATATGAGCCGAATACATCAGTGCAATGCTGTAGCCAGTAGGGCAAATACTCTGGTGTGCATCGATTGATGCATCTCCAACAAAACCAAGGAGCTGATTCTTCTGCTCTGCTCAGCACTGGTGAGACCGCAGCTGGCGTACTGCATCCAGTTCTGGGCACCACACTTCAACAAAGGCATGGACAAGTTTGTGAGAGTCCAAAGAAGAGCCACCCGTATGATCAGAGTCTTGCACAGCAAGCCGCATGAGAAAAGGCTGAGGAATCTGGGACTCTTTAGCCTGAGGAAAAGAAGGCAGAGAGAGGACCTGGTAGCAGCTTACTGCTACACTAGGGGAGTACATCAAGGGCTTGGTGAGCAACTGTTCACCAGGGCACCCGAGGGAAAACCAGGAGTAATGGCCGCAAACTTCTGGAAGACCAATTCAGGCTCAACATTAGAAAAAACTTCTTCACAGTCAGGGTGTCCAGATGGAGGAATAAGATCCTTCCAGAGGTGGTGCAAATCACCTACCTTGGAAATCTTGAAGAGGAGACTAGACAGTCACCATGCTGAGGTCACCTGACCCTCAGTTATCTTTCCTGCTTGGTGCTGGGGGCTGGACCCAATGACCTTCCAAGGTTACAATCTATGAATGGGAAAGGTTTCTAAAGGTATCACAAAACAAATAAATCATAGATTATATTGACAAATTCACATGGGCAGTGCAGAAACAAAGACAAGAGTAGCATGGGCAAGGTTTGCTGTGCTCACACAGACAAGGCTGACCCAAATACCCAGGTTAACTATTCTCTGGAAACATATCCCTAGGTATTGCGTTTCTTTCCACAAGTGGTGTTTGGATGACATTTCCTCCCCCTCCCAATGTTTTTATTCCCATCTGAATGTTTATAGTTGTAGTCTTGTAATTTTACCAAGTGCTAGCATTGAGGTGAATGACTTCCTTACACTGTCCAATAGCCTGCCTTAAAAACAAACAACTACTGATAAGATGTGAGGTATCAGACTGCCCCGCCAGGGATACTATTTTGTGACAATCCTTTACAGAGGAGGAAACTCAGCTGCTAGTATATATATCTTAAACACTTCCGTGAAAGCAACAGCCAAGAAAGCCGATTATTCCTGGACAGCAACATATTTTTTCCTTGGTAATTTATTCACTGCATAGTCTAATCCTGGTGCCAGTAAGTCAGTAACTGATCAAAAGAAAGCAGAAAAATATAATCACGTTTGTGGACAAATGGAGGAAAGCATGCTCAAGCCATTTCCTGCTTTGTCACAAATGATTCTAACATGTGTTGTTATGTTTCTCCTTGATAGCTAAATGTTAACTTTTAAATAGTTCAATCACAGATCATAAACACTTTCTAAAAAAATTAGAAGTCAAGGATGATTTTTATAGCTTAAACTATTAAAAAACAAAAAAAAACAAAACTGTAATCAAACTGAAATGGCAAAATGATGATGAGAAAACATCTGCGTGTTATGATCAATGATACAAGGATGTAAGGATTCATTATTATTATTATTGTTAGAGTAGCCTCTAGAGTCTCCCAATCAGGTTTCAGGACTGCACTGCACAGTGTGCCATGCAAATACAGAAGGGAAAAAACCAGGCCCTGCTCCAAGCAGCTTTTGTTGTAAAGACAAAGAAAAAAGAAAAAGAAATTCATTCCTTGTGAATGAAAGCTTAAGTCACAAGCTCCATTTGTGCAACACCACAATGTGGGTTTTGTTTTCTGAATGTGTATCACTCCTCTCCAAATCTGAGACCTTTAATTTTAAGGCGTCCTAGGCTCAGGCTGGACTTGAGTTCCTAGAAGCATGGTATGTCCTTGTTTCCAAAGCTTGTCCCCATGCCCAGGTTTGTTTTTACACAGTGGTCCAGAAGCCTTAGGCATTTGTACATGTTTGCACCACAGCGCCGGACGCTTTTAAAAGTGCATGATGCTGCAGTGCATCTATTTGTATAAATGGCAAAATGTGCGTCTGTGCTGAGAAAATGGCAGTGGCATGCTCTTGAACTAAAACACAAAAGTATTTTGGTTCAAAAGCACACTACCACCATTTTCTCAGCACTGACATACATTTCGCCATTTATATATATGCATGCAACACAGCACCAGGCGCATTGGCTCACGTGCAAACTCAGTCAATCGAATCTGCTCTGACGCACTGGATTTCCAGACAAATGCATGTGTATAAATGACCCTTGTTATCATCTAAGTTAGTGAAACTGGGTTGACAACAAGTGTGCCCCTAAATTCAAAAAACACAACTAGGTCTATTAAACATTATTGCAGTGCATTGCTAACAGGGTTTCCAGGGAGCTCTCTTTTCCATACAAAGTCTCAAGACCTTTGCTGACAAGCAAAACCAGAATAGCTTCAGTGGGCTAATAGACAGCTCAGACACACAACTGTCAATAAATGAATACTTCCCTGAACTAGGCTGGACCAAAGACCAGTAAAACAGACTCCATAAAAGCCCCGGAAGTGAGAAGTAACTTAGGATAGGGCACTGAGAAATAAGAGATCCTATTTATTTTGAGTGGCAAAATTTGAGAGAGAGGAGAATGTATAAGGAGGAAAAAAGAGAATACTACAAAATTATATATATACACACACTTACTCATACACACACGAAGAGAAGAAGAAAGGAAAGGGACTGACTGATGGAGTGGACTGGAAAAAGTGACAAAACAAGTGAAAAAAGATGGAAAAGCATAAGCATCTCAGTTATAAAGAGAGGGAGAGAGCAGCTAATAAAAGAAAAAAGAGCAGAAAATAAGGTAGGACTGAACACTATTTTTTAAAGTATTTGTATGCAGGAGTGATAGCAGCTTTTGGCAGAAAAACCTCTCACTAGAAAAAGTACATACGGACAAACATAAAACATTTATGGAGGACATATGGTTTCTATCCTAATCTCCCATTCATAGGCTAGGGACATAAGTTACACATAAACCAGTTTAAGTAATCAGAAATTGGTTTAAACCTTTAACAGAACAGAAGCTCATTGCACATAAACCAGTTGCAAAATGGCTGAAACCAGTTTGAGATGAACCTAGTTGAATGTAGTATCAGACTTAACTGATTTGGGTCAAACCAGACTATGAAACTTTTGTCCCAGACCTCTTCCTGGTTCAAGTTAAATCACAGTCCTCCAGCATGCTTTCCAGCCCTGGGCTGGGCTGGACTGTTTGCTGCAACAAAGAAGGTTTGAGGTGGGGACTGCCCCCCACCTCAGGGAAACCTCAGGGACTGGCACCCCCCAGGCAAACCCCAGCTGGGGGCTGGGGCCAGGGAGAGGAGTTAGGCCCACCTTCCCTTGAGTACAGAGCTGCCCTGCTGCTACACTTACTGAAACTTACTTCTGGCTGCGACTGTTGACTACAAATCCCACAGACCCCTGGAAGCAGGAAGAGGAAGGGATAAGCAACCCTGCACAGTCCCGTTGCCGTGATTCTGGACTGCAAATTCCAGAAATCTTGGGGGCAGCAGGAAGAGGAAGTAAAGGCACAGCCCATGCTGGCTACATGCCAGAGAGCCATGCTCTAGTGCACCCCACCCCCCAGCTTCTGGCCTGAGCCACTGCAGGCATGTGGCTGCATTTCCTGAATCAAAAGTGAATGTGTGTCCAGTAGTTTAATCTCTGCGGTTTAGACAAACTTGCAAAGACTGAAAATTGATTCAGCCTCACACTTTTGGATTGCTTGTACTTAGCCATAGTGAAAGCCCTCCCTAGACTTGCAAGTTATGTCCATCCTAGAGCATCTCCTAGAACTCCTGCACTATGTGAGGAAGGATAGTCATTGTTGTCACCCTCAGCTATAACATACAGGAAGCCTTACAGCTTTCATTACTGGTTCTCTCAATGGCACCCCTTAACAGGCCTTGGCAAAAGACCAACAGACCACAGTGGCAGAGGTCTTCTGTTCCCCTACTCCTCATTAGACAGTGCATGATAGTCTGTGAGCCGTACTATTAAAATGTTGAATGCAAGGAAAATTCTCATCTCCCAGAGCCTCTCTGGAGAGATACATTTCTCTGTTCCTCTCCCTTTGTCTCACCCAACTGCATTTGTATGGTAGGGTGGTCTGCTGCCAGCAGTAGTTTCCACAACAACCCACCAGAAATGACAAAACCCAGATGCCTCAGAGTCCCACCATCTAAATTCTTTCTTGCCCTATATATAAAAGATCTTTAGGAAATGATTGTCCTGTCTTTCTGGGAGTTGGGTAGCTACAAATCGGGGGTTATACACAGCACTAAGCAACTGTTTCATTTTAATAAATAGCATTCCCTTTTTTAATCCCTGCTCTAAGCAGCCATGATTCCACCCTACTATCTCTCAAACACTTAACATCTACTACTTTTAAAACCTCTGTTGTGGTACAATAAAAGCTGTATCAAACAACTCAAGGAACAGCTAGAAAGTTCTACTGTAAAAGTCTTTTAATACAGTTGGGCTGAGGATTTTACTTGAATTTAAGGGGAAATCCTACTAAAGTATAAATCATAACTATATTTGAGATCAATAACTTATTCTTTATAAAATACTGAGGGTCAGATTCTGTTTTCATTTACATCAGTAATATTTCAAAAGAAATCAGTAGTAAGGTTCCATATTTTATATGGATCTATAAATAAAACTCCTTATTTTTAATAAATAAGGGTCATTTTCAAAATATGTACATCTGCCTTTTGCTGTAGACACAATGAAATACAAGTCTTAAGCAATGTATATGGCAGGGTACTGAGCACCGTGAAAAAAAATCAGAAGCCTAACTTTAAAGACCTACTTCAAAAAAATCATGTAAAAATGTTTACTATATTAAACTGATGCCTGGCCTTTCTATTAAAAAAAGGAACATCATTTTTGTACTAGGACTTATACAAAAAAATATACTGCTTCATTTGGGAACAATTCTGTACAGTCTCTGGTGATGCTGGAGAGCTTGTTACTCAATAACTAGGTAATCTAACATTGTGAAGTGCTTGCAGATATTCTAGTCTCTTGAGCACATCATTTTTTTTTAATAAAGGAGGTCTTTGACACAGGTTTTTGTGTACAAGTTTATTGCTTCCCTTTTGGTTCCTCGTAAACTCTTCAGAACATTTTAAATAACCCTTCCCATTTACCCTCTTAATTTTCATTCCTTCTGTCAGGTTTCAGTAAAGTCCAGAATGATAAAAGCCATTGTATGTGCTTGTCATTCTGGCCCCTTTCTTTTATTTGTCATGATTCTTGTATTTAATGTGTCCAATTCAAGTGAAATGTCCTCTGTGCGACTTTGTGACATCTTAAGTGCTACTCCCCAATGTGTTTGGCTCTCTACACTTTACCGTATCTGTTTCACTGCCCAATACTATTTCCTTCGGTCTGTTGGCTTGCTTGTTCTGTCTGTTTCTTCCTTCCTCTCTGGTGCTACAAACCTCTTCAATTCCTTAAGGAAACTGTGGTTTCTTTGGTTAGGTAATTAGCAGTTGCACAACAGATCTAAGGGCTAGAAACCAATCTCACTTTTGAATCTTCACATAGGTTATGGAAAATAAGGTCCTTTATACTCCTCCAAAACTGTGGAGTAAAGCATTAAGCCCTACCAGGGCTTCCTACCAAGATTGGGCTGCATAAATGTGACCCAGCACTGTTACACGCAGGTGATGGGTTGTAGCAGCAGCAGCAGCACATGGCTGGGGCTAGGAAAGGAGAATAGAAGCTCTCATTGGCCAAAAAGCCCTGAAAGAGCTCATTCCAGGGTGCTATGCTCCCACTCAGATACCAGGTAGCACTGCTCTGCTCTGTCTATCCTCTAAAGGAGCTTCAATCTATTTCATAGTTTCTTAGGTTTTTTATGGATGGCTCTATTTTTTTTTTTTAATGGACTTTATGGACAGGCAGATTTAGCCTTTTTTTTAAGTGGACTGTCCAGTTGACAAACCTGAACCCTACTGTCATTGTAGTTTGTTTTCCATTCCAAAACACCAGAATGAACAAGTACCTACAAGTACTTGCAGAACCTACAAGTACCCACCCTGGATACTTATAGACACTTGGTAGAAAACATGTACAGTAACAAGGAAAGCATGTTAACATACTAGGGACCATGCAGTGTTTCATACATAATATTCCATTTAGGATCTCCATGCCAATTTTAAAATATTTGTCTCAATAATGTAGACAAAGCCCTACATCTGTAGAGCTATGTGCAGGCAGTCCTAGTTGTGCCTGCATACACAGTTCCTTATGCAAAACACCTCTGAGTGTATAAAGTTTTGGATTAGAAGTAGTAACAGTAGCATTTTCAAAAGAATGTGTGGATGCAGGGGACTCTGTACTGAGCTCCAACTGGAGTACACACATTGGGGTGTTCAGGAGTTGGCTTGGCTTTTTTTCAAAGCAGTTCTGTCCCCTTCTCTGGCCCATCCCTGAGTACTGCAGAGGCAAATTCAAGGTATGCTTAAGGAGCCGATTGCTCCATTAGCATTTCCACGGTTCTCATGTGCTCAGCCAGAGCTACCCAATATACCATATCTACTCAAATCTAGTTGACCCTGAGTTTAAGGCTACCCACCAATAATAAGATTCTACATGTGGAAAAGGTATAAATTTGTTACAATTTTCCAGGCAAAGAATGCAGCTAATCAGAGGGTTGCCTTAAACTCATTTCCCTCCCATTACTATAACACAGAAAACATTGGCTGGAGGGCCCCTTGTCCTCTTCCCCCCCCCCACTTCTGCCCCCTCCAGCCTTCCTATCCCCTCTGCCACCTGCACCCCATACCCACAGCCTCTGCCCTCCTTTCACTCCCCGCAATCTACCCCTCCCCACACTCCCTGTCTCACCCACTCCCCATGTCTCTGCCTCTTCCCAACCTCCACTCCTTACTGTCAGATATTGCTCAGGCTGACTTCCCTCCTGGAGCACAGCAGATGAAAGCACAGCCCTTACTGGGCCATGTGGCAGCAGCAGCACTCGTGATTGTCCCTAAATGCACAGACAGGGGACAAAGTTTCCATGTGCTCTGTGCCCAGGAGAGAATCCAGGCCCAGCTGGAGTCAGGGTGTACCTGAGGGTACAAGGGGGGGCAGGGGGAAGTTGGGGCAGAAGCTGCAGAGGGTAAGCTAGGGTGTGGGTTAGGAGGCAGCTGTGGGTCTAACTCTGGCTCCAACCCAGGCTCAGAGCCACAGCTGCCTCCAAGCTCCCCCCACCTTTGTATGCACATCTAAGATGAGAGGACCCCCCCACCCCCAAGTTGATTAGCGAGGGGGGGGGAAACCCTCGTCTTAGATTCGAGTACATACCTTACTTTTGTCAGGGACATGACTAACTTAGCAAGTGTAGGTTAAGAACTTTCTTGAAGACGGTTAAAGATTGCTGAGGGAAGGGAGAGGACAGTAAAATAATATTGGCTAGTGCAATAAGCAGTGGTCTCAGCAATGTAACTATTTTTTGTAAATAACAGAAGGGTGATTTAAGGATGTATTTAAAGGACAACACTGAAGCAACTTTGTGGAGCTCCACCTGAACATGAAGGGGTGATGGGATAAAGCAAAGTGTTCTTGCTTGAAATGTAACCGGGAACAGTAGATCAAATGAAGGCAGGTCAGATTCCTCTTATTAATAAGAGATGGTAAGTGTTTAAAAGGTGTGGGCAGGAAGAGAAAAAAAGGGGTTGCAGGCTGTGAAGGGTTTTGAAAGTAAAGACAATCAACTTAAAACCAAATTCAAATCTGAATACAAAGTACAATAGGAAGTACAATAGACTAAGAGGTTATGATAAATAATAACTCCTTCAGCATGTTGAAAGAATATAAAGATGAGCAAAGGGGAAGCAACAGACACTGCCATACGGTAAAACATATTCTTTGCCTTCATGTGGAAGATATGTCACAAGAAAATGTGTTTTTCATTGGAGAAATCTGTCAGAACCAAATTTGAATAAAGTGCTGGCTAACACAGGGTTAAGCACAGACATGCGCTGACAAGCTGATGGAAAATCCCCAGAGGGCTAGCAAGCATGCCCAGCACGTGCCCTCTGTATGACCCCATGCTTGTCAATCAGAATGTTTCAATGAGGTAATCTGAACTGACACAACACGCATGCCCAGTCTTGCTCCAAGCATGACATAATTTGACTAGAAACTTCCATGGGGGAAGCCGCATGATGGGCCACCTAAAACATATTTAAGGCCAGAGAGTCTCCACCCACAGAGAGAAACCAGACCAAACCTGAGCGGAGACCGCCGCAGCAGAGACCACCTCAGGAGCCATTTAGAATCCTGGTTTACTTAGGCCAGGGCCCACTGGTCTCTCCGCCGCCGTCATATCTCCGTGTACCCAACGTTTGCCTCGTCTTGATCACCCGTTATTGATTATTGATTCCGGTCTTCGATTACTCACTTGTCACGCCCCTCGACCAGTCGTTACCATTTTACTCGTTCCTCGACCACGTTCCGGCTTCATTTCTCGTTTCACGCCTCGGCTACTTGTTCCACGTTTTTCGTTCCGGTTACTTCATTCAAATCGCCTCCGCCACTGTTACCGACTCGGCCTCGTTCACATTTCTTCATCGTTCTCGTCATCGACCATTCATCATTCCACGTTTCTCGTTCTTGTTCCCGATTGATTGTAACCAAGCCTAAGATTGAATCAGCCTACGCCACCTTACCATCTTGGGGTGTAAGTAAATAATAAAACCATATTTTTTTTTGAAACCGAACGTGTCCCAAACTGCTCCGATTCCTCGCCGCCAATCCCACCTGTTCATTCACGCTCGGCCCACCATGACACCGGGGCACTCGGCTCCGATAAAATCCAGAAGAAAATGAATGTTGTACAAATACAGGAGTCTCTTCAAACCAAGAAACCTGCCAGATGGAGCTATAACGGGACTGAGAGCTTACTAATACATCATCCTTTCTACCAGGATTATCTTGAGGCCTACAAATACAGAACTTCAAATATAGGCTAGGCACAGATATTCAAAAAATCCCAAAGCAGAATTGATACAAGTTACGCAGTTTTCTGTAACTGCTGTAATTTAGACTGGGGGTGAACAAAACAAACATGGGAAGTGGGGAGGGAGGAGACTGCACATATCTTAAGCCAGGTTCTGCCATTTTTAAAATAGTGTGTGTGCGCGCTCACTGAACTTCTGTTCTGTTATGGGTATAGACCAGCTTCCAGTCACTTATACTAGTCAAAGTGTAATGGCTGTACCTCAGAGTCCTAAATCTGCAATTGCCAGACATTGGTGGGAAATTACATCCTCAAGATCCATGGGCTCAGGAGTTACTCTGAATGAACAGTGGACCTTCTTTACTTGCAGGACCCATCTACACTTCCCCAGACTATACAGGAGTTAACACTGCCCTATGCAGAGTGAACACTGCTCCCTAATGGTAACAACTTCCAGTTTGCATTAGTTCCTTTTCACTTGCTAAGTGGAGCATCAACACTTAAAAAACAAAACCAAAACACACAACAACAACAACAACAACAACAACAAGAAAACCCCAAAACTACAACTTTGGAGGATCCGAGTTTAAAAAGCTAGGGAGAGATCCATACCAAACACCAGAAAGGAACTGGGATAGACAAGAGAACTTCTGGCAGACATGCTTAAGAAAATCTCCTTAGAAACAGAAGAGCTGTCAATGACCTGAAGAAAAACTAGTCTCTTGTTCTGGCACAGACTTTAAGAAAAATGCACAGAAAATATAGGACACTACAAATTATTAAGCTTGATATTAGGATTGAGGAAAAACACAGAAGTAATACACTACAATGGGAGAAAGAAGAAACAGAAATCTCTTTACTTGCCATTGTCCATATATTGTAAAGGGAAAAGGGGAGGATAGGCTGTGCTTTCTGCAAAAAATTTGCAAAACTGTTGTTGTGGCCATGAAGTTCTGAGGATAGAAGAAAAGCAAGATTTGTGAGTGAAGCTATTAAAATGGACCCAGACCTTATCAAAACACAAATGTAAAATTTGCCCATATCTCCCCACCTTCATCATCATCCTTCAACACAGTGGGTAAACACTTCACAAAAACAAGCAGTCCACCTCAGACCTCAAAAGACCTTCTCCTCAAATGAAACCTATACATACCGTCAAAAGATGGGCCAAGGAACAAAAATTCGTAACTTTACTGGACCTGAAAATTTGTGGTTTTATGACTCATTATGAAATTTACATTTCACCTATCCTCTACTAATTTATTTTTACTCCATGGGTAATAACTGCCTACTTCCCTTTCAAGTGGCCAAATTAACTAACATGATTAGATTAAAGTAGAGCAAAACCATTCTTATTTGTATTTAGCTTGAATTAGGACATCTCCTTTCCCTGATCTGATGAAGGGCACTTGCACTCTGAAAGCTTGTCTCTCTTTCCAACTATGCAAGTTGGTCCAATAAAAACAAAATTACTTCACCTTGCAATCTTGCTTCTCTTTAAAGCCTATTTGCAGTTATGACTCAACATCCCTGGAGACTGAAAGAAGTGCATCTGCATTATGCAGACAGCACCAGTGATAGTCACATAAGCTTCCAATGCCTCATACTCCAAGAAACTCATTGCTGATGTGTGGGGACAATCCCCTTGCACTGCTAACTCAGTCCCCATCTCCACTTAACTTCTCTGCCAATAAAGGTGCTAATTTTTCTGCTGAGTGAACCTGAGTAACAGAAACAGGATTGAGCACCGTAAGTCAAACAGCATCTGGAAAGCTACAATTAAGTGACTACTCAGTCATGAAGCTTGTGCAAATTTAGATCCAGTCTTTTATACAAAAGATTTGAAGCACAACTAGCAGAATATCATAAAAAGAGCAAGGGGCCTGCATTTTAGGAAAATGCTTTAGCATCATATTGCAGAATAATCTATAAATACAGTAAGTTTAGCACACCATAATCCATGTGCCCAGCAGAATTTAAAGAGAAGATAAAATTTTCACCCCCTGCATGAATCTGAACAGAGAGAAACCACCTGCTGAACTGATGCTGTGACGATATTCCATGCATATATAAGCCGTTTTAAAATCCTCCAGAAAAGATTGTTTTGCTGATGAAAAAAAAAAAGAAAAGAAAAAAAAAAAATCTACACTTATAAGCTGACAGGAATAGCTGAATAAATAAATAAAACCAGCCACCCGCATGAAATGAAAGTGATAGTATACAGAAAAATTGAGAGAGCAAGAAGAGAGAAAAGAAGAAGAGTGGAACAGGACAAGGCCAAGCAAAAACAAATCTCAAGGTAACAAAACGCAAAACCCCGAAATAAATGAAGACTCATTCTTCTGTCTGCATATGATTCCATATTACTTGCAAGAGTTAAGATTATTTCTTTAGACAAGGTTTTCATAAATGATAAGCTAAGTTTTCTGTCCTTCAATAGCTAAACCATGTATATTTGAAGGATACTCAAATGTAAGCGGGTCACTCACCCAGCTCCCTTCTCAATGCCAGTCAGCATTGTATGCTGTGTTTCCAGACCATTTATTTTTCATGAAGCAAACATCCCTACAGATATAAAACAAGCAACAAACAAGCAAGCTCGCAAAACAACAAAATGACAGAAAAACAAAAACCTGCCATCTTTTCTCAGACCCTGAGAAAGTAACACAGGCTCTGTACTTCTCCATCAGTACCACAGACATCCCACTCTCCCTTTCAACTCTGTTTCTGGAGCTTTTTATACCTCTTTGGCCATGTTCAGCCGTGCATGGACATTTGGTTCCCCAGAGACAACTAGTGCCTCCACTAGTTTTCCCCAGGGAACACCTGTGCCACACATGCTCTAGCAAGTTACCCCAGGTAGGGTAGGGGAAGGGAGGCTGGGGCCAGCCCCAGCAGCCATACCTGAGGTCCTGGGGGATTTCTGGTCCTGCAGCAGCATCGATCCTGCCACATGGAGCCTGGCTGGCAATGGAGCATGGCTCAGCTGGCCAGGCTCTGGTTTTGAGTGCTGCTGTTGCATGTACTACTCTGATTTTTTTTCTGTGGGTTTATCTAGGGGTCAAAAACAAACAAAAAAAAAAAAACCCTCCACATGCTCCAATGTGGAGAACAACTGAATGTGGCTGTACCCTCATTCGCTCATCATTAAACTGCAGCTGACTCCCAGCTTCCCAGCCAAGCAGCTTATGAACTACTGCCTACTTGCAGCTGTAGCCCTTGAAGACTGTACCCCCTTACAGGCTATTACAAGCCAAGAGGAATGTCATCCTATCTCAATCTACAAAACAAGCAAGGATAAACTTGAATACGTTGTGGGGGTACTAGCTTCTGGTACAGGGCATGGAGCACTTGGGAGAAGATAAATACATACTGCTGTCTGCTTGACAGTTTAGACATTTGTTTGAGTGGAGACAGTTCAGTTCAGATGAATAAAATTATATAAAGTCATAAAACCCATAATCATAATATACCTGTCACCTAGAAAAATACAGCAGTGCTAATTCAGATCGCCACTATCACCACATATAGCCCATCTTTGATTCACGCATACCTTCTATACTTGACTTATGTAATCTAGTAACATATCAGTCGGTAAAAATGTAAACATACTCTATTACATAATTAGAGTGTGATAATTACATAATCAAAGAATAAATAAAAAATTGTTGTGCAATGAACTTCTTACTACTAATACTATGTAACTTAGTGGATACTTGTTGAAACAAAATTAAATATAGCCACTGCGTGCGTGCGCATGTGTGCATTATATACGAAATCGTAAGTATGTACAAGAGTGTGTATTAGATATCTAATACACATACATGCACACTTTTTGGAGCTATATTTAAATTTGTTTATATTAAATACATGATTCTTTCTATCCCTCTTTCTTTGGCCAGTCATCTTCATAATATTTTGTAAGGAAGTCTATCCTCTGTGCTTCCTTTTTTAATTCTCCTCACTGCATACTGTCCATTAGACAAAAATATGGAACGATGATCTGCTCCCATCTGATTTATGGTTCTGCCCACCTGGATTCTTAAAACAACATAAATTCCACTCAAAAGCTCTGTATCACATGAAAAGTCAGTGATATGACTGCAACTGAAATGAGTTAACGATACTGACTTCAAAATAAGACATGCCAATAAGCCACATGATATGTGCACTCCTGGGGAAGGTTTGTTGTGTTTTGTTGTTTTGGGGTTTGTTTGTTTGTTTGTTTTTGGGGGGGGGATTGTAATTCTTTGTTCGTTTGTTTTTTAAAGAAGAGATGACTAATGGTTTCTTGGATTCTTCTGGAGATATTAGAGTCATATGAGGAAGACTGCTGGTGGCTTGCTGCTTCCGAAATGTTCTCTATGCATATTTCAATACATTCCCCCACTAGGGAGCATCTCTACCTTGCAAGCTGCTCAGAGATACTGACCTCAGCAGGCATTTTCTCCATCTCCCCTGCCCATTCTACGAGATATTTGCACCCCTGTGTATATTGCCAACCAGATGCATCCTTCACCAGATGTAACTCGCATTCCTGTTCGCACCAGAAAGTCACCTAGCTTGTATTTTCATTTCCTGTAAAACACCTGCCACACCACCCTTCCTACTTTTAATGCTCTGCCCTTCCATTAGAACCTCCTGTACTCATTGGTGGATCTAGAATTCTGAAAAGAGGGTTGTAGATGGTGAAGTGTATTACTGCATGTAAAACAACATTATTTTTAACTGGAGAAAAATACAACTAGAAGCTTTACTAATATACTAGGGGCCTAGAGCTGCATTATTCAGTTTAAAATTGAAGCAAAAACAAATACAACTTCCTTGGAATTAGTTAAAAACCCATCTGCAGGACTGTGAAATGAGAGATGCTTTACAAGGAGCAGCTAAAAAGACTCCAGAATTGCAGAACACAGGATAGCTTGATGGCTGGAACACCAAGAACATTAAAAAGAAGAGACAGTCATTAACACCCATTGAATGACAGGTTAAGAAGGGATCCAAGAAGTTATAAGCCATGAAGTCAACTGACTAGAAATACTGCTGCCACTGCTAGGCAATTGGTTTTAATGCGTGGACCAAAGAATCAAAGCAGAGTACAAGTGCACCGGTAAAACTGCACCCCCTCTCCCAGATCTGCCTCTGTACTCACCCTCTCACGTACCAGGATGCCCAAGAGCTACCCTCTGCAGACACGTCATCCTCCCATATTGGCTACTTCCTTCACTAGGTTTTGCAATCTGGAAAAGACCTGTCATCAATTCCCTCTGCGGAAGGATTATTTTCTTCACCTCTGGCACCAGAAGGCTAGTTGTCCTTTTGAACTGAAAAGGAATGTGTTTAACAAAATAAACCCTATGTTTGGCGGGAGTGATAACATCATTCTGTTTCCTCCTTCCAATACGGAGCGTAAGAAAGAGACTGGATTTCACTTCAAGCATTTTTGAAAGATAGTGCATTTAAAAAAAAAAAAAAAAATACAGCAATGAGACAGTAGTGACTGCACAGTGATGCAGTATATAAATAGCACCAGGAAAAAACATTGCAAAAGGCTCCAGCTCAGCTATTGCCTAACAGCAACAGTAAGTATGTTAGCCTCTGTTTATTGGTGTTTACCAATCTTAGCATACTGGATTCTCTTTACAGAGCACCAGTGCAATAGAAGCTCGTGTTGAATCTCTGCTTTCCTTTCATTGAAAGACCTATCAATAGAATCTTAGAGGCGCCCAAAAACAGGGCCAGCAAAAACTATGGAGACAAAAATGATGTGCTGATGCACAGAGATATAAAGAGGTAGTGGAAAAATAAGATTTAAGCTACAATCATTTGTCATCAAAACAGAGACACCATATACAAGAAAGAGCCCTGCAATTAGATTTGTAAGACTTACATTTTAATGTTTTTTTTACATTAATTTTACTTTCTTGGTGTAACAACATTAATGGGAAAATACAGCTAAGACCAATGCTGTGTGTTATTTTTGGCAACCTGGATCTAAATTTTGCAAGCAGGTCCCTGAATTCTGTAACCTCAAATGGAAATTCTGCAGTAGCTTTAGTTTTTTAAATTGAATGAGAAAACCATTTTACTATATTTTGGGAATGTGGAATTATCTTGATATGCATTAAAATGGCTAGAAGTGTACTATGTAACTAGGCTGATGTTAAATACCAACATTAGGTTTCAGAGTCAACAGCCCATACTTGTCATAGCTATGGTTTCAGGTTGGAAAATCCTGTGAGAACAATTTCAGTTCAAAATTTAAATGGTTTTTGTTGCAATAGGAGGTGATAGGAACATTTTTTTGGTAATGATTCTGGAACATAGCTCTATAGCAAAGGGTTAATTTTGTAGAAGATTCCAGAGGACTCACTATATCCATATTACTTTTTGTATTTGTAGTATTTATTATTTTCTCTTAGGCCTTATGTATCCAAAAATAAGAAATCATATTAGTATCTATATAGAAACTATTTTTCCACACACTTCTGGCTATGAAGAGCTAACCATTTCTCTCCAGGTAAGTATCTAGACCAGCAGGTCAGCAAGGTTTTTAGCTTGTGGGAAGGAATAACACAGTTTAGTTCAGAAGTGGAAACGAAGGCAGGAGTTTTTCCCCACAATGCAAGAGGGAAAATGCCGCCACTTCTCCCTGGAGTGGTGACCATACTTCCCCACAGCCAGTTGCCACCAAAGACCCAGATCTGCACACTGAACCAAATAGCTCTGAGATTTGACCCACAGACTGTAGGTTAATGACCCCTGATCTGGATTGTAGCTTGCAGAGATGATCGTGCACACTGACTACAGAAATCTTATTGGCAACTTTTTATTTTCGTTACACAAGAGCTGGATTCAGAGCTGTGTGTCTAGGTGAAGTCAAATCTAAAAACACAGATAGGACTTTAGTAAGGGCTCTGAAAGCATGAATGCTTATTTGTTTGCCACTTAGCAGCAAAGCCAAAACAAATGTTGCAAATGAAGCTTTAACCTGCCAAAAAAGGGAACCTTAAACTATTGCCTTTAAGCAACTGTGGTCTGGAAAGTAATGCCAAGCAGCATCTATCACCAGCATCATTTTAACCAAAAACAAGTTCTTCCTTTTGCAATTTTCCTTCATTTCTTCCCAGGCAATGTACAGTAGTTTACTTTTATGCTTGTCCCATATAAAAGCCAAGACACTGCAGTATTATGCAGAACTGATACAGAGAACACAAGGCTATGAGTCATTTGACAGGATGGTGAGAATTATTTGATTAGGTCTTAACAAAAATAAAATAAAAAAGGCTTTACGGAGAAATTAGCTTCTTTGTTAATCGTACGAGACAAATGACACTACAGCAATAGCATGATGTCATAAATTACTTCTCCTCTGCCTTCAGTTTTGATTTATAGCTTACTTTCTACCTTTAGGAGTATAGGCACTTTGAGAGTTGTCATTTCCATGCTGACCTCTCTACACTTAAAGTTATATACTCCCGTTTTCCACAGGGAGTATGTCAATTGCCAGAACCATGCTATTGAAATGTACATGTACTCAATCATTCCTGCTCTCAAACAAATATACCATCTGAGATGTGATACAGGTGGGCATAAACTGGTATGGTATCATTTGGAGATAACTGCAGCGCTGGAGATACCAGTCTGTGGAAACTGTAAATAAATGCTGATAATTGTGCATGAAGATTTTCACCCCAAGTAGTGAGAGCCAGCCTTTTTGGCAGGCATGTCACAAATTAAACCTGCAAGTGCTGCCCTAAATCCCCTTCTCCTGCCCAATCTGCTGCTCTTCTTTCTGCTCTCAGCACTGTACTGTCAGTTCCCTTCCCAATCTACCATGTGCCACACACAGAGGCTGACCATGCCATTTGTGGCACCTATGCTGCAAGTTAGCCACCCCTACCCTAAAGAAACCCAAAGCACATTAAAAACTATGGTTGAGGACTGATATGCTCCTTTTGACCACATACACAGTATAAAATGTATAAAATCCCTTAAATGGGAACAGGAAGGAGCAAAGTTACTGAGGTATGCTTCTTTTTACTCCCCAATCTTACTGTACCCTCTTGCATCCCAAATCAACACTGAGATGCCTTGAAAGAGTAAAAGTCTGGGGAGTTTATAACAAAATCTCTTCCCAAACCTGAGATTTCCATACAGAATATAATGTTAGTTCTGTAGTGTTGTTCCCCATTAAATCTCTTTCCATCCACAAAAAATGGCTGAAGCTGGTTCTTTATTTCCCCGATTCCTTATTCCCAGTTCTGTTTTCAAAAGTTCCTCTTTCTACATTTAAAGGTTGTTACCAATTAATTAGACATGGTAAAGAGCTACATATTTCATCAAAAATGTATACTGGCTAATAAAAATGTAATTTCTTCATGGAGTTGTGGGAGACAGGCCAGGTTCCAGAGGACTCGAAAAGGGCCAACATAGCACCCCTCTTTTTAAGAAGGCTAAAAGGAAGATCACAGTGAACTACAGACCAGTTAACCTCACCTCACTTGGAACATATCCATAGGAAGGCCTTTGCAATCAGCCTTTCCTCCTTCAAATGCAAAACAGCCAGCATGGATTTATGAAAAACAAATCATGTCAAACAAACCTGATGTCCTACTTCAGTAAAATAACTACTTGGGTGGATGAAGGAAACGATGTCAATATAGTGCATCTGAACTTTAGCAAGGCCTTTGACAAGGTCCCACATGACCTTCTCATAAACAAATGGGAGAAATGTGGGCAGGATAGAACTACTATGAGCTGCACAGATAACTGGCTCAATAGCCACAAGCAAATGGTCATTATAAACAGGTCCGTGTCAGAATGGCAGAAGGTTGAGTGGAGTCCAACAGGGGTCTGTCCTTGGCCCGGTGCTGTTCAACGTGTTTATTATGGATTTGGATGCTTGCACAGAAAGCTTGTCGAGCAACTTTCTGAATGACATGAAACTAGGAAGGATTGTGAACATGTTGGCAGATGCAAGCACAGTTCAGAAGGATCCTGACAGATTGGAAAGCTGGGCTAAAGCTGACAAGATAAAGTTCAAAGCAGACAAATGCAAGGTGCTACACCTTGCGAGGAATGATTAAAAACATAAAATGGCAGACACTTGGCTGGATGGCAGCTTTGGAGTCTTGATAGACCACAGAGTCTATAGTCAGTCAAAATAATTGCCCGTCCCACTGTAGACTCCTTGAGTGGAGGGCAGCTTACTGAATTTTGGCAAGCCTTTGAGGGCCGCAAGACAGGCAGCCAGGGGCAGATGAATATAAATTTTTATGGGCACCGTGGGCCGGATGGAATGGCCTGGTGGGCCACATCTGACCCGCAAGCCACATTTTGCCCACCCCTGGTCTACAGCGTGATGCAACCACACAAAAGCTGAATGAAGTTTTGGGCTGTCAATAGAAGGATTCAGTGCTTGACATGGGAAGGATTCAGTGCTTGACATGGGAGGTGATAGTGCCTCTCTGCTTGGCCTCATCTGGAGTACTGTATGCAGCTCTGGACTCCACATTTTAAAAAAGGATGTGGAAAAGTGTAAGAGAGTTCAGAAATGGCCAAATATGATCAAGAGCTTAGAAAGCAAGTCATACAAGGAGAAGCTGAAGAACCTAGGAATGTTCAGCTTGTGGAAAAAGGTCCTTAAGAGGGGTCATGACAGCAGTTTTCAAATACTTGAAGGGCCACCATAGAGAAGAGGGAAAGCACTTTTTCTCCTTTGCTGCAGACCAATGGCCTGGAGTGGCAGCAAATTATCTTTATTTTGGATATCCAGAAAAAAACTTCTGTTAGAATAGTGAGGCAGTGAAATAGACTGCCTAGAGAAGTTGTGGACTCTCCCGCACTGGAGGTGTTCAAGGAGAGGTTAGACAGCCACTGGTCGGAGATGATCCAAGTGTAGCAATGCCTATTTATCATGCTTCTGGGCTTTGCTAGTTGCTCCCACCTGTGCCTTGATCTTTTCTGCTATACATGTCAGGGTGTTTGCAAGCCTTCCTAGAAACACTGGGTGTTGGCTACAGCTAAGACTGGGGACTTCAACTGGGGTGCATCAATTCTCCTGCTAGAAGCAAAAGCCAGAGGTTCCTCACTCTACTCGGGGTCAGACCAATCACCATACCTGGAGTCAGGAAGGAATTTTATCCTATGGTCAGATTGGCATGGACTATGGCAAAACTTCCTCTGTATTGGATGGTATAACCCTCCACCCAAGACTTCTTGATCATATGACAACATTTTATAGAAGCAGGACATTGGCTGCTGTTTCTCCTGCTTTACTTGTGGCAGGTTATGCTGTTAGGTCTATGTTGTGTCAGGGTTGGGGATAGTCTTATGTAGAGTTTAGATTACAGTTGTATGGGATGGTTTGGATAGGAATAATCCTCCCTCGGGCAGGGGTTTGGACTAGATGACCTCTGGAATTCCCTTCCAGCCCTACTTCTCTATGACTCGATATCACATAAATTGCCCTGAATAAGGAGCTGAGATGGGCTGGGATTATGAGGCAAAATCTGCCTCAGGTCACCCTAAACCACACATCACCACCATCAGGGAACTACTCTGAAGAAGCCTGGGCATAGCACTGCCAACCTTAGATCAAAGAAAATCATAGCAAGTTAGAGTTGGACGGGACCTCAGG
The DNA here is from genome assembly GCF_052110815.1 of Crocodylus siamensis. Lineage (NCBI taxonomy): Eukaryota > Metazoa > Chordata > Crocodylia > Crocodylidae > Crocodylus > Crocodylus siamensis. Next base: position 73,265,644 of record NC_143398.1, on the reverse strand, counting down.
AGGTTATCTAGTTCAACCCCCTGCTCAAAGCAAGGCCATCCCCAACTAAATCATCCCAGCCAAAGCTTTATCTAGCCAGGTTTTGAAAGCCTCCAAGAATGGAGCTTCCACCACCTCTCTGGGTAATCTGTTCTAGTGTTTTAATACCATCCTAGTGAGAACATACATCGATATATAACCTACACTTCCCTTGCTGCAACTTAAGACAGTTGCTCCTTGTTCTGTCATCTGCTACCACTAAGAACAGTCTAGCTTCATCCTCTTTCGAACCCCGCTTCAGGTAGTTGAAGGCTGCTATTAAATCCCCTCTCAGTCTCCTCTTCTTTAAACTAAATATGCCCAGTTCCCTCAGAAGTCATGTCCCCCAGCCCGAAACCAATTTTTGTCTCTCTCCGCTGGACCCACCAGCATATCCACTACTCCCCCCAGCTTGGTATCAACTGCAAACTTGCTGAGGGCACACCCTATGCCATCTTCCAGGTCACTGATGAAGACATTGAACAAAACTGGCCTCAGGACCAACCCCTGCAGCACTCCTCTTCATACTGGCTGCCAACCAGACATTGAGCCATCGATTACTACTCTGAGCCCAATGCTTCAGCCAGTTTTCTATTCACCATCCAGCCCATTTTTCTTTAGCTTGCCTAGGAGAATGCTGTGGGAGGCCATATTAAAAGGCTTCTTAAAAATCAAGGTACACCACATTCACCAGTCTCCCAACATCCACAGAGCCAGTCATCTCAAAGATGGCAAATCAGGTTGGTCAGGCACGACTTGCAGTTGGTGAATCCAGGGTGACTGCTCCTAATCACCTTCTTCTCCAAGTGCTTAGAAATGGATTCCTTGAGGATCTGCCCTGTGTTCTTCCCAGGGCCCAAGGTGAGACTGACCAGTCTGTAGTTCCCTGGATTCTCCTTTTTCCTTTTCTTAAATGTGGACGCTATGTTTGCCATTTTCCATCATCCAGGACCTCTCCTGATTGCCAGGACTTTTCAAAGATGATGGCCGATAGCTCTGCAGTCATATCAGCCAACTCCCTCAGCATCCTCAGGTGCATCTCATCCAGCCCCATGGACTTGTACATGTCCAGCTTTTTTAAACAGTCACTAACCTGTTCTTTCACCTCCTCCCTAAACTGTGCTGCCCGGTGCAGTAGTCAGGGAGCCGATGTTGCCTGTCAAGTCCAAGGCAAAAAAAGGCATTGAACATTTCAGCATTTTCTGCATTCTCTGTTATGAGGTTGCCTCCCACATTACATAAGGGACCCACACTTTCCCTGATCCTCCTCTTGTTACTGACATACTTGTAGAAACCCTTCTTATTACCCTTCACATCCCTTGCTAGCTGCGACTGCAATTGCGCTTTGGCCTTCCTGGCTTCATCTCTGAACCCTCGAGTAATGCTCTTATATTCTTCTCTAGTCATTTCTTATAATAAGCTGCCCACTTCTTATAAGCTGCCTTTTTGTGATTTATTTTACTGAAGAGTTCCCTGCTAAACCAAGCTGGTCTTCTGCCATACTTCCTAGTCTTCCTGCACATCAAGATAGTTTGTCCCCGCACTCTCAGTAAGGTTTCTTTGAAGTACAGCCAGCTCTCTTGGACTCCTTTCCCCCCTCATATGGGCTTCCCAGGGTATCCTGTCCATAAGTTCCCTGACAAAGTCAAAGTCTGTTTTTCTGACCCTCAAGGATTCGCCCACAATTTTTGTACTGTGGACTCTCACTGCTGCCCCCTTCCCTATGCAAACAGCAGATCCCATACAAAGCAGGTTGTCCTTTCACTCTCAGGTTCCTTGCCTCACTCACCTGCCATGCCATACTGTTTTGTCAGTGGCCAGGTGCCTAGAGAGAAAAGCCTTGCTGGCCAGGCATAATGCCTCTCACAGCTGAGACTTCTCAGGGTCTCTGTGAGCAAAGTCTCTTCCCGCTGTTACAGTGTGCAGTGTCCTTTAGTGCATCTTACCACCCTGAGAGCTTGCCTGTTTTACCTTCTCTGACAGGAGCTCTGTTCTACACCACTGGTGGATCCCTGCCGAGGCCCTTCCCTTATAACTAAGGGTGAAGCCTCACCTCTTGTTAAAGGCTCCTTTGTCTTTCTCCTTGTGATGAAGACCGCGAGTGACTGGTGCCTCCTGAATCTAGGGGGGGCGGGAAAACCTGCAGAAACCACCGACAGCAGCAGCCCTGTCAGCGGGGGGCACCCCCATGCACTCCCTACTAGTCGCCTATGATAAAGGCAGACAGGGGTCCTGAAGCAGGGACAGTGGCTAGGTGATGGTGAGGCCCATGTAGTGACCATCCTGAAGGAAAATGCAAATCAGAATTATGAGGTTCCTAAAAAGCTGGAAAGGGAGGTGCTGCCCATACCAGCAGGGCTGCCATTAGGTATGATAATCTTTTTGCTTTAAGCGACTTTCTAGTACCTCAGGGAGCCATCAACAGGGTTTAAGTAGCACAAGTTAATGCAACGTTTCTACTATTCAGGAACTGGCACAAAGACTAGACTGTGTCTCTGGCTCCCTCAGATTCAAAAAGCATATAAAAACAAAGAGGTTTCTGGTGGACCAGAACATAAGCACTACTGGGAAGGTACATGCTTTACAGCTGTGAAAGAGGAAGAAAGCTGAGCCAGTGAGACTGGAGCAGAACCCTGTTCTTACGAAAATTAACCTGAGATATTTCGTGACATCTGTGCTGATAGAGCCTGTTATTTCAAACAGGGTAACAGCTCTGAGTGAATGGGCTCTTTTCTTCCTCTCAAATAGATGTCATTTAATATTCTCCAATTTTTTTTTGTTTTTTTTTTTTTTTTAGAAGTACACCAACACATTGGATTATATCATATCAGCACTGATAAGAGCAAAGTTAACATTACTGGCAATCAGCTTTTATTGGCTGATAATGTCATTAATATTGTGTGCAGCCTGGCAGCTTGGAGAGCAGCATCCAGCTGGTAAGTCTGTGAGGGGAAAGGGAAGGGAAGGGGAAGTGGGGGCAGACTGAGGCTCCCTGTAGTGAGGGAGGGAGCCAGGGTGGGGCCAAGGCATGGGCAGGTGCTGCACAGCTGGGGTGGGGCCACAAGTGACTCGTCTGGGGACATGGGAAGGGAGGGGGGGCAGCTCCTGCTGCTGCTGCTAGTGTGCCCTGGGGAAGGCACAAAGGGCATGTGACCCCCAGATCTGTGCACAGGGCAAAGGTGGGCTGCCACTCCGGGCTGGAGTTAGAAACAGCACTGGGCTCTTCCTGGCAGGGGGGCTACAGAGTGAGCTGTGGGCACCCCAGAATTTGCCATAGCACCTTCCTGGTAGCCCCTCCTCCCAGCACCACCTCTGCCTGCCCTGCACACAGCCCTGGCCCCAGCCTGAAGCAGCAGCCTGCTCTTACCCTGCACACAGATCTGGGGGACACGTGTCCCCTGAGATGCAGTGGTGGGATCTCCCCTGCACTCCCTCCCCACATCCCCAGATGAGCCACTCATGGCTCCATCCTGCATTCCTCCCCATCCTGACCCAGCTGAGCAGCACCTGCCCTTGCCTCAAGCCCCATTCCCTCCTCCCTCATCGCAGGGACCTTGATCTGCCCCCCGCACACCCTTTTCCTCCCACTGCCCCTTTTTCCCCCCCACAAAAAAGTTACCAGCCTGACACTGCTCTCCAAGCTGCCAGGATATAAAATCAGCAAATCAGCCATCAGCACTAGCCCAAAAAGTCTTTACTGGTACACCCCTAATTTTTTAATCTGAAGGATAAAAAAAGTAGGTCTGGTATTTGAGTTTTTTTCTGTTTGGTTGGTTGGTTGCTCGCTTGCTTGCTTTTTAAGCCATGCTTCTGTTTCTTACTTGTACAGCAGAAATTGCCTTGGGCTGAAGATCTCACATTTGTCCCAGTACAAAAAATTTTATTCTTGGATAAGGTACAACAACTGAGATATTCATGTCCACTGTCCTGGGACACATCCTGAAAAGGTTCACAGGATAAGAAGTACTAACAGTTTAACCCAGGAGATCACAAAAATGTATCTGAACAGTTATCCTAGGATTTCATCGCTGAAGCAATGGCAGAAAAGAAGCAGTGAATTCAGATGGCCACTAAACCCCCATTTAGAAAAGGAGAGGTGTATACACACAAATCCCAGGGCATTTCTGTTTCAGGATGAAATGCCAGCACAATGTGTCTACAGACAAATGCAACATCTGCTCCCAGCCTTCATCAGTGCATACACACGTACTAAGGTGACTTAATTAAGTTGACTTTAAGTTGCCTTCTGTCAACTTAAGCCACATTGGAGAGTACCAACATACAACTCCTTGACATGGTAGCAGCCCTTTTGTGAGCTTAGTCAACTAATGGGACTCAAAATAATACACTTCAGAGGTGTATTATCTTACATAGCATTTGAGTTATCTCTGTTCCATATACATATGTATGCTGTGACAGTTAAGTCAACTTTAAGTTAAGTCAGCTTAACTGCCAGAAAATTAGTGTGTGTGTGCATGGACCCCATGATATCCAAAGAGATGTTTCCAAAAATCACAAAGTGAATAAATAGCTCAATTTATCCAACAAACCTCCTGGGTTTGACCTAACTACTAGATTTCCTACTTGATACTTAGATTAAAAAATGTTACATATGGCTTTGAGAGAAAGCAACAAGGTTTGTAAAAATGCAATCTTAAATGCAAACTAGACCATTTTCAACTAATTTGTCCAAGACAACAGTATGTATGACAGCATTTCAGACATTCAGGAGTACTTCTCCATGGAGAATACCCTAACACAGACAAATTCCATACTGTAGAATACAACTGTCACAATCCTTCCAGCACAGAACAGGATGATGTTGCACGTGCAGACTCATACAATATGTGGGATGTCACAGATGTATCCTTTCTATAAATACTTAAGTAAATGCATGATTTTCTTACCAAATCTGAATACATCCTTTATCTGGAAGTATTTTGAGAATACCTTTCCCACCAAGTTACTACAGACAGGTTAAAAATAGCATTCTAAAGCCAGTAATTTATGTCACTTTATGTATTAGCTGACATAAATGGGATTCTACAATTTTAAATGATTCCCTGAGGTCACAATAGCATATCGTCTTATAAAGTGGGGTATTGGTATTAGTCCCTTGTGAGATTCAAGAGGGTGTTAATGCTGCTATATCAAATGTGCAGTGTCAACAAGTAAATCACCATGAACACTTGATGAGCTGAAAATTGAACCTACCCTTCTGTAAAGCTTGCAACACGACAGACTTGATGGTTACCATAGTAATCATGTGACAGTTTCTGATTTATTACCTTGTACTGCATGATTGCAAAGGTTCTTCAGCTACCTTCTGCAGCATTTCCAGATTCAAGAGCAATGTTATGATAAATGTCCACTATCTAAAAGATATACACAATGGAATGCAACACAAGAGAACAGTGCTTTTAATACAAATAGCATGCTTTTTGCCCTTTTAGAATATTAAAGAGTCATTTCAATGGCATGAAAACGAAGAACCCTGACCTCTGACATCAGTTTCTTTTCCATAGAGATCGTAATTTTCTATGGGACTGCCTACTGAATATTTAAGTAGTATGAAACAGAAAATGAGGTAATAAATTCTGCAGAAGATAGTCTGAGTAATGTGCTGATTACAAAAAACAAGCATATATCTGAGCAATTACCACGGCAGTCAGTCACTTGGTGATGCATCTTAGGTATATTTGGATCATTATTATTACCATTAAACAGATTATATAATTTCATTGCATCTAACTGACACCCTTAACATTTTTACACAGTAACTTGAAAAAAATATTGCTCTATAGAATAAATGTCACAGAACAAGAGAGCCATTGACAAAGAATATTCAAGTATACTGAGAAGATAAAATTCCCATTAATGCCATTAGATTTTAGTAGATTGTCCCTTAACTCAATATTGGACTTTCAGAAGATCTTGCTAATAATTTGCCTTTCATTGCTGAAGTATGCACTTCCCCCGCACCTCTCTGCCCATTATGGTGTGCAGCTATGCTTTTAAAAGCACTGCTTCAACTCTTGTTGGTAAACATTGCAGTTTGAAATATTCAACTTTATTTTATTGAATTGTGGGTCCTCATAATTCTCTTTGATTACACAGCAATAAAAGACTGGAAGAATACAGGGTTTTGTTCTTATCAAGTGCAGAAGCGCCATGCACTAATTTGTGTATTAGCAACTCCCATGTGGATGCTACATTATTGATTCTGCCATCAAAATTCTACTGTTTGACAGGAAGGATATTGTGTATAGGATTAATAAAACAAATCTCCTCAAGCATTATTTTTTCTTAAACAGCATTGGTTATGCAGTTTCAATAGAAGACTTTCAAAAATAAATGTGCATTACACACACAAAATAAAACCTCTCCCTGATACAGTATACCTACACAAATGAATACAACTACCAGCAGTGTTGCAGAATGGCTGTTGGTTAAAGTATAGCAAGCCATGATTTTTTAAAGGCTCACAAGAAGATGTGTACTTTACCATTAACAGATTCCTAGGTTGTAAAACATCCTGGCGATTAACAGTTTTCTTATTACCTCAGAATATTTGATGAGCTGACAAAAGAATTCATATCAAAAGGCTGACACATAGGTATTTTTAAAAATATGCACAAAGACAAAAGCTTGCAGCCTTAGGAACATATCCAAGCTGTATGGGTTCCTACAGAGGCACTAAAAAGGCACCGCAAAAAGGTCAAAAGGTATAAGACAAAGCAGGGATTTTTTTTTTTTTAATCCAAATTAATAAAAAATCCCATCCATGTGGCCCACTGTAGCAGTGTAACACATGACTGAGCACATCAACCTGCTTAATTGATTCTAGGCTATCTGCTCACACCGTTGGGAATTCATGGGTATGTCCCTTGAGACCAGCATATTGAAGAAGACTTTGGGCTTTAAATCAGATATATAAGGAAGCAAATTTACATTAAAAAAGACAATGTTTTAAAAAGAGTCAGGAGAACAAAGTTGGCTCTAATGAAATATCTAATTAAAAGTGTGTAAACTGCAAAAAGCAATGAGCTTTTCTTTTTTTCCCCCCTCTTCATGGCTTTAATGTTATGACCGGGCAAGGGAATTCATTTAAATTAAACATAAATTGGGTTTGGTCAAGATACATATTCTAAGGCTCTTTTTAAGTTGTGGCGATTTCTAATTCATTTACATGGAGACAGCAGGCTCTAGTGAACAGAGCAGTAAGCTATCAAGTTCGATACATGGGTCTGACACTGAACTGCTGTATGACCTTGAATAAACCACTTTATTACTTTGTGACTTCTTCTCCATCTATAAAAATGGAAATAAGCATTACTTATCTTTCCTTTCGTAAAAAGCCTCAAAAACGCAGGGATGAAATTTACTATATATATATATAAAAAAACACACCAAATGGGCTTTATTTGTGGTGAAATGTATTCATTCACAAAAAATTCAAACCTAAACAGCAGAGCTAACCCATAGCACAATGCAAAACAGTAAGATACCAACCACAGTAATATTCTAATTGCACTTACAGATGTGAACAAAAGGAACGCTTCCGGATACAAGAGCTCAAATACAGGTTTTACTTAGAAGAAAATAACAAAATAAGGCTTTTGAAGTCCTAACACAGGACTTTAGGAAACTACTTCACAAGATTACACCCAACTGTTTTCAAGAGCATGTTTATAAAATTAGTAGAAATGTTTTCTTAGCTTAAACAACAACACAGAAGCTTTTATTTCCATCTATCATGCCCTGGCAGTTTTTGCAACCCAAGCACAGCAAAAACCTGTATCAGTGCACAAGAACTACAGAGCAGATCATGCTAACCTACTTCCAGTGTAAAAGTCATAGCTTCATTCACAGCCCACTGAAGCCAACAAGCCTCTTTCCAGTGGTTTCAATGGACCTAGAAATCAGGGGGAAAAAAGTAAGTACAGCTTAAATGGCAAAATTATTATTGTGCCTTTTTTAAAATCCCTGACAAATCTGGCTTGCCTTGCTTACAGATACAGTCCCACTGGCTTCAGCAGGGACACTAGTGTGAATAAAACAAGAAGGATTAAGAATGTGCTTTCCCTCAGTCCACTGTTTTTTGGTTGTTTTTTTTAAAGCAAGCTTGAAAAACAAGACTTGGGAAGCCAATGGGAATTGGGCCAAACAAGGACTTAAGAACTTATCCCCAGTGTTCCCTCTAAGCTGCAGGGCGTGCACGGCTGCACAGGTGCGCCTGGCAATGCAGCATGAGCGCGCCTGCGAGGCCGCACAGCTTGGATGGAATTCTGTTAATCCCTTAAAAGTCCATTTTGATTTTGAAATAAAAACTATGCCGAGGCTCTTCAGTTTTTGGCCAATACTTTGGAGCACACAAGAGAAGGATCTCAGCATGGACTTCCTTAGATGTGCCTCCAAGAAGCATAATGCCTCCTGGAATTCAAAAGCAGACTGTGTCTATGCTGGTAAAATTAGGCTCTATAATGCATCACTTGGGCAGCTTCATCACTGGCAGCCATCAAGACTGAGTTCTAAAATGTATCAGTGCACTTGAGCTTTATCTACACTACAGCTGCCACTGTTGGAGTTGCACCAAGAGTGAATCAATGATACAATTTTTTTTCCATAGACAAGGGCAGGGACTGCAGCCACTGCAACTCTGCTTTAAAAAAAAAGATATGCTGTTTCCCAGTTCTCTCTTTTGGGACAAAAAACTGGGGTCTAGTACAGCAATTAGGTGGGGACAGAAGCAACATACCACCAAGCAGGATTTGGGAGAGACCTTGTTCCCCCCAGCAACCCCCGGGGTAACGAGGAATAATGGCCACAACTTGTTAGACAGTAAATTTAGACTAGACATCCAAAAGGCACTACTTCAAAGTCAGGGTGGCTAGGATCTGGAACAAACTTCCTAGCTCCTACCCTGGGGGTCTTTAAGAGGAGGTTTGACATCTACCTGGCTAGGGTCATTTGAGCCCTGTTTTCTCTCCTGCCCAGGGCAGGGGGTCAGACCTGATGATCTACAAGGTCCCTTCCAAACCTACTTCTATTAAATCGAGAACTTTGGGATCCTAGTTGCACCAGACCATGAGTTGGCAAGCTTTGGCTGCCATGGACTGCTGCTTGCAAATCTTCACATCCCAGAGCACCTAAACTGCCTGCATTTAATCCCCACCACTGATTCAAGTGGCCAATGGCAATGGATACATTCAGTTCAGCAGTGCCATAGGAACAGATCGGGGAAGGCTGGGTGGTCAGTAGATGCTGTGAAAGGAATATATGGAACAAGGCAAGTGGCAGCACTCTGGGAACATGTCCTCTGCTGCCTCAGCTACAGTGTACTGCTGATCGCTTGGAGCTGCCTTGAGCTGGATCCAATCTTTTCATAGGATGGATCCAGCCTGTCGGCTGTAGGTTTCCAACCCTTGTACTAGATTCATAGGCCCCTGTCACACATTACACTTAAAAAAGGTGCTAAATCAATTAATCACATCTTAAAGTAAAACCCAACCACACAGGTAATCAATTAATGGCATGATAAAAGAAGAATAACCTAAGTTATTTCACAAAAAATGTCATAACTTTGTGTCTGGTTCCTTTGATACCATTAATTGAATGTGTGGCCAGTACACCCTTGCAGCTGGAAGCTCCTTCAGATAATTGGGGCTCCTGAGCCATGGGGGTACACCATGCACCCCCAAACCCAGGAGCCTGAGCTGATGGTGCTACCAGCTGCAGTAGCACATGTCTCTGAAACTTGCAGCCCCCTCATGGTACATACCCCCAGCTGGGAGCCCTAGTCATCTGAAAGAACTCCCAGACACACATTCAAAAAGCCTGAGCCTGAATTGATTCACTTGTTGCAGGTTAGTCTAAACTGTGCAGCTTAAACTGATTAACAACTGGACAGACATTCTCTGTTAAATCAGGAAATGCAGCCACATGCCTGTAGTGGCTCAAGCCAGAAGCTGGTGGGGGGGAAAAGGGTGTGGTAGAGCATGCCTGCCAGCCACTGCCAAAAGGGGAGGGAAGAGAGATGCCCTTCAAGAGAGTCTCACCCCTTCATGCTGGAGCATAAGGGGTATGGCCAGGCACCAGCCAGGGCTACCACAACACATGAAATGCCAGCTGCCAGCCTCGGGGTAGAGCAAGTACTACCAGACTGATAAGCAGGGATGGAGAAAAGGTCCTCTCTCTGAAGCAAGCATGTACTGAACACACCAATTTGCAAAGCATAAAACAGGGAACTACCAAAAATCTTTGCCTAAGCCAAGATATAGCCCAGTAAAATACAGCATATACAACTTAGTCCAACTTAAAATGTAAACCAGGAAGACAAAAATAAGTTTTACTAATCCTGAGAACAGAGTGTCTCCTCACAGCCAAGCATTCAGAAAGGCTTTGTTTAGGTATTCCCAGGTTTTACATGTTGTGCTTCACAATGTAAATGTAGCTCTCTGCATTCTTTGCGGAAGCTGTCTGCAACTTCTCTTAACTACATCTCCATTATGTGTGTGATGATCGTCAGGTTTTTGCCAACATTTCCCACCTCAGTCTAGCCCTGCATATCTTAGCTCTGGGCTCACAGGTTCAGGGCTTGGATATGCACACAGTGGACTAGTTTGCTTCTCTCCCCCTGCTCTGGTACATCCTATGGAATCAATCCCCTCCCTGCCTGGCTGCAGGAAAGCCATGCAGGTGTGGCTGGGGCTGGTAAACTCCAGCTGTAGTCCCCAGGTTTGCCAGCAGGGGGGAGGGGAGGAGAAAGGGGAACAGAGGGAGGAGTTTACCTCAGGGGCCATAGCAAGCTGCTGTGTGGCCACACCCTGCCCCCGTTCTGGCTAGAGAGAAGAGGAGAGGGGCCAGCCCAGCTCACTGGAACAGAGAGCAGAGCTCTGACCAGCCCATAGAGCCAGAATCTGGGACAGACACTGAATAAACCGGTTTGACCCAAATTAAGTCTGATATACTACATTCAACCAGGTTTCTCAAACTGGTTTCAGCTATTTTCAAACTGGTTTATGGACACTGAATGTCTGTTCTGTTGCAGGTTTAAACCAGTTTCTGATCACTTAATGTCTGTCCCTAGCCCCAGCTGTTGGGGTGAATGACTGCTCCCCCAGCTCAGAACCCCATCAGCTGAGGAGGCTCCCAGACATGGGAGTTTGATATTTTCCAGTGCAGGGGGAGCCCAGGATTGTGAACCCAGGCTCCTCCTCCACAGGCAGTGAGGCATGATGGGATCCAATATACAATCGTCCCTCCTGCCATGCATGTATAGCGTGGCAGGAAGCACAACTGTGTGGATCATGCTTCAGATCCCACCACACCTTTACCTGCACATCTGGCAGGGACCATAGAAGCATGGTGCTTTTTAAGTATCACAACTGCGGCTGGCTAACGTGCACAGATACAAAACATAAAGGAGGAAGAAATTTCTCCCCTCCTATCTGACCCTCTACAGGTGTGTGTACACATATTAAGTTAACTTAAAATAAGGCGACTTAACTAAGTCGACTTAAGCCACGTTGGAGGATACACATGTACAGCTCCTTGATGTGGCAGTCATCTTGTGAGCTAAGTCACATTAGTAAATACACCTCAGAGGTTATTATTCGGTGTCCATTTAAGTCAACTCTACTCCACATACATGTCTACGTTCTGACAGTTAAGTCAACTTAAAAAAAAGTCAACTTAACGGTCAGAAAGTTAGTACACGTGTATTCACGCTATGATTTTAACTACACTATTCCTTTTAATTTCTGCATTTAAAAAGATGCTACAACAATCAGAAAAACACATTTCATGCCATCTACCTACTTACTATGAAAATACTGTTATGATAGAACAAACAAAATAATTCTGTGAACACCAAAGGAAGCCTGAGAGTGAGCAAAAGCTATAGGTCCAAATTATTCCCTTTAACTCAAGCAAAAACCCCGACTGACTTCACTTTTTCAACTGAATGGGAAAGAATCACAGTGACAGCTCCGATTATATAGCAGAGCTGTACATTGCCAGACAAGGTTCTTTGGGTAAATCTGATATCTTCTATTAGACCAACTCAAATACTTGGAAAAATTCTTTGCAAGCTTTCTGAATGGATCCCGACAAGAAATGTGAAACCTGGAAATATATCTCCATCACCCCCTCAGTTACTATACCCCACAACAGAACAATCAGTATTCCTAGATCTTACAGCTGTACCTCCAGAAGTATAATCTCTCATCCAATGCACCAAATGGCCTGGTGGAAAATATGTAGGAGACACCAAACAATAACTGTGGGCCAAATGAACACACTGGAAATTTATCAGACAAGAATACCCAATTACCTGTAGGTGCAGATTTTTCCCCACAGGAAAACCATACTCTTCCTCCAATTTCTCAGTGCTAAACCTCAAAGAGAATTTAAGAAAACACCTTCACAGATGAGCCTACAAACTTCACTCCAATCAACCTACTGGATACAAAAAAAAAAAAACAACAACTAATCGTGGACTGAACATAGACATTGGATTTATGACACATTATAACCTGCCTAACATCTGACTCCTCAGGTACCTCTCCACTATTTAACAGCTACATTCATTCCTCCCCTCCCCCAACCTCTCTCTCACCCACTGACTCCTCAATTTACATCTTCACTGACGGGCTTTCTTGCACGCATACAAACCTCTGGCTTCTTTACTATTCTACTCTATCCAGGAAGAGCACAGACCAACTACAGATGCTTTCCCAGCCTGACAGAGAGTATTTATACCCAAAAGCTTGGAAAGAAATTTTTTTTTCCACCTATTTGAGTTGGTCTAATAAAAAGACATCAGATTTACCCAAAGAACCTTGTCTGCCCATGGCCTTAGACCAACATGACTACAATATATACCCCTGAAACAGGGCTGCATATTGTCATTCATTAAATGGGAGGAGCAGATCAAAAATAATATAATATAGTAAAATATTATATAATAATGTAATAAGTTGTTCTAACCACCCTCAAAATAGGAAATATTTCAATATATTATTTTTTAAACAAAAATATTTATTTGAATTTTCTACAAAAATGACTAATATACCAGCTATGCCATACACAGAGGCTGTTTCCATTCTCTCTTCCCTCCTTCTGGTCAAAAGGTCTTTTTTTCCTGCTGGCAACAAGAAGGGAACAGAAACTGATTCTGATTATAGAGTGAACACAACAGGTAATGTTGGTTTCTGATCTCTCAGTACAGCGTGACATTTCCAGGCAGCAATGCTTGCCAACATCACAAGTCATTTTAATGTCATTTTCTGCCCCTCGTTTATCAGGAACCATTTAAATAAATGAGGCTGTCAGGAAACAGAATTCGATTGACTCAGGCCCTGTCCATAATTCCAGCCCCTCTCCACAGGCTTGTGTGAATTCTATACTGCTCTTGGTTCTAAACTACTGCAAAAAGCTCATCTCATTCAGGTCTTATTTATCTGCAATAAAAAGAATTCCTTACACTATGCATTCAATTACATTGAATCACAAGATGAAATGTGAACCAATGTAAGATGACAGTGAAATACAGCCAAGGCACGGAATAAAGGGAAATACAGAACTTTTTTTTTTTTTATTCTGCAGGTAGAAAATGCTGAGGTTAGCAAAATAACTATCTTGTGGGTATCCTGTTACTGACTAATCAAAATGTTTTGGTTAACTTGGTATTTCCTCACACTGACACTGGATGTGGGCAACGAGAGGGAGTATACCAGATGTGAGAGCAGCTAAGACACCAGTGTGTGGCTGGAGCTTTCCTTTCAACCACTAGAGAGATTGACCCCTAGACAGCGGTACAGCTTATTGCTAAACAAGCTGGTGGATAGAGAATTGAGAAAATATACAGTCCCTCCTCACAAACATTGGCTAGGGGCAGACATTCAAAAAGCCTGAGCCTGAATTGATGTAATCTGTTCAGGTTAATCTAACCTGGCTAGGCTGACTTGCTTGTAACCACACACACATCCCTTCTGGATGGAAAAAAATGCAGGCACATGCCTGCAGTGGCTCAGGCTAGAAGCCAGGGGGGTGCTAGGGCAGCTCTCCCTTCCCTTTTACAGTACTGCGCTGAATGGGGTAGGGGCGTGGCCAGGCCCTGGAAGGATGCTCCAATTAGGGAGGGCCCTTCCCCTTGCTACTCCTGATCAGCTCAGCAAGGAGTTGGTAACAGAGTGATTATCAACCCATTAAAAAATCCAAAAGCCTCTCATTAGTTCAAGCTCTTCTTAAACAACTTTTTCCAAGGAAGAAATGGAGGGACATTACTGGCTGAGCTGCTGATTAACACCAAAAAGCCCTAAGCAGACACTGTCCTGTCTGCCTTACACAGACACCTCTCAGCATTAGCTAGCATACCACATTCTGGCTACAGTCGGGGCAATGGGAGGGGTGGGGGGAATGTCTGCTTGAGCAGGGAATGGTTGGGGGGAGGTGAAGGGCACAGGAAAGCCAAGCAGACACTGCTGTGCCTACCATCTCTGCAAGAGCTCCATCTGGAGAGCAGAGGGGAGGGGCCAGCCCAACTCTCTGGAGCCCTGTCCAGGGCCACAAAGCATTTGGGATGCTGGGGGATTCTGGTTTAAAAATTAAAACTAGGAAGGGGTCTAGATCAGACATTGCATAAACTGGGTTTGACCCAAATCAGTTAAGTCTGATACTATATTCAACCAGGTTTATTTCAAACAGGTTTCAGCTGTTTTCAAACTGGTTTATATGCACTGAACATCTGTTCTGTCACAAGTTTAAACTAGTTTCTGATCACTTAAACTGCTTTGTGTGTAATGTCTGCCTTAGCCACTGTGTTTAGAGGAGACTTTATTGCACCCCCTCCCCCTCCCAAGACTTATCCCTTTCAAAACCTGCTCTAGAAATAAAAGGAAAAACAGCCATGGAACCTGTCTTTTCTCTTGGAGAGAGATTCTAGTCTTATTCCAGCTACCAAGGTAGGGATGGGGGAGAAGAAAGTTAGGGGAGAAAGACATCCCCCCACGCCCACCCCGATTAAACAAATAAATAGCGATCAGAAAAAGAAAACCTGATGGACTCTCTGACAAACTGTTTGTTTGCTTCTTGGGATTTGTCTCATCTGTCACAAGATGAGCCAAGGCACTCTAGCCAAGAATGCACTCCTCTACATGGTGGGAACAAGCACCATCTACAGGAAGGCTTCATCTTGGATTTGTTCCTTATTATGTTACAAAATATTGCTAAGTCCATCTCTTTTCCAGAGTAACTGCTTGGACAGGGAGAGGGCACGCATGTGAAAGATTTTTGTAGGACCACATATAAACACATAGAAATGCATTTTTATGTGCAAACCAAAAACAAGCACATAAGTTAAAAATGGAGGGACATTACCAGCTGAGCTGCTGATTAACGCCAAAAAGCCCTAAGCGGACACTGTCCTGTCTGCCTTACACAGACACCTCTCAGCATTAGCTAGCATACCACATGCTAGAGACTTAAGAATAAAGTAAGAAGGAATCAGAACAGAAGAGATGAGGGGAAAGTGTAGTAGGATATTAGTTGGTCACTGGACTACTGAAAATTTGGCAACCAGATTCCAAACATGTGGGCATTACCTATACTATGGAGTAATTTGTATTTTTATTCTTTTTCTGAAAATGATGTTGATGAAGACCATAATCACAATGAAGAATAGTATTTGCAGCTACATAAAGCAACAAAACTTTAGCTGTCTTCATTTTCACTGCTCATCAGCTGATGTGGTATCTTTGATCACACTTCAAAAGCTTCAGCTCATGCTGGTGTTAGAAGTCTAGTAGAGCAAGTGGGTAAAAAATGAATAAAGCAGATTTAAAACCTGTCGTCATTTCCATCCAACTCCAAAACGATTTCCATGTAAATGGAGAGTGCCATTTGCATGAAAGCTTAGAGTAAGTATAATTTTTTCCAGTTTCACCACTGTTGTGCTGGAGCTGCAATAGAGTGTTAACACATTCTTTCTTCATATGCCCTGCAGATAGCCAATGTTTCTTAAGCAAAAAAAATTGAGATCTATATTTCTTCTCAGGAGCCTCCCCTTCCATTTATTCTTCATACCTTCCCCTAAGGTTATAACAATTGCACAGCTGTATGAATATTAAAACTATATACGAATCGTGTTTTGAAACACATTTCCTTTATCTGACACTTAGTCTAAAAACAGGACCTGAAATAAATATTTAATTTAGTGCACAAAACACTAAAACGTCTCAAATTCTTTTTAGAATTGCATATTCCCATGTGATCAGTCAAATTTTTTTTAAAATTTATATTTTTCTTTTGAACAAACTTAATAATTAGAGTCAGCATTCTGGAACTCTAATGAGCCACTGATGTTTATGGACTGCTGATGATACCAAAATTACTTTCAAGGTCTTCTTAAATCCTGTTATTGTTTGCAGATTTTTACAAACTACAATTTGGCTTACAGAAAAAAAAAAAAAAGGGGGTGTTTTTTATGGAAGCACTTATTTTTCAGGAAGAAGCCCTCAAATTATTATCTTATGCAATTTTTCTAGCAAATCATACAGGCAGCACCTGATAAGTCCAGCAACTTTATAGGTCAGGCCTTTCCTATTTTTCTAGCCAAAATGAAAATGCTAAATCTATTACTCAGGAAAAAACAAAATACTGAGAACCTGAAATGCATAATAGACAAATTTACATAGAACAAATAAGGAAATGGAAAGCATTTCCTTTGTACAACTCCCACAACTATTTGTAGGGCATTGTTATTTGTTTGGATAATGTAAACCAGTAGCAGCTGGAATAGCACATCAAAAACCACTCTGAATTAAAGAACTAACTGGAATACTGACTCAGCGAAACAGTAAACTAGTATGCTGCACTCAAGGGACTGTGGTTAAATTCTTGGCACCACTGTTTGGATTAGGCATCGCAAATGGGCGACACACACACACACACACACACACACACACACGCGAATTGCACTGCTTCAGTACATCCAGACAGGGAGACAGGACTTCGGAGCTGTTGCCCTGTGGGTTTGAAAAAGGAGGCAGTGATTACAATGATTTACCATTATGAAGCAGACCTGCTCCACTGGATTATGAATTTCATTGGGATTTTATGGAAATTCAAACTAAGGTTCCTCATTCTTTCAACTTTTCATTTTATTCCTTAAGGATAAACTAGCCATGCCCTCTCTCTTTCAAAACTGTTACAAGAATACTTGTCTACCTTGACATTTTTGTTTGTGTAATCAGGGGACAGAGCTTTAAAAATTGTTTTAGTATTTTTCATAATTTAAAAAATTCATTTGTATATACCATTACTTGCAACATCTAAAATGTGTTAGGCCAAAATACTCAAAAATGACAAGTTTTTTTGGGTGACCAAAATTGACCTGATTTTTAGAGGGGAGTTTCTGAAAACCAGGTACCTATAAAGAGTCTTATGTTCATCACCAAAACTGAGGCACCCAAAAACAGGGCACTTTAAGAAGTCTTGGTTTTAATCTAGGATTTTTCTTTGCACACACAAACAGGCTATTGTGTCCTGTGTTCATGAATGTGGGACAAGTTTTACAAACTACATTTATATCCACAAAGTTATAGAGGAACCAATTTTATGCTCAAGTATTAGGCAATTATTTGCCTCTCTCTTTGGCTGATACAAATGTACAACCTTATATTTGCACATTGGAAAGCTACTTAAGCAACACACAGATGGCCAGTTTAAAAACAATCTAGGGACACAGTGAAATTTTGGGCACATCCTTGAGATGTGAACATTTATGAAAGGGACAGAAATTACACATGAACTGGTATAAGTGATTGGAAACTGGTTCACATAGAAGTTCAGTGCATATAAACTACTTGCAAAATGGTCAAACCCAGTTTAAGATAAACTTGAATGGATGTAGTATCAGATTTAACTGATTTAGGTTAAATCATTTTATTGAATTTCTGTCCCAGATCCCCTCTAGATTCAAGTCAACTCATAGTCCCCCAGCATTCCTGGATGTTTTGTTCCTCCTCTGCAAACCCCACCTTACAGAATGGGTGGGCTAGCTTTGGCCCAAGCTGTCCACTCTAGGTGATCAGGCATATGGCTGCATTTCTAGAGTCAACAGTGGATGTCTGTTCACTTGCTTATTGGTTCAATCTACACAGCTTAAACTAAACTGTGAAGATTAAATAGATTCAGCCTTGGACTTTCTGACTGTCAGTACTTAGCCTTCAGGTACATGCAGGCACTACATTTAGATTGACCTAACTAAGGTTAGCTCAATCTAAGTGCCCAGTCTTTCAGAGGACTTGAAATTACCCAAAAACTGGCATGCCTGATCTAAGTAAGTTCACCTAAGAAGGTGCTCTAACTTAGGTTGAGATCAAGCTAACCCAAACTAAGGAAAAGTTAACCTGGTATTGAGATGCCTGCATGTGCTCTCAACACAGGCCTACAGCTGGGAAAACCCAGCTGCTCAAGCCAACCCCAGGATTATGCTATTTGTACACCCTACCCTGACATCCTTTCCCACATTTCCCTCCCCCTGCAGACCTGTCAGCCTTCCTAATCCAGCCAAAGTCTCCAGGACCTGTCAAACCCTACCTTGAACCCACCAGCCCCCTCCAATCCCATGTGTCGCACCCCACGCCCTGAGTTACTTGCATCAGTTTCCTCACTTGGTTTCTAGAAGCAGGGAATGGCTGCGCTTGCCAATCCTGGTCTACTTTTACGCAGTTTAAAGTAAACTGTGTGAATATAGACTGGGTGCAGAGTTGTGTGCCCACTCTGTACCCTTAGACAGAGTTAACAATCTTCACTGTGTCACGCAAAGTAGCAGAGGAAAGACAGCAGATTCTGGCCTGCTCAAACTCCCATCTGGGAAAGCACTAAGCATATGCTTAATATGAAGCATGCAAGAAATCCCACTGAATTCAGAAGGCGAGTCATTTACTTCACGTTGTGTATGGATTGGGACCTAAACTATGTATCCAGGTGAAAATAAAGTTATGTCAAGTGAACAAGGAAGAACAGATCAAATAGGAAATCTCAAATTTTCAAACAGCCTTACAAAAGGAAGAAAAAAGGCAACTGTTAACATGTCATTCTTGACAATGTCCCTTTTTATGGGAGTTTAATTAATGTGTTTTTTCCCCTACAGTGATGAAAGGATTATGCAAATAACCTATGTCACATTACTTCTACCCTAATAGAGGTTCCAGTCACTGCATGCTACAGGAATAATGCAATATTAGTACAATCACAGAACGCTCTCTGTTGCTGGTGGGGTCAGAGTGGGGCAGGGAGACAACAGCATTTATTGTGACCTTCAAAATCCCTCAATATTAAAATGATAACCCGCAAACATTTTGTGCATGTGTTAACGAGACACACGTTGTTTATGTATGCATGCAGTATATATGCAGAGACAGGTTTTTTTCATAATTAGAGTACAAAATGGCATCATGGGTACACAGCATGTGGATGCCACAATGAAGTTTATGAAAGGTTGGCACAAACACAATAAAGAGCAATGATTCTAAGCTGCTGTCCTCCTGTCCAAAAAAAAAAGCCCCTACAGGTTTCCCCTTGCTTATGCTGTACATGTGTTCCTGGAAAACGGCACATTACTCAAATTTGCATAAAGGGAACCCACTTTACAATGTAACAAATAGGGATACGTTCCAAGACCTCTACTGTACCAACCCCAAGACCCACTTCTACAAGACCATTTCGGTACTCGCCAACAGCAGACAGTACACACAAGCACAGAGAGCTATCATAATGGGGGTGGCAACTACAGAAACACTTGTTGCAGACAACGAGTGAGGAGCACAAATCCACACAGGAGACTATATATTGGTGCATGTCACTCCTACAATGCACCACACAAAAGCAGCTGACTGCAGGCTTCCACCACACCAATTGTATAAGAGTTAATTTACCTTGCATATAATTAAATTTTTGGTCTAAAAAGGGTCATCACATAAGAGCAAATTCACATGTACAAAACGCACCGAAAGCAAGGGAAGCCAGAATTTACTAATAGACATTACAAATATAAAAGCACCTTTTCACTTGCTAGGGTTGTACGTCACACGTCAGAGGCAGAATGCCAATATTACAAAGAGAGCACCAAGTTGTTATGGTAACTAAATTGCAGCTTGTTGCATAAAACACTAGCTGTTCACCCTTGGGATTGTGTCTGAAATTCAACTGAATTGGTGGTCTGCACTCTGACCTGGCTGAGCTGACTAGATCACAAAGCCATTACATAAGACTGGCAATATTTTCTACCAACTACAGGAAAGAAGCCAAAGACCCTCATTGCATGAAGACTGAATTGCTTCACTCCCATGGATTTTCACAAGGGCCCTGGGCTCACTAGTAGTGGAAAATGAGGGAAGATGCACTGCAGCTGTTAGTTAAGGAGAATATTAGAAATGACATGAGTGACATCTGAAAGTCACCATCACAAAATATTACCCAAGATGTCCAGAGGATATTTTGACTGAATTGCACAGAAGGGTTGAGACCCTAGCTGTTAGGCATGATAGAAGAAAAAAGGTAGTTTCCTTACCTTACCATCTCAGAAAGACTAACAAAACAGGTTCTTGCCACTAAAACAGACCCTAGCTATTTCATAACAGGTCTTTTATCTCCCTGGCATTATTTCAGTTAATCCATCCCTGCCAGTACAGGATTACTGTTCTTGCAAATGATGTCTACATGGAAATGAACTTGTCTTTTTTGTCACCTTGTTCTCTTCACCTTCTCTCCATCACTTTGTTAATTTATTTAGCTTATCTGCAGCATGGTGATTCTGCTCCTGCAGTGTCCAGGACGATGGGGCCTAATCCCTGGTTGGAGGTTCCCTGCTACCATACAATGAAAATTCATTAATATTTTTACTTTCCTGTATTTTGTTCAGCAAAGTGTTGCTTCACATTCAGGGCTAATTTGTCCTCTGAATGAACATCTCCCACTGACACACGCAAAGATATACAAGAGCAGAATTGAGTCTTGCCAGATATCACTCAAAAGCATTCACGTAGGCTTCCTGCAGACGCCTAGTATGACTGCATTCCAAAATCATTAGATTTAATGTAATCAGTGTGACTGCTTGAAACTGGAGAATCAAATTGCTGTAACAGACCTGAAAAGCAAGACACGCTATTTTACAATCTGCAAGAGAGAGCTGAATGTTTCAGTGAAGAAACAGGTAGAAACAGAAACAGGAACTGAATTAACCTGTCGACATCTCTGTGCAAGAGTGTGAATACATTGTGCTCAATGCTATACTTCTGTGTAGTACTGACACTCAGGCTAGTTTGATCTAGGACCTGCCAATAGAATACTTGCGAAAGCCTTGTGCAAAACATGGGATACTCAGAATCTACCAAGGCAGTTACAGACCATAATTAGATCTGTGCTGCTGTGGCTAGACTACTAGAAGCAGTCAAACTTAGTAGCTACTTGCAGTTGTGCAGCAGCTGCAGTGTAGACATACCATCAATTGTCACCCGAGAAAGCAGGATGTACTAAGAATGTCAAGAAGTGTCGAACCCACTAAAACAGCAGGTAGAGAAACAGAAATCACTGAAGGATCCAGACTGACATCTACGCACACAGTGGGTGCACCTATACATGCAATTAATGTGATGCAATAAATTCCAGTGCCGTCTCAGCTGCAGGAAACTGCTCCTTGACACAGCATCTACACATGCACCTGAGACACCAGCAATTTGAGCCAAACCAGAGCAAGTCCCTGGCAGGCTGGGCTGACTGGGGGCCTGTAATTTATGCCTGCAGTCAGCATCCACACATACATTTCAGTACAGTAAATTACTCTACCATAAGATACTGTGCCTCAATACTGCTGCATGTGTAGATGGTGACACTTTACTGCAGAGCTAATTAGTCTACTCCACAGTAAAGTGCATGTGTAGATGCACCCAGTATTCTCAAGTATCCTGTTTGGAGTATTTGGGATCCTTACCTGCCCCCAACCTGCCACATGAGGGGTGCTTTTTTCAGTATGTGCAATATTATCCATAGACCAAATATTTAATCACAGCTAAGCAAACTTATTTACGATATGAGAGTACTGCTTGCATTACTGGCTATGACTGAAGTAAGAAGTTGGAAGAGAGAAGGGGAGGAAGAAAATGATAGTAAAAAGAGAGAACAAAGGATGCTATTAGATGATTTTTTTTTTTTAAACCAGCATGTACTGGCCTTGCCTTTTTTGTATAATAAAACATTCTTATATTAGAGAGAAAGACTTGGTATTAGGAGAGAGAGAGAGAAATATTAGGGTGGTTATACATGTGGGAAACAAAAGACAAAAAATGCGAGTTTTTGCCTTTGATATTATAAAAAGCAAAACTACTGCTGTTTATTGTAACCATAAAGATGTTTTAGGAGCCCTGAATCCCCATATTACAGTAACAGGCAACACACGCTGCAAAAAAATGTACAGCAGTAAAAACACCTGCTTCTCACTAACACCGAGTCCTCCCACAGCTATTATAAAACACATACAGAATTTTAAAGGAAAAAATTGCTTAGCATCATAGCCTTGTTTCCCAGAGTGAGAAAATGGGTGACATTTTCAAAAGCACTTGTGTGACCTGGGGACCTAAAACCCAGTGACTTGGAGTTCTGGTGCCTTTTCAAATTCAACCCAACATCTTTTATCACATGAACTTGAGGAATGCAGGTTCACAGAAAGAAAGATGACCTTTCGTGGGAAAAAAATATATATATACAGAAAAATCAGCCACATGTGGGCTATGCAGTTAAATATTGCACACCTGACTCTCATACATTGCCCCATTGAGGTCTAGATGTGCATAAAGACTTTGAGGTCAAACAAGATAAACTAATCCCTTCTTTGGGCATTAACATCTAGCAATCTATTATAGCAGGATTCTTTCTGAATAACATAAAGCAATATGGTTTTTATAAATGCCATTTACTTGGTTTGAGGGTTTATGATAAAATCCTTGGCTAGGTTCATAAACAAAAAAAGTTACATTTTTAGCAGGTGTTCTTTTTTATAATGAGGCATACACAAATACATGCTAGAGGCTTTGCAGAACAGTATCAGGTATGGTCCTTTCCTGAATGGTATAAAACATAGTGAACTATGGCACAATGAACTTTAAAGTAAAAAAAGTCATTGGCAAATCTTGGCCTTAAATGACAGAACAAAACTGACATACGATTTGTTTGGCAAGACTCCTGACCCTAGAACCCAGACAAGCACTTCAACTTAAGCTTACCTTTAGGATTGGAGGGCTTACCCTTAGGACTGAATTAAGGTCAGAAAGTCTAGCACCTTGCTGGATAAACTTTAATCAAATATATGCAACTCTATTCAGGTATAGCCACACCGTGTTCTATTTGAGCAGCAGTGATTTCAGACTGTTGAGTATGTTTGCTTCTGCAATGCAGTTTACTTCCCCTTCAATTTGCCTGTGGGTGAACTTTTCTGAATTAACAGTCAGAAAATTTGCATTTTCCCACTTGCATTTTTTCCAGCACAAAAAAGTGGTCCCTCCAAAAACAACCCATGGGCAATCTTAAGATCTCCTCCCAACAGTTCTGCTTGCATGAAAGATGTGACAAGGGACAACCCACACTTGACAGCTGGAATAAGAATTAGCAAAACGTCGTGATTTAGTACTCCTTTCATAAATCAATCCACTGAAAAGGCACAGCAACGCAAGTACTAAGCCTAGGCTGGTATTTTATGCCATTCTCTTATAGCCTAGGTACAGAACTATATTCATCTTGCTTTAAGCAGGCAAAAAGCACTCTAAAGCCATAACTGAATGATGCTCATGGCTCTTAAAGTGCAGTCCACCATTTTTAAAGTGTTCTAAGTTAACCCTCAATGAACGAGGTATTAGAGTAAAGCACTTATTGAACATCTGTGCCAAATCCCATCAAGGGTTAACCCGGAGCATGATAGCTGCCATCCCTGGTAGTGTTGCGCAGGGCTGCGCTCTAGCCTTGGGCAGAGCTTGTTTGCTCTATCCAAGTGCCAGGCTGGCCCTGTCCCTTTGGTTGCCACTGACCCAAATCAGTGACAACCTCTGATCCCAGGCCCACATGCAGTCTGGCCAGGGATTAGAGTGAAATAAGAAGTGTTTCTGCCCCACATCCACCCCAGCCCAGCAGCATGCTGTGGCCAGGCTGGGGGCACTGCAAAGGAAGGAGCCCAGGGTCTTTCACAACATTCACGCAGGCCAGTTTGTGCAGGAGAGAGGCTGTTTCTCCTGGCTGCAGCTGGGGAAAACTAAACCTCCCTGCTGAATGGATCCCCCCTGCAAGCTTGTGGGCACAGGCTGGGTACATTTTAAAAGGGCTCCATTTCTCAAGCTCCAGCCCAGAACATGGGGAAATGGAGCCTCTTTGCCATGCAGATCTTCCCCCCTCCTCTGCCCTACCCGCTCCCCCAGCTTGGGGGCATGGTTCTTTGTTGGGGACCAGGCTTGGTCTATGGGACAGAGAGGTTTCATTTCTTCCCCTAACCCCTGCAGCCACTGGCGGGGGAGGGGGGGTGGAAGAGAGGAGCCCCACTGGCCACTCACAGGTGGCTGGCTGCTCCTGCAGTCTCCTGGGAGACATACGGGAGCACCCCCAAGTGGCCACATACCTCACAGGCTCCAAGCACCGCCCCGCCCCGCCCAGTACACACGTGTTCAATTCTGTCTGAACCTAATGTAGAGCACTTTGAGAACAGTGCTATACTTGGAGCACTTCCAGGCATTCAGGAAGCCTGAGGTGAACTTAGCCATGAGCTATAGCAGGGAAAATATTAATATTTTATTATTAAATATTACCTCCACAGAGTATTTCTAGTATGTCCCCAACTATGGTATCCAGGTGGCTGGTAAAGTTAAGGCTCCTGCTGATCTGGTCTGTAAAACTGCCTACTCTGTAACAGTAGCAAATGGAGTTACTAGATTCTGAGCCTTCCTATGTGACAGGAATATAAACTACTATATCCCAAACATTTAGCTCCTGCAGTATTATCACAAACATCATAAGAGATGATATTTGATCTCCCAGTGTCTTGACAACTAACAGAATTGAAACTATAGTCCTACACTCCTATCAGGGAAGATGTCCACCATCTATTTGCTCTATTTGTTCAAAGCAGAGGACAGTGGGGCAATACAAAATGGGATGCTACAAGTTTCATAGTGTTAGGGGTCAGAAGGGACCTGAACAGATCATCAAGTCTAACCCCCTGCCACTGGCCAGGGCACGTGCTGGGAACACATTACCCAGACAGATGTTTGTCCAGCCTCTTTTTGAATTTACCCAAGGTAGGAGTGACGACCACTTCCCTAGGAAGTTGGTTCCAGATCCTAGCCACCCTAACAGTGAAATAGTGCCTCCTAATCTCTAACCTGAACCTTTTCTCTAGCAGCTTCTGGCCATTGTTTCTCATCACCCCAGGTGGTGCTGGGGGGGAACAGGACCCTTCCTATTTGCTGCTGATCCCCCCAGTGAGTTTGTAAGCAGCCACCAAATCCCTCCTCAGCCTCCATTTGCTGAGGCTGAACAGGTTCATGTCCCTCAGCCTCTCCTCATAGGGCCTGCCCTGTTGCCCTCCAACCATGAGAGTGGCCCTCCTCTGAACCTTCTCAAGGCAGGCCACATCCGTCTTAAAGTGCGGCGCCCAGAACTGGACGCAGGACTCCAACTAAGGCCGGACCAATGTCTGGCCAGTTGGAAGGCGAGAGATGAGAAAGGTAGGAAAGAAAACACTAGGGATAGTTAAATACAAGAAAAATAGACAACTTAGGAGACAATAAAGAAAAAGAATGTGTGCGTTTAGATTCACACATTAAAAAGCAACACCAGAATCATTTAGTCTGCCCTGTCTGGACCAAAGGATTTCCTGAATCGATTCCCATTTGAGTTACTGCAAATCTTGTACAGCATATCCAGTCTTCAGTTAAAAACCTGGGGCAGGAGATGGATCAAGACTGGGCTATGAGGATAAGGCAGGAAAGAGGGCACATGGAAATGGAGGGAAAAAATGCATAGCAAACTTTCAGCTGGGGAATGACAAGTTTAGCAGTGTCCCACAGGAGCAGCCAGTAGGGTGGCAAGAGTTTTGAATACAAGCAGGTTGAATTTTGAACCCGAAATGACTACAACCAATTTTAGATTTAAAAAAGGGATGAAAAACCAATGAGATTTTAAATCTCATGATTTGTTCCATAATATTTTTTTTTCCAGTTGCTTTTGGCATAGCTATAGCTAAACCCATATTACATGATGGCAGCCAGGAAGTAAGGCTCAGTCTCATTTCCATCACTCCCATCTGTCACATGTTTAGTATATTCAGGAGCATGATTTGGGGTGGGCTGGCTGGGGACAGCCCACAGGGAGCCTGTGCTACTGACACAGCCACAACAGTATCCCCTGTGCTTGGCATTCCCTCCTGTTCTGCAGAAGAAGTCCGAGACAGACAAGCCTTAGTGCATTCAGTGTAAAAGTACTAGAGACCAACAATGTTTTCAGAGTTGAATGGGAAGCCAAAATAATATGTAGAGCAAGGGTGAGGTACTCATGATAGTCTTGTTTCCTCTAAAGATATGCTACTGCATGCTACTTATGTGAGCATTTCTGCAGTGTCTTTCACTTTATATGCAGCTTATTGTACTGCCGTGCTGACCTAAAAGGGGAAGTTACATAAAAAAAAGGAATGAGTTAAACAGGTTGTCTCACCAGCTGCATTACTTTAAATTGCCTTCAATAATACATTTATCTTTACTTCAAGAAGCTTACACAGGCACCACCAACATTAGCATACTTTGAGGAGGGGTGGCTAGGCAGAAGAGGTAACCAGGACAGTAAACTGGGTGCTTCTTTTGGGAGGGCTCAAAAATAGCCAGCGCCATCAGCACCATGGTACTCAGCTCTGCCCCATCAGCACCATGGTACTCAGCTCTGCCCCAGGCATCCCTGATGCTCAGGGCACAGAGCTACCCTGGTATACTTCTGACAACAGTTCAAATACCAATATTTCCACATCTAAAAACTACTTTCACAGCCATGTAAATTTTACTGAGATTTCTATCAAGAACCAAACAACCATATTCCATATAGTAATCACTCTTTTTTTTTTTTAATTTTTAGAATCTCTTTTTTCACTACTGTCACAATGCAATTAAGACCCAGATCCAGATCTTATTATACTACATACCTGGTATTGGGACACCTCAAAATTATATCTTCCTCAGGAGAGCAATCCTCTTCTCTTTTCAAGTGCTTGAGTTTCCCATTCTCCCAACAAACAAACTAATATACCTCCAGAGTTTGATCCCATTCTACTCTGGGGAGGCTTACATTCTGGCAATGAACAATTTTATGTACTAAAAGAAGAGATAAGCGTTAGGGCTGTGCAAAGCTTTGGTCCCCAATTTGATTCAGCAGAGATTCAGCCCAAGTTGGTGGCCGAATCTCTGAATCCGAAACAACTCGAAGAGATTAAAGTGTCCTCCGATTTGATTTGGAGAGATTCAGCAATTTGGATGTAGATACAGCTTTAAATGTTTTTTCTACATACCTCTAGGTAGCAGGGGCTCTGAACGCTGCAGTGCTGGGGCAGATGCAGCATCCCACAGGAGCACGGGGGGGGGCTCTCCTCAGCATGCTTGGCAGCAAACCCGGAAGTGGAGCAGAAGCACTTTTGGTCCACCGGGGAGGTTCCTGGGAGGGCCCCCCCTGCAGCTCCTGGCTCAGTGACTGGTGCCTCCTGGGGCTGGGGGTGGCACCCAGGGGCCAAATGCTGAGCTCCAGGGGCATGGCAGGGAGGGGCACAGCACGGCAGATCCGAAAGTGGACTGGAAGTACTTCCGGTCTACTTCTGGGTTCCCTGCCAAGCATGCTGGAGAGCACCCCCCACATAGTCCTGTGCAATGCTCCATGCGCTCCAGCACCACAGCGATCACAAGCCGTGCCTGCTATCTCAAGGCATGTAGGAAAAAAAAAACAAAAACAAAAAACCCTTAAAGCTGTGCATGTGTCCAAATTACTGATTCACCGAATCAGCATCGAATATTCAGATTCGGCTGAATCAGATCAGAGACAGTGATCCAAATCAACAGATCGAATCACTGCCCCCAATTCAGGCTGAATCCGAATAAGGCCCATTTCACACAGCCCTAATAAGCATACAGCAGAGAGTCACCTACAGACAGACAATAGAAAATGCTATGCATAGATTGCAGCCATGTTGGTCTAAGGACATAGGCAGACAAGGTTCTTTGGGTAAATCTGATATCATTTATTAGACCAACTCAAATAGTTGGAAAAACATTCTTTTTTGCAAGTTTTCAAGTACAAATACCCTTCAAAATCGGGCTGAAGCGGTGTCCACAGTTGGACTGCGCTCTTCCCGAATGGCTTCCCGAAGAAGCCAGAGGGCCAGCATGTGTGTGAGAAAGCCAGTCAGTGAAAGTGTAAATTGAGGTAATCAAGGGGGGGGGGTAGAATGAAGATAGCTGGTAAATACTAGAGAAGTTACCTGGGAAGTCAGATGTTAGGCAGGTTATAAATGTGTCATAAATCCCATGTCTATATTTAGTCCATGGTTTTTTGTATCTAGTAGGTTGATGAAGCATAGGAACATGTGCCTCATGCAAAACTGTACACTATGCATTTCCATTATCAATCCAGTTTGCCCAGAGATGAAGAAAGGGAAGGCACATACTTGGTCACCTTCCTCATAAGAAAGACAGCGAAGAGGAGGGCAGCCCATTCATCATCTTTTTGCCCAACAGTCTACTGCTAAGGGCAGTTATCCAGGATGTGGAAGAACTGCGTTAGTGCTTGCCTTCAGCCTTAAAGGGGTTTGAATTCCCCACTCCTACTTCCCAGGAAAGTGACATAACCAATAGGCCACACATAAGCAAGGCTGAAGACACCTCCCATTCCTCCTATTGGAGCTGGAAAGCAATGGAAGAGTTGTGGGGCTGAAGGACAGCAAGTAAGAGGGACTGTGTTTCTAATCCAGTGTGAAACTACTTCTCACCTTTCTGGTGTTTTCTGCCCCAAAAAATTCTGTTTTCTAACCAATGGCTGTCTAATATAGAACACAAACAAACAAACAGTCTCCTGAAATTACACTTCTCACATGATAGCTATAATTCTACAAAGATGGATAGAATGAGCACGCTCATTATTTGGGATAAATGTGTTTTCAACTTATCCTGTGTACTATAGTCTAGAACAGGGGTGGGCAAAATGGCAGATCTGGCCAGCAGCCAGACTCCATTTGCCAGCAGCCCCTGCCTGCATGATTGGGGCCAATCACCAGGGGGATCCCAGCCACAGCTGCACTGTGATAGAGCAAGGCTGGGGTTGTCATGGCAACTGGCCCTAGCCATGCTGGCAGGACAGGGCAGGAGGCTGCTTCAGGGCCGCTGGGATCTTGCAGCCGGGGCAGCTTGGTCGGAGCCAGCGCGGAGCCACAGTCTGCAGCCTGCACGTTCCAGGCAGCGGTGCACAGGCAGCAAATCATAGCTCCGTCTCAGCTTCTTGCAGCAGTAACAGCCTAGTTCAGAACAGGGGCACAGCCATGTGCACCCCTGTTTGGAGCATGCAGTTTGCAGCTCTGTCCTGGGCCTGGCCCAAGCTGTTCCAGCTGCAAGATCCTAGTGGCTCTGAAGCAATGCCCTGCGATGCGGCCTGCCAGTGCGGCTAGGACTGGTCTCCATGACAACTCCAACCTTGGTGGCCCGGGTCTCCATGGAGACAGGCCCCAGCTATGCAGGCAGGAGCTGCTGGGAAATGGAGTCCACCACCAGTCAGATCCAGCCCACAGGCCAGACTTTGCAACTCAAGCTTAGAATCCCCTATCACTTGCACTGACGTAATTTTGCATGACCTGATCTTGCCCTCCGTGACCACATGCAATCCAGAATATTGTCCTTGCTTACAGTAACATTATTTCAGTAGCATTCACATCAGTGCAAATGATGCATTGTGCATTAAACCCTTGTGATTGTTTTCTCTCAACATAACTAAAGTTCAAAAGAAAACATGCAAAAAACAGTAAGTTATAGTGTACATAGACATATACAGAGAGAACAGAAAGCTCTTAATAAAACTGAATTTTATACAGAGTAAAAAAGGTCTAAATGGTATCCTTTTATCATGAGGTCTTTCATCCTAAAGACCTTTATAAACATGAATGGAAGAGGGGAGGGAGAAGTCACGTTAGCACTACAATATAGATCCTTAACCTCTATACAGAACCTAGTTTATTAATCTTAGACAGATACTAGGGGGAGTCATATAGAAGACAATTAGTTAGCCTAGCAGTTAAAACATAAAATCTACTAAACATTTAAATAGGCTAGGATTCAACCAAGACTCAACTCTGGTAGTTTATCCTACAGCTAACCTATTCCACTGCATAACTGTAGATCTCTAGGCCAATTGCTCTCACAATTATAAATATGGCCCTCCCACAGAAACCATCAAGGGTGCACATTTACATGAGGACAGAAAAACATAAATAAGAACCATCTGAACAAACGAACTTCAGAAATATATATATATAAAAAAAAAAACCCAGTAAAAAGAAAAACAGAACAAAAGTTTTTCATGTAGTCAACTATATTATGCTCTGCAAGGTCACCCTGCTAATTCATGGAATTCAGCTAATCCTCTCAATGAATGCAGCATGTGTTGCACTCCAAATGAAATCATATGGTCTCCAAATAAGAGACTTTCAGCTACCGCTATAAAATGCAATTAAATGACTGTCAGTCTGACCAACACCATTCCAGTTCCTACTTTTCAATAAACAAACAAAATAAAGAAAACTGTTTCACAAACATTGTGTATTGTTTGAAAGAACGAAAGGTGCCTTTCCTCCAAAATTTTTAAACTATAAATCAAGTATGAAATAAACAACATGTGCATGTCAAAGGTTAATATTCCAAGGTCTTTAATATGCAATTGCCACCCACATCTTTTCCATTAACACCATCACCTCCTTGTAGTCTTTCAAAGACTCCCTTGCCCTATACTTGCCTTCTATTCTCACAATTCATAAGGCTGTAAAGTAGTAATTATTTAGCATTCAATCTTTAGAGTATTGCTCTACAGAAAAACAATATTTTCCTCCTTTTCCGAAGTCTGAAAAGCTGACTCACTAGTGAGAAACTATGGTTTCTGATATGTTTGTCACGTTATTTTAAAGATTTATACTCCTGACTCTCAAAACAGGGTAACACTGGTGTAAAATAGGAGAGTACCCGACATGATGGACCAAACTCTGATTCTAAAGTTACTTATTACTAATTCACGGTCATGCTAATGGTTAAAACAGAATGATGGCATGGTTTTACCAGCGCACTTGAAAGCAAAACGCATCTTAATTTTATCTAAATCACCCACCTCAATAACAAAAGGTGCTCTTTAGCATGGATTTCTTTTCATGTTTTTGAGTCAATTTCTGACATGTTTAGAGTATATTTTACAACTTTTGGAATTAACCATAAGAATTTATTTTGAAAACGATACATTTGTTTTAATTAACGTTCTTTAAAAACAAACAAAAGAAACAACTATCAAAATACATTACTTCACAGCAATAGCACCATGGACCAAAACCCAAATCCATTTGAACTGGTGAAAACAAATGGAGACAATGGAAATACGAGGGGTGTATATCAACCTAGGATTTATTCCAGAGTGGATTCATGTACCTGACAGGAAAAAAGTGATGAGAGATCTTTTCTATTTCTAGGTACCAAGATTTTATTTTATTTAAACCTTTTCCTTATCCCAAATCACTACAGCAATATAAGTTTTTAAACATGTTATTTACAGCAAGACTCTCTCCCCCCTACCCCCATTTCCCCCTTTTAGGGGCAGAACTGCATTAACTCACAAATAATATTGCATAACCTTTAGTCATTAAGGGTGTTTAAAAAAAACAAAAACAAAAACAAAAAACAAACCAAACCAACCAAAAAACAAAGGAGGTCAGAATTAAAGCTCTGACTCCTCCATGTCTAGCAAAGTTTGCAACCATGTTAAACCCCCAAAAAACCAACAACAAAACCACCCAAAAACCAAAAAAAAAAAAAAAAATACTGCTTTTTAATTTCTAGACTTACAAAGGACAGACTGAGGTCAGAACTTTAATACTTCTGTCTATATTCTTCCCTTCTCAAAAATGCATTCACAGAGCAGAATGAATTGTGTGATTTTTTGCCTGTGCCTAACAGATTTCATCTAGCACAAAACCGGTGATTTTTTTCCAAGGAGTTATGCATGGATCTGACAGCAGGTGTTGCTTTCATATGAAAATTATGGTGAGTATTTTTCAGAAGCCAGCTGATACGCAAGGTCATATGTAGATTTATGGTCAGAGATGGCTCCATCATGTGTGGATCCAGAACCCACATTATAAACATCACAGTAACAGTGCAAAACACAATGACTGACATGAACCTGTTTGAGTGATGTAGTTCCTTAAGCAGTGGACCTGTCACTGCTTGGTGAGTAGCCCTTTAGGGAATGTGCTGCACAGCTCAGAGCTCTGTTATGTATGGACCAGAGTAAGGGAAACCTTACTCCAATTAAATCTAAGCATTTGTAACTGCTGACTATAGATAGAGACTGTTGCAATATAGTATGCTGGTTGTTTCATAACACAGGTCAGGAAAACTGCTTGTGCTGGTGCTCTCAAGGCAGATTTGTGCTGTCCTAAAAGCACAAATAATCTGCCACTTGTTCTACTGTACACTTTCAGGCAATGGGTCAAGGGGCACACTCTGGATTTTCACATCAGGCAAAGAAAATCAATTTCAATCCCCCGAAGAGGGACTCCTTGTATAGGTCACTGAACACAATCAGCTACTTTATGCCAATGATTCCCTAAAAGGAGATCTCACACAAAAGATCTCTGGAGGCAGAATTTCTGTAAATTTCTATTTTACTGCTGGCTCACAAAAACACAGTGGGAAAACATATGAAAGCACTACACATATGCATACCTGATAGGTGACACTACTGGACTGCTACTTTCTTAAGTGCAAGTTCCAGCTCATTCATAAGTCTGCAAAAGCTGGGACAGGCAGGGAGCAGGTAGCTCTCTCAGAAAAATCTTCAGATTACTGTACTCCTGCTCTTCGCCCAATTAAAATGCATTTTTAATGAGGTGATAGGCTTTCCTTACAAAATAAAGATACGTGTGTGTCATTTGGCATAATGAAAAACTAACTTCAGACCTAGTATGCATGTTGAAATCAGTGGCTGGCCTTGCACCCACTAGTATCAGAACGCCTCTTTCTCGACGTGAGAGTATTTTATACCCAATGCACACTGAGGACTCGGTGACCTACGCAGTAAACATGGAAACGGCCGTTCTCCACTCAGCACGTTCTTCCCTAGTTCTTGCAAAAAGTTCCTATTGACATCAGCAGGATTTACAGAAAAGCTATATGGTGACTATTGAATTTCTCACAAAAACAGCTTTCCCAGTGACTAGCCAATGTGTATGAAATCCCCATCTTCCATGTACTGTGGAGAATCACAGCCACTTAGCACCTCATGATTAAAAAACAAAATCTCTCTTGCAGGTGCTACATTACAGAAGTTTCACTAGTATAGCTGTCTTGGCTAGGGGTGGGGAAAAAGATTATATACCCCGACCAGAGGTACACATGTCAGCAAAACCCTTGGTGCAGATGCAGTTATGCCAACTGAAGAGGGCTTCTGTCAGCTTCACTTTCTTCATTCAGAGAAGTGGTGCAACCATCCTGGCAGAAAAAAAACCTCCTAACACCAAACACT
This sequence comes from Crocodylus siamensis, assembly GCF_052110815.1. Taxonomy (NCBI): domain Eukaryota; kingdom Metazoa; phylum Chordata; order Crocodylia; family Crocodylidae; genus Crocodylus; species Crocodylus siamensis. The sequence goes on along the minus strand of NC_143398.1, from coordinate 73,231,783 downwards.
GTATCTCTACTTGGGCTGTCAACATAACTGTATCAGGTTAAGCTCTGTAGCGCAGACAAGGTCATCCCAGCACTTTCCAATAAACACACAATGCTTGGAACAGTAATAAAAAGAGGAACTAAAACAAAATAGCTTCAATTACCTCTGGATTTATGGAAAACCATAGTTTAAATACCTAGAGAGATCATTGAAAGGACAGAATAGCGCTCACAGTTCAAATCTCTGAGACTTCATGGCAACTGATAGCTGAAGCAAACTCAATGTGCTGACTGGTCATTATAAAATGAGAACAGAGCTGGAGGCTGCTAATATCCAAACTGCAACATGAAACAATGAAATGAGCTTATTACAAGAGACAAATCATGTCTTAGAGACTAAAGGAGAATTAAGAGGCAATGTTGCAGGGTTGCCAACTGCCTGTAAATTTACAGACCATCAGTAAAAACACATACCTAGAAACTGTAAAGAAAATTGAGCCATTTGTAAAAACTCTAAACATCTGGACCTCATTGAAGTTCCTTGGTAGGAAAATAGCTGGAGACATAGCATCTCCACCTAGTGTCCAAGTAGAAGCACAGAACCATGAAGGCAGCTTTTAATCAGGGCTCTCTAATCCCCGCCCCTTAACCACATGCTGTTGCTGCCAAGTCCTGTTGGCTACCTATAAACACAGCTAGATCACAGGTAAGTTTCTTTGGGGGCTGTGTTGGGCCAGTCTACAGGGTGGGCAGCATGGTGGTCATGGGTATTGGGTGTGGGGCTTAGTAAGTGACCCCAGGGTAGCAGTATAGTGTAAAAGCTTTGCTGAAGTCAAACAGGGTTGTCATCACAATTTTTTTTACTGCAAACTTTTTACTGTTAACCAAACATTTTTACTTTATTACAATTGCTGTTAAATCCCTAAATTTGAACCCAACCCTTCTAACTGGGGCCTGAGAGTAGGGCAGAGGCTGGGAGAAGAGTAACATTTATATTACGCAAAACATGTATCAGTGTTTGTTTGTGTTTTTTAAAGAGTGCAAGTAAAAAAGTTGTTTTGGATTGGCAACCCTAGAAAGTGGGTTGCCAAGCCCAAAAGCTGCAGCTAAGCTATTCCTAATAAAGCACTGGATAGTCAGGCTCCCCCAAGAGTCCTGAGATATAAATCCTCTTAAAAATGTGAGGAAGGGGGTTGGGGGGGAAGGTTTCCCATACTTAACACTGATGTATGTAAACAGCTTCTCTTGAGCATTGTCAATTTTTTGTGCTCAAGAAAAATTGCTATCAACTTCAGTAGAGACTGAACATGTTACAGAAGTGCAGAGTCCTTACTGGCATCTTGGAGTTCTCATATAAATATATAGAGAGAGAGCGCAAGCACAAGCGCACAACATTTAAACAGTGTTGATCAGTTTAAACAGGAGACACCAAATTTAAAGCAGGTATAAATCAATGCATCTCCAATCAAAGTCAGCAGAACCACATACACTTGCACCAAACCCTTAATTATTGATGTCTCCATTATGCTTTTGAATTTCTGAACTAGGAACCATGTATGAATTTGATAGTGCAGACAAAAAAAATTCAAACCAAACCACTTAGGGGCTTTTGGGCATGTTATTACATATTCCTTCCTGTTCTCTACCTACTTGTTTTTTTTTAATTTGAAGTTTGAGGTAGTTGAGAGTACAGTCTTATATTTTGCTAGATAATTATCTTACTGCATCCAATGATAAATGTCTTCCTGGGCCTGCTGTTGTTCAGCAACTTGTTAATAATTTGGATGAGACAGAGCGACTATTTAGCAAGGTTGTTGATGATGCCAAGTTGAATAGAGTTGAAAACACTCTGCAGGACAGAGCTAGGATCCAGAAAGACCTGAAGACTGGAAAAATGGTCCACAATCAATCAGGTGAAATTCAACACGGGTAAGCCCTGCACTTGAAACTAAACAACTGCATGCACAAATACAGATTAGGGGGTGGCTGGCTAGGCTACAGTACTGCAGAGAAAGACCTGGGGGTTACAGTAGAGCCAAGGTTCCCTAACTGTTGTATGTTTACTCCTGGGAGTATGCAAGACATCGGGGGGGGGGAATACAGGAAAAATTGTATAATAATTAATTGGTATTTAAAGGGTTAAAATATAAAACACGTTGGTAGGGGTATGGAAGTAGCTATTAAGTCTGGAAGGGGGTATGCAATAAGAAAAAAAAAAGTTTGGGAACCTCTGGAGTAGACCATGAACTGAATAAGTGCAACAATATGCTCTTATTGCAAAAAAGCAATAGCTTACTGAGCTATATATTAACAGGAGTGTCATTTGCAAATCAAGAGATGTGCTTCTTTTCTTTTCAGCACTGGTGGCACCTCACTTGGAGTACTGTGTCCAGTTTTGGGCCCCACATTTCCAGAAGGATGTGGACAGACCAGAAAGAGTCCAGCTTGGAGCCACAAAAATGATTAGTGGCTTGGGAAGCAAGACTTATGACAAAACTAGGGTTTATTTAGTCCAGAGAAGAGAAAACCAAGGGGGCATTTGATAAGGGTCTTCAAATACCTGAAGGACCATTACAGAGAAGATGGAGATGGGCTTTTTCCTATGGCAGAGGGGGCAGAACTAAGAACCTCTAGTTGCAAAGGCAACTTAGGTTGGAGATTAAGAGAAACTTCCTGACTAGCATTAGAATAGGCTGCCAAGAGAAACTGTGGAATATTCATGTAAACTTTCAAGATAAGGGTCAGCTTGGCAAGTCACTTAGCTATGATTGTTTAGTCATGGATGATCCTGCCTTGAGGGCACCAAACTGAACCGTCTCATTAAGTCACTTCCCTCCCTACAATCCTACGATATTCCTTTATAAAGTACATTTTGCCAGCTATCTCCCAAACTCAGGACTGATACAGATGGGGGCTAGCTATGATGTGCTATATTAGTTCTGTCAATGACTCTGTTCCTAATCATCAAACTCATTCTATTTCACTTGTGACGTTATCCTCCTTCTCATCAAGCTAGGTAGACATCAACTTAGGAGATGCAGCTAGCAAAAATCTTCCTTTGTGAATGTAACAGAGTGCAGGGACTTTGGACTGATCATTGGTTGTTTCTCCCCTGATGCTCTGGGAGAGAACTTTAGGGGAGTGTCCAGATGAGCGCACACGGGCTCTTCCCTGAGAAGAACTAGCAGCAGCACATATTTGTGCTGCTGCTGCTAGTTATCCCCAGGGAATGTCCCTGCATATGCACTCTGGCATGCAGCATGTTGCCCAGGTGGGGTCAAGGAGGCTGGAGCCAGCTCCTGAGCTGGCTCCAGCAGTGTTACCTGGAGTCCTGGGGACTTCCCGGAGCTCCAGTGGTGGCATTCTGGGTGTGCCGAGCTTAGCCAGCAGCCACAGCGTGGCTCTGGCTGGCCAGGCTCTAGTTTCACACAGTGCATGCTGCTTCCATGTATGCCACCCCGCTTTTTTCAGCACACTTTTTTGATACTGAGATGTCCTGGTATCTAAACTTGGCTCCGTGCTGCACAAAAGCCAAACAAACAAATTGAAGTTCAATGGTAAGTTTGCAAAAATAACTAGAATACAATAGACTAGAATCCTTCTAGTTGTAAAGGGAACCAATCAAATGTAAATGAGTGCAGTGCTATCTTCCTCAATCTGCAGACAGATAAATTGTTACAATAGTTCTCCAAAGCTAATTTGTGCTGCTTCTCTTATCTGAACAAGGTATTGATGGACAAAATAACTAATATAAAAATGCAAAGTTCTTAACTAATTCATTGCTCAGCAATAAAGAAAATGTTCTATTTTTGTGAGCTAGCTGCTCTTCTGAAAGCCTATTTCACAGGCACAGTCTGAAAGAGAGAAGTGAATTTATTCTTAAAACAGAATTGCCATTCAGCTCCAGAGGTCAACAAGCAGTTTCCCATCACTAGTTGGGCAGGATTCTTTGTACATCAATGGTAACATCATCAATAGGGGGTGACCAAAGCACCAGCTCTGGGTGTTCCTTTGGTGGAAGGGGGCAATATTACCAAACTCCTCTTCTTAAAAAAAACAAACAAACCATAAGCAACTTCTCTGGGTATGTTGTTTCAACAAAGCATGACACGTGTGTGGAGAGAATCATAAGGACTGGCAAGAGCAGGACTAGCACACTGGCCAGGCCCTCGAGGCCACCCTCTGGGTGGGTCCTATCACAATCTCCCAAAGCTCTTCACCAGTTATGGGAACTCTGTTTTGGACTACAGTGGTTGCTATTCTCCATATAAGAGAAAGAACTTTTATTAAGTGTTCACCTAGTCATAAGTTATTAAGTCACTTTGTATCCCCTCATAGGATGATTTTTCCAGGTTTCATTCTGTAAATGATTAACAATGAGAGGCACTGACAGCATATACTAAATAATATCTTATAAACATTTGTAGATCCGAAAATGAAAATATAAACCAACTTCATGCAAACTTAATCTTTTGTTTAAGTATTCAGAATAACTAGTAAGACGATGGCAGTGCTTAATTGATTCATCTACGGATGAGATCACAGAAAAATAATCCTAAGGCCAACTACAGTAAACAAGATAGTAATTTATGTCTTGTCTCTAATATAATACACCTTTGAACATCAAATTACAGAAGCTTAAATCAAAACTGACTCAATGTTATGTCTCCTGCTGAAAGAGAGCAGCTACAGTAAAATATTAAAGTGACCATGAGGCCATGACATTATTTAAACCATGCATAGAGAAAAATCCCAATTTAAATGTCATCATTCATAGACATCCAAACTAATAATGCATTTATGTTTGGCTCAGACCATCTTTTTAGCAGCAGCGTCATACTGCCTACTTCTTCCAGGCTGAATTAGCCACCAAGGTACCCTCAATATTAGAGACCAAGAGCAGGTTGTTGTTTAGCCTAACCATCCTCCTCCTAATCTTTTGCTAAGGTATAAAATGTAGATGTATCTGTGCAAGTCAGGTATTAGGCCTCTGAGGAAGAGAGAAACTTTGGCTGAGAGGCTAAGGGTAGGCTTCTGCATCCCAATGCATCAAAGGATTCCCACCTCCCCAGCCCTTCTCATGTCTCTATAATAAACAATAAAGAGGGTAATGAGCCAGAGGCAGACTAAAACAGGCTGTGGTAGAGGTCAGAGAACCCATGTATGCAGAAAAGGAGTGGTCAAGAGACCCTTCTTGGTGATACAATGGAGTTGTGGTTACTAAATCAAGAAGGAGTATGTCTACAGTATTGTCTACAGGGATTGTCTTCTTAGTGACAATCCCTGGGCATAGTCAAGTGTACACTATAGTGACCCTTTAAAAAGGGAGGGGAAACTGCTACTCAGAAACAGGCTTCAGCTATTGCCAGGTAACTGTTACATCTACATGATCCTGTAGCAATACAAATATGCAAATCTGCTGTAAATTTCTTTTTTAAGACTCTTATCTTCCTTGCCCTCTCTCTTTTAAAGATCTTTTGCTGTTCAGGGGGGAGGGGTCAAGATGGCACTTGGGTAGACAAAAGTTACGGAGGAAATAAAAATCTTTTTGGACTCCACATTATTCTCTCTATATAATCGATTTAGAAAATTCTTTAGTTACTAGAGCTATGTACAGAGATTCAAAAATCCTAAGGTAGAATCTATCACAGTTGCATGGTTTTCTGTAAGTAGTGTAGTTTAGATTGGTAGCAAACAGAACACTTTTGCCCTTTTGGGGAGTGGAGTGGGGGTGGCAAATCTTAGACTGGGTTCTGCCATTTTAAATCAATCTGTGTGCGCCAAATTTCTGCTCTTTTACAGGTATAGACTGGTTGTGTGTGCTGAACTTCTGGTCTATTATGGCACATATAACGTAGACTGGTTTTCAATCACTTACACCAGTAAAAGCGTAATGCCTATATCTGGCCTAAGAGTTGGGGGAATGCATAGTAATATACACTTCTTCCCTCCCCGCCCCACTGCAAATATCTGATGCAAGAATATATACACTGACATTTCAGACATAAAAGGAAGCTATCCTTTCAAATGCTGTGGTTATGGCTCTATAAATGGAATATTTCATTATCAGTTCACCACCACTGTTTCCCCAACAGGCATATATGAAATATCAGTGCCTCTTATGCATCCAAGGGCAAACAGTGAACAATGTTCATCATGAGAGATGGCTGCAATATAAAAAGAAGCTGTTGAATATTTTAATTATGTAATTATTTGGCAGGTGTGGGATTTTTTTTCCTTTTTTTTTTTTTTAAAACAATCATGAGCAACATCTCTGCCTATGGTAGGAATGTTCTGCTCTGATTTATACAAGTACAATGCTCTAATACAGGTACACACAGTCTGTTTTTAAGCTGACTTCTCACAGTCAAGAGCTGTTTATTTCTAGCCAACTAATAAACTTGACACTTCCTTATGGATTCTAAGGTTCCTCACCTTGGTACTAAAATTATCTCCAGTACACTGTCAAGACATTGTCATTGTTACAGCAAAGTTGAAGAAGGCTCACCTTTATTAACTCTACCTCACCATGACACAGAACCTTGGGACTGCTTTGTGATTTAAGAAGACAACTGCAATAATAAAAAGGAGGCACTGCCTGGCAATTTAAGAAAAAACAAAATCCTCCCAAACCTAATGACCCAGTTTCTTGACTATGCGTGAAGAAAACAACTAGGGAAAAGGTGTGACATAACTTGAAAACACTGGGCATATTTTGTATGGCTTTATTCCATATACAGTCTATGGCCTGAAGTAAGCAAGGATTTGGAAAATTCACTATGGGCTAAAAACATTAGTATGTACCTCCGTTTAATTCATTTTGACTCAATCCTTCCTCAAGAAGCTTGTAGAGAGAGAATTTCAGGATACAGCCATCTATACGTTCTTAACATATTTGCAGAAGCTGTTTTGAGAGTAAATGCATAAAACACATGAACCAAAGTACCATAAGTATGTATCTAAGCCACACAGGGAATGCTAAAACAGCATAATTTTATACTAAAGCTAGAGTGTAGCATTCTCCATGTAACTGTTTGTAGTATAACTCCGGATGCCTTATGTAGGCATTTAAATAACTGAAGTAATCCTCCTGTGTCTATTCCAAGCTCAGATCTCCAGTACTTCTTATTTTAACTATTTTTGCTGTTTGGATGACAAATAAGCTATGCATGGTGTATATGCAGATACTTGACAGGAATAATGTTTCTAAAATAGAGATAATGCATTCATCTGTTATGTCTTAAGGAGATCAAGATCTCTCTTATTTTGCTATGTTGATCTGAAGATTCATCAGATGCTCCCCTGCCTTTTTTCCACTAATTGTTTGTCTTAGTTTCTCTTTCTCTCTCCTGCTGGAAGTTGTTTATTCTTCCAAATGACTAGCAGACAATGGAAAAGATATCTATATAAAAATCAGATAATGGTGAATGTGCTACGTTTACTATATTATACCACAGATCTACCAAAAAAATCTGTTCATTTTTAGTAAATAGAATTTAAAAGTAATGATGAGTTTTCTCGGTTTCTTAACATGTGACATTCCAACTTGAAAACTGGTCTCAACGACAACCTAATGAATTGATAGCAAATGTTTAAAAGGATGCAATGTATTCACAAGATACATGGATTAAGGCATTTTACAGCACGATAAAAATATTGTGTGTACAAGGTTTTGGTTTTGGTTGTTTTTGTAAATCACTGTTTGAGGTGAATAACTAAATGAGAGAAACAGATCAATTCTGATGTAGTAGATGTTCCAAAGAAAGAAATAATTTGGTTAGAATTTAATATTTTAATTAGCAACCCAAGTTCATAATTTAGTGCTTAGAATATCTCCCGAATCTTAGAGTTGTTCTGCAAAAATGTATTCAAAGACACTGGAAGAAGTTTAAAAGAATGTATCTAAAAATGTCTATGCTAATGCAAACAAGAGAGCACAAGCAATACTTGTTTCATTCTTAAAGATAAAGAAGGCTGTGTGTCAATTTAATCATGTTACTTTTTACAATATGTCAATCTACTTTATATATTTGCCCTCAGATTCAAGCTCCACTCAGCAGACTTGCAAGGTTTCTGGTACTAAATATTTTCTCTCCAAGCATGTTCAAGGGGCTTTCATATCTCCTGTCCAAAGTTTTGTTTTTGAAATGCAAAGATGTCATTAAAAACTGATGGTGACAGATAAGGAGATTTCTTGTAAAAATCTCAGTCAAGCAGGTCTTCTAAACGACATCAACTTTTTTTTCCCACATTTATACTAAGTGAATCTTGGGTGAAAGTAGTCTGGAAATGCACATACTACTTCTTCAGAAAAAATAAATCATACCATGATCCACAATTTTCACTGCTGTGATCATTTCACCCTTCAATTCTTATTCAGTACCAGACTACTGTCAGTGTCCTCTTCCTATACTAAGAGTCCTCAGCAGATTGTACCAGCTGAAATCAGGGACTAGCTTCATTTCCAATTTACCTGCCAACTCAATTGTGCTATGATAGATGAAGACCTCATCCAAACACTGTAAATTAGAATGTGAAGTAAATGAGGATCACTACTTCTACTGGATTTTAAAAATGAAGTAGGTAATAATGAAAAGATTTTGGACTATCAAGTTGAGTATCAGTCATCTTCCTTAACTATGTGCTTGTATTTACTCACAATCCTGGGTAAATGAGAGATTCTGCTATGCCTCGTTGTGTTTGTCACACTCAGTTCCTAGTTGTCAAATTCAGAGTTTTCAATCCGATTTGGATTAGGCACCATGTATGCCTCTGTTTTTTTGACTGCACCCAAAAAAAGTGGGGCGTGACCATAGCCCAGTCCTTGAGGCTCTAATTTAGTGCAAACAAATAAGTTCATTCTTGCACACAACAGGCATTTGTCCTGCAAGAAAAGTTTTCAGTTTGTGAGGCTAACAGAGCTGAAGTTCAACCTGTCACAGGAACAGGGTCAATACCTACATGGCTGTCTTCTACATAAATTTGATGGAGTCTAGGAGAAAATCTTTATGCATCAGAAGAAAAGAAAAAAAACAAAAGCAGCCCCCCCCCCCCGCCCCCCCCCCCCAACTATTCTCAGTAATACTTTCCCAGTATTGGAACTCCCTAGTAATGCAATTCAAAGGCAGCTCTTGTCTCATTTCTTTTAGACGGAGCATTGCAAAATTAAAGCCTTTTGCAGCCAACTTAATTCTAATAGAGGAAGCTACACAATAGCCAGCACATCATCCTTCCTGAAGAACACTTATGGAAATACAAACCAGAAGAAGAGAGGAGAGGAAAGAGGACAAGAGTCATTTACAATCTGCAACTGGCTCCTTAAGTCTGTATGATCACCTCAGTAGTGTGACAACCTGTATTAGAAATTAGGTAGGAAATAAGGAACGTGTTCGTCTTGAATTGGATGCATATACAGCTGTACAGAATGCTTTAAATTTATAATCCAAGACAATCTATTGCAGTTTTACCCTCTAGACATTTAAGTGCCTAAATACCATCTGCTTCTATGTAGAGACTAGACCGAAACAGCAGGTTAAGACAAGGAGAAAGCACAGAGGAAGTGCTGGCTCCAAAAATGTTTCTGTTTTTCAACTAGCCCTACCTAAGCTCTTCTATGGTGCCGTACAAAACGGCTTGAAAGAGCCTTTCATGACATTATGTCCCAACAAGCCTCAGGGGAAATGTTTCACAAAAGTTGATGCTGACCAAGTCAGAATTTGCTTCTGCAATTAGAATTTATTTCAACCATTCTCCTACTGCACAAGTGAGAACAGAAGAATAAGAACACAACCCAGCTCATTCATTGCTATATTGTCTCTTTAGGGTTAACAGAAGTAAAGGCCGGTTTTTGTTCTAAAGTAAATAGATATTATTACTAAATATAGACAGGAGAAGAAAAATTGATTGAGGAAGAAAGGTACCATTTGTAGACAGCATCTTTTTTATCCTTTAAAGTCACAAACATACAGTGGTCACCAATAAAATCTCCACAAAATGCTTTTGCAAAAGGGTAGTGTTACCATGGTATTCTCTATGCCTATTATAAAGCAAACTTCAAACATCCCCGTAACCTTGTGTGTCCAAAGACAAAAATGTATTTGAATAGCACCTACACCATGCTGTTTGTCACAGTTAGGTTAGACTAGGCCAAATCTGGTACTATTATGACAGTAAACGATACTACCTGCAGCTGTCAATGCCAAGCACTGGGCAGCAGGAAATAACCTAGCCATCTCTATGTTGCCAGCTTTGGGCAGAGAAGCAACCTAGAGAGGGGTACTAGTCCTACCCTGGTGGAAGAAATGCCAACAAAACGCAGATGCCATGACAGGAGGGACTGGGCTCTCCAGTCTTGGCTGGCAACCAGTCTAGGAGTAGAGCCGCAAAAGGCAGACAGTTTGAAGATCATCTTCGTACCAACAGCTCCTGCAGCCAAGCTGGCTCCAAATACACTGTCTTCTGCCCTTCCTGTGGGATCAACCAGTGAGACTAAGAGGGGAACTTGATATATGGGCCATTCAACCACCTCTATAATCAGCTGCCCAGGCCACTGCAGCCAGAACTGAATGTAGAGGACGCTCCATCTTTGCTACTTGCATGGGCACAACAGTGAAGGGGGCAGTCATGCATTAAAAGCTCAATTTTACAACAGAGATGTGGCTGAAGGAAACGTCCTGTCAGTACAGAACCAGTGCAACCTGTCAGTATAGTAGCCCCTAATGCTTTGTACACATGCCCACTGTAGCAGGCCCTGCAAGTTGAACATCACAGCCACAAGACAAAATGCACCACCTGTCAGTAGAAGAGCTGTAATATCCGCCGTCACTCACTGATGAACAGATGCCATTATGTTATTTGTCACATGCATACTGATTATCCCCAGCTGAATGCAATAAATAATTTAAAAAACAGTCACTGGTTATGTTCCCAGACTTCCTTGCTTCTGTGACATTATAAATAAAAATAGACCATTCTAAGGAAAGACCTTGTACCTATTCTTCAGAAACTAGCTTCCATTTGTGTGGAAACCATTTGGCACATGCATACCTGCCTTTGCATTAACACCTGCACATTATACCAATGGATCTTGCATATGCAGGCTCTCACATTTGCATGGTAGAAATTATCACCTACTGGTGCAAATGATAATGCACAGATTGTATGAATGCAAGTCTTCATGTAAAGAAATGGAGGCTGGATACCCAAACAGTCCATGAAAGAGTGGTGGTGAATGGGTCTTTCAACCTGGAGGGATGTGGGCAGTGGGGTCCCACAGGGCTCAGTCCTCAAGCCCGACTGTTCAACATCTTCATCATCAACTTGGACGAGGGGGTGAAGAGAACCTTGTTCAAATTCCTGGATGACACTAAGACGTGGGGAGAAGTGGGCACACTGGAGGAGAGGGACAGGCTGTGACTAGATTTAGACAGGTTACAGGGGTGGGAGGATGAGAATAGGATGGGATTCAATGCTGACAAGTGCAAGGTGCTGCACCTGGGGAGGAAGAACCAGCAGCATACCTACAGGCTGGGGAACTCCCTTCTCGTCCGTGCAGAGGCAGAAAAGGATCTTGGAGTCATTATTGATGCCGAAATGAACATGGGCCACCAAGGCTAACCGCACCTTGTCATGCATCCACAGATGTATCACAAGCAGGTCCAAGGTGGTGATCCTCCCCCTCTGTGTGACATTGTCTGGCTGCAGTTGGAGTACTGCATCCAGTTCTGGGCGATGCACTCTAGGAGGGATGTGGACAGCAATCAAGAGGGTCCAGAGGAGAGCCACTTGCATGATCAGGGGGCAGCAGGGCAGGCCCTATGAGCAGAGGCTACGGGACCCAAACCTGTTCAGCCTCCACAAGAGAAGGCTGTGAGGGGATCTGGTGGCCGTCTACAAACTGGCCAAGGGGGACCAGCAGACTATGGGGGAGTCCATGTTCCCCTGAGCACGACTGGAAGTAACAAGGAATAATGGCCATAAGTTGACCAAGAGTAGGTTCAGGCTAGACATCAGGAGGCACTACTTCACAGTCAGGGTGGCTAGGATGTTGAACCAACTTCCAAGGGAAGTGGTGCTCGCTCCTACCCTGGGGGTTTCCAAAAGGAGGCTAGACGGTCACCTAGAAGGGGTCATTTGACCCCAGTACTCTTTCCTGCCATGGCAGGGGGTCAGACTTGATGATCTGCTCAGGTTCCTTCCAACCCTACAAACTATGAAATTATGGAAAACAGATCCTTCCACATATTCTTCTTTGTCTCTCTACATCAGAGGTTTGTCCTAAGAGACATAGCGTAGATAGCCTATTTTTCTCAAGAATACATTTTCTTTACCACTAGATCTCTGCACTGCCACCCAAAAAGAATGGATCTTTGATCTCTTCAGAGTATACGCCATTTTAAGGGCAGTCATGTGAAGCAAATAGTCCCAGACTCAGAAATATAGATACTAATATTATTGTACAAGGTGTTGATCCTGGTGGCAATTTCTGGCATTGACTGAAGTGTTCTTTTGTAAGTGACCTTCAATCTAATCTGGATCAAATAAAAGTCTTATGAAAGACTTTAAAAATTCCTTAAATTTATTACCTCCAGCCTTATGGGTAGACCTGGGACTCTAAAATTATTTAGCCTACCATAATTTTAAAATAAAAAACTGAATCTTTATATATTTTCCTTCAGTAGCTTTCACTTGGACCCTTTGCTCAACATTTTTCAGCCATTTTAGAAAGTCTGCTATGCCACATGTCACTTAAGTAGCAAATTACACATATTTATGTAATTTACACATCAGACAAGCTTTATTGTCTCTTTAGGGTTAATAGATTGATATGTAAGAAACAAGATTTCATCATTTGCCTCATTACTTCAACCCTTTTATCCTAGTCTTCAACTCCTTGAATAATATCAATCTTTTGCTATTTATCTGCCCTAGTGCCCATTGGAATGGAAAGTGCATTTATATGCACCTGCCTAAATCAAGGTTAGACAAACGGTTTTTGCAGCCCATTTGCAGCATGAAGCACCACTTCCGCATTTCATGGTGGTCCCGCCTCTTGACATCAATTGGCCAAGAGGCTCCAGAAGCCCTGCCCCTTCCTGCTGATTAGCAGAAACAGCTACCCTTCATGCAGCCCCACCTCTTGCTGCTGATTGGCAGAGAAGCCACAGCAGGGGAGGAGGGATGAGGGGGCAGCCATCATCTTGCCTGCTCTCATTCATGCTCCTCTGCCAGCTAGCATCTTCCCACCCTGCCTCCTCACACTGAGGAGCCAGCATTTTATTTTTAGTATGATTTTAAGTGGGGGGGGGAGCAATTCCATGGCAAATCCTGACAAACCTCATTTTTGGTGGCAATCAATAGAAACTGTCATTTTTTGCAGTTTCTGCAAAAATTGTGAAAGTGTGATTTAAGTAGGTCCCTATGCCTTTGTCAAGTTCTCTAACAAATATTTCCCCAGCTACTTCCAAGTCACGCTTACGTGAAGTTAACCTCTTTTGCAAGGCCCTTACCTCCTCACCCAAATACCTCTAAAAAACACTTTATCTGTCACAATGCCTAGAAGTATACGTGGCTAGGCTAGACAGTACTCTCAGATCATGTATACATGTGTGCGAACACACAGGTGTAAGGGTAGGTGTAGGAAGCGGAACTTTTTCCGTTTTCAGAAACAAGGCCAGTTGCCAGTTGACCACCATTATCCTACATTACTTTCCACTGGACTGCTTTCTTACGGTGCAAAGTCTTCAAGCAAGAGACTATGGCTTTCTATGTGCCTGAAAAGTACTTAGCACATTGTGGGAATTAACAGAAGTAAACAATACTTCCAGTGTTTGGTGCTGGAGCAGTCACAGTGCAATCTAAAGTAACTTAACTGGACCGCTAGATTTCAGAAAAGCTGGGGGATATTCTGGAACTTGTAATTTTCTTCTAAACAAGAATGGACTCCCATGGTAACCACTGCTGATCAGTAACATTGTAAGAGGCTTAGTCCTTTTGAAAACCCTGCTATCGCTTCTTAAAACAAGTTCATGTGGATACAAGATAAACGTTAAACTGACAACTTAAAAGTTACTGCCCTTGCATTTTGAGCCATTTTGCAATGCCTTTTTGGTTGTCTACTTAACTATTATCCACCCTAATTATGATACCTCAACCAGGTCAGCCAAACCATTGTGCTAGGTGCTGGCCAAAAAGATTGTAAACCCTAGACCCTTCCACAAAAAGCTTGTTGTTCAAGAAGGCATACTATGGGGTGAAACAAGTTAAAGGGGAGATAGGAGAACAGAAGAGCAATAAAATGACATTGGGTTCAGTGGAGAATTGCTGTGTGCACAATTTAGAGTTAGACAGCGACAATAACCCCAGTGTGGCCATGTGCAATGGAAGAAACCATTACCACAATGTCAGGGACAGATCCAGGGGGTTGCACTAATGTACTTGCACCCCCTTCAATTTCTGTTCCACCAAAGATAAAAACCTGCTGCCAGGCACTGGCAGCATCATTTCTAGTCGGGCAGGAGAGAGAGAGAGAGTCAATCAACTTCATTAAAAGCTCATGAAAATCTACTGGATGCTTTCTAAACTCTTCGTTCCACAGGTATTAGTGACACTCTCTCCTTTCTAATGGTCTTGATGTTCTACTAATCAAGGTAGCCTTTCTATCAGATAACTGCTCCTGGTAATCTCTCTCCTGTTTCACAGCCCTGCAGACTGTTTTTGTCTCATTTCAATCAAGTGACTTTGTCCTTGCTTCAATCTTCAACTGAATAAAATGGCCCTAGGCCCCTAGCATGTTAGTCAAGCTTCTAGTTCCCTTTTGCCTGGAGGAACATGTGTTTCTCCAGGCAAAATCCTATTCAAAATCCTAGACTGCCCCACACTTAATTCTCACAGCAAGGTCAAAATCTGCTCTCATATACACCTGACCATCTGAACTGATCACAGCGGCACTACAACAGCCTAGCCCTGGCCCACACTGAAGACGACAAAGGCATGACAAGAAAGAGGAATCCCGAGTTCTTCTGCCAGGATATTTCCCATGGGTGATGATGCATGACACTGAGAAGATTCACAGCCTCCAGTGTGAGAATCAGAGCCAGGACCTCATCACATGCTGCACATTAAGCTTTAAAGCAGTGGATGGTGTTCACATTAGTTTGAGTTTGGAGTAGCCACATTCAGGCTAAAAACCATCTCTGACTGTCCTCAGCTGCCACGGCTGTGACTTGCCACTAGGAGCTACAGCTGGGAGTTGTCCACACGGACCAGGCAAGTCGACAGCATCGTAGGAGGACTGCAACTGAGGCTAGGGAACGTAGCCCAGAGAGAAACCTTCCCTAGAGCGGTAGAACTTCAAAGCCACCTGATGGGTGCTTAAAGCTAGTTTCAGGTGTTAACGTGGAGACAGTCCAGGGAGCAAGAGCCTAAAATTAACGTGCAACAAAAGCCCTGTACGCTGAATGCATCTTCAGACACAGGTCTCTTCCCTAAGGGAGGAGGGGCAGTGCCAGGCCGGGGTAGGGCAGACACTGCCCCTGCCAGGGAAGTCCCTGCCTAGACCTGCTGCACCTGGGAGGGCAGGCCCCGTCACCTAGGCAATTCACACACCAGGCCGCTTTCTGCCTCTCCCTGGCAGGGATGCACTCACACACTGGTGCCTGCCCCCCCTTCCTCCCACACGCAGCAGGCTCCTCGCACACTGCCAGGCTCCCCGCCTCCTCCGCCCGCCCGCCGAAGGTGCCCAAGTGGGGGTGGGGGGGTGAGACGGGCAACTTCTCTGCAGCGATTCCTTTGTCGGGGGGGTGGGGAGGTTTCGACAGCCCAGTCAGGTCTGGCCTCCCCGGGGAGACAAGGCTGCCACTGCGCGATGGCAGAAGCGGATCAATAAAGTACTGAAGTGAGGCTGAGGCTGGGGCCGCAGGCCGGGGGGGGACCCACGCGTGTGGCTTCTCCGAGCAACAAAAGGAGGGAGGGGAAGGGGCGAGCCCGGCAGCGCGGCGGGGAAGGACCGAACAAAGCGGCGCCCGCTCCTGCGAGGCAAGACCCCCCTCCCCCCCGGGGACCGGCCTCCACCTGCCGCCCGCGCCCCTGCGCCGCCCGGGGGCCCCTCGCCTACCTGCGCGCGTCCGGCCGGGGGCTCAGTGCGCCGCCTGGCCCCGCTCCGCCACGGCCCGACGGGAACCGGCTGGAGCAGCGCGGGGGCGCCCGGCCCCGGCCGCCCGCATCCTCCCCCCGCGCCGGCTGCCCGGCGTCCTCGCCTCCCGGCCCCGGAGCGCGGCGCGGCGCGGAGCTCCTCGAGCCTGGAAGCGCAGGGACCGTCTCGCGCCAGCAGCCCCCAGCCCGGCGCTGCGCCGCGGCCAGTGGTGCTGCTTCCCTCCGCACAGCTGGAATTTAAAGGGACAGAGGCGCCAGAGCTTCGGCGCGGGCTTGCGGGCGGCGGCGGGGAGCGCTCGTGCCGGTCCCGGGGGCAGGCGGAGGGATCGGAGTCTAGCAGCGCAGGAAATGAGGGCTGAAAGGGGAGCGCAGTCCGCCCGACCCCCCTGCTCGAGGCAGGATCCTCCCCAGCTGGATCATCCCAGGCAAGGCTTTGTCTAGTGGGGTCTAAGAAACCTCCGAGGATGGGCATTCAGCCGCCTCCCTGCTCCAGGGTTTTACTCCATAGTGAGAAAATGCTTCCTAATATCTAACCTCAACTTCTGGAGACCCTTGCTCCTTGTTCTGTCATCTGCTGCCACTGAGAACCGTCCAGCTCAGTGGTCTCCAGCCTTTTAAAGAAGGAGATCACCTTTGGCATTTAAAAGCAACCCAAGATCTACTATATGCCCCCCTGCCCAACAGGTAAGTCTGTGGGGAAGGAAGAGTAGGGGTCCAGGTGGAGACAAAGGGAGAAAAAATGCTTTAGGGGCATGCCTCCCCAGCAGGTAAGTCCCACCCTGCCGGGGCCCCACTCAACTTACACCGCTTCTGCCTCCGCAGCATTGTCCCTCACTGCAGGGGCCTCAATCTAGCTCCCACACAGACAGACCTGCTGGACTGAAGCGTGTGCATGCATGCACACGGGCACTCAGCCCCCCAGCCCAGCCTCAAATCGACTCCAAGAGTCTCCGACATCTACCGCAAGAAGCTCCAAGATCTACCAGTGGATCGAGACACGTTGGCTGGTGACCGCTGGTCTAGCTCCATCCTCTGGAACAACTTCAAAGCCTGTGTGCAGCAGACGAAGGCTGGGGGTGCCTTTCCACTGAAAGCCTCCTATAGGGAGTCTGCAATAAAGGTGTTAAAATTGCAGAAATGACAGAGAAAGACGTAGGGTTGGAAGGGACCTCCAGAGGTCATCCAGTGACTAGTGCAACCCCCTGCCTGAAGCAGGAGAAGTCCAGCTGTACACACAGGGCATAAGAACTGGAAGTTGACTCCCACTGGTGGCACTCCCACCTCCATCCTATCATCAGTCCTCCCAGCATCTTTATGTATGGATTGTATATAGGGAATATGTGAGGTGCGGCACTAGGTATGATGCACTATGTAAAATGGCACAAGAGTATCTGAGAGTCTCAGCAAGGATTAGGGCTCAGCTACACTAAGCACTACACACACCCCTGGGAGAGGGCAGTCCCTGCCCCAAAGAGCTTTCAAGCTAGATAAATAGGCTTGGCAATGGAGGATGGGCAGAGGGAAGGGATGCAAGACACGGAAGGAAACAGTCCCCGCACCTGCCATTTTTGAGCTGAAGACCTCTCTGCTTGTGCATCCCAGGTTGAATCCTGAGCAAATGAGCTTTGCCTGAAAGACCTCAACAGGAGAATTGGTTGTAGCCTTGTTGGTCCAAGGACATAGGCAAACAGGATTTTTTTGGTAGATGTGATATCTTCTATTAGACCAACTAAATAGTTGGGACAAAAAAGATAAAAGATAGCACATCTACCCAAAGAGCCTTGTCTCTCAACAGGGGAGGGAATCCTGGTGCTAAGATCAAGCCATATTATAAAACGAAGTAGCAACAAAGGCAACACAGTTTGGGTCAGTGGCTTGATATAGCTGGCTAAGCAATTAGGCAACCACCACACCCCTGACCTGCTTCCATCCTCCACAACCCTCTAGCATAACGCCACAGAGATCCACTTCAAGCACTTGCATGACTCCTCTCTTGTCAGTCTTTCTCTCCATTTCCTATGGTGGCAGTCCCACTGTTGCCCATAGGGAGGGCAGTTTTGCAAGTAAGAATACCCAGTTGCAGTAAATACATTTCATAGACCAGTTCTATTTGGTGGGAAAGGTATCCTGAATTATTTCAGCCCTGAGAAATGTTTAGTCCCAAAGTATTCAAATAGCTTTCTCTGCTCTGTTGCTGTTCACTTGACTGGAGTAGGTAATAAGGAATGGAGGAAAGACAGACTCTCAGGTGTCCACCCATACTGCTCCCAGAATGGAAAATGGAGCCTAACTCCATAGTAGAAGAAAGAGATTTCAGGGGTGGGGTGGAAAGAGAACAACCAACAAAGAGCCACTCCTCAGAGACAAAAGGATACACCAAGGGAACAGGGCAGCACTCCCAGTCTCCTTCACTAGCAGTGATTGTGTGGATATCTTCTCCCTAGCCATGAGGGGTCCAGAGAAGTACTTAGCAAGTGGTAACTTGGGGAAAGATTGTTCATAGGCTTGAAAGCCCATTGGGACTGAAATTCTATTCATTAAAACTATGTTTTCCTACCTGCTGCCAGGCTTGGGAGTTAGTATTTATACCTATGTGGCCTAACCAGCACTGCTAGTTCTGGTTCACTGCTGTCCCCTCTACTCAATAGCACACTGAGGCAGATAAGGGAATAAGCTAATGAAATGACACTTAAATTCAGGCTAGAAGAAAAAAACCCTACTGAATATCAGCATATTGGGGTACTTGCCCATCCCAAGTAATGGCAGCCATTTAAACCGAGCCATTTCCAGTAAGGAAAATATTAAGGCATAAGAAAAATAATAGTCTGAAAAACCTAAATGCAAGGAAATGAGAACGTGCATTGGAAATGGCTAAACCAAAAGCAGGTGTTGATAGAGTCTCCAAATGCCCAATTATCCAAATCCCAACATAAATTGCAATTTACTAATTATGCTACCTAAAGAAAATAAAATGGATTTTGGCTTGCAGTTTGCAAAGAACAATAAAAAGTAATGGAGCACTTAGAGTTGTCTCTCCTTAAGGCATATAGCAGAATGGAGGCTGACAGTATTAAAATTTTAATAATAAAACAGTATATCTGGGACAGAAGACTTCAGGTAATAGGTATCTATTGCAAATGATAATTGTCATCCAAGCAGTCAGGGAGCTTTGGCTCAATGTTCTTATAGTGTCCACAGACACAGATTTAATAATTACATCAAACTCTATTTGCATTGCAGACTTCTGCCAGCTGACCAACATAGCTGTGCCAGTAAAAGCCCCCCATGGTAATGCTAGTAGGCTAAATGCTGCTTTCACTGGAGTAGCTTTTTCATTTTAGGATGGTGGTTTTATTTTTCTGGTCCTAAGTGCAGGTTTGCTGGTATAGCTACACTCAGATGAATTTGTTTTGCTCCGAGTACAGACACAGTCACATTTACTCTGTTTACAATACTTCAATTTCCAAAAGAGTTTAGTTTTTAATAGATGGCAGCATGTACACAATACTCCACCTCCTTTCCATCCAGGTCTACTCTATTTGTAATCCTCTCTTTCAGTTTCTGACAAAGTTGGGTGGATATACTTCTCCCCTGGAGCATGTGTTTTATTGTTTTTTAGCTCAGCCATTTTGCTTCATGCATTACACAATGCTGGGAGCTTGTTGGTCTGTCTGAGGCTGCCAAGCAATACAAAACCCAATCACTTGACGAAAAGGGTTGTCATTGATAGTTCACTGGAAAACAAGCCTCTGGGTCAAAGAAATGCTTGTCAGATGTATTTTGAGCCTTTTTTTACTAGAAAGGATTTTTGCAATGGCTGTAACTATTTCAGGAGACTGCTTTCAATGTTGCAGAGAAAATATTTCCTTAAATTAAGTCTCTTTGCCATTTATTGTAGATAATCAACATTATTGAAGCTTACTGGGGAATGATTAAGAAGTACTTAGATTCTAAGGTGATAGGAACCTTGAAACAAGAGGAGTATTTCTAATATCTAACATATTCTGATTCTCAAGTCTTTCCATCCTTAACAAAGAAATATTGCCAGACAGAAGTGGAAAAGGAAGGGAAATTTTCTTCCAGGTACTTTCGAGATATCTGTAAATCAGGCATACAAAATTTTGAATAGGAAAATATTAGACTGAATTACATTGTAGTTTCTTCCCATGAGAGAGAAATTCATATATTTCATGCAAAAGCTTAGGTTATTTAAATGTAAATTTATTTCAAAGATATTTAGGATAATTAGGAATAATGCATTAATTTAAAATTACAATATCTTGTCTTGTGTATTTAAATGAGATCAATTATCTACTTTTATAAGTGGAATGGCAAAACAAAGAAAAACATATAAAGATAAAATTATAAATCCAGTCCTGGGGATTTGAATGCTTAGTTTCTTAGAAATTACATCATGATAGGACATAAAACCTCACTGGGGCAGATCCAGATGAGGTGCAGTGGTGCAGCATGCCCCCTCTTCCCCTTTAATTCCTGGTCTCCCCATAGCTTAAAGCTGACTCTGGCAGTAACAGCACCATTTCTATTCAGGCAGCAAGGAGGGAGTCACTTGATTTTATGGCTCATTAAAATCTACTTGAATCGTTCTAAACCCTTCATTCCACAGGTGCTAATGACTTTCTCATTTTAATAGAATTGATGTTCCACTAATCAGGCTATCCCTTCTATTGCAATTCTGCTGTTTATTAGCTGTTCCTGGTGACATAGCTTCCACTCCATAGCTCTGCAGACTGCTTTTAAATCGAGCTAAAAACATTAGCTGAGGTGTGAATATGTTAACCCAGGTGAGCATTAATTCAGGTGTAGAAATAACTTTCAGTGAAGCATTGGATATGCTGCCAAGATACTCAAAAGGGCTTGATTTTGTCTTACAAATCAGAAAAACATATATTTAATTCTAATGACTACTGGACTAATGAAACAACATCTTTTGAGTAGTACTGCTGAGTGGGTTGTTATTTTATATACAATATATAATATAGCAAATTAATGCATGTGTCAATCACATTATATTTGTTTTGCTTGAATCTTAAACTGAATAATATGGTGCTAAGTAAAACTTATAGTGAACTTATAGTTTCAATTGTAGAAAAATATGTGCTGTGTTATAGGTAATGGCACACAGTGCCATCTGCATCCCGCTTTTCAAAATTCTAGATCTGCCCATGGACCCATCCACAAATTCTAGGTGAATCTCTAGCAATCATAAAAAAATATTCAATATTACTTATCATGTGGATTAGTACCCTAGGTGTGCTAAAGCTTCATGCTGGAAAAACTTCTTTTATAGGACGTATGGGGCACACAAACAAGTTAGGGAGCGAACATATAACTTGCCGCATACTGTTCAATACTGCCCATGTGAATGCCTTTATTGTGTGCAAATGCCTCAGGTAGTGTAGGCTACCTTACATTTACTGTGAAATAAAACACACAAACTACAGATTAACTTAATGAGTTGTGAAGGGAGGAAGGAGGACCCGGGAAACTATAGGCCAGTTAGTCTTACCTCGATTATAGGTAAGCTTTTTGAGAGAACTATTCTGGTACATGTCCATGAGGGGCCAGCACGGGAGATTATGCTTATGGGCAACCAACATGGGTCCATTAGAGGCAGATCCTGTCAGACCAACCTGGTGGCCTTCTACGACCAGGTCACCAAATCCTTAGATGCAGGGGTAGCAGTGGACATAGTCTTTCTGGACTTTTGGAAGGCCTTCAACACTATCTCTCACCCTGTTCTCATTAAAAAATGGGGGACTGTGGTGTTGACACCTACACAGTCAAATGGCCCGCCAACTGGCTGGAGGGCTGCACCCAGACAGTGGTGGTGGAAGGGTCATTTTCAGCCCACAGGGATGTGGGCAGTGGGGTCCGCCAGGGCTCAGTTCTCGGGCCTGCACTGTTCAACATCTTCATCAGTGACTTGGACAAGGGGGTAAAAAGCACCCTGTTCAAATTTGCTGATGACACTAAGATGTGGGGGGATGTGGGCACACTAGAAGGAAGGAATACGCTACAATCGGACCTAGACAGGTTACGATGTGGGCGGATGAGAATAGGATGGGATTCAACACTGACAAGTGCAAGGTGATGCACCTGGGGAGGAAGAACCAGCAGCATACCTACAGGCTGGGGAACTCCCTTCTCGTCAGTGCAGAGGCAGAAAAGGATCTTGGAGTCATCACTGATGCCAAAATGAACATGGGCAGACAGTGTGGGGATGCAGTTAGGAAGGCCAACCACACCTTGTCATGCATCCACAGATGCATCTTGAGCAAGTCCAAGGAGGTGATCCTCCTCCTCTATGCAGCACTGGTCAGGCCGCAGCTGGAGTACTGCATCCAGTTCTGGGCACCGCACTTCAGGAGGGATGTGGACAACATGGAGAGGGTCCAGAGGAGGGCCACTCGCATGATCAGGGGGCAGCAGGGCAGGTGGTATGAGGAGAGGCTCAGGGACATGAACCTGTTCAGCCTCCACAAGAGAAGGCTGAGGGGGGATCTAGTGGCCTGTTACAAACTAGTCAGAGGGGACCAGCAGCCATTAGGGGAGTCCCTGTTCCCCTGAGCACTACCAGGAGTGACTAGAAATAGTGGTCAGAGGTTGGCAGAGGGTAGATTCAGATTAGACATCAGGCAGCGCTACTTCACTGTCAGGGCGGCTAGGATCTGCAACCAACTGCCAAGCGAAATGGTGCTGGCTCCTACGCTGGGAGTCTTTAAGACAAGGCTTGACAATCACCTTGCTGGGGTCGTTGGACCCCAGTACTCTTTCCTGCCATGGCAGGGGGTCAGACTTGATGATCTGCTCAGGTCCCTTCCAACCCTACTAACTATGAAACTATGAACTGGCATATTAGCTTACTTCACATTAGTTTACCTTGTTCATGTGCCTATACGTAAGATTCATGTTTCACATAATGTCAAAATGTGTATTTCTTTTTCCAAAAGGCATACTGTACTGAAGGCAAAAAAAAATCTACTGTTAATGCACTGGTAAGGGTAAAGGTTAAAAACCTGGGAAATCTAAAAGCAATCATGCTTCTATTTCTGTCACAATGTTAACTCATCCATGTTGTACATCCTGTATATTTTGGTATAGAATAAAGAGCATCAACAGTTTACACTCAGCAACAAAAACTCCATCACCTAATACCACACTCATTTGCTAATAAAATGAAAGTTCAAAGGGAAAGCTGCATCTTAATCTTGCATTGCTGAAAAGAGTTAAGTAAAAATAATCAGCTATAACTGCAGAGTTTCCTACGAAGCTTTTCTACTGTGGACTGTCCTAGAAACTGGACCCAGAAAGACACTTAGGCAACTAAATTGCCCTTCAGGTACCAAACTGAAACAGTGAAAATGGCTTTCACAAAACCACTGTCCAGTCTTACAAGTGCTTAATATATGCACACAGTCCTGCATAAAGTTGCACAAAGTCCTGCATAAAACTGCCTATCTCCTGTTGTTTTTAACCCACACAGTGCTCTACCTCATGCTAAATCCTGATTGGGTCTCAAAGGTGGCTTTGTCCCACCCACCTCACCTGAGAGGCCTAATCCAGTAGGTATGCTTTGGGCATATCTAATACATGCAATAGACAGCTAGGGACAAGACACATATGTGTGTCCCACTAAACCCAATAGCCCAGCCCTTAGGACAGTTACGAGGATGTGGAAGATCCAGGCTCACATTCAAGATTCAGTAAGTACTTATTTAAACAAAGCAGAACAGCTTCAACAAAAGAAAGCTGGGAGAATAGCAAATGGCTAGGGCTCTCTCCTTGATAGCAAGACAGCTTTGTTCAAAGCATTGCACTAAATAAAGCAGATTTGAGAACTGAAAACCAGCTCCA
The DNA here is from genome assembly GCF_052110815.1 of Crocodylus siamensis. Taxonomy (NCBI): domain Eukaryota; kingdom Metazoa; phylum Chordata; order Crocodylia; family Crocodylidae; genus Crocodylus; species Crocodylus siamensis. The sequence continues at coordinate 73,207,775 of NC_143398.1, read as the reverse complement.
ATCTCGTCCTCCTCTCTAACCAACTATGTATACTTGGGAGGTGGATCTCTCCCTCATTTTTAATGTAAAAAGCATCACCGGGTTTAGTCTATCTTTGGGAGATGGCTCATGGCTAAGAATAGTAAAACACAAATTATTTCATATGAAAATAAACCCGGAAAACTGATGTGTCACAAATACAATAACCAGAAGCCATTATAAAAGTTACCTTTTCAGAAACATAAAGCAGAGTACCCTGAAGTGCTTTCTAGCCATGCGTAGAAGTTAACATCAGTAACACGCTTCTACATCTTGCTTAGTAACTTTGGTGCAGTAGAGTTTTTGTAGGTAAGCAGGAGAAAGTGCTGATGCCTAGGTCTGCTTGGAAGATACAGATAAGTTTCTGTCAGATCTGCCAAAGTTCCACATAAATCAGAAAGTCTTCTGTGGAGATGTGGCAATAGTAGCAATAAGAGTCTTTCTTTTTAAATTAATCTTCTACACCAACCCCTTTTGCTTTGGCTGCCTACAATGACCCAGAGCGGGCCAGAGGGAGCAGCCTATATTAGGTGTCTACCTACCTTTGAGTCTTCAGCATTTTTAACTGGGCAGAACCTCATTGCTCAGCTTGGTGACATCTGTGAATCCCTCTGTTAGGCACCCACTTCTCCCCATGCATTATGTAAGGAGCCTAGGTACCTAACTCAGTACTGTGACTGCCACTGGGTGACAGAATAAGAGTTAGGTGCTGCAATGTCTAAAAAGTTGGGTCTTGTTGGCACATATACCTGCAAATCCCATCAGGTTTATTAGAAGTTCATCAGTATTGCCAGAACCAATTTATGTCAATACAGTTCTATTTCTAATACAGACTCCACTGTGAAAATATTTCCTAAAACACTGTTCTGGGAACACTGGTATCATAACAGCTATAACTGGTACCTGGTGGATGCTGAGAAAGGTCATTCTGCCTGAATGAAAAGTCATGAAAAGGCAGAGAACGGCACTTCTCAGATTTGGAAGAGCCATTCAAAACCTATGGCTAGTTCTAAGCTTATCCTCTGCATACTCCAGTACGGTAGTAACACACTGTCATCTTAACCTTAAAACTGAGTCACAAGAAAACAGCAAGGAAGGGGATGGATCCACCTTTTACACTCACTGCTTTTCAGGGACTTGAGCAGGTTGGAATAGAATTGTACTTGGGAGCCTAAATTCACTTATGTGCCTAATAGATGCAATAGAATCTGGCCCCAAATGTACAAACAGAAATTGAGGAGGCATTGCTGAAATTGGGGGCCACATGGCTGTTACTCTACAAACTTCCCCATTTACTCACCCCAGTCATACTAGACCTGCAGACTGATATTTCCAGTCCTTCTTCTGTTCCATGACCCCATCCTTGGACATGGGGCCAAGCTCTGTCTCTCTCCTATGCCCCACACTACAACTAACAGCAGCAGGAAGAGGAGAGCAGTCTGGGCAGTAGCATGTCGGCTCCTCCAGTTTAAGTCGAAAACTGGATGAGCAGATGTACCCCCAAGAGGTTTCCTCTAATCCTAAAATTTCTGTACCTTTGCTAAAACTAGTACAGAGCTTTGCTCCTGAGGGCTCAGAGTTGCTGCCCAGTGCATCGATCTTCTCATCTGGTTCTGCAGTGGTTTCCTGGCTCTGGACAAGGAGTCAAGACATTTGAAGGATGTCATCAGTCTGTTCCTAGTGGCTCAGCAGTGATTGCATTCCCAAACCAAGAGCTCAAACTGCCAGCAGTAGTCTGGTAGCTTCCCCAGGGAAATGTCCAGGCTTGCCCTGTAGTCTTCAACTAAACATAGCATATTCAGTGGCTCTGGGAGCTGCAACATTGGAAGGAGAGCCGTAGGATCTTGGAAAACCAGAGAAAATTTGGGCTACATTTCCTCCCAGATCCATACATCTGAGGATGACTTGAGTAGGAAGATGAACCAGATAGCCTCCCGAGATCCCTTCTAGCCTTACTTTTCTATGTTTTGCAAATACTGCTTATCTAATAGTCCCTCTCTGTAGCTACTCAACTAAAGAAACCCCCTCATCTGTAGAGCTAGAAATGCATTCCAGACTTTTCAGATGCCAGGTCAGCAACCAGGATCATGCAGGAAGAGGACCTTCCTATAACAATTATGCTTGCTGGCCCCAAAATGATTTATCCACTGTAAATGTTTATTTTTCATTCACTCTGAATGGGTCAGCAGACCAGGAAGAATAGGTCACATGAATACTCTGGGCTTATATATTCAGTATCAAGATTCTGAGCCCCTGTTTTTCTCACGACAGTGTTCCTTGGACCCAGGCCTGGATTAATGTATAGGCAAACTAGGCACATGCCTAAGGCCCTCAGCTGCAAGTGGGGTTTGGGGGGGGTGTGGTCCTTCCCACTTTGGGGTGGTGGCACAAATGGTCCCATCCGCCTTCCCTTCCCTTCCTTTCCTCGCCTCCTCCGCTGGCCTCAACACTTTGGCAACTGCTTTCTAGCGGTGGCTCCAACCCTGCCCCCCGTGGGTGGCAGCACCAGGGCGGGGGGTGGGGGTGGTCTTGACCAGCCCAGGTTCCACAAGTTTCTTTGCCTAGGGTCCGTTAAAGGGTTAACCTGGCCCTACTTGGACGCTACCACTGATAGATCCCAGGGAACATGTTACAAAGCTTTCTCAGGAAAAGGGTTGTGGCCATGGAACTTCTACTGCTAGGGAGCAAGCTGAGAACAAACTTTTATGTTCCAAGGCTCACCTCTTTGGACAGCTGTTTTCCTATCAATCATACAGGGTCAACTGGCTCATCTTGAAAAAGGCACCCATCAACTCAGAACTCTTCAGGGTGGGTGAAGGGAAAAGAGCTATCATGGATTTTTCTTCCAGTACTGCCTCTAAACTGTGCCTAGATACTGTGCAGGGGGTACTTTAAAACGAAATATATAAACAGCACAAGAGTGTTCAAAGTGGTTATAATGAGTGGTCAGATAGAGAATACAAACTCTGCTCTGGTGCACTGTCAGATGTTTTATTTGCTCTTTACATAATGATCAACAACATGAGGAAATCATATTGGCACAGTTTGGGGCCAAACAATCATTTACTAGCTATGCACAAAAATGAAATGTTGAGTTACTGTTAATGACACTGGTAGCTTGCAAACCCTAGCACATAGTGAGCACCATTAGAGAACTGACAACCTATTTAAAATGATACTACCTCATTTCAACATGCTGTGAGACACAATTATATAGGATAAAAGTAGCCAAATTGTGACTTGTGGCTTCTGGCTAGTTTAAATGCAGCTCCTGAAGAAAGAGAGATAGTCTTTACAGAGACCTGTTGGCTTGAAATTATCCATTTTTTATTTTCTTCTTGCTTATTAAATCAATTAAAAATATATTATTGCACCTGGGACACCTACATAGAGATCACTGACTAGGGCATGCTCATCTGAAAATGTATGTCCTACAACTCTTAGCCACGTCAAAACTTTTATTTTCAACTAGAGAGGTTAGGAAGTTTGGGCGCCCTGATACCAGATCATAGATTTGAAATCACGGTGTCATTGTGACTGGTGGTGGGGCATTTCCATGGGGACTTTGTAGGGATGGACAGAAGGCAGGGAGAGTGGTGGGGATCACGGGGACAGATCTTAAAGCAGAATAAGCCCAGGAATGCTCAGGAATTTTTCCAGGCCTTTGGTCTTTCAGCTGCTTTTCTGCTCTGGCACCTTCTTTCTTTACTTTTGAAGTTATGGTGTTCAAAGCATCTTGCTGATGCGTTCCCACAGCAACTCTATGTTTGTTGTAGCTGAAGGAATAGCAGAAGATGGAGCGCTCTTCAAGAAAAGAAGTAACTCTTGCAGACAGAAGAGGGATGGACACCACACTGGGGAGGAAAGGAATAAAAAAATCAGTGGAGGTCTTTCTGATATGCCACATAATTTAGAAAAGAGAAAGGTTTTGGAGAGAGACTTGTTCCAGAAATACTCCTGTAGAAAGAAGTGAAGAAGTCCCTGGAATATAGAAATCTCCATCTAACATCTTAATGTGGAAGAAAAAGGATAGTGAAGACCACCAGCTGGGAGAGGGATATTGCTTCTCTAGTTTCTAACATATTCTACAGCTGTTGCATCCCCCTTCCATCCTCTGCTGCCACAATCTGGCCAGGATGCACCACTTTGTCTTCTGTTAATTTTCTAAAACTCCACGTTATATGCTACCATTGTGGAAGGCTGAACACGGGTCTTCATGCTTTAAATCACCCCTTATGTCAGAGAGGGACCCACGGATCACAAAAGCCTGAGGCGGCCACTGAAATGAAATCTTTGCTTGTTTAACAAGAACGACTCCTGGGTTTTTTAAGGCTAAAATAGGACAGAAGGCAAATAATAAAAACACACTACTGTCACTTGTCACCTAGCTAAACATGCTGAAAACAACCAGGGTAAAATAGCAGCCACCAAATGATAACCAGAGTCATTACTAGCTTTAGGCTATCACAGTAAACAATGTACTTTCCAAACATACAAATGAATATGTTTTAAATTGTAATGAGCTCTGAAAGAGCATTAGTGCCATGATCCTGTTGGCTTCCAAGTAAACCCTTAGGGTGCTTACAGATGTGGAAAAAAAACCAAACCAAACTGCTTTACTTTCAGCTCAGCACACCCCTGTGCCCAGTGCAGCACATGCCCAGAAGAGGCATCGCATGAGTTTGACCCAACTTATGCAGAGTCTGTATAGCTCACATGCTTCAAAGGGGCTTTTTGGAGCTTTTATCTAATCACTGATTGAATCAGTGCCAAAAAGTGCCGAAAAGCCCCCCCCCAAGCACATGAACTATATAGATGCTGGGGAGCTGGGTGAAACTGATGCTATTCCTCTTCCGCATTGCTTTTAATTTTCTTTTTCACATCTGTCAGCAGCCTTAAATAATTTGTTTATGCTTAACTAATAATAATGTTTTGCTGCTCATCCTTTTTTTTTCTATCCTGACACTCACCAAGTTCTGTGATGACCTGTCCTGAGTTGCACTCCATTCATTTTTGTGTAAAGACTAAAAGAAAATAATTCAATGTGTAGGATATTAGTGACTTAACCAAGCTGTTTGGTGGCCTCTAGGGCTGGTCTGTACTGCAGCAGCAATGGGTTCTGGCATGCCTCAACCATGCCCCACCCAGCTGTCTTTGCTGATGTGCTCCAATCCAGAAGTTTTCCAGTAAAGATCCTCTCAGGCACACCAGACAACACAGGCTAACAAGTGGGCACTGGAAAAGAGCCCAGAGCAACCTCCCCAGCAAACTTCCGGGTTTGGAGTGGGCCTGCAAGTGGGTGGGGTGTAGTTGTGGTGTTTTGAGGCTTATCTTTCCCAAGACCTGCTGCCACCATGGTGTAGACCAGTGGTAGGCAAGGGTTTTTGGCTGGAGTGCCAAAAAATCTACAATGTCTACCTTGGAAGGTGCCGGAGTGCCGACATGTCAGAGCCTGAAGCAGCTGTTTGCAGCCTCCTGCCTGCAGCCCACAGAGCCCTGTCTGCTTGCAGTGGGCCTTGCAGCCTCCCAGTTGCCTGCTGGGAGTAGCCTGGGCTCTGTGGCTGGCAGCAGCTGCTTAGAGCCCGGGCTGGCAGTGGTGTGCCGAGCAAAATGCATGCCATGCTCAGCACGCATGCTGGGGGTTGCTGACCTCTGGTGTAGACAAACCCTTCAAAAGAGGCTAAGTGACTTAGGAACAGATGTCCCACTGACCTACAATATTTAGACAATTTTGAAAATCCTACTATGATATGCATATCAATATTACCAAAAATGGTGCCTATCTAATGCACTAGGTACCTTTGACACCAAATTAAAACAAAAAAACCCCCACTTGTCGAAAGGAAGCCAAGAGTTGCTGAATTTCGCTCCTCAAAGAGCCATAACACATGGAAGAGAATAAAAAGTGGGAGTGAAAACTGGAAGGCAGAAGGGAAGAAAGGTAGAGAGTACAGAGGGAGAAAAAAAAGAAATCTAATATTCGGTGCTACCATCTGTAGGTGATGGCAGGTTGATCAAGGTTACCATGGCAAGCAATGATTCATGAGCAGAATAATTTCAGCCATGTAAGAAAAAAAATCCCCAGCCATTAAGATTTCCAACTTGAACTCCTGGTTAAATAAGCTATTTGTGCTTAGACTCAATAGCTGAGCCTTAGTACAGCATCCAAAAGGGACTGCGCAGGAGTACTGCAATAAGAATGTAATTGGAATGGATTTGCTTTGTATAATTGTCACAAGGCTGGACTTTTGTGCCACTCTATCCTTGCACTGCAATTATTTCCCGAAGAACGAAGCATCAGAATTTGAGTGCCTCATACATTCTGTGCAGCGCGGCATACTGTAATATCTTGACCTTTTCAGCGTTCTATAAATCGACTGTCTAGCCATTTCTGTTCTCTCTTGTTTACAGCCCTGGTAACCTCAGGAGAAGAGGTAACACTGGGCAGCTCTGAGTCATCTCTTCTATGTTTATCAGCAATCTCCGAATCACTTGGTCTGTCTCTTGAAGGCCTGGTGGAAGCTACATATTGTATGCCAGAAATGCAGGAATAAAATCTGTAGGCTGGCTTGGAAAATCCATAGTTGGTGGTCTGTCGTGGTTCATATTGGTTGACTAGAATTTATGATAAATTATGATGGCAGCATGATAAACCTTCAGTTAAACGTATAAGACATATAACCTCCAGCAACCTAAGTGTGTCTGGTTGATTTAAGTGCTTTTCTAAACACAGAAAAGGAAAGCAAAATACAATTGAAGGGACACCTCTCATAAATGAAGACGTTGTGGTAACACAAAGACAGAAGATGGTTACCTGATATATTCTTAATCTGAAGGACCAATACACTGCAAATGAAACCTTGTAGAAAAAAATGTCCTGGCACTCATCAAAGAAAAAAAGTATCAGCTGGTAAAGCAATGCCTACCTGCCTACTGCTAGTTCTGATAAGGAGTTCTATTAACTTCCTGTAAGTTCAGAGGATCTAGAACTATGGTAGCTTAAACACAAATGGCAATGCAATACTGCTCTGTCGGAGTATTTCAGAATGTGTAAATTATGTCAAGAGTACCAGCTTAGGGGCAGAGATATGCATGAGGATTCCCTGTTTAGGCAACAGCTGTTGTGCAAATCCTTGTGAGCAGCTGGGGTGCCTTTTACTGAATTTTCAAATGGCAGCATACCCTAAGGTGTGCCTACTAACACTTCTCAGGGGCTGGTATTACAGATTCCTTTAAGTCAAGCTTTAGTCCAGACATGGTACAGAGACAACATTTACTGTTTCATTTCCTATTCGCTTACGAGGGGATAATGTCCGTACTCTCCAACACTTGAAGCTACTAATCATTAAATATTTCCACCTCATTTCAAAGAGGAGGAACCAAATATCCTGACATGGCTCAGATTATTTCTCTCAAACCAACTCCTGGGGGTTCTTACAGGGGATAGATCTTTCATTTCCAGAGCCTTGCCTGTGTGGTTCACTCATATTCCATATATTATTCAATATGTATAAAGATGCGGTGGGGGGGGACTGCTGACATAATAGAGGTGGGATTGCCACGAATATATGGGCTGCAACAGAATCGAATTCATGGTCTCAGCCCTGGTGTTTAAAGGTCCACAAGATTCCATAGCCATGATAACCCATAATAGGTGCATTCTATGAGCACATTAAAACTAGATATCAAAACAGGGAAAGATTTATGTTTCAGAGTCAGCACTTTCACTAGAGCTGGACTTATATGATGAAACTAACTACCTGAAGAAATAAAAATGGCCTTGGGCATCTCTGCATCCAAGACAAAAAGCTAGAATACTTTTCTTTCACTTTGATTCCCTCAAAATGCTCTTCGTTTATACAATGAAAATTATTTTTAAAATGCACTGTACATTTATGAAGTTACTTCTAAAAGGATGAGGAGGGGAATAGTGAATGATACAGGAAAACCTGGCTTACCTAGGTCATCCTCCAGAACATGAGACTACGTATTAATCAGGAGTCATTTGAGAGCAAATTGTTCTCAACTTTCCATACGCTGAACAATTCTGCATCTGTACTGTCCTCAATCCTTCTGACTTAAGGCAAAGTGACCTAGGTTAGGACTCAAACTCAAAACTATTAGTAGGTAATCTTCCACATCATGGAATTGTCTAAAACACCCAGGCACAGTTAATTAACTAAGAATGGAATTTCTGCTGAAATCAGGTTATGTGGCCTTTGTGGTTTAATTGTATAATTTACATAATTATTAACATTTCTGGCCATAAGAAACTGTAATATAAACCAAGAGGCACAACAAATCTGATCATGAGTATGTTTCCTAGGGGAAAGGAAGGCCACAACTGAGTACATTAAAATAAAGGTACATTAAAAAATTGAATGGAGAACCTGGGTTTCAAACCCAACCCCCCATCTTCTTGTACAAGCTGGGAATGTCCACACGTGTGCATTTAATGCGCATTAGCTCAATTTCAGGCACATTAATTGCACATGTCTACATGTGTGCACTCTTAATGCACCCTAAAATGACAATTTCAGGCTTTTCAAGCCTAAATTGAATGCCCGCATGAAGCCAGTATCCAATTTATGTGTGACTAGCTAAGTTGTATTAGCAAACATGTAGATGCTGTAATGCACATTAATGTGGCATGCACATTAGTGCACCTGCATGTACGCTACTGTGACTTAGCTATTTGAGTCTAAATTTAATGGGTCTCAATGTGCATTAGCATGTCCACATACAGACACTCACCTAAGTCACTTTAAGCAAAGGCGCATTAAGTTTAGGCATCTGTAAATACACATGTAGACACACCCACTGTTGTACAAACACGAAGGTTGTTACCACATAAGTTAATCTCACTTATATACCATACACCTTCCTTCAGCATTTGACAAACAGCAATTAATTAAGCCTCAAAGTAAAAAGATAAGGAAGCATTATCCCTTAGAAAGAACTTGGACCTGCAATGCTGAGAGGAGTTGGCCAATAATTAATGAGGACGGCCATGGTAGAATCAGAGTGGGACTGTGAAGAAGACTATAGCAGGGCACTAAGGTGCCTGCTACTTGAAAGGCAGCAGTATGGGCTCAGGTGCTGGTTGCTAGGGGCAACCAGGAGGCGCTAAGGGCCCACACCTGGGGAGTCAGCTGACCGGAAGGGGCAGCGCTGGCTACTATATGACCCAGACTGGAGGCTGTGGGTGCTCTCTCTGCTGGCAGCCAGGAAGAAGGAGTACTGCCTGACTAAGGGAAAGAGATTGGCCCTGAATGTGGGAGAGAGAGAAAGGCCTGGATGTACAAGCCGCTAGTTACACGGGTGAGAAATGTGGTGTGGTTTGGAGGACGTTTAGCCATGAGGTTTAGCTTTGTGTTATAGCCCAGGGGCTTGTGTTATTGTTTTTGTTGTTGTTACACCGGCGGACCGGGTGAGGCTATTAGAGGTTGGAGGAGGCCTCATAGGGGCTCCACAGTAGTGTGGGGACCCTGGCAACAGAGGGCGCAACATTCAGGGGTGCACTGACCCCAGTCCTGAGAAGAAGAGCAGAAGATTGGGGGGGGCAGGTAAGGCCGAGGCCGCCTGAGCCCCAAGGCGAGAAGCCCCAGAGCGGGCAGTGGTGAGAAGCCCCTAAAAGGGGACAAGCCAGAGAGCACCCATGGGGTGCGGAGAGTGAAATCGACCAAACAACGTCCGGTACATCTGTGAGGCTTGGGGCATGGTACAGGGGTGGTTGGAGCCACGCATAGCCCATAACGCTGGGGTGCACCGAGTCACCCAAGATAGAACAAAGACTGAGATACATCAGAGCACCGTGTCAGAGATGCTAAGGGCAGCCTCCCTTATACATTGCTGACATCAAAGAAGTGGCAGGTGAGATGTGAGGGTGCTTTTAATATCACATTGGCACGGTAGGGGGCGCTAGGGGAGTTCATGGCCACCCCTAGGACCTTGCGCTGTTACAAAGACATTAGGAAGAAATCTACTCAGTTGTGAATTACACAGGCTCAAGCCATCAGAAGTCACCTAAGGAGGGCAATTTATACAATAACTTAAAAATGGTTTGGTTTTTACATACACACACCAGAATTAATATTATTTCTATATAAGTGAAAAAAATACAAAGACAATCACAAACTAAATTACAAGATAGCCTGGCGTACACTAAAGCTAATGCTTTCATTGTATGTAAATCATTATGATTTGTTAATATTTATATTACAGCAGGAGATAAAGACTTCAACCAGTATTGGAGCTTCATTATTTTAGGCACTATATTCACAATTCACAATGGTTGCTGCTTCAGAAAGCTAGCAATCTAAACAGACAAGATGGGAAACGAGAGAGGCACGAAGTGATGTAAATTGCCCATAGTCACAAAACAGATCAGGCCTCCAGCCAGGAACTGGATCATAAATACATAGTACTTGTACCTTGTAACTGGCAGGCTGTAGCTGTAGCATTTACAGGTTTTGAGACTGGAAAGAATGATATATTTCTCTCATGGTCAACATATCACACTGACACAGAAAACATAGCATAATATATTTCAGGAAAAGAAATCCAGCATATTTAGAGAATTGTTCTGAGACACTGTCATAAATGGAAAAAAATGTATTTGTTATTAACCTGAGGTATGAGCTATCCCTACTGATCTACATAAACCTATCCTGAGCCCCAGAAAGTAGAGAGATATTTTAAGTGGCAGAGGCTAGGTAGGGAAACTAAGCCAAAGCGAAACTGTGTGCCACGAAGAGTTGCAAACTTTTTTTCAGGATATTTCTCATTGTACTTGCTATGTCAATCTCTATTTCCCTGGGTTTTAAGAGAGGTTTTGGCTGAGGATAATCTAAGAGGACTGTTTCTAGGCATTTATGCATATCTTGTTGTACCAAATACACTGTATGCCAGTACAGTATATGCCAGTACATGTCATGTTTAAAGTCCTTTGAAATAATATATGCAGAATATACAGAAAGATTTTAGTAATAAATCTTAGTCAGAGAATAGGATATAGTATTCTCTGAGGTAACTAAAATGAGTCATCCATACTTATATTTGATTTCCAGGACCAAAAATTTGCAGTCTAGACTGAGGGCTTTCATTTTTCTAAACACTTAATCTCTCTGTAGGCTGCTATATTTTGATGTCAATAGGAGGTTTCCAACTCCAGTTCACAAGGATAAAACAACAGAGCAGGAGGTTCCTTTTTTTTTGTTTAGAGATTTTTTTTTAAGTAAGGAGATACATTTTTTTTTCTCTCTGAAGTGGCCATATTTTTAAAAATCTTTTAGTTATTGTCTCCAAACTGCAGAAGTCTCTTGTCACCCCAAAACCTATCCCACAGAGAAGTAACTGCTTCTCAGCATTAGACTACATCTGTACAAGTTTGTTTGTAGCTCTTCAAGATCAAAGGATTTACCCACTATCAACCCGCTCTCAACTGACAACCCTGTGATTTCACTTCTGGCTGTACAAGGCCACCAAAATGTTGGGTGCTTGTTTTCTTTAGAGATGGTGCAAGGCTTGATAGCTAGGCTGATGAGACACCATCTCTGATGTACGTATGTACAGAATGACAGCTTTAAGATGCTGTAAGTGATGTTGCAGTTGTGTTGGTCAAGGAATTGTGTGAGATGTCAGGATTTCTTAGGATGATATCTTCTATTAGACCAACTGCATAGTCGGGATAGACCTACACAAGCTTTTGAATGCAAGACATTCTTCTTTCGCATACTTATGTATGCTGCCTCACATGCTAGAGATGGAAAATGACAAGAAGTCTGAGCTTTTCATCTTTTTTTTTTTTTTGTTTCTTCCCACCATAAAAATAAGCTCCCAAGACAGATGGTAAAAAGAGCCACATTAAAATATCCACATGGGGAAGAGGCACAGCCAGATACCCAGCTCTGTTTGTCCATGGGTGTTTTGATGTGTCTGGTCATTGTTCAGTTCATCCATGAGCCAATGACCCTTAGGGGAAGAATTAATCAAGGCACCCATTCAGCAGACACTGTTCCGGGAGTATGAGGTCATCTTGCCTCTTTTGATAGATGTTAAAGGAGAACTTTCTTTCTCTTCCCCTCAAACCAGAGTAAGAAAATGAGTCATTTCCCAGCAGATGCAAGAGAGAAAAGTATGGCTTGAGGACTTGCTCACTAGCAAGCATATAGTCCAGTGCTTCCCCAAAGATTTTCCTGTGCTTTTCATAATTTGTGTTAGCTGCTGCCAGAGATGACAGTTGCTAGCAGCAGACTGTAAGAGTCAATACTACATTAGTGTCTCACATTGCAGTCTTCTGTGAAGGTTGTAATCACCTTCTCAGACTTGCTAACACACACCCTTTCTCCCCAACAGAGCTCATGGCAGAAGGCAAGAAGAGTTGTCTTGACAATTAGGTGACAGTTAGAAAATAGGATTAAATATGGAAATGATCTAAAAACCTTAAATCTGCAAACAGAGGTTTTTAAAAAGAAAACTAAAACATCCTTTTCTTAGTAAGGCTAGAGTTCAAGCTTCTATGTTCACCAAAAACAGATTATGTCACAGGAAAGCAGATGTCTGGTTTGTTCTGACAGATACAGTAATTAAAAGACAAAATGCTTCTTTCAAACATATTGTTTCTTTGTAAAATTACCCACGTGTTTTGCTAACAATTTAGGAATTTAAGCAAGGGGAAATGGTGAGAGTTATGCAACACTGGATACCACCTGACTCTCCATGCACATATGGTCTTGAAGCTCTGAGTTAAGAAGTGTCCCTTAGAAAGCCATCCGTTTTCTAACCATGTTTCACTGCGGCTTCAATACAAGTGGCCATTGGAGCAGCCCACGCATGCAGAGCTGTGGACTCAAGCAGATAATTAGATTCTGCTTTTCTTTTTTATTCTTGTGGAATTCATATAAGCTACAAGAACATATGTAACCAGATAACTCTGCTCCAAGAGCATGTAGACTTTTTCTGTTCTACTGAGGGAGGAAAAAAAGGTGGAAAATAGTTGAAAAGAAGGACAGCAGAAAATACATAATGGAATAAAACATGGCAGCTACACCCTGGTATCCTGTGAAGGGACATTATATGCTCCTATCTGTCAACTCAGCCAAGCAAGGGTTGCTCTAGGAAAAGATTGCAAATGACTGAACTAGATGCTCGTGACCACAATTTCATAACTTCTTCCCAGCAGGAGGACTCTACCCATCACTGTTTTCTTCCTAGCAGATCATATGGTCTTGGCTATTTCCATTTCTCCTAGTTCCTAATGATTGTTTAAAAAAAAAGATGTAGTATATACCACCAAATGAAGGAACACATTTGGAGCCTGAGCTTATGACATATTAACACTAATATAATTTGCATTTGTTCTATATACTGATATACATTACCCCGCTGTCCAGAGCAGATAGATCATTGTTTAATAGCCATGGTGCCTCGAGAACTGTCAGGACTGCCATGACTATGATGATGACAATGATGCTGCTGCCACAGCCAGGGCTGCAGCCAAGTTAAACTTTTCTGCACACCTTGGCTTCCAGGAGACATGTCAGAGATGAACAAGGAAGTAGCTGCAGCAGAAAAAGGTGTTCCTGCCCGCATGACATGTTACTTCTTGCCACAGCTGCTTTCCAGATCAGCTTTGACATGTCTCCTAGAAACCAAGATATGATTTCACCTGACCATAGCAACATAATGGACCTCTGTTTCCAGTAGGTGCATTTCAGGCTGGACTAAAAAGCGCTGTGGCCTAGGGAGTTGCACTTATATGAGTTTGTGTCTGCCTGCATTATCTAACCACAATGCAGACAGATGTGCATGTGTGGGGCACTTTAGCTGGTGGCAGCAGCAGAAGTACCCTAGTTGAGAATGCAGCACAACTGTGGCTCTCAACTGTGGTGCCACCAAATTCAAAAAGTTGTGGAGTGGTACCCTGACTCTGAAAAGGTTGTGAACCAGTGAGATACATGATCAGTGTGCTTCAGTTATGGGCCACATAATAATGTCTCACCACTACATGGTAAGGGTAATCTGTTTGAATTGAGCAAACAGCTACCCCAGAACAGAAGTAGACACTACATGTACGCTGGTGTAGTTTTACTCCTCATTTTTCCAGAGGAAATTCTACATCAGATTATGAGGGAATTGGCTGGTGTCATTGCAGAGACTTTGGCACGGCTGTTTGAGGACTCCTGGTGCTCGGGCCAAGTCCCTGAGGACTGGAAAAGGGCCAATGTGGTCCCTATTTTCAAGAAGGGGAGGAAGGAAGAGCCTGGCAACTACAGGCCTCACTTCTATCCTGGGGAAGGTCTTTGAAAAAATTATCAAGGGCCACATTTGTGAGAGCCCTGCAGGGCTAGTGATGTTGAGGGGTAACCAGCATGGGTTTGTGCAAGGCCGCTCCTGCCTGACTAACCTGGTCTCTTTCTATGACCAGGTAACAAAAAGCTTAGATGTGAAGCAGGAACTCGATGTCATCTTCTTGGACTTCCAGAAGGCCTTCGACACAGTGTCCCACCCAATTCTGGTGGGCAAGCTGAGGGACTGCAGCATTGACGAATGCAGTCACATGGGTGGCAAACTGGCTCCAGGGGCGCACCCAGAGGGTGGTGATGGACAGGTCAATGTCACCTGGGAGGGTGTGGGCAGCGGAGTCCCCCAGGGCTCAGTCCTTGGGCCAGTGCTGTTCAACATCTTCATTAGCGACCTGGATGAGGGTGTGGAGAGCACCCTGTTCAAGTTCACTGATGACACCAAGCTGTGGGGTAGAGTGAATACACCAGCAGGCAGGGACCGCATCCAGGCAGACCTGGATAGGTTGGAGAAGTGGGCGGATCTGAACAGGATGCGGTTCAACAAGGACAAGTGCAGGGTGCTGCACCTGGGGAGAGGGAACCAGCATTATGGTTATAGGTTAGGGGCTGACCCACTCAGCAGCACAGAGGCAGAGAGAGATCTTGGAGTCAGGATTGACTCCAGGATGAATATGAGTCGCCAATGCGACAAAGCAATAGGCAGAGCCAACCGCATCCTGTCCTGCATCAACAGGGGCATCACTAACAGGTCCAGAGAGGTCTTGCTCCCCCTCTGTGTGGCGCTGGTCAGGTCGTAGCTGGAGTACTGTGTCCAGTTGTGGGAACCGCACTTCAAGAAGGATGTGGAGAACCTGGAGAGGGTCCAGAGGAGGGCCACTCATATGGTTGGGGGCCTCCGTGGCCAGCCCTATGAGGAGAGGCTGAGGGACCTGAATCTCTTCAGTCTCTGCAAGAGGAGACCTTATCAGGGGGCCAGCAGCAGGGACTTGGGGAAAGTCTGTTCACCAGGGCCCCCCTTGGAGTCACCAGGAACAATGGCCACAAACTGAGGGAGGATAGGTTTAGGTTAGATATTAGGAAGAACTACTTCACAGTAAGGGTGGCCAGAGCCTGGAATAGGCTTCCCAGAGAGGTGGTGCTCTCACCTTCCCTGGAGATCTTCAAGAGGAGACTGGATAGGCACCTGGCTGGGGTCTTATGCCCCCTCCCACCCCCAGTGCTCCTTCCTGTCCATGGCGGGGGGTCGGACTAGATGATCTGTCTAGGTCCCTTCCGACTCATTGATTTTATGATTCTGTATAGTAGGGTTATATGTCGTACCTCTACCGCTTGTTTAAATGGGATAGTGTAACCATGTTGTATACATGCCTTTAATCTGATGTTCATAAAATAACTTTAGCACTGTAATGGCAAATCTTAATACAAGAGTGTTCACTGCATATGAATTTACTGGCAACTTTCAAAAACTGTGTAAGGTTTGAGCATCAGCACTGGCTGTCAATCTTCCACGGCTATTCTGAAAAACAAAGTCAGCAGGTGTCCATTCAAACTTCTGAGTCATCCTTGGTAAAGTATGCTCCTGGCTGCTCTCTCCTTTTAGCCTTTTCAGGTCTGCCAAGGCAGAACCAGGGCAGCATTTCTGAAAGCCATTCTGAGACCGCATAAAGCTTGTGATAATCTGTTAGGACAGTCATATATTATAACCATATATATTTCACGGGCAAATACATCAGAACCATAGACCAACTCCATTCAAACTAAATAGAAAGTAAGATAGTACTTGCCTGCTTTGTGGGACAATTAATAAGGCCTCAGGTAGGAAAACTGCTTTTGGGGTTTTTTTCCTCCCTACAGACTACTTGTTTTGCTCCTATCTCCCAAGAAACACCACAGTCTACCATTTTGTAAAGTGGGTGCAGTGCACTGTGTTTCATCCTATGAAATGTAGTCCATGTAGGGTGCTCAACCCATGGAAGAGAAATGACCTAAGACAACCAAACTACAATCCCAAGAGATACCACAGAAGCATTTCCAAATCCATATATATTGGCTCTGAATGAAATATTTCATTTTTATTTCCATTTAAAAGAAAAATCTAAATATTCTAGAGACAGGAAACATTTTGGATTAAAATTATATTTTGTCAGAAAATCAATTTTCTGTGAAAAGAAAACCAATTTTGATGGAGTTTTTTTGGGGGGTTTCTTAAACCAGCCCTGCAAATACTTGAGCAAGTCTAATACTCTAATAGCAGAGGGCAACAGGACACATTCATAATAAAGACAATGTTGCACAGTGACAAAAGAACTAGTGAATGGCACCTGGTTTTATTTGCCTGATATCACAGTTTCTGATTTGGAAGAGAACAAGTTGGAGGCATTACACACTGTGCTAACATAGGAGGATACCTTGTGTCACACACCTGCACTCTTCAGCACATCAGGACTGGTGATGGCTGGATCTGGAAAAAGCCTCACTATCCTTTACTGGAAGGAAGAAAGCTGCAACATGGGTTTTAGCAGTGGGTGCCTGTAGCAAGTGTATTTTGTAAAGCTTTTTCTTTTCAGACAAACATAGAATAACCCCAAAGGAAAAATAATAGTTTGTCAAGTTACAATGTTTTCTATTCTCACATAATTACAGCTAGTTGCTTTGATCTAAACTTGACAAGTGATGTGTATATTACACTACTGCAATCACTTTTGTCTCTTAGTTTAAAAAAAATAAGTGCACACAAGGGAAAAAAAAAGAAAACAAATAGCCTAGGGGGAAAAATCTGCTCTGAGATACTCTCATGAACTCCCACTGACTTCAAATGATTAACTGTGGAAGATGGGCATGGAACAGGACTGTACATCATAGATTGCTTTCAAGATTTTAATAGAATCACTATCTGAAACTTTATACTTTTATTCCTGACTAGGAAGTTCTGAGTTCAAATTGGTTCCTTTTCAGTGAAACGAGTTAAAAGTGTTGATGTTTGACTGATTTGTTCCAGGAGGGACATGGTCAAAATTACCCTGGGCCCCAGACTAGATCTGGAGTGCAGGTGCTCTCCCCGCTGAGATCATTGGGACAAGCAGCAATTGTGTGGAGCCACATTTAGGCTGTCATGTAAAGCTTGTTCAGGCAGCAATGTGAGTCTGGGGCTAGGTGGCAGGATGGAGCTGCATACAGGTAGCAGCATGGAGGCAGCACAGGTCCAGGATCAGGTGTCAACATGGGTCTGGGGGCAGAGCTGCATTTGGGTGGCAGCACAGGTATGGAGCCAGGCAGCAGCATGGACCCAGGGGTGTGCATCAGTGGAGGGCTGCAGTTGTGGGCAGCGTAAGTAGCTGTCACCAATGACCATGTCCATCAGGGACCCTAAAATTTGCAGCAAGCCATGCCTAACTTCAGGTAGCCCACTGGGCTACTGGCTGGCTCAATGAAACAATTCTGCAGGCTGGTTCCAGCCCATAGGCTGTGTATTTGATATCACTTTGTTAAACTAAGGTATTTTGCGAGCCTATACACATGCTTAGGAGTGGGGAGGGGCCATTTTAATTGAAGTGACATTTTAATTGGAGTGACCCTGACAGCTGCCCTAATTAAAACGGCTCACTGTCACATGTATTAAGCCCTCCAAGTTTTAAAATGGCCATGGGGGCACTTTATCTAAAGTTCATTCAATGAGCTTTACTCTTAATACATGTGATGGTGAGGCGACGCGGGAGTGTTCTAATTAGAATATGAACCAGAACATCTATAGGCAGCCATCCTTTGCCAGGAGGGAAATCCTATTTATACTGAAGTCAAGGAATTTCCTTTCCATTGACTTCAGCAGAGTCGTGATTTCACCCCAAGTCCTGCAATAGCTAGCACAGACGGTCTTTAAAGATTGCTTAAGACTACAGAAAAAGAAGTCTATAACTGCTATTCAGTCACTCTTACAGTAAAACTGCTTGTAGATATTGAAGGCTCTGCCTAGCTTATGTCACCTACACAGTATTTCACTATTTAAAAAGGACTTTCTTCCATGAATGAAAACCACTGTGTACCGTAAAAATGAATTCTGTTCTCTGTACATGGTATTATCCTCTTTAAATATTGTCTAAACAAATACTTGCTGTATTTACATCAACGATAGTAATTACAGCTCCAATAATCCACATCTTAAAGTCCTTAAATACATATTTACATGTTATACTTGTCAGAGGTCATAAAAATGTCTAATCTAAGACCTCACACTTTTAGAAAAAAGTTTGTAACTTCCATGTATCTTGATGCCTTGATTACTGACTTTTTAAAAAGATTTTTAAAATAAGGTTCTCAACTGTTAGATGAAATCTAAACTACAAATGTAACAATGGCCCAAAAAACTTTACTTAACATATCATTTTTAAAGCCCATTTCAGTTATAAGTTTTTACCACTTGTAAACTTCTCCTACATCAGGGGTACTCAATCTATAGCCCACAAGCCAGATCTGGCTTCCAATGCCTAGTCATCCTGCCCCCTAAGTCAGGTGTATAGGGTAACATGGGCCCAAACCCAGTATGTGGTTGTGACTCAGGACCCCTGGAGTCCAATCCTGGTGTGTGGGACCAGGCGGAGGTGCCACTGGGTCCCCAGAGCCCAAACCTAGTATATGAGATCAGGTGGAGGCACATAGGACCCTGAGGCCCAATCCTGGGATGTAGGGTCCGATCCATCCCACAGACAGGCCCCACGCTCCTCATTTGGCTGGTGGAGTCAAAAGGTTGAATACCACTGATCAAGTCATAATCACATAGTGATTCCCTCGCTAATCAAATAAAGTTTGCCTGTGTAGATCAACCGGACCCAAATCACTGCCTGCTTGCTAAATGGTTTGGTATGTGCTAGTGGTTTACCAGTTCAAATTACTCATGAGAAATTTAACTGTACTTTCTTACCACACATACGCATCTAATGTGTAGCATACCACTGTGTATTATATGGAGTAGTTTTAAAACTACACTAGGCACACCTGAGGCCTCTGGTTATCAATTGGGATTTATCCTATGATATGAATTGTACAAGATATCTGCATCTTTTCACCTTGTATGTTATTAGCTCCAGTGCATGAGAAGAGATATGGAGTTATTGTTACTTACTCAGCATTTATTGATTATTTATTGATATGCTTTGGATGAAATTTACTCTAGCAAAGAGGGTTAATGAATCCAGAGATGAAAAGACAGAGAAATCAACTGGTTGCAGAGGCTCACGTTGTTTAAATCTGGGCGTTCAGAACTCTGACTCCATATGAAGCAGACCTCTGTCATACACATTGGCTCTGAGTGATTGCTGAACAATACATGGTACCAGGAATGTAACAAACTAAGAAAATATCTTGAGTGGAAGAATGGAACAATTCGAAGCCCCACCAAGGTGAGGACACACCAGAAAGGTAGAGAGAAAATAGAGAAGTTTTAAACAATACTTCACTCTGTTCTCCTTTCTGCTGGCATAGCTTTTTTGAAGATATAATGTAGTTTTATTTCTGTTGATTTGATAACTGGTTCTAAAGCATTTTTATATTTTTAAGCACTTTTCATTAACTCATCTAGAGGAGACTTACTATTGAACTGTATTACAGAAATTTGAAGTGTACTATACACCTCATAAAAAATGAAATGGATACTACCAAAAGATACTACCAAATGAAGTGGATACAGAATAGTACATGATGGTTCTAAGGCTGAAGAGTCAGTCTTGCTATTGTGGGGTTCTTTGAATCCTTGATAAAAGACAAGATCCCAATTGAGACCTGCAACAAAACGCGCAGAAAGTGCCAATTGGAAGAACCAGAATTAACTCTTGACAAAGTGAGTTGAATTTTCCAAGCAAAGGAAGTCATCCTACCTAGAATTAAATTGATTGAGATCAGGCAGTGATCTGACACTACAGACATTATGGACAATCAAAAAATACTATTACAAGAAAAGAAATCTGAAGCAGAAAATATGTACAGCTCAAAGACAGAGTTTAAAAAAACAAACAAGCTACACATGGTGTGGCATACACAAACTAAAGCAATGCCCAGCATTTAGAAGAAAATGTGAAAAACTGAAATGGACTGTATCACTTTGCAAGAGGGAACCAAAATAATTTAGGTGAGTTTGAGGATGTCTTCTGTTCAGAGCTGGTCAATGGACATGGGATACAAGTGCTAATAAGGAGTTTGAGAAAAATGGAAGGCCTTTATTAAAGAGATTCCAATCTTACAGTACCAGGGAAACAAATATAAAACTAAGAAGTTTGTGAATACCACCAAGGAAGGCATTGGCACAGTTCTCATAAAATCATATGGTCACAACTGAAGATGAATGACTTGTGTATCACAGGCACAAACAACAAACTGAATGCTAATACATTCAACTAGAACACAAAGTTTTGGCCATAATCCTTGGGTGAAAAAAAGTATTTTATTTAGGGGGAAGTCTTAGCTGAAATTGACTATATATCTTCAAGGAACATTGCCAATAAGGGTCTGGCATATATCTCTGTAAAGATACAGAAAATAGTTTTTCAGCTGCAAACATAATTTGAAAATTGAGTACAACTTTACGTGAGAGTTGGTGGTCTATAGAGTATTTGACAAGAGTGCAGTGAAACAAATTCCAGACCCAAATCAGTCTCTCAAGTCTCGGACAAAATGTGGACCGTTTTGCTGGAACTATTGCTGAGGATGGAACTATGAAAATGGTAATTAAAGCTACCAGCACAATGGAGGCAGGACAGCATATTCATATGCTGCACCATCAAGAAAGGGGGAGCTTTTATTACCAGATGGAATTTTCTTTAAAGTCACCGGACTGATGATTCCTACAGCATTCAAGTAAAATATATTAACAATGATATATAAAGGTCATTTAAGGACTGAAAATTCCAAATAGAGGGCCAGATAGTTTACAATGGCCCAAATAAACAATGACAATGAGGAAGCTGTTAAGACTTCCCACAAGCCAAAGTACAGACCAAGTCAAAGGAAGAGCTTGGGTATCTGGCACAGGAAAATCTGGCCCCTCTGTGGCAAAAAGTAGAGATTTGTTTATGTTGGCTGAAGAATCCTTAGCATTTACCTTTAGTATATTTATTACCATTTCTCTGAGAGAGCCTTACTAAAACATACTACATCTAAACAGGTGATTATACATATCAACTTAATTTTGCTAGAAACGTTGTAACTGTTAGAATAATACTCAAAATGGTCTACAATTTAATGAGCATGAGTTTAAGCATTCTGTGTTGAAGAGCGGGTGTACATATGTAACTGCTAGTCCCTACTATTCAATCCAAAGGTTGGATGAAAAAGAGTGTCAAAAAATAAAATGCATAAAAGGGCATTAGAGTCGATCTCTGATCTCAGCCACGTAATAACCACCGCAGGTGGACATGATCAGTGACAGACAAGAATGGCATTGATTTCACTGCAGAAAGCTAGAGATCCACACAACATTGAATGGCACTACATATATTAATAGAATATATTTGTTAGTAGATGGTATGTACATTGAATTTGAATTGTAGTATAAGATGAATGTTGTTTCACAATTATTGTTATGTTTGGCTGGGAACGGTAAACAAGGGATCTATGCCTTTAAGATACTCTTGCAAGTCCCAGGGGAATGACTGTTGTTTTGCAATGCCAAGCAGTTAGAAGAAAGATACTTGATGTAAGAGACCTGCACAGTGACTTTGAGTAATTTCTGAACTACACTAACCCATCTTAAGACCTGGGTGAACTTTACTCAATAACATTAAGGACTCTTGTCTGCTTTGATTGCGTTAAGCCTGTTCAAGAAATATAGTTCATCAAAAGGGAACGCATGCTGTTAGCCTATTTTTTCCTCCGGATGACAGACACGAGGCTCAAGTTTCCATGAGCCACCTTTCAACCAACCGCCTGCCATGCACCACCACCTTCCTTGCCAGCTCCAGGGGACTTAGTGGCACTGTTACATTTTATTCTGACAGAAGTGGGAATCAAAAACAACTCAGAACTGCTACATGTGTTTATAACTAGTAAGGGAGTAAGAGGTAGAAGTTCCATGTTCACTTGGAAGAGGGGAAAACCTTCGATGCGTCTCAGACAAAGGTCTTGATAATAATAAAGTCATGCCAGTTCTTGGCAGCTCCAATTATCATCCCCACTGAGTTTTGAGAGGATAAAGCATACCACATACAACAGCAGCAATGAAACAGGAAATACTATATTATCATTTCAGCCTGTCTTCAGCAGAATATATGTCACCCTCTCTGATCCACTCCACCCTGTAGCGGTGATGGCTCTGGTAGCTGCTCCTCATTTTCCTCATAATGATTTATATGCCTGTGTCTAGGAGAAGGCATAGAAATGACAGCCTATCAATTTTCAATAAGGAGAATAAGACAGATTTGGCATTAATAGCAGGTGACCTCCTATTAAGGTCAGTATACCAATACAAGGACAATACCATATTATTGAGGGTTAAAATAGTATTTATTCTTCTTGCATCTTCTCTTATACAAGCCAGATTATTGCCACCTCTCTCCTTTATTTTCTGTTTCTTGTTTTATTTATTGCCAGGATATTTCCTGTAGCAGCATATTTAAAAATCCCCATTAATTTTTCCTTCACTGGGTGGCAGAAGGGAAAGAAAAAAGTTATCAACAGGGAAAAGCTGATGTGTTTGCTATTTTTATTCATATGCAATACGGCTGGACTGAAAACATTTTTGTTTAATATTAAAGGAAATAATGCAGGAAAAACCCAACAAGTGTGCCTTGTTTATAACAGAAGACACCCCCACACAGACTCCCCTTCAGGAAAGTGGGTGTTAAGTATGGTCTACATGCAGTTATTAAACTGATATAACTAATTTGGTTAGAAACGTGATTTTTTTTTTACCAAATAATTATACTGGTAAAATGTAGAGTGTGGGTACAGTTACACCACTGTAACTGTTGCTTTGTTCTCTAAATATGAACACACTTAGTATAACAAAGAGATCATAAAAATGAATCATAGAAATTAGAGCTGGTTTAGGTCATCCAGATCATTCTTCTACCCGTCCAAGATTATTTCTTTCATGATATTCACTAGGGCTTTACCCGGACAGGAAGAAAAACTGAGAAGCACATTTTATGTGCTTTGGGAAAAACTTTACAAAAGTAATAAGCAGGGTTAGGCTCAATATCAGACAGACAGGCTTCTGATGCTGTTATCATTTATCCCAGGGGTTGTCAACCAGGGATATGCATACCCCTGGAGGTACCTGGCCCAGTCCTAGGGGGTACACACGTGCAAGTGGGGACAGAACGCCACCAGTTTTCCAGGAGTAGGGCCAGGGTGGGGCAGAGAAGCTCACCAGGCTAGGGTGAGGGCAGTGGTGTCCCTCTGTGGGGTGGGGAAGCTCGCACATGGCAGCCACCACCACCACACACCAGCCTGGGGAGCTTCCCTGCCCCGCAGAGGGCCGCCGCTGCCCTCACCCCAGCCCAGTGAGCTTCCCCGTCCTGCCCCAGTCCTGGTTCTGGGAGTTGGCAGCCCTCCATCCCCAACCACCTACACACTGTCCCTGCCTCCCAGCTCCATGTCCAGCCGTGGCCCACCTCCCGCTCAGCATTCAGCTGTGTGCTCCCCCCCCCACCTGCTCAGTGTCCAGCCACCAAGGGTACTTAGACTAAAAAAGGATGAAAACCCCTGATTTATCCCATTTAAATAAAAAAATATGCATGCATATCTGCTGCTGATTTCTATTATCACATTCTCATTCAGGGTTACAGAACTGTTATCCAGATTCTTTACCTACCAGCCAGATGTAACTAAGGCCCCTCCTACATGTTACAGGTGTTGCATAATCAACTGGTTAATTGTGCAGTTACCTTGAGACCAGCTATACATGCTAAGTAGCTATCACACCCTAAAAACCTCAACCCAGCTATAAAGTTAGGCCTCAAAAATGTGTACTAACTTTATAACTGGGTGCTATTGAGCTTTAATTTGCATGTGTAGAAAGGTCTCCTGTGGCTGGGAGGCCTCTCAGCTGACAGAGCTTCCAGCTGCAGGGGTGCACCATGCCCAGCATGAAACCCCTGGCCATGAAAGATCATGGTTGCTGTGATCTCCAAGGCTCAGGGGTGCAAGAAACTCCTAGGCCTGGGGGATCATGGCTGCATTGATCTCCCAGTCTTGGGGATTTCATGCACCCCCAAGCCTGGGAGATCATGGGAACTGTGGTCCTCCAGGCCCAGGTATTTCACACACCCCTCATCTGACATATGGGAAACTTGCTTGTTGGTGGTGCAGGGGCAATTAGGTGCAGATCTAATGTGTGATCTCACGATCATGCCTCCTGCCATACATGTGTGGCATGGCAAGAGGTGCAACTATGTGGATCATGTATTAAATCCCATTATGCCTTTACCTGCAAATATAGAGGGGGCCATAGTGTGTGAAATAAATTGTCATGGAGAAAGCCACTCCCATGACAGTACAGTTATTTAATCCCACTAATTTGAACACATAATAAATGGAATATGAGCTTTGGATTGAACTTCTAATTTGGTTTTATGTGGACATATTCTCCAGAGAGAAGAAAGCAACAAAAATGATTAGCGGTCTGAACATATGAGGAAGGGTTGAAATTATTTTTGGTGATTATTTAGTCTGCAGAGTGTTAACAGTCTTCAAATACATGAAAACTAGCTATTTGTACAAAGTATGGAGATAAACTATTTTCTGTGGCCACAAGGGACAGGATAAGGAGCAACAGTTTCAAACTCCATAAAAGGGAAATTTAGGTTGGATAGTAAGAGGAACTTTGTCATTTTGAGTGTGGTCAAGCATTGGAACACATTACCTAGAGCGGCTGTAGAAACTCCATCATTGGAAATTTTTAAGAGCAGGTTAGGTACACTTGCCTGGAATGGTTTAGACATGAATAATCCTACCTTAAGCAGGAAGCTAGATTAGATAACATTTTGAGGTCCCATCCAGCCCTGCTTTGCTGTGGTTTCTGTGATTATCCAAACAATGCTTTGGGAGCAGGTCTTTTTCTATAAGTAAAACAAAGAACATTATTGAAGCATAACAACAAGAAGCAAAATTAAACATACAAATGTTGCTATGTCTCTGCTGTTGTCCACTGGAAAATCAAGAGATTTTCTTGGTTTAAGACGCAAGTTAATTGAAAGTGCTGGGAAAGTTTTTTTCATTACAAATAAAATGCTTTCTCCACGTATTTCCATAAATTATTCTCTGGGTGTGATGACAGTACTCTAGGAGGGAACAAGTGTAGGAATAAGTAAATTTAGTTTCAGGAATTAATGAGGCTTACAAAAGTGACTCAGAGTGCAAATGAAACAGTATTTTGAACACCTGTTTTGCTTCTGGGGAATATGGCAGCCCACAGAAATACTAAGATAGCCAAAAAATCGGAGTCTGTCTTGTGGCCTTTAGTCAGTCTTGTGTGGATGTGTGTACTGCTACCTGCTTAGTCAGATTGGAAGACTACTTTCACAATAACCAAGAACTCCTGGGCAACAGCAGTGTGTCTGGAGGAGTCTTAATTAACAATAAATAAATCAACAAACTCCTTCATTCCTGAGCTTTGTTTTTATCAGCAGTCAAGGGAAATCAGCAATACAGTAGTTGAAGAACATAGCAAAGGCAATTCTTCTCAAGTGAGTATGAGTAGGATCAACTCTGATGGAGGTTGTGGTCAAGAGGTTGAGAGCCAAAGCAGTCTAGATCGGGGTTCTTAACCTTTTTTGTGCCATGGACCTTACAAACTTAAGGAGATGGGGCGCAGGTGGTATTCTCCTCTCTTCTTCCAGTGAGTAGGCGGGGACGGCGACATGAGGCTTGCATTGGTAAGGTCAACCAGCACTTACACAGTTGGTGCCGCCAGGCAGGCCTTGGGTTCTTTGATAATTACCCATGCTTTCGGGTGGGGGGCTTGCTGGGATGGGATGGGCTTCACTTCTCTCCTAAAGGCAAGCATGTCTTCTCTTCCAGGTTGGCTGATCTCGTATGGCGAGCTTTAAACTAGCATCGCTGGGGGAGGGGGCCGCAGGAAGACGAGGAGACACCACCCAAGCAAGACAGGTAACAAATGCCAGGAGTGCCCAGGTAAGAAACAGGGGTCCAAACAATCTCCCAAATCGGGGGCTGGCACATGCAGCTAGACAGGGCCTTAAATGCCTATATACCAATGCTCATAGTACGGGGAATAAGCAGGAGGAACTCGCCCCCAGAATAGCCAGTTCAGACCCAGACATAATAGGCCTTACAGAAACTTGTTGGGATTCATCCCACGACTGGGCAGTTAGCATTAGGAGCTATAGGCTTTACGGGAGGGATAGAGAAGGAAGGAAAGGTGGGGGTGGGGCGCTCTATATCAAGGAGGAATACACATCCTCTGCCAGCAAAATGGAGTCAGAGGAGCAAGCTGAAGTGCTCTGGGTCAAGATACAAGGGGGCTGTGGGGAGAGGGATCTAACGATAGGGGGTCTGCTACAGACCCCCTAACCAAGGGGAGGAGCGGGACCGGGAATTTTCGGGACAGCTTGCAGAGGCACTTAAGGCAAGGGATGTAGTTGTCATGGGTGACTTAAATTACCCGGACATCTTTTGGGAGGAACAGTCAGCCAGGTCGGACCATTCCAGGAGGCTCCTGGCCGAGATACAGGACCTCCACTTAATTCAGGAGGTGCACAGTCCCACCAGAGGAAATGCCCTGTTGGACCTGGTCCTCACCACAGGCAATGACCTGGTAAGGGGCCTCCAGGTCCTTGACCACCTGGGTGATAGTGATCATCGCTTGCTGGAGTTTACCATCCAGCACAGGGTGCCAAGGGCCTGCAGCAAGGCAGTAGCCCTAGACTTCAAGAGGGCCAACTTCAATGAGTTGAGATTAGTTGGAGAGCCGCTGGGGTTCTCAAGGGCAGGGGAACTCAGTGCCCAAGATGAGTGGTCGTTCCTTGAGCAGACGATACTCCGGGCCCAAGGGGTGACCATCCCAACAAAAAGCAAGGGGGGCAGGAGTGCCCAAAAGCCCCCCTGGCTCACCAAGGGTGTACGGAAATGCCTGATTGCCAAAAAGGCGGCGTACACCCCGTGGAAAGGGGGTGCTATCTCCAAAGAGGAGTATACCGCCTCGGCTCAGGCCTGTAGGGGGACTGTCAGGAAAGCTAAGGCGGACATAGAGCTAGGACTAGCGTCCAAAATCAAAGATAACAAAAAGTCCTTTTTCAAATATATAGGGAGGATGAACAAAGCACTGGGAAATGTGAGGCCCCTGCAAGATCCTCTGGGCAATCTGGTGGTTGCACCAGAGGAGAAAGCAGACTTCTTTAACCAATTCTTCACCTCTGTTTTCTTGGGCAGGGACTGGGACTTCCCCACTGTGATACCAGATGGACTCGAGGGGAACGCCTCCAGACCTCAGGTTGGGGAGGACCAGGTTAGAGAGCTTCTGGAGGGGCTGGATGTGTTCAAATCAGCAGGTCCAGATGCTCTCTACCCTAGGGTGTTGAGGGAGCTAGCAGGGGTGATTGCAGGGCCCTTGGCATGGCTTTACGATTGCTTTTTATGATCAGATCAAAAAAGCATTGGATGCAGGAGTTGCTGTAGATGTAGTCTTTCTGGACTTCAGCAAGGCCTTTGACACCGTCTCCCACCCCATCCTCATTAAAAAATTGGGCAACTGTGGCATTGATGCCTACACAGTCAGGTAGATTGCAGATTAGCTGAAGGGTCGCACTCAGAGGGTGGTGGTGCATGGGTCATATTCAACCTGGGGAGAAGTCGGTTCTTGGGCCCGTACTGTTCAATCTCTTTATCAGCGATTTGGACAATGGGGTGAAAAGCACCCTGTTTAAATTTGCTGATGATACCAAAATTTGGGGTGAGGTGAGCACGCTAGTAGGGAGGGAAAGACTGCAGCAAGACTTGGATAGTTTACAGGGATGGGCTAGCAAAAACAGGATGTGCTTCAATACTGACAAGTGCAGGGTGCTGCACTTGGACAGTAGTAACCAGCAGCACACTTAAAAGATGGGAAACGCATTTCTTGAGAGCATGGAAGCAGAAAGTGATCTTGGAGTCATTATTGACTCCAAGATGAACATGAGCGGGCAATGCGAGGTCACGGTTGGCAGGGCTAACCGGACCTTGTCGTGCATCCACAGGTGCATCTCCAGCATGGACAAGCAGGTGATCCTTCCCCTCTATGCAACACTGGTGAGGCCACAGCTGGAGTACTGTGTCCAGTTCTGTACGCCCCACTTCAGAAGGGATGTGGATGGACAACATTGAGAGGGTCCAGAGGAGGGCCACCCAAATGATCCAGGGACAGCAGGGCAGGTCCTACAATGAGAGACTGCAGGACCTGAACCTGTTCAGCCTTCACAAGAGGAGGTTGAGGGGGCACCTGGTGACAGTCTGTAAACTCACTAGGGGGGACCAGAAGGGTTTGGAAGAGACCTTGTTTCCCCTAGTGCCCTCTGGCATAACAAGGAATAACGGTCATAAGTTGTTGGAGAGTAGGTTTAGATTAGACATCCGTAAGAACTACTTCACAGTTAGGGCAGCTAGGAGCTGGAACCAACTTCCAAGGGAAGTGGTGCTGGATCCTACTGTGGGGGTCTTTAAGAGGAGGCTTGATGCCTGCCTAGTTGGGATCATTTGAGCCCAGTTTTTAATCCTGCCCAGGCAGGGTGTCAGACTTGAAGATCTACAAGGCCCCTTCCGACCCTACTTCTATGATTCTATGATTCTATGACCCCTTTGGCAGTCTGGTGAAGCCTATGGACCCCTTCTCAGAATAAGGTTTTTAAATGCATAAAATAAAATACATAGGATTACAAAGGAAACCAATTATATTGAAATACAGTTATCAAAATATTAAAAAAACAAATTTGTGATATAGTAATATATGTGCTTCTTTATTAACGCATTAATTAACAAGACAGTACATTTAAAATATAGGCAAGTTAAAGTTAAATTTCATTTTTTAAAGACATCAGTGTGAAGGCTGTTGTTGCTTAGCTTGAATAAGAATATTAAACTGTGGGATGGTCTTTGACAAGGCAACACGCATGTCATGTTGGACATCCAATCAATTTTGATTTTTTGTTTTGATGGTTACAAGTATTGAAAATCTTGATTTGCAAAGATATATTGTTGCAAACGAATTAAAGCTTCCATAGCTTGTTTTACAATGTGAGGATAGGCTTCTCTCTAGGAACACCAGAATTCTCCAAGGCTTTTTGAGTTAAACTCCAATTTTAGTAAGTTTTTTGTCCTAAGATCAATGAGTTCATCTTTGGCTAGGTCAACATCTTCAATACAGTTTATATCAGAAAGAAAAGGATTGCAGATCCATGGTTCAACTTTAATGCCATCAAGATAGAAATAACTTTTGAAAGCGTTCTGAAGTGTTTCCCAGTGTTCGCAGATTTCTCTTTTCAAAGAAATTGACAGAGAATTTTGTATCTCAACTCCATCTTGGTAAAGCACTTCCTCCAGCATTTGAAAGTTTGTAAGGATGTTGGCCTCTACTCTCTTCTTCCATATCGGCAGCTTAGCCAAGAAAGCTTGTAATTTTTCAGTAGCATCCATAATGGTGACTTCAGGACCTTGAATTGAAAGATTTATCTCATTCATATGGTTAAAAATATCTGCCAGGTAAGCCAACCCATGGATAAAATCCTTTCTTTCAAAGTGTTCCAAGAGTGGGTTTTCTTTTTCTTTCAGAAAAAGTGAAACTTCTGCCCTTAGTTCGAACAAGCGCTTCAAGACTTGTCCTCTTGAAAGCCAGAGAACTTCTGTGTGGTAGAGAAGCACTTCATATTCCGCTCCCATTTCTTGACAAAATCTTTTAAAAATGCGATGATTCAGAGACCTGCCTCTGATAAAGTTGATGACTTTTATGGCTATTGACAAAACTTCTTTCGGGGTTGTTGGAAGAGTCTTTGTTGCCAGTGCATGTCTGTGTAAAAAGCAATGAGTGACAATGACGTGAGGAGCTTCCTTTTTTCACTAAAGTAGCAAAACCAGATGTATTACCAAGCATCGCAGGAGCTCCATCTGTGCAAAGAGTAT
Organism: Crocodylus siamensis; assembly: GCF_052110815.1. NCBI lineage: Eukaryota > Metazoa > Chordata > Crocodylia > Crocodylidae > Crocodylus > Crocodylus siamensis. Next base: position 73,177,356 of record NC_143398.1, on the reverse strand, counting down.
GAAGCTTTTCTTTCCAGTCAAAGTTTTGTTTGGCAAAAAAACTTTTTATCATTTCCAAAACGTTGAAAGCCTTTGTAGTTTCCAAAAGGGACTCACAAAATAAGAATTCTTCTTTGATGGCATCAGCATGCACATAGCGAACAAAAACAAGGAGCTGGCTACATTCAGAGATGTCTGTAGTTTCATCCAGTTGCATACTGAAGGGGAATGGTGAGGCTGCCAATTCCTCGATGACCTGCTTCAAAATGTTAAAAGAAATATCAACTATTCTAGAACGTATCACATCATTTGACAAGGAAACCGCTTTCAGTTTTTTCCTCTGTTCCAGTCCACAAACCAACTCGACTATTTCCAGTGCACATGGCTTTACTAAAGTCTCTCCAATAGTGTGGGACTTCTTTTGTTTAGCAATCTGGTAAGGTTTTCATGAAATAGCAAATCCAAGTTTTGGAAGTGTCCCAGCTTTTTTGAATTGAGCTTTCTTCACATAAAAAAACCCCTCATCTTTAGATGCATTTTCAGGATGGACAGACGTGTGGTGCTCTTTCAGTTTTGCTGGCTTCATACTTCCGTTCACAAGAATATTTCTGCACAAAAAACACTGTGGCTTTTGTGTCCCATCATGTTCATTAATACAAGTGAAACCATATAATACATAGTCTTCATCGTACTTCCTTTTCTTTGACATTTCAACCTAAATTGGGTCTGGGTCACCAATGTTTTGAACACGTGACTTCACCGTTTGGTGGCTGAACGACTACTAGGGGTGAGGGGGTGGGGCCTAGGAGTGGTCGTGTACTCCCTAGTGCCCCCTACCATCACTCAAGGTGATTCAGCACCCTCTGGTTCTCGCCCGCCATGTCTTTGATGACAATTAGTTCAGAAAGGAGGCTGCCTTTATCCCCTGGTGAACGGTGTGAGTACTACTACCCCTACTCCGTATGGGGTGCCTCAGCGCACCCCTGCCTTAAGGGCAATGCGTGCCTCCAACCTCCCCTTTAGTACGCCCCAAGCCTCGCAGTTGTTCCTTGGACGTTGTTTGGGTCCCTTGCCCTTCAGCGCCCTCTCCGGCGCCCCTCAGGCTCATCCTGCCCTGGTGCCCCTTTCTGGCACCCCGGGCTTCTCATCCACCTGGCGCCCCTGGGGCTTGTTACTCCCCGGCGCCCCCTCCAATCTTCCTAGGCCTGTCCCGCCAACCGGCAGTCCCTCTACCGGCGCCCCTGGGTCGGTCACACGCCTATCGCCCCTTTACCGGCACCCCTGGGCCAGTTAAGCAACCTGCACCCTGACACCGGTGCCCCTGGGCCGCTGCTGCAACCTGCACCCCGATACCGGCGCCCCTGGACCTGCCGTGCCCAGGCCTCACCCCACTGGGCCTGTCTTGCGGCTTCTTCCACCGCCCCTCGCCCTCTCTGGAGCCTCTCGCCCCCTCCCGGGCTTTTGCCACACTTCCCGTGCTTCTCGCCCCCCTCTGGGGCCTTGTGCCACGCCTCTCATGCCCGCTGCCCCACTCTGGAGTCTGTGCTGCGTCTCTCGCGCCCGCTGCCCCCCTCTGGGGCTGTGCCACGCCTCTCAGCGCAAACTGCTGTGCCACACTGGCACCACTCACTGTGCCCCACTGGGCACCAGGAACCCCCAAGCTACTGGGGAGCCCCTGTGAGGCTTCCTGGCACCCCTACAGCCTCACCTGGTCCTCCAGTATAATCATAAACAAACCAAGCAGTCAGCCAGCCGGCTACAACGTAACAAAAGGCCTACCGGTTTACCATCCCAACTGCACAGCGTGCTGACTCTCAGTCGCTACCGCTGTCAGAGCTCTCTCCCTCTCTCCTCGCATCATTGCAGCCAGCCAACCACCATCATTGACCCTGCTCCTCAGCTCTCCTGCAGAGCTACAGCTCCTGCGGCTGCCAGGGGGAAACTGCTCCTGGGCCCAGGCCTGAGCTGTTATAAAGGGCCTGGCCCTGCCCCCTTCTGGTCACCTGACCTGCTGGTTACCACAGCAACCCGCAGCTGCACTGCCCTGCTGATTGACAGCCGTCCATTTCCTTTACTTAAGGCGCAGGACACCTCAGTGCTCCTGTGACACTAGGTGCAGAGTTGCCCGATAGTTGGCCAGCTATGTTGCACGAGTGTCTGTAGACAGGAAGACTGTGATCACGTGCGATCTAGCAGCGGGTCTAATAACTACCGTAATTTCGAAATAGTGATGAGCGTAAACGATATTTCGAGATATCTGCAACAACTGTAATGTGATATAAAATATCTGTGATTTCTATTGGTGACAAAGTCACAGGTACTGCTAATACTACTGTGGTTTGTTGCCTACATTCATAATGGAAGGAAATGCTAAATTTCAGTTAGAGGTTAGTGAAAATAAAGATGCAATTTTTTTCCCATCCAAGTTCACGGACCCCCTGAAATCTATCCACAGACCCCTTGGGGGTCCGTGGACCCCAGGTTAAGAACCCCTGGTCTAGAGTAAAGCAGGAGAGCCAGCCAAGACAGGAAAGGCAGAGAGAGTAGGGAGTGGGAGAGTAGTCATCAGATGAGTTTGATGGGCAAGCAGGAAACTCAAAAAGGAACAGCTGGCTAATGAGGACATCTAACAGCATCTTAGAAAAGAATCTGTCACTATGAGGGGATGAGAAAAGAAGAAGGCCAAAGGAGGCATATGAGCTGAGGTGGCTAAGAATAGCCAATTCTTATTGCTGGTAGTCAGACATAGCTTTGGATAGGCGAACCTATTGTTAATGAAATGGCATTTTAGGCCTTGAAGGTTAAAGATATAAGGAAGAGCCAACCATTACAACTGCAATGTTTATTTACACTTATTAGAGTTTTTCACTCTGGTCTGCTCAGTTCCAGACATTGTCATACTCCAAACTAGTGCCGCCTCCTCCATCTGATGACCTGGCAAGAGGATTAGAGAGACTCTCTGTCTAGTTTTCATGCAGCAACAGCAAACCCATCCCAGTACTGTGATCTATAGGTTCATTTTCTGAGCTTATTCAGTTCCAATTATCATTAATGAGGGTTTTAAGCTTCCCTGTGCATCAGTGGAAACCACCACTGTGTGTCTGAGAGGCAGACAGTATACAGCTGTAGTCTTTGTTTAATCTCTTCTCTCTTGCACATAGATCAATAAGGTTTAATATATGGATGCAGATTCCTCCAGCATATGAGGCAGGTCAGATAGTCATTACACTATTTTAATGGAATCTCTGGCATCAGCCTATTGGGCATATAGTATAACACTATTCAAAATGTTTTCCTAGACACCATATGAATAATGAAAAGAGTTTAGAGCGGTTCCTCTGTTGATATCTTTAGCATCCTTTGGGGCATGGTATTATCTTTTTATAGGGCTCAATCTATACCAGTTTTCAAAGATTTTCAGAAAATGGGCATCCACTCCACTGAGAGAAAGAGATAGATACAAAGATAAAGGAAGAACTTGCTTTTTGTCATAGGTTTTGTCCTTGTGTGTACATCTTGTCCTGTCTGTGTCATCTATTATTCTGCCCAGGTTTCATTCAGTCTACATTTATGCTGACATAGGATCACGTTTGACACAAGTTTCCAGAAAGGAGGTTGAGACAGCAAACAGCTTCAACTTTCCATAAGATGGTGAGCACAATAAGGCCAAGGCCACTTATAAACTAGACAGTATTGGATAGGAAGTGGCCACAGCCAAGATGGTAGAAGGATACAATAACACAAACCATCCCTTCAGTATCTTTTACCCATAAGACTTCTATAAAGACTCCCATAATAAACTACAAAATTTTCTTGCTTAGTGAAATCCACACAAGAAGAGTGGTAGATGCCATAAATATTAATGTCAATAATATCATATGCGTTCATTTAATTTCAGGCTAATGATGTCATGGTCTTTGTCTTTTGATTTTGCACCTTAAACCGGCCTTATGTGACCAGTAAATAATGAGCAGACCACAGATGGTATAAGCGATAAGCAGCATTTAGATTCTCATTCATTTCCCATATGTGATGCAAAGAACAGAATATCTGTTATTTGTTGATAATAACCTAAACCTAAGGAAACCAAATCCCAGCATGGTGGTACCATGATAATGCCCTAGGCTAGAACTCAGGAAGTCTGGGGCCAGAGCCTATTCTACTTATTAGGTGTCTAAAAGGTACTTGGGCACCTAAATGAGGATCTATACTGTGTGAAACTCTGAAAAACCATTATTGTGGCTACTTTTGGAAAGCACCTTCCTCTTAGCCTTAAAACTAAAACACAAAAAGCAGCAAGGAGGAGGAAGGCATTCCCATCTTTTGGAGTAACAGACTTTCTGTGACTCAGGCAAGAAGAGCACTGAAAAGACTTGCAAATAGTCTACCAAGAAAACTATAGAGTAGTCTACCAAGAAAACTATAGCAGATTCTTTTAAATTACTGCAACAACAGAGGTTTCTTAAAAGTCAACATGAAATCTGTTTTTAGGGAAAATGCTAGACTGAAAATAACCATTCACTCTTCTAAATAACTTTGAAAACATCAGCCTTTTTTAACATACTTTATTCAAAGTTAATGAGAAGTGAGGTTTCTTTTTCATGATCACAGTTGCTTAATGGGTCATTTTGTTTAAATGTTGACTCATTCTTCCTATCAGGTGGTGGCAAAAATAGCATTTCACAGCAAAACAAGCCTGCATCTGTAAAGGTTCAGCAGACACTTTTGGAAACAAGAGAGAATGTTCCATACAGATTTGAAAATAGGACCCTTTACTTGAAATTAGTATTTCAGGATCTACTTCACACTATCATTTCAAAGATTTAGCTGGGGAAATCACTGTTAATTCAGTTTTCTCAAATGCACTATAAATATTGATATATTTTTTCAGTAGAAGTCAGATTTAATTTCCAGGCCTTATACCCTAGCACAGGAAAATTAGGTAAAATTAGCTTCCTGCAGTCATAAGTTCTTCATATTACTGCACAAAAGGGAATGCTAAAAAAGAGGTCAAACTTGTACCATAGAAAGATCAGGAGCTTTATTGTTTTGCCAGTGTCAGTTGGATGAACAAGGGCAGCAGACAAGAAATAGGAAATTACCTATTTATAGTTTCTAATGATTTGGGAATTACCAGATATGGATTTAATTCATTGTTTGCATCACTGTTCAGTGAAATTTTTAAATAACAATCTTTTTCTCTGCAGATGAGTTGTTTGCAATTCAAGGCAAAAAAATGCTTACCTTTAGAGAACTGCAACTGGGGTTATTTTGGAATACTATATACACTTTAACTATACTATTGATGTATGTGTAATTCCTACTTGACAGATGAAGAAAGAGCCATACCAAGATTGAGTGACGTGGCCAACGCCAGACAGCAAATGAGTAAGAAAGCTGTCAGCAGACAAACTCGGGAGTTTCTGGTATCTGGTCCATCAAATATTCATTTGTCAACGAGAAAGCCACCTAAGCTTTCTTTAAGTTAGATTTTACCACCATCATTTTCTCCAAGCAATTAAGCATAAGCCCCCAATTCACTTTATTTCTTCCTCTTCCACACTAAAAAACTATTACAGAGCACATGTATGATGTCACTTCTAGTGGCACACTTTTGCCTCTTTGCAGAGACTGGTATCTCTTGTGCAGAGAATGGCAGTGCTCAGGGCTGGAGTACGACAAGTTACTATTGATGCCAGCAAGACAGCATGCTCCATAGCACCAAATTAATCTGATATCAGCCAAGCTTCTTCTTAGTTTAATCAGTGCAAGGAACTGTTTCAGTGCAAGACAATCATACCACTCACCCAGCCCACAGCATGCCCACAAAAGGATTGAGCACCACTAGATTAGACACAAAGGTGATGGATATTTTTCCCATCATATAATTGTGTGGGGGTGACTTATCTTAACTGAGGACAGAAAGAGGGAGCATGTATGTCAAGATTGGTTAAAACATTCAAGAGTTTCAAGACAAGTTTGGCCATCCTACATTTTGATCTCGGAGTCAATATAAAGCAAAGTGTTCTCCATCAATGCCTAATAACTCTGAAATAATCCCTCCATCTACCTCAGCACATTTAGGGATCTATGTTCACTTTTTGTTTTGGAGCCTTGTACCTGGGATTGTACTGACTTGTGTTCATTCAAACATATGTCTGCTCCTTAGAGCCAGGCCTTCTCTTTAACCCTAATTTGCCAGCCATCCACATTAAACCCCTTAACATGTCCCTTTGCAACAGTCCAGCTCATCCTTAGAAACACAAGCAACAAAGCCTGAGAGTGAGTCTCTCCCCTAAGTCTCTCTCTCCATTGCAGTTTGTTCAGTACTCATCAGGGCAAAACAAAATGGAAGAACAAGCAGTCACCACCTTTCCTTCTGCACCCAGCTTCCTGTCCCTACTACTGAAATTAGCACAAAGCACAGAGGAAGGGACAAGTGGTAGGATGACTAATTTCTAGAAAAGCTCCAACTGAGTTTCCTGTTCTTCTAGCAATCAGCCTGCCCACAACTTGTCTCTCCTTCTGTTTCCCATAAGCAGATCAGCAAGGTAATACAGAGGGAAACAGCAGGAGTGAATTGTGTGAATCTGGATAACCATACCTAAAAGATTTTGAAAAAGCTTTGGACTACTTGAGGATAAAGGAACAGCATACATTGTTATTTAAAATGGATTTATTTTAAAATGTGTTTGTTTTAAAGAGACATCCTCATAGCCATCATCTATAGTGATAGGGTATTGCTCTATGAAATAGTGGTGTTTCCTGCTGGAACTCTGTCTCACATAAACATCTTATTTTAAATAGATAAGCCTGACACATGCCAGGCAGCAGTTATCTCTCTCTTACTTAGGGCCATGATGATAGCCTATGGCTTTTAAATTTTAAGAAATACTTGTTATCATCTGAAATCAGAAGTATTACTGTGGTAGCTGTGGTGATTACTGAATGTTGACATTTATGAAAAAATTGCTCTGCATAAATATTGAATTGTGTCATTATCTCTGTATGTGCTGATTTTTATATAAATACTGACATTTGATAATTAGCTGGCTACAAACTTGAGGCTCACTGAGGTAGCCCTTAACAGGGTCCTGATACACGTAGGCCAAAGCACGTGTGCTCCTTCTTGTAAACTCAGTTCACAGAAACTTGAAAAAGAACTGCTGTCATTGGCGGAAGTCAAATATTTGTAATGTTGGGGTTGATGTCACTGTTTTCCTGACACATATTCAATCAACAGCACATTTTGGCCTACAGTTCCAACTTTACCGCTATTAATGTATGCATTCACTTGTGCACAGCAATCTCTCAATATATCCATGCAGGCTGGAGGCATGCAAAATTACACACATGCTTTTGGAAAAGGATTTGAAATCCTGGGCTAAAATGTGTGGCAGAATCTGAAAACACTTAAAATAAGTTTGGTGGTCTAGAACAAATGTTTATATTATTAACATCCCCCCGCTATTTATCCTAATTGGAAATCTTCGTGTCTGCCTTACCAGAAATAGTCGTGTTTCATTAAAAGTAGATACAGGGCAATCCTGTGGTTAGTCATTCCTTTAGGTCAGAGCTGTCCAGTAGGGATCTGCAAAGTTGGCTGTATTTGATTTGAATTCAGCCCAATTAGGGAGACAGAGATTCGATTTGTTGATTCAGATCACTGTCCCGATTTGATTCACGCAAATCCTAATTTAAAGATTCGATGCTGATTCGGAAATCAGTAATTCGGCCATAGACACAGCTTTAAATGTTTTTTCTACATACCTTGAGGTACCAGGCGTGGCTCATGAATGCTAAGATCGTAGGGCAGATGGAGCACCCCACAGGAGCACGGGGGGTGTGGGGCCATGTTCTCAACAGGAGACCCAGAAATGGACCGGAAGTACTTCCAGTCCACTTCTGGTTCTGCTGCTGAGCATAGAGGAGACCCCCTCTCCTGCGCCCCCCACCTCCGTAATCTGCCGTGGTGGGACGCCACATGCCCCCCCCAGATCCAGGAGGCACCAGTCACTGAACCAGGGGGGAGGGGGAGTCCATGCTGGGAACCGTCCTGTGGGATGCTCCATCCGCCTCACCATCTTAGCATTCACAAGTCACCTGGTACCTTGAGGTATGTAGAAAAAACATATAAAGCTGTGTCTATGTCCGAATCATCAAATCTCTCCACATCAGTTCAGAGGGTTCCAATTTGATTCGGAGAGATTAATGGGTCTCCTGATTCGATTCGGATTCAGAGATTCATCCACCGAATTGGGCCAAATCTCTGCCGAATTGAATCAGCAACTAAAGCTTTGCACAGCCCTACTATCCAGCTCCAAGTGGCTGGGGGCCATGGGCCCCAGCCACAATCCACACTTCTCTTGGGCTGCAAGTTATGCAGTCTGCATGCTGTGCTGTGTTGTGTGCATCTCCCCACCCCTTCTCCCACTGCACTGTGCCAGTGTCCCTGCTTGCCATGCCATGTGGGACATCCCCCTGGCTGCACTGCACAGTGAATATACTCCCCCCACACTGTACTGTTCTGGCACTCCCTTACTGAACTGCATGTGGTCCCCAGGTCTCCCTAAGCCACTCAATTTCAGGCTCCACTGACTCTGCCCCAGGGGCATGGGCAGGCAGCAGAAGCCACAGAAGGAAGGGGAAGCCTGGAGACTCCAGAGGCAGCAGCAGCCTTGGGAGTAGGGACACCTGGACTGGGAGCCTGCAGGCCACAAGTTAGCTACAAACTGCCAGTTGGACAGCTCTGCTCTTTTCAGGGATGAACTACACAGTTGCTTGGTATAATCAAAAATCTTCCATCGCTGCTGCCCACAGTATAAACAGTCTGTGGACAATTACAGGATTCCTGTCAGTCTGACTCTTCTCAGGTGCACTAAGTTCTAACATAGAAAAACATCAAATTACTTTTATTACATTATTTCATTCAAATTACATGTAATTATTTTAATTAATGAAATTTAAATGCCTACATCTTTAGTAGACAAAGGAATGAATGTGATTTTCATGTTCCGGACAATTTCAGGAGTGCGGAAGGGGTGCCAAAGCCCAGAATTAGAATGCTGTAGTCAATACAAAAGGACATTATCAGCTGCTGAATTTCATTCACTACATCCCCATGGTAGATAACACAGAAAAGCTCACAGAAGCTCTGCCACCCAACTAGCAGGTTCCAAGTTTAGCCGAATAAATGCAGACCCAACATTATCATCATTAACTCCAATTCTCCACCCTTCTTTGTGATAAGAGCCAATGCCAATAAGCATTACAACGGGATTATTGTTTTACACTCTGCATGAACGATGTGTTTAATAAGAAGAAATAAGATTAATCTGACTAAAATCAATTTAAGGGAATGATTGCAAATTGAAATCATTTGTAACAGTGAGTCTACAGATTAATGCCATGTAGAATTGTGGCGGGGAGGCGGGCAGTATTTAGCCTTTGACTAAACCAATGCAGTAAACCTTAAAGATATACATGAACTCAGTTTTTAAGTGTTTTAAGAAATGTTGTTGTTTCCAGAGGAAATATCACACATATACATATACATGTGTGTGTTTATGTGTATGCATGCATGCATGCATGTGTGTGCATGTGTGTATGGATAGGCTTGGCAGAATTCAATTTTTATTTTTTTAATAATTTTGATAGATATTATAGATGTTTATTTTTAAACATTAAAAGTTTCCATTTTGATTCTTTTAAGTTTTCAGCATTGCATGAAATTAGGAGTGTGTGGGACAGACAATTTATTAATTATAAACATAACCATTGCAGGACTGCCATCAGCTAAGGAGCGGAGCTGCCATCAGAACCAGTTCTGCTTGCCCATAGGTCCCTCGTCAGCTTTGTCACTTCCTCTTCCTTTGTTCCCACACCCCTGAGGTTCCTAGGAGCCACAGTGCAAACCACAGTCAGTATGGTTCTGTGGAACTGCTCCTCCCTGTCATCACACACTCCATCAGCCATTATGTTCCTAAGATCCCCTTTCAATTAATAATGATGGAAATATTTTTTCATCCATTTGAGTATGAGTTGAAATCAGTGTTTATTGAATATAAAAATCAAATGCTCCCAAGCATATATATGGATGTGTGTGCAGACACACACTACATAAATGTATACATACCTATAAACACACATACACACACATATATGCCCAGCCTTACAATCTATGAATCTATGACATATAGACACATGTACACCTTGGTATACGTGTGTTATAGATACATACACACATATATGTATACAAATTACGTGATTGTTTAGTGTGTGATTGTATCTAGTTGAAATAAAATGTTGTTGTATTCATTATTTAATATATATTATTTAATATAATATATATATAATTTGATATATATAATATATATATTCACTTAATTTGTGGCAGATCTTTCTAGTGCAGGACAGAAATGCAGCTGTTCAGTTATAAAGACTGTAAGAAAAGATCATCATCAGTCAGTTATACATATTCATAACACATCAGTAATCACACTGCTTTGTCTGTACCCCATTAAAAGAAAGATGATCCTACTGTGCTTAACATCATGTTTTGAAAGCTCGGTGCTTGATCCTGCCTTCTTTTAACCCCCAGATCTCTGGCTTCTCTAGAACGGAGTGCCAGATGAGGAGCTGAAAAACCATCTCTCTCCCTCGTGAACCAACAATCAAATTTATCCAAAACTAAAGCTTTTGGAAATTAAGGAAGGTGGTGTGGAAGGAAGTCCCTACAACAGAACTCAGTAAACTGGTTTCAGTTCCCAGTTCTAGCTCTGACATCTTGTACAAGCTTGGGTAAACCAGTTAAGCTCTCTGTGTGATTCCAAAATCTGAATCAATGATGACAGGATTTTACTGCTGTATTTCAGTCCCTCATCTTAAAATGGGCAAAAACTACTTTTCTTTGTCCTTTTGTCTACTTAGAGTTAAGCTCTTCAAAGCAAGAACTTTCTCTGATAACATATTTGAACAGTGCCTGTTTTCCTTCAGTTTTTTGCCTCTTATGTAATTCTGTGACTTTATTAAATTACCAGTAGCCAATCTATCATCCTCCAGCTAGCCAGTGTACAGTTCAGCCTTAGCCTCAACACTGAAATATCTTTCTCCCCAAAAGACTGAGTGAGGAATTACTGAAAGCATGATTTCTGAGCTAGCTGTGCAGGCAGAGACACTCAAGGCTGTGTAGACACCTAGAGACCTGCAGTTCCTCTGAGAGCAGCATCTTTGCCCCTTTTGTTGCCTGTTAGCTTGCATGTGGTGCATAATACATTTTTACAGTTTCCTAAGTAAATTTGGTGGGATGAGGATTTGGTCTGCTTTAGGCATCTGACACCAGCACTCTTTTCTGCCTAGGTAGGGGGTCAGACTCAATGATCTGTTGAGGTCCCTTCCAACCCTAGCATCTATGCATCTATAAACTCTTTAAAGATAATCTGTTCTGAGATCATCTACATTTTACTGGGTGTGTCTACACGAGACACTTTACTGAGAAGTAGCATAGTTTACTGCACAGCAAGCATGTGTGTCTAGACATGCACATGCTTACTGCACAGTAAACCTCATTAATTGAGAGTAAATTTGCCACCTGCAAAGGCAAGTAGAAAATTTACTTGTGATTACTAACTGCACAGTAGCACTCATGTAGATACCTGACTGGGAGCAAATCTGCTCCCAGGCAGCCACCAGGGAGCGGGAGATTACTCCCTGCCCCAGGAGCTGCCAGGCAGGGACTATATCCCACTGCCCCAGCAGCAGGGAGCTCCAAGACCCCCCACTCCAAGATTGTGATTGGAGAGCAGTGGCTGGGAGATCCTTATCTCTTGGCTCCCGCTTTACAATTGGGGAGCAGGGGGTTGGGAGATACTGCTCTCCCAGCCTGAGGTCTGCAGTCATGGGTTTTGAGCTGAGAGATCCTTATCTCCCAGTACCAGCTCCACAACCACAGGCGGGATGCTAGGAGATAAGGACCTCTCAGTGCTGGCCCTGTGGTCACACAACTAGTGCTGGGAGAGCTCCCTGCTGGCTGGGGATGGGGAGCCTGTTCCCTGCCCAGCTCCATGATCGTGGAGCTGGGCAGGGAACAGGCTCTCCAGCCCCTGCCCTGTAATAACAGAATGGGGACTGGGAAACCATACCAGTTAGGGGCAGATCCCAGCCCTGCGCCCCAAACAGGTGATTGAGGCATGGGGCTGGGAAAGAGCTGCAGGGGTGGGGCAGGTCCCAGCCCCCTGCCTGATCTGCTGGTGGGGCAGCTAGTAGGACCCCCCCCACACTGGGCGGGGAATAATTAGTTGCTTACAGCAACTAATTTTTGATTAACATGTGCAAAGTGCTTTGACACCACTGGGGAAGAAACACCATGTACAGGAAATCTATTAAGAAAAAATAGCTATGATGATTTATATTACTATTAAATGGTTATTCTCCATGTTGTTGATTTATTTCCCATGTAATTGAACTTTCGCAGCAGATAACTTCATCTGCATGGTAGTCCTTTGTGTTGGATTGACGCATTTTAGAACTTGTTTCCTAGACTTGTTTTTCTGCAAACAGTATATGATTTGTTTGCTTTCCTCAAGACATTGCACATGACCTCTTTTCCCTTTAAAACAATACACAAATCCCTTAATCCTCCCCCACCCGTACCTTTCCACAGAGTGATTTATATTGTTTATGAATGAAATTTGCAAAAACAAATGGAGGAAAAACATTATTTGAGAGTTTCCTTACAAGGGTAAAGTACAGTATTATAAACTCTTTTTTTAGAGTTGATAGTTAACTACATTTAATAGTAAAATAAGGCTAGCCCAGCGGGGTACTCATCACTTATTCTCTCTCAGACTTAAACAGGGCCATTCAATTAAAAATTAGTCAGAACTGATGGATGCACGAGTCCAAGGTTCAAAGAGTTCATTCAGGTATGGACCATTTCCCCATAAACCATATCACAAGAACAGTGATTATCTCTATTACTTATATGGCAAGGTGACCATGTAAAATAAAATGATCATGAAAGTTAAAATATTCTCTTCATTGAAGAGAGTAACAGTCCAGGCTGGAAGAGAAAAGTACAGAACACAAAACCTGCCATTGTATGCACTACCCTTAATGTATTTTAATTAAGTAAAAGGCAGTAGGAAGGAATTAGGCTCTCTGAAGTGAGTAACACTAAAAAACAAAACCTGGATTTCTGACTACTCCAGTTTATTTGTTTTACCAATATTTGGATGATCAGATTTGAGGAACATCTCTGCATTTAATGCTGCATATCTTATAAAACCAGCTGGTCCCACTGCGTGCTAGAATAGTACATATTAAAGTGAGCTTTTCCATTAGCTGAATGTAAATATTAGACACTGACAGACATGCTGGGCAGCCTTTATTCTTCTTCTAGCCTTGCTTGTGCTGGTTTGAATTGTGTGCATTTGATAGATTGTTTATTTAAACTACTGGCTAACCCAGATTCCTCATAGGTCCTGAGTGCTGTGTGCTGCTTTGTGTACAGAATTCTATTAGCAGATATCATCACGCATTGTATTCTAAGATTTTGTTCTGCAAATTCTACACAGTCTTTTTGGTTTTCTGATGTCCCTGCTGGCCTGATTATGCATGGGTTCTCAAAGAGTGTCTATATGCTCTGGATATATTACATCAACTGGCCTCCAAGTTCTCTATCAAAACAAGTCCCTAGCGACTGTTGGTAGCAATCTCCTGCACAAAAAGTGTTTAATGGGTTCTTCATTTTCATCAGATACATGGTAGACATGAAGGAGAATTTGAAAACATACTATGTGCAGCAAATATGCCAGAACACAAGATACTGTAAATAGTTTAGGCTTATTTTCTCTGTTTATTGCAATGATGTGAAATCCATACCTCATTCGATCGTGGAACGTTATGTTTTGCCACTACTTGTATTGATTTAAAGTTTCTGTTTGTAGATCTCTCAAAATGTAGCCCTGAAAGCTTCTTGGTAATTTAAAAACATTGCTATCACTCTGCTCCTGGTGCATATAAACTGATCAAAACTAAAAAGAACCATGCATACCTTCCTCTGATTTGACTGTTAATGTTGGCATGATATATGCCAGTTCCTACTCCTCCTCCATATTCGTGAAACATGCCACACTTCAATTTGGTTTTCAATAACCCATTCAAATCTCTTTAGTAACCACAATGTTTAGATAAGAATGCATGCAGTCTAGCTTTCCTGGGTGTAATTTAAAAAACACCATGAGATTTTCTAAAGATAGTATAAACCATAAATAAAGGCTCAGTAGGACACGGATTTTGTATTTAGATAAATGAAAACTAGATATGAAGCGCTGCTTTCTTTTCTTTCCACAGTATAAGCATGTTATTGTACTCAGTCCATATAACTAATACAATTTTTAAAATATTTATGTCCTCCAGCGCAATCCTGTATCAGTCCAAGAAAGACTAGTAGCTTGTTAATATACTACCTCACACATTAACAAAGACTCTAATTTCACATTTAGTTCAGTGAGGATGAACTTCCACAAATATTATTAAAGCTAATTAAGTTGTGGATAGCTACTGGAATACACCAGTAGAGAGCTCATTGCAGGATGGAGACCCAAAACACAACTAGTCTGTAAGTGCCTTAATAACTTAACACATTGGTCCAATATTAGGACTGATAACTGCTACAGAGAGTTTATTAAGGAGTGTCAATGGCCATTCCACAATTGACCTTAAATACCATTTATTAATCCCTGCACAGACCTTCTTTAAAAGAAAGCAATCCCAATGTATTTCACATACATCCTGTCCTACAGAAGGTACTTTAATTTTATGCTGAAAATTTTTGTTAAAAGTTCTGCCCTAATGTCTTTTGATATACTTTCCTTATTATTGGCTTTACTGGGGGGAAAAAACCTGTTCAATTGTTTTTAAAGGTAATTAATATAAAAATTTTGTGCATGCTCCATTCTTAGGAAACAAAATGCCATTCTTCAGGCATGAATATCCACTGAAGTCAATGTGCTTCCACAGACCACAGCACTGTGCTGAAAGGCAATGAATGGTAGAATTGGAGCCTAGGGTAGATAAAGGCTTAAATCAGAGATCACAGTCAGAAGTAGCAGTGAAGAAATCCAGGGAAAGGAAGTAAAGAAAGACAAAGCTGCATCTGACAACTTTGAGGAACATATATCTGTGCATTAGCTATTTCTTTGGCCAGGCCTGATATTGGACAACACTGAACAAAAAAACTATCTGCAGCCCAGTCTAAAAATGGGAGAGGAAGGTGGGAAATAAAAAGTGGATTGTTTTAGCATGGAAAAAATGTCTATGTGGTCCTTAACATAAAGTTATTTTTAAGCAGCCTGGTAAAACCATAATTTTCCGAACGTAAGAATTGTCTTGATGCAGTATCATGGTTTTAGTAGCTAGGGCTGATGTGTATAAAGAGAAACCACAGAAAAGGTTCCTGCACTTCTACCAAGCACAGTGAAGAAGGGGAAGTGGGGTCAGAACATTTCTAGGCCTCGTTTAAGTTATCATCAAAGAAAGTTCACTATGAGCTTTCATCTCCTCCCATTTTCGAGGTGTGAAGAGATATGTGTGATAAATCCCCTTTGTGAACAGATCTGAAAAACACACCAAACTACCTGTTGATGAAACTATGCATTATTTGACTTACAGATCAGAGAAACTTCGAAGCAAGGGCACGTTAAGGAATCCTTAACTATTCATTTTATAAAATGTAAATAATGATGGTCACTATTATGAATCACTGAACACAGAAGGTTACATTTGTCAATAGCCAGGCAAGTATTGCCAGCCTCTGAGGTTCAAAAATCATCAGATGGGCTTAAAAATCTTGAAGCTTTAAATAAAACTGTAGGTGCTCTTTTTTTTCTGATTTGATGAGCTTGTTCAGGTATATTTACACGTGCTCTGGGGGTGGGAAGTGGCGTTGCTTTAATTAGAGCAGCTCCGAGAGCTGTTTGAATTAAAGTGCCACAGAATCTCATGCATCCATGTCCCTGGGCTTCAAAATGGCAGGAGGAATGCTTGAACTAAAGCTCATGGAACAAGCTTGAGTTCAAGTACCCCCGCCACCATTTTGAAATGAAGGGATGCTGATATATGAGATGCGGAGGCTGGTTGGAAAGCGACAATTATCACGCTCCAGCAAACTCAGTTAATCAAGTCTGCTCTGATGTGCTGTATTTACGATGTTTCAGATCAGGCTCCATGCTCATGTACAGGCAACTTTGGGTTCATAAGGACTACAAATTAACTGCTAAAATAAATTGTTTTTTAAAGTAATAACATGACTCCAGGAACAAGCACTTTTAGAAAAATCACTATTGTGAATCTAGAGTGATAAGATAACAAGAATTGAAAGGGCTGGTAATATAGAACCAACTGTATGGCCAAGCAGAAAGTGGAACTTTGTGTTGGCAAATGAGGTGATATTTTTCATGATCAATGGGTGGAATGTGCATGTGCAGAAATATAAGATTTAATATGTTACCTATTATCAGATTATAAAAGTTTTCAATGCAATTCTTACTGAGGCAAAAATTCCACAAAAGACAGTAGGCCTGAGTGAAGACTGTCAGATGATGTGTCTCCCAACTTGGAGCAAAAATATAAAATACTCATGGATGTTAAGGGTCAACTTCTCAGCCAGCAGCAACTCTAAGACAAGCAACTTTCTTTTAGAAGGGAAATATAAAATTGTGAGACCCAATTTCCTTACCGTCATTTAGGAATACAAGCAGCTACCACTGACTCAGTAACAATGATACAAGTAACTTCCACACAAATTACTTGCTGCCTGTAATGGAAGAGTTGTGCCTCTTGGTTATTTATAGCAGTAGAGTTAAGAAAAAAAGACTGTATAAAAATCTACTGCCACTTTCCTCCAGCTCCTCTTTCAATTATCATTCTAATGCCACCCATTAAGGAAGGTGATGGTCCAATTAAAATTGTAACGGTGGTGGAGTTGGTTAAATGTTTCACTCGTGTAGAGCAAAGGCTATATTATATAAGCAGCAGCTGGCAAGTAGGGAGAGATTAATTTCTTATCAAATATACAAGGAACCAAGGGAAAATCTGTTTGCAAAGTTATTCACTAAAATGCTCAGTCTAGACTTAATTTTGCCATTGTGTTAATTTATACTAGATGTCACAGATGTGAAATCCTGCCAAGACGAGTGAATTGAAGGAAAACGTAGGTGTGTGTCTACAGAACATATAAGTGACTATTTTCTAGTGCAGCTGTAACTATGGTCTCTTACTTCAACATGTACAAAAATGACTTAATATTTATTGCAGCAGATCTTCTTTTAGCATCCAGTGAGTAACCCAGTCCAGATGCCACAGACAAATTAGAACAGATGAGAAGCAGGCATAGATTTTTCTTGGTGCTGACATTTCTCTTCCATATTTAAGGCTCTGAAAGGAAGAATACTTTGTAGCCACCGGGCCTCAACCAGTCGCTCTCGTGCCGCTCTCGCTTGGGTGATTGATGTTACGCACCTCATGGGATCATGCCTCTGTCTAAGCTGGTGACTTCCACCCGAATCCTTAACCCCGTGCTCACCTGCCACGACTTGCTGACCTCAGTGTCTGGGACCGTTCATCGGGCGCACTCGTAGACCCAAGTTTCCTCCCGGCGGTTACTCACAGGGCTCCGCCACCCCTACACCCCAGCCTCACACCTCCTGTGTAACAGTATCAAGCTGGTTGGTGTCTCGCTCCTGGGACCGTCGACCGGGTCCTACTTGGGCCCCCCCAACACTATCTAGCCTACAATATGGGTCTGCTTCCTTCAGACCTGGAGCTTGGAGAAGAACAAAATCAAAAGAAAAGGGAAGAAAGAAGCTCCAACACAAAACCAGGAGCACTGCCCCTTTAACTACCCACCCCCCTGCACTTCAACGGGACACTATCTGCCTTATCCCTTTAGGCACTCAGTTCCCTGCCTACTCTAAGGCACCTCCTGGTCCAGCGGCGATGCTCTCTCCAGCTGCAACTCTTCCTGGATCCCTCACAGTCCCTCTCTCCCGGGGCTGATCTCTTCAGGTGTACCTCCTGTTGTCCTTACGAGGCGATCCTGACGTCCCTCCGCAGCCTCATCTGCAGTGTCACCAAGATGATCCTCTTCTTTCTTCTTGCTTCCATCCCGGCCGTTCCTACTCCTCTGGCTCTGTGTACCAACTCGTCTCTGCTGCGGGGACGTCCGTGGCTGTATTCTCTCCCTCTCCGCCGGCTCCACAATGTGCACCGCCATTTTTATCTGTGCTGGCCAGCACTCAGCGCTGACTTCACCGGCCGGCCACAGCTGTATAAACAGGTGGCTGACGAGCCACGTGGATTCTGCCTTCCACCCCTCGCGTGCTGCCTCCCGAGTTGCCGGTGAGTACCACTGCATCCCGGGACATACTTTTATATCAAAGAACAATACTCCTGAGGTTATTTTTTACAACATGTGATAAGGATATTCTGTAAACTGAAGAGAAGTTGTGAGTTCTATGCTGTAACTGTTTGAGGCAAATAGCCTCCAGATTAAACCATAGTGTATACCTGGTGGCCTTGTCATTCTCTTCTTAAGTGAATGTAATGCTTGTGAAAGGTCTGGATTATTAACCTAAGAGCAGAGTAGATAAATAGGAAAAGGCTTTAGCTATTAGTACTATCAAGCTAATACCTTTCATGAGAATTAAATTCACTTTAAAACAATTTAAGAACTCAAAAAATTCATTTCCTTTCACTAAGGAGAGAGACTTAGACAAAGCTTTTTAAAAGTGACCTCAGTTTGAATTTGAACATCTTCCTGAATGTTAAATATAAACTTGGTAACAATTCTGCACTGAAATAAAATGTAGAACAGACCTAATAAGTGTCCTTAGGTCTAAGATTCTCTGTTGTACAGCTCAACATATACATGATTATCGTGATGTACTGCCCAATATCCATGACAAAGGGTTTCCACTCAGGAAATTATAGACTAGATAGCCTGACTTTAATACCTGGGAAATTATTCAAACAAATGCTAAAACAACGAATTTGTAGGCCCCTAGAGAACAAAAGAAAGGCACTTACTAGCAGCTAGCATGTATTTGTTAAGTAGAAATCATGCCAGATCAACTTGGTTTCCTTCTTTGACAAGATAATTGACTTGGTGGATTAAGAGTATACAACAGACCTACTGTATCTTGACTTCAGAAAGGCTTTTGACACAGTGCCATACCACATTCTCTTAAGGAAGCTGTAGAAAGGCAGGAATTAGCACAGAATAATTTTGAAAGATGATTGTTTGAAAGACAACAGGTAACAAACAATAACAAATAGCTCACTATTAAACTAGTATCAACTGCACTATTACAGAAATCAGTTCTGGGTCCAGTGCTATTCAAGAATTTTATCAACGACATGGATAAAGGGGTAGTTAGTATACTCACCAAATTAGCAAATGACAAGTGGGTTAGAGGAGGGGTGGGCAATTATTTGGGCCCATGGGCCACAGAGGGAGTTTTGCTGAACTGCCACAGGCCAGGGCAGCATCCCGCCTGTGCAACAGCCCAGCAAAACTCCCTATGTGGGTTGGAGCCACAGGCTGGTGGGGAGCAATGTTCCGGCCCAGGGCGGGCAGGAGAGGCCAGGTCACAGGGTGGGATTGCAGGGTAGTGACAGTGCAGGACCAGGACCCAGGGCAGAAGACCAAACTCCTGCCTGCACTGCCCTGCAACAGGCACAGGTTCTGCAGGCAGGGGCATGCAGGGAGTGGATCCTGGCTCTTCCCTGGGTCCCAGCCCTGTGCTGTCACCACTCCAAGATCAAAGACCTTGCCCCTGTCTGCCTGCCCACTGCTCCATCCCATCTGCCTGGATGCAGACCTTGCCCACGTGGCTCCCAGCAAATCTCCATGGATACCCTGGGATCACAGGTCAGTAACAGTGCAGGGCCAGGATTGGGGCAGAGCTACAATCCACTCCAGGCATGTCCCTGCCTGCAGAATCGGCACCCATCACAGGGACATGCAGGCAGTGGAGCATGGCTCTGCTCCAGCTCCAACCCCATACTGTCACTGCCTCACGATCCCAGGGTCTCCATGAAGACCAACTGGGAGGTGTGCAGGCAGGGCACACAGCCAGGCAGATGGAAGAGGGCTGCAGGCAGGCAGGGAGCTGCATCCATGGGCTGGGATCTTGGGGCAGTGACAGGATTAGGCCAGGACATACAGGCAGCGGATCACAGCTCTGCCCTAGGCTCCAGCCCCATGTTCTTACCACCCCAAGATCCTGGGGTCTCCCCAACCCTGCCCAACCACCTGTGGTCCCATTACAGCCACCTGACCAAGCACCTTGCCTGCACAGGTCCTACCACTGGCGGTGGGTGAAGGGTGGATCGTCTGGGGTGCCCAGGCAGCAGGGGCAGGTCCAATGGCTAGAGAATTGGGGCCAGGTCTTCTGGTGGTAGAAGGATCCACCATCGCTGGGCCTGGCGGGAAGCAAGTCCGGTCAGTGCACTACCCCAGCCCCGCTGCACACCCAGATGTACATGTCATGGCCCAGACTGCCCCCCTTCCCTGGGCTGGGCAGGACCGAAGGACCTGCTGCAGGCCAGACAAAATCCCTTAACAGGACAGATCTGGCCTGCAGGCTGTATTTTGCCCATCCCTGGTTAGAGAGAAACTACTTAAGAAACTGGAATTAAAATAAAAAGTGCCCCTACATAAAAGGGGAACTGTCTTTGATTAAGTAAATTAATCAAAGACAAACATAACTACTTTGCATAGAAAATAAAAAACAAATACCAAGTACAAACTGGGGGTTACTACCAAATAGAAGATGAAAGTTATTAAGATCACAAATTAAATAATGTCATGCTATTGCAACAAAAATAAATGCTTTGTTGGTTGATGGGGGTTGCTGGTTGTAGCCATGTTGTTCTAAGGACATAGGCAGACAAGGTTCTTTGGGTAGATGTGATATCTTTTATTAGACCAACACTAATATTTGGGAAAATTGTTCTTTGCAAGCTTTCAGGCACAAACACCCTTCTTCAAGCATAAAGAGAGCCTGTTGTTGTTTGTGTGCTCTTTTGGGTAGAATAAAAGCCAATATGCAAAATGCAGGTCTGTGAAAATGCAAATGTGTGGTAGTGAGGATCTGAGGGAATGGGAGACAATAGGGGAGAGACAGGTGGTTGCATAAAAATAAGCATCATATCCAAATGTAGGAAGTATTAGCACTACTGAACTAGTTCTGTTACTGGCACTAGCTAGGGTAGAGCTAGAGAACAGTGTCCAATTCTGGGCATCAGATTTTAAGAAGTTTGAGGACAAATTGGAAAGAATCCAAAGAACAAACAAGCTGTGGGCCCGTGTTATGGGTTAGGAATGTTTAGTTTGGAGGAGACTTTTAGTGAGTGATATTATAAGTTTTCAAACGTAACATCCAAACACACACTTGGGTTGTGCATGGTAAAGTGTGTGCTTTTGGTTGTGTTTGGGGGGGGAGAGGGGTTGGTGTGTCTGTGTGTTTTTATATGGGCAAGATGGCTCCTGTTGTTTTGGCCATGTGCTTAGCACACGGCAAGCTGGTGCCTGTATCTGGACAAAATATGTAAAACAGAAGCAAAAGATTCTCCAGGCAGATTGAACGAGAGAGGCTAGAACATGGCACTCCCTAATTGGACAAGGCTTTGGTGATGTCACATCAGGTATATAAGAACAACACAACTAAGGTTTTTTTCTCTGTCTCATGGGGCTGCTGAGAGCTGCACAGCTGAATTAGGAGCCAAAGAACTGCTCCCCATGGGGGGTCTCCCCCCTGCTCTTCACTGGAGAGGTGAGCAAAAGCTATGTGAAGGGAAAGCCTCAGGTACAGAGAAAGTCTGTCTCAGAGTCTGAGACTCCTATTTCCTCCCTCTTTCCCCTTTTTTTTTTCTTGAGTGGGGTTATTGATCTATGGAGCAGACTGAACCCCTCTGAAATGGGTTCTGGCAGTTACTGGGCACACAGGTCTTGAGTGGGATAATACCATGGGGGTGTTAATCTTTGATGCAGACAGACCAGGAATGGGTCCTGGCAGCTACTGGCTACATGGGCCTGGCCCCCTCTGTTTTGTAAATGTAGTGTCTCAGCAAAGTGGCACAGCTGAGACTAGATGTCCAGGCTGCAGCCATAGGCTTAAGCCCTTTTTTGCTGTTTTATAGCTATTGCATTTCAATCTAGCTGTGTGGCTGAACCCCAGCCATAAGTTTGACTGGCAGATTTGGGCTGTCATTTTTGACTTGGCTGTCATTTTTGACAGGAACCAAAGACAGATAAATATTAATTTTCTAAATTTTTTAGGAACCCTGCGGGCTGGATAGAATGGCCTTGCAGGGCCCGTATTTTTCCCACCCCTGCCATAATCTGACATGGAGGGGAGTCCATGACAAGTGGTCACTCCTCAAGGATGCAATCCCTGAAGCACAAGGGAAGTCCATTTCAGCCCATAAAAAAGTAGCAAAAGGGCTGGGTGCCCCTCTTATCTCAATAGGGAATTCATGGACCTCCTATATCTAAAAAGATAAGCCTATAAAGGATGGAAGATGGGAAACACTGCCAAGGAGGAGTATTCAGCACTGGCCTGCACCTGTAGGGAGCAAACTAGGAAAGCCAAGGTTGAAACCAAGCTCGAACTGGCTACACAAATCAAGGACAATAAAAAGTCCTTCTCCAGATATGTAGGAAGTAAGAAAAAACCACGGGCAACATTGGACACTTGCTAAATCAAATGGGCCAGCTGATAACAGACACTTGGGAAAAAGCCAATCTCCTTAATGATTACTTTGTACTTTGCATCAGTCTTCCATCAGCCCAAGGGGATCACCCCACCTGACAAAATATAGGATCACCAGGGAAAGGGAGAACACATGCCCATCATTGGTATAGATCTTTTGAGGGAACACCTTAAGAGGCTGGACATCCACAAATCAGCCATTAACAACAGGTTAACAGAAGGCAACATCCTGAGAGAGAGCCAACACGGCTTTGCTGCAGGTAGGTCTTGCCTGACCGTTTCCTTCTATGCATTACCTGGACAAAGGAGAAGAGGTGGACATCATATTTCTGGACTTCAAGAAAGCCTTTGACTTGGTGTCCCATGACGTCCTCATGGAAAAATTGGGGAACTGTGGTCTCGACAATCTCACAGTCTGATGGCTGGGGAACTGGATCCATGGACAGACCCAGACAGTGATAGTCAATGGAACCAAATTAACATAGTGCCTGGTGACCAGTGGCATCCCCCAGGGCCCTGTTCTCAGGCCTGTGCTCTTCAATGTATTTATAAATGATCTGGACTCTAGTGTCAGAAGCTGACTGGCTAAGTTCACTGATGACACCAAACTATGGGGAAGTGTGGTCACCCTAGAAGATAGGCTGGTGATCCAGGCTGACCTCAACAGGGCAGATTAAAACCAAATGGTGTTCAACACTGAGAAATGCAAGGTGTTCCACCTTGGGAGAAAAAACCCACACCACGCTTAGAGGCTCAGCAGTGTTACACTCACTAGCACCGTGACTGAATAAGATTTGGGGGTCATGACTGACCACAAGATGAATATGAGCCACCAATGTGATGCCGCAGCCAGCAAAGCAAACAGAACTCTAGTTTGCATCTACCGATGTATCTCAAGCAAGACCCAGGAAGTCATCCTCCCATTTTACTTGGCCCTGGTGAGGCTGCAGCTGGAATATTGTATCCAATTCTGGGCTCTGCAATTCGGCAAGGATGTGGAGAAGCTTGAAAGAGTCCAGAGGAGAGCCACGCACATGATCAGAGGACAAGAGAGCAGGCCTTATGAGAAGAGGCTGAGACCCAAGGGACTTCAGTCTGGAAAAGCATAGGCTCAGGAGTGACTTGGTGGCAACTTATAAGTACATAAGGGGTGTGCATCAGGAACTGGAAGAACATCTGATCACCAGAGCACCCCATGGGAAGATAAGGTCCAACAGTCACAAATTCCGGGAAGACTGTTTTAAGTTGGACATAAGGAAAAACTTATTTTCTGTCCGAGTCCCCAGGGCCTGTAATAGATTCCCCTCAGAGGTGGTGCAAGCACCTACTCTGGTTACATCCAAACACACTTGGATGCCTATCTTGCTGGGATCATTTGACCCCAGCTGACTTTCTGCCACTTGGGCAGGTGGCTGGACCTGATGATCTTGCAAGGTCCCTTCCAGTCCTAATGTCTATGGAATCTATGAAACCTCAATGAAGCTAGATGTAGTTCAAGCCAAGTCAAGGCAGGGCTGACCTTTCCTTCGAGTTCCTTTGCAGTTTTCTGCCCAGCAGAGCGCAGATTAAGACTAGAAATTTTGGGGTGTGGTATGCAGACAAATGCCGTAATTAACCCCTTAGTGCCACCATGCGGAAGTGGAGGTCAGTACTTTACCATGTCTCCAGAAGCAATAGAGCAACAAAGCAACAGAGCCCCTTACAATGCAGAAGGACCCACATTCTCAAGCAGCTCTCTATTGCTCCTTGTTCTGTCATCTGAGAATAGTCTAGCTCTACCTTCTTCGGAACCACCCAAGTAGTTGAAGTCTATTATTTCATGGCCCTCTGCTGGAGTCTCTCCAATTTATCCACATCCTTTCTGTAGTGGGGGGCCCAAAACAGGACACAGGACTCTAGATGTGGCCTCCCCAGTGACAAACAGAGGGGAATAATCACGTCCCTCCATCTGCTGGCCATGTTCCAACTAATAGAGCCCAGTATGCTATTAGGCTTCTTTGTAACAAGGGCACATTGTTGGCTCATATTCAGCTTATTGTTCACTGTAACTCCCAGGTCCTTTTCTGCAGCTTAGCTAGTTGGTCCCCAGCCTGTACCAGTGCATGGGATTGTTCTGTCATAAGTGCAGGACTTTGCACTTACTGAACTTCATGAGATTTCTTTTGGTTCAATCCTCGAATTTGACAAGGTCTCCCTGAGTCCTAGTCCTACCCTCCAGCATATCTACTACTCTCTCCAGCTTCCTGTCATTTGCAAACTTGCTGAGGGTGCGCTCCATCCTATCTTCCAGGTCATTGATGAAGATATTGAACTAAACTGGCCCCAGGACTGGCCCCTGGTGCACTCCGTTTAATACTGGCTGCCATCTAGATATCGAGCCATCTGAGCCACTACCATTTGAGCCCAATGATCCAACCAGTTTTCTATCTGACTGAAGAGTCCATTCATCCAACCCATACTTCCTTAGCTCACTGGCAAGAATGTTGTAGTTGACTGTTATCATGTTCCCTCTTATGAGTCTTTTCTGGAAGTTGAACATGCCTATTTCTTTCAGCCATTCCCCATATGCCTTGCTTTCCAAAACCTTTATTTGTCACCCACCTCTGGATCCTTTCTTACTTCTCTATGTCTGAAATGTGGAGCTCAAAATAGAACACAATACTCTATATGAGGCCTAACCAGTACTAAGAGGCACTATCACCTCCTGTGTCTTGTACCTAATTCATCTCTTGATGAATCCCCAAACTGCATTTACCTTTTGTGCAGCTGCATCACTGCAGACTCATATTGAGCCTGTGACCTATCATGACGTCCATATTCTTCTCTGTAGTGCTGCCATCTAGCCTGGTGACATCCATGGTAGAGGGGAAAAAATAAAATGTAAGGATTGAAGTAGATTGAAAAGATGGTTCTTTTTTTTATCAAAAAAGAACTTTACCATTCCTAGTTCTTCTATTTACAGCATGTTGACCTCTCCTGATCAGCTCCCCTCTGCTATCAATTGTGATTCTGAGGGCTTCTAAACCCTGTAATATGTATGTAAGCCACTCACAGCCATGCAATTCTAATAAGCCATTTATTAGCCAAGCACAGATTGATAACAAAGACATCCAGACTTAGAAGTCTTCCTCCTTTGAACTGGAATTTGCACAGTTCAAAATCCCATTTCTTCCATCTGTGGATTAATGTCGGCATTATCTGTGTGTGAAGGCAGTTCTACTTTGTATGCACTGTAACAAGGACCTGTGCACTCCGGATATACATGTTTATGTGTAGTTGTAGGAGGATTGTACTCAAGGCCAGCACAGCTTGACTCAGGGAGGGAAATGCTGCATAATATTATATATTACCATTAAAAAGCCCCCTTGCTGGGTATTAGGCATTATTTCTCTCATACTTTACATGCTGTAATAGGTTATGAATGTTGTAATGCCTCTTTGAAATATAGCTAGAAGCAAAACCATGCAGAGAAAGAGAGAGAAAAATCCATCTTACAAGCTAACCTATTCTGAGATGGTGCCATCTTGAGCTAAAACTGCTTGCTACGCTTCCCTCGGATTAAGGCATGGTATTTGTATAAATTTGGAAACCCACCTTTGTCTTATCTGGCTCGTAACTTGGCAACCTCTAATTTAGGTTTTTGGCTGCTGTTTATAAAGTAACCGAGCAATCTATTCATGCTCTTACAACAACTTTAGGGGGCGATTACAAGAGGTGTATTTAAGTACATAGGTAGATCCAAAGCCACATTCATTTTGCTGACATTTACCTTTACACACACAGACAAGCACAAAAACGTCCACTGCTCAAAGTCACATTTAATCAGACAGAATGGTTTATATTAGCAGACACCAACTGCTAGAGGCAAGGCAGTCATTTGCAGACCAAAGAAGTTTCATAGGACATGATTTGTCTTGAGAGATGGTGAGCTGTGATTAAATCATTTAAGTCAACTAATTTATGGTCTCCATATATGTAGTGGGAGCTAACCAGATATAAAAATAAAAAGGAAGGGATCCAAAATGACCATGACAATCGTCTTGACAAAGCATAATTTTTGCAATGATCTGACCCCACTGAATATCATCAGGCACTGCTGGGTTTCTTCGCATCCATAAAGCAATGCCTATTAGCAAGACAGAAGACCTCAGAGCTTTCTTTTTGGAGTGACAAAGCCCTGAATGACACATTTGTCAGAAGTGTTTGGCTTATTCATTACAGAATTGTACTTCTATGAAAGGTGTTTGGCATGCTGCTAAAGGATTGCTAGGCACATTACAGGAGGCTGGAGAACAAGCTTTTCTTTGTTTGTTTTCTAACTGTGTTAATTTAACTGCATCCTCCTGGAATTGAATCATGTTGTAGTGTATCCCATTGACCACAGGGATTCTCTGAGTTACAAGCTGCTTGCAAATTTTGCAGGGAGTTCTCCAAACCAAACCATTTAGCCAAGTTCTTTTATTCTAAACCATGATTTTTTTAAATTTGTTTTGCGATTGGGAACTTTTCACCCAGAAGTCAAAGTGTGTTGCGACATATTCCAAAATAATAATTTTATTACTGATTTCAAGGATAAAATAGAGCAAATTGATCACTGGTATGTACACAGTTTTCAGTGCAGTGGGTGAAGATTTTTCGTCAGTGTTAAGCTGACAACTTTAGTGACAAGTTCCTTTAGCTTTTGGGGTATAAATAGTCTTAGGTCAGCTAGTCAATGCCCAACAATATATGAATCTAACAGGAGTTACAAGTTGAAAAATACACACACAACTGGTTTACTGTGAAGGTATAGTTTATATTTGCCTTGAGTCTATTTATGCCTGGAGCCATACCACCCTAGGCTGTCATTTTGTTATCTCAGAGACCAAGCAGAGTTGGACTGGGTCAGCATTAGGATACAAAACAGTGAATCTGTTTTGTAGATGCCACAGAAAATGATTTGTCAGGAAATCCTTTCCCTGCATAGCTAAAGCAGAATCCATGCTTTAGCAAACCAGCAAAGGCTACTAGTGCATGGGTTTTTCAATGATGCCTAAAAACCCAACTCAGTCAGATGCTGGAAATGTTATTTCTAGGATCCCAGCTATGTTTTCATTGAGTGAATTAATGTTAATGTTATGGTTACATTAATGTTAGTTAATATATTTCATGCTCTGCTTGGCTAACACTCAGCTTATCCTTCATGTTCTGTTTTGAACAGCTGTGCCATAGTGCTATGTACTTTCTAAATGCTATTGTATTTAGTCCCCATGCCCTCAACAAGTGCTGGCCATTAAAAATAATTTCTTTTTAATTATGAAGCAAGTGAATTTGCTAGAAATAACAGGATGGAGGGAATAGATACAGAGCAGTAAGACTAGGTTTAGGATCACTTTTTTTTTTTTTTTTTTTTTTACCATTACTGCCTCTCAAATCTGGTGTTTTTACAGGAAAAAAGCAGTGAACTTAAAAACACATTCATGCTTCTATAGTTAGACAAAACTCCGTTAGATCTCAGAGTGAAGCCTATACCAGTAAAGGCCCTAGAGCTCAAGGAGGGTACATTCTGAAGGAAAACTGAGCAATGTTTCAGCTCCTGCCCTCTTCTACTTTTCCACAAACTGTGGCTGCTGGAGCTAATTTTTACTGAAGGTGCACCAGGAGCTCTGCTAATGGGAGCTGCAGAGCGGAAGCTCTGAATCAGCAAAAGTCCAAATTTCTAGTCATACCCACTTCCCAGCAATCAATTCCCAACCTTAGTGTCACTGCTCCTGGAAAGAAAGTATTTCTTGATCAAGACTTTCTGGTGTCACTGGAAATGACTGGAATAAAAATATGAGATAAAAACAAACGAGGAAGATGTATGTTGTGTTTCACCAGGGGCGATTCTTTAGAGGGTGCACGCAGGTGCACGTGCACCCCCTGAGCGTGTTGGTTCACCCCCTGCAAAAAGGTTGTTGCTCATCACCCCACCGCCGACACTGCCTAAGGCATCTGCAGGCGGTCCATGATTGCCGCTGGCCACCACCAACGCTGCCTGTGGTGCCTGTGGTTGGTTTCTGACCCCTGGTAGGCGCTCACCACCCCACCCCCTGCCATTGATAGTGCTGGCAGCATCTGCGGGAGCTCCATGCTTGCTACTACTGGGCTCCTTCTGCTGCGCTCCCGCCACCACCAGGGGCGTGCACCGTTCATGCGTTTCACCAGCATAAACAGCTTTTTCTACTGGATTTTAGTCCAGGATAACAATCAAGATGTTTGCCACTCAAATGAGAGGAAAAGAGAGAGAGAGAGAGAGAAAGAGAGAGAGAAATGCTTTCCTAAGTTTGCTGCCTTTCTCACATGAGTGGTGGGGGAGGAGGTGAGATTCCCAACTGCTAACTAGAATGCTATTTAAAGTTTCATAAAAAGGCAAATTTCCATGGTCAGACCGGAGTACAAGTGACTGCTTGTATGTGACAATTAGTCATATCCTTTCCTCCAGCCCGCTTCCTACTTGCAGTCTCTGTGAACCTGAGGCCAGGAAGGGATCATCAATCTGCTTTTCATCATACAAGTTTCACTGACTGCCAAGGAAAGTCAATGGTCAAAGAGTTTGGTGCTATTCCCTACAAAGATTAAGTGCATCTCATGCACATGCTCTTGGAACTCACTGGCTTATAGTAAAATTTTCATCCTACCTGATTCTTGTTTCTATGTCTAAAAGCATCCTTATCAAGGGTTGGGCAAATGAGCAGTAGTGTCTTGAATATATAAGGTAAAGCTTTGAAAGGAAATAAACCATGGGAATTTGTTTTGAGCAACAAGATTTATTTAATTAGCTTTCTCTTCAAGAGGAGGAAAATGGTCTGCAGCTCAGTGACATGATTGTCTTTGACAGTATTGTCAGCTCATATAAGAGTAACGCTGAGAAGGCACATTAGAATTAGAAAACACAAGTAAGCAAGATGAGTTTCAGCAGACGCTAGAACAGCAGTTCTCAACTTTGTAGGACTTCAGGGACCCGTCATTAGAATCAAGGCACCCCTCACAAAAGTCCAATTCTTAGCTTTCATTCACTTTTTGAGTAGAGAAAAATAACAGAACAATCCTTCTGTTACAGAGAAAAACCACCACAGGTTTTTAACACACTAGATTCCTGTTTGAAGTCTCTGGGCACATCCACACATGCAGGCATATGCGCTATGCGCTTGCAGCAGCTCAAGTAGCAGTGGCACAAATTTAAGCCAGTGACTTGTGCCTCAGTACATGTGCCTGAACAACTTACACTTTCGTGTGGGGCAAATTGTGCCACATGGGGCAAACTGACCCTACCCAGCTCCTCCTGGATTTTCAGCCAGGGGGGAGCAAGAAGCTGGAGCCAGCACCTGTGATGGTCCCAGCAGTAAAGAAAGTTGCCCTGGTGAGCAGCTCAGGGCTACATGCCCCCAGGAGCTTCTGACTCCCAGCCAGTTGGCATCTGGGGATGCACACCCCTTGCGCCAGATGGACTGCTGAAGCAGCCCTAACCTAGAGTGGCCCCTGCACCCTCTACCCACTTAAACAGTCTGGCAGTGGGGACTGCTGCCTGGCTGTGACCTGCTGCCACCTGCAACTGCATCTGCTCCCTTGGATCTGTGGCCCCATGGCTGCGTACCTGCCAGACCCGGACAGCGACCGCATGGCCTCTTTGGAGGACCCAGCCTCTGGCTGCTTCAGGAGCACATCCAGTTTCCTTTCTGCTATATTTGCTTTTGATACTGGGATTTCCCAGCATCAAACTTAGAGTCTGCGCTGCAGATCTGCACTGTGAGGAACATTTTTTTCATTCCTGGTGTGCCTCCTGCAGCATGTCAAACTGCTTCAAGATGCCACAACAGGCACATGTTTGCTTATATGGATTTATTTTTATTAATCATGTGTACGTGTTTGCAAGCCCAACAATGCTACTATTGAACCTCACCCCATACACCCTTAAAAGGATCTCATGGCACCCCAGGGGGCCACAGCACCCTGGTGGAAAATCACTGCTCTCTAAACTATCTGCCAATTGCATGTTTGTTACCAGATGTCTGTGTGGGTTTTGAATTAAACATTTCTATTCATTTGCTCTGAAATTTTTTGTCTTAATCCCGTTGGGGTTTAGATATATTTGTGCTTTCAACTCCTAACCAACTCCCACCCCATTCATACATCTTTGTACAGTGGTGTTCCTTAGAATTTTTCCTATGTTAAGCAAGATAAATAGACTGTGCTCCTTCTCCACCTGTAACAGTCCCTCATACTTCCATGTAATTATGTAATAACTATAGAATATCTTGCGGTTACCAACAATTCTGTTTATAGAGCTCAGCAAGTAGACATCAATGATAAAGATAAGAATGATAACAATAGCAGCAATAATACCAAAGTGCTGGTGGTAATAGTAGTAGTAATGCCTAGTCCTTATACAGACTTTTCATTCATTGATCAAAAAGTCATCTTATAAAGGAAGTCAATATCACTGTCCCCAAACAGAGGCCAGAGAGAATAAGTGACTTTGCTAAAGTAATACAACAGGTAAATAGGAGGGCTGTGAACTGGATGCAAGGGGCGTGTCTACATGTGCACTTTAATCCACATTAGCCTATTTTAATGTGCATTAAAGCATCACTAAAATGTGGTTATTAGTTAATGCGCATTAAAATAAACTAATGTGCATTAAGCATCACTTAAAAATCATGGCACATTTACATGTACTTTGGAGGTGCAGTGCATTAATTAGAGTGGCTGCGAGAGTCACTCTAAAGTGCCTCTTGTATCAGCATTCCCACACTTCAAAATGGTGGTGGGGGTGCTTGAACTAAAGCTTGTTCAATGAGCTTTAGTTCAAGCACCCCCGCCACTATTTTGAAGTGCAGGGATGCTGATACAACAAGATGCAGAAGGTGGTAATTCCCATGCGCCAGCAGACTCAGTTAACTGAGTCTGCTCCAAAGTGCTGGAATTCCAGCATGTCGAAGCAGCCTTGGTGCTCGTGTATAGGTGCCCTGTGCTTTTTCATTAATGCACATTAAGACAGGCCAATGCACATTTTCTTAGTACCTCACAATGGAGGTACTAGATTTAATGCGCATTAAATAAAGCGCATTCATAGACATGTAGAGGTACCCAAGAGTCTCAGGTGAGCGTTCTGTCCACTTGATCTATGCCAGTACTGAGTCCTAGTGCATAGCCAAGAAAGCTAACCAGTGGAGCTGTTCATGAGTATAGACATTTGCTTGGACTTTTGAGGTCCCAGGCAAATTATTAATATCACAACTATTACACGCCAGCTTGCATACCCTGTTTACCTTTTTCTTTTTTTCATCTTTCTTATATATATTTACATATTAATTTCATATATTTATATTTCTTCAATATATTAATGCAGGGGTTACTGAATGCTTGAAAAGGCAGAATATCAGTACAAAAGATTAGGCTGCAAATTGGCTTCAGCTTTTTGTGCTGTGACTTTTCAAGGGCTAGTATAATTACATCACAGGAAATTAAATTGAAAAAAACATGCAATCACAAAATGCAAAATGTGTGTTTATCTTTTCAAAACAGTAAGCACAGATCCACTTAACTTTAAACTCTTGATGATGAAGCATTTTAGCTACATACACTTAAAACGAGTTGGACTGTTTTCATGTCTGTCACATTCAAATCTTTCATTTGAGAGTTCTTTAAATGAGAAGAAAACATCTTGAAAATTCCAGAATTGTTTTTTCAACTGGCTTTCTCACCACTCTGCACTTAGCAATGAACATGTTAAGCACAAAGATCAGTTTTTAGTTTAATAAAATAACAGGCAAATTAGGATTTCAAGCAACATCTTATACTGTTGTAATGTCAAGATTGAATTACAGACTATAATGTCAAGTAACATTCTCTTACAATGTCTTCTAGAAGGCTGAAAATACTGAAATAATAGTTTGATTTCATAGGTCTTCATAATTGTCATTATGCAATACCACACAAACATTCATGGTAGCAGTGGCAATAAAACTGATATTTCGCTGATCCAGTAGCACAGCCCCTTCATCAACCGAGGCGTTCTTTTTTCAAGTACAACTTTTGCCATTACCACCCCAGTATACAATCTATTCGGTGTTTAGGGCACATGCAGACATTCTCAGTACCTAATCTATGATCAAGCAACTAACTTTAAGTCATGTGACTGTAAATTGGGACCTACTTGTGCACAGTGTCAGGAGCCATACCAGGAACGTGACTCAAATAAGTCAGGGTGAGTGGGGGGCAGGCACAACTAGGGGAGGCTAACAAGTCTACAGTGAGGGAAGGAGGTTAGTCAGTTCGGGTGGGGGGTTGTTGGCACTGGAGGGGCTAGCGGATCTGTGGGGTTGGTGAGTCCACGGATGGGGTATTGGAGGGCTAAAAATAGTCAGGTCAGGCATCAATGCCTACACAGTCAAATGGGTCACAAATTGGCTGGAAGGCCACACCCAGAGAGTGGTGGTGGATGGGTCATTTTTGACCTGGAGGGATGTGGGCAGTGGGGTCCCCCAGGGCTCAGTCCTCAGGCCCACGCTGTTCAACATCTTCATCAGCAACTTGGATGAGGGGGTGAAAAGCACCTTGTTCAAGTTTGCGGATGACACTAAGAGATGGGGAGAAGTGGGCATGTTAGAAGGGAGGGACAGGCTACAACTAGATCTGGACAGGTTACAAGGGTGGGCAGATGAGAACAGGATGGGTTTCAATACTGACAAGTGCAAGCTGCTACACCTGGGGAGGAAGAACCAGCAGCATACCTACAGGCTGGGGAACTCCCTTCTCGTCAGTGCAGAGACAGAAAAAGATCTTGGAGTCATCATTGATGCCAAAATTAACATGGGCTGCCAATGGGAGGACGCGGTCAGTAGGGCCAACCACACCTTGTCATGCAGCCATAGGTGCATCATGAGCAGGTCCAAGGAGGTGATCCTCCCCCTTTATGCGACATTGGTCAGGCCAGAGTTGGAGTA
The DNA here is from genome assembly GCF_052110815.1 of Crocodylus siamensis. Classification (NCBI taxonomy): domain Eukaryota; kingdom Metazoa; phylum Chordata; order Crocodylia; family Crocodylidae; genus Crocodylus; species Crocodylus siamensis. Next base: position 73,143,635 of record NC_143398.1, on the reverse strand, counting down.
CTGCATCCAATTCTGGGCACCGCACTTCAAGAGGGATGTGGACAGCATTGAGAGGGTCCAAAGGAGCGCCACTCACATGATCAGAGGGCATCAGGGCAACCCCTATGAGGAGAGGCTACAGGACCTGAACCTGTTCAAGCTCCACAAGAGAAGGCTGAGAGGGGATCTAGTGGCCGTATATAAGCTTACCAAGGGGGACCAGCGGGGAATGGGAGAGACCTTGTTCTCCCAAGCACTACCAGGAGTAACTAGGAATAACGACCGTAAGTTGACTTAGAGTAGGTTCAGGCTGGACATCAGGAAGCACTACTTCACTGTCAGGGCGGCTAGGATCTGGAGCTAACTTCCAAGGGAAGTGGTGCTTGCTCCTACCCTGGGGGTCTTCAAAAGGAGACTAGATAATCACCTAGCCAGGGTCCTTTGACCCCAGCATTCTTTCCTGCCCATGGCAGGGGGTCGGACTTGATGATCTCCTTAGGTCCCTTCTGACCCTACTAACTATGAAACTATGAAACCACTTACCATCGCCAGGGCTGCATTCTGAACATGTACACATGTTCGGTTAGATTAGATTGGGCTAATTTGTGCCTACACAGTGCATCTCTGCAGGTGAACCAAGATCAAGCCAGTCATTTTTTGACCAAACTGAACTGCATAAACATATGTACAGTTTGGCACTTAGACCTAGTTAGGCCAATTAAAGTGTAACACCAGCATGTAACGGTAGTCTTTTGCTGTCTGGGAGCAAACAGGGAGCTATCTCTATTGACTATCACTGGAATTAACTTTAGGGGTTTCCTTAAAGCCTCCAGATGACGTGGCAATGCATGAGACAAAGATTTTTGCTTGGGAACATAATTAGGACTGCTGCTTGTTTGTTATTTCTAGGCAGCTGTGTTGTTTGGTAATCAGACAGCAGGTGAAGGACACTGAGGCAACAGCTCTTCTATTAGCTGCATGAGCACACTTGTACTGAGTCTGCTCAAGCTTCTGAAAACATCTAGTTCACACTGTCCACCCTTAGAGATTTCACATCTGTTTGTGGCATCACTTCCAAGCAAGCAAGAGAATGTCTGGCCTACTTTTAACTCCTCACCATTGATACATGTAGGACATAGATTCTAAACACTTTGCAAAGTCACTTAAGACTAGCTCCTTCGAAGTATTTGAAAAATCAACAGGATTTTGACATCTAAGTACCTTGCAAGACCTGCACCTTAGACAACTGCAGTTTTTCAGTTCTGTAGGTAGCAGGCTGCTCTGAGGACACAACTACTAATGTGATTCACTCCAGGCTGATTATCTTGCCACTTGAGCCAAGCACTACTTGAATCTGAGCAATGCTGATGTCTGCACTAATTTTGCTGGCATTGATACAGATCCTTGTACATCCCCATCTGCTCTTGGAGCAATCAAGCTCCTGCTTTTTTTCTCTGGCCTAAAACAAGTATCTGGGATGTCTTATTCAACTGAATGTTGACAGTTTCTCCAGCGTTTCTCTTTTTCTGCAGTACATGATAATGGATCCCTGTGACAGCTTGGAGAGTCTGCATATATGCAGTTTATGACTTCTTGTCTGAGATTATAAACTATTGTATTTCTCCAACTGCAAACTCCCTTTTGTCTGCCTTCTCTGTTATCATTCTACCTCCAGGTCAGTGTAAACAAGTTTGGACTCCAGAAGCAACTGTGACACCCCTGGTGGCCACACAACCCCTACCCAGCTCCCACACTAGGGTGCCCTCCCCTTCTTATTCTCCTGCCACACCTCGATGCAACTGATTGGAAGGAAGGCTGCCTAATGTGTCCTAGAGCAAGCCCAGTTCCTTTAAATGCCAGTAGCTCTTCTGGGCTCCTGCTGATCTCCACCCTGCCCTTGCTAGGTTGCCCTGAAGATGGGCCATCAGGGCCATCTCTTAGCCTTAAGGCCTCCAACCTCCCTATGCCTTGAGGGTGTTACCAATTAATGACATGGCCAGAGTCTGATACCAGGCTGCCTCAGGCCTTTGGACTTTTGTTGGGGCCTCAGCCTTCCCAGCCTCCACCCCTTTTCTCTCACAGTTCCCTTAGCCTAGGCCCATTGCGCTGGGCCTGACTTCTAGGTCCCAGCCCAAGTCTTGCCCTCTCAGGTTGCACCCTGCTGGGACTCTGGATCACTATCCCTGATCTTGCCCCTCTAGGGCTGTCTCTACTCTGCCTCTGGCAATGAGTTGCATCTGCCTCCATCTGGGCCCCTGGTCCCTGTCTCTGTCCCACTCATGCACAAGACCCCCTGCCCCTGGTTCTGCCCTCCCTGAGCACTGGGCCCCCTTGCTCTTGTCCAGCTCCTGTCCAAGCTAGGCTCCAGCCTTTCCATCTTTCTCTGTCTAGGCTTCAACTTCCCCATCAGGTCGAAGCCCTGAATCAAAGCCCATAGGCTCTAAACACTGGTGTGCCCCTGGCACCTTCCTGTGGGCTAAACCACCCAGGAAAAAGACATGGTGGAGCACCAGTGGTTTACATGCTCCCCTTTCAGTCACTCCCAAACCATTAGTTGAAACTGTACCCAAGGAATAAGCCTTCTGGCAAACACAAACTAAAACTCTCTGGGTTCAGACATAAACAATAGCTACCTGCCTGCATAACAAGGCTTCCCCTTGCCCCAGGTAATACACCCCTGTAGGCCAGCAGCACTCTGTGTTCCTCAAGACAGCCCCAATGCCAGCTCCTGAATTTCCCATGCTCTGGAGCTCCTGCCTCTGGAACTTCCAGGGCCAGACTGCCCCTCCTGGCCCTGCCTCCTTCCAGTCAGGTGCCTCCCTGAGCTGCCACAAGTGTTTCCTGATTCATCTTGCCAGCTCAGTCCCAGGGTAACCTACTGCTGCTGGCCTCTGCCCTGCTCATATCTTGTGTCCCATGCAGGGCTCTAGCCCATGTTACTATCATACAGCTAGTTCTGCAGTAAGTGGTTGTATCCAGTAAACCCCTGGGTACTTATTTCCTGGCAGCTTATAATGAGCAGCTTTCCCTGCCTGAGGCTGTCCCTGCTGCTTCTTCACCCTTAAAGTAACAGGAGCCTTCAGGTCTCTATTGAAGTCAGAGTAACTTTCTGAGAAGTAGTAATGAAAGACTGCAAAATCTTCATGGTCCTCAACTCACCTAAAAACATCCTTGGAAAGAACTGGCCACTAGCCAAAAAGATGGGTCTGCCTAGATACACTGGTAATAAAGTAATATAGAGTCCCCTGCTTGGGGTCCTTGATTACTGATAGCATTAATTAAGGAATCATCTACCAAAGGTAACTGAACATTATACAAAAAAGGGACTTTCAGCCGTCACTTTACAAAAAAAATGGGAAACTGGAGACTGGATGGACTTCAACATGTTCAAAAGAGAAGACATATATATATAGGCAGGCAGAGAGAGGAAAAGAGACAGAAAAGGTCTTGGACACTTTAGAAAATACTTAAAACTCAAATGACACTGTAAAATAGGGCGTGTCCACACATGCAAGGACATGCGCTTGCAGCAGCTCAAATAGAAGCAGTGCAAATTTGAGCTGGGGCTTTTTGCCTTGGCGCACATGCTTGGACATGGACTTTGTTGTGGAGCAAATTGTGCCACTTGGGGCAAAATAACCCTGCCTGGCTCCTCCTGGATATGCAGCGAGGGGGGGCTAGAGCCTGGGGCCAGCACCTGTGCTGTCACCAGTAGTACAAAAATGTGCCCTGGCAAGTAACTAAGGGCTACTAGCTCTCAGGAGCTTCTGGGGCCCAGCCAATTGGTACCTGGGGACACTACCCCTTGTGCCAGCTGGACTGCTGAAGCAGCCCTGAGAGTTCCCTGCACCCTCTACCCACTGCAGCAGTCTGGCAGTGGGGGCTGCTGCCTGGCTGTGACCTGCTGTGCACCTGCCAGACATGGATGGGGACTGCACAGCCAGTAGAGGCATCTGCCCCTCTGAGCCAGCTGCCAGTGGACTGCAGAGTTGGCCTCTGTGCAGCACTACTGCCACATGCGCCACCTGCCTGGCCATCTGGGCAGCTATTGCCTGGAAGATGTTCTGGGTGTGGTGGCCTGCTTTGAACTGTCAATGCATGTCCTCCCAGCCCCATTTGGCCAGGAAGTCAGCCACAACCAGCTGGGTCCAAGGTGACAGCTCTGAGCAAGCAGGGTCCTGCCACTGGCCTCCCTAGCAGGAATTCTGGTATTCCCCATGTGAAAACTGAAAAATCCCTGATAAAAAATAATCCCAAAGTCACTCATATTCAACCTGGGGGGAAGTGGGCAGCGGAGTCCCCCAAGGCTCGGTCCTTGGGCCTGCGCTGTTCAATTTCTTCATCAGTGATTTGGACGACGGGGTGATATGCAACCTGTTTAAAATTGCTGATGATACCAAAATTTGGGGTGAGGTGAGCACGCTAGTAGGGAGGGAAAGATTGCAGCAAGATCTGGATAGGTTACAGGAGTGGGCTAACAAAAACAGGATGCGTTTCAATACTGACAAGTGCAGGGTGCTGCACTTAGGCAGTAGAAGCCAGTAGCACACTTATAGAATGGGAAACTCCCTTCTTGAGAGCACGGAGGCAGAAAGGGATCTTGGAGTCATTACTGACTCCAAGATGAGCATGGGCTGACAATGCGAGGTCACGGTTGGCAGGGCTAACCAGACCTTGTCATGCATCCACAGGTGCATCTCAAGTAGAGCCAGGGAGGTGATCCTCCCCCTCTATGTGACACTGGTCAGGCCACAGCTGGAGTACTGCGTCCCGTTCTGTGTGCCCCACTTGAAGAGGGATGTGGACAACACTGAAAGGGTCCAGAGGAGGGCCACCCACATGATCCGGGGACAACAGGGCAGACCCTACATTGAAAGACTGCAGGACCTAAACCTGTTCAGCCTTCATAAGAGAAGGTTGAGGGGGGACCTGGTGACTGTCTGTAAACTCACTAGGGGGGACCAGAAGGGTTTGGGGGAGACACTGTTTCCCATAGTGCCCCCTGGCATGACAAGGAACAACGAACACAAATTATTGAAGAGTAGGTTTAGATTAGACATCCGCAAGAACTACTTCACAGTTAGGGTGGCTAGGAGCTGGAACCAACTTCCTAAGGAAGTGGTGCTGGCTCCTACCCTGGGGATCTTTAAGAAGAGGCTTGATGCCTGCCTAGCTGGGATCATTTGAGCCCAGTTTTTAATCCTGCCCAGGCAGGGGGTCAGACTTGGAGATCTACAAGGTCCCTTCCGACCCTACTTCTATGATTCTATGATTCTATGACTCTATAAAATACCCCAAAAGCCATGTTCCTCCACAAGTAAAACAAAAGACCACTATAAAGAGCGAGAGGGAAAGTGAGAAAGAGACAGCTATCAGTAGGGCTATGTCTTATAGATATATCTACATTGTTAAAGCATCGTGGAACCCTATCAGTGTCTCTATCATAATAATGAAGTGAACTCTAAATACATGTATTCATGAATTCATGACACATGAATACCTATTTTGCTGCCCTCCCACAGGGACTACAGCCCCGGCACAAGGGTTACAGTCCCCCAACAGGGGCTCTGGCCCCCACACAGGGGTTACAACCCCCCAACAGGGGCTACTACCCACCCCTGCCAAGGCCTACATGCCCCACCCCAGCCCCGATTGCTGCCCTACCTGACCCCAATCCCCGCCAGTTGCTCCAGCCCCCTGATGGCTGCCCCATTGAGCCCCAACCCCTGCTCCCCCAGATAGCCCCAATGGCTGCCCCACCCAGTCCCCACTTGCACCCCCAGGCTCCCAAGGCTGCCCCCTCAACCCCAGGCACAGTCATTTTAAAAACAAAAAAAAAAGGAGAAAAAAGAAAAGAAAAAAAAAGCCTCTACTTACCTTAGAAGCAGAGGTGGGTGGCTCTGGGGCCTCCTGGCAGAGCCCCCCTGGGCAGTACAGGGCAGCGGGGGGCAGAAGGGCCCAGGCTGGGGTCACTGGGGCTGTCCTTCTGCCCTGCACTGTGCAGGTGAGACCCCAGTGACCCAGAGGACAGCTGGACTGCCAGTAAGTGCTGAGGGTTTTTTTGCTTTGTTTTATTTTAAACTGTTGGGATGCTGGAGTGAGGGGACAGGGATCAGGGGTCTGGGGGGCCTGGGAGCCTGGCAGAGCGGGGACTGAGGGGTCTGAGGGGCAGGTGGGGGATGGGGCCAGGCAGAAAAGTGATCGAGGCAGGGGGGCAGGCAGGGATAGGGCTAGGCAGAAAAGGTATCGGGGGGCTCAGGGGGCAGGCAAGGGATGGGGCTGAGCAGAAAAGTGATTGGGGGGGGTCTGGGGGGAGCCGGGGGGGGATGGGCAAGGCATGGGTGGGGGTGACTGGGGGAGCAGGCAGGACTGGCAGGGGTCACCCTCATAGTTCCCTCCCCCCTCCTCCAGCTCTCCCGAACTGTTACTTATGAACATTTTTTCATTCCCACACGTTTCCCTTGCCTCATCTCAAAGGGTTTTAAACTGTTGGGATGCTGGATCTCAACAGTTTAAGGGTTTGAGAGGGGGCAAGAGGCATGTGTATGCTCATCTGGACACGCCCATAGAGGGGAAGTAAAGGCAGGGATAGCATCTATGCAGTTATACAAGAAGCAATGATTTTTGTTGGGTATATCTTTTATTGGACCACTAACTATACAGTCAAGATAGACCAACTGAATGGATTAAGTCTAATAGAAGCTATTACCCACAAAATCCTTGATTCTTTCATATTTTCTGGACCATCATGGCTATAATATCATTCCAACACTAACAAAACTCAGACATTTATTATTTTGTGTGGATCTGGATTTTTTGTGCTGTCTAAAGCAACAAGCCATTATTTTAGAATCATTGGGCAAGCGGCGGGTTTTAAAGAATATCGCTTCAATTTAGGGCTGATTAAAGTTCTGCATGGTGCACAGACATTAACTGCCTCTGTGGTGGGGAGGGGAAGGTGAGCTGCCAGCAGGAGGAATGGTCCCTGGGCTGTTGGGGGTGAGGGGGCTGATGCTTCCCTCCACAGCAGCGGCACCCCGCCACTAGGAGGCACCTGCCTACAGGCACCTGGCTTGGGCGGTCCCGGGGGCACCACAGCTGCAGAGGGAAGCATCGGGCCCCCACGCAACTCAGGCAGGCTCCAAGGCGGGGAAAGATCAGGCTCGCCGCTTTTCTTGGACAGAGCCTGCTTTCCCGGGCTGCTGCCAGGGTGCCTGCAGGGCTTGCTGTGGAGCTGCATGGAGCCCGGTGCTTTGTTCCGTGGCTGTAGGGGAAGCAAAGTAAAACTGGAAGGAGTTTTAGTTTGCTGCACCCTAAGTCATTTAAGGCACATTATGCCGCTGAATTTCCTACAGCAGCTGGAATTAATGTGCAAGACACCGCCGAGGTGGGGCCTTTTTGGACACCATTAAAGCAGTGCAAAAGCATTTAGCCCACTTTAAAGTGTCGTGCGGACATGCCTCTCATTTAATTTACACACGGACAGTCTCACAAAGCCTGGGTGTTATGGCTTTTAACAATCACTTGCTCCCAGGGAAGTAAACTGCAAGTCACAGTGCATACGAAGTTGGAATACTGAAAGTAGTATGCTTAAAAAACTGACATCTTGCAGGTCAGCAATTGTCCTGGATAGATCATAAGGTCTAAATCATTTTACTGTAACCCAGGTAGCTTGGGTATATGCTCCCCTTCTCCAATTGAAGGGGATTGTTAGCTGGCAGGTGTGCTGTGGGGTGGGGGAGAACTGCAGACCACTCAGTTTCCCTCCATCCCTATAGAACCAAACCAGGACAGTCAAGAGACTTAACTATATACAAATTTATTTACATTAACTTATCACAAGGGAAAGCAACATGGATATAAACATATGTACAATATATATATTTATAAGATATCTAAACAAATAACATAAACAATACCCTCTGGGTAAATGACATAAAACCTTATACCAGTGCTCCAGATACAGGTAAGTCACAGGTAAGTATCTGATCTGAAACAGATAACCCCCAAAATAAACATAGTCAACAGATAAACTACAGATAAGTATGGGTGAACAATAAATAAGCCACAAAAAAATACGAATAGACAACAGGTGAAATAATAGCAACAGCGGGTCCCAGCACAGCCCTAGGACTCTACTTATCAATTAATTTAGAAACATAAGAGTTCACAAAATATAAGGCATGCCATCACACCACTTATGGCGCAAGAACCCCAAAGATAAACTTAATCCCAAAGGGAAACCCCAATGCCCTTGGGGTTTTCCCAAGCCCTACAAGGAAGCTGGTAACTTTAGTGGGGCCCTCTCAGTGGGACCTCCACTTTCAGGAGCCCTTTACTAACCAGGGAGGACTCGCCCTCCCCTTTGGGAATCCTCTTTTCCCTGCAACTCATGGCTTCCAGGCCTGGAGGGTGGCCCTTGTCCTTTGCGCCAAGCTGCTCTCACCTGCAGTGGGCTTTGGGGGAGGGGAGTCATTGTTTCCTAGAACAGGGCTCCACTATGCAGGGCTTCTGGGGCCTCTGGCTCAGTAGCCCAAACACCATCTGGCTCCCTGGACTCAACCTCTTCCTATGGGTAAGAGGCCTGGGCTGCCTTGTGCAGCACCAGGCTCAGTCTGCTCCCGGACCCTCTGTGCAGCACCTCCTGCACCAAGCTCCCAGCCTTGTTCCAGGGGTTGAGAACCTGAGCTATGCCAGGGGCTCCAGAGGTCCTACTCTGTGCACCGTCTGTGCACCGTGTCTGGCTGCACACCAGAGGTTGCAGACACGAGCCGCCTCACACAGCTCCCAGGATCTGGATGCTGTGCACTGTGCTGCACACCAAGAGCCTAGCTGCTGGAGTTGTCCACCATTCCCTGCTGATGGAAGTCTTCAGGGGCGCTTCTGAGCTACTGCATCACCCTGCTGAGTAGCTCTCCTCAGCTCTTCTAAATGCCGCTCTTCTTTGTCCCAGATGTGTCCCTCATGCTGGGCACAGAAGTCCTTTTATATGCTCCAGGGCTCCACTCCTGAAGTCTTCTGGACCTGAGAGTTGCAGTCTTCAATCAGGTCTGGGGGTGGCAGGGAACTCCTTTCCCCCTCTCCTCAGGAAAGGGGCATGACTTAACTCCTCTTGCCGCCTCCTGATTGGTGGATGGGCTCCACCAGTCAAATCAGCAAAAATTTCAAGCCTGGAACTTAACCCAAGCTCCAAAAGGCAAGCCTGCTACATTACCGAATCACGGCATCTGCCCAAGAGGCTTCCATTATATAGCACAATAGAAGCATCACTGATAGGGACATTTTTAGGAAAACTATGGAAATGGCCTTGATTCTGGTGCAATGTGGCTGGTGGTCATGTAACACAGTTTCAGAAAATGCAGCAGATAAGCCAAAGAAAAAGATTGTACTGGCATCTACCCAGAGCAAGGAAAGCTTTACAGCACATGGCTCCAGCATGTGGGACTCCGAGAGCATCCAGCAGAGAAAGCTTAACCAGAACTGTGACACTCTGCAGTGGTCTTATATACTTGGCTGGCTTCCAGCTGTGCTGATCTGTTCTCAGTTGTCTAACTTTCCGTGTATTCTTGCAGGTGCTATAACGCTGCTGTTTTGTTTGCTTTTATTATATCAGTAAGATTTGTATTGTTTTGATTCAAGATTCAAACTGAGCTCTTATAGGGAGTAAAGTATTTGTCAACTGGTCATCAGCATTTCTGCTGCGACAGCAAGTCCTACTACTGGAGTATATCTAAGCTCTAAACGGGGCAGATAAAGATGTCGTGTCATGTTTAAGTTTAAGAGATTTTTCACTGTCTGAATAGATCTTTTTGTCATCCGATTACTGTGTGGCTATCTTGGCACAGATTGGATGTATTCCACTAAAAGATCTCAGTGAATTCCTGAAATGCTGTGCTTTGGAACTGTTATCTGTTCTCAGTATTCAGCATCTACACCATCCCATTCCTTGTAAACTATGACTTGATACATATAGGCACACGTTAGAGTGAGGGAGACAGGGAAGTAACACTTAGGTCTGGTAGAAAGATTTTATAGCAACATAATATTTTGCTGGTTACAGTGACCACATGCCACAATAGGTATCACAAATGACAATAAATTCTCTTTATCCCCCCCCCATACAAATCTCTCGATATAAATTATGCACGTTTCTTTGCACCAATACAGAAGGTGATTCAGCTAGCATCAGTTCAACAGTGCAGGTCTCTGCCAGAGAAAGAACTTAGATCTAAAACACAAAACAGCTCTTAAAAAGGTACCTTTCCAATACCTAAAAATAACACAACTTAAAACTCCAATATGCTAAGCCAATTCAAGGCTAAAAGCAAGGAAGTTGGGAAGCTGTTGAGAAGCTGGGGATCTCCCTGTACAGGGTGACCAGAAATAATCTTTCAAAGTTGATTTTTTATTTTTAAGAACAAGTGTTATTAGCCTACAACAGAATCTCACCAACCTTTATCCTTGGGGAGGAGTGGTGGAGAATTCCATGTGTAGGAGAAAAGGAATGGGGAAAACAAAGGAGACATACTCCTCTGACAGATACAGTAAGGAGAAAAAATGGAAAAGAAAACCATCTCAGATCCTATTAAAATATGTCCCAATGAGGCAGATTAATATGCTGAAAATACTGTCAGCATTTTGATAAATTGCAAAGGGATATGAATTTTATTAGTTATATACAAAATTTATTGCATGGATTTTACTTCTACATGTGACATAATTGTCACAGAGGGAAACTTAAAAACAATCTAACAGTTGACAACATACCCTTTTCAATCTGTATTTAGTTTTCTCTGCTGAGATGTAAATACAAGTCTCTGTACCTTCTGTATAAAATAGCCACCTGGTCCTTACAAAGACAATGCAACTGGCTTACGTAAGTCAACATTTTAAAACAAGCTGGTGGGTGATCAACATTTTGAACTGCACAAGTACCTAGTTATATTGATCTTAGTTCTCACCTCATGCTTCTGGGCAGACTGCAGTCCTGGAAGCAATATATATTGTGTCAAGCTCTTTTGAATGAGACTTGTAAGTAGACTACTGCCATTCTTTCTTCATTACTTCTAAATGACTTATCTGCACTAGAGTGTCTTTCTTTGAGTTCACCGATTCCCAGTAAACTTACAGGAGTTATCACTTTTGTAAAGGCTCCTCTGTGCACTTCCTAGATATTTGTTCCAGTTGATTAACATCTATGACTTATCCTGGGCTGATTCCTAGGACAACTGACAAGTAACTCAAGGCAAAAACTTTAAGTTGGCCATACCATTGGTATAAAAATATCCTAAACTGAAGATTGTTTCATCTCTTAGTACAGTCTGCATAAAATATTCAGGTCTATAACCACTGGCATTGTGGCAATAGGTGATTAAAACTGCTTAACACTAAAATTACGTTAAACTAGTCATCAACCTCTGTGCCATTACTGGAATATCAGGAGTTTTAAAATACCACTAAAAGATGTAACCTTCCTTTATTCCACTGATCTTTTTATCAGGCAACATTTCAAATATTGGTCCAGCTTCTTAACTAGAATAATGGGTATAGTACCATTGACTTCATGTCTACAAAGAATTTATTCACGTGCATCTTCCAAGGAGATATGTTATGAAATCTCTGTTCTTTCGTTCCCTGACTCATTTGGCATTATTTTCAGAGCTTTGGATGCATTCATTTTAATATCCTAAAATTATTTTGGAGATGCATACAACTCTCTTAGCTCAGCTTTGCAGCTTTTTTCCAAAAAATATTGACCCTGCCATGTACATTTTGCTGTTTCCACTAGTCTGGCTTTTACAGGCAACTTGTCCCACTACTTTGCATATCTATACCGCATACACTGAAATGGCACTCTGCAAAAAAGTCAAGGTAAATTAGCCTGCACTGAGCTCCATGCTGTCATGGCTAGACTATTATGTCTAGAGCACATTTAAAGCTAGCTCAGGCATTTCTACAGTATATCACAGTTACTTCTGTGCCTGCTGTGAAGACCTACCCTTGAGTTTAAAAGACCCTGAGTTCACATTTCTATTATTCTTTGCACATTCCTTTCTTATGTCAAACATGAATTGAAAGTTTAATGCTGATCTGTCACAGTCACTTGCCAGCAGTTACCTTAAGGTTATTTTTAGACAGATTCAGAATGAATTTTGCCTAATAGTTTATCACACCCATAGGTCTCTATAGATCACTGTTACCTGTGAAACAGGAACTTCAGCTACTGTTTTTATTTTACTGGGATCAGCAATTAAGCCATCTTTGCTCTACCAATTTGACCCTGGAACCAAATTCTGTTCTGACCCCAAATACAGTGATTGGTCTAACCCTGAGCAAAGGGGTGAGACCCTCTGGTTGGGAACCTCTGGGCTTAAGTCCCAACAGGGGCACTGACAACCCAGTCAAAACCCCCAGTCTGGGCTGCAGCCGGCACCCAATGCTTCTGAGGCAAGAAAGAAAAGAAACAACCCCAACACATGTAGCATCAGGAGGGGGGAAAGTTCCATTCCAGTCCCATGTGGCAGCCACCAAGGCCCAGAAACACAGGAAATACCCACAGTAAAACATAGGCATTAGACTCATAGCTCATCCATGACCAATGCTTGTCCAACCTCCTCCTGAACACCTCTAATGCTTCCCTACTCAGTCTATTCCATGTCTCACTGAGACATTCCCCATTCCTCTGGGAATGATGTTGTGTTTCTTGCATAGGTTTAGAAAATATGTATGTCACTGCTGAGTCTGGTTTCTTTATTTTTCATGTTGTGAATGTAACCCAGGTACACCCAAGGGTGTACACTATTCTCAGTTGAATGGGATGGGTAGGCAGGAGGGGTGTGTTGTGAGAGGGATGCCAGAATTTCAAGCAGATCCCTCTTTCCTCTATAGAGTTAGCCTGAACCCAAAGTTCTTAACTATATACAATGTATTGAGTTATAATATACATAAACATAAAACTAAATATCATATACATATATTTACACAGTGAACACTAACCAATAACCAAGTTCATACCCTAAGTAACACTATTTTCAACATCACAATACAACATTTCAATTATAAAATATAAGGCGCAAACATGAGCAATCTTAATAACATCTGTTCCTTAATATAGTCCCTGACCCATGGCAAGAGAGAGTCCTCCTTCCAATGGGGTCCCTCGGGGGGTGTCCAGGAAGCACCAGCGGCCCCTCCCCTTGGGGCCTTGACTAGGCGGGGGGCTGTTCACTTCGCCCCTTCTCTGGGGTTGCTCCCCCAAATGTCTTTCACCTGTGGGACTCAAGGGCCCAATGACTCGCACTCCCTCAGGTGGTGGGGGTCAGTGCGCAGTTCGATGGGGTCTCCTCCGCTGGAGCACCTCTCCAGGCCTCTCCCGCTCCGCTGGGTTCCTCCCCACCCTGTGCCCCACTCTGGGCACCAAGGGCTTAGACTCCTCTCAGCTGCTGCACCACTGCTGCTGGCTCCTGGGTGCTGGGCCTCACACTGCAGCACTACCATTTCCTCATGCCCTGGCTCGGCACTGAGGGCTCTCTTAGTACAGGCTCCAGTTGGCTGTCTTCATGCTGGGTGGTTAACTCAAGCAGACTCTGCTGCTCCCTGGCTCCCAAGGCTTGGGCCCATGAACCACCCTGTGCAGTGGGACCTGGCTGCTTGCCAGGAGATGGGGCCAGAGCCACCTCACTGCAGCCCCAAAGCCTTTTGCCCGCTGGCCCTGCTGGGGTTGCAGGCTTGAGCCACCGCTTGCGGTTCACAAAGCCGGGGCTCTGTACATCGAACAGCGCATCGAGATGGGCCTGAGCAATCTCACACCGCTCCCAGGGCCAGATCTCTGTGCACCATCCCTGTGCACTGTCAACAGCCTGAGCAGTTTCGCACCGCTCCCAAGGCTACTCCTTCAGTGGCAGCTTCAGGAGCCTTGGGCCTATTGCCCGCTGGGGGAGAGCTCCCCAGCTTTTCTTGGCTCCGCTCTTCTTGAGTCCCATGCTGCATCTGTCCCTTGTGCTGGGCACGCAGCTCCTTTTATATGCTCCAGGGCTCCACCCCTTAAATCTTCTGGACTTGACAGTTCACAGTCTTCAGTCGGGTCCAGGGGAGCTCTTCTCCCCCTCCCCTCAGCAAAGGGACGTGAGGTTATTTCTCCTGCTGCCTCCTGATTGGTGGATGGGCTCCACCAATCAAAACAGCAGGCTCTCAAGCCTGGGACTCAACTCAAGCTCTGAAAGGTGAGCCTGCTACATGAAGTTTCCATTTCAAATGGCAAAATACAGTATCTTCCATGTCTCTTATGACCTTAGACCAACAAAGCTGCAACCTACACTCTTTTTTGCACTGAAAGTATTCTAGAAGCTCCTTATGCAGCCACAGCAGTCTCTAAACATTCCTCCTGTGCTTCCATTGTGCTGAGATAGTTTCTTGTTGAGCTTCCTATATTGTACTCGTTAGAAGTTTCCATGCCCCCTGGATTTCATGCCTATCATCCCCTTGAGTGAGTTGAAATCCACTGTTTTGAAATCTAGCGTGTTAATTTAGCTGACTTCAAACTTTCCCCATCTCAGGATCCTGAATTATATCATATTGTCATCACTTCCTCTCAAGTTTCCCATCATTTTCCATTTCTGTATTTCCCTCAGTTAGTTGCTGTAACTTATTTTAATTTGTATTCCAGTAGCAAATACAATATAATTAAATGGGAGTGACTGACTTTTTGAGAGAATTATCCTGGCACATGTCCATGAGAGGCCAGTGGGGGAGGTTATGCTTGGGGCAACCAACATGGGTTCATTAGAGGCAGGTCCTGTCAGACCAACCTGGTGGCCTTCTATGACCAGGTCACCAAATCCTTAGATGCAGGGGTAGCAGCGGACGTAGTCTTTCTGGACTTTAGGAAGGCCTTCGACACTGACTCTCACCCCTTTCTCGTTTAAAAACTAGGGGACTGTGGTGTCAACACCTACACAGTCAAATGGGTCACCAACTGGCTGGAGGGCTGCACCCAGAGAGTGGTGGTGGATGGGTAATTTTCGACCTGGAGGGATGTGGGCAGTGGGGTCCCCCAGGGCTCAGTTCTAGGGTCTGCATTGTTCAACATCTTCATCAGCGACTTGGACAAGGGGGTAAAAAGACCCTGTTCAAAGTTGCTGATGACACTAAGATGTGGGGGATGTGGGCATACTAGAAGGGAGGAATAGGCTACAGTTGGACCAAGACAAGTTACAGGGGTGGATGGATGAGAACAGGATGGGTTTCAACACTGACAAGTGCAAGGAGGAAGAACCAGCAGCATACCTACAGGCTGGGGAACTCCCTTCTTGTCAGTGCAGAGGCAGAAAAGGATCTTGGAGTCATCGTTGATGCCAAAATGAACATGGGCTGGCAGTGTGGGGATGCAGTCAGGAAGGCCAACTGTACCTTGTCATGCATCCACAGATGCATCTCAAGCAGGTCCAGGGAGGTGATACTCCCCGTCTATGTGGCACTGGTCAGGCTGCAGCTGGAGTACTACATTCAGTTCTGGGCGCCACACTTCAAGAGAGATGTGGACAACATGGAGAGGGTCCAGAGGAGGACCACTCGCACGATCACGGGGCAGGAGGGCAGCCCCTATGAGGAGAGGCTCAGGGACATGAACCTGTTCAGCCTCCACAAGAGAAGGCTGAGGGGGGATCTAGTGAACGTTTACAAGCTAGTCAGAGGGGACCAGCAGGCACTGGGGGAGTCCCTGTTCCCCCACGCACTACCAGGAGTGACTAGAAATAACGGTCACAAGCTGGTGGAGGGTAGATTCAGACTAGACATCAGGAGGCGCTACTTCACTGTCAGGGTGGCTAGGATCTAGAACCAACTTCCAAGCAAAGTGGTGCTGGCTCCTCCTAATCACCTTGCCAGGGTCGTTTGACCCCAGTACTGTTTCCTGCCATGGCTGGGGTTCGGACTGGATGATCTGCTCAGGTCCCTTCCAACCCTACTAACTATGAAACTATGAAACTGTGACTTGTTTGGCTCGGGTGACATAATGGTTAATCATGTTTATTACAGTATTGGCTAAGGGCTACCCACTGTTCAGAGCAGCAGAGAAGTCCTTCTCCAAGGAGCTTAGACTCTGTATTGGACCATATGTATTAGATCAGTTTTCTACTATTATAAGTTGAGATGCAAGTTTTTCAGAAAGCAAGAGACAAAGCCTTTCTTGCTCCTTAAAGTTCCTAAAGTATATTAGGTCACATGGTAACTTCAACAGCTTACAATCATCCATATTGGTGCAATTACTTTGTGACGCCTCAAAAAGTGAAACTATTCAGCATTTGCTTACACTTATAATATCTGAGCAATACATTAGAAGTCCCCAGGTTAGACCCTGATAGGCAGAGCCAGGTGAATCAAGATACACATCCTGTATCCAGTGCGGATAATATTTTTGTACCTGAAACTAACTCACACTATAAATGCATTATGGGCTAATATTTGTTTCATATGGATCAATACATGTGAAGTTTATTATATTTTTCAACTACAAATTTTACTCTTGGCTGTCATATGCTCTAAATAATAGGTAACACCTGGCTTTGCACATTATCAAAACTCCCTTCTACTGTATCTATCAGGGCAAATAGGATATTTCTTGACAGATAATTCATTGATGTTACTGACTTACCTAGCAATTACAATAGGTAATTATTACAATACTTGGGGTTATTGTATGGCAGAACTCATCCTGGCAAATAAGAATTAATTGATCCTTGAATTAAAATTGATGGTTGCCTAGCTGCAAGTGATCATGATCTCATTGTATTTGCTATGTGAAAAGAGATGTAGTCTTGACCAATAAAATATATACTTGCTGCTTCAAAAAGGCTAGCTCCCCAAAGCTAAAAACAATTGAACAAAACTGTGGGGGAGGGAATATTTAAACATGAAAATTAGAGGGGAAAGTAGGTATAGTTCAGATGCTATCAGTGTAGCCATGGTAGCACAGAGCTCAGTATTTACCCAGCTTTTCAGGTGAGATTATCAGCCTGCACTGAATTGCATGCTATCATGAGTACACTGTAATCAGTACCTGATTGCACAGACAATGAGGACTGCCCTTGTGGACATGCTGTAGGATGCCAAAAAAGGTAATTTGGGAAGAAGGTTTCTTTTTAAAATGGGAGATGACCACAAAGGTAATACTTAAAACAGACCCAGAACAATGTGGAAATGGTATTAATAAATAAAATCAGCAGTTAGGAAATGCAAATTGATGATATGGGTGGCAGTGAGACATCTATAACTAGGTAAGATTAGAACAATAGGAAAGATGTATTTAAATATATTAAGAATGAATCAAATCAAAGCCTATTAATCATATAAATCTGATATTAAACAAGGATGATAATGTCATCCATCATAATGTACAGAAGGCAGAAGTATTTAACAAATGTTTCCAGTCTGTATTTGGAAAGAAGCAGGATGATGTATTCATTTTGCAGTGATAAAACCAAAACCCCTTCTATTCCATGAGAGAGCCTTAAAGGTTAATACCCCCTGTTTAAATGTTTTTAAAAGGTGCCAGACTGGCAATCCTATACCTCACAGTAATCAAAGATCTGGCCAAAGAGCTTTCTGATTCACTCAGGTTAATTCTTAACACATCTTAGAACACTGTAGAAGTTCTAGACAATCAAGAAGGCTATGAACAGTTTAGCTTCACAGTATTTCATGATAAAATCACTGAATGTCTGATGGAGTGGGAAGCAATCAGTAAAGAATTAAAAGACTGCCACAATTACTGAGAAATCAATATGAGTTCATTAAAATAAGTCTCATAATATCACAAGTTTGACTACCATAGGCCTTTCTTAAGGCATTTGACTTAACCCTGATGAAAATTAGCACTATATAAAATCAGTATATATTCACTTTAAAGTAGTTAAGAAAGGTTAAAATTGACAGTTCTCAAACTGTAATTGTAAATGAGGAACTAGCAAGTAGTGTGCATCATTTTTCTAATGAGGCCTGTACCTAGCCCAATGCCAGGAAAAAATCAGAATCTTTATCGATGACACAAAATATTAAAGCAGTGTAACAGTGATGTTGTAGCCTTGATGTTCCAGAAATTAATGAGAGAGGGAAGGATTTCTTAAGGTAATACCTTTCATTGGACCGACCATGTACCTGGGAAGGAATTAGATGAGCTTTCAAATACTAGACATTCTTCGTCAGGCCTGACCAGACCAAACCAAGCATAGTCAGACCAGAGGACGAATGTCTTGCATTCAAAAGCTTGTCTAACTCTATCCCAGCTACACTGTTGGTCCAATAAAAGGTATCACCCTAAGAAATCCTGAAACATTACATCATTTAATCTCTGGTGAAATTTGCAGAGAAGGCAAAGATTGGTGGAGAGGAGAAAAAAGATGGGATGAACCTAGATCACCTGGCTCATTTGAACATCTATTTTAAACACAGCCATATATAAAGCAATGCTCCCAGAAGAGGAAAAAAGAATATAGTTCACTGTTATGAGACAAGACTATACCTGAGAAAGCAGTGACCCTGAAGAAGACTTGGGTTAGGGGAATACAATAGATAGCGGCTCAACACAATGCCAGAGGACAAATGTAATCCTTGGGTTTATAAACAGGACTGCAAAATTGAAGCAAAAGGATGGTTTTATCTCTATGTGAAACATTCTGGCTAGGTACAGACATTCAAGGAACCCATAACAAAATCAATCACATTTTCTCTAAGGTTTCTCTAAGCTGTGTAGATTGGACCGGGAATGAACAGAACACACCTTCACCCTTTGGCGAGTGGGGTGCATAGGCTGGAGGTATTCTCATATGGCCCCCAGCATGCCAGAGAAGAGAAAGCAGAAGCCCCCACTGCACAGATTTGACCTCCCAGACCCAGCCAGAATGGCTGAGGGACGGTGGGGGTGTGCAATGGGTGCCTCCCCCCGTCCCACTTTTTGGCCTGGCTGGACAGCTGACTCCTCTCCCTAGCCCTGTCCCCCTCAGCTGTCAGTGGCAAGGAGGGGCAGGGGGAAAGTGGAGGCCCCTACCCAAGTCCCCCCTCCCCTGAGCCAGCACACCTTGGAGAGGGCTGTGCAGCAGGGACTTCTCCCTCCCTCACTGCCTGACCTGCCTGGCCAGTGCAGCTTCTCTCCCCACCATCTGCCAGTAGCACTGGGGGAGGGAGTAAAGTGGACCCCCCAGCTGTTCTGGCTGGGTCTGGGGAGAGAGAGGAGGTCCATGTGACTCGGGCCTCTGCTTCCGCCCACCCCCCGCCCTGCACTGACGGAGGTTCAGGAATAGGCCCGGAGAGAGAAGCCACTCTGGGCCAGGCATCTAGGCGGGCAGAGAAGCTAGGCAGGGGGCGGGGGGCTGCACAGCCCCCCCAATAATGTCTGCACCTAGCCTCTCTGAGATCATTGGTGGAATACTGTGGCCAGTTCTGGTGTCAAAAAGTCTATCAAGAAATCAGCACTAGTTCAAAAAGAGCACCAAAGAATAACTAAGGTCTGAGAAGAAAAGCAAGGAACTCAAGTATTTCTCTTCTATTCAATTTATCCACAAGGGCATCCCAGTCTAAAAGTAGCTACATGGAAAATAATTAAAGAGTAGGCAGCTCTTCAGTCTAGCAGGGAAAATAAATAGCCAATATTACAATTTAACGAGGAATGTGGCAGGTTCTTTGTCACTTACATTTTTTAAATCAAAAGGCACCTGTCCGTCATAAGGATGTGCTCTAGCTTGATGTGGAAATTGCTGGGTGAAGTCCTGTGGTCTGTGTTATGTGTTGTAGTCTGACCTCCTGCATAAGGCCTTTCTGGATTTAATCTCTTATTTTGATATTCTTCCTGAGTCTTGGAAGTCATCTGGGAACAATCTGGTTGCCTTCCTCATTTGAGTCTATGACATAAAATCAAAATCCAAACACTGTGGGGCAGGGCAGGAGTTCTTTTTTCTAAAATCAGTGGACAGATAAAACTATTTGGCTACTTAGCAAATTGATACTGATTTATAGAACAAGTTGCAATGACTGCTTATGCTAATATTTCATGGAACAAACTTAGCTTTAAAAAATTCCTATAAAGTTACATAAACTACTGATTTTTTAACACTGAAATCCCATGTTTAAGGAATACATCATAAAGTGGTTATAACCTCACATTATAGTTGTGCTGCATAATTACATCGTAATTAGACTTTTAGACTTTTCGAAGACAACAATTCATATAACTAGGAGTCTGTCTACATGCCTAAATGACTTATTACCATTTTGCCCTATACTAACTGCATATTTTTAGAATCCAGGTACATTAACTTGTTATATCTATGCTGTAATGACTCAGCCATGTATTAACCTGTTTATATGAGTCAATAATTACAAGCAAAGCACAACCACAGTAATTTCACTGAAATTGGAAAGTAACTATTATGTAATTACTCTGTATTATGAACAATAACAGACACAACTCTGCAATTAGCATTTAACTTTGTTTACCTATCTAAAGTAGTTTATAGCTATAAGGAACTAGTCTGCACCTTGCTTTCCCATCTCTTGAAGTATTTGGACTTTAACAATACAACACTGTTTGAAAAAAGGGTCCTCACCCCATCAATTTTGGGATTGTGGTAGCCTGTAACTGCTATGCTGTGACTGAAACAATGAATAAATCTCTAAGAAATCCACCAGATCAGGATGGACTACAAATCTTCAGATGGCTCTGTAACCTGGATCTCAACAAAGGACACAAACAGGGACAGATCCAGGGGTGGTGCTCTAGTGCACTTGCAGCCCATTTTGACTCCTGGTCCATCCAAAGTTTAAAACCAACTGCCTGGCTGTGGCAGCACCATTTCTAGTCACATAGCACTGAGGCAGTCAACTGTCTTCATGGCTCATTGTAATCTACCAGATCCCTTTGAAACTCTTCATTCTACAGGTATTAATGTCCCCGTCTTCTTTTTTAACTGTCTTGATGTCCCAGCAATCAAGTTATCTTGTGTTCTGCAATTCTGCTGTCTTGGGAGCTCTCTTGGTAATGAATCTCCTATTTCACAGCCCTGCAGATTACTGAAACGAGTTAAAAACAAAGTTTTATTTGTTTTGCTTCAATCTTAAACTGAATAATACAGCCCTAAGACCCTAGCATATTAGTAAAGCTTCTAGTTTTTTTTAACTACAGAAAAAGGTGTTTTATATGTGATAATGCACCTTGCCATCTGCACCTCCTTTTCACAATTCTAGATACAAAGCACTCTAGTTTCGTCAGGTAAAATTCCCATTGACTGCAAGATGGGCTTTAAAAAGATTTCAGAATTAAATCGCTTAGAAGAAATTTTTGGAGGTTTTTTGGGTTGGGGAGCAGTGAAATTTAATTGCATTCTGGAATCTATGCAGTGTTAAGCAGTTTCTTCCTCTCAATGGTAAATCGGTTTTGGGCCAGTTTGGATTTGGACTCATACAAGGCTGGCTGCAGTTCTGACGAAAAAATATACTGTTGAGATTGTTAATTGGATGGGGCACACACAGTTTTTAATGTTTAGTGACAAGTGATAGAGCAGGCCATGTGCTACTAGTATCCTTATGTATAAACTTCCTGAGTTTTTATTTCTTGTTATATTGGCAAACTATACCAAGAACCAGCTTCCAGAGCTGCTATGAACTGAAATAAATGAGACCATCCCTTAGAAAAGCTAATTGCTGAATCAGAGGTTTGCCTGTTCCAGACCACATTAATGACTCAATAGATTCCATTTCTTTCATTTTCTTGCTAATTAACATTCATCTTGACTCTCATTTGTATATTTTATAAAGAAATAACTTGGTTTGAAGTCAATGCAATGTGGAAACAAAATCCTAATGCCCCTAAACTGCAGGCCTTACTCATGTCCCTTGACACTCAGAAGTTTTATTCCCAACCCCTGCTAGACTTACTGCCTTAATACACATTAGGAAGGCTTTAAAGCTAGTGATGGGTCTGAGCCAAAAACTTGGATGTCATTATCACAACATACTAGGTGGTGGTCAGAGATAAAGAGCTAACTGAAAAGACTAGTTCCATGCACCATTCTGGGTGACGACAAAGCAGTCTATTGAATTACACTGATGAATTAAAAACCCCAGTTCTTCCATCCTTTCTTTGTAAGTCATGTTTCCCAGACCTCTAATCATCTTTGTTGCACTCTGTTGGACTCTAATTTGCCTGTGCCCTTCTTCTAATGTCTGATTCCCAAAACTTTAATCACTGCGGTTTTTTAATCTGAGGAAGAGCAGATTGACAGGGGGAGCTGATAACAGCCTTCAAAAGCACGAAAAATGGTTATGAAGAGGATGTTGACAGACTATTCTCTGTGGCTGCAAAGGACAGGACAAAGGGCAACAATCTCAAATTGCACCAAAGGGAAATGTAGGTTCAATATTAGGAAAAACCTTCTCACTCTGAGGGTGGCCAAGCATTTGAACAGATTACCAAGAGAGACTGTTCAATCTCCATCCTTGGAAATTTAAGGGCAGATTTGACAAACATTTATCCAGGATGATTTAGACAGGAATGATCCTACCTAGAACAAGGGGTTGGACTAGATTTCTTCCTGACATGTTTTCCAGCATTTCTGTTCTCTGATTCTATTTTATGTAGAATTCAGAAATATTCCTAAAGATGCACATACATGCTAGACTTTAGAGCTTCTAACTAGAGCTTTTTTCAAAACCTCTCCTGCCTAGCTTCCAGCTATAGATTTAAACAAACTCTACAGAAACTTAAGATTAAAACACAAGAGCAAAGTAAAAATGCATACTGTGTGAGATTTGGATTGATGAAAAACACCAAGACTGGATCAGGTATTTTTGCAGGCTTAAGGCAAGTACCAGTTCAGAGGGAAAAAATGAGTATTTCTTAGGATAACATGGCTGCAATTGATTATTAGTATGACAGTGCAAAGAAGATCTTCATTTCATTTTAAAATAAATTCGAAATTGACAGCTTTGTCTCAGTGGCAAAGGAAATCTACACCATCTCTTAGAAAATAGCAGCTTGCAAACATAAGCTTCAGAGTAGCCATGGAGTATTTGTAATTTCATTGCTATAAAATCTGAGCAGCCTTTTGGGAGACTTTCATTTTTTCCTGCTTCCTCTCTTTCAGCTCCCTCCCCCCACCATGGCTGCATATATATATTACATTGCATTGCGTTTCTCTGAAACAAGTAAAAATTGCTTTGTGATATTTAGTGTGACCCATGACGATTGGAAGTTACCAAAAAAGATCACAGCACAATTATTGCTGTATCTCCAAAAGCATTTACTCTCATTTTCTACATAGTATTGCAAGGCTCAGCATAGTATCCTTTTGACATATAAGCAGTTTAGCTCCCTAATAAGGAAAGTTGCTTTTTATGACTGATTTTAAAGTAATGTTACAACGTGGAAAGTGCAGAGAATGCACACATTTAAAAAAAACATGAACTATGAAGTATACAATTCTTTGTTTCTTTGAAGCTTTTATTCTGTCACTCGATCGGTGCTTTATGTTAAATTTCCATGCCATTAGTAGGGGTCACCTGCCCTGTACTTTATCCAAGCATTCATTGGAGAAAGACCTCCTTGTTGTTATTTGGAATACAAGGACTCACTTCTACTGACTTCAACAGGAGCTTTGCCACTAAGTGAAAGCAGAAACAGGAACTGAACATGGTATTAACGTTTTTTTTTCTTACCACCCATACGACATTGAAAATCAGTTAAAATAGTAGCGAGCTGGAACTGATGTGTATGTAAACTGACATTTCTTTGCAAAGCATGTGTCATTTTTGTTTTAAGCAAAAATTTTACTAATCTTCCCATACATCCTTTGGCTTTTAAGTTTTATAGAGTCATAGATTCATAGACGTTAGGGCTGGAAGGGACCTCGGAAGATCATTGAGTCCAGCCCCCCGCCCAAAGGGCAGGAAGTCAGCTGGGGTCACAGGATCCCAGCAAGACAAACATCCAGTTGACTCTTAAAGGAGTCCAGAGTAGGTGCTTGCACCACCTCTGGTGGCAGTCTGTTCCAGGCCATGGGGGCTCAGACTGTAAAGAAGTTCTTCCTTATGTCCAGCCTGAAATGGTCTTGCAGCAGTTTATAACTGTTTGACCTAGTCATCCCATGGGGCGCTCTGGTGAACAGGCATTCCCCCAGATCCTGATGTATGCCCCTTATATACTTAAAGGCAGCCACCAGGCCCCCCCTGAGCCTGCGCTTTTCCAAGTTAGAGTCCCATAGCTCTCAGCCTCTCATCATAAGGCCTGTTTTCCTGTACATGGCTCTCCTCTGGACTCTCTCAAGCTTCTCCACATCCTTTTTGAATTGCGGAGCCCAGAATTGGATACAGAACTCTAGCTACGGCTTTACTAAGGCTGAGTACAGCAGGAGGATGACATTTTGAGATTTGCTAGAGATGCTATGGATGCAAGCGAGAGTTGTGCTCATTTTGCTGGCTACAAAATCACACTGGTGGCTCATATTCATCTTGTGGTCAATCATGACCCCCACGTCCCTTTCGCCCGTGGTGCAGGCAAGCGTTGCACTGCCAAGTCTATAAGCATGCCGTGGGTTTTTCTTCCCAAGGTGAAATATTGCATTTTTTGGTGTTGAAGGCCAGCAGGTTTTCGTCCACCCATTTTCCAAGCCTATCAAGGTCAGCTTGGATTACCATCCTGTCCTTGGGTGTGGACACTTTACCCCAAAGTTTGGTGTTATCAGCGAATGAGGCCAGTCTGCTTCTGACACCAATGTCCACATCGTTCATGAAGATGTTGAAAAGAATAGGCCCAAGGACAGAGCCTGGGGGGCACCCACTGGTCACAGCACACCACAATGATTGACTTCCGTCAGCTACTACTCTCTGGGTCCGACCTCGAAGCCAATTCCCCAGTCAGTGGACTGTGACGTAGCTGAGGCTGCACTTGGCCAGTTTTTCTAGAAGATGATTGTGGAATACCAGCTCGAAAGCTTTTTTAAAGTCAAGATATATGACTTTAATCACTTCTCCCTTGTCCAGGTGATATGTCACCTGGTTGTAGAGGAGATGAGATTGGTCAGGCAAGACCTACCTGCAACAAACCTGTGCTGGCTATCTTTCAGCAAGTTTCCTTCAGCCAGCTTGTCTATTTGAAGATTTTTTTCCAAGATCTTTCCCAGAATAGAGGTCAAGCTGATGGGTCTGTAGTTCCCCAGATCTATTTTTCTCCCTTTCTTGAAGACAGGCACCACATTGGCCTTCTTCCAATCTTTGGGCATTTTGCCTGAGCGCCACAAGTTCTTGAAGATCCATGCCAGTGGCAGAGCTATGATGCTTGCCAGCTCCTTAAGTACCTTGGGGTATGGTCAAATTGACAAACTGACTGAAGGCAACTTGCTGAAAGATAGCCAGCAAGGGTTTGTTGAGGGTACTTGTCTGGGCCTGTGTCAGAGAGCACTCAGGTGCCCTGTGAATGAGAGCAGAAACTGCTCGGGAGAGACCCTTAGTGGCAAGAAGGGGGAGGCTCAGCTGCCAGTCACCGGGACTGCGCAGGTGCTGGTTGCTAGGGCAACCAGTGAAACCTAGTGACAGGAAGGGGCAGAGCTTAGCCCTTCTTAAGCCCAGGAAGAAGGCCAGTTGCCTTCTGGAGGCCAAGGGAGGATGAACTTGGCTGGTGCAGATTTCATAGATTTTCATAGATTTTATAGACATTAGGGCTGGAAGGGACCTCTGGAGATCATCGAGTCCAGCCCCCTGCCCAAAGGGCAGAAAGTCAGCTGGGGTCATAGGATCCCAGCAAGATAAGCATCCAATTTACTCTTGAAGGTGTTCAATGTAGGTGCTTGAACCACCTCCACTGGCAGACTGTTCCAGACCTTGGGGGCTCGGACAGTAAAGAAATTCTTCCTTATGTCTAGCCTGAAACGGTCTTGCAGGAGTTTGTGACCGTTCGACCTCGTCATCCCTTGGGGCGCTCTGGTGAACAAACGTTCCCCCAGATCCTGGTGGTCACCCTTAATAAACTTATAGGTGGCCATCAGATCACCCCTGAGCCTGTGCTTTTCCAGGCTAAAGAGTCCCATGGCTCTCAGCCTGTCATCGTAAGATCTGTTTTCCTGATCTCTGATCATGCGCGTGGCTCTCCTCTGGACTCTCTCAAGCTTCTCCACATCCTTTTTGAATTGTGGAGCCCAAAACTGGACGCAGTACTCCAGCTGTGGCCTCACCAAGGCCGAGTACAAGGGGAGAATGACGTCCCGGGATTTGCTCAAGAAGCATCTATGGATGCAAGCCAGCGTTTTGGTCGCTTTACTAGCCGCAGCATCGCATTGGAGTGTCACTGACCGAAGTCGGAGAGGCAACAAACACCAGGCATATTCCACTTGATGGAAATGGTTACTGAATCCATTTTATACAAGACCATACTAGACATACAGCCATATGCAGACATGTGCAATGTATTCATGGGGGCAGTAAGGGGTAGGGAATGGCACAGTGGCTGGGGCATTAGGGGGCATTAGGGGGAATGACATGGTAGGATGGGGTAGAGCATGGGGGTGATGTGTACGAAAATGGGGAGCAGAGTGGATCCAGGGAGCATTTGAGGAGGCAGGACAATGAATAAAGAATAAGGCCATATCAAGTGTTTGGGCAATCCATGTGTGGCATTCAGGGAGTATTTCTGTTCATGGTCAGGCTGAGGGATAACAGTTGTAGCCCTCTGACATCAAGCGCTTGCACCACTCTGGGTGGCAGTCACC
The DNA here is from genome assembly GCF_052110815.1 of Crocodylus siamensis. NCBI lineage: Eukaryota > Metazoa > Chordata > Crocodylia > Crocodylidae > Crocodylus > Crocodylus siamensis. The sequence continues at coordinate 73,116,909 of NC_143398.1, read as the reverse complement.
CTCCGCCCAGCCTAACCCTATTAGAACATAAAAACACCCATTTACTGGGGCAGACCATAGGTCCATCTTGCTTGGGTCACACAGTGGCAGAGAGTGAATGCTGAAAGGGACAGTAAACAGGGACTCTTTCACCTGCAGCCTCTCTTTTCTTTATGACCGCCTGGGCTTGGGGGGTGCAGATCGAGACACCCACAGTGCAGGAGGGAGTAGGGTAGGGGCAGGGATGAATCATTCACCCCTGCCCCACTTCCTGCTACACTGTGGGGATTGTCCGATGATCCGGCACAGCCAGGTCCTGACTCACGGCCAGGCTGGGCTGCGGGGCAGTCAGAGCCTGGTGGCTCCTCCAGGGGCATGGGTGGGCAGCTCCCACCACTGCACACACTGTGGGGGAGCCATGGGGTGGGGTACGTTTCCCTGGACGAGCCACTAGGCTCTGACTGCACCACAACCCAGCCCGCCCGGGGCCCCATTCAAGGTGAATGGTGCTCTGGCCAAGCCAGGTCATGGGAGGTGCGGCACTGGGGAGTCAAGTGGGGGGCACGTGGCCCCCCAATCTTTGCATGGGGCAAGGGCAGGTTGCAGCTGCGAGCTGGGTTCTGCCTGCTCCACGCCTTGCTGCCACCGGTTTGAAAGCAGCAAGGTGTGGCGCCATGTGCATTGTACCGCTGGACAGACCAGGCAGCGAGGCACACGGCACTGCTTTCAAAGGTGGCAGCGAGGCATGGAGGCAGGGACCAGGCAGAGCCCTGTTCACAGCTGCAGCCCACCCTTGCCCCATGCAAAGATCTGGGGCCATGTGCCCTGCTCCCCGCCTTAGCTCCCTAGCACTGCATCTCTGAAGGAGCCACCCAGCTGTGCTGGGCTCTTCCTGGAGATGATGCAGGCACAGGGGATCCCACAGGCTCCATCCTGGTGGTGCAGCTGAGGCTGGCCTCACTCCAGCCCCTGGCCCTGGGTCCCTGTGGGCAGTACAGGGCCTGTGTGGAGAGGCAGCTGGGGCCAGTGTAGGGTAGGGGCGCAGTGAATTTGCAGGGGGTGCTGTTGCTGGGCAACGACTCTGGGCACGGGGGAAGGGGCAGCCACACAAGCACACTGGTCCCTGGCCCCGAGTCTGAGCCTGGGCCCAGCTCTTCTCTGATCCCTGTCCAGTCCCAGCCCCAGCCACACTCCCCAGCCCGCTATGGCCCTTTGCCCTCCCCCCGCCCCTTCTCCCACAGACTTTCCCATGGGGGGGGACACGTATGTGCATGAAACACTGGCTGAAGCACCCTTGTGCCTCAGTCAGCCCTGCTGCTGTACACAGAGCCCGGTCAGAACATCCCTGAGCTGGCAGGGGACCCAGGGCTGCTCTGCAGCAGACTCCAGAGCAGTCTGCCACCCTGGGGCTGCTCCAACCCGCTCAACATGCTATAGAGGGACACAAGGATGCACCAGTGCTGGGCTAGCTGGCAAGCAGCCCCCATGCTGAAGCACCCTCATGCCCCAGCCAGGCCATCATCGTCTACATGTACAGTGGTTCACAAATCAACATCAACACAGGGTACTACTTGTGTTTAGCAGGACTATTCTGCAGCAGCATTTATTAGTCTACTGCAGCCAAATAGGGTCACATGTATAGATGGTGACACTTTGCTGCAGAGCTAATTAGTCAGCTTCACGGTAAACATCTTATGTAGATGCTCCCACTTAGTACTGAGCATGTTGTTAGGTTTGTTTCATGACCTTCAAATAGCTAATAGCATGGTGTAGTGAATAATGACAAGCCAATGAGGAACACACCTTTTTAGGACAGCTGGAACAACTTCTGTCAATCTGACCAGTGATATTTAGTCCAGACCAGCAGTCAGATAAGGTAAAATGTGATAGGCAGCCACTGTCAGAAACACATGGATGGGAAGGATGGGTACAACCTCAAGGTCTGTGTTAAAGGTCAAGGCTATAGGTAATAAATAGTGTGATATCCAAGCTATTTGTGGACAAGATCTATGCCAGAGGACCTCAACAAATGAAGAAAGAGATGGGTAGAAAAAACTGGGAAACTAGCATATGCATCACGCAAATAACTTAGAAAGGGAAAAAAAGCCAGAGCTGTGGTAGGCTACTGTTTGTATAATGGAAAAACCTGCTGGGATTATTTCATTGATTTCATAGACATTTGGGCTGGAAGGGACCCCGGAGGATCAGAGTCCAGCCCCCTGCCCCAGGGACAGGAAGTCAGCAGGGATCATAGGATCCCAGCAAGATAAGCATCCAAATGTGTCTTGAAGGCATTGAAAATGGGTGCTTGAACTGCCTCCTGCAGCAGTCTATTCCAAAACTTGGGGGCTCGGACAGTGAAGATGTTCTTTCTTATGTCCAACCTGAATCGGTCACGGCGGAGTTTGTGACCATTCGATCTTGTCATTCCTTGGGGCGCTCTGGTGAACAGATGTTCCCCCAGATCCTGATAAGCACCCCTGATAAATTTATAGGTGGCCACCAGATCACCCTTGAGCCTGTGCTTTTCCAGGCTGAAGAGCCCCATAGCTCTCAGCCTCTCCTCATAAGGTCTGTTTTCCTGACCTCTGATCATGTGCGTGGCTCTCCTCTGCACCCTCTCAAGCTTCTCCACATCCTTTTTGAATTGCGGAGCCCCAAACTGAACGCACTACTCCAGCTGCATCCTCACCGAGGCCAAGTACAATGGGAGAAAGATGTCCCAGGATTTGCTTGAGAAGCATCTATTGGATGCAAGCCAGTGTTTTGCTCGCTTTACTAGCTGCAGCATCACACCGAAGGCTCATGTTCATCTTGTGGTCAATCATGACCCCCAAGTCTCTTTCTTCTATAGTGCTAACCAGCGTAGCACTACCAAGCCTATAAGAATGCTGCAGGTTTTTCCTCCCATGGTGGAGAATCTTACATTTTTCAGTGTTGAACACCATCAGGTTCTCATCTGCCCATTTCCTGAGCCTGTCCAGATCCACCTGGATCACCCTCCTGTCCTCGGGTACGGATGCTTTACCCCAGAGTTTGGCGTCATTGGGAAACTTGGCGAGTCTGCTTCTTACACCAATGTCTACATCACTGATGAAGATGTTAAATATTGTAGGCCCTAGGACAGAGCCTTGAGGGACCCCACTGGTCACAGCGCACCAAGACAATTGGCTCCCATCAACCACCACCCTCTGGGTCCCACCGTGGAGCCAATTCCCCAGCCAGCAGATCGTGGTAAGGTCGAGCCTGCAGTTAGCCAGTTTAGCCAAGAGGCAATCGTGGGATACCAGATCGCAGGCTTTTTTGAAGTCAAGATATACAATGTCAATCTCTTCCCCCTTGTCCAGGTGATAAGTCACCTGGTCATAAAAGGAAATCAGATTGGTCAGGCAAGACCTACCCGCAACAAACCCATACTGGTAGAGACAGACATTCAGAAAGCTGAAGCCTGGATTGATTCAATATTTGCAGGTTAGTCTAACCTCTGTAGATTGAACCAATCTGCAAGTGAATAGACATTCACTTTTGATACAGGAAATGCAGGCACATGCCTGCAGTTGCTCAGGCCAGAAGCTGGGAGCACTAGAGCATGCCTTCAGCAGCAGAGAAACTGTGCTGGGGGGTGGGGGGGATGTGGTCAGTCCCAGAAGTAGCCTCAAGTGAACTGGCCAGGGAAGGGGTTTACTTTTCCCCTCCCTGTCCCACCAGCATGGACCCTAGCTTGGGTCTGCCAGGTTCTCCCCCCTTTTTGCTGTAGTGGCCAGGGGCAGAGGCATGGCCAGAAGCCTGCCAGAATGGCTTCCTGAGGCAAAGGGGGAAGGGAGGAGGCTTATTCCCCCCTCCACTCCCTCTGCTCCTAGGAGACTGCAGCCAGAGTCTGCCAGCCCTGACTGCTACATCTGCCAATCATTCCCTGCATGGGGCAAGTGCTGGGATAAGCCAGATGCCAAAGGAGGGGGGAAATAAACTCCCTCCCTGCCCCCTTCACCTAAGGGGGGCCATGCCCCCATCCCTGCTGCTGGAGCAGCAATGGGGAAGGGACTGTGGCAGGGGCAGTAGCCCCTGTGATGGTATCCCAGGAGCACAAGACCCTTCCCAGCAGGGGTGGGGGGAAGCTGTGCTGTGGGTAGTAGAACGGGCAGAGCTCCTGCTGACTGCACAGGGTAAACAGAGGCACTGGGGCTTTGAGAGGTGGCCATAGCCCCCCAAATCCCTCTAGTATGCTGCCACCACTTGTCCCACACAATCTGTGGCAGCTCTGCCCACCCTGCTCCAGCCCACAGTGCAGCCCCACTCTAGGAAGAGATTTGCACTCCCAGGAGACCATCACAGGGGCTGCTGCCCCATCAGGATCCCTCCTTCCTTGCCAATCCACTGGCAGGGTTGGGGGCATGGTCAGAGGCCAGCCAGCATGGCCCCCTTAGGTGAAGGGGACAGGGAAGGGGTTCATTTCCCCTCCCTCTGGCATCTGGTGAAGGGGCCAGGAAGGGGGCTTCTTCCACTGCTTGCCCCACACAAGAAGCAATCAGTGGAGGTAGCAGTTGGGGCTAGCAGACCCTGGCTGCAGTCCCCTGGGGGCAGAGGGGGTGAATGGGGCCTGGTCCCTTTGCCTTAGGGGGCCATGCCAGCTGGTGTCTGGCCATGCCCCTGCCTCTGCCCCTTCTGCTGCAGCAGTGAGTGGGGAGTGCCAGCTCGGGTCCATGCCAGTGGGACGGGGAGTGGGGAATTAAACCCCCTCCCTGCCCAGTTCACTTGGGGTACTGCTAGGGCTGGCCACACCTCCTGCTGGGTCGGGGGAAGGAATGCATGACAGAGGCTGCTCTCCCTTGGCCAGGCAGACCCCAGCTGGGGTCCTGGGAGGGAGACATGGGGGGTAATAAACCTCCTCCCTGCCCCTTTCACCTCAGGGGGCCATGCCAGCTGGCACCTGGCCACACCTCTGGCACCCCTGCAGCAATGTGGGGGGGACCCTGACACAGGCTGCTGCCACCCAGCCAGGCAACCCCTGGCTGGGGTCCATGCAGCTGGGACAGGGGATAGAGTGGAGAATTAAACCTCCATCTCTGTTCACTTCATGCTGCTGCCAGGGCTGGCCATGCCCCCACTGCTGAAATAGTAAGCAGAAAAATGCCTGGCAGGGCCAGCTGTGCCCTTGCCTGGCACACCCCAGCTGGGGTCTGTGCTGGTGGGGCAGGGGCGGGAGGCAAGGGAATAAATGTCTTCCCTGTCCCCTTTGTCTTAGTAGGGCCAGCATCAGGCTGCACCCCTGCCCCTGCTCTGGATAGGGAGCAGAGGGACAGGGCCAGCCCTGCTTTGCTGGAGCAGAGAGCACAGCCCAACTCAGGACTGTAGAGCATGCTGGGATGCTGGGGGACTCTGGTTTAACTTAAACCAGGATCTGGGAAAGAAATTCCATAAACCAGTTTGACCTCAATCAGTTAAGTCTGATACTACATTCAACCAGGTTTATATCAAACTGGCTTCAGACATTTTGAAACTGGTTTACATGTGCACTGAACTTATGTTCTGTTACAGGTTTAAACCAGTTTCTGCTCACTTAGACTGGTTTATGTGTAACTTCTGTCCCCAGCCCTTGACTGCCTCCCCACACTGCCGGCCCATGTTCATCGTGGAGTCAATGACGACTCCAAGATCCTTTTCCGTCTTCGTGCTGGCAAGAGGGGAGTTCCCCAACCTGTAAGTGTGGTGCCGGTTCTTCCTCCCCATGTGCAACACCTTGCACTTATCAGTGTTAAACCCCATCCTATTCTCATCCGCCCACCGTTGCAACCTGTCAAGGTCAGCTTGTAGCCTATTACACCCTTCTAGTGCACCCATATCCCCCCACATCTTAGTGTCATCAGCAAACTTGAACAGGGTGCTTTCTACCCCCTCATCCAAGTCACTGATGAAGATGTTGAACAGTGCGGGCCCTGTCCTATAAGGCAGTGAATTAATCAAAAGTAATAAATAGTGAAACACTAGCCAAATCTTGTGGTTTAAAATCCCAACTGCAAATTTTGAATATATAGGAACCATCTATATGGTCTCTAGCTTTCATTAAAACTTTCATCACTTGTATTTACAGTATGTATACTAAGAACTGTAAGGAATGGGATGGTTTCAACAAGACTTTCATTGATTTTTGTGTGCATTTTCTCTGTAATGCTCAATAAAACAAATTAATCCTGAATACAACCCCCTGACCTGTAATAGAATTACAAAAATATAAAATGAAGACAGCATTTTGCCTGAAGTATTTGTTGCATTTGAGCAACAGACTGCTCCCCTGTAAATTCCCACAGTGATACAGCCTAAGTAGCTTAGGGTCCATTTTACATTATATTTTTGCAAGGCTGATATCAGGAGTGGAGTCTCATTTATGAGAGATTCTTCACAGGGATCATTCCACAAGTGGTCAATATACCCAATCCTCATGATCATTTATGTTCAAACTATGAAATATAAGCTTCTTTTCTTCTCTCCTGTGTGAACTTTCCAATTTGTACCAGTTGGCATGATGCTGCTCTAGAAGCAGAGGCACACTGCAAGGGGACCTGCATCTCCATCACTCTAACACGTGGGACTAGAGTGTGCAGCTCTGGATAGGCTGGACAGCTGCAGTGCAGGTCCATGCTCCCTGCCATGGGACAGCTTCTTTCCTCCACAATTCTATGGGTGTGAAGCTTGGACAAGCTACAGCTTGGCTCTCTGCCTACTGCAGTTATCCCAGCATTTGGTTGTTTGTATGCAAAAGTCAAGTTCGAACAGCTCAACAACATAAAGATCAATGAAGTGGGAGAAGCACTAGCACAGCTGGTGGTCAAGTTAACTGAGACAATTAGTGCTAATTTCATCCTGTAGTTCAAAACAGGAGAGCTCCAAACTGGAGAGGGACTGAGCTCCCTTTCATTTGCACAGATGGTGATTTTACAGTGTTGCTTAGATAACACTTGCAATATGTACAGTAAAAAAAATAACGTATTAATTTTCATATAAAGATCCTTCTGTTAGGTGATCCAATAGCACTTCACAAATAATGGACATGAGCCTGATGCTTTTCTATTAGTCAGTCTATGAATAACGCTGGGATTTGAAGAAAAATACATGCATAGAGACTTAGGAATGGTGATTCTTGGCCTCACTATACCCAGCTTTTTAGAATCAAGAATGGAAATCACAATCTAGAGTTACTTTAGTCTTTGCTCCTCAGCTTTTTTCCCCATACTTTTATCCAATGACTACTTTTAGCAAATGCATAAGCAGTTGTGGGACACTTAGACAATTGCCCTAACCACTGGGTTACAAAGAGTCAGACTCCCTCTCATAAACCCTTTCTGGTCCCCTTAATCTTGCATTATTTTCTGTATAGTAGCACAAATTTGCTAGAAAAGATGGACAGTGCTTCTTTCCCTTCCCTTCCCCAAGTCCAGCCTAAACTTACTGTTATATTACTGTTATGGGAGGTGGGATGTGTGAGGTTGAATCCTCTCAGCCTGGAGCAGTCTCACATTTCTTGGGCAGGCTCTCTAACCTCTAGGGGCATTTTTTACACATGCTCTGGGGGGTGGGGAGAGGACCACTTTAATTAAAGAGGCTCCCAGAGTTGCTCTAATTAAAGTGCATGGAGCTTGTCATGTATCAGCAGCATCCCTGCACTTCAGCATGGTGGTGGGGATATTTTAACTAAAGCTCATGTAATGTTTAGTTAAAGCACCCCCACCACCATTTTGAAGCACAAGGATGTTGATACTGGTGGAGCATGCTAATTAGCACACTCCCTCAGACTCAATTAATTGAGTCTGCTCCAACGCTCTGTAATTACAGCAGATCATAGCAGCCTACCTGCAAGTCTACAGACATCCTAGGCTATTACATAAAAAGGTGGACATTGCGAGCACCGCTACCACTTGTGAATGAGAATGATAGGGGCTTCTCTGTTCTGTACTGAACTGAGATCATCTACACAACTAGGTCCCTTGGGGGACTTCAGTGCATGCACACCTTCTTTATGGGTTCCAAATAGATGGAGGTATGACATAGCAGGGTTATGTAGCTTGGCATCTAAGATGACAACAGTTTTGGGCACTGGCAGTAACACTAGCCTCAGTGTTCAGAGAACTTTACCAGCCAAAAATTGAGACCCAGCAGTCTTCTACATATATAAGTAACTAGAAAAGGGATATGTTATTTGCAAACTCAGCCTAAAGTCTGTTAAGTGTACAGCGCCTTTTGTCAATCTGGGCCTATATACATTTTCTGTTTGAAAGACCAGCCCCGCCTAAATACAGAAATTGTTTCAGCCCTTTGCTGTGAATACACATACTGCAAGAATGCTACAGCAACCCAGCATGCAATAACAGAATGTTGCATGCAAGTGAAACTACAAGGTGAGTTTTAGACACATGTAATGAGTTGGACCATACCCAGGTCATCCACTCTTGCTAACTTACCCCTCCTACATGTGATTAATTGCTTTGCTGAATTGTCCCCTTGTGGAAAGGAACTGGAGATCTCCTTAAACTATTTCTGGTCTCCTTATTTCCTTACTCTGCATTAAAATGTACAGTTGATACACTTAAATTAACAACATTTTTGGAACTGCAGTATAAAATGAAGCCAGTTTTACTAGTCGTTCACCTATTTTAATGTCTCCACAGTTTAATACTGAACTCCAAAGAAAATAAAACTTAAACAGATAAATGAACAGAATGGATCAAATTTATGTTCAGAAATTTTAGTTGGCAATGAGATTAAATAAAAGCATAAGTATCTATTACAGGGCTAGACATTATAGTTAACTATTATTTATATTAAAATTGCACTAAAGTACATTTATTCTAATACATTTAAAGGACTTTTATTATCTCCATAATCCTTTCAAGCTTCATAACTTGCATAAAATCTTACGGTTGAAGAGGCCTCACGGTTTCATCTGCAGGATGCAGGATTCCTGTTCCTAAACCATTCCTCATAGATGTCTATTAAGCCTGTAGTAGAGATTCCACTACTCCCCTAAGCAGTTTTTCCACTTTCTGCTGTTCTTAGTTTGAAAGTTTTTCCCATATTCGATCTAAATTTGTTCTGCTGTAGTTTAAACCCACTGCTTGTGTGCTTTCCTCTGTGGTGGGGGAAAACAATGTTTCTTAATCTTTTTGTGGCAGACTTTCAAATACTGAAAACTAGAGACTATTTGTTATCCTGTTTAATTGCTTCATCTGTCAGAAGCCACAGACCTGAATTCTGTCATGCACAACTGCCCAAATCCATCTATTTTCTAAGGAAAAAGTCTCTAAGAGAAAGTTTTGAAGATCATCCAAGCACCGTCTTGGACCCAGAGCAAAGCAGGGGATGCCCAGTACCCACCACCACCCCATCAGGCACTAAAACCCACAGGGTGACTCCTTCCCTTTTCTCCTTCCCAACACAGGCTGTGGGGAAAAACTGCAGAAAGAAGCCAACAAAGGACTCAGAAAGAAGCAGCAGCTATAGGAGCAGCAAAAAACAGGACCTCTGGATGTGCTGGACTTTCTCTGTCCAGTTCTGACTGGCTGTGTTTTCTGATCAACTATACTGTCCTCCCTTGGTCTCTTCATCTCAGCTTCACCCCACACTTGATCCCTTTATCTCTTCTTCTCCATCCCTTGTCCCACATGTTTCTTTTCATTCAGGTTATCTCCTTCTCAGAAAGCACCCTTCTCCTCCTCCCCCTCAACAAAACTGATGAAAATAACATGTGTGCTGTCACACTGTCTTCTCTGCTTGTGTGGCACAGCCCTTCTTTAGTCCACCTCCCCTCCCTATTTAGTTAATAAGCTTATCATGGCATGGACTACCTATTACTATGTTTATTCAGGGCCTAGCAGGTTTGAGCCCAGTTCTTGGTTGGCCTTAAGTGCTAACATAATAAACAGGAATAAAAGTAACATCCAAGGATAAAATGAGCCAGTTCTGTGTCTGTACGTAGCAAGTTCTTCCCTAGTTCACCACTGGCCAATCTCTCTCAAAGGGTGTTCAGCTAGGAAAAGCATCTGGAAGCAGACTAAGGACACTCCTTCCCTCATCCTATCTCCAGCACTCTGGCAACACTCCTCTCTACTTCAACTGTGGAGGTACCAGTATTATTTAACAAAGGCTGGATTGTTATTTCTTTATATCCATAGATTTCATAACATTATTTTCTTTATCCTAACACAATTAATTTTTAGGTGTCATAAGCAAGCAACTCATTCACCCCTTAGCATTGTCACAATGACCTCTATGGCAGGAAAAAAAATATCTGCTACAGGAAGTTAAGAAGGGAGAAAATTATGCCAGATAAGTTTTGTTGGGGGTATAATTTGTTCTATGCTAAACAGGTAGGGATTTCTACCCATACACTTTGTGTGTGGGAATTAACTAAAGACACAAGCCATCATGGATTAAATGGGTCTCAATGACTTCTTGTGGCAATGAGTTCCACAGCTTAATTATGTATTCGCCAAAGCTCAGGTGTTCTTGTCCTTTGTGCCTCGACAGTGTAATCAACTGCAAATCCCTAAAGTATTATATATTCTTCTTGATAAACAGTATTTTCTTAGGAAAGTAGAAAGTATTGAAGTTCCTAGGTCAAATGCTGATTAAATGAAGAAATACTCAAAATGATAGATTTGTAAATCACAACACTGCCATCATTAACAACCAACCAGACCTTTCACCAGATCTCATTTGCAGGGATCCTGGTTTTTGCTGATAAAAAAACCCACTAAGTCTCTGGTTGCAAATGTGAACGTTATTTAGAAATATATGCAGGTACTTGCATATACTTGCATGGTGTGGGGTGTGTGTGGGGTTTGTGAGCAGGTGGGGGTATGGGAGTACATGGGTTTGTAGGCAGGTGTGGGGTTTGTGGGGGGGTTGTGAAGGGGTGTGGGCAAGTGTGAGGTGTGTGTAGGGTTTGTGGGCAGCTGTGGCGTTTGTGGTGCACAGCCCCCACTGCCAGTGGCTCAGCAGCAGGCAGTGGGCTCTTGGGGCACCAATGGCTGCAACAGAGCCCCTGGCAATGTGCATCTCTGGCTGAAACCCAGGGGTTGGCACAGAGCTAGCCCAGCCTGCTAGTGCACACCTTCAAACCAGACTGGGCTGGCTCTATGCTAGTACGTGTGGATTGTGGAACTGCAGACAAGCTCTGTGCCTCAATGGGCAGCTTCCCACTTGAGTACTGGAAGCCCCACATGACACAGAGTCAGCTGGCTCAGCCCAATGGCATATGGACAGGGAGCCATGCGCCACTGGGCCAGGTCAGCTCCATGCCTCCAGGTGGGGCTTCCAGCACTCCAGTGGGAAGCTGCCTGTGAGGGCAAGCAGGAGCCCACCTGGCCCAATGGTGTGTCGCTCAATGCCTCCATGGTTGGCTTCCCACCTAGCCCAATGCCACGTAGCTCCTGGTCCACCTGTCTTCAGGCCAGGCCAGACTTCCACATGGGGCTTCCCATGGACACCTCCCCACCCCCTCAGACCCCACGCACACACTCCTGCCCTGCCCACCACCAGCCCCACTGGTTCTTCCCATAGCCCCTGACCTCTCTTCCACTCCCCTCCCCCACCAGCCCTGGCAGTCATCTGCACCATCCCTGACCTGCAGCTCCTTAGCCCTGCCAGATGGGGTCCCCAGCTGGCCCCCAGCAAGTCCCAATTATTTCAAAGGCTCCAGGAGGGAACATGAGCCTGAGCCAAGCCCTGACTGACTAGAGAGTCTCAGGCCCCATCCTTTCCCCCTCTCCTTCCCCCTTGGGACAGGGCTTAGGGTTTGCCAGCCTTTTTGTAAGAAGCTCTTTCAGGCTGGAACTCTCTTTGCCTGCAGAGAGCTCTATAGGCAAAAGTGGAAAATATGTGGGTATTTCCATTAAAATGAAGAATTTGCTTTTTTTCTCTGTTAAAATGGAAAATCTGCAGTTTTTTTGCATTTTTCTGTAGGAAAAGGAAAACCTGGATCCCTGCTCATTTGTTTCATTATCAGTTCTGTTAATTTCTAATGTTCCTGTATTGCTCTATTATAGTTTTCAGGTTTAGATGGGAAAAGTCTTTAAAACCTCTACTTGCATCCCATGAAAGCAATCTGAAATTGCTTAGGGCTCAAAGGCAGAATTTGGAGTGCTATTCTTTTGATTATTGAAAGCAAATGTGTAAAGTATTAACATTATTTAACTTTTATTTACATTAAAAAGTTGCATGTGTTACTCACAAATGGTGAAGTAGTATATCATCTCTGTTCATTACCATATATCTTTATATATTCTGGACTGTCTGGCATAAGTACCAAGTTTCTCCACTGACTTCAGTGCAATTTGATTAGTGTAAATTTGCTAGTATGGTATTATTTTCCATTTATAGTAGCTAAAATAAAATATTATATAAATCTGTTTATCTAGGTGAACCAATTTGTATCAACATATAAGCAGAATTCTAACCTCATACTAGTAGGAGGAGAGCTGGCAGTACCATACTTATGTGTCTTTACACAAACGCCAGGAGTATGGGGAATAAGCAGGAGGAGCTCACACTCCTACTTGCTAGCACCCAGTATGACCTGGTCAGCTTAATGGAAACATGGTGGGATTCTACTCACGACTAGGCAGTAGGCATTGAGTACAGGTTGTATAGGAAAGACAGAGTGTGGAAAAAAGGTGGGGGTGTAGCTCTCCATTTCAGGGACCAGTACACATCTACCATCATCAAGGCAGGGGAAGAGGAGGGGAATACGGAGGCATTATGGGTCAGGATACAGGGGGGTCCAGGAGAAAAGGATTTGGTAGTGGGGGTCTACTACAAACCCCCTCATCAGGATGATGAGCTAGACCTGGTATTCACCAGGAAGCTCTCAGAGGCCATTCAGGCGAGAGAGGTGGTGGTCATGGGGGACCTTAATTACCCAGACATCTGCTGAGAGGAGCAGATGGCCAAAACAAACCACTCATGTAGGTTCTTACACTGTGTGCAGAACCTCCACCTAACCAAGGAGGTGTCCAGCCCCACCAGGGGTAACACCTTGCTAGATCTGGTCTTAGCAACAAGAGATGATCTCGTGGGTAACGTGTCAGTGCACAGTAGCCTGGGAGATAGTGACCATCATTTGGTCAAATTTACAATCCAACAAAGGGTGGAAAAATAACTAGCAAGGCTAAAGTGTTAGATTTCAGAAGGGCCAATTTTAGTAAACTTAGAGGGCTAGTTAGTGAGGTAGCTAACCTCAAGAGCACTGAGCATATGGGGGTCCTGGAGGGTTGGCAGTTTCTCAAGGAAGTGATCCATGGGGAAGAAAAGGAAACTATTCCATCATGCTGGAAAGGGGGCAATGGGGACTAAAAAGCACCCTTGTTTGAACGGGGAACTTCAGAAAAGACTGATGGCAAAGAAAGAGATCTATAGGCAGTGGAAGCAGGGGGCAGCCACCAAGGAGGAATATACCTCCCTGGCATGCTATTGCAGGGAATCAGTTATGCAGGCTAAGGCAGGGCTGGAGCTTAGGTTGGTTACAACAATCAAGGACAATAAAATGTCCTTCTACAGATACATTGTGAGCAAAAGGAAGGTGCAGAGTAATATAGGACCACTGCAGGACAAATCAGGTCAGTTGGTGGTCAACACAGGGAAAAAGGCGGAGATCTTCAATGAGTTCTTCATTTCAGCATTCCTACATAGTGGCCAAGACAATTTCCCCAATTTGAACATAGATAGATGTCCAGGAGGCACTAGACCACCAATGGTTAGTGCTGACTTAGTTAAGGAGCGCTTGGAGGGGCTGGATGGGTACAGGTCAGCAGGCCCGGATGACCTCCATCCACAGGTGTTGAAGGAATTGGCTAGTGCCATAGCTGAGTCACTGGCACGGCTGTTTGAGCACTCATGGTGCTCCAGCCAGGTCCCCGAGGACTGGAAAAGGGCTAATGTGGTGCCCATTTTTAAGAAGGGGAGAAGGGATGAGCTCGGTAACTTTAGGCCAGTCGGTCTTACCTCTATCCTTGGGAAAACCGCTGGAAAAAATAATTAGAGTGCATTTGTGAAGGCCCAGCAGGGGAAATGATGCTGAAAGGTAGCCAACTAGATCCTGCCTGACAAACCTTATAGCATTTTACAACTAGGTAACACACTGCCTTGACACTGGAGCTGAGGCAGATGTCATCTACTTGGACTTTAAGAAGACCTTTAATACTGTTTCATATCCTATTCTCATAAAGAAGCTAGCAGGCTGTGGAGTGAATGCTTACACAGTCAGGTGGGTGGCAAACTGGCTTAGGGACTGCACCCAGAGAGTGGTGGTGGATGGGTTGTTTTCAACCTGGAAAGAGGTGGGCAGTGGTGTCCCACAGGGGTCGGTCCTTGGACTGGTATTAGTTAATGTCTTCATCGGTGATTTAGACAAGGGTGTGGAGACAGCACCCTGTCCAAGTTTGCACATGACACCAAGTTATGGGGCAAAGTTAGTACACCGGAGGGCAAGGAGCAGATTCAGGCTGATCTGGACAGGTTGGGTCAATGAGCAGAATGAAACAGGATGCAATTCAACAAAGACAAATGGAAGGTACTCCACCTAGGGAAGAGGAATTCCCAGCACACCTATAGGTTGGGGGATGGCCTCCTCAGCAGCTGAAAGCGTTCTTGGAGTCATAGCTGACTCCAAAATGAACATGAGCCGGCACTGTAACGAAGCCATCAACAAAGCTAATCGCACCTTATAGTGCATTAGCAGATGCATGACCAACAGATGGAGGGACATGATGCTCCCTCTCTACACGGCACTAGTCGGGCTGCAGTTGGAGTACTGTGTCCAGCTCTGGACTCCGCACTTCAAGACAGATGCGGAGAATCTGGAGAGGGTCCAGAGGAGGGCCACTTGTACGATTAGTGGCCTCCATACAAAACCCTACGAAGGGAGGTTGAGAGATCTGGATCTCTTTAGCCTTCACAAGAATCATCTGAGCGGAGACCTTGTAGCAGCCTATAAGTTTATCAAGGGAGGACAACAGAGAGTTGGAGATGAGCTATTTACCAGGGCACCCTTAGAAGTAACTAGGAATAATGGATACAAACTAGTGGAGAGCAGATTCAGGTTAGACATTAGGAAGCAATGTTTTACAAGTAAGGGTGGCCAGAACCTGGAACGGGCTGCCAAGAGAGGTGGTACTATTACCTAACTTGGAGGTCTTCAAGAGGAGGCTAGATAGGCACCTGGCTGGGGTCATCTGACCTTGCTCCTTTTCCTGCCTGGGGCAGGACCCTTTGGGGTCCCTTCTGACTCTATAGTCTATGAATCTATGAATATCTGAAGTTGCCTGACATTTTACACTTGAAGTCCTTCTTATCAGTTGTTTCTAACATTACCAAACGAAATACCTTGGACTGAATTTGTCTGTGCTAAGTATATGCCTTGGGCTGAATTTTTGCCTGAGGGGCTAGTCTCAACTTTTTCCAAAAAAGAAGTTTCATGAAATATGTTTCCCTACACTAAATTCACAAACTGGTCTCCAAAAAAATTCTAGTGCCATAAAAATTGGAGGTAGCTTGGTGCTTAGATACAGCCATGTGTGACATTTCTCATCAGCAAGAAGAAATCAATGACCATTTCTTAGCATGAAGCAATAGAATGGATATGGTGGGAGGCAAGAAATCTACCTTAATTTGGTGTTTGCCCCCTGAAATTGCCATTGACATGTGTACACAGTTTTTTTATGCAGCTGAAAGCTAGCCTCCCTGAACAGTTCACTGCCTGGCAGTGTCCTATTCCTGGGCTCATGTTTCATCCCAGGTCTTCACAGCCCAAGTAAAACTTCTGCAGTTGTTCCTCCTGTTTATCAAGGTATCTGGCTGGAGCAAGGCAACCATCTGCTTCCATCCAGCCAGGGTTTGCCTGGGTTGGGGGAAAGCCCCTCTCTGGCTTTTTCCCTGCTCCCCACTAGAGTGGAGGGGCATAGTCAGATGCTGAGTAGGCCAGCAGGCTGAGGCAGAAGTCAGGGAGAGGGGTTTAAACACCCTCTCCCATGCCCGCAAGGTACCCCAGCCAGGGTCTGCATGACAGGGGTGAAGCAGCCCCTGCCTGGCTTTTCCCCTTCTTGAGTGGAGGGGCAGGGGGCATGGCCAGATGCTGGTCAGATCAGCAAGCTGAGGCAGAGCTGGGGAGGGGCAGTTTAACTTGAACCAGGAAGGGGTCTGGGACAGAAATTCCATAAACCAGTTTGAGTTGTATCAGTTAAGTCTGATACTATATCCAACCAGCTTTATCGTAAACTGGTTTTGGCCATTTTGTAAGTGGTTGAAGTGCACTGAACTTCTGTTCTGTTACATGTTTAAACCTATTTCTGATCACTGAAACCAGTTTGTGTGTAACTTCTGTCCCTAGCCTTAGTGAACATGGTTCCACACACCTTCCATATGAGGCAGAAAAACCTTTCCTCTTTTTTTAGGTTAGGTAATAGGGGCTGCAAAAAGCTATATTTGGCAAAACTGGTAACAGAACTCAGATATATATTAAGGCAGATTCAACACTAAAATAGGCGAAAATACCTATTACAGGGAAATGCTCAAGATACATTTGTGAAGCACACCAATACCATAGTGATGAGCACTTTACAAAAAACTAATAGAAAATGAATACATCCATTTCATGTGGTGTAAGCAAGGGACAGGGATATGCATAGAAGGACTGAAAGAATTACTGAACAGCTGCCCACTTTTTGAGCATCCAATTGAAGCAGGCGTTTGGTAGAAAAAATGCATGTAATCCAGTAATAAAAGAATATTAGGCATGCACACAAGTAAACTAATTAAGCTGGAGGTGCAAAATTAGCTGCGGCATTTTCTTACTTTCCACTGTTTCACTTTGCAAGAATAAGGTTTCAGCTTAGGTTTTTGTATGCAATTTCTCTCTATAATGAGCATGTACTCTCTGCTTCTGTCACGGGGTGCTGTACCTATAATCAAAGACCTAGATAGTTTATTTATATACATGACTGCTAAACTCAGCATTTACTGTAAACCAAAATCTGACTCAACTACTGCAGTTGCTGACTTTACTGCATCTACTATATAGAAAAGTAACTGTAGCACCTCAGCTACTACTTGGAATTAACTGTTAGAAAAAATTATACATACCAGACCACAGTGTGGGTAATAAATTCGTAGGATTCTTTTTGGTATCTGGAAGCTTAAATAGCCAAGATATTTTGTATAAAACCATCACAGAATGCATAAAGCCTACTTCTTCTAATTTATTTGTGAAGACGTATTTTGTGTTTGTAATTGCTTGCTTTGGTTATGTATGTTATGAAGCATAGTTAATGCAGGAGTCAGTTTGTCTTTATATGCAATAAAGTTGGCCCAATATTCCTTGTTCCGGGAAAAGACAAATCAGTAAGAGTCATACAAAAGGAAAGAACTGATACTCACATTTTTCATTTTTATGGAGAAAGTTGATAACAGCCAGTGTTTCACAGACTGCATGTGAACAACCGATTTACATTGTTGCATGCATTTTGTCTTGGCTGAATGCCACAGAAAAAGTATTGTCATTTGACTGGTTCCTGGATAGCATGCTTTATATTATGTTGCAGCTAGTGGCACCTAATCTTGTTTTCTATATGATATAGCATACAACCTGTCAAGACAAAACTTTTGAATATGACTCTGTACTTTAGCATGTTAGAGTTACGGTAACTGTAATGTTTTCTCCTGTGCATTTAAAAGTAGCTATAACTGCTTAAAGCACCAAGCTAATTTAGCCTTGCATCTCCGGGTTAAGTTAAAAAGGTAGGCCAAAATTAACCTACTAAAATTTTAAAATAGAATTTCAGTACTGCTATAAGCCTACAAAGATCAAATACATATTAATTATGGAGTACCAGTCTCAGCTCAAGGCACTGATACAGAAGCTGGATATGAAACCTATGCCTAGCTCTGCCAGTCTTTGCAAAAGTAATTTATTCTTTACTAAAATACACCTTCTGGAGTTACTGACGTGTGCAAAACGCTACCTTATTGGAGTAGCAGCATTTTACACATATTTTGTTCACACATAAATGGCTACAGAGAGAACAGCTGGGAGAGAAGGGGAGTCACTCCCTATTTATTACTTTCTTCATCTGTAGAATGAGAAGCATAATATTTACTCTCAGAGATGTTGTGAAATTTAATTCATTGCTACCTGAATGCCTTTAGATTTCCAGGTCAAAAGGGCTATTTAAGATGCATCTTTCCCATACATGACGAAGAGGTGTTACAAGGGCCTCCAGATGCTCTACCCTCATAGAATGATTGATAATGATTCCAAGTGCATCAGTGAAATATTAAAATGTCAAACAGACACTGTCAAAGTTGTTCACCCTCACATTTCTTTACCTGATATTCTATATTTAGTTACAATTGTGAGATGTGATTTAAAAACAAGCAATTATGTTCTCTGCACCCTTTAGAAATTTTACTGGAAGTGCATGTGCACCCTCAGGAGGAGGAGACGTAAAGTTCTGGTCATCAGTTGGGAGCTGAGGGGGTGAGAGGAGGCTGAGTGGGCACACATGGGGGCTCTCACCCCACGTGTGTCCCCCTGCAACTTACCAGTGGTGGCAGAGGCTGAGAACCAGCGGCAGGGGCAGCAGCAGCTGATCCCCAAAACGTAGGTAGGGCAGGAGCCGGTTCAGCTTTAGAGGATCCAGAAGGGAAGCCCCAGAGCCCTCTTTGCTGAGCCGGGCAGGGAGTTGCACTCCCGAGCCATGTGCTTTGTAGGTGTGCACTGGCATTTTCACTGGCGGAGGCAGGCGGGGCAGTGGGAGAGTCTTCCTCAGGAGGAAGGAGGCTCCACCAACAAGGAGAGAGGTAGGGACTATCTGTGAGCCATGGTGAGGACTCGTAGTGTTGCTATGGGCCCTATCCCACTGGTGCCACCCTTCCGGGGCTCCTCTGAGGCTGCCACCCAGATGGAGCCCTTCAGGGGCCTGGTGACCACCTGCCCCCCAATCTGTGGGGGGAGCTGGGTGGGGTCTTAGAGGGTGGGTCTGAAGTCTGGTGACTCCCCCACCTGCCCCCTTTGTAAGCGTCTTCAGGCTCTGGAGGGGCACGTGGCAGGGCTCCAGGTCGATGTAAGCATGTTGCGAGGGATCCAGGCGGCAGAGGATGAAATTGATTTGTATTTCCATTCTCTGCAGGGCCAGGAATCCACTGAAGAGACCCCGCAGGCAAAACATCCAACTAATCGGTGGCAGCGGGTTCCTGTCAAGGCCAGGGTACCTTGTACAACTGCTGTGCCTGCTCCCCAGACACCCCTGGGAACAGGTATGCGGCCGTAGCTCCCCTGGAGGAGAAGGCAGAAGATCAGATCCCCAGAGTCATTGACGCTGCTTGACCTACAGCATGGGCTGAGAAGAGGCAGATCCCGAGGAGGAGACGTAAAGTTCTGGTCATCGGGAACTCCATCCTGAAGGGAGCCGATGATCCAATCTGTCACTCTGAGCCCTGGTCACAGCAGGTCTGCTGTATGTCCGGAGCAAGGATTCGGGACATCACAGAGACCATCCTGAAAATCATCAAGCCCTCTGACTACTACTCACTGGTTGTGGTCCATGCGAGCAAAATGCTGGCTTGCATCTATAGATGTTTCTCAAGTAAATCCTGGGACATCGTTCTCCTGTTGTACTAGGCCTTGGTGAGGCCACAGCTGGAGTAGTGCATCCAGTTTTGGGCTCCGCAATTCAAAAGAGATGTGGAGAAGCTTGAGAGGGTGCAGAGGAGAGCCATGCGCATGATAAGAGGTCAGGAAAACAGACCTTATGAGGAGAGGCTGAGAGCTATGGGGCTCTTCAGCCTGGAAAAGCACAGGCTCAGGGGTGATCTGGTGGCCACCTATAAATTTATCAGGGGTGCTCATCAGGATCTGGGGGAACATCTGTTCACCAGAGCACCCCAAGGGATGACAAGATCGAATGGTCACAAACTCCATCGTGACCGATTCAGGCTGGACATAAGAAAGAACTTCTTCACTGTCCGAGCCCCCGAGGTTTGGAATAGACTGCCGCCGGAGGCGGTTCAAGCACCCACTTTCAATACCCTCAAGGCACATTTGGATGCTTATCTTGCTGGGATCCTATGATCCCTGCTGACTTCCTGTCCCTGGGGCAGGGGGCTGGACTCGATGATCCTCCGGGGTCCCTTCCAGCCCAAATGTCTATGAAATGATGCATCCAAGGGCAAGCCAGACAACATCATGGAAGACTACAAGGCCTTGGGACACCAACTCAAGAAGATGGGAGCTCAGGTGAGCTCCATTCTCTAGGTAAGTGGACAGGGTAGGCAGCCTGAGGCCTGCATTGATGTAGTTAACTGGTGGCTTTGGAGCTGGTGCTATGAAGCGGGCTTCAGGTTTTTTGACGATGACCCCTATTTCTGTATGAAGGGCATGCTGGGGTGGGATGGGCTTCATCTCTCCCCTAAGGGCAAACATATTTTTTCTTCTAGGTTGACTAATCTCATACGGCGGGCTTTAAACTACCTTCGCCAGGAGAAGGAGCCGCTCTGAGTGGAGAGGATGCTTTGCCAGCCTGCAGGAAACAAGGGAAAGATGCCCAGGTAAGCAACAACATCCTGGGAGTAGGGGGCCACAACAGTCCTCGAAGTAGGGGGAAAGCGCGTGCACCTTCAGGAGGCCTCAAGTGCCTCTACACAAATGCTTGTAGTCTGCGGAGCAAGCAGGAGGAACTGTGCCTCCTGATTGTGAGTAAGAATCCAGACTTAGTAGGCTCACAGAAACCTGGTGGGACCCTACCCACGACTGGGCAGTGGGCATTCGGGGATACACCCTATATAGAAGGGACAGGACAGACAGAAAAGGCGGGGGGGAGGTTGTGCCCTATGTCAAAAAGCAACTCACATCATCAAGGATTAGCTTTGGGTTAGAGGAGGGTCAGGTGGAGACACTGTGGGTCAAACTACAAGGGGGGAGTAGCGAAAGGGATGTTACGCTGTAGTCATTATTGACTCCAAGATGAACATGAGCTGCCAATGCCAGACCACAACCAGCAAGGCCAGCATTACCTTGTCATGCATCCAAAGATGCATCTCAAGCCAGTCCAGAGAGGTGATACTCCCCCTCTATGCGACACTGGTCAGGCCGCAATTGGAGTACTGCATCCAGTACTGGGCACTGCACTTTAAAAAAGATGTGGCCAGCCTGGAGAGAGTTCAGAGGAGGGCCACCCGTTCGGTGAGAGGGCAGCAGGACAGGCCCTACGAGGAGAGACTGAGGGACCTGAACTTGTTCAGCTTCAACAAGAGAAGGCTGGTGGCTGCCTACAAACTCATCAGGGGAGATCATCAGCAAATAGGAAGAGCCCTATTCTCCCCAGCACCACCTGGGGCGATGAGGAACAATAGTAATAAGCTGATGGAGAAGAGGTTTAGGTTAGAGATGAGGAGGCAATATTTTCAGTTAGGGTGGCCAAAATCTGGAACCAACTTCCTAGGGAAGTGGTCCTCACCCCTACCTTGGGCAAATTAAAAAAAAGGTTAGATGATCACCTGTCTGGGGTCTTGTGAACCCAGCATTCATTCCTGCCTGTGGCAGGGGGTCAGGCTAGATGATCTGTTCAGGTCCCTCCTGACCCTAGCTACTATGAAACTATGAAACATGTAAATAATATGCAAATAGGAGAGTAGAGAAAAAAGGCTTTATGAATATTGCTCTGTAATAACTGTATGAACACCGACTGCTACCTGGTCACCGTGGGGAAGCTACAGGTAATATAGGAATATTTATTACATGCTTATAATGCTTAAATTAAATGCACCCCATTTAATTAAGATGCAGGCAGGTGATACAATGGGTTCCCAGGCAATACCCAAGCATGCACTTAAAAACCTGTGACATCCATCTAGGTTTTGGGCCCCAGTGATGTAGCCAGGCTAAAAAACAGGAAATCAAAGAGCAATAAACAGAATGGTTTGTTCCCTGTGAAGGGAGACAAGTCATCAATGTCAGACCAGAGTTCTCCAATGAGCTCAAACAGGGAGACAAACTGTGAGACAATCTATAGGAAATGAGGGCAAATCCACAGCAGGATTTTTAAAACACTTCGCACGGCAACACCTAACTGATAGGTACACTGCCACCTCGTGGCACTGTGGTGATCCAGGGATGATTATAGTGGACTCTTCAGCCCTGAGCCTTCAGGCTCCCTATGCAATGCCTGGGGAGGACTGTGCAGTTCAAAATGGAACTCAGAGTAGCCAATGGACTGAACAAGGAACTGCCTAAACTAGCCAGGAAGTAGGAGGGTGAAAGGTGAACTTCAAGGATTCTTAGTCGATTAACTCTACATTTAGTAATGATTCCCCAGCTGTCAACTATGTCCTGTCTAAGTGAGACCTATTTTTTGTTTCTTGTAAAGAAAACCCTAAGGGCTAATGGGAACCCTTACCCATTAGGAGAAGCTTGGTGGTTAGGGCACTTGATTCCCCACTTGGCCCAACTTGGAGCAAGGATTTGAACCCGACTCACTTCTCAGCTCAGTGGCCACACCAGACTAAAGAGAACTATCTCTCTAGCTGAATTAATACCTGGGAAGTAGGTACACATACAGGCTGCTTTGTTGCTTTTAAGGTGAAGAAATTAACTTCAGAGAAAACATAAATAAGAAGAGTCCAAGCCAGCAAAGCTACAGAGGTCCAACCCTGGAAGTATAGGAAGTGCAAGAATTAAATCAGCTTCATATCCCCACATCCCTCCTACTCTGAGCCTCCTGCACAATCATTTCCAGCTCCCACCTCTGCTTATTTTTCCATTTCCAGGTCTAGTAACCCCCTAGGTATCTAATCTACC
This sequence comes from Crocodylus siamensis, assembly GCF_052110815.1. NCBI lineage: Eukaryota > Metazoa > Chordata > Crocodylia > Crocodylidae > Crocodylus > Crocodylus siamensis. Next base: position 73,094,093 of record NC_143398.1, on the reverse strand, counting down.
TCCTTTCCCTACCTCTGCACACACCCTAACCACATTCCCCACTACCACTCACCCCCAGTTTCTATGCCTGGTCTTCTTATCCAGTCTCAACATCCACATACAAACTATTTGCTCACTGCTCCTTCCCCACTTATATTGCCCTGGACCACCAGTTTCCAGTCTCACTTTCTTTGTTCCAAAAATCCCATTCTCAGCCAAGCTCCTCTTTAAATCTCCTCTTTTAAATCCTGGAGGGGGGGAAACCCATCCAGGATTTCCCCCCTCTCCTTCAAAACATTTCACTTCCACACTCCCCAAACCAATCTCCTTACCCAGACAGTCCCAGTCACCACCCCAGGTTTCTTGTACCAGTCTTATCTCCCAGCCATCCCATGCAATACTCCAGCTCTTGTCATCTCTGCATTGAATTAAACTGTTTCCTCCTTTGTGCATCTTGAAGGCCAACAGAGAGTAGGTGCTGAGAGCACAGGCTGAGATGCAAGTTCCTAACTCTACCTCAATAGTCCTTAGCTGGAGGAAGTAGGCTCAGTTTCTGTTTGGCACACGTGTGCATGTGCATTCCTGTCAACCGGAGACTGGTGCTTGAGGCTCAACACCTAGCTGGGGTGTGCTCAGAGATGGACCAGCAGGGGGCGGATGTGCAATTCACCAGTTAACTGTTGCAAAAGTAATCTTGCAAATCCAGCAAAATGGAACAAGTAAAACTTGTGATTTTTATCGTAACTTTTTTCCTCATCTTTCCTCCTTCAATGGGAAAAAAACATGTTTAGATTAGGCACTGGAGGAAAGCAGGTTTTTTCCCCTTTATCTAGTGACAAAAAGAGCAGGATTTTTCCCACTAAGGTATACCATTCTTTTAGAAGTTTTTCCAAAGTTTGAATAACTGTTATCTTAAATTTTAGTGATCAAGTTTAGTTATTTATAAACAACTACTAGGTTCTACAAAAGCCTTTCCCCTTCTCATTTACTGATACTACAGTAAGCATTTAGCATTTACATCTTCACAGCCGGACATCTCTGTAATACACAAAAAAGGCACAAACAGATCTCTGCAGAGATATATAGGAAATGGAAAATATTCTAAGCCGTTGACCAAGCCCAATCAGGACACCATGTGCAGACCTGAAATCAGGAGTTAGCTCTCCTCATTCCATGTCCAGATAATTTATATTGCCAAGACGCAGTGGTAAAATGTGGTAGATGAGAGAACCAGTAACTATTACAGAGCTGTGCTATTGCTAATAACCAGTTTCAGTTTACTTCTTTTATTAAAATAAAATGATTTTGGGTTAAAACACTTCATTCAAGCCTGAACTTAATTATTTCATTTCAATCTTTAATAAAAATAAAATCTTTAAACACAACATTCTGAATTAAAACTGAAACATTTAAAAAGCCAACATGATTTTTAAACCAAAATGTTTTGGTCAACCCAAATCTCATTTTTTTCCCAATGAGGGGAGGGAAAAAAACTTTAGAAAGAGTTGTCCAGTTCTAATCATTTACTCTTTGCTGTCTGGATGCTCATCAAGTTATGACCACAGGATCCAAGCACCTACAAAATCAGCAGAATTTATCCTCATAGACTTCTGTCCTTACAGGGAAGCTTTGCCCATTTCATAGTTGTGAAACTGAGGCACAAGATAAATTGATTTGCCCAAGGTTGTACAGAAAGTTGCAACTGAGCTGAAAACTTAAACCATGCCTCCCAAGCCCTACAGCTGGAACTAATAGCCTCCTTTCCCATGCACTTGTCTGATTTGGTAAGTGAAATGTGAGTTTAGAAAAGTGAACATATAAAATGGCAGATTATAAAAAATGTCCACAGATTGTATTTTCATTCTGCGGTAGGATTTAGATTCGGGCCAGTACTTAAACTTTTGATCATGCTGGATGCGTCTACACATGTATTAATGCACCACTGTTACTGTCCATTAAGTTTAGTACCTGTAATAACAGGTACTAACTCAATGTGCAGTAACCAACACTACTGCGCAGTAGCACCGGCGCACAGTCTTTTAGTGATGCCAATGCACAGTAGACTAATTCTACTGTGCATTAGCATAGCTTTTGCCATGACATGCTAATATGCAGTAGAATTAATCTACTGTGCATTTGGCATCTCATGTAGATGCATCCACTGTGATTTTTATATTGCAGGGTGGAGGAGGAAGAAGAATAGGGTGGAGGCATGCTGAAATCTGGATTCAGTTCTGAAGTTTACCTCTGAGTTACCTCTAGTTTAACTGAAAGTATTTCTTGGTAATATTTCTGTTCCATAAAGACATTTTCATGCATGCCTTGTAGCAGACAGAGAAGGTGGAGATTTTCTTTATATGATTTATATTCCAGGTAATGCATACATAACTACATCTCTATTCCTCCAGCACACTGTTGGGTATAAATTGAACTTTCTTCATCCAATGTTCTAAGAACCAACGCTGCTCCTTTAGTAACATGTCTCTTGAGCAGAAAGAAATTGGGTACAAGAGGGCTTTAGTTCCAGTCTCCTAATTGACTTTTTGAAATCATAATCCATTTGTATCTGTAGCAGTAATGATACTAAAAGATTGGCTTGAGGACAGTAGAGAAAAAGTCTCCAGTATAGATTTTATCTAAATGGATGATGCAAATACTTCAGTTCCTTCTAAAGCAGTCTAAGATGAAACTTTCCTTATTTTATTCTGGTAGGCTGTTCTGTTAATGACATTGTTGAAAGCAGTTTCACTTTCACTCCCAAATGCTGACCAATTTAAATGGCTAGATTTTTTTTTAATTTGGGTAATTTAATCAGCATGTAGCAGGAGATTATATTACTGTAGGACCAAGTCATTTATTTAGTTGGGAATAGATGGCCTAGCTAAATGATTCACTTATCTGCGATTTTAGAAGAACAGCTTTTGTCAGATTGATCAGTGGCACAAGCTGTTCAGCTGGCATAGGCTTAGAAGTAGTTTAAAAAAAGGGACGGGGGGCAGTGGCTGCTTCTTTTTGTGGAATGTGTGAAGTCTAACAGGTAAGGAAGAACAAGAATTAAAAATAAGAAGACATTTCCAAATGTTATTTTGGGAGTGTTCTAAGGGACTGACTGTGCTTTAAATGTATACGATAATGTTTTCCTATTTTAGTAACATGTATCTTGAGTCCTATTTAGGCATCAGAATGGCAATCGTTTATTACTATTTATTGAAATAGATATTAATCAGACTTTAAATATATTTGTATGCATGTTGACTGACACTTGCAAGGCATCTTCAAAATCCTGGAGCCTGAAGCCAATTTCATTCAGACAGCAGATACAGCATTGGCAGAGAGAAGACAAGGCTTCTACTTTGCCATTTGGTCTTAATTTTGACCTGGAGGGAATAAATTCTCATCCAAAAGAAGTCCTTTTGCCTGCCTGGTAACAATTAGGGCTCCCCTCCTCCGGCTACTTCTTCCTACCTCTCCAAATGATGGCAGCATATTGTGACTGATAAATGCATCTGATCTCAGTCCAGCTGTTAATAAAGTCCACCAGAGAGAAGTCTTTTTGAAAATAGATTTTTTAACACTCTTCAAATGATGCCAAGCTCTGGATGGCTCATCTAAGAGTCTGGCCCACTATCTAGGAATTATTTGGTAGGTTCTTAGACTATTCACTCTATATAAGCCAAACAATCTAAAAACATAGCAAATTTATATGCCAGACAGCAGCACCCTTGAGCACATTTAATCATGTAGCGCTTTTGCATTTGTGACACCATAGATGGCTAATTAGCGCAGAGTTGAGTCATTTGGTATTACCATTGTCTACGAGGCAGCCGATCTGGCATAATCCATTTGCCATCCCCATCCTCCCCTCACACCACACCCCTCCCTTTCAAGTATTAGACACATGTCAGATGTACAGAGGGACCTAGATGTGGGAATATGGATCCCTTCCTGGGCAAGGATTCTAATCTCAGGACTGTTATGTAGGAAGCCCCAGCACCACCCTCCATGTTACTAAAGTGTCTGGCTGCTATGCATTGTTCTGAACTCAGTGTTTTTTGTGTTGAAAATTCTCAGAACACACCTTCTGGACTGGACCATCCAGTTCAATACAGGCAACATAATGGTGCCCTCCACATGTTGGCACTAACACAACTTCAAGCATTTGCATAACTTAGTGGTAAAAATTGAAGTGCCTGTGGTCTTTCAGGTTAGATGCTTTTAGCAGATCACACTTGGACAGAATTTAAACTTCAAGTCTAAAGGATTTATTGGGGGGGGGGACAGGGAGGGGGCTGGAAGATGTGGGCCTAATAATTCAACTGTATTTGGAAGTATTTTATATTTACAATTTACAATTGTATTTTGAAAATGGAACGTGTGTGCTTCCTCAAGTTTTGCCTTTTGCTGACCTGATAAAGTTGCACCAGATTAGCACAAGCCTTTTTTTAAATGCCTTGGTTTAACTAAACATGCACGATAGACACTAGACACTTAATTTAAAGCACCTTGTTGCAATTTAGCTTAAAGTGATTCCTAAACAAATGCAGCTAAACCAAAATAAGCCTGGTATAACTCGTCCACCAAACTTTTTTGTCCTAGTTCATATAGAACGTGTTTAAAATTATACCTTTGGTTGAACTGGTATGCCTTTGTTTAAATAAGGCATTAGTGGCAATACACATGTATACTGCCTGTTCACACATAGAATTAAATTCTACTCTTCTTATTTATGCTAGTGTAAGTCAGTAGACCAGTGATTCTCAACCAGGATGGCACAACACCCTCAGGTGCCATGAGATCCATTATCAATATCAGTGCTGTTAGGAATGCAAACTACACTTGATTCACACGATAAACCTACAGATTTGACACAGGAATTTATAGTATCAAAAACCTGTTGTGGTCCTTATGAGTTCTATGCACCAGAAAATTTGTTCTATTTTTTCCACAGTCAAAAAATGAGCAAAAGGTAGGAACTAACATTTTCTGAGAGCTGCCTTGAGTCTAATGGGGTCTTAAGTCTGGAAAGTTTGAAAGCTGCTACAGTAGACAAAAGTACTCCATGATAGTGCATGAAATGTAATATTTGTTCTGAACTCAGTGCTAATCTCCCAGCCAACTTCTAGATGTCACACTTTCCCTTTTCTTATTGCAACAATAAAAAATAATCCAACATTTTAGCAAGGAATTTTGTTTCTTCCCCTCCAACCCATATTCCTTAGCCTGGCTAAAAACATGGCTAGATCTGCTACCCTAGGGTAACTACTAACTTTAAACGGGCAATTTGACTGATATGAGTTTGTGAAAGAAGATTTGGATAATGTTTCTCAATCATTTTTTACTATCTATTATTCATTGCTTTAGGCATCCCAATTTGTGCAGGACTTTTAGAACAATCCTCTATGAATGCAAGACTGATAATGGGCACTTTGATACCATGAAGAGAGATCCACATTCAAGAACATCAGAAAAGAAAAAGGAACTGAGTAGGTCTACTAAACTATGAACAGGAGATACCTAGGGAAACAGCATGTATAAGCAGTGATTTTGTCATACTACCAATCACTTTTATATCATCTGGAAAAAATAAAACCAAAACTTTATGTTAGTACAAAAACCTGGTCTCCAGATTTTATCCTTTTTAAAGAATGAAAATATTCAACAAATAGACCCTCCAAGTTAACTACTTGCACAGAGCTCTTCAAAGAAGTCTTCTTTAAAAGACTTAAAAGCAAACATACGGGTGGGTAAAACCTGAGTCAGTAGTGGTGAAGAGACAGCAAAATTCTTAGAAGAGGCACAGATTGAACATTGTACAAGGAGTTGGTTGCACTAGGTGTGTGAACTCATGAGACATTCCACTGCATTGGGAAAAACAAAATCGTTTAGCTTCCCCTGCCTTCCCTGCTCTACCTTTTGTTTTCCTAATTTCTACCTATTTACAGTTTCACTGGCATCCTGCCACACTTTTAGCTTCTTGCATTCCTTCAAGTCTCAGAATAGCAGAGCCTTCCTATGCCTGAAGAAGGGTGACTTGCACCTGAAAGCTTGCTAAGAACTTTTCCCCAACTACTCAGTTGGTCTAATAAAAGATATCACATCTACTCAAAGAATCTTGCCTGCAAAACAATTGATCAGGTATTTTGTGATGACAGGATTTTAAGAGTGGAAGATGCCCATTAACCCCTGCCCAAACAAGTCACCTCTTTTCTGGCATAATGCTGTCAAGTACTTCATACAAAGAAGCCCCTCACTGATATCAGTGGGACTTCCTCATCCAGTATCAAAGTCATTGTTTGAAAGAATCTGCTCAGAATGTTAGTTTTAGTTAGTCCCTTAAAAAGCTACATTTTAATCTCAGTTAAAAAGATTAATGGCCAAATTCTCTCCAGTTTTTTGATATTGTGGAGAACCTGGACACCTTTAAAAGTAAAGCACTCTGTTACTTACATCAAAAGCTAATGTTTTCATAGTATTCCCAATAAAATCAAAGGATGTTTCTGTGATAGTTGAACCAGTTAACATGATGACATGCCAGCGCAGTGTTTGTTAATAAGATTTTGTGGTAGAACCTGTTAGAAAGTTTTATACTTCATATGATCTAGCTTCACGCATTGAGACCAGACACTGGACAGATCCACTTCCATCCACCAGAAGAAACACTCAAATCTTTGGTGCACTGGTGCATTCCTCCACCTTTCTATTTCAAGTACAAATACAAAATAGTTACATTCCATCTGTTTCAAATGTTAGCTTTCCACTGAAAATTAAAGAAGCAAATCAGATACTTAAACCGCAGACATACCATCTTGCATGTTACAATCTTGACAGCTACCACAAAAGTGGTGTTTGACCTACAATGAAAATCTAGGTACTGATAATACAGAAATTGGCACTGACAATTCTGTAGTTTGTACTACTTCTCTGTGTTAGTCAGGGATGGTATATTGGTGGAGTGACCATGATCAGTGGGCCTTTTAAAAGAGTGTTTTGCAAAAGCAAGGGTATTTCCATTAGGACTTAAGACACATTTTACACTTGGGTTTATATTCCACCTACTTAAATTCTTCCTGGAGTTTCATCTGGGCAAAGTGTCCTTCATTTTTTATCCTACAGTGCTGTATACTGTTAATATTCATGAAATGCAATGGCCTGTCTGGCAAACCATAAGGGATCTGTATATAATTTAAGTCTGAAGTACCCATTAGAAAAAAGGTGCTGTATTAGAAGACATATGAAAAATACTCTCATCTGTAAAAATGGTTTCTCAATATCATCTGATAAAGTGATTCTACCAGAGTTTTTCACCTGAGCATATTCATTTGTCAAACCAATGCTAGATTATCCGAGCCAAGAAAGAAAGGAAGAGACAAAATTTGTGGACACTGTCAAGAAATCAGATTGGACTGCACATAGCATAATACATTGGGTTCCTGAGATTTAATCTTATTAAAATAACGCATTAGAAACTGTTCTTTACACAGTGCTTAATATTTTAGACATCTGTTGTAACTCACTATGTTTGTGAACCAATACACTTTAGATTTCATACACTTTAGGGAGTGGAAGGGACCTCATGAGATCATCAAGTCCAGTCCCCATGCCAGAGGCAGGAAGTCTGCAGGAATCAGATGATCCCAGGAAGACAAACATCCAAATGCCTTTTGAATGAGTCCAGAGGAGGCGCTTGCACCACCTCTGGGGGGAGTGTGTTCCAGAACTTGGACACTCAGACTGTAAAGAAGTTCTTCCTTACATCAAGTCTGAATTGACCTCCTAGACATTTGTGGCCATTAGCCTAGTTATCCCTTGGGGAGCCCGGGTGAACAAGTGTTCTCCCAGATCCTGATCTACCCCCTTATATACTTATAGGCAGCCACCAAGTCCTCCCTGAGTCTTCTTTTTGCCGAGCTCAAGAGTTCCATGTCCCTCAGCCTCTCCTCATAAGGCTTGATCTCTTGGCTTTTGATCATATGGGTGGCTCTCCTCTGGACTCCCTTGAGCTAATCCACATCCCTCCTGAAGTGGGGGGGCCCAAAACCGGGCAGAGAACTCCAGCTCCGGTCTCACTAAGGCCAAGTAAAGTGGGAGGATGACATCCCTGGTTTTGCTCAAGATGCATCAGTAGATGTATGCCAGAATTTGGTTTGCTCTGCCAGCTACAGCATCGTATTGGGGGCTCACGTTCATCTTGTGGTCAATCAAGACCCCCAAGTCCCTTTCAGTCACAGTGCTAGTGAGTGTAGCACAGCTGAGCCTATAAGTATGATGCTGTTTTTTTCTCCCAAGGTGGAATACCCTGCATTTCTCTATACTGAATGCCATCAGGTTTTGGTCCACCCACTTTGCAAGCGTGTCCAGGTGGACCTATATCCCCACCCTGTCCTCCAGCATGACCGCCTTCCCCCATAGTTTAATGTCATCTCTGACCTTTGCCAGTCCGCATCTGACATCTGAACTCAGGTCATTAATGAAGATATTGAAGAGTACAGACCTGAACACTGAGACCTGAGGGACTCTACTGGTAATCTTGTGCCATGTTGATTTGTTCCCATCAACCAGTGCCCGTTGGGTCCAACCCTGGAGCCAGTTCCCCAGCCATTGGACTATGAGATGATCGAGGCCACAGTTCCCCAGCTTGGTTCTGAGGACATCATGGGAGACCAAGTCAAAGGCCTTCTTAAAGTCCAGATAAATTACATCAACCTCATCTACCTTACCTAGACAATGCACCATCTGGTCATAGGAAGGAGATGAGGTTGGTCAGGCAAAAACTTCCAGTAAAAAACCCATGTTGGCTGGCATTCTGTAGGTTGCCTTCCATTAGCCTGTTGCAGATGGATCGCTTGATAATTTTCTCCAAGATCTTTCCAAGGATGGACATCAGACTGATAGGTCTGTAATTCCCTGAATGTTCTTTCTTCCCTTTCTTGAAAATTGGGACCATGTTGGTTCTTTTCCAGTCTTCCGGTACACCACCCAAGCACCATGAGCTTTCAAATATCTTGGCTATATGGCATGCTATGATGTCTTTTAAGACTCTCAGGTGTAATCCATTCGGGCCCACAGATTTGTGAATGTCAAGCCTGTCAAGATGTTCCCTGGTTGATTTGCATCCTGTCTGACAGCTTGACCCCCTTGGGTGGGTGGAAAAGTGACACGAAGTAATCAATTAAGAGATTGGCTTTTTCTTGGGCATCAGACACCAGCTGCCCCATTTGATTTCACAGGGGGCCAATGTTGATTTTGTTCTTCCTCTGGTTCCCCACATATCTGAAGAATGACTTTTTGTTATCTTTGATTCTGGTGGGTAGCCTGAGTTTGGTTGCTGCCTTGGCTTTTCTGGACCACTCCCTACAGGTGCGGGCTAGTACTGAGTAGTCCTCCTTGGTGATGATTCCAGTTTTCCATCTGGTATAGGCTTCTCTTTTTTGTTTCAGGAGACCCACAAGTTCCCTGTTGAGCCAAGGGGGCCTCCCTGCCCTCTGGCTGCATTTCCTGTGGGACAGGATGGACTTCCCTTGCACATTTAGGGTTGAGTTCTTTAGGAACAACCATTCCATTTAAGTAAAAGACACAGAGAATTTTTGGTCTGACAAGAAGTGGCACCAAGACCTTGAATACAGGTAGCCTTAAAGCCATAATACCTGCTGAAAATAGGGATCAGCTTGACCATGCCACTGAAATAGAAGCAGGTACCAATTGGATGCAGAGAATCAAAGAAAACTAAAGCTAGGCCTCTGCACGAGGGCTGTGCAAAGCTTCGACTGGTGATTCGATTTAGAGGAGATTCAGCAGCTGAATCTCTGAGTCTGAATCGAATCGGGGGCCAATTAAAAGGTCCAAATCAATTCGAAGCTCTCCAAATCTTTGGAAAAGATTTGGAGAGCTTCGATGATGTGGACAGTCTTCGTTACCGTAGCAGAGAGCTGCAGCCGGACTCAGAGCTGGTAAGTGGGGGGAGGGGGGGTTGGAGGGGACCATGACCCCTGCCAGGACCCATCCCTTGCCTACTCTCCCAGCACCCCCATGGCTGTTCGCTGCCCCCACCCCCACTCCCCCAGCACTTAAAAAAAAAAAAGCCCCAACTCACTGGGTGCTGCTGGGCGGGGGGGGGGGGGGGGGGGGGTGATCCCCACTGCCCAACGCTGCATGGAGGGGCTCTGCCATGAGCTCCCCAACACCCCACTCACTCCCCCAGCCCCACCATGGCTATCCCACCCGCCTCAGCTCTGGCCTTTTAAGGCAAAAAAACCCAAGCAAAACCCTGGGACTCATCTCTCCAGCAGCAGCCTTGGGGCTTCAGGGGGCTCATGCAGAGCCCTGCACATGGCATGGGGCAGTGGGGGGCAGTGGGGATCACCCCCTGCTGGCAGAAACGGTGAGTCCAGGGTTTTTCTTGGGTTTTTTTGTCATTTCATGGCAGTGGGACAGCCGCGGGGGCTGGGACAACGGGGGAGATCAGAGGGCTCATGCAGAGCCCCCCATGCAGCATGGGGCAGTGGGAGGCAGCAGGGATTGACCCTCCACCTGGCACCACCCGGTGACCTGGGGCTTTTTTTTTTCAAAATGCCAAGAGCTGGGGCAGGCGGGGCAGCCATTGCTGGGCTGAGAGAGCAGGCAGGGGTTAGGCCTGTCTGATTCAGAGAGTCAGCAGCAGCTGAATCGCCGAATCAGATTCGGATGAATCAATTCAGGACAGTGATTTGAATCACTGAATTGAATCACTGTCCCCTGAATCAGCTGAATCCGAAGTAAATACTAGCCACTTCACACAGGCCTACTCTGCACCTCCCTATAAGATGTGATCCATACCTTGGGACACAGGGAACTCTATAATCCCAGAGTTACTGCTTGATCACATCTTCTGAATATGAGAGGGTGCTGAGGACATTTATTTTAGTTTCCACAATGACAGCTAGTAAAGGAGCAAGGAGATATCAGTCTACATTCAGATGCTGGAGAAACTGCTATAGAAAGCTGTGACAAACGGAGCAAGTCTCTGAGATAGTTAAGGGAACAGGAAACTTGCCCCAGACAACTAAAAGAGATCAGGGAAAGAGCCAGTGAGACAGAGGTTTGATACTGTTGGAACAGTTGTTTGTTTTACTCAGGATAAGTTGGTAAATTATTGTTGCTCCATTTTCCCAAATGACTGCCTTGCACCTCACGTTCTTTATAGAATTTTGTTTTACTCAGTGCCTGCAAGTGAGAAAATATTGCCTAAGAAAGAAACCAAGAACAGCTATTTGTTTTTCCCAAGTCCTGGGTAAATACCAAATTGGTTTGGTTTAGTGGTTTCAAAGAATCTTTAGGTTTTGGGGGTCATTTACAGACAGTGCACCTGAAAAAAGAACTAAGGTTATGCAGAACTAACTCAAGCACCAAAAGGGGCAGCATCTGCCCAGAAGACTTTGAGTTGTCCCCTGACAGGTCCTGGATGATTGGAAAAAAACAAATATAGTGCCCATCTTTAAGGAAGAGAAGGAAGAGGGATTCAGGGAACTACAGACTAGTCAGTCTCACCTCAGTCCCTGGAAATATTATGGAGCGGGTCCTCAAAGAATCCATTTCTAAGTACTTGAAAGAAGAGAAGGTGATTAGGAAAAGTCAGCATGGATTCACCAAGGGTAAGTCATGCTTAACCAACCTGCCTTCTATGATGACATGACTCACTCTGTGGATGAGGGGAGAGCAGTGGATGTTTTATATCTTGACTTCTGCAAGGCTTTTGATATGGTCTCCTACAACATACTTGCCAGTAAGCTAAGAAAGTTTGGGTTGGATGAATGGACTATAAGTGGGATAGAAAATTGACTGGATCATTGGGCTCAGAGGGTAGTAATCAATGGCTCAATGTCTAGCTGGTAGCCAGTATCAAGTGGAGTGCCCTAGGGGTCAGTCCTGGGACTGGTTTTGTTCAATATATTCATTACTGATCTGGAACATGGGATGGATTGCATCCGCTGCAAATTTGCAGATGACACCAAGTTGGGGGATGTAGCAGATACGCTGGAGGATAGGGCTAGGATTCAGAATGCCCTAGACAAATTGGAGGATTGGGCCAAAAGAAATCTCATGAGGTTCAACAAGGACAAGTGCAAAGTCCTGCACTTAGGATGGAATAATTCCACGCATCAGTACAGGCCGGGGACCGACTGGTTGGGCAGCAGCTTTGCAGAAAAGGACCTGGGGGTTACAGTGGACAATAAGATGGCTATGGGTCAGCAGTGTGCCCTTGTTGCTAAGAAGGTTAATGCTATACTGGGCTGCATTAGAAGTGCTGCTAGCAGATCGAGGGAAGTAATTACGCCACTCTATTCTACACTAGAGTACCGTATCCAGTTTTGGGCCCCTCACTACAGAAAGGATGTGAACAAGTTGGAGAGAGCCCAGGAGAGGGCAACAAAAATGGTTTGGGGGCTGGGGCACATGACTTATGAGGAGAGGCTGAGGGAACTGCATTTATTCAGTTTGGAGAAGAGAAGACTGGGAGAGGATTTGATAGCAGCCTTTAATTACTCCAAAGAGGATGGAGCTACACTGTTCTCAGTAGTGGCAGATGACAGAACAAGGAGCAATAGTTTCAAGTTGCAGCAAGGGAGGTTTAGGTTGGATATTAGGAAAAATGTTCTCACTGGTGAAGCACTGGAACAAGTTACCTAGAGAGGTGGTGGAATCTCCATCCTTGGAGGTTTTTAAGGCCCAGCTTGACAAATCCCTGGCTGGAATGATCTAGTTGAGGATGGTCCTGCTTTGAGCAGGCGTAGTTGGACTAGGTGACCTCCTTAGGTCCCTTACAACTCTAAGTTTCTCTGATTCTATCCAAACTAGAAAACTGCCCACATCCCTCCAGGTCAAAAATGACCCATCCACCATCACTCTCTGGGTGCGGCCCTCCAGCCAGTTGGCGACCCATTTGACTGTGTAGGTGTCAACGCCACAGCCCCCCAGTTTTTTAATGAGAACGGGGTGAGAGACAGTGTTGAAGGCCTTCAGAAAGTCCAGAAAGACTATTTCCACTGCTACCCCTGCATCTTAGGATTTTGTGACCTGGTCATAGAAGGCCACCAGGTTGGTCTGACACGACCTGCCTCTAATGAACCCGTGTTGGTTGCCCCTAAGCATAATCTTCCCTGCTGGCCCCTTGTGGACATGTGCCAGAATAATTCTCTCAAAAAGCTTACCCAGGATCGAGGTAAGACTAACTGGCCTATAGTTTCCTGGTCTGCTAGCTAATACACAGACACCTCTCTGCAAAGCAGAGGGGAGGGGGGAATTCCTGCTTAGTAGGGAGTGGTGAGGGGGAGCAGGGAGCAGCCTGCAGTCTCTGCTGAGCTCCAGCCAGGGAGCTGAGGAAAGGGGCCAGGGAACAGAGCCCCATTCAGAAAGCATGGTGGCATGCTGGGAGAGTCTGGTTCATCTTAAACCAGGAAGGGGTCTGGGACAGACATTGCATAAACCAGTTTGACCCAAATCAGTTAAGTCTGATACTACATTCAACCAGGTTTATTTCAAACCATTTTCAAACTGGTTTATGTGCACTGAACTTCTATTCTGTTACAGGTTTAAACCAGTTTCTGATCACTTAAACTGGTTTATGTGTATTGTCTGTCCCTAGTCATTGTCAAATTTGAGTACTTTAACTAGGATACCTGGATTTGAAAGTTTCTGGGTACCCAGAACTCACTGCAATTGATTAAATGGAATCAGGATGAAGTTCACCTGTACTGTGAATACAATGTTTTGTACTCCTTTATTTCGTTATGCAACATATATAGGTCAAATGGTTCCATTACTGGACTGTAACTCCCATTTTTTAATTTTTTACTTTACTCAGGTGCAGGGTGGAAAAAAGGAAGGAGAAAGAATCTAATATGGAAGTATTGAACGTGTATGCTAGGAAGCACTCTTACAAAAAAGTTTATCCAAAATGGTTTCCACTGTCTGAATGAGGATACCGAAAAACAAAACACAGTCATATGCCATTTCCTATACCATTCATCATGTAGCTGGTGTCCTAAAGGAAACTTTTAACAGAGGTCCCAACATCACAAGCCTTCCATATGTGAATTCCCAATGACTTCAAATCAAATCAGTAACATCACTTATTACACTTAAACCAATCCTCCTTTTACAGGCAGCAACCTTTACATTAAGGCCTTTGGAAGCCTCACCTTTTGTATTAAGATTTGCTCCATCACTAATAACTGGACTTCACCTCATATATAATGTGACTGTGTTTAAGTGAGGGCCAATCTGACCTCGTATTTCAATACAAAGTGCTGTGCTTATTACAATGACTGATGTCCCATTTCAATATGATTGGGAAAGGGACCAGTAAGAATCCAAAGGTTGAGAAGCACCTCAGATACTGGACCCTAGAACAGTAAACCCAGCAAAGTTCTGAGAAGCTCGTCATCCCCATCGTCCCCTCTTCCCCCACACACTATTTCTTTAAAACGTAAGATCTACAGTCACTTTTATATTAATGATTCTAATGGAGTAATATTAGTTAATCATGGTGTCTGTGCAAAAGAGAACATTTTGGGTTAGAGATAAGAGGGGTCTGGAATGCCATATAATTTCTGAGGAAGCTTACTTCTAGATGGCCTCAAACAAACCCATTTCCTCTTCCCTTGTGCATGTATATGCAAACCTGACACATTAATCTAACTTCTGAAATCACAGTGTCTCTGATATGGCTCATTTTTATGCCCACTTTTAGAAAAAGAAAACTAATGAGCTAGCTAAATTGAAAAATGCTGTATGCACTTTGTTTTTCAGCAAATGAAATAGTATGATACCGGGCCTTTTTCCATCCTGAAGTTATAATTAAGCAGGTTTTCAATAGGTCAGGTAGGAAGGAAGGAACACAGCTATTTAGAACAGGAATCCTGAAAACTCTCCATCTAATAATTGGTCTTTATTTCAAAACATAGCAGAATTCATCTATAATTTTAGACATTGACTCCTGAAACCAAATGAGTGATACACTACATTTTATTTCTTCTCATTCTGTCTTGTTAGTAATTAAGGGCCCAATCTTAAAAGGACCGAGGCTCTTCCTGCAATAGTTTTAGATGGCCTGATTTAATACCCAAGACCCAGGTTGTTCAAATGGTAGCCCATGAGGAGCCAGAAGCCACCTTTCCACTGCCATGTGGTAAGGTAGGACCCAGCAGCCCACATAGCAGGAAGCTGCATGACACCATGAAGCCTACACAGCTGGGGCAAGAGGCCATGTACCACTCATTCAACCCATGCGACAGGTGGTGAGGGCTGCATGCTGCTGATGCTGCCCACACAGTGCGGGAGCAAATCCTGGGGGCCATGTGGGCTGCAGCCCAGGTGTGCACACCTACACCATATGCAGCCCTCAAACCCACTGAAATTTGACAATCCTGCCTAAGATTTCAGCAGAGACTAAATGGATCACCATCTCAGGAAGCACTCTGGCCCTTGCAAAACTAGGTCTCCCCATCGACACTACATCAGATGGGAGATAACAACAGTCAACATATGGAGGTGAGCTGTAACTGAATTGATATTATGAAATTTGAGAGAACAAAACAAAATCTCTGCTTCTTAGAAGTAAAAAATCCATAACTGAACTCCCAATTGTTCACCTCTTCATTTTCACCATTGAGTGTTGGTTGCACCCATCTTTATATGGCTTGTTTGCAAAGCTATACTTTTGAAATATCAGAATTATATTATAATGCAGAATTATAGCCTTCAGCATCTTCTGGAAATTTCTTGTTAATTCCAGATTACTGAATCCTGTCTCCATTCCCCCTTTGCTTGTTATAGACTCTTATCATGTAGAAAAGGTAAATCAACTGAAACTCCACTACTTCTTTATGACTGAAGAGGTAGTAAGAAATATGAGAAAGTTAAAAATGTTGTTATCGTATTTGGCCTGTCATCAAGAATTGAAGCTAAGTATCGGTCCAAATGTTACATAATTAAAAAGACAGATGAACGAAAGAATATGTACTTTTATAAGTTTGATAAAAGAAAACTTAAGTTCTTAGCATTCTAAATGAATTTTAGTGCAGCTGAAGCATGCTATATCAATAGTGCATGTCATGGTGATTGTTCATTTCTAGGACAATGTTAGTGACGGACTAGCCAAGTTTTCCTAAATCACTCCTGCAAATATGACTCTCAGGAAGTGATGGTATGACTTCCCAAAGTAATGAAAAGGGTAGTAATGAGATTCTCTTTTACTTCTCTGTAGATACTTGATTGACATCAACTCAGATCCGAAAAGTTAGACAGCCCAACTTTATTGGTACCAGAGCTTAGTGAAATTTGATGGAGTGATCTACACTGTGCTAAAGAGGAACCCAGGAGATAATAAGATGACAGATATTTTTCTCTCTTTTCAAAGTTTGCCCGCTAGTCTTGTTGCAACTTCCTCTCAGACCCCCATATCTACCAACAGCCTCAGTACAGGAAACTGCACTGCATTTCAGACCTTTGAGCAGTGCCTTTTCCCATGCAGCTGGCTCTGTCTCCAACTACAGAGAGACTTCCAACTCTTCCAGTCTCCTAAACCCTCCTAATTCAAGTTAGGTTGCTGTCTGCTGACATCCCAGGCTGCTTTGCAGACCTCTGCTAATTCCCCTCGCAGTACAGTGCACTGGGACTCAGCCATACTTGGCAACTCCAAAATGTCAGCCACAGGTGGGGGGGAGGAAGAGAGTGTCTATAGCTCAACATTTTTCTATCTTTATACAAATGTCCCTAGGCTGGGAGGGTGGTGCTCTGCCGAAGGAAGGATCAGGCCCCTCAGAGCCCCAGGGAATGACAGGAACCCGGCAGCAGTTCGCCTGCAGCCTCATGGTGTGTGGCAAGGAAAGGGGCACTCTGCAGAAGAAAGGATAGGGCTCCTCAGAGCTCTAGAAAATTGCATGCAGTACCCCTTTCCCTGCCACACAACACTTAGACACGGGCACCTGTTGCTGGGAGAGGGGGAAAGAGGCCTGCCTGGCTCCAGTCCTGTTTACTGAGGCTGTGCCAGGTCATACAGGATGGAAGCTGGGTACGGATAAGCAAGATTCCCTCTGCTGCATGCCAACAGCTGTCATGCCTGTGTCCGATGCTGCCAGGCATGTGGGGAAGGATGCTCAAGCTGTGCCCAGCAGCCATCAAGGGTGGCTTGGCCCAGGGAGGCCACTGGAAGGCGTGAGGAAAAGCCCCCAACCTGCTGGCCTTGGCCAGCCACCCCACTCCGACCCCCTACCAAAAGGGCAAATTTGTGTTCTGTTCATTCCTGCACTAAGCCTAGTCCACTTACAGAAACCCACATAAATTGGTTCAAATCCACCTCAGGCTTTCTGAAAGTCTGTACCCAGCCTTAGCTTTGAAAGCTTTCTTAGTACTCCACTGCCTGAGTACATAGCTGAAACATACTGTAGCACCGAATGTCTGTATACCTTAACGGTGATTGCTGCCCCATATGCCTTTTCCACTATGATTCTCCTCAAGTTACCAAGAGGCCCTTTCTCGAACTCCTTTCCACTGCCAAAGAGTCATCCTCTGTTGGTTCCTCAGCAGGAGGAATAGAAATGCAGAAAGTTCATGCTCATTGCTCAGCAGATTTATCACACTAATTTCTACTTGCATGTAATTATAAAGTATCAAATTAGCTGAACACAGGTTGCTGGAAGAAACAATTTAGTGAGGACATCAGGAAGCAAATGTGTGCGCAAAGCTAGGTACAACTTACCGCTGAACCAGGGGTCTCTGTAAGTGTTTCTTTTATCATAGTGCTACCTTTGTTTATTAAAAATGGAGCTTCAGTGTTACCCAACATGTATTACATGAAAGAAACATATGCAAAGATGCCTAAACTTATGAGACCAGCTCTTCATTTCAAGTCCACTTGATATTCTCCAGCACATGACTGTTGAACTGGATATACCTAGAATCTTTGGCTTGTGTAGGGCTTCTCAGTATGACCTTACATCAATGAAAATCCATGACCTTGCAAGACGAAAGCCATCCCTCCTCACTTTCATGTCACCATCTCACAAAGAAAAAACTAGACTGCAAGCTGGAATAGGATTACATACTCTGTTGTAACAAAATTCCACAGCTTCACTTGTTTAAACCCTATATTCTAGAAGATACAGCCAGATTTGGATTTTATTCTAATAATACATTTTCTAGCTAAATGTAAAAATCACTTCAGATTTGGTCTTTTACATGCCATTTAAATTCTTAAATGCACTCCATGCACTCCACAAATTCTTAAAGCACTCCATGTTCAGATCCTACTTTTACCTCAGCAGCCTCCTCAAAATGCAAATTAAAATCATAACCAAGATGAAAAGAAATATTTTGTTCCAAAGCAGGAGATTTTTTTTCTCCTAAATATATACAAAGCCTTAGGCAAAGGGAGATGAAGTTATTGGCTTTTAAAATAAATTGTTTATCCTTAAGCTATTTTGCCTTTCTCTTCCATTATGCAGCAGAGCTTGGATTGACCAGAGATAAAAATACCATTTTTAATTTTATTTATAATGAAACCAAAGATTTTGCTTGCACAGCTAAATAAGATACTGCCTAATGCAGTTAAGGATGTATGTTAGTTTTGGGTTGCTCAAGTATGATTGATTTGCCTGTTTTATCCTTAACTTGCTCAATAAAATACTAATGCGTGCATGGATCATCATAATTCATGTCCAGACATTCCCATGGCCTTAAGAGTTCTAATTTTTCTGCTGAAGTCACCATGTACTTGGCCACATAAGACCTTGGTGCTTTTCTGTATAAAGACACCTTGTCTTCTATCAATTTAACTATACCATCTATTTGGGGAACCAATGTCATGTCAGCAGGTTTCTAATATGTTTCAGAGCAGCTGCGCTCAATCTTTTTGTCTCACAGGCCAGATGGCCTGCACCCAGTCCCTCCACAGGCCAGATCAGGTCAGTGGGCATAATCCAGCCACATGGATGGGGATGGCAGGCAGCCCTGATCTGGCCATGCAGGCTTGGGAATTTGGCAGAGGGGAGAGGTGATAGTACTGACCACTCCCCTATGACCAAAGTTCCTGCCCCATGGGGAGCCCACAGGCCAGATGCCATGATACCATGGGTTGCGTCTGACCCAGGGGTTAGGGTTGAGCACCCCTGTTTTAAAGGCACAAAGACTCTGTTTTAAAGCTTGCAATATCTGGGACGGGAGAAAAAATCAGGCTAAGGGGTACAGCAGGACCCTGTCCTGCAGTTTTTTATTGTAAATGCCCCAATATATGAGTATTAAAGACTCAGCTCCTGGAGTCATACAGCTGTGGGAAACTACTTTCACCAACTAAAAATAGTTGTGGGGACATGGACCCACATAACCCTTCAAACAGTTTAAAATGTGGCTTAAGCCTAAAGTGAACAGACATACAAGGCTCTTAAATAGGTTCACATCTATGTGGAACAGTTCAAAAGCGTACATGGAAATCAAGTATTATTTTAAACTAGTTCACTGGTTAATGTTCTATGCAGACAACAAGCATTCTGCAACGTGATTCTTGTCAGTCCTCTACATATCCCATACTGCACTGCTTCTCCCCTTCCCCCCACCCCTCCCTAACCGCACACTGCTGCAACTGGCTGCTCTGGAACACAACAGAACTCTACTGCCCCTTCTCCACCCTTTTGTTGGCACTTTAAAAAAAATCAATTAGTTTCCATTCTAACAATGAGGGATGTCCTCACTCCTTACTTGATCACAGGCCCTCATCATGCTGTCCAGCCCCTGGGAACCAAAAACCATGGATCCAAGCAATATCTCCCTTCCCCTGACAAGTCAAGAAAGCACACTGCAGTCTTTAGCCATTTTCAGGCTATTCAAGTGTACTGAACTCATGTTTAGTAGAGAAGGGAAAGCAGAAAAGCAACTATACCAACAGCCACAGATCACCTACCTGTGGCACCCCCAAGCATAAGAGTAAGCACTGCCCCCATTGTTATAGGTGTTGCCCCCTTGAGCCTTCTAGGTTTCAGAGAGAAAGCCTAAAAATATAGTCCCAAAGGTACCATGCACAGAAAGCAAATAAATCTGAAATTTATATTTAGTCTCATGGTATACATGCATGTGTATCATGGTTTTTTAATGCACACAGGCCAGCAACACTGGATTACCTACAAAGCCTACCTGGGATTCCTTGGTTCCACTTTGAGTCCATTTATATTTACCAGCGCTGAAATGTTGCATTGATATCAGAATTTAGCTCATTATGTTCTACTGTGACATAAGCATGGCTAAGACTTTCAAAACTGATCAGTGACTAGGAGTGCCTTGATTTTAGGGAGTACCAGCTGAGACACCTTAAGTGACTTCTCTTGATAAAATGCTGACTGAATCCCTTTGAAACATGAGCCTTTCTTAAAAGGTCTTGTATCAGGTCTCCAGAAGTTAACATATTCAAACTAATTAATTATGATTAAATATGTAAGCCACAGGTTTATAAAATGTAGCTGTCCACGCTTTCCTAACAGCCCCATGCACCTTACTCATTATTGCAAAAAAGTTTGACCACAAGCTTCATATAGGATTTTCCCATCACAGATAAGAAGCCAACTAAATTATGATCCTAAGAGCTAAGAGAGAACAAAGATCTATTTAATGAACTTGGAGGCTGGACTCTGTTTGAAGAAAGCTATATACTTTTATCTCTTTGAAGTATTCTCGAGTGCCTCAGTATATTGATCCCTTCATGCAACTCAGTAGAAAAAAAATAGGGTTGATATTTTGAAATTACTACTTTTCTCCCCACCATTTACAGCACTGTACAGCTGAGGTGTATTATTTAGTTCTGAAAGCCAGGGGTTGGGCTTCCTGTGAAACAGCAAATACAGACAGACACAGGAGGGAGGATAACAGATTAGATGGACTGCTTGTTTGATCCTGCTTGGCATTTGCTCTGATTAAGGGAGAATTTAAAACACTGCAGAGCTGCAGTTCAGTATTTTTTAATGAAATATTCCTGGGGACAGATCAGTTAGGTGTCTCCCACTGTGTCCATCTGCACCAGGCCATGCTGTAATTGCCACTAATACAAGATAAGTTAGGAAGCCTTTGGAAGCCTTACTGTATTCCTGTTATATGCAAAGAGTATGCCATCAGCACTAAAGGAAACAATTCTCTGACTTGTTTTCTTCCCACTTGGGCTGAGACAACTCATTCTGCTTTTTTATTTTATTTCTCCTTCTATTATTGTGTATTTTTCTCTGTTACTTAATACTCCTTTGTCTGCCTCCCCTTTCCACCTCCTTCCTACGGTTTAACAGAATGCAGCCCACTTTCGTGCTGGGAGCATCTACTGTGCCACTCACAGCAGAGAAGACAAGCTTGGGCTTGCAGACTGCTGGTCGAATTGACAGCTGCATCTTCACAGGTGGCTACATCACGAGCCCAAAAATACAGATGGAAATAGAGCTGTTTTTAATGGGTGTGTGTCAATTTCCCAGAAGAAATGGAAGCATAAAGCAATAGGAGCATGGTCAAGCTGTTCCACTCCCTGCAGCTCTTCTATAGCAGCCATCTTCCAAATTAGTTTCTTCTTCAAACCTGCCAGACTAGAAGTACCATTTTAGGAAATGTGAGATTATAAGGTTATAAGGTGATACAAATAGGACACTGGATAAATACAAAACACCCAGTTCTTATAGAGTACTTACTTAGTAAATAAAATTGCATATCTTGCCTTAAAAAGGAGATCAGTATCATTACCACAGAAGGAAAAAAAGGATGGGAGGTGAGGTGCAGTGAAATGACTAACTCATTGTCATATTACAGGCCTGTTACAAACCCAGGTCCTAGTCTCTGGTTCTATTTACCACCAGTCCCCTTCTCCCCAAAATCAGTGCTATTTTAAACCTTACTATATAATGGCACTATATGCTATAGACAGCTGGCTGTAAAAGACACTGTCAAAACAAAAGATGGTATCAATACATTGGTGACTCCATGTTCATATTATATATGAGATATATATAGTTATATCATATCATACCATATATATATGATATGAAGATGCAATGGCAGTCACCAACCCCTTTTGGCCATAGGCTGCATGCACAGCAAGTTCTCAGAACATGTAGCGCAGCTCCTCCTGAAGCACTGCATGTGATGTGAGCACTTCCCCTTCCTCCTCTGCCTCTCCAACTCTGAATTCAGTAGCAGGAGAAAGGAGGGGACAAGTTGCTGCCCTTACCCCTCCTTTTCCTTACTGCTGAATTTGTGTGGGGGCGGGAAAGGAAGAGGGGAGAGGGTAAGCAGCTGGCTCCAAAGGTGTTTGAGAGCAGGGACACCAGGGAGCTCATACAACTTGTACCACATGTGGCACTTGGAGCTCACTGGGACCCAGGATCATAGCAAAGGGCTCTGACCACATCCCCGTTAGCTGTGTGGCACAGCCCAATGAGTGCTCTGCACTGTGCATGCACCACAAAGACAAAGGGGGTGTGGCTACACTGCGATCCTAGACCCACTCATGAAAGATATTGGGTCAAATATTTTAGTCCTAAATACCTAAATGCATGCCACTGGTAGAGAACAGGAAAAAGTTGCTTTGAATAATAGGCCCCTGTAATAAGAAAACGGTTAGGTGAAAAACTCATATGAATGCTAGAAAGTGGGGCAGGAGGGGAGGACAAAAAAAAAAGCCTCACCTAGTCTAAGTGAAAAGTCCTTCCTGATCCACAGGGATCCTGGTTTTCCGTGTTTAAAAATCCAGAATTCTCTGATAAACACCCCCAAATCTGTCTTTTTAAGTGATCAAAATAAAATGCCACTACACACACACACAGGTACCAGTTGAACACAATGTTTTATTAATATAGTTACAGTTTTAAAGCAATTTGGGAGCCTACCAGTGCCTCAGTCATTATAATGAAATAAATCCTAAATACCCATATATTTTGGCATTTGCTTTGGATTTTTTTATCATGGAAAATCAGAGCTCCCTCTGCCCCCTTCGCTCACCAGGGCATAGGTCCAGCTGCAGCTGTTCCCTCTGCTGCTTTATGGTACTGAACAGCCCAGATATGCCAGTGCCTCTCACTCCCAAGCCACATCTTCCACCCTGTCCCCGCTGGTGCCCCTCACTCCCAACCCGCAGCCTTCTGTCCCCCCCCAGTCCTGCTGGTGCCTCTCACTCCCAACACACTGTCTCCCACCTCTAGGCTACAGCTCCCCAATCTGTGAGGAAAAGGGTGGATATGTTCGGCGGGGAAGGTGCCCAACCATAGACAATGCTACAGGCAACATCAGGGAGGGCACATGTCCTCCCCACCCCCAGATTTATGTGTCCACAGATGGTACAGAGTTGCAGCCCAGTTGGACTGGCATGGGCAAGAGCCACCTCTGTGGCCCAGCAGGTGGGACCCAGCACAGGACAGTGGAATAGGGCAGTGAGACTTGTTGCCACCACCAGGACCCCTGCATCATCTTTGCCACTAGCATCATAAGGAGTAATGGACCAAGGAGGTGAGGGGTCCGCCAGTGCTGATACCTCTCTCAGGCCACTTGCATTGTCCCCTCCAAGGTAAAGCCATAGCCTGAGGGAAGCGGTGATAGCAGCAGGGTAGAGCCATGGCCCAGCATGTAAGTGGCTGGCAGTGGGAGAAGGTGAGGGCAGCACAGTCCCCTCCCACCCCCCAGTCTGTTACTCCTCATGCTGCTGCTGGTGTGACTGGTGCAGAGGTCCTGGCAGTGGTGGCAACAACACTGAGCCTCTTCACACTGCCCCACTCAATCCTCCTGTGCTGGGTCCCACCCACAGGGCCATGGAAGTGGCTCCTGCCCGTGCCAGTCCAGTCAGGCTGCAGTCCCATGCCCCCTGTGAGCACAGAAGTCTGAGGGGGCATGTGCCCTCCCCACATCACGTATGCCCCCTTGCCCCATAGACTTACATGCAAGGTGTGAGAGCTGCTCTCCACCACGCTGCCTGGCTGCCATGTGCATATGCACATACAGGCGGCATTCCTTGCCTGTGATCATCTTCCTCCCACTCCCCCCAGACCCAAGCAGCCCCTTGCAAGCTGGAACTCTGCCAGCCTGCAAGCAGAAACCTGAAATTGTCCATGTTTTTGACCCTTTTGACAAGGAGAAAATCCATGTTTCTCTGCAAATGGAAAACCCAAATCCAGCAATCAATTTGACCCTTAGCATGTGAGCAAGATACACAAACTAGCTAGGCACCTGAGGGTTATCTGTAACTGCAGAAAAAAAGTTAGTAGAACTTCTCTCCTGCCATCTAGAACTACATGAAGCTGTGCATGGAGGGAATAGAATATTTTGGAGGTTTTGGAGTGGTGATAAACTGGGTTTCAAAAATCACGGCCTAGCTGTGAATACTCCAGCTGATGTGAGCCCTCCCCTCTTTTTGATTTAACTTAGTCTCCTTACCACCAGTCTGAGTGTTATCCTATTCATCTAAAAACTACTGTACTTTCCTTCCACAGCCCATGCACCTACCTACTATTGCTTTCATCTCTGATTTATAGCACAGTTTGTCATTTCAGATGCTACCATGGACTGATGCCATATCTTTAAAAATGGCCTAGGAGGACAAGCAATGGTGACAGATACTTAAAATTGTATTGTCAAATCTTGTTAATGGTCATTGCTTTCCAGGGTCAGTGCTAGCAGCCAATCATTTTTAATATCCGCACCTTCATGAATCAAATCCTGCTCAATGCACCTGTATTCAGTTAAAAAAATAATACGTTATTTGGATGCATTCACAATTGATATGGTCACATTCATTTTATACTTTTCTAGTTGCTGCTTAAATATTTGCATTTATTACACTTCGTAGTTTTCAAAGCACCTAAGAAGCTTTAGCTAACTGATGTACAGATATGCAAGGCTATTTATTAGCAAGTTGTTCCTCCTTCCCAGTTAGGGGAACGCTCAACAAGACTTCAGGAAGGGAGACACAGTGGGTGCATACAAATGCATTTAGGGTTAGTCCCGAGGGAAGACAACATTTTTGCCATTGCCATTGACAACTGCTGCAGTTTTAACAAAGAAAGCCACATTTTGCACCAACTAAATTCCTGCAGGGCAGCTTTCCTTGACTCACAGCCAGACTTAAACCAGGTAAGTCCAAGGCTGGGATCCAAAACCCCTGTCAATAAGTCTTAAATTCCATGGTGCTACCTTCTCTTACTTCAAGCCCCCACATGCCTGTATTTTATTTCTGCACATGCCTAGAAGTGCCCTTCTCTGAACAGTTCAGCACCTACCTGGGGATCGACGAGAGCCACTTCCATGTAGTGATCCCCAGTAACATCTCTGATGAACAAGAGCTGTCGAATTAAAAAAAATAAAATGCCAAAGTGCACAAAGATAAAGATACAGACACTGTTTTTGTCATACAAAAGCACCTACCCTATAATCTGGATTTGGGAACTACAATCCTCTACCTAAGTCTCCTAAAATTCCTAATCTGATGGATGTGCTGAGGTCACCCAACACAGAGAATCAGGTTCCTTACAAAGATGATGTAGTTTTAATAGCACATGCAGGCTTGTGGTTCTATAAGTCAGAATACCACCTGCCCATGAGCTTTACAGCCTTAGCCTGAAAGAATTCAAGTTCTCATCTTCCACCTGCCAGGAGAATGCCTTTACCAAAGGACATAGGCTAGGCTTGCTGGGAGCATTCCCTCCCCATCCTGCTGAAGATGAACTGTGCAGAAAGAAATGCAACATTCATTCAAAGAATAAGAACTAGTCTGACTCTGTAGCCTAGTGGCTGCGGTATTCACACGGGAAGATTAAAGTTCTGGGTTCTGGTCCGTAATCCCAGGCCAGCTTGTCACATTACATTAGATAGGTTACAAAAGTAGCCCTGGAAGCAGAAAATGAAACTGCCATGTATAATAATGAGCTCTGCAACTGTTAGGGGAGGCAGGGGTGTGTGTCCATCCCTGGAGTGTACCAAGCACATTAAGCCCTCAGAAGAATTGAGTACTGTTCTGCCTAGTTTCTAGATCCAAACCAGTATTAGGCAAAAGCTAGGCACATCATTGCTGAGGCCAGGACTATTCTTTACATGTTCAGGAGGAAGAAGGACAGGTATTTTTTATGTCAAAATGAGAGAAATGCCCAAGTAATAAAGTATAGGCCAGGGTTCTCAGCCTTTTCAAACTTGAGGCACCGCTCACTGGACTCAAGGCACCCCTCTAACTCTTGTAAATTGACTGGCATCAAATTTCAGCAATTAATTTTTATATTACAGGATTTACCTCCTTGTACAGGAGCCAGGCAGTGGGGATGCGGGTTGGCCAGGTGGAGCCAATCCCCCATCTGTCCATCTGCTGATACCTTGAAGCACTCCTCACAGAACCTGGTTGCACCCCAGGGTGCTATGGCACTTTGGCTGAGAATCACTAGTCTGGGCTTCTCCTGAGTGAGGCAGTTGAGGAGCAGGGTTCTGTTTTGGATTCACATGTTTTGGGTCTGTTGAGGCACCTAGGAACAGGGGTTAAGTCTCTTTGAACTGCACCTAGACGTTCACGGTTTCCACTTGGGAAAGTTCACAGATAGGACTTGCCCCAGGTTTACAGATTAAAGGCTGAGAAGCCCAGAGACAAGTTAAGTGAAACATTTTTCATTGATAGTTTATTACATCATTGAGGAGGACAGATGCAAACAAACTGTTCCATTCAACTGCCCCTTTTCATTATTGTTTATTATATACACTAGAAACTAATCACATCCAATAATCACTTGCTGACTCATTCAAAAGCTGCTGTAAGTTATTTTGAAAGTGGAGAAGGGTAAGAAATAGCTCAGTAGCATATGACACGCAATCAAAGAACAAGGCAATGAAGGTATTTAACTGGAGTTGATATGGCTAAGCATAAGACCACAACATCCGTTAACCACAACATCCATTTAAGGTTCAGTTCTAATTCGCTAGGTTAGGTATAGCATTGTAAGTGATAATATATGCACTACTAGCAAAAATCAATCCTGTTATTCTGGCCAAGAAGGCAGGCAATCTATTCAGCTTAATTACATGCACAATCTAGGCTATTCAGAGAATGTTAGGACATTGAATGAATTGCTTATTCAACAAGCTCAAAGCTTGCATTAAGAATGAGGTGCTTTTAACAGTCATGTGATCGACTACCTGATTTTTGAAGCTTCCCAGCCATTCAAGAAGAAACTACTACTGTCTGTTTTAAGCATAGTCATGTCAGACAATCACAAACTATGTTAGCAACCTGTGGCACAGGCATATTCAGAGAATTCACATAATTATCAGAGGCCATAGAGCTTTCATAATTATTTCCACTTTTCACCTGCTCACAAGAACAACTGAAAGATTAATTTCATGCTATGCTGAATTCCCAAGGTACCAGGAACATCCGATTGTCTGAATTAGCTGCAGTGTGCACAATCAGAAAGCTGTAGGAGAAAAGATCACCTTCCAACATAATTATACAGTTTTATGCAGTGTTCATAATACTTAAATCCTATATTAGTATTCCAAAACACAAGTCCAGTATTGTTCACTTTTAAAAAACAGCTAACCTTAAATAGATCTTGATCCCAACAGCAATAGCCATTACAAGGGTGACAGACCATCTGTTAATTTAAGGTACTTTAAGATTCAGCAAGAGATATACTCCGCTCATGATTTATGAATAAATAACCATATGAGGTATAAAGACAGCCATAGTATAACAGGAACTTGTTTATTTACAGAAGTAAAATGCAATCCTTATGCAGGCTTAGACCAGTAAGAAATTTCCATTTGTTTTTCCACCCACAAACCCCAGTTCAATCTATGAAATATGACCTTGTCAGTAAAAAAAGGTCTTTCTGAAGCAGAGCCATATTCTGCTTGTTAAATGTCAGAAATTTTAATTTAAAAATGTGGCTCAGAAATTGTAACTTTTCAGTCATTTCTGACAATATAATGAGTTGTACTGGTCTTAACAGCACAGCTACAGCAGGGAAGAACTTAATAGTCATTTCTGTTGGGCCAGTGGCCCAGATGTCCTGGGACAAGTTAGAACAAGTAAGCAGCAGCAACTGTTGAGGCAAGGGTCACAATGCTCTAATCTGTTCCAGAAATTACTCTCTCCAGTGGTTAGATCAGAAGAGAATCAGGACTCATTCCCATGGCTCTCACTGACAGCTTTGGAAGTTACTTAACTTCTTTCTGTTAAATTTAACCATGTACACACACACACACACACACACACACACACACACGCATTCGCATATTCCTCATGAGCGTATGTGTGTGTAGTAAAACCCAACATGATCACATAGTTAATATCTTTGAAAATTTAAGGAAAAAGACTCCTCAAAATATACAGAAGCTTTTACACAAGATACTTTCCCCAATTCTTTAACAGCTTAGCCAAGTTTAAGTACCCTGTTGGACAAGGGAAAAAGCCACAAACATTAACTCAGCTTTAAACTGGATTTGATATCAAGATGGATCTCTCTCCATGACTTTGTTGCTTTTTTATTTTAGTTCCCCTTTCTTCCTTTTGAGAATTAGACAAATCTGGAGGACAGATAACCTGTGATCATGGGTTCGATTCACTCCCAATCATTCAGCTTGACGGAAAAGATGCTGTAATGGAGACTGTTTCAACATATCTCTCTGTTCCTAAGAATTCTTCAGTGTAATTATCAAGCTCACACAATTCATCTTGTACCACAAAAATTGGGCTTTTGTTGGGTTTCTTAAAAAGACCAAATTCTACTCTAGACAAAGACATGCCACACTGGATCAGACTCTAGATACCATACTGGATCAGACTGTAGATGAAGACTGCTGTACTGGATCAGAACATCCTTCATGTCTAATTTCCAAAGGCATTGCTATGGCATGTGTTAGGCACTGGCCAATTATACACATCTACATTTGTGCTGCAGAGGAGGGATGACAAACAATTATTAATTTAATCAGATACTAGAGAAAGAAACAATGGATTATCTCTTCTACGAGAAAATGGAACAATGTTTAATTTTATAGAGCAGCCCACCTCTCCAATCACATCCTTGTGATATTTTGAAGCACGATGCTCATTTAACATTGAAGTTAGTCCTTTCATTGACGGACCATAGTTAGTCTGTTACAGCTAGGTATGTATGAATTAGAAAGGCTCAGGAAAACCTCTTTTCATATTCAGTTCAAAATTCTCAGTTAAATCATAACTATGTACCAATAGCAAAAGATATCACATGTGGTAGCAATAAACTAAACTTGATCTTAGCCAAAAGGCCGGAAGTCCAAGAAGTGGTCAAATTTAGTCTGCTGCTTTTATGTGTGATATCTATTGCTACTGGTACATAGTTATGAGTAACTTGGAAAAAAAAGCCCTAGCCCTCCTACAAACACCAAGAAATCCCTCCTACAAGGCACACAGTCTAAAAGATACTGAAAACTGGAGAGGGCCTGAAAAAAGCCAAAATTAACTTTGAAGCCACCAGTAGGTATCTTACTAAGAGTCAGAAGCAGCTCAATCAAAATAAATTGAGAGACAATTTGATTAGGGTACAAGTATTTTCACAGGGAGAAATACTTTGAACCAATAGTAAGGTTCTAATATAGGGAAGAAAAACCAGTAGCTTGAACCTAAAGCCAGACAAAAGTCATCCTAGAAATAAGGCACAATTCTAATAAAAGGTCAATTACCACTGGAACAGACTACTAAGAGATGTGATAGAGTCTCAGTCTTTTGAGGCCTTCAGATCAATAATGGATGTCTGTACTAAAGTTGTGCTTTGGCCAAGCACAAAGTTATGTGGATCAATATAGGGTAAAGAGTGAAGTTTAATAGCCTGAGATATACAGGAGGTCAAACTATATGATCTAATTGTTCTTTCTGGCAATATAATCTAGGAGCAGTTTTACAGATTCAAGGGATAGAAGAGAGAATAATGAGACAAAGGGAAGTGAAGTGGCATTCATTGCCTGGACTAAATGCAAACAGGACCCAAGACTACTGTGCTACAAAATTATAGTCTCATAGGTAAATGTGACTCTTTATTGGACATTTGATTTTTAACCACAATACAGCCTTCTGTTTGAGAAAGACTTAGATTTCTATAGAGAACATAGACTTGTAATAGTGAAACATTCTATTGGTTAGAATTACCCTAGACAAGAATTACAACCTTTGGATGCTTCCAACTTTCAAATCAATTCCCTATTTCAGCTGAAATTTTTCTATGCTTGGCCTCTAGAGATTGTTTTTAAAATGAACGAACAAAAGCTGCTGTCCTAACTGAAAAGGAGACTTAAGCTGCCTTTTGTGCCACAATTCACAAAGCTGAATTTTTCAAGTGGCAAGTCCATAAAGAGGGCACAAGCCTCCAGGACATCTTGCAAAACAAAGTAGCAGTTGAGCAACAGAATATATACATTATACACACACCAAAACATGTTAATGTTCAGCACGATGTACAGAACTAAAAATCTTATTTATGTATCTCATGAAGAAATGGTTGCTCTTTGCTGTTTACTAGATTTCCATAATTCAGCATTTAGATTTGCAAACCTGGAATTAAAGTTAGAACAGTAAATGCCCCCCTCCCCGCCAAACAAAACAAAACAACCCACCACCTGCAGGCTTTTTGGGACAGGAATGATCTTATGTCTCAACAGCATCCAACACAATAGGCTGTTAAAGTTTCCATGTCTAATGCAATACAAAACTAGAGATTACAAAACTTTACCTTTGAGGGAAAGAAAGGTAGAGAGACTCTTGTCTTCTTTACGGATAGATGGGAAGCCTGAGATTTCCAGAAATAAAGTACTTAGTGGGAGGAAGGCAGGGGAAGGAAGCGAAGGGGCCTATATTAGCCTCTGTCCATTCCTTTTTTTTGAAAAAACATAGCTGGTAGAAAAGCTAGTAGAGAGATTTACAGTATGGGACACCACTTTGGTCAAAACTGCTACAGAAGGAAGTATTTTTTTGTTCAGTGTGCTTAATGTTTGCTAGCATTTGTATAACTGAAACAAGTGAAAAAAAAAACACTTGAGTACACTTGTTAAAGATGCAGGACCCTGTAAAGAGAGTAAGTGGTCACACAGCTGAAATGCAAAACTGGTTCAGGCCATCAGTTTTATTTGGTATCAGGCTTCTAGTGTGACCAGTCATAGGCAAGTCAGTTGGGTCCAAGTCCACAATGAGCAGTTCCAAAACTGTAGGTCACAACCCCAAATGAGGTCGCAACATCAGTGGATGGGGTCACAGAGGTGAAAAGCTGTGGGTTGGGAGTGAGGGGCCATGCTGAGGAAATGGGGTCATCCCAAGGAAAAGTTTGGGAAGCACTGGTGTAGACAGAAGTGACACTAGGCATCACCATGCCTAACATCTAGCCGGTGTTACATGCCCCAGGTTTCTGTACAGAGCATGTATTAAGAAGGCATGAGGAGAATTAGGTACCTACGAATGGGGAGAACTGGGACGTTGACCCAACTAGTAGAACACTGCAAAGAGAGGGGAGTGTCAATCTCTCCTGGTTTTAGAAACCTCCCTACATCTGTCTGAAAGGCACTTTGACAGAATTCATCCTTGGGTGGCTGCAGCACACACTAATGGCCATGCAGGCTACTCCAGCTCCTCCTTGTACCCCCTCACAGTGTCACATATGCCAGCTTGATGGAAGTGTTCTATTACAGTGGAAGGTTGCCCCACAGTCTTGAAATAATTGATCTAACTTAATCTATTCAGTCACGTTTTGGTAATGGACTGGGACCTATTTCAAGTCCTACCAGCACTGGTCAGGCACCAGTTGTTCACCCACAGAAGCCTTACACATCAGAAGCTGTATTCATGGCCTTCATAGCTATGCCCATGCTTCACAGGTGTCAGTCACTTAATTTTATGGGGCTCCTCAGTCCTGGCTGTACACTCTGCCCTTAGACACTAATTTCTTGGTCTGAGCCTTGTCCTTCCCAACCTTGGCCCTTTTTCTCTTGCTGACTCCCTCAGTCTCTGGTTAGGGAACATCTCTATAACTTCTATTATTATAGGACAAACTTGTTTTTAATGAGAAATTTGGCCCCTTGTGGCAGGTCAGCAGAAGGCCCCCTGTTGCAGAAGGCCTATGAGGAGTAAAGAAATTCAGGCAAGGTAGGCACAGGGTCCTCTGAAATCCTATGTCATAAGGAAGTAAAATCCATACTGGTCTTGGATGGGCCACTGCAATGGGAAGCATGCGTGCGTGCATTGGGATAGGAGGAGGAAGGGTGACTTGGCACTTCCAGCAGTCAGTTGCTGAGAACAACAGTGGAGGGACAATGACTTGTATTCCAGTCCTGGAAAAATGTTGACGGCAGGAAGCACTGGCAGCAGTTTTGATGTAGTCACTTGCTCCCTCCTAATAAAAAAACTACAAAACCCCATAACTACCAGCTTACCTCGAGATCAGAAGCAATAAAACTAGCGCCTGTGTTACACAAGAGGCAAGGATTTTTTGGGGATGATATCTTTCTTCGGACCAAGTGCATACTTGGGATAAAGTTAGACAAGCTTCCTAATGTGTAAAGGAGCACATGCATTTGACAGCTCGTCTAACTTCATCCCAACTGTGCACTTAGTCCAATAAAAGACATCACCCCCCAAAATCCTTGCTGCTTGAATAATTCCTGGACCACCGTGGCTACACCTCACTCTAAACACCTGTGTTACCACATTTAAATAATGCCAACGTTTTACAAAGGTTGATACACTGGCTATCTTACCGGAATGCATTTTAGTAAACTAATTATTTTTCAGTGAAGTGAGAACCCAAATTACTGATAACATAATTCAAAATATGAGTAGTTAGCATACAGCAAGTTAAGCAGAACAATAATGCAGCGAAACTAAAGTTCCTTTTCTGGTTTCTTTATGGTCCAACCGTATCAGAGTTTAATGTACTTGTAAACATGCATATCACCATATATGCTCCTTAATGTAAGGGTCAGTAACCATTTGCCAGTGTCTGCTGGAATTATAACCTGGTTGTGTCTGCAGCCTGGAAGTCTCTGCCCCTCTGCCCCCTCTTGCCCCACAGGACTAACCAGACCCCTCTGCAGCAAGGGAAGTACAGACCCAATGGCACAGCAGCCTCTGTAAGAGGGGAGTGCTGAAGATGGGATGGGCCTTGCACTGCTCTATACCAGATTCTCTATGCCAGATGTGACCTCTGCAGGCCAGACTGGGCCTCTTTGCTGGGTTCTTAATGGATTAGAAACCTATATTTAATATCTGTATGCCATATATTCCTATACCTCAGAATAGGTGTATAGAAGTTAGAGTACTTACCTTGAGCACCAGTTCTCAAAATTCAGAGCACCTCTTGGTACCCTGCTACATGTCCTCCAAATCACCCCCACAGCCACAACCTGGTCCTCTGGTTATAAACATAAACCAAGATATGCAAACTGCTTTCAACTAAAGATCAAACCTCACTCTGGGTCAGTATCCCACAGCACTTCACACTCCCCTCTCAGTTGTCTCCTTTCTGGGGTACTTCAGGTCTTTCTCCTACAGAGTACAAAACCAGACTGCCTCCTCCTATTCCAGAGCTTAACTCTGGGCACCACTCTTCCAGACACATGGCTCATCCATCACGCACAGGCATATTTTCTTAGCTCAAATTAGCCCTTCTCCTGCTGTTACCTGGCTGCTCAGTCCCATATAGCTAGCTTTTAGCTCAGCTTTTCTTTCCCTCTTAAAGTGGCAGAGGAAAAGGCCCCTGTGACATGCATCCAATGTAAAACTCCCATTCACAGCTTGAAGCCCCTTACAGGTTAAGTCAGTCCCTTTGGGGACAGTTGGACTGAATCCTTTTCTAAAAAATGACTGTAAGAAGAAGCATGTATGGCACCAGCACAAACCTTTTATAACAGCCTAGTGACCAGAGCACTTAGCCAGACAGTGGTTATATGTCACCTTGTGCTCAAGGGATAAAGGTTGTAGCCGTTTTGGTCTGAGAAGACACCTTGGGCTCAAGGGAACTCCAATGCAAATCTCCCAAGGGAGTGCCATAACCACCACAATATAGGCAGGGCCAGATTAACCCTTTAGTGGGCCCTAGGCAAACAGACTTGTGGGCCCCGGGTTGGTCGAGACTCCCCTCCCCAGCCTGGTGTTGCCACCTACAGGGAGTGGGGCTTGCAGCTGCCACTAGGAAACAATCCCCATGGTAGCAAGGCCAACAGAGGGGAGGGGAAGAGACAGTAAGGGAGGCAGACCAGGCCATTCGTACCATTTCTGCAGAGGGAAGGACCAGGCCCTCCCTCAGGTCAGGGTCCTAGACATGTGCTGAGTTTGCCTGTGCACTAATATGTCCCTGAATATAGGCTAAATTGGGTATGGATACTCTCTGCTGCTCTTGTTGAAATTGTGTCATTGTGCAGAAAGGAATGCAAACATCATATGGTCAGAAAAAGAGACTACAACCGGGAGTCAGATTGTAGCCTAAAGCACTCCCACTGGATGGCAAATCCTAGTTTCCAGTCACTCAAAGCTCCTGGCTTCTTGTTTCCACATTTTAAAGAGTGGAAAATGCACATGAAGTTCCCACCACAACCAGTCTCCTCCCATCCTGTTCATAAAGGAAATGGCTTTTCTTTGTGTCAAATTCAGTGCTATATCTGTGTTAAGCATGTGCTAGGAAGGAGCTTCTAGGTTATTCAAGCCAGTGCACCTTTCTGCAGCAACCATTTCTCAGTTCAGCTCCAACATGCTTCCTAAAAACAAAGTTATGCAATTTCACCCCATAGTGAAGGCAGCAACAGTGCCAGCATTGCAGCACCCTGATTGAGAACCACTGCTTTCATTGAAGGGATACCTAATTTGTAAATCCAAAATGACCTTAAGCAGAAAGTAGGCACCAAGATACTCAGCCACAATACATATGTCCAGAACTGCTGCTATTAGCACAACTTTAGGTGTCATAAGTAATTTTACTGGCCAAAACTTGGCTCCTAAATCTTAAAAAAGGGGGATAGTGTACATGCATCTCACGGGGTGTTGTGATGCCTAAAATCATTAATGTTTAAAGTTATTTGCAACCCATGTTTGGAAGGTGTAAGATATGTGAATGTGTACACATGGGAAACTAAAGTTGCTTCCTGTTGAATCTGCTCCTGGCAGTGAATGCAGTTTTACTTTGTTTACAATAATGGGGACAGACAGAAGTACAGCTCCCAGCTGTGACTCAGAACAATTACTGCAAAGTGATCTGTGTTACAGCCTTACCCCAAACAGAAGTTCACTGTTCATTCCAAGGGGGAAAGCAAATCTAGCAGGTCCCCATAGCAGCAGCCACAGCTCTGTGCTAGAGCTCACTGTTTTAAGAATGGGAGGAGGGGAAAACAACAGAGGGAGTTCATTCTTGGGCTCTTCAGATGATACTGAAGGGTGGGGTGGGTGAATTGGAACACCCCCCTCCCAGGGGGCTCTAATACACCCACCCCACCCTTTAAGAGGGCATTGAAAAATCCCCAGACTGAACTCCCTTTGCTTCCTTTCTCCCCCTCCCATTCTGAAATCAGTGACAGGCCAGGAGCTCCTCAGAAAAGGTGCTACATTTTGAAATGTCTTTATCTCATAGTTTCATAGTTTCATAGTAGCTAGAGTCGGAAGGGACCTAGGTAGATCATCTAGTCCGACCCCCTGCCTTAGCAGGAAAGAGCACCGGGGTCAGATGACCCCGGCAAGGTGCTCATCTAACTTCCTTTTAAAAATCCCCAGGCTAGGAGCCTGCACCACTTCCCCTGGAAGCTGGTTCCAGGCCCTAGCCACCCTGACTGTGAAGTAGCGCCTCCTAATATCTAATCTAAACTTACCCTCCGCCAGTTTGTGACCGTTATTCCTGGTCACTCCTGGCAGCGCACGGGGGAACAGGGACTCCCCCAATACCTGCTGATCCCCCCTGACCAGTTTGTAGCAGGCCACAAGGTCCCCCCTTAGCCTTCTCTTGTGGAGGCTAAACAGGTTCAGGTCCCGTAGCCTATCCTCATAAGGCCTGCCCTGCTGACCCCTGATCATACGAGTGGCCCTCCTCTGAACTCTTTCCATATTGTCCACGTCCCTCTTGAAGTGTGGCGCCCAGAACTGGACGCAGTACTCCAGCTGCGGCCTGACCAGTGCCGCATAGAGGGGGAGGATCACCTCCCTGGACCTGCTCGAGATGCATCTGTGGATGCATGATAGGGTACGATTGGCCTTCTTGACTGCCTCCCCACACTGCCGGCCCATGTTCATCGTGGAGTCAATGACGACTCCAAGATCCTTTTCCGCCTCCGTGCTGGCAAGAGGAGAGTTCCCCAACCTGTAAGTGTGGTGCCGGTTCTTCCTCCCCATGTGCAACACCTTGCACTTATCAGTGTTAAACCCCATCCTATTCTCATCCGCCCACCGTTGCAACCTGTCAAGGTCAGCTTGTAGCCTATTGCACCCTTCTAGTGCACCCACATCCCCCCACATCTTAGTGTCATCAGCAAACTTGAACAGGGTGCTTTCTACCCCCTCATCCAAGTCACTGATGAAGATGTTGAACAGTGCAGGCCCGAGGACCGAGCCCTGCGGAACCCCACTGCCCACATCCTTCCAGGTCGAGAAGAACCCATCCACTACCACCCTCTGGGTGCGGCCCTCCAACCAGTTGGCGACCCATTTGACCGTGTGGGCATCGACACCACAGTCTCTCAGCTTTTTGATGAGGACAGGGTGAGAGACAGTGTCGAAAGCCTTCCGGAAGTCCAAAAAGACTACATCCACAGCAACCCCTGCGTCTAATGATTTGGTGACCTGATCGTAAAAGGCCACCAGGTTGGTCTGACAAGACCTGCCACTGATAAACCCATGTTGGTTGCCCCTGAGCATGCATTCCCCCGCAAGGCCCTCCTGGATGTGTGCCAGGATAATTTTTTCAAAGAGCTTACCCGGGATTGAGGTCAGACTAACTGGCCTGTAATTTCCCGGGTCCTCTTTTTTTCCCTTTTTGAAGATAGGGACCACATTGGCCCTCTTCCAGTCCTCCGGCACCTCGCCAGAGCACCACGAGTGCTCATAGAGCCGTGCCAGGGGTCCCGCAATGACCTCAGCCAGTTCCTGTAGAACCCTAGGGTGAAGATCGTCCGGACCAGCGGACTTGAACACGTCCAGCTTCTCCAGAAGTACCCTAACTAACTCCTCGCTAACCCTTGGCCCAGGCGTGTCTCTCTCGGGGCCCGAGGGGGGCCCAGCAGGGAGGTGGCTGAACTGGTCCCTACTTAGGAAGACAGAGGCAAAGAAATCGTTAAATATGTTAGCTTTGTCATCTGGCGTGATGACTAAGTTGCCCATCGTGTCCTGCAGGGGCCCCACATTACCCGGGACCCTCTTTTTACCCCCTATGTATTTGAAGAAGGACTTCTTATTGTCCTTAATCCGGGAAGCTAGTCCTATCTCCAACTCTGCCTTGGCCCTCCTGACTGCCCCCCTACATCCTCGGGCGACTATAACATAGTCCTTCTTGGCGATGACCCCATCTCTCCATTGGGTATATGCCTCCCTTTTAGCAAGGAGACATTCCCGGATGCTCTTAGTGAGCCATGGGGGTTTATGTGCCCTCCTGCTCCCTTTGACCCTTGTTGGGATTACCTCCCTTTGGGCATGGAGGATCGTCTCCTTAAGGAGCAACCACTCACCTTCGACATCTGATTCCCTTCCCCTCTGGGTCCTCAGCGCTTCCCCAACTATCCTCCTTAGCTTGTTGAAGTCAGCCCTCCTAAAGTCTAGGGCTGTTGCCTTGCTGCAGCCCTTTGCCACCTTACGCTGGATGGTGAATTCCAGCAAGCGATGATCACTGTCTCCCAGGTGGCCCATCACCCGCAGCCCCCTCACCAGGTCATCACCCGTGGCCAGCACTAGGTCCAACAAGGCGTCTCCCCTGGTGGGACTGTGCACCTCCTGGGTTAGATGGAGGTCCTGCAGTCTGGCTAAGAACCGACGTGAGCGATCAGACTTGGCTGACTGCTCCTTCCAGCAGATGTCTGGGAAGTTTAGGTCCCCCATGATGACCACATCCTTAGCCCTCACTGCCTCTGTAAGCTGACCTAAGAATTCCAGGTCGAGCTCTTCTCCCTGGTTGGGAGGTCTATAGTAGACTCATACCTCATGCAATGAAGGGTCAGTTTTTCAATCGATCGGCCAGGTTTTAAGCTATCTGCAGCTGTGCACTTGCGATTGGTCATAGCTATAAACTGCTTTCTGTGGTCAGATTGGGTAAAAATTGTCATTTCCATCTGCACCCAATATATTTCACCCTTGCCAGTCTGGCAGCACTCTTTCCCACACTTGTGGCTAGAGTCACTGATTTTTTAATGGCCCATTAAATTAACCTGAAGAATTGCTGTAATTGTTAGTACCTGAAATCTGTTGGAATTGAAATGGCTACTTGTAGTGAAATAAATGGAGCTTAGGATGGCACCCTGGAAGACTGGCCTATGTATATAGAGGGGTTAAAATAGTATTATATTTTAATAGTAAATAAGCTTCTCCCATAGAAACATGTAACTACACTACAGAGTCTGATGGGACAAAAAATGTACAGTTTACTGCAAAGGCTTAGCCTAGAAAAGTCAGCAGGCAAAACCTTTAAAGAATTATTAAAAATTATCCAAAAGCATCTGGCACTAAGCCATTGATTATTGCACAAAGATTCAAGTTCATAAGAGAAATCAACTTGAAGATGAACTGATTTTCCCTTTTGCATTGCTATGTTAAAGATGGACTTAATGAGGCCCTCAGAGAGATTTGTGCATGGGCTACTTAATTAAGCCATACAAAGGAAACTCTCAAAAAGGAAGACCTCATCTTTAAATCTGCTGTTGAGGACTAGAACAGCTATGGAAACTTCAGCAAAGGTTGCCATAGGATTGCAAGGAAGAGAGCCTATGGATATAGGAATAACTCATTCCAGTTATTAAATATACAATAGAAGAGCCAGTGCAGGCAATGCCCTAATGTGTAGAAAAGGATCTTACACCCTCACTGATTGCTAGTTTAAGGAATGCTACTACCAAAGCAGTAAATAAAAAAGATATATCCAGGCAGTGTGTCATACTAAAAGAAATAAAGGAGAGAGTACGACAAGATATAGAAAAAGAAAATAAAAAAGCATATGTGATGAATAGAAACAGCAGTGACACAGACAGCAAGAGTGAAGTAGCTAGTCTGGGCCTGCATCCTGTGAAAAAGGATAATAAAAAAGCCATCAATTGACACCCCAGGTTACTGGGAAAGCCATTAAGATAGAGTTTGATACAGGTTCTGCAGTGTCTGTTATCTCATATTCAGAATACGAAAATCTTTTAAAAATATTAAATTAAGGAATAAACTTGTTAAAAACATGGAGAGAAGACTGTGCCAAAGAGGTTGATGTCAATGCCACTAGAACGTAATAAGTGGAACCTCCAGACTTACATATAATTGAAAAAGAGACAACTGCTCTGTGGGGCCATGAATGGTTAAAAGCAATTCCTTGGACTGGAATTGTGTAAAGATGTTGCAGCCATGTTCAAAAGTCACTGCAAAAACAGTTAAACAACAATTTGAAGGTATATCAAGCCAGTCCTCCTCAGTGTTCAGGGAAGGCATAGAAACACTAAACATATCAGACCTAGGATAATGATAGAAGATGCACAGACCAAATTTTACAAAGCTTGGCCAGTTGCTTACAGCCTATGTGCCAAAGTAGATGCTGAACTGAACCACATAGAGGGCATACTTTCAAAAGCAGCCTGGAGTGGGGCATATCTATAGTGCCAGTTGTAAAAATGTGGTACAGTAAGGGTATGTGGAGGTTTTGGTTACTAGAAACTATGTTTTGAAAGTTGGCAATATCCCCTGCCTTTAACTGAAGTTATTTTTGCTGCACTATTAAGGGGCAGCACTTTAGCAAAACTGATTTAGTGCAAACGTAGCCCGGGTGGCATGCGGCTGGTACCCCCTCTTCATTTGAAGGGATGTTAGCAGGTGTGGCATGCTGGGAGTGTGACTGCCTAGCTTCAGGCCAGCTCACCTCCTTTCCATACAGAGCAGAGACCAGAGACACCCAATGATGCTTAACTACTTACAGGTTTAATTATACGATATAATATAAAAACTTATAAACATGTACACACGCACACACATTATTTACAGATAAAAGTTTTTAAAAGTCCTTAACTCTTATTAACCCTAAACCCAGGCAATCTCAGCCGGATATGGTAGACAAAGGCACTGTATTAGCACAGGCTTTAACCCTCCTTGGCCTTCCAGTCAGGGTGCAGTCCTTACCTTCAGCAGGGCCCTCCACCAGACCGGTAAAAAAGGGCCAGGGACCCACCACGAGAGCTGCCCGAGAGCCGAGGGCCAGGGGTTCCAACTGGCCTGGAGGTGGGCAGGGCTGGTAGCCAAAGGTCCCGGGGACCACACCCAAGAGAGGAAAACAGCTTCAGGGAGCTACGTAGCCCGTACGAAGGTGGATGAGAGGACTGATGAGAGGACTTTAGGTTAGGGTTCAGTCAGAAGGATTTGGGGTCCAGAGTGGGGGGCCACTGATTATGTGAACATCGAGCTGCCATCTGTGAGGTTTGGGCTGCAGTGTAGGGGAGGAATGGAGCTGTAGATAGTGACCCTGGCATTGGGGCAGAAAATGGGCAGCCTCCCGCTTAACTACATCTATCAATTAATTTAAGATCAAGGCACGGCAGGCGAGAAAGCAGGCAGTTAACCCAAGAACAGCTGGGTGGGCCATGTGGACATTGGCCCCAAGCAGGCTCCCTGTTACATCCACCCCCTCCCCATCATGGGGCTTCCCTTTTAATCACCTAAACTGGGGAGGGCTTCTCTTCCCCTCTTGGGAACTGCAATCACCTTCCTGAGTGACTCATCACCATGCTGGGAGTTGTCTAGGCTTGTCTCTCTCTGTGGATTGGCTACAGGGGCCTCCTTCCTGACTAGGATGTTTGACCTGTCTGGTAGATGCTTGCTGCGGGAAGGCCCAAACTGCCTTGTGCTCTCTCAGCCCCATGTACAGGGTGGTGCCTTGTGCAGGGGTGGGGACCTGCGCTACCTCGTGCAGCTGCGATATCCCATCAGCTCCGCTCATCTCTCTTAGCCCCATGCACCACCCTGTGCATTGAAGAGGTGCCTGCATTGTGCAAAGTTGGGGACCCGTGCTACCTTGTGCAGCCACCAAGGTCTGGTCCACTCTCTGGACCCTCTGTGCACCGACGCTGTAGCTGCCTCCATGGCAGGGCTGGGACACAGCTGCCTGATGCTCCCTGCTCGGCAAAGGCATCTTCAGGGCACTTCTGGGGCAACTGCTCTGCCCTACTGGTCAGTGCTCCAACTCTTCTGCAGCCCCGTCTTCATCATCCCTCATCAAAGCTGCCCATGTGCTGGGCACACAGATTTAATTCCTTCTGGAGGCTCTACCCCTAGATTGGAAATGAACCA
Organism: Crocodylus siamensis; assembly: GCF_052110815.1. Classification (NCBI taxonomy): domain Eukaryota; kingdom Metazoa; phylum Chordata; order Crocodylia; family Crocodylidae; genus Crocodylus; species Crocodylus siamensis. The sequence goes on along the minus strand of NC_143398.1, from coordinate 73,052,638 downwards.
ATGGGACAGCCTGACCGTTAGTTTCCCCTCAGTCCCCTTCTTGACCTCATCCCTAGTCCAGGGCAGGACAAGCCTTCCTCCTGCCTTCTCCTGATTGGTGGGGAAGGGAAATGCCCTCATCAATCAGCCTGAGCCATCCAACTCAAGCCATAAAGACAAGCTGCCACCAGCCAGACTGCCACACAAACTGTATTACAGATGGAAATACAAGATGCAAAATGTTTATCTTACCATAAACATGCAAAAAGTGTTATATGATGCCACAGCAGTACAATAGACTAGAGTTTGGCATTGCCCCTGATCCTGCTATATGGCAATGAACAATGGATCACGTGTTACAAGGCAGTCAACAAAATATTATTTGTATGAAATTATTTTGACTGGTGATGAGGAACACATGACTGTTTTGAAGAGAACCTAGAAAAATGAAAGTTGTGAGCAAATTGTACAAAACCCAAACTTTTCAGAGTCAATTAATAGTATGTCCACAATTAGTGATGCAGAAGGCCTCTATAAACCTCAAGAGAAGATTAAAGCTGTTCTGGAAGCCCCACAGCCAAAAAATATTACACAATTTATATCTTTTCTAGGATGTATTATTATAATAGTTGTATATAAAACTTCACAACTGTATTGTATCCTTTAAACTATTTTCTGCAGACAAGCCACAAATAGGTTTGATCATGTGTCAGAAAGCTTCCCTAGAAGCAAAAACAAATGATTATATCTGATATGGTACCTGTTCACTTTGCTGTCCATGGCAGCAGGGTGCTTTAGCTAGAGCTCAATCGATAAGCTTTAATTAAAGCACCCTGACTGCCATTTTTAGCATGTCATGCATCCTTCCATGGCACTGGGACTGTTATATCCAGGGATCCTAATTTTCTTTTTGCCATGGAAAAACGCAGAATCCGTATTTTTTCTCTTCCATTTAGGCCTTCTGCAACAGATGGCCTTTTGCTGACCTGCCACAAGGGGATAAATTCCACATTAAAAACAAGTCTGTCCTTTAGTGATAGCAGTTATAATATAGAGATGCTCCCCAACTGGAGACTGAGGGAGTTGGGAACCGGGATAATGTCCCTCTGTCAGGGAGCAGGGAGCTAGTTAAAGACAGACCAAGAATTTGCAGGTTGCCAGCAGCTCCACAGTAAAATTTGTTATTTAGTTCTTCTCATTCCCATATGCCTATGTTTACTGAATCCAGTGATCACTACAGGCATTTTTACATATATGCTCAAGGAGTGGGACTGGGGTGCTTTAATTAGAGTGGTTTTGAGAGATGCTCTAATTGAAGCATCCACAGCTTCTGATTTATTCAGCATCCTGTGCTTCAAAATAGTAGTGGGGAGCTTTAACTACAGCTCATTCTCTGAGCTTTAATTAAAGCGTCCCTGCTACCATTCTGAAGTGCAGGGATGCCGAATACACAACACACAGGGTCTGCTGGAACACGCTAATTAGCATGGCAGCAGGCTCGATTAAGCGAATTTGCTTTGACATAAAGTAATTAAAATGTGTCAGAACATCATCCCTGCATGTGTACAGACACCCTAAATGTCCCAAGCCAAATTTCACTCTGGATAATGTTCCATGAAATTGCACTAACATCAGTGAGGTTGTAAGTTAACAGTAGCCCAACACCTCACTTTCTAATTCATGGTATCTTTACTTGTTATTGTCACACATCTTTGGTTTGCCCTGGCACATTTAAGAGTAGGTAGACTACACAGAACTATTTCTTAGATATTGTCAATTTTACTTATTCCAACTCATGTTTATCAAGCACTAATATTTTAATACGGTGATCTTCAACCTGTGGTCTGTAGGCCCCTGAAGGTCCACAGACTATGCGTCTAAGGGGTCCACAAAAGATGACTATGATAAGTCAAAAGTATGCGAATACCTATTCTTACAATTCAAAGGGATACATACCTCCATTCAAAGTTTCCGAAAAGAATCTGCACCTCCATTCAAAATTGTTTAGGTCTGCAAATGAAAAGTTGAAAACCACTATCTTAATCCATTACCTTACTAACAGCACATGAGCTTTTAAGTAGGTTCAGACAGCACCATGTTTGAGCATCCACAACATGAAGTTCAATGTGCCAAGATTAGTGTGCATGTGCAACGTTAAAAAAAATTAAAGCATTGAGTCTTTTTAATTGGCCCCTTCTAGAGAGCTTTAAAACTCTATTTATACTCTAGACATCTAGCCTAAAACAAGAAGAGCCAATGCCCTGAATGTCTATTAAAGGCTCTGGGTCCATTCCAGCAGCCAGTTGAAGGTATTAAAAGTCAGAGCAGCATTTTAAATAAGTAGCACAGACTGTGTATTTACTAGCGGATAACAGATGACAAGTATTTGGACCTCTGCCTCCCTGGTCTCATGCCAAGCTATAGGCCTTCAATTTTTAACGCCAGGAGAGAGCATTTTTTATTCTGACCCTCTACATAACAGGGGGCATGGAGTTCCACCAAATGATCCAACATATAGCCCTTAAGCAACTAGAAAACCATTGTACTGGAACTGTAACCAGTATGGTTAAAGGGGTTACTGCAATTAATGGGGTTACTTCTCTACATACATTTCCTAGACCTGTGCCAAGTAATTCCTGACTAGTAATAAATGAACAGCTGCTTTTTAAAAAGTACTATTTCATATCTTACTGCTGTTTTACACAAAATGTGGGTATACTACATGTAAGTCATGGGTTTGTCAGGATAGAATGATTATATTTTAGGGAGATATAGCATATCCAAAAAGGTTTAGTTTTTTACCTTGCTTTCTCCCCACATCAATTCCCAGAACCAGGCACTGATAAAGTTTATACACTTCTAACATTTCTCATCTGGCATTTCTGTAACTTTGTTTTTTCAACTGAGTGCATTTTGAAGGTCACTGCATATGTGATGTTAGTTTGCCTATTGGGAATAACTGTCTTTAATGTGCAACAGCAAACTAGAAATTGTTAGTAGGGATTAATAAATTATTATCAAAACACTCCTTATGCTGTAGATTACAAACTGGTGTTTCTTTTCCCACAATCCATAAGAACAAGTACTAAAGAATCCCAAGCCTTCTTTTAAAAAGCAAGAAAAGGTTCCTCCTGGGTTCATACTCCTTTCAGTTCAGCAAGCACTGGGAACTTTGAGAGAGGAACCTTGAAAGGAGAAGGTTACAATTCTTAGTTAATATGGATAAATCAAGGCCTTCATCTGTACAATTAATACCACACATCATCCTGTTCCCAAGCAAAGAACTTATTTCTCAAGTCAATATTTAGAGCTCACTACAGTTAATGGTTTAACGATATATGTCAAGTAATGTTTTTACAAGGTTATCAGAAATAGTTGCTTTAATTAAATATGCAAATACTGCCATAAAACCTTGCAAGTAACTTGCGAAGGAAATCCTTGGACAAGAGAATAGAAACCAAGTGTGGCATAATAGCAGGCTTGTAGTTAAAGCAGCAAAGGGATAATCACCTTAAATATTAATTTATGGCACTAAATAGGGGCTTCCAGAAGGAGAATTATTTGGGAACATTCTGAAAGGTTTCAAGCTTAAATGACTGGATACTTTAACTCTGTACTACTGCATAGCAATTATTTGACTTTTCTGTCATCCTGACTCTACCCAATATTGAACCTTCAAGGTCTCACTCTTTCTGTGGGCTTGCTTTTTAAAAAAAAAAAAAAAAAAAAAACAACATTTAGCCTCCAGAGCCAAAACAGTTCTGAATTAAGTTCCAAATTTCAACTGAGTAGAGCTCAGTTGTTCAAGCCTGTGTGGCACTACCAGCAAGTACCCTGCCTCCCAGACTCATCAGTCCGGGGCTTCAGATACTCTCAAGTCCATGGCAGGCATCCTACATGCAAGCCCCATGCCCAGAGTGGCCTGACAGTTCAGATGCCCCAGTCTTGCTTGCCCCTAGCCAAAACGCTGAAGGAGCGAACAAGGGGGAAAGCCCAAAAGTAATCCCCCATTGCCATAAACTGTGTAGCTGTACAATACACTGGGCCCGTTCTCTGATGCCCACTTTTTGAAGTGGGTATCTGGCAAGTGGAAACAGCATCCTGCTTGCTGCGCTACAACATTATGGTTCATTTTCCAGGACACAAGTATTTCCATACTCTTCTTTTGAGAGGCCGGAGGCTCATAACATTTAGAAGCGATTTGCTTCTGTCTCTTGAATTCCAGCAGGGAATGAGCTGGGTATAAAAGGTCTGTATGAAGGCTTTCCCCCTGTCTTAGGGAGCATCCTTTTTCCCTTTTTTCTGGCTGCTCACCTCAGCCCTTGTGGCGCATCTGGGCCTTCCATCTATTTTTATTTTTTAAAACGTCCGTATTCCAAGCCAAAACAATCCATGAGTTAGTCCAGACCCAAAAGTGGCCGTACTACTGGCAAACATCCTCCACCCCAACTTGGGGCTTCAGATGTTCCCAAATCCTTTGGTGGGCATCCAACTTGCAGGCTCAAGCCAGGAGGCGTGGGGTTAGGATGCCCCCGAGTTTCGCCTACCCTCAGCCATAAGGCCAAGATTTACTACGCATGACCTACACGGGCACTATCCCATGCCAGCAGAGCGGTTTTCCCCAGGGGCACCTGGGCCTCTCATTTAGGTGCTGGGGCTTGCGGGGAGGATTGCCCTCTTCAGCCATTTGCCCCGTGCCTCACCTGTTCAAACATCGTCGAGAAGAGGGCAGAAATGGAAGGAGGGAGGGCTCGGACCGGGAGGGGCTGGACCCAGAGCCCCTGTGGGGACAGGTGGGGGTGAAGGAAGTGGGTTCGAGTCCCGTGCGGTTCCTTCCCAGCGATTCACTGGGGTTTCTGGTAACAGGCTGCCTCGTGCAGCCTCCCGGCAGAGCCCGGCTGCTCCCCGGGGCGGTGCCGGAGCCGCGGCGGGGAAGGCAGCAGGCGCTGCACCAGCCTCCACAGCAGGTTGCCGGGGGGGAAAGCCAAGTGCCACTACTGCCCAGCCCCAGACGGCCCCGGCCCGGCCCGCCACAGCGGGGCCCCTCGCGCTGCCCAGCCAGGCCGAACAAAGGGCCCCAGGTGCCCAGGTGGGCGGGGGCGGGGGCGGGGGGCGGGAGCCAACGGGCCGCGCCCGGGCGGGCAGAACGCGCCGACTCTAGCGCCAAACTTTCCGAGCGGGGCCGCGAGCTGATTGGCGGGAAGAGCCGCGAGGGCTCCCCCCTGGGCCGCGCCTGATTGGCCGGATCTGAAAAACTATGTCTCAGGGCGCCAGAATAGAAGCTTGGGCGCCCAGTGCGGGCTCCGCCGCCGGCAGCAGCGCGGGGCGGCCCCCATGCCATCGCCGCCTGCCTGCTCCGCACGGCTCGGAGCTGCTGCGGGGCTGTGGCCCAGAGGTAGGCGCTGAGCCTGTCCCCGAGGCGGCTGGCCCGGCCCGGGCTGGGGTGGGGGAGAGCCTGCACGCTTCGCACCCACCCTCTGGGCTGGAGAGGGGGCGGGAGGCTTGAGCGGGGCCGCGATCGCTCTTTGCGCCAAAACTAACTGACCCGCGGGAACCCCGGAGCTCGCATGACACATCCCTTTTCCACTCCCCGCTCTCTATGCCCCCTCGCACCACGTCCCAAGCCCACGGATTTCGTCTCCCTCTCCCCCCTTCTAAGAGAGCCCCGATGTAAAGCAGGGACTTGGTCAAGGTCACGGGAGGGAGAGCCTTGGGGGGCTGGGAGGGAGAGCCCAGCCCCTTAGGAAGTGCACAAAGCCCTCAGTGCTGCAGCTTGCTCTTTCAGATGGAAGGAGGCTGCCTAGCCCTGAAAGACCTGAGCAGAGCCAGGCCCATAAGAACCAGCCTGGCTGATGAAGAGGGAGACAACGCCCAGAAGGTGAGTAAAAGCCAAACCTTGCTGAGAGGCGTCTTTGGCTTCCACCTGCGTCGGCTGGGTTTCCCCAGACGCAGACAACAGGGAGTTTGGGGGAGGCTTGCAGAGGTAGAACCGTTTCCAATAAAAGTAGTGGGAAGCGATACGCTGGACTGACGCCTGGCTGTTGAGCGGGTCTGCTGGAGAGGTCCACGGGCACGGAGGAGCGCAAAGCTGTTCCTCATGGGGCAGGTGTTGGAATTAGACACCAGGAAACACGGGAATAAACTTGCTATTTAAAAAAGGAAAACAACCAAACATGACCCGTGGCCCAACACAGACTTCGCAAATGTTCTCCCGCCTTGTAATGCTCCTCTCTCCCATAGTTTCTTCATCTAGTTCAGCTGATAAGAACAGACCCCAGGCTTAAAGATCCTTGGCCTTCTGGCTACGATCCAGTTTGGCTGCTTTTCCTGCTTGTTCCCAACCCCAAAACTGTCTACCTGACAAGGAGTAGCATCTTGGCTCTTAACTGAGAGGAAAAGCTCCTGTTCTCTCTTCCCTTTCGAGAAGCAGGCAAAACTGAGTTGGGATTAATTAGAGGATTTTAACAAGACCGTTGCCATCTGGGGAAGGGATTATAGAGAAGCTGGTGTATGGAGCCATATTGTCTAACAACTGTATGTAGAGCACATCAAACCAGTTAGTCACATATGGTTGTGAAAGGATACAGAAAGCATAGCCTTGCATTACCCAGAACTAACCCTGCCCAAGAGAGTTTTGTGGCAGATGACTATCTGAAGTAGGCAATGAACCAGACAAGTTTGGAGGTGTATGATCCAGTTAGTCAGGAGAGTATGATTTACATATTCCCTCCCCCACATATCCCTGGGAGTACCTGCTTGAATTTTAATAATGGCATTGGAACTGCTGAGTGATTAACATGCAGTGAGTAATGGCATTGCCACATCAGGGTTGACACTTTTCCTAAGGGATGAAGGTGCAGAAGTGTGTTGGGTGTAGGGAGTATGGGCAGCAGTATTATGTAGGTAAAGAGGTATGAGGTTAAAAAATTATCAGCACCATTGCTATAAACTATAGGACACACCTATGTGTACCTTAAGGTTAAAAGTCTATGGAGTGGAATACTGTCTTAGTATAACCTGTTTTGTTTGTTTTGCATGTTTAATACATAATTTTCTCTAGTCTGCGGTGGCTTTCCTGGTTATTGTAGTTTAGCAACGTTATTTCAGAAACAGGCAGTGCTAAATTTGAGTTATTCAAGGCTTGTTGTATACCAATATTTTTTTGTCAATAATAGAACACCTTGAGACCTGCCCAGCCTCGGTTCCATCAGAGATTTGTTTTTGATTCTTGTTTACACAACCAAGATCCACTAGCCTAGAAGCAAGACAGATCCCAGAAATCTTTTCTGCTTTTGGTTAAACAACTTTCACAAAACATGGATGCAATTGGAGGGCACATTCAGGATCTAAAGGCTCCCCAAGGGCAAGATGGCAGAAAGTCTGAAGGTTTTCCTAGGACAAGCTGAGTTATAGCACCAAGATTTAAGGGGTAGGCAGTGGGTAGGTGTGTTCTGCAGTCACTTACAACTGTTGCTCAGTGTAATATTCACACACATGTGGTTGTCTGAACTGGCACTCAGTAAGGTAACTTGAAGATAAATCGCTTGTTTGCTCCGTTACAGCTCCTTTAGCACCAAGCATAAAGAATGATAACTATATATGGAGGTAGAGTTTCTCCATTACAGATCGAAGTTTGAATTCTTGCCAGATTTGAAAGTGTAAGGATATACTGTGCCACTTACACTGACTGTGTACTCCAAGAAGCACCAATGCATTAAGTCACAACTAAGAGATAACTGAAATAAAAATGCCTCGATTTACATCTGTGTGACCAATCCAGCTCTGCATGTATGCATCTAATGCAAATATTCTGACTGCCTAGAGCTTAACAGCTTTTGTGCTATCTGTCCTCATCCCCCCCCAAAAATCTTAGACAGTGTAGTCTTAAGTCAAGAATTGTAATATGGGAATGGCTAAATTTGCTTTTCAAATCTCATTTTCTACATTCCAATTAGAATGCGCTCTGATAAAGTAGTCAGGGTAATTTAAACATGAACTATTCTGTGATGTCTTTCTATTAGTTGGTGTCATGGGATGGTGTCCCCAGGGATGGCCATGATACCCCCTAGGGCTCCTTGACTGTACCAGTCTTGCCCAACAGGCACCCTCTTTCTCACCCGCCAGGTCTTGCTGGTACTTTTAATATAGGGAGGTTGCCCTTGATCTTATTGTGTGGACACAGTCCTGCTGGACACCTCTGAACCCTGTGGGTTCTTAGACCCTTTGGTGTCCCACTTCAAAATGGAGGATTCACAGGACACCCTCAGCCTTATGGGCTAGACGCATGGCTCCAAACCGTCCTTTTACCATGCTCCAAGCCTCACAGAGGGTATTGATGTTGTCTCTCCTGGGCCTTGCTATACCTCAGCCCCTTGTCCCCACTGAGCTCTCCACAGCCCTGTGTCCACGCCCACACTGGTGCTGGGTTCTCCACACTCATAGGCCCCCTATGGGGCCTCCTCCTTCCCCAATAGCCTCAGCCCAATCCACCAGTCAAACAGCAACTAAAATCTAAGCCCCTGCGCTGTAACATAATATAAGCAGTTCCAGGTGTGGTCTGTCCCTTTAAAACACCCAGCTTCTCCCAGTGCCTTGTAAGCTACAGTCTCGGGTGAGGTCCTGGAGCCCCTTGATCATATCCAGAGTAGAACAAGCAGCCAAGCCTCTCTCATGAGCTTCTCTAAGAGCTCCTTCCCACTCACCTGCTGACAGAAAACTCTCCCCCTACTCCCAGCCCTGGGGTTTATATGTGCCCGGGGCCCTGCCTCTCCCAGTCAGCTGACTGGGTGCAGGTGCAGGCTAATTTATTCATTGGCCTGTTGCCACAGTAAGCTGCACCTGTGGGCTTCTGCCTGGCTCTTAGGACCCTCTCCCCAGGCAGTTTCTGCTCTTACAGGAGCAGGCAACTTAGTGCCTTGCAACAGTTAGCTATACTTTATCACGTTTCAGAGGTATGAGAACTGGAGAAATCAATTTGCTTTAGCCATCCCCCCTAAAGTAAGCAGAGAGAAACTTAATAATTTTTAGATAGTGATAGTATTTTGTATACTTTTTTGTTATCTTACGCCTTGCAGCAAAACGAGCATGATACAATAATATGCAGCTCAAGAATTGTTCTGCAAAGTTGACTCTGTTTATAAAATTCATGTTGCAACAATTAAAATATTAGCGTGAGGGTAAGACTTTCTGAGAGCACCAAAATCACTGCTTGATTGAACAAGTAATACCTCTCAGGGCCTAATTTCTACCTTTATGGTTAAAACCACTTATCCATAGTACCAAAAAGTTACCTTCCAAGTTTGGAAAGTCATACAATCTAATATTAATAGCTTTCTGATTATCTTGGGTATTAGCAGCAATCAGTCATTTCAGACTGACTAATCCAGAACCCGGTGAGTCGCACTGCCAGAAAAAAATTGGAAGTTTCTCTCATTTTTGAGGACTAAAAGTAGAAAAATTATTAAGCATTAATAGGATGGATCTGAGATCTGATGACTTTTGATCTCTCAGCGCTAGAAGAATTTTGTCTTGGCTTTTAGCACTAGTGACTTTCTCCAAAAAAGAAGAGTCGGTGGTACTTGGCAGGTTCAGGAAACATTCAGTCTATCAGTTTCAGATAGTCTTCCTTTTGTCCTCAGCCTGTAAGAGCTGAGAAGAAAGCCAGTCCAGTTAATGCTGTGCTACTCAACCTCTGGTCTGTGGAGCCATGTCTTCTGGCCTGCCTGGCTCCCCACAGGTGCGGAAATCTGGTGGTGGGGGAGCAGTGGCATTGCCACTCTCCTGCTTCCAGATTTCTGGATCTGTGGGGAGTCTGGCTGCCCAGATAATGTGGCCATGTGCACTAGATCAAGCCTGCACAGGGTGACATCAGTGTGGGGCTGGATCCAGGAAAGCAGTGTTGGCCTGGTGTGCTGGATTTCACCCATGGACCTACTCCATACGCTGACCTTGTGCAGGATCTGGCCTGCAGACTGACCCTGCACTACTCACCCAGCTCGTGGGGCCAGAAGTTTGGGCACCACTGAATAAATGGCCTGAGGAAGGATCTCTTGTTGCTCTAGAGCAGACCTCAGTTAATTAAGAGAGAGCACTGTCACTTCCTTGCGTCAGCCTGTTTTAAGTCAACTAGAAGCCCGCTCTACAAAGGGGAAGCAAGAGCAAGAAAAAATGATAATTATGGCCTCAGTCCTGTGTAGGATCCAGGGAGTCAGTTTAAGAAAGGAGTCAACTGCTATAGCTAGAGGCAAAGAGTGAGGTTAGTTTACAGTCTGAAATCTGAATTGGATCAGCTGGTGACTCATGTAGCCTTCTACTTCCCAGCAGCTTGCCCAGCTATATCAGTTAATCCTTTTTATAGGTATACTGTTGCTTTGAATATCAGAACTTTCAGTCAGAAGACTTCCCTTCAATTGAAGGAAGTGGTTCATTTATTTAGACATCCTGTCTAACAATAACCTGTACTAAAGCCTTAACAAAGTACTTTCTATTAGGGAGTTCTTAAATGCTGTGTTGTCCCACTAGGGACAGTGAGAAGTAGTAGGGTATTTAAGCCTCAGTCAACTTTAGTTGGCTAGCCAGTGTTTTCGAGTTGACCATGCCAACGAAAGGGTGAAAACCCAAAAGCCTGACACAACAGGTTTGACTCACTGATTTCAATTTATACACATCATGGTGGTATTCTATGTGCAGTCTATCAGTACACATGGCTGCAGTAACCATTTTCTTTCCTGTCAGCCTAAACAAACCTCTCTCTTTTAAATAGGAAAACATATGTGATCGATCCAGAATCGCTCCAAAGACTCCCCTGAAAAATGAGCCAATTGATTTATCAAAGCAAAAAGGCTGCACTCCAGAAAAAAATCCAATTACACCAATTAAGCCAGTTGACAGACCCCTAGCAGATCCATGGACCCCTACCTCTAACCTGAAGATGCTGGTTAGTGCTGCTAGCCCTGATATGAGGGACAGAGAAAAGAAGAAAGAACTCTTCAGACCAATTGAAAATAGTGAACAAAATGAGGCTTTTCCTGATTCCCTACAGGTAAGAGGCTTCAAATGTATAAGATTGTGTAGAACAGTTACCGCAGTGCAAGTGAAAAGTAACGAGTTACTAGTTAGTGACACTTTTAATTGAGTAATAGTAGTGCAGCTACACAAACTTTCTCCCAGTCCATCCTTTAACTCAGTGTTGCTACCAATGGAAACATTTTAAAAGTTTTAAAAGCATATTTTTTAGTATAGTGTTAGAAGATACTCCTTCTCACTGAGGATGCTGAATGTTTAAATCTCATACGAACAGTCTATCTTATCCCTAAATCTTGACGCTAGAAGCTTTTTATGTGAAGTTTCCTTACTCAGGAATTTCCTTTCTTGGCCTTCAGAAAGGAAAACCACCGTGCACTTCACCTAACAGCATGGAGGGGGAAGGGAACAAATTTAACTCTTCTTTAGTAGCAAGTTTCACATCCTCATTTTTTTTTTTTTGCATCTTACTCCAGGAACCATTACCATTATCATAACCACTGCCACCTTACAGTACCATCCAGGAACCATTACCATTACTCTTCTATCACAGTATACATTTTCCCATTGGTTCCAATACCAGGAACAGGAAACTACATAGTCTAATCACCAGGTGCTTGTGCTAAGAAAGTGTTACTAGTTAGGTACACAGGCATAGGTCATTGTTTGCAAGTAACTATACTACCAAACCAGCATGTAGCATTTCCCCAGTTTGGATAGATGGGGGAAGTAACCAAACAAACAAAAGTATCAAAAGCTAACTGCCAACATAGCTCTCAGCAAGCCATGTACACAGAATTATTCCATGTTAGATTTTAGTTGTGTGAATCACGAAAGGAATTGTGACACAGCAGTCACATGGTGAGGGTTTTAAAAAAGGGTGTAATTACTGATTAAACTAACTGTGTTTTATGTATAATAGTTAAAATGTAGTTCAGCTCCAGCTTATCTGAATATTTTCAGATGTAAAGTTTGGTACGTAAGTTGAACACATTTAAACTTTCTTCAGATATAGGATTGCAGAAGTGAATCGTTTTGTTTTGTGGGGAAATAGCTTCCAAAAATGTTTTCGGCCCATTTAAAAACCAAGGCTATTAGTCACTTGTTACAAGATGGTCAACAGGAAGCAGTTAACACATTTTGATATTAAAAATAGTTCCTGGGAAATTAATTTGTTTGTGTAGGCTGAATAGACTGCACACAATCAGCTCTCTGCCCCAGGCTGTTAGCCCCACACTCTCACTGTCCTGCGATCCCAGTCCTGGCTCCACCTGCCCATCCCACTCCTAGATACTGCTCCCTGCCCACCCACGGACCCAGCCCATCTGCCCAGCCCAGTGTGCCCTGCCCACAGGGGTCTGGGGCTGAGTCAGAACCCCTTCTCCCACACCTCCCAACAACTCCCTAAGTGGCCTGCCAGGCCAAATTAGTGGCTCTTGGAGCCGATCTAATTAAAATCATTCCCTGCCTCTCGCTGCTTCCCCACTCCCAGAACACGTGTATAAACGCCCCTAGTGGAACAATACCAGTTGTACGTGGTCTGTCTTCCAACACTTAGCCACTGGGGAATGTCCTGGCAAATGTTTTCCTACTGAGCTGTATTGTACAAGGATTTTGAATAAAAGAGGTTTGCTAGCTTAAACATGACCCAGATACTTAGGAGAAAAAACACATCTTAAACCGGTAGGGAAAACTGGGGTTGGGCATGTGTATTTTGTTTTTCTAATAGAAGTCTGTTTTTTGAGAAATGCTAGAACATGAAAAATATCTTGTTTTACTACCATCCTGCTTTCTGAAGTTCTACAGCAGAGGGATACCATTTATTTTTTAACAGTATGATACAGTTGATGACAGCACAGCGGATGAATTTGACAAGCAGAGACCAAGCAGAAAACAGAAAAGCTTAGGACTCTTGTGCCAAAAGTTTCTAGCTCGTTATCCAAGTTACCCTTTGTCAACAGAAAAAACTACTATCTCCTTGGACGAAGTGGCTTCAAGTCTTGGTACGTGTAACAAACAGTGAGTACCAGTGTGAGACTGATAACTTCAGTCCTTAAATGTTTACCCATAAAAAGATCCCTTAAAACACAGCAGAAGCACATTTTAAAAAAGACCAGTTCACAGAATACACTTAGGGGATGATTGCTTTAATGCTGAATACTCCAGCCCACCTGAATTCAACAGGAGCAGCAAGTCTTTAACACTTGCACAAATCCCAACCATTTGTACATCCAGCTATAAATTACTTTCTGAGTGTCATCTTACAGCAAATCCTACTACTATTTATACAGGCCTGGATTTTTAATTTTGGCCTAACTGAACTCTCAAGAAAGAGGGTTTATAAAGAATAAATCACATCAAACAATTATGATTTTTTTGTATAGAGTTACAAATTGATGGATAAGGGAAATTGAGGAGGTTTTATATTTTGACTCAGTAAAGCATCTGACAGTATCTTCAGGAATCTTGCCTACCCACATGGTCTCAGCTGTGAATGTTATCTTTCAGTATGAAAGCTGGCAAGAGGGCTACAAAGAAGGGAATGTGATAAAGTGCAAGAATTAAATTGGGTGGAAGTATCTAACCATTTGTTTCAGGGACCATTGTTAAGTCCAGGATTATTAAACTTCTTCATTAATCATTTGAGATGAGAATTAAAAACTGAGAGAGATTGTGAGGATCAGCCAAGACAGAAAAAAAAATACAAAAGAACCAAGAGCGGTTATGTATAATTTCTGCAGGACATGGCAAAATAAGACTACAATTGAATTAATGTAAAATACTACTTCGGAGAAAAAATAATTCAGAAGCCAGATATCTAAAGGAAGAAAAGTAGCAAATTAGCTGTGGACTTTCAGGGAAAAAATCCAGTTCAATATACTGTGGAAAGAAAAGTAGAGCAGGACTGAAGAGCTGGTGAGACCACTCCCTAAAATCTGTGCTTATTTCTGGGCAAGAGGAGAGAGACAGTTCCAACAGAAGGATTTGGTGGGAAAAACAGATGGAGTGAAGGACTGGCTCCTGTGGAATTTTTAAAAAATTGTTTTCAGACAATTTGAAGTTTTAAGTGTTAGTCCCCTTTTTGCTAGAGTGACAGTCTCAATATTGTGACCTCCCAAAGCTAAACATCTGTAATGCTCCATTCCTAAGTGGAATTAATACCATTTGCTGTAAATATACAAGGCAGTATTTACCAAAGGTTCTGGCTTTGAAAAGCTTGTTTAGAAGCCAGTGGTACAAAGTCACCATCTCTAAATGCCAGGAGAAGGAAGGAAATAGTTATTGTTCTTCTGCCCTCTACAACAGTTTGCTTTCCCATATCCCACTGCCACTGGGACAGGATGGTCTGAGTCAAGCCCTCAGCTTTAGTTCATACGTTTTCTCTTTCTGTTCCTTTTCTGTTTACGCACACATTCTTCAAAAGGTCTAATATTATTCTGGCTAATAAATCTTAGCCAGGGGGCATCTGTCTGATCCAGTGGTCCCTGTGTAGGCATAATTCCCACTGGATTCCATTGGCCCAAAGAAACATTAAGAAATGCAGAACCAGACAATGAATGTAGGACAAATAATATCTTAAAACATAGGATGCACAGTTTTCACCAATTCCACTGATTAAATCTTGCTTATTCTAACGCCAACTGCCACACCAGTTGGCAGTATGCTGATGATTTCAGAGGTGGGAAGGCAGCTTGGGTGTCGTTTACTACAGATTATATAATCTTGACGTTATTTGCTTTCAGAGTATAGCATCTGAGATTAGGAGGGCTGCCAATCATTAAACAAGTATCTTGACAAAGCGTGCCATTATCTCTTTTTTTTCCATAAACACACCATCCTTGTGCTTGGATTCTGTAGATAAAATCATGTAGGAAAGGGTTTATGATGCTACTGTTCAAATAAGCTATCCTTGTAAAAAAAACTGAATGTGTGCGCCTAGCATTCCACTCTGTAATGCGTTTTATTCAAGGTTTTCCACATCATTTTAAAATATTAATAAATTTATTATCCCAATGCCCAGGTGAAGCTGCTGAGCATTCTCCATATTTTCCAGATGGGTAAACAGTCACCTAGAGATCCTGTGTTCCTTCAGGGAACCTTTCCCAAATTCCCAGCATTATTAACTGTTGTTCAGCTCCACAGCCACTAGCAGTGGCAGACGGCCAGGTGCAGACAGCTGCCGCCAGCTCTTCATGCTCCATGTCTCACAGACTTGCTTCGAGCAGAGTTAGATGACAATGTTTAAAATGGCCAGTGTAGCCAGTGGCAGGTTTGTATTGAGGTTCCAACACTTGCTAACACCAGTAAAGCTGAGCCACAGTTAACACTGGTGAGACATTTTTAAAAATCATATTTGGGCTAGATAGTGAGGGCTTGCTTCAATTCCTGTTTGGAGTGGTGGGCCTAACTGTTGCTTCATGTGTCATGTGCTTAGCACCTAGGCACATCTACATGAGATGCTACTACACAGTCATTACTGTGTATTTATTTAGTACTTGTGTAAATAAGTACTAAATACATGCGTACTAACTGAAGTTACTATGCAGTGGCACTGGCAAATGCCTTTTAAGTGATGCTGCTGCACAGTAGAGTCTTGGCACAGTTTTTGTCATGCGATACTACTGCACAGTAGTATCAAGCTACTGCATAGGCAGTGTCTCATGTAGATGTGCCTATTTTGTTTGCAATGGGTATAACACACTATGCATTGCTAGAGCGGGGCTGGAGGATTGATTCCTGTGGAGACAGAATCAGGCTTCATTAAATTTACCTAGGAAAATGAGGAGAGGGAACTATGCTGGGAAGTGCGACAAGAACTTAGTCAGTTTACATGTGTGTGAAAAGAAGGGAGTGGGGGGCAGCAACATTTTAATATTAGTAGTCCGTTGGCCAGCCTGTGAAAAATGAACTGATTTCTAAGCCTCTCATGCTTCCTTGAAACAGGGGTTGAGCGGAGGCGTATCTATGACATAGTAAATGTTCTGGAGTCCTTGCACCTCGTGAGCCGCGTGGCCAAGAATCAATACTGTTGGCATGGGCAACACAACCTGAGGCAAACTCTGAAAAGTCTTCAGGAAATAGGCTGGCTGCAGAAGTATGAAGAACTAATGGCGTATTTCCAGCAGAAAGAGCAAGACCTTGACTATAAATTTGGAGAGCGCAAGAAGGAGAATGTTTCAGATTCTCAAGACAGACCGCTGCTTGACTTTTCAGAAACAGACTGCCCCTCTGGTAAGCTGATGGTTTGGATGGAGCAGGCTGATCTGGTCACTGTCTTCAGTGGGCAATAAGTTTTATTTTTTCCTTAACTTAGAACAGGGCTGTTCAACTTCTAAGGGCTGGGGGCACCAGCACAGCACTAGTGTATATTAAAGGTCTCTGGGCAGCATTTCCCCCCTCCCCCTGCTGCATCGTGTATGCTGTGAATGCTTCTCCCAACACCACACACTGCTGCACCATGTGGGCAGCTCCCACTCTTGCTGCACTGTGCTGTGGACTCCCCCAGTGTCATGGGCTGCATCACCCTGCCCCCTGGGGCAGGACCAGGAAGCACAATGCAGGGAGAGGGAGCCTAGAGACCCCTGCTGCAGTAGCAGCTGCAGTGATAGGAGGAGCAGTGACCAGGTAGAAGCCCAGGGGCTGCATATTAATCCTTTGCAGGCTGCATTTGGCCCATGGGCTGTTAGTTGGACTGCCATAATTTAGAATATATTTTTATTTGTGAAAATCACTCAGTGAACTGGGGAGATAAGGCTCCTCTTTTACCCACAGCGCATCAAAGATTGCAGCACTTCCAGTGATGCATCCAGCAGCCTCTTGTACAAGGCTTCATCATATGCTTTAATTCTCTCTATCCCTATTTCTAATTGCCTTGTTTCTATCGATCAAAGAAGTCAGAAGGCCCAATTTTTTCCACTATTTTGTTATGCTCTTTCTATGTTGGAATAAAGCTTGTCTGAGTCCACAAAATTACGTTGGCACAAAAGCTGTGTAATGATGCAAAGTATCGGGTGCAGAGTCTCTTAGATGTAAAGCTAATTCTTTAAGATTTAGGCTTTATTGCCTTTTGAAGAGAGCTAAACTATTTATTGTCCATCTGTTTTACACAATTATTTGCTGCTTATAAAAAGATTTCTGCTTCCCAACAAGGAAATATTTTACCGGTTTTTTTTTTTTTATGCATGAAAAACCTACTTAATGCTTTCTTGGCTTTGATGGATGACACATGCTGAGACTTGGGTGTTATTTGTAATGCAGCATCTGCAAACAGCAGAAAGGACAAGTCGTTGCGGATTATGAGCCAAAAGTTTGTCATGCTGTTCCTTGTCTCCAAAACCAAGATAGTCACTCTCGACATTGCAGCAAAAATACTGATTGAAGAAAGCCAGGATGCAGCGGATCACAGCAAGTTTAAAAGTAAGGATTACTGTTGAGAGGTGAATTAATTACGTACTCAGTGGTCGTGTCTACATGAGGCACTTTACTGTACAGTAGCCAAATCTACTGTAAAGTGTCCCCATCTACACATGCAGGCACCTACTGTGCAGTAAACTTACTACCTGCATATGCATCTGTTAAGTTCACATGCAGGTAGTACACTTACTGCACTGTAAAGCCAAATAGCATTAATTGCACATGTAGATGTCCCCAGTAAGGAAAATGGGGTCACATTCATACTTACAAGCAGTAGATAATAATTGGAGCAAATAAGGAATCTTTCAACAAAACATCTTTTGGTGAAAGGGGGAGGAAGGATTTCAGCAAATTCATAACATAAAATACTCAATTTTAAAAAATCATTTTCCCCTTTTAACTGACTATTTAGACTTTTATCACAAATAAAATATAAAAATGTTTGTTAACATGTCACTTGATTTTTGTTATTTAACTGAAATATTTTTTTGGATTTTTGGTTCACAAATTTTGTTTTGCTTTTTTCTTTTGAGACTTATAACTTTCATCCCGATTTTGGCAGAGGAAAACAATTTCCCATCTAGTTGCAACAGCAAATGAGATTTTTAAAAGACTGTTTTGAAGATTTAGGTGCCGAGTTTCTATTTAAATTAATGGAAATAGTGCTTTAAATCTCTTAGGTCAGCAATTAGCAACCCTTTTAGGCTGTGGGCAGGAATGACCCAGATGGGATCAAAGGGCATGCTAGGACTTGGCTGTCACCATTGCTCTTCCCCCTTGTATCCCCACATCATGCTGTCACTGTCCCTGCTGCAGCATAGGAAAGGTTCCTGCTGCTGAAGCCCCATGTCCATGCACTGGATCCAATGCCTCCACTGGCCAGTTCAGGCTTGCAGGCCATTGGTTGCTGATAGCCACCTTAGTAGTTCGTAAATCTCAGCCAGTGCTGATCATATCTTCTGAGATTAAAGCTATGTCTGCTCTATCAATTTCCCAAATTAGGCATGTTGCATGTCCTATTTCCTGAACTGGCAGTAGTGAAGTGCATTCACACAGCACTGCATATAAGCTAGTTAGTGCTGTTGCTCATCAGGACTGATAAGTCTGGGCACAATGTTTTATGAATGCAGCTACACTGCTGGTTTAGGAGGTAGCCTGCACAGAGCAGAGTGGTATGTCTGAGGTGCTGCAGCCTGGCCGTGTAAGTTTGCAGTGTGAACGAGCTAAGTCTTTTTCGTTAAATACATACAACTGTCATAGCAAAAACTCTCTCCAACCCT